>NW_026695209.1:20040625-21527500 GCF_021218885.2 Marmota monax
TTCTCTTAGAAAATATATTTTGAGATTCAGTAAGCTGTTTCTATGCCAGGGGTAATACATTCTTTTTTTTTTTTTCTTGTTAAGCAATTTGTATGTACCAAATTATTTTTGTCTTTACATCTTGAAATATGCTTTGTTTCTCTTTTTTCTATTATGAGTAAATCTGTTATGAACTTTCATGTTTTTAAGAACATATGCTTGATTTTTCTTAGCAAAATACCTATGGATGGCATGGCTGTTTATATGATCCAATTATATTCAACTTTCTAAGAAACTCTCAAAATTTATTTTTAAAATTGCCTTTATACATGCATTTCTATGAGCACTATATGAGATTTTCAGTTCTTGCATATCCCTGGCATAATTACATAATATGATTTCCATTTTTTGACTGGTACATAGTTAATTACTTTAATTGATAACTTTATATTAAATCAAATATATATTCCTGCAATAAAAATATTTTGTTATAGTATATTGTTATATTTGTTGAATTCTAGAAAATTGCAAGATTTTTATACCTATGTTCATAATTTATACTGCTTTTTAGGTTTTTTTTATTTTACTTTTTAGTTTGGGTATGTGAGTGGCATTACTGATAATAGAGTGAGTTTAGATGTACCTTAGTCTCCAAGAGTTTGTATAGAATTGGTGTTATGTCTTATTAATATATTTTGTAGAATAAAATAGTAAAGCCAATTAAGTCTGGATTTTGCTTTATGAGATTTTGTATACAAGATAATATTTATTTATTTATTTATTCATTCATTCATTCATTCTAATCAGTTATACATGGCAGCAGAATGTTCTTTGATTCATTGTACACAAATGCAGAACAATTTTTCAGTTCTCTGGTTGTACACAAAGTAGGAATACACTATTTGTGCAGTCATACATGTACATAGGGTAATGATGTTCATCTCATTCCACCACCTTTCCTAAACCCATTCCCCCATTCCTTCTCTCCCTCCCCTTTTGCCAATCCAAAATTCCTGGACTAATCCCATGCACCCTCCCCCAATTATGGATTACCATCCACTTATCTGAGAAATCATTTGGCCTTTGTTTTTTTTTAGGTTTGGCTTATAAATATTTAACAGAGATGAACTATCTACATTATCAGTTATTATTTGCATGAGAATCCATAGTTTGAGTTTCCAAGTGATTTGACCTTTTCATTACCCATTTTTCTTTCTACCCTTTTTCAATAACCCAGAGAAAAGTACAGAAATCTTCAACAACAATTGTGGATGTTAATATTTTCACATACATTTAATTAATTTTTGTTTTATGTAGTTTTAAGATCTGTTCATAGTCACATACACATTTTGGATTGTTAGGTTCTCATCATTAAGTTATCCCTTTATCCTTATGAAGTGACTGATTATAACCACTATTATTGTTTGCTTTGTAATATAACTCTTCTTATCCAAATATAGTCACTCTTGCTTTATTTTGAATGGTGTTAGTTTAGTATATTGTTTTTCCATTCTTTAACACTTAGCATATGTGATTCTTTCTGTTTAAATAGATAAAGGAAACAGATAAGCATATTTTCCCTTTATCTCCAATATGATTATTATGTAATTTAAGGTAGTATTTCAATTCTTTATATTCAATATGCTTATTGGTATGACAATATTTAAATATTAGTTACACTTCTTTGTTATTTAATGGTTTTAGTTGGAAGTATATATTTTTGCTTATCACATTTACTTCATACATTTTTAAAAAACTTTAAAACAGTATTCATTTATTTATTTTTTTAAGCTTTTATACTTTTTCTGTCATACATTGAATTTCTTATATTAGAGCTCAAATTTATTTTATTTCATCCATATTATTGAGATGAAAAAACATTTTGAAATATTACATATGTTTTTCTTTTTCTTACCCATATTTTCTGCCTCTCACTTGGGATATTTGAGTACACACAGAAAGAACAAAGTGACATGCATGACCTTGACTGACAGGTTCTGCACTACTCAGAGCTCAGTGATGGCCTCTGGCATATCATCTTTTCTGTAGGAGTTGGAAGCAGTTAAAAACTTTGACTCAATATTCAATTTTGAGGTTCTTTTTTTTTCTTTTGAAGTTGAGAAAAGTACTTAATAATTTATCCACCATTGTAAGGCTATTGGTGAAAAAAAAAATATTAAATTTTGCCACACATTTATTTACTTTTGCTTTCTGATGTGGTTGTCATCTTTTTGTTATAGTTCAGAGGTACTTTAATTATTTATCATTATGTAATTAATCTTTAAGAACTCTTTTTTTCTTTTTTCTTTTTGAGAATGAAAGTTCTGATCTGTTATAGAATTTTATAATCTGTTTAGAATTTTTATTTAAATTTTTATGGAAGGAGAACTTTCAGAAATATTTTATAGATTATTAAATTATATTCATGTATACATAGAAATTACCACATAAGTAAAATATAATGTTTAGAACATACCTTAGACTTCTAAAAGCTAGAGACCTGGTCTATCAAAATATTTATCTACTCAGAGTGGTCAGTGTTTATCCCTAATAAAAAATATGATCTGTATTCCTCAGATTACCAATGGTTTAGCATTTTCCAGTGAGTTCCACTATTATCTCCATTATGAGGTTTCCAGTTTCTAACATCCACTCTGCATGCAGCAAACATGGTGCCTGTCTTTATTATTACATCTCAGTGATTGCAAGTTACTAAGTATGAAAAAGTGTACAGCTCATATAAATTGATTAAATGAAATTTTTATTAAAAGTGCTTTCTTGAATATCAAATATGTTCCAGAAACAAATAGAATCTCTTTGAAACAAATCTGTCTTGAAACAAACCAGAGATAAGACAGTGAAAAAATAATAATAATTTAAAAAAAAACACTAAGTCATTGCTCTAATTAACTAGTAGGGGACATTTGACCATTTTATTTTCTTTCTGTTTCTAAAAAAATAGAATACTGTGTTATATTTGCTCCCAATAATGTAATATGTACTTGCTAAAATTCATATAAAACTTTAGGCAACATTCTGAGCTAATACTACTTAATGTATTTCTAATTATTTACAATTTAATGTTCATATAAATGTTGATATTGTAAAGTTCAAAGTAGAATGTAACATTGTGGATCAAGAAGAGATAGTGAATCAAAAAATCACATATAAACTCAAAATAATTACATATTTTCCTAACTTCAATAAAAATAAATAAAAAGACAATGAAATTCCAGTGATGTGCTTACTTAATTTCTATATTTCAAAGCAAATGAAGCAGTTTACTTCTTGTTATTATGAAGGCTGGTCAAAAAATTCAGTTTTTCCTACAATTAATATAAGAAAGAGAAATGTATTCAAAGAAATATTTTCTGTTATTTTCAATATAAAATTAATGTAGAGGACCTCCTATTGATAAATTTTCCCATGCAATCTCCTCCATTTGCTATTCAGGGAAATTGTATAATGTAAGATGATTATGTATATGGAAAAAAGTGTCTTCTTATTGCTTATAGAATCTATAAACTAATATGTAAACATAATAACACTAGCTTTTGATTTTCCACAACTGTATGTAGGCTCACTTGTTTTCACCCTAGTGAAGTAATTTGACTAATGCTTCAACAGAAAGCAGATAAAGTCCATTTAAACATATGTTATATAGTTTCCCTGACAATGAAGACTTAGATTAAGTAACTTTTCTAAAGTTTGATAGGAGACAGCCATTGAAATGCACAAAGTTCAATACTTTTGAGATTAAGTTTTCAAATTGAATATTGAGATATAAGATAGATTTTCTTTTTTTAAAAAAAATATTTATTTATTTTTATGTGGTGCTGAGGATGTAACCTAGTGCCTTGCACATGCTAGGTGAGCGCTCTACCATTGAGCCACAACCCCAGCCCATAGATTTTTAATTTTCTATAATCATTCTTAGTTTCCGAAGCCTTTCTGAGCTCTATTATATATGTTGGTAGAAAACACTACTAGCTCATTTTTTTTCTATCTTTTCAGATTTAAACCAACAATTTATAATTTTACCCTACGCACGAATGTAAGACTCTTTTGGGCCTTCTGTGTTTCTCATTTCTGATAGAACCATTCCAGGTCCACACAAAGTATGCCTCTGTTGTACAGCTTACCCTGCTGTGCAACAGTACACCAGAGCTTCTTGCCTCTTTTTAATTATAACTTAGTACCTATTGATCAACCTTTCCCATCTTTCCCTAATGCCTACTTTCTCTTTTCTCTAGTTACTATCAACTTGTGTGAGATCAACATTTTTGGACTCCACATATGAATAAAACCATGCATATGTATCTTTCTGTCCTTACTTATTCAATAAAAATAATGATCTCCAGTTCTATCAATGCTGATACTGATAAGAAAGACAACACTTATTATTTTTTATGAGTAAATAGTATTTCATGGAATTTATGGACAACCTTTTCATTATCCTTTCATCAGTTGATGGGCACTGTATTTGTTTGCTTTATTGTAAATAGTCCTGCAGAACATGAGGGTGCATATGTCTTCTCAACTACATTTCCTTTGGACAGACACCAAACAGTGGGATTGTTGGATTATGATGGTAGATTACTTGAGGAATTCTCATACTTTTCTTTTTGCATAATTGATGTAATAATTTACAACCCCAACAACAATGTGTGAAGGTTACCTTTGTTTGGTGTTCTTGTCAACACTTTTTGATTATTTTTGATAAGATGTGTGTTTACTAATATTTCATGATTCAAAAAATATGAAAGAGAAAACTCTCAATGTTTAATTTTAAATACCTAGATAATTGATTAATTAGTTAAATAAATTACTAGACATATAATTCATGGTAAAAATTTTAAGTAAGAAAAGATTAATCCATTGAGATAAGAGATCCAAAATACAAGAGCAGATTTGGAACTTCTTACTAGATACAAGACAGTCAAGATGAAAATCTCTTATTGACATTAGCTTTTCCAAAACTTGCTATCTCCTTTGTGCTGTTATTTATTAATTTCTCCAGAATCCATTTTTGCTTTATTTCAGACATCTCCTGGAAAATTTCTGCCATTTTGATATTATTCAAGAATATGTTAATTCTCCCCTATTATTATTTGAATGCTCCCATTTTATGCATTTACAAGTGAAGTTATCATATGTATTCTTATCATCATCATATCACATATTATCAAAATGTGTTTTACTGTAGCTTCAATCATAATATTCCATAAATTTAGGAGCTAAATAAAATCAAAGCCTATGTTTTAAATGTTTTAGATTGAGAAACATACAAAGCAGTTTTACTTAACTGTTATTGTTTGGAGTCCTGCAAACTATTCAGTGTTAATGAAGGTATATTCAAAGGTGAAATGATTGGGTTGTGACAGCTGTAACCTAATCAACTGGGTGATAACTATAGGTACTGGTGCATGGCTGGAAGAGATGAATCACTGGGGATATGACCTGGAATGGTTCACTTTCTCTGTGGTTCCTTTTCCTTTTTCTGTTTCCTGGCCAGAATGAATGGAGCAGTGCTTCTCCACCACACCCTTCCACCATGATGCTCTGCCTCACCTTAGGCCCAGAGGAATGAAGCTGTCCCAACATGGATTGAATCTCTGAAACCATGAGCCAAAATAAACTAGTTTTCCTCCAAGTTGTTCTTGTCAGGTGTTTTGGTCCCAGCAATGAAAAGCTGACTTACACATTAATATAAAATGCCTACTTAGAAACCTAAATGTCTCTAAATCTTTTACCAACACCCTGTTTTGTTTTTTGAAGTTACTTCATTTGAAAGTCTCCAAAAAAATCTTTATATTTCACTCATTATCATGTTTTTTTAAAAATTTTTCAAATCTTGTTGGATTCAATTAATACCCTGTAAGACTTCTAAATTCATGAAACTTAAGAAGTGCAGGATGAGAGGATGGCATGAAAGAGCAACAGCAGAGAAGATCAGAACTTTAAGTGACTGCTTATCTAAAATGAAGCATTGCCATGTTCAGCTAGAATCATTTAAATTTAGGCTTTCTTCCCTAATCATGTACAGCTGGAGGTTTAGCCAGTCATGAACTTGACAGCAGGCTTTCTTAAAGGGCCAGGATTTCAAGATGTAGTTAACATTTTTGTCTACTTTTGCATCTCCTTTATCCTTTTATTTTCATTTTTTTCTGATTCTAAGCCATCTGTTCCTCTAGCAGAAGCCAAGAGGCTAAAAAAGATTCTCTTACTAAATGACAGTCCCCAAATGGCATGACATTGTGTAATTGTGTGCACATATCAGAAAGTCATGGTCCAAGAAAACAGTGAAATAACTAGAAAACACAAAGAAACTTTAGAAATAATATCAGAATAAAATCTGCCTTAACTTACTAAGAAAAAAAGTAGAGATGAATGCTGTCATTACAAAAAAAAAAAAAAAAAAAAAAACAACAACCCTGTTTTCTCAATAAAAGTGACATTATGGTGCTTGCACTACAGTGAAGTGTGACCTCTGCTTCTTAGTTAATAATCTAGTTTATATGAACTGAATACAATAGCCAGCCACATCTCAGAAAATTACAAAGAATCCTTCCCAGATTTGCCAGTTACAAAAATACATTTGCTAATGTGAAAAATGGGTAGTCTGAATATCATGTTTTCATAATGTGTATGCAGACAAATGTTTAAGCCCACACTTGAATTATAACAAGCAGAAGCCAATAAGGTAACACACACTTGGCCAACAAGGTAACACACTCTTGGCTGAGAATAAAGATTGATATCTGCCACAAAACAGCTTTCATGGGATGATGCTCTTCCAGCAGAACAGATGACATGCCACAGATCAACTTTATGTGCCTCTATTCAACAGAATTATTATTATTATTATTATTATTATTATTATTATTATTATTATTTATTATTATTTTACAGTTGGGTTGTGTGAGTATTTGAATGTGTTTTTTTTTTTTGTTGTTGTTTTGTTTTTTTTTTTAGTGTGTGACATATCAATTAACCACCTGTGAAGTTCTCTGGTGGCCTACTTCTTTACCTATGACATCAAAAGTTTACATAGATTCAACTCTGGTCATTCTAGGTTTATTTTTTTCCTAATGAGATATCATGTAAATTTTCTAAAGTACTCGAACTTATGATCTAATGCTTCTTATTTATGATGTTTCATGCACTAACCAATTTCATATTGGTTATATTTGTACATCCTTTAGAAACAAACTCATTTATCTACTAAAACACAGGAAAATATTTACTTTGATATAAAACATAACTCTGTTTTCTTTCAAATTCTGAGAAGAGTTTTGTAAGCATTACTTCAATATCCACTCAGTAGATAAACCATTTCCCAGTGTATTTATTGAACTAGTTCACTTTTTTATAACCTTTCTTTCACTCCTGTGGTTTGATGGAGATGCACTCAGCGTAGAAATGAAGTAACTGAAGGCTTTTACCAGCAAGAAATGCTTCTTCCTGGTCATTAGAATGGAAAAGTAAACATTATAAATGTAAGTACTTCAAAATTATACAAATATAAATACATGTTTCTGAAGTAACCATCCAATTCTTATGAGATAAATACCATGTCATATTTAATAGTGATAACTATTTAAGTAGATATTACGCCTTATTTTTTGTATGCTACTGTTCTTAATTCATATAACCATAATGGTTGGAATTACATAATTTAAACTTTCAACTGTAGAACTATAATCTGTTAATGATATTTGAATTTTAACTGGTTTGTGATAACAAATATTTTATATTTTTATCAATATTATTATATATCATTATAAAATTGCAGAGAAAAATCTGGGTAAACCACATTTTTAATGATATGAGTTTTATTTTCTTGAACACAATAATCCTCAAAAGCATAAAATAGCCTTATTTATTGTGAGAGGTTTTTGTATTCATTGTATAGCTTCTTGTATACAATGTAGGTCACTTTGATATTGAAATAGTACTTTGGCAGATTTAGCACTCTGCCTATGGATGATTTACTTAAGCACAAAAGATCACAAATTCTCATCCTCACAGATTCATCTAAATTAGATTTTGTTAAAAAAAAGAACAACTGATTAACATGATATTAATTGTTATGTGTAGTTTTCTTCTTGTCTCTAACAGATAGTATTTTTTCTCTTTTAACTTTATCCACCATTCTTTTTCTTAAATAACTTACCATTACTATAATACTTTATCTATAGCTAAAAAAATTAGTTTTAGATTATCATCATAAAAGCCAGATTTTAAAAGAAGGACGGTTTCCAATTATGTGCAAATGTCCTAAAGCTAACAAAAATCTGTATATGATTCCATTATTTACTGTATTAATTACTAAAGGAAATATGTTTTAATCAAGGGGACCTATATATTGAGGCTCAAAAAGAGAATGCATATAATCTCTCTATATCAAGTAAAAGTAAAACAAAATTCCAAATAATTTTAAGAGATGTAAATCTATCTATATAATTCATATATTTCATATTCATATATATATATATATATATATTTATGAAATATATATATATGATATATAACATATATATGATGGGAATAATAGACTTTATCATAAAATGTTCAGTGGAGTATTAAAATGCATCATGTAGCCAAACAAAGAAAAATAGCAATGCTTCATGGATGGAAATTGATAAGCATGTAACAGACTTCCTGGAACAACTAAAGATGTGGAGCATTTCACTGAAAACAACTATATTTGATCTCTGTCTGTTGTGGCACCCTTTGCTCTGTGTTTCCCAGCAACCTGGTCTTTTGAGACCCTTTCTGGGGGCAAAACTGGTATCAAGCAATCTTCCATGTCTAACAGTCTGGCTTTGTTTCCATTGGGTGAGCAAAAAAAAGCATATTTAAATTATCCATAAAGCTAGAAATAAGATTATATAGTTATTTTTCTTAGTTTTTAATGTTTATTACATACAATAAATACTTTGAAAGATAAATGACACATTATGTTTATATGAATAATAAATATATGTAAAATACATGAATTATGAATGTGAATGTTTTTGATAAATGATCAGCAGAATTAATATGTATGAAAAATATTTGCTAACATTTTAAAAGTATAATAAATGCTGGGGTCTGAATGTTTGTGTCCTGCTACATCTCATATATTGAAATCTTTACCTCCAATGTGGTGGTATAAATAGTTTAGGGCTTTGAAGGTGATTGGTTTATGAGGACATAATACCCATGTATGAGACTAGTTTCCTCATAAAAGAACATCAGGGAAACTTTTTTGCCCCTTTTCTTCATGTGAGAACAGAAAGAAGGAACCACCTATAAACCAAACAATAAGATGTTACCAGATACCAAATCTCCCAGTGATTTTATCTTACACTTGACAACCTCCAAAACTATGAGAAATAATTTTGTTTTATAGAAGATGCCCTGTTCATGTTATTTTGTTGTAACAGTTCTAATACACCAAGAAAGTAACTTATGATGCAGGTCATAGCCACAGAACAATACATTGAAGAAGGCATATATGTTTTTAAAGACTTTAAGATTGTATTTAATAAACACTTATTGAATCAGTATATCAGCAACATATACTTTCCTTGCATGAAGTTTGCATGAGAAATTTAGCATTCATTTTCTTTTTTACTTATAAATTGTAGCAGAATTGCAATAATAAAAACAATACTCATGAATAGGAGTCTGAAATCTGTACAGTACATCTAGTCTGAATTTTGTAATTTGTGATCTTGAGAAATCAAGATATCTCACATTTAAGGCAAATTATTTTTAACAGAATCAAATATATTGACTATTAATGTCATTCTGTCTTGAATTTGTATTACCATCTATATTCTAGTCTTATAAATTACTATATCTTAAAGGCTACAGTACTAATACTATAGTATTTAGTCATAATAAATAACCATTATATGCATAGTATAATTTTGAGACCATGGTTCACATAATTGCAGAATGACCTAGTTTTAAGTATACACACATGACCCTTATCACTCTTTAGTATTAGAAAAGGAGTGAATTTTCTAATCAAATTTATGGATGTTATGAATCTTGTCAATCACTTAATATTTCATAATCTTGCCTTTGTTCTGGCTACTAGAAAATTAAAAGCCAAATTTATGACTTACATCAACTATTTAGTGCTTAAGGAATACCTGTTTAACAAACTAGCTATATGGTTCAAACTAATCTTTTTAGTTATTTTCTATCTCAACTTTTTTCATAATATGTTTTGTTGTATTTTGACATGTACATTTCTAGAGGATACCTTAAGACATTTACAAAATGACACATAATATAAATATCAAATAAACATGCACATAAATATAAATTATACTTAACACATTAAACTTAGTAATATCTCAATATACATATAATTGAACTGAATAAATGACCTGATATTGAAAATGCTATATGATATCTAAAAGTGATCACTGGAGACTTTGACAGTGAACGAGAATTTTGGAAAGAGACACATTTTAACAAAATACAATGAAGATATTTTCTTTCTCACTCTGTAACTCAATAATATTTATATATAAATTCTTATATATGTATAAGAAAGAATGAATAAATATATTGTACACACATGTAAATATATAAAATTTCCAGTTAGTCAAAAATATAATAATGCATATATGAGTTATGTTACCCATTTGGGAAAAGATGCATGCAGTTTACAAAATATCACTAGAAATTCCACGTTGGATCATTCAATGTTAAAATTTTTAGAGAATATTTCATTTTTCATTGATATATTATTATAATTAGGTAGCTTCACTTAAGGAACTAATATAGTAATCTAAAAAGAAAGAATTATTTACTAGGTTTCTACTATGCTCCAAATTTTTCTGTGTGTTTAGTTTAATTGGTTTCCTAGTAATGATGTTTAACTCTCAAAATACAGTAGTTTAATAAGAGTTGGTGTATAGCTCAGTGATAGAGTCCTTGAGTAGCATGCACAAATTCTATCTCCAGGAAAACACACACACACACACACAAACACACACACAATTCAGTGGCTTTAAGTAAAAAAATAATTTTTTTTTTCTCATTCATCTATGTGGAATCTGTAGATGTTGGTACTTGGCTAAGCATGAATGTGGTAACTGCACGTTGCAAACTGGGGTCAGCCTTCCATAAACCTCTTGTGCTCCTTGAATAACAGTTTGGTCATGGCAATAGCTTTCATTCTTCACATGACGATGACAAAATTGAAGAATTTTGAACCCATTCATTCATGTTTGTTATGCTTATACTTAAAATACGTAATGCCATATCATGTAAAATATGTCAATACTTGAATATTATATGTCGAGTAAGAAAAAATTTTCAAGTACATTTTATAGCCATGTTCTTGAGTTCATCTTCTTCTAATGTCCTTGTTCATTGAAAAATGCACTGATTATATATCTGAGTGTCAAACAACACACTAAAGTCAGGAACAGAGACATCTTCTCTCCCTCTAGTGACAGAAAATATAAACTTGCAAAGGGAGTAGAAAATTAAGAAAATAATTGGGCTTAATATATTTTTTTTTATTTTCCACTTCTTTCTCTGTTAGTTTCTTCTACATACAAAATGCATTGACCCACTTCACAAGAACCCCAGATGTTTTCACCCAATAAGTTGTATCATTTTTATACTCCAGGATATTGTAATCAACATCCAAGCTGGAATGAAATTCCCTGAAACATAAAAAACACCATTAACGCAAAATTTTAATTGTTCATACATTTGTCTTTCAATTGAGAAGGGAAGTGAACAGAAAGTTTTATTTGACTTTCAATGTTCTGAAATACGTAGAATATAATTTCAAGATGCCTTGCTATATAATGTATGCTTTAGTGTGTGCCCACCAAAGTGCCTTACATGATGAATTAAATACAGGTTAACACACATCTGTTGGTTTCCTGAAAAATTATTGAATATATTGAAACATGGTCTAAGTGGTTTGAGAATAAAACAAATGAATTCTATGTTTGTCAATTTAACTCCAATAGTTTTTTTTTTTTTTTTTTAAGATAAGAAACAAGGGAAAAGAGAAAGAGAGAAAACAATGTATCAGTTAGCAACTGGGACTATTTGTGTAGTTTATTGTATACTTTTTTTAGAAAAAGAAAGAGAAGGTAAATGGAAATCTATAAGTATTGAGCATATTTAAATATAAAATATATATTCAATCAGAGATACCCTTGTCCTAAGTGGCATAACTGTCTCTGGAGTATGAGTCTGATGTAAGAAACTTGTCTTGTTAATATAAAGAAACTGGGCTAGAGTAAATTAGACTTTCTGATTTGGCATAAGGATAAAATAAATCAGAAATAAAATCGTAACAATTTTAATGTAATCATTTATCAGTGAGAACCTTGTCTGGCTTTAACAAATAGGATACAATCCTGGGAGTGGGAGCAAGGCTTCTGAGATCCTTTGGAGACTAGTGCAGTCTGTGCATTCTGATCTGTCTATGTTAAAAAACATTCTGAGAACATACCCCAGTTCTTTAAATTTTGTTAGATTATCCTTAATGGATACTATGGGAATGCTGGTCTTCACTCACAAGAGTCATTCCTATTTGCAGCAGACCAGAACATGTGTCTGTAAAAGAAAACTTGGCATTATCAGTATGTATTAGTATAAACAAACACCACATTTTTAACTTAAAAAAATGCATTTACATCGAGCAAAACAGACATGTGGACACTTATCATTTATACCATCATTTTAAGGAATTATTTTTATTTTTTTAGTAGCTCTTTATCTTCTTTCTGACTTGGGTCTGCATCTCACCTTCTGAGGCAGACCTGTTCTGATTTCTATGACAGGGGACCTTCCCATCACCATCTCTTTCTACGCCTTTACTGTTGTGTGTTTTTCCTTTTCATGGCAGTTATCCCACTTGACAAATGGCATATTTTCAGTTTATGGTATCTGCCCCCACTTGGGCTTAAGCTTCATAAAAACAAAGTGTTTGTCTGTTTGATTCATGGCTATTCCTCAGTACCAACACACTGTCTGTCCTTTATTGAACAAATGAATGAATTTTCTGTTTTGCTCAGTACCCAGGCTCTATCAGTAATGTACACTAAGAGGTTTTCTGTATTAAGTTTTAAACGAGAACTTATTCCAGTATATTGGTCCAGTTATATGTGTGTTTTGTTAGATTGCCAGATGAGTTTAAACAATAATAATTGGTATGATACCTGTATATAAAGCTTAAATAATGCAATTCCAAGAAATAGGAAAATATACATCTAAAAATATATTACAAAAAATCCTACCATTATGTGCAACTATAATACAACAATTAAAATGTGGGGAAAATATGGGGTTGTGGCTCAGAGGCAGAGTGCAGATCCCTTAAAAATTAAGGGAATGGAGCAGATCCATCAATACCAGCCTCTGTGGGGCCCAGGCGCCCAGCAGGCCAGGTCCACCCCTTTCCTGACAAGGCAGACACTCTCCAGACGCTAGCCTCTGGTGCAGGACCAGCTCTTATGTCCAGTGGACTACAGCAGGAGCCAAGATCCAGCCCAGATGGCCACACCAGACTACGTGAATTCCAGGCTCTTATTAGGCCCAGTTCATCCCTACCCTGGTGGAGCAGAGACCACCAGAGCCTAGCCTTTGGTGCAGGACTGCCCCTTCCAACCAGCACACTACCATAGGGGTCAAGCTCTGTGACCGAGATCCACCCACTCCAACTTAAGCAAGTCCCAGATCCAGGATGCAGTAGCATCCATTGAAGGACACCAGCAGGGTCTGGAAGCCTAACATCAAGGTGAGGTACAGACAATCTGCATGTGTACTACAAGAATATACAGAAGAAACTGTAATATCTCAGATCCACACTGCAAGAAAGGAAGACACATAGACAACATGAAAAATCAAGGGAGGAAAGTGGCCCAAACAAGCCAGAATACTATAATAAAAGAACCTATATTTTATAGCAAAGTTGATGAAATGTTAGAGAAGTAGTCCAGAAGGTTCATAATTAAAATGATCTGTGAATTAAAAAATGACCTAAATGAGCAAATACAAGCAAAATTTGATCACTCCAACAATGAGATAAGAGAGCAAATACAGGAAGCAAAAGATTACTTCAAGAGAGAGAGATAAAGATCTTGGGGGGAAAAATAGCCAGAAATCCTTAAAATGAAGAATACAATAAGTCAAATAAAAAACTCAATAGAAAGCATAACCAACAGACTAGATCACTTAGAAGAAAGAACACCAGATAATGAAGACAAAGTATACAATCTGAAAAATAAAGTTGATCACACAGAGAAAAAAGTTAGAAACCATAAACAGAACATCCAAAAATTATGGGACAGCATCAAAAGACCAATCTAAGAGTCATTGTGATAGAGGAAGGCACAGAGTTTCAAACCAAAGGAATGCACAATCTCTTCAATGGGATAATAGAAAATTTCCCAAGCATGAAGATCAAATTGGAAAACCAAATAAAAGAGGCTTACACAACACCAAATGTACAAAATTAGAACAGATCGACACCAAGGCACACTATAATGAAAATGCCTAGCATACATAATAAGGATAAAATCTTAAAAGCCACAGAGAGAGGAATCAGATCAAATATAGGGGGAAACCAATTCATATATCATCAGATTTTTCAAACCAGACACTCAAACCCAGGAGATTGTGGAACAACATATACCAAGCTCCAAAAGAAAAAAGATTCCAACCAAGAATCTTATATCCAGAAAAACTAAGTTTAAGATTTGATGATGAAATAAAAACCTTCCATGATAAACAAAAGTTAAAAGAATTTACAACTAGACAGCCTGCACTACAGAACATTCTCAGAAAAATATTCCAAGAAGAGGAAATAAAAAATGATGATGAAAATTATCAGAGAAATGTATTACACTAAAGGAAAATCTAATCAGAGAAGAAACCAAGTCATGAAAAATACCAAAAATGGCTGGGAATACAAATCATGTCGCAATAATAACCCTGAATGTTAATGGCCTAAACTCACCAATCAAAAGACTTAGACTAGCAGATTGGATGAAAAAACAAAACAAAACAATATGCTACCTCCAAGAGACTCATCTCATAGAAAAAAAGACAATCACAGACTGAATGTGAAGGGTTAGGAAAAATCATACCACTCACATGGACTGTGAAAGCAAGCAGGAATTTTCATCCTCATATCAAATAAAGTAGATTTCAAACTAAAGTCAATCAAAAATGATAAAGAAGGACACTACATACTGCTCAAGGGAACCATACACCAACAAAACTTAACAATTATAAACATATATTCCCCAAACAATGGAGCAGTTATGTTTATCAAACAAACTCTTCTCAAGTTCAAGAGTCAAATAGACCACAACACAATAATTTTGAGTGACTTTAACACACCTCTTTTATCACTAGATAGATCTTCCAAACAAAAGGTGAACAAAGAATCTATAGAACTCAATAATACAATCAATAACTTAGACTTAATTGACATATATAGAATATACCAACCTTTAACAAGAGAATATACTTTTTCTCAGCAGCACATGGATCCTTCTCTAAAATAGACCATCTACTATGCCACAAAGCAACTCTTAGCAAATATAAAAAAGTAGAAACACTACCCTGAATTCTATCAGATCACATAGGAATGAAATTAGAAATCAATGATAAATGCAATTTCATTCAGAATTCCAATGGCATTCCTCATAGAAATAGAAAAAGCAATCATGAAATTCATCTGGAAAAGTAACAGACCCAGAATAGCTAAAGCAATCCTTAGCAGGAATGGTGAAGCAGGTGGCATCACTATACCAGACCTTAAACTATACTACAGAGCAATAGTAACAAAAACAGCATGGTATGGGTACCAAAATGGACTGGTAGACCAATGGTACAGAATAAAGGACACAGAGACTAACCAACAAAGCTACAATTATCTTATATTTGACAAAGGTGCGAGAACATGCTTTGGAGAACAGATAGCATCTTCAACAAATGGTGCTGGGAAAATTGGGAATCCATATGCAACAAAATGAAATTAAATCCTTATCTATCACCATGTACAAAATTCAACTCAAAATGGATCAAGGACTTAGGAATACAACCAGAGACTCTCTGTCTAATAAAATAAAAAGTAGGCCCTAATCTCCATCATGTAGGATTCGGCCCCAACTTCCTTAATAAGACTCCTGTGGTACAAGAATTAAAATCAAGTATCAATAAATGGGATGGACTTAAACTAAAAAGTTTCTTCTCAGCAAAAGAAACAATTTGTGAGGTGAATAGAAACTCTACATCTTGAAGAAAATCCTTACCCCTCTCATATCAAATAGAGCACAAATCTCTAGGGTATATAAAGAACTCAAAAAGCTAAACACCAACAAAAAAAATTACCCAATCAATAAATGGGTCAAGGACCTGAAGAGACATTTCTCAGAAGATGATGTACAATCAATCAGCAAATACATGAAAAAATGTTCATTATCACTAGCAATTAGAGAAATGCAAATCAAAACTACTCATTTCACTCCAGTCAGAATGGCAGCTATTATGCATACAAACAGCAATAAGTGTTGGCGAGGATGCGGGGAAAAATACACTCATACACTGATGGTGGGACTGCAAATTGGTACAGCCAATATGGAAAGCAGTATGGAGATTTCTTGGAAAATTGGGAATGGAACCATCATTTGACCCAGCTGTCCCTCTCCTTGGTCTATACCCAAAGGAGTTAAAAACAGCACACTACAGGGACACAGCCACATCAATGTTTATAGCAGCACAATTCACAATAGCTAAACTATGGAACCAACCTAGATATTCTTCAATAGATGAATGGATCAAAAAATATGGCATATATACACAATAGAACATTACTCAGCAATAAAAGAGAGTAAAATCATGGCATTTGAAGGTAAATGGATGGAGTTAGAGAAGATAATGCTAAGTGAAGTTAGCCAATCCCCCCCCCCCCAAAGAAAACAAATGCCAAATGTTTTCTTTGATATAAGGAGGCTGATTCATAGTGGGATAGGGAATGGGAGCATGGGAAAAATAGACAAACTCTAGATAGGGCAGAGGGGTTGGAGGGGAAGGGAGTAGGCATGTGGTAATTAATGATGGTGGAATGTGATGATCATTATTATCCAACATATAGGTGTGAGGACACAAATTTGTGTGAATATACTATTTATACAACCAGAGATTGAAAAATGTGCACTATATATGTATTAAGAACTGTAATGCATTCTACTGACATATATAAATTAAAAAGAAACTGAAAAAAAAGGAATGGAGAAGAAGCTTTTTAATTGGAATCCATCCCAATTATTGATTCTTGATTTTACTTCTTGCCCTTTAGGAGTCTTGTTAAGGAAGTCAGGTTCTAGGCCAAAGTGGTGAAGATTTAAGCCTGTTTTTTTCTTCTATTAGGCACAGGGTCTCTATTCTTGTGCCTAACTCTTTGGTCCACCATGCACAAAAAGTGAGAAATAGAGGTTTAATTTCATTTGGCTACATGTGGAATTGCAGTTTTGCTGGCACCATTTTTCAAATAGGCTATCTTTTCTCCAGTGAATGTTTTTGGCACCTTTGTGTAGTATGAGATAACTGTATTTATGTGGGTTTGTCTTTGTGTCCTCTATTCTGTACCATTTGTCTACAAGTCTATTTTGGTGCAAATGCCATGCCATTTTTGTTACTATCTCTCTGTAGTAGAGTTTAAGGTCTGCTGTCATGTATTACTAACTAAAATAAATTGATTTTTTTTTCAAATCAAGGGAATGGAATTATTCAGGGAGCATAAAGCAGGTAGTTGGAATCTTGAAAATACTACAAACCAGCAAAGTTTACTTTGTATCTGAGGGGAAATTAATAATCTTTTAAATATGGAAGTCTAAAAAATAGTAATAAATGAATAAATATAGAAGTCTAAGTTCTACTAATTTACCTTTGTTCATCACAATGATATTTTTAAAACATAAAAAATAAATTAAACTTGAATGTGTTTATTCATGAGTATTGATCCCAGGGATACTTTAACACTGACCTAAATCCCCATCTTTAAAAAACAATTTAGAGACAGAGTCACTAAGTTGCTGAGGCTGGCCTTGGATTTGAGATTCTTTTGCCTTAGCCTCCTGAGTCAAAGTGACTATAGGTGTGCATCACTGCTCCCAGCATTGGCATGAATTTAAATGTAACATAACTTTCTTCACCCACTGGTATGTGAGGCTATAGGAATGACTGAAATGCATTCACTTTCCTCAGAGTGTGAACAGTGACATAAGATCACAGATTATAATGGAAATAACTCATGGTAGCAATATAAGGCATAGGGGCAAATAAATCCATTACATTCCAAAGCACATACAATTAGCTTGAAGTCTTTTTTTGAAACTATAAATTACCAAAATAAATATATGAGAGAAGTTTCCTATATTTTATTAAGCAAAATTAAAGTATTTTGCAAATTCTGTAGTATATTTACTCAAAACACAGTAAGTACTATTGGAAAAAGTCACTAGTATACAAACAAACTTATGTAGGAAAAATAATGTCATCAATGGAATCTCTGACCACCAAAAGTGCTGCAATATAATAAACATGGTTATTTTTTAATTAACAGCTATTTCCCATGTTATTAAATTAACAAACATAAAGTAAAAAAATAAGAATATGTTCATATCCTGTAAGTGATGGAAGTTAAATATTCAAGGTTATCAGAGTGTTTATCTCTGTATTATATTCTCAGTGCTATTGTAAGGCTTAAGTTATTTCTAAAATCAAGTTGTTACCTTTTTATTTTAATATTTTAAAATACTGACAAAATAAACTTCCACTGGCCCACTGAAAGTTATTCTGGCCTCTTCTCAGTGAGGTTGTCCCTGTACTGTGAACTCTTTTGCCCAATAATAATAGAAATAACTAACTCTTTCCCTTGTTGATGGAGGAAACAGGCAGAATTTTTAGTAAGGGGAAGAGAGCTGATCAAGACTGAGCCAAATCTGAAAAATAATACTGAGAATAGGCAGCTTAATGAAGGACAGAAGCATCTGGTTACTGTTTGCCTGGGGCTGCATCCCCAGAGGCCTGAATTAATATATAGGAAGATGTAGGATGAAAAATGTATAGGAACCAATGGGAATTGAATGAAGACAATATGTTTAAAAACAAATTCTTTTAGGTATCATAGTATACACTTTTGATTTAACTACATATTACCTGGCAAATCAGTTAAGAGTAGTTTGTCATACAATATAACCTAGATTTAAATATGATTTATAAAATTGGAAAAAGCATATGCATACACATACATAGATTTAATTTTATCATATGATTTTTGAGAATACGCTGATGTAGGCCAATTAACATCCAAAAACGTAATTTACTTTTTTTTCAACATATGATAGCCGCTTCATGTAATGATTTAAGTTCATTTAGAGGAAATGTTATTTTAGAAATCCTGCATAAACTAGGACAAATCCTTCTATGGTCATGCTGTTATGAGTCAGGCTACACAGGCAATGACCAAACAGACTTCATTTTACTCTGAGACTCTATGTCATTTAAGAAATGCTTCTCCCATGGGAAATCCCCTGTCTCTGTACCCATTAATTGTTACCTAGCATAGCATACTTGGCAACACAAAATGGCAATACTTATACAATGTGAAATTGTTCCCTCTTTGGTTCCCATTTTTCTTGGGCAATGTGCCTTGTCAGAGATTGTCTAGATGTTAGGAAACATTCTCTAACTTGTACTCAACAGGGTCCTTTTGACCCACTTCCCTTCTGCTTATTTGCTGCCATGCCAACCTTGAAAATCCGGTGGAAATATCATTGTTTCACTAACTGCTCAATTCGGTTTCTGTACCCCTGCTTGCTTGCAGCTACATCAACCTGGATGTGATTTTTGCCATTTTTGCCTTTAAATACTAGAAAATGTTGAAGCTCCAGGCTGTTTCCTGCCTGGAGCTTCAACTTGGTCCTGTAGAAAGTGGTCAGAATAAAGACTCTTCAATTTCGACAGAACTGGGACTTGGTGTGTTTACTGAGCAACCTCCTACACAACAATGCTGCACTTTTAAACTACGTGAACTAAATCAAAATTACCCTGTTAACTATAACAATAATGTGTAACTATGACTAAGAGCATGAAGAGAGTATACTTTCCTGCAACCATACACACATGGAAATAAATATTGTTTCTATACTTTATATTTTACATTTCCAATTTCAAATTATTTTCTGATTGTCTTCACAAAACATGCTGGCTTACGCTTTTGGAGAGTTTTATGTTATTTTCATATTTTATTGAAAATGTTTAAATATTCATTTAATTTATTCATAATAACATTGCCTTCATCATCAATTTATTCAGGCACTCTTTTTTTCTTCTTTTTTTTTGGTACTAGGGATTGAATTTAGGGACACTTAAATACTGAGCCACATCCCCAATACTTTTTTTGTATTCTATTTAGGGATAGGGTATCACTGAGTTCTTAGGGCCTGGCTAAATTCCTGAGACTGGCTTTGAACTCAAAATCCACCTTCCTCAATCTCCCCAGCTGCTGGATTTATAGGCATGCACCACTGCACAGGCCAGGCAAAATTTGAACATCTCTTTCCATGTATTTCTTTTTGCAACTTTGTAGAAAAAATACTAAATTCTTAAAATATCTTCACTAAATACTCAATTAAGAATTTATTTTCTTAATTCCATTCTCTCCTTGCTTCCAAACTCCCTTACTCAATTAGGAGAGGTATTTTGTCCTTACAAATAAAGATGTTGTAAATGGCATGCATGTTAAACATTTTACTTTTAAGAACTGTGGAGATTCTGGAGTTTGGTGTCCTGTAAGTATGAAGAACAATGCCCTGTTTGCTTTTGCCTGAGCTATGAATAGGTAGAAGGCTAATTTATTCATGAATTTATTATATAAACTTGGGGTACTTTTTCATTTAAGACAAAGATATGGACAAGATTTGAACTCCAACATATATATATATATATATATATATATATATATATATATATATATATATATATAATCAGACTTCTGTAACCTCCCCTCCTTCCCTGTGGACATAACTATACATCTGTCCTCCCTGTTCACACACAAGGCTAATGTATAAAACATATGAAATATATTTGCCAGAAAATATATTCTCTCTGGTTGTCTTCTGTAATCCTAACCTAAGGGGAGAGTTACCCTAGATAATTTTTTTTAGTGACTATCTATGCTTGACAATCCTTGCGTTGAATTCCCTGAAATCATTAAAATTTTAGAAAACTATCTATACTGACATCTGGGAGATTATTAATTATGCATATACTTTACTTTTCCTAAACTTTTCTTAGAAACTCTTTGTTTCATTCAACCAGGCACTGCAGGTGTATCTTTATCCCACATTTTACAGCCTCCAAGAATAGCTAGGAATCCAGGTCTTAGCTGGAGCTCCCGTTTTTCGTGTTCAAAAATTTTTGCCTTGAAGTAAGGCAAAATACTGTGAATTTCTTTTTTGTCCTTACATTGGATTTTTATATCCTAACAAAGACACGCTCTCACCTGTCAGTTTTTCACTTGAAGTGTCCTAAGTGAGGAATGAGAGTGCCCTGAGTGTAACATAAGTTCAATTTCTGTCACTTTACACAGGCCTTTCCGAGGTGCACTCTATTTGTACTTCTTCCCATAAAAACTTACCAGAAACGGGGAGCTTAGAGTGGTTATTCTTTCCTAAGGGAAACTAAAAAAATCCATGGCAAATATGTTGTTTTATCTCTGTTCTGGGCTTGAGAACTTGCCTTTCTCTCATTCCCAATGGCAGTAACAAAACTATATCTTGATCTCATCTTTGTGATGAGCCTGTCATTTGGAATTGTTTTCAGGGCTGCTGGATTTTAAACCTGATTCATTGCCAGGGTTGGCTCCTGGCTATAAAATCATAGATCCTACAGCTTAATATTGAGAGGAGCTGGGAACCAACAAAAAGATATTTTCCTTAATAATCCATATTTGAAAATGTTCTTTGTTTTATAAATATTCAACATAAAACATCTTAATGTTGTTTAAGGTGTATATGCTTTTTATATTTAAATAATTTTAATGAGAAATGTGTCATGAGAGTAATACAGAGATTGTTTGTCCTTGTAGAATATACTGTAAATAATTCTTTGTAAAATTTATATATAACCCAGGTTTCAATGATTTCTGTCATGTTATATGAAAATATTATGTTCAGGATAATAAAGTTTTATTTTTCTTTTCAATGCAACTGCTATCTTCAGTGTTCTGGATTGATGGGTAAGTGACTTAATGCTTCATTTGATAAATGATATCTTAAAGTATAAAGTGCTAATTTATTAACAGATGGATAAATGTTAGAGATTGGGGATTACTTACTTAAAATTTAAAGGTCCCAATGGAAATTTTAAAAACTAGTTTCCTTTATAAACAGGGACCAGACCTTCATGAAGCACACCTGTCAACAAACTCCAGGTCATGCCTCAATCTTCAATATAAATTGAAAGCCAAATATTATTATGAAGTCCTGTGTTATCAGCAGAAACTAGAAACTAAAGCAAACCCAAACCAGGATGACAGGGAAAAGAAGAGAGAAAGAGAAACAGAACCACATTTTAATGTTTTTAATTAATGATAGTATACCCATGCTAGCATACAAGAGGGAGAAGGGGATGATGTAAAAGAAGAGTCTCACCTGAACAAGTGTGCTTAATAAAAGGAAGCCCAGGACAATCTGAAAATATCATATAAGACCAATCAAGTCACTGAGAGCTAAACAACTAAGCTCAGCACACCAAATGGCTACTTGAAAATTAATAGCCTCTACCTGAAAAGTTTGTTGGGGAAGCTGTGCTTATGAGAATTCTGCCATTTATGAAGAGATTTATTTCTGAAAAACATCTGCAAATTGGAAAAGGAATTTACAAATTCCTGTCATCTCACTAGTATTCCTAAATAAATGTAATTCACTATTTATCCCTATATGTATGCCTAATACACAAGAATTGAGAAATAAATAAAGAATCAATATCTGTTTTTATTTTGTATCAATATTATATTTATATTTATACATTATTTTGTATTTGTATTTATATATTTATATTTGGGGTTACCTAATGTAATGTTGTTCAGTACAATTTTTTTTTTCTTTATGGTTTTTTTATTTGCGTCTTTCTCTAACTCATAATTGCTCTAGGTTTGAAATTGTAACCAGGACTTGTGACAACACTTCCCAAGTTTAACAAATCAATAGTTCAAACTGAATGAATCAAGTAGTATCATCACTGTCTGTCATAGTCACCAGACAGGCACTGGGTAATAACTAAAAATACTTGGAGAAAAGAACACTTATTAATTTTAGCAGAAATCAAATACTTGTTTAATGAATTTTCAAGAGAAATGAGTTTTGTATTTTAGCAATATTTTTCAATAAGGTAATATAACAAAAATTATTTTATATTGTTACCACAATTTTTATTAAATCTTTATTTACTTCAGTTAACAAAAAAATACTACCAATAACACATTTGTATTTCTAGATAAAATACATTTCATGTCCTTTTAGACTTTTTCCTCATTTTCTTGTACATTTTCTACACACCTTTGAATAATGGCATATTCCTCTCTAAGAATAAAACTGCAAAGGAAAATTTTTGTTTGCATGTTTATTTTGTTTTTCTTTTTTGTTTTATTGTTGTGTCTGCAATAATATCATCTTTAATTTGATATTGATTATCTGTGATAACAGGAATGCTATGCCAGTATAGCAATATTTTTGAAGCTTTCACTTTTAAGGATATATGTGGCAAAAGTTCATTTTAGCTGCCTCTGGATGTACTGTGTAGCTCATATAAACTGAACTTTAACAAGTGAATCAGAAGAATGTTTACACAGCAACTTGTTATAGTCTCAAAATATGAAATATTGAACAAAAGTAAAAATAAAATTATAAAATTTAAGGCCATTTGTTAAATCTTGATGTATGATAGTATAAGGTCATACATTTCAGGACTATTAAGTAAAACTGCTAACAAGTAGAAAAATTGTATTTATCTGAGTTCAGAAATGTAAGATGATTGCCAGGTAGCAATGTCTTCTATAAATTTTGCATTTCGTATGTGGTCTTTACATTTGGAAGAGAAGTAGAACAAGTAGATTGGGCTTAAATAAAGCAGATAATTCATGTGATTAACATTATTTTGACTAAATATCATCGTTCCTTTTTTTAAATCACTCTATCCACTTATGTAAACCAACATTTTGAAGATATCATTAAATCCTTCAGCAACTCTGGCAGGTCAGTTTTACTGTCTCCATTTTTACAGAGAAAGAAACCAACCCAAAAAATAAGTGCCTTGTCCACAGTAACAGAGCTTATAATTTATATACAAGCATATAAATATCTGATACCAGTAATGATTTCTTTTTTCCTAAGAGTAATGTTAGGTCCATTTTATACATCAATATTTAAGTTAAATCAATAAAGAATTGTTGATAGCATTGTAGACAACAAAAAATATTTAATTTACTTTATTTTATTTATTTTTAAAAGAGAATCTTTATTTTCCTTGGACTCAATATCATCTAATAAAAATTTCTCTAAAAATTTAGATTGATGAAATATGGGTACTAAAATATTTCATGTTTGATTTTGCTCCTGTTATTCATCCTAAACCAGGAAATGTCTATGAATACAAACTTCAGCTACATTTCTTAAAATAATTTTGAGTTTTCATTTTACATTGAGTTGCGTAAACATTAACTAAAAATTGCAAATATTTTACAATGCAGACTTATCTATCTATCCATCTATCTATTTATTTATTTATTCATTTATTTTGGGGTACTATGGATTGAACTCACTGAGCCACACCCCCATCTCTATTTTGTATTTTATTTAGAGACAGGGTCTCAATGAGCTGCTTAGTGCCTTGTCATCTTTGAGGCTGGCTTTGAACTTGTGATCCTCCTGTCTCGGCCTCACAAGCCACTGGGATTACAGGTGTGCACCACTGAGCCCAGCAGCAGATTTATTTTTGTGTTACTCCCTCAGTTGGCATATATTTAACTTTGTGTTTATTTAGTCTATTGATACTGATAGAGAACACTTGCAAGTTTATTGGGGAGATCCTTTAAAAAAAAACAAACAACAACAAAAAAAAATAAAAAGGACATCATTTTCTGAAGTAGGTACTTTACTTTCCCTCCAATGAAGAGATTGTGGGAAGGAAGAATCAAAAGTTTGGAAAACAGCAAATGAACATTATGTATATTGAGCCCCTTCTCTAGGCTAAAATCAATATATAGGTTGAAAGGAATAACAAGATCTTGGGAATGATGGTTATCTGAAGGAAATTCTATCACAGAAAACCCAGCAATATGATGTGGTTAATACAAAGGAATGTGGTGAGAAAGGGGTGGAAGCAATGCTGCATGTTCCTAAAGGATGCTGAGAAGTTGGCTGTATGTTATCAAGAGGTTTTTAAAAATGTTCAGTGCAGCAGTGAAAAGTCCATCACACCAATTTTAGGTGGACTTCTCATCCTTGAATAAGCCATGGGTGATAATCACAACTCAGTCAGTGACCGACTTTAGATCTCAACACATCTCCTACAAAATAGGCAAAAAAGAAGTGGTCAGCTGCTGACACCAGAGAAGCATGTCAGAGGCAAACTCAAAACCTTTTCTCCCAACTACCAGCAGAATTGCTCCAGTTGTTTGTACTCTGTCAGCATCTGGGAAGGAGAGTGAGGAATAGAATAAAAAAGAAAAGAAACAAATTGAACTTGAAAGAGAAAGTATACTCTAAAATGCTTGTTTGAGCCAGGTGCCCCCATGCATGAAGGTAATCCTAGAGGCTTAGGAGGCTGAAACAGTAGGATCACAAGTTCAAGGCCAGCCTCAACAATTTAGTGAGGCCCTAAGCAACTCTATCAGAGCCTTTCTCAAAATATAAAACAAAAAGGGCTGGGGATATAGCTCAATAGTAAAGCACCCCTGGGTTAAATCTCCAGAACCAGAGAGAGAGAGAGAGAGAGAGAGAGAGAGAGAGAGAGAGAGAGAATGCAACAGCTAGAGAGAGAAGTTTGTTTGAACAAATTGTTGTGTTGCTCTGAATTTACCAGTGATTAAATCCATTCCTCTTCTCCATGTTCCTGAGGTCTCTGGAGGCAGATGGTTCCACTGATTTTTCATCGGTACACACCTGAATACAATGTATAAAGTCTGATAAAATATAAGTATTTCTAAAGAAGATAGACAAGTTAGGTTAATTTACCTAATAAAAACAAAAGGCAGGTGTTCATTTAATAAACATTATTTGCTGCCACATGAGTCTTGCTGATTTGTATATAACACTTCTGATTATCCCTAATTACAAAGTAAGATGACTAGTGCTTTATAACAATCTAAAAGCAGCTCTATAAAAATTATACTTTTAAAATATTAAAATGCTTGAGGTTAAACAATATGCAAGTGCAAGAAATAAGTGCAACACATTCTGCAACATCTCACATATATGATTCTGAAATTGTAGTTTAAAGTAGAATGTCTTTCAAAAGATGGAGAAAATGGGGTATACACATAAATTCAGACATGAAAAGGAAGAAATGATGACACATGCTACAATGTAGATGACTATGTAAACATTGTATTAAGTAAAAGAATCAGGTCATAAAAGGACAAAAGGGTGTCTTCAGCTCTTTGAGCTAACTAAACTAGTATTTGGACAGAAATGGAGTAGCCATAGAGTAGAATAGTATTTCCCAACAGGTGCAAAGAAGGGATAAGACATTTTTATTTTTTAATGGATAATGAAGTTTTAGTTTGAGAAGAAGCCATACCTAAAGAGATAGCGATTTTGCACAATAATATGAATTCATTTAATGCCACAAACCTTTACACAAAAGTGTATGATAAATGTCAGTTTATATGATTATATAGATTTATCTCAATATAAAAAATTAAAAATCAATAAAGATTTTGAGATTTACATTTCAATCCATTCCTTGTGATACTTTTCTTCAGAGAAAGATTTGGACTCTGAATCTACGAAGCTCACCACCAGCTACTTTAATTCTTGATTTAAACTACAAGAATACTCTTCCCCAAATAATATCCCAAGAAGGAAAAATGTAAGCTATCTCAGTAATTTGAGTCTTTCAACATGATAACAAATTACAGAATTGGTTAAAAAAATTCCTTAAACTCTTTCAGCCTTTGTTTTTATTTTTGCCTTAGACTATACAGTGTCAATAGGTAATTTGTTTTAAGAAGAAGGATTATGTGCATATTTAAAATGGATCAATAATAGGTAAAACACAAGAAATGAATATTATTTCTAAATTGTTTGCTAAAAGAAGGGAAAGGAAGAAAATGTGATTTTATAAGCTGTTGGAAAATAGTCCAGTGGCATCATTACTATTTATCTGAGTTTCAGTCCTACTAATTCAAATAATTAGGGGGGGATATGACCAATAGAATAGAATCCTATCTGAAAGGGGATGTGAAGACTTCCAATATTTTTAATGTCTTATCTCTTTTTTAGTCTTTAAAACTAAAGATGTTTTCATCCATTAGCTTTGTGTGACTATGTGTCTCTGCAGGGTTGTGTACTTATGTGTGTATTTTGAAAATGAATAAATAGACAAACAGAGAAGAAAACTATGAGGGAGAAGATGATCACCTAAACTCTATCCACCCCATAGCCTGTATGGACAAGTGTATATTTTAACAATTGGACCTGAAAAAAAATCTGAGTACAAACAAGTTGGAAATATATAGCTTATATTAATTGAAGTAACATATTATGTTTTTATTTTTTCTTCCATTAATTACAAGATTCTTCCTATATGTGTCTAAGTAAATACTTTTTTTTGTTTCCCATGTAGGACATATTCTTCCTGCTTAGTTTACAACACACATGGCTAAAAACAGAAAACTCAAATGTGCTCTGCACATGTACTCTCCAAACATTCTGAAGTGTATTATACTTAAAGCAGAAATAATTGGTGCTGATACCTGCTTGGAATCTCCTTTTGTTCTGCACAGTAGTTTCTGTACAGTGATTGAGACTACAGTGGCCTTATTATAAGTAGCTATCACTTATTTTTTGATGGAACAGATATTTGATGATCTGCTGAAAGCATCTTTGTAAGTCTTAAAGATATTCATACTGTGAAAAATATTCATATAACAAAAGGTATATGGACAAGTGGATAAGTAATTGGTTACATGCCTGGGACTGCCCACAGGGTTTTGTTTTGTGTAAAAAGCAAAATCTCTTACACTGTTTTGCTGAATACTATTTCTTGCACAGGACATTTCAAAATGTAATCTGTTTTTTTAATAGTTTGCATGGAAAATAGTCATAAAGATTAAAAGGTACTAGGTAGAGAGGGAGAGAGAAATTAGTAATAAAACAAAACAAAACCCAAAACATTTAAAACAAAATTATGAAAGGCCCTATCATATCACCTTTGTGTAACTTACTCCATTGCAGTCCCTTTTTCTTTTCTCAAGCTTAATAGGCAGGGATACGGTGATGCTGTGTGATGCATTTTGATTACCTGGGATGTTTGCATAAATGCTTCATGTGCTTCTAGTCAGTCTCTTTGAAACTTTTTAGATGAGGAGCAGGAAATGCATGGTGAGTGAATCCCACAAAATCTAAGGCCCTGTTGGCCACTTAGTCACTGATGATTGAGGAACACTGTTTTTCCACTCAGGGTGCACTATTTTGATTAAATATATATATATATATATATATATATATATATATATATATATATATATATATATATATATATATATTTTTTTTTTTTTGTAGTTCTTTTGGTTTACTATACATTACACTTTTTATAGATACCATTGAGTATGATACATTAGTTTCAACATTTACATAAAACTCTACAAGGTATAAAAAAGTCAATAAAAAGTTTGAAAGCTTTTTTAAAAAAATATTGTTTTAATTGTAGATGGACACAATATCTTTAATTTATTTATTTTTATGTGGTATGGAGGATCAAATCCAGTGCCTCACATGTGCTAGGCAGGTGCTCTACAACTGAGCCACAAGCCCAGTCACTTATTCATAGAGATTTTCTATCTTACAATTACTTTTGATTTTCGTTAATGTCTTGGGGCTGCCAAAAGTATTGTCATACTTTAATGTATGTTAGAATATTTATGATTATAAAAATATTTAGTGGAACTGAATAGTACTTTTCAACTAAGCTTTGATGAAGGAGTCATTATTAGTTTTTTAAATAAGTCTTGTCAAGAAGCATTAGTAACTGACTTAAAATAACACAACCCTAATGTGAAGACAAATTCAAAAAAGATTTATCCAATTCCAAACCTGCCAGCTTCCCATGAGGTTGGGATAGGAAATTACATCACATCTATGTTTTCTAAAATACACCATTCCCAAAACTTTTCATGCTGAGACCAACAGATTCAGATGCACAATGGAGAAACAGTCTTTATTATTTCAAATGATACGTCTTGAACAAAATTTGCCTCTTTTGGGAAAATACAAATAAAACCACTCTTGCCCTGTATGTGATAGGTGTACTCTCTGACTCCTAGAAAAGCTATTCCTGATATTCAACAACAATAAAACCATTTTCTTTAGGAATGATTTCAAGTTAATCAATCTTTAGTCCTTTGTGTTTAATCAGCAGATATTTACAGATTATCCATCTACTGTGTACCAGTACTAGCTAAGGTCTTCTTTAATGAGATGTGAAGCATGGAAGTGGAAGAGAATTTAGGGAAAACAATTTGCCAAAGCTCTTGGTTTTGAATATGTTAACAGGAGAGGTCTGTAAAACTTTTTAGCAGAAATGCAAAAAGGCTATAGGATATCAAACTTATTGGAAAAGACCGAAGTCAAGATTAAAAGGGAATGATGATCACAGGAGAATCAATGAGGTTGATAGTATAAATGAACAATGAGAGTAAAAACACAGGGGAAAGAAAAATGGCGGTCTGAATAGTCTATCAGTTTGTCATAAGAATACACAAATGCCAGCCAATGAGGTCAGCACGAAGAGAAAAGGTAATTGTATATGTAGAAATATATGAAATGACATCTTTGTCCTGATTCTTAATAAGCTTAATTATAAATCTTGATTTGTATGTATTATGGTTCATTTTGACATTTTGATTTATAATTTCAAAACAAAACACTTGTAATATTTTGACAATATCCTCACATGTTCATTTTATGGAGTTCTTCAGCACAATTTTCTGAAGAATTACATAAAATTACACAGAAATTAGACAGTTAACTCTGATGTAAACATTTTAAATAGCCTCTATTGTGTCATAAGGGTAAGTATGACTACACAGGTAAATATGTGACAACTATTATTTAAATATACTGGTAAATATGCCTTATATAATGAAGTGATGGTTAGTGAAAACTCCCGTACTTCATAATTACCGCAATTTCAAAAGGACATACTACATAATAGCTGGGCAATTTCTTTCAAATTACGAGTAGCATTACATATTATATGACATCACTGTATCCAGGATACAGGGTGGCATTTGTTTTTTCCTTCTTAGACATTCAATTCAGTTACAGGGATAAATAAAAACACCTGCCTGTAACATTTTATCCATTTGAATTTCAGCAAATGGCTTGAAGTTTTGTTTAACAAAGGGAAGTAGAGAGACAGGTGCTTTGAGAAGAAAATTATAAGCAAAAAGAAGCTAAACTGAGAGAAAAGGTAAATATCTTAATGAACAGCCAAAACAGAATAGAAAAAAAATATGAGGAGGTAAGGAATTCATTTTAAGACAAACAGAATTTTAACAGATTTTAAGGTATTTTTTTCCTTAAACATTGATTGTAAATTATATGATTTATTTGAAAATCATGTCATAGTAATTTAAAACATTTATTTATCCTAATTTTTGCATTTTTCCTGTTATTGGAGAAAATTAAGTAACATCTTCTCTTAATCATAAAACTAATAATGGGCAAATGATAATTACATACTCTTTCTTGAGTCAGAAAAACAGCAACATTGAACTCCATAGGATTCATCTCAGAGAACACTGTTACATTTTCTACCACTTTAACAAATCACTGTGTCCATTTGCTCTATGTTTCTCCCTCTTAAATGCTACCCTTTGCTCCACCATGTCTTTCTAGACTAATCAGAGAATACATACCTCCTTTGTTTCAATTGGCTAGAAGATGCAACAAGGTTTTTCTGTTTAAATTTGATTCTTAAAACAATTTTACTTTTTTAAAAATTAAGCTTAATATTAAAGGAAATTAAAAGATTTCTATAATATTAATTCTGAGTAGATTAGGAAAAAAAAACAGCAGAATAAACCTTTTGCTGCTAAATTCCAGGTATCAAGGAAATACTACAAGATGGGTTACTAAAGGTATCATAATGGGAAAGAAAGAGAACTCAATTATGAATGATCAAGGACAGTTGGGAATGTGTGATCAATGGCACAGTGAAGGTGGAAATTTATTAACTCAAACTTGACTAGAGACAAGGCACTTGGTGAGGAACAAATGACTAATATCAAAGGTAGCAGGTTTAGCAGGTTTACTCCTAAACTGGTCTCAGCATGCCAAACACATGCTTTGTCCAGAGTAGTGTTACAAGTATGGCAATATGTAAATCAATGGATGTGTAATTGATGTGATTCTGCAATCTGTATATGGGCTAAAAATGGGAGTTCATAACCCACTTGAAGCAAAGTGTGAAAGATGATATATCAAGAACTATGTAATGTTTTGAACAACCAACAATAAAAAAAAAAATAAAAAAAATAAAAAATAAAAAAAAAAGTAAAACAAACAAAAAAAATTAAATATGTTTACATTTAAATATAATTCTCAAAATATAATTAAATATAATTCTCAAAAATAAAAAAAAAAAGAGGAGCCTAACCAAAGTTTGGTCAAGAATGAAATTCTTGCCAGTAGGGAAAATGCTTCAAATCCTAATTAACCAAAATGGTTATAGTAGAAAGATGAGGAACTTTGGAGACTATCTTTTGCACATTGTCATTAATAGTTTTACATTTTCTCACCATGTATGTCTGAATCTTCTAATGAAAATGAAATTTAGCAGTAGAAAATCTAATATAATACAAAAATGTGAAATTAATTTCAAAAGGCTCTTTTAGGTTTTACTTTTCACCATATTAGTTATAACTATACTTATTACTTAAATTAATATGAATTATTGCATATGGTATATAAAATATTCAATAATATTTACTCAAATTTGAAGACATTCATGAAATTTATAATGTGGAGTTATAATTAATTTGCATTAAACATTTTTCTCTTTATTCTGATATTTCAAATATTCCCTGTAAGAATGTAAGTCAGGTTTCACACATTCGTAATTCAATATACCCTAAATACTTGACAGCATCTTTTGCTTTATGAGAATTCTGAAGAAATCTTTAGAATATCCTCCAAAATTTATATATATATATATATATATATATATATATATATATATATATATATATATATTATTTGTGCAGACATGCAGTACTGAAAGACAAAAAAAAGAGAAAAGAAACTAAACTTTAATGAAGCATTTACTCTCTTGGAAATTTTATAAATATTCTCTAATTATTTTTCAAATATAGTTAAGTGGACAATACATATAATGTATAAAAAAACAAAAGATGTCTTTTAATTAAAATTACAGAATGATAATTTCTGAAATCCCTCTCCTAAAGAAAAGACATTCAACAGGTAGAATTTTTAGCTTTGAGCAAACCAATGAACAGATAACAGAAAAGGTCAAAAACTCTTACATTGCAAAAATGTTTTAATCAGGCACTTCCCATATAAGTCATTCAAGTGCTTAACGTGAATGTTCCATGCTGTTTCTCCAAAACTAAACAAACTGCTGTAGTAAGTTAATTCAACTACATAAATTAAAGTTATATATTCATATCTGCCCTTAAATAATCCCTTAATCTCATAGGCCATGTTTTTTTTGGATTTCAACTCTGTCAAGGGCAGAAAGTTTCCAGTTTACACATACACTTCCTTGGTAGGTAGTGAATTAAGGAACCCCCCAAAAAGCTTATAATTTTGTATAATATTCTCAATTAAAGTGTTTGATTCTAGATGCTGTTTTGGGAGGACAACTACCTACCAGGTATATGTATGCAAACATAGGGGTCAAACTGGGGGCAGTTAGAGAGAGGGTAGTTCAGGCAGATGTAATGTAGATTACATGAAAGAGATTTGATGTTATCTACAAATTATTAAGTACTTCCAAGAAAGCAAAAATTAGGTTGAATAGGCTTGTTATAATTATTTGACTTCTAGATTATATCTGGAATTGTGATCCATTCTTGCAGAATTGAATTCTTTTCCTGTGCTTCTTTTTTTAAAAAATAAATCTTTCTGTAGTTTGTATCTGTTATTTTTTCTTTTTTTTACAAAGTTGTACTGAAAAGTCTTAGACTAATGTTTCTTAAATTTTAGTGTCCATGAGAATCACTTGTCAGGTTAATAAAAACACAGATCATTGGGCAAAAACTCTATATTTAAAAAAAATATTTTTAGTTGTCAATGGACCTTTATTTTATTCATATGTGGTGCTGAGAATTGAACCCAATGCCTCCCACATGCTGGCAAACACTACCACTCTGCTACAAACCTAGCCCTAAAACTCCATAGTTTTTATTTGAGTAGGGTGGGTGGGGGGGAGAATGTTCATTTTTGTTTCTATTTAATACTGATGTTTTTGCTCCAGGGAAACTACTTTGAAAAATTCCAACAGAAAAAACTTCTCACAAATTAATCTGGAGAATTAATTGCAGGTCTTGTCCACACAGATTCTTAAGCTTCAAAACAAATTTTGTAAATCAAATTTTCCTAATCATTTCAATGATAAATAAAACATTTATGTACTTATTAAATTCTTTTCTTTTCTTCTTCTTCTTCTTCTTCTTCTTCTAGTTCCTTGATCTTTCTTGCATTTGATGTGTTCTTCTCTTGGTTCACATGCTCCTAGCATACCCTTCCACATACAGCTTCTCCTATAGACTCATGTTCCTTATTTTGGGTAACTTCTTTCCTCATCAGCTCCTGAGCTTTAAATTTCAGAAATTTAGAAATTTCTAGGTTTGGTACTTTCTAAAGTGATGTCTTCTATCCCTTTGTTTGTGATATCATAGGTTTTTCAATGATTACAGTCCTGATATCTCTCAAGTTTATATTTCTGTATCAATTGGTCTCTTTGACATTGTCACCTGGCTGAACAAGTAGTCGTCACTTATCACTTATTTTGATATTACAGGATATTAGTTTTTCTCCATGTTTTTTGTAAACAAATGCAGGCACTTATAATTTAAAATAGGAAAATATACACTAATTGATTAAAAATATTTTTTTCTGAATTTTTGAGAGTGAGTTACAGAAGCCTTGTGTACCATCAAGAAAAATACTGTTCTCAGTGTACTCACAAAGTTTTTTTTCAAACTGAAGAACATTTAATATAATTATAAAATATTAATTAAAATACAGAATATAGTCACATATCAGCAATCATTTCTCCCAAAGACTGATTGTTTGTTTTTATGATGGAGGTTGGGGATGGGACTCTTAAAACTGAACCATATCCCCAGCACCCAATATGTCGTTTTTTGTTTTTGTTTTTTGTTTGTTTGTTTGTTTGTTTGTTTTCATTTTTGGAGTACTGGAAGTTGAACTCAGGGGCACTCAACAACTGAGCCACATACCCAGCCCTATTTTGTATTTTGTTTAGAAAAAGGGTCTCACTGAGTTGCTGCCTGAGGCTGGCTTTGAACTTGAGATCCTCTTGTCTCAGCTTCCAGAGCTGCTGGGATTACAGACATGCGCCACTGTGTCCAGCCCCAAAATATCTTTATAGAGCTCATTTCTCCTAATTCGGTCATTAGTCAATGTCTATAAATTGTATATCTTGTATTGTCTATATAGTGTCCTAATCTAGAACATTCTAATTGCTTATATATTTTATTAACCTGACATTATTGACATTTCAGGAATCTTAAGTCAATTGTTTTGCAGACTATTATCCTATTGATCCTTGAAGCAAATGTATCTTTTAGGACAATGGAGGCTTTGCCATCGAAATCCTTCCAGATCTTACCCAATGTTTTTGTCTCTTTGACTACTTCTGATTTCTATCCTTTTGAAATAATAAAACAGCAGCCATAATTATGGACACATTCCTGAATTTTATCAATCAGTCTAGTGACTTACTGAACCTCAAATTGGTAGTCATTTTGTCAAAGATGAGTATGACACTAAGAATCACTTGCAGGTGACACTGAGGTAAAGATAAATTTATGGAGTATTGTCTCCTTAAGCAAAATCAAGATTTCTTGGATATATTCCATAAATGGGTAGCTTAAGCACTATTTGCATTTGAAAAATCATGCTTGCAATTAATTATCATGTACTTATCATATTACATCAAAAATATTTTATTAAATATCTATAACATCAGTTATAATTTGTAACATTGGGGCAGGGTATGTGCTTTATGCATAGCTATATATCAACTATTCAGTAGAGCCAACATATTGTCAGGGCTTCGGGAATACATGTCTATGCGATTTATATGTCATTATTTGTACTTTGATCATTAGATAATTTGTATAAATTATACATAGTTATTTTTTCTAAAATATTTAGATTTTGTATTAAAATATTAATGGTTGCTGTATCATATTACTATGCAACTTTGCATTTCTTGTTCTACTATTTCATTTAAATGATAGATATTGGAAAACTAAATTTACAATATTGGTTTGTCTCAACAGATACATAAATGACATTTGTCTGGAAATAAAGTTTTTCAGCTACACATAAATACTTTTAGAACTCTGACATTTCATCTCATGTAAACGTTTCACAAATCCTTGAACTGATCCTATAGATCGTTCTGTAACAATTGTTCTTAGTGACAGTTCTTTCCGTAGTCTTCTGTGCTCCTGCAACTTTGATTGCATGTCAAGAATTTCAATCTGGAGAAAACTTTATTTCAAGATGATGTCCCTGAATCTAAGACAATAAAATCCATCAGCAATCACTTCCATGATGACTGACAGAATTGATTGTCTATCAACACCATCATGGTGCACATCAGAAATAGAATCTACAGTCAGGCCTGCATCTGTCACTGTAGTAATTTCAAAGGATGTTTGCTTTAGTTTTTTTTAACCTACTTATAAGAACTATTGTCAATCTTTGTATCACTCTCTGTTTTCCCTAATGCATATTTGAGAAATAACTTGCACTTTATTTTCAGTAATTGTATCCCAGATTGGTTTGGAAAAAGTATTTCATACATTGTGTGGACTACAATAATTAGGACCAAAGCTCTCTCTATATTTTAATGTATTCTGCAAACCTTAAAAGAGCACTTTGGCTTTTTCTTTAATGATTGCAAAAATCTCATTTTCAAAATACAATCTATATTTTGTTTTTACTTTTGTTGTTTGTTTTATAATATTAGCTTTAAAGTAATTATAATCATTCATAACAAATGAAGAGTGAAGTTATTTTTAGGTAGTATGTTACTTTTTTTTCAAATATCTAATTTCTCAGCACTTTCCATAGTTGACTTAATCAAGAGTGATATAGAATGACATAGGAGATGTGAGGGTCATCATGTCCTGAACGTGGCCTTCTTTTTACATTTCACTTTGTGGACAATGGCATCTCCTTCTCACTATAAGATATTCTCAAGAAACATTTCTTGTCCACTCATTTTGTTTTTGTAAGAAAGTGGTCTTTTTAGCTTCAATTTAGTAATCAAAATGCATTAGCTTGCAGTTAGTTCCAATCCTGTGCTATAGGACTTGATGTTGATAATTATCCATTCATGAGCCAGCATATTATCATTATAAGAAACAAAACTGCACAGTGCTCATGGGAAGCATGAATATGACAATTCTTACATAGAAGATACATAAAAATAAGCTTCAAGCATAATCCTCATGTAGTTCCTTTATGGATATATTTAAAATTCATGTTGTTATACAGGTTTCACATTATATGAGAATAAAGTTTCAATGATAAAAACTGTGAGTCAATTTATTAACATTGTACAAGTCCTGTTTTTATAATAGTACTTTCTACATTATTAGCAACTTATCATGTAATACAAGACTAGAGAAAAACTAAAATACTCAGAGGCCATTTATCATACCCAGGATGACTTAGTGTTAACATACAGACTAACAGTTAATGTTGAATTGAAATGTTCAGTTTTGAATTGTATGCCTTGTGTCTTCTACTAAAAGGACAAGACTAATGTCAACTTGATGGTTTTTACTGCCCCAGGCAATATAATAAATATCTTCTCCTTCTAGCAAATAATCATTCACATAATAAACAGCCACAAAACACTTCACTCCTTTAATATTTTGCTGCCCCAGGCAACCAGCTGTTCTACCTATATGATGCAGCCAGTCATAACTATTGTACATGTGCAATTCTAGCAGATTAATGTAATAGTAATAAAGACACATAATAAATTCTGGCTCACAGCCTTGAAGAATTGCCAAGTGCAGGTCAAGATTCTCATTATTTGAATTTTCACTATAGAACTATTATAAGTGCCTTCATAAGGGATGTAAACTATAGTATTCATAGTAGTTGTGTGAAGCATAGTGCAAATTTTTTTTTCAAATTTATCAGAGTTTGGGAATTAATAAAGGGAAAAATCATACTGTCCTTTGTTAGATTTCTTATCCTCTGTTAACTAAATAATTATTTAATTAGAAGTTTACTCTGAATTTAGACAATCATTATTATATAGCACTGCAAAACTCATTGATATTTATCTAAATTATAATAGTTTGAATTATAAAAAAGCAATAAAATTAGAGCTGAAGTCCACAAATTTAAAATGTTTATAAAAGAATAAGCTTTAGATGATTAAAAAAGCTAATAGGAAGTGACTTGATATAATATGAAAACCAGTTCTTCTATTTGTATCATAAATTACAGTAACATTTGCTAGGTAATGTAATTTGATTTTTCATGTTTATTTCATTAGATCTCAAGTGCTTTGCAGTTGTGGTCCTGTTGTTCATCAAATGTACATAAGTTCCACAAAACATGTAGTTATTAATTGGTCTACATAATGATGTCATTTGTCGTGGTGATTATATTGCTGATGGATTGCTGAATTTAGAATTGTATCTTATCAGATAAATATTATCCAAGTCCTCCATGTGACACTAGCCACATATAAAAGTAAGAACATAATGATAATTAAGGTAGAATTATGTTAATGATGAGTCCATATATAAGCAGTGCCCAGAATTTTGAAAAGTGATGAGAACTGGATAGATATTATATACTTTCTCTGTGTTATTATTTTATGCAGATATCGTTTCATTCATGTGAGAATGGCTCAATAAAACAAGCAACTCTACATTTGCATTTCCTCTGTATTATAAAAATTCATTTTATTTCAAATTGTAATATGAGTAAAGTAAATCATGAAAGGATGGTTCTAAGGGATATTTGATGTCATAATAATTTTAAATAAAATGATAGAATATACATTGCATAAACTATGCATTCTTATATAAGGTGATGCACCAGAAAAAAAAATTATCCAAGTATCTTCAATAAATGTTTATTTCTTACTTTCTTTACATTAAATATGGTTTGGTGTGGAGGGTAGTCTCTACTTCACACAAATACATAAACTATTTTTGAATTTGCAATAGAACATAGTCTTCACATTCACAAGGACAGGAATGGATTTAATAATCACTTCTGGACTAATATCATGTCCCTGTCATGACAGACAAACTTATTATTATCAGAGTTGGTCACATGATCTCTGGTCATTGTGAGGTTTTGGGAAACTGAGATTGGAAGTTGGTATATTTGGTGGGAGTTCTACCTATGTATTTGGTGGGAGTTCTACAAAACAGGTACTTTCAAAGAAAAATCTGAGAGGAAATGAAATATTAATAATATTTAACTGTTGCTGAGTGGATTACAGACTGCTTTTATGTATACATCATTTATATTTTATACTATTCTTAAAAGTTGTAAGATTGGGCTGGGGATGTGGCTCAAGTGGTAATGCGCTCGCTTGAAATGCACAGGGTGCTGAGTTCGATCCTCAGCACCACATAAAAATAAATGAAGATGTTGTGTCCACCGAAAATTGAAAAATAAATATTAAAAAATTCTCTCTCTCTCTTTCCTTTTTCTCTCTCTCTTTAAAAAATAGTTGTAAGCTAATCATCTGGAAATTAATTTTATAAAGTCTGATATATTTTAATGTGTATGTAATTTCAGTATGGTTTTGAATAGTCAAATTCAGGTTTAAATACATTAAAGTAAGAATTAAATACAGACAGTTTCTGGCTTACATTGTTTTGCCATATGATTTTTGAATTTTACAAAGGGTTTATTGGGGTATTAAATGCGTTTTTGATTTATAATGCTTTATATTTATGAAGGGATTATTGAAAAAAAATACTTTTGTAAATTCAGAAGCATTCATTCTTATTAAACAGTGCTAGATTCATTTCACATAGCATAACATACTTTAAGTGATTGGTAGTAGAAATTGTAAAAATATTTGAAATTAAGATTTCTAAACAATATTCCAGCTTTATGAAAAATGAATGAAATTGTATTGACTTGAACTTGATATGAGATATAAACATTTAATTAATATCTTAAAATTATTTGTTTTAAATCATGGTGCTTTCTGGCCAGGCATGGTATGGTGCATGTTTGAAATCCCATCGACTCAGGAGCTCATGCAGGAGTCCACAGTTCAAAGAGAGCCTCAGCAAATTAGCAAAGCCTTAAGCAATTTATCAACTACTTTCTCTATTCAGTACCATATTCTAGTAGTTGAACAACCATTAGGTCATCCAATCCTTAAAACTTCTCAGTGAGAAAGGTGCTGTCTCATAATACTTATAAATGAGATATAGAGATAGTGGGAGAGTAACCAAGATTATGGGCATGGCAAGTAGCATAGTGAGAAATGCATTATTTTTTTTCTCAAAGAAAGAATTTTTAAAAAAGGAACATAGAAATAAAATTTCAGAGAGATTTCCAGATTGGGGGGAAAAAGATGTGAAGCCACATCCTGAAAGTAAGTACAGTTGGCAAAGCCTTTATCCATTCATAGGAAAGAAGCTTTGAAGGAGCCTTATCACAGACAGAAAAAAAAAATGTATTGCAATTAAGAAATGGCCACAGGGTTTAAATAGAATATTTCCAAAGATGATATATAGATAATCATCAAGCATATGAAATTATTATCAGAAGTACTAACCATCAGATAAATGAAAGTTAAAACCAAAATGAGATAGAACCTCATACTCATTAGTATAGGTACTACAATAAACATCAAGTAGGAAATATTCATGAGGATGTGGGGAAACTGAAACACTTGTCCGCTGTTGGTGGGAATGTAAAAAGTGTAGCTGTTATGGAAAACTGTATGGTGGTTCCTCAAAAAAAAAAAAAAAAAAAAAGAATTACCACATAATCCAGAAATTTCAGTTCTATATATGCCTTAGTCAATTTGAATTGCTATAAGAAAGCAACATAGATTGGGAGGCTTATCAACAAGAGAAACATGGTACTACAGATCGGAAATCCAAGATTGGTGTGTGGACAAGGTCAAATTCTATGAGAACTTTATTCTAGTTTGAAGAATGATGGAAAGGTACTGATACCATTCAGTAGAGCTAAAACTTTATGACCTAACCTCCTCCTAAAGTCCCACCTCTTAGCACCATCCCACTGGAACTTAGGATTACAACATATAAATTTGGAGAGGAGAAAAACAGTCTACTGCTGAGAATGTTCAAAAAAAATTGAAATTCAGAAGTCAAAGACATATTCCTATACCCATGTTTATAACAGCACTATTGATATTAGACTATGGTTGAATAATTCTCATCCTTAGAAGGAACTTCAGACATATACTACAACATGAATGAAATTTGAAGATGTTATGCTAAAAGAAAGAAGTCAGATACAAAAGGACAAATACTATATGATTCAGCTTATGTGATATATTTATAGTAACCCAAATAATAGAAACAGAAAGTGGAATGATAGTTGAGAGGAATGAGGGATAAGAGGAAACACGGGTTGTAGTTTAATGAGTATAGAGTTTTAGCTTCATAAAATGAAGGCATTTTGGAGACTGGTTACATGAAAATGTGAATATACTGAACATTACTGGACTGATTATTTAAAAAATGCTTAAATGTTAAATTTATGTTATACCATAGTTTTTTTTAATTAAAAATTGTCACAATAAATTGAAAGAAAATCGGTGTAAAATGTACCATGCAATTGCTCTGCATCATTGAAATTACAAGTTAGGTACAATATGTTATTACTATTGGATCTAATAAACACTGACTGAAAATGCATGCAGAAACTAATTTTATTAGAGTGGAGAAAACACTTGGTGGCTCAGCACATCTATAAATGTTTGTATTAGTTTTCTGTTGGTGTGTAACAGATTAAGCTTCAACAATGGAAAATAAATACACTCACTATCTCCCAGGTGTGTTGATCAGAAATCTGGGGTGATTTGACAGAGTTTATTACTTTGTGTTTTCACAGAGTTGAAATCAAGATGTCAGCTTGATTGGGCTATCATCTGAAAATTATGGAATAGAATTGACTTCTGGGCCCATTAAGATTCTTCTCAGAACTCAGTTTTGTTCCTCTACAAAACAAAGTTTCCTATTCCCTCACTGGCTCCCATTTCAAAGGCTCTCAACTACTAAAAAAGACTTTTCTGTCCTTGTATATGATCACTCCATATACATGCTAGCATTGCATCCATCATTCTTATGCCAAAACCCTTTGATCTTTCTTTCTTGTATCTGCTAGGCAAAACTCTTTCTGTGCTCATGTTATTGAATTAGGACCAGTCTGATATTCTCCTTTGACTACGAGTGATTAGTAACCTTAATTTGAACCTCAAAAATCCACTTTAAAATGTCATGTAGTATAGTCAAGGTATAATTAAGTATTTAAGTATTATTTAATTGTATCTAAAGTATCTGAATTATGAAAAAGAAGTCTTGAGGATGAATTAAATTCTGATTATATATGTTTAAGACAAGATAAAAGAGCAGGAGTTTGATAATACTTAGATTTTGATAAGTAATAAATAAACATCTTCTAACTAATATTCACTATAGACCTGGCTCTTAAACTTGTGGACAACAAAGCAAGAGTAGACATGGAAGTCCACAAGGAATATATAAAAGCATGTAAAATAAATCTATCAAGCACATATACTCTTTAGTAAAATGCATTCTACAGAAATAAACAATCAAGACAAAAACACAAAAAAATAAATACACAACACAAAACAAAAACCCCTTCATATCAATCTTCAGTGCTGGATTCAAAAGTAGAATTCAAAGATTTCAGAAGGTTTTGCAAAAGAACATATATTATAAATAGAACAAGACCCTATCACTCTTTTTTTTTCTTATTTTTTAACAGTAATTTATTTGTTAGTTTTAGGTAGACACAATATCATTTTTTTAATTTTTTTATTGTTGGTTGTTCAAAACATTACATAGTTCTTGATATATCATATTTCACACTTTCATTCAAGTGGGTTATGAACTCCCATTTTTACCCCGTATACAAATTGCAGAATCACATCAGTTACACATCCATTGATATACATATTGCCATACTAGTGTCTGTTGTATTCTGCTGCCTTTCCTATCCTCTACTATCCCCCTCCCCTCCCCTCCCCTCTTCTCTCTCTACCCCCTCTACTGTCATTCATTTCTCCCCCTTGTATTATTTTCCCCTTTCGCCTCACTTCCTCTTGTATGAAATTTTGTATAACCCTGAGGGTCTCCTTCCATTTCCATGCAATTTCCCTTCTCTCTCCCTTTCCCTCCCACCTCTCATCCCTGTTTAATGTTAATCTTCTTCTCATGCTCTTCCTCCCTACTCTGTTCTTAGTTACTCTCCTTATATCAAAGAAGACATTTGGCATTTTTTCTTTAGTGATTGGCTAGCTTCACTTAGCATAATCTGCTCTAATGCCATCCATTTCCCTGTAAATTCTATGATTTTGTCATTTTTTAATGCAGAGTAATACTCCATTGTGTATAAATGCCACATTTTTTTTATCCATTCGTCTATTGAAGGGCATCTAGGTTGGTTCCACGTCTTGCTATTGTGAATTGTGCTGCTATGAACATCGATGTAGCAGTGTCCCTGTAGCATGCTCTTTTTAGGTCTTTAGGGAATAGACCAAGAAGGGGAATAGCTGGGTCAAATGGTGGTCCCATTCCCAGCTTTCCAAGAAATCTCCATACTGCTTTCCAAATTGGCTGCACCAATCTGCAGTCCCACCAGCAATGTACAAGTGTACCCTCTTCCCCACATCTTCACCAGCACTTGTTGTTGTTTGACTTCATAATGGCTGCCAATCTTACTGGAGTGAGATGGTATCTTAGGGAGGTTTTGATTTGCATTTCTCTGACTGCTAGAGATGGTGAGCATTTTTTCATGTACTTGTTGATTGATTGTATGTCCTCCTCTGAGAAGTGTCTGTTCAGGTCCTTGGCCCATTTGTTGATTGGGTTATTTGTTATCTTATTGTCTAATTTTTTGAGTTCTTTGTATACTCTGGATATTAGGGCTCTATCTGAAGTGTGAGGAGTAAAGATTTGTTCCCAGGATGTAGGCTCTCTATTTACCTCTCTTATTGTTTCTTTTGCTGAGAAAAAACTTTTTAGTTTGAGTAAGTCCCATTTGTTGATTCTAGTTATTAACTTTTGTGCTATGGGTGTCCTATTGAGGAATTTGGAGCCTGACCCCACAGTATGTAGATCGTAGCCAACTTTTTCTTCTACCAGACGGTGTGTCTCTGATTTGATATCAAGCTCCTTGATCCGTTTTGAATTAACTTTTGTGCAAGGAGAGAGAAAGGGATTCAGTTTCATTTTGTTGCATATGGATTTCCAGTTTTCCCAGCACCATTTGTTGAAGATGCTATCCTTCCTCCATATCACTCTTCTTTTATTTCCATAGAAGAGTCCCAAGAAGTATTTCACATGTGTGTGTTGACAATCTACACCACACAGACAACCTACAAAAATATGCATTGAAATATTCTCTTCTTGACTATACTGAAGCCCAAGTTATGCAAACTAAAGTGTGGTTTACCTTGATCAAAGCACATACTGGAGAAGAAGGCTGCATAGCCCCTATAGTCCTCTATTTTTGGTATATTGGTATAACATTGGTATATTTGCACACTATATATTTTGAGATGGAGGAAAAAAAATAAATTAATATTAAATTTATAAAAGTTATATTCATTATTATGCACTGAATTGTGTACCTCCTCAAAATTAATATCTCAAAGCCTAAATCTCCAATGTAATATCTTTGAGTAAAGTTCATAATTACTCAGACATGACCTAGAAGCAGAGGCATATGACTTCACATGAAAATATACTGTCCCTGCAAATACTTTCCCTAAGGAAAATGCAAGTTCTTGAAATTACTTACAATGCATCTGGAAAAAAATCAAAGAAAACTACAAAAAGTCATTACTGCCTGTGATTTATTTTCTGAATGGGATAACTCTCAAAGTATCAAATATTCTCTATGGCATTAATTTTCAGAAAGTGTTCTAAAACTAAAGAAGGAGATTTCACTAAATATGTATGCTTCATAGAATGATGGCAAAACAGAGATGCTATCTATATTAGCATACGTATGTGTGTTTTCCTGAAGCATCATTTTTGTATGTGCTTGAATTTTAGACTAGAAAATTAAGCATGAACAAAATACCATCTTTATTTCTTACAAAAACCTGGCAGAATTTTGAACTCCTTTCATACCACTCTTACAGGAAAACCCTTTTCAAACTATGCAACAATGACTTCTTCTTCCAAGTTCCCCAGACTTTGGGACCTTCTAATCAATACTTGTTATTCACTATGCATTCCTCATAACTCTTGGTTCACAGGAATATTGTCTACCTGGTTGAAACATTTCTCATGTGTAGCAAGATCTTTCCATCATGGCCCATCATCTCCTACTGCATGAGAACAGGGTTTGGCAACCCATTCTTTATGATTCAAGCCCAGGGAAGGCTTTTTATAAATGGAGAGAAATAACTGTCATTTAAACACAATTTACCACTAAAATTCCGATTAGACTCTTTCCTCCTTACCATTTGTTCTTATTGGTAAATTTAACATTTTTGGAAAATATAGCCATCTCAACTCCCATGCATGTCATATGAAGCAAGAAATAGTAGAAATTGTCCTTTCTTGAGTGTATAGAACATGAGTAGAAATCAAAAGGAGAAATTATAAATAAAAAAAACCTCACAGTTCTATGATATATGCATGCGTGTGTAACTACACAGCTCAAAAATCATTGCTTTTATTAGTAGAAGCAGAGGCATATGACTTCACATGAAAATATATTGTCCCTGCAAATACTTTCCCTAAGGAAAATGCCCTTCTCACTTAGTTATAAAATAATATTACATCATTAAAATTTTGTGAAGTTTTGACTTCCTTTTTTAACTTCCTTTTTTGAATAGATGAGTAAATGTCTAAAAGGACAAGAATACTTCTTAGAGTTACACATACAGTAATTAATAAGGTTACAGCTTAATCCAGGTCTGCTTTAATCCATAGAAATTTTCAGTATTTATGCTAGAGGAACTGAAACTGACAAGAAAGCAAGTGTATGTGAGGCTAAAACTTATTAATTAAAAGAGTGACAAAATTTCACAAACCTAAAATCATTCTTATTATGATGACTTTATACCAAATGGGAAAATTTCAAATAATATTAACCAAACTTTACCACAGTGCCCTGGATAAAAAACAGTCTTTTGAGAACTGTTCAAACCAAAAATTTCATTGGGAAAAAATGTTAACAATATATTCACAATTCCAATAATAATAATAGTATCATCACTTGCACTTTCATTCAAAGTTGAATTTTTTTTAATATTTGTAATTTGTTCAATATTTCTGTCACAATTGTGGCATTTTATTCATTTTATTGTTATTTATATGTGTGGGAAGGAGTACATGAACTGTTTTTCCCCTTTTTCCTTTAATTCTTCAGTGTTTGACTTTGTTTTTGACTTTCAGATAAAATTACAGAACAAAAAGATTACACATAGCACACTGAATCACTGCATTTATAATTGTAGCTCTGAAGAAGAATATTGATCATAGTTAAATATTTTATAAATTATTTGAGATCTTAACTTTGCCTCTAGGGAATATTTGCTACTTCTATACAAAATATTTATTTTTCATTCTTCCAGGTAAAACTTCTTACCAGATCCTCATCCTGGCTGAAGCCAGTGTTCAATGTGTTTAGTTTGCCCATTCTGCAGAGTGGCATTGCACAGGTTCATCATCCAGTGTTTTGATCTTACAAAGTAGTAGATGACTTATGTCTATAGCATGCTCTATAAAGTGTTAGTATAATAATTTTAAAATATATATTTTGGAAACTTCATCGATTTTCAAATTTTCCTAAATGGCATTTTTAGAGAGTAGAAAGAGAATTGTAATTGTTTTGATATTTTTATCTAAACCAAAACTGTTAATTTTTCAAAATAAGTGAGCATTAGTGTTAAATTTCAATGAACCTCATCTGCACATTTAGAAAGAATGCTAAAATGACTATGATTCTTGATGGATACTAAGAAGATATATTGTGTAGGCTATATAACACCCAAACACTCAGTTTTTTTATTATGTGATTCACAATTCTCTAAACACTTTTTATGATTAAAAATAATTAGAAGTTTGAGCAAATTGAAGCACAGAAAGAAAAACTGGTGAGGGGCATATTTTCAAAAAATTTCAAAAAATGTTAAGAAATATAATGGATGTGCCCGGCATGGTGGCTCACGCATGTAATCCCAACAACTTGGTATGCTGAGTCTGGAGATCATAAGTCTGAGGCCAGCCTCAGCAATTTAGCTAGGACATAAGCAGCTTTAGTGAGATTCTGTCTCAAACAGGATCTTAAAAAAAGGGCAAGGATGTGACTGAGGGGATAAGGACACCTATGTTCAATAGCCAGTACAAAAAACAAACAAAGACAAAATAGACAAAATGATTATAAAGAAATATTGCCAGTGCATAGATGTTATTATTTAATTAATGAACCCTTAAATTTTAAATATTTATAGGAAAATGAAGGGCTATGTTGACATATCTCTAATCTTTGTTCTATTGTTTTGAAGAGATCATTTCATTTCTTATTTAACCTCTCCAAGTTATTCCCACATATACTGGCTTACTTCTCATTATGACAAAACTCCTGTCTTTATAGCTGATACCTGTATTTTGTTTGTTTGTTTTTTCTTTCCTCTAATTTTTTAAAAAAATTACACATCAAAAGTTTTAAATTTACTTCACAACGCATTAAAGATAGACCATTCAAACCTGTAAATGTGCAAAATTAGCCCTTAAGTTTCTTCATTTGTTTTCTGTATTTGTTTATTCAATAAGTACAACCATTCATAGCGTTATAAAATATTATGATTAATTATTTCCTGACATGAATCAATCTCAATTTTATAGGACAAATATAAGAGGACAAAAAAGAATTTTAGTAAAATATTTTACTGTTAAAAAATGTTTCAGTGTGTTCTATCATTTCCTTTGTTTCTTCAAGTTTAGATTGTCTACAATTAGTTGTGACTAGAAAATGACTTTAAAATATAAATTATTTAAAAATTTAGAGTATATATTTAAAAATCATACATACACAGATTATAAAACTCCTCAACCATGAAGAAGTCTAAGCAATTTTTTATGTTTAAATATTAGCAGATTCTAAGCAAAAATCAAGTTATTATATAATTTAAAAGATATAATGTAAAAATAGGCAGGATTATTCTTGACAATAGATGAATTGCTTAATTAACTATTTTGAATTAAATTCTTATATAATTGTCACCAGGTCAAGAAATAGAACCTTTTATTACAATTGGCTTTTGATATGTCCTAGCAAAAATTTTTCTATAAAAATACATGCATTTCACAACACAACCTTCATGATGACAGGGTTTAATTTATCTTCTATGTGGTCTTTTAAATATTGCAGCTAACATGTTCACATGTAAACGTGTAGAGATTTCATCCTACTGTCTTTCCTATTCCTATCTCCCCTCCCTTTCTTTCATTCCACCTTGTGTAGTCCAATGAACTTCTAATTTTCCGGCCCTGTACCATCATGTAAAAAAATTAAAAATATATAAATAAAAGTGTACGGATTTCAAACTATATGCCTCCATGAGGCCTTATTCTACCTGTTGGAAACCTGAAAATTTGAGTTGAAGAATTTTTAAATTGCCTTTCTTTATCTAAGAGAAATACCTAGATTCTCATGGTTGGGAACATTGTTATCGTTACCTGGATTGTGATCTGTTAACAGGTATACAAAGAACTGATGTCTCAGACCATTTTTTTTTTTAACTCTGATGAGAAGTCCTTTACAAAGAGATGCTCAAGTGCAAATGAGGTAAGGGGGAAATAGGCTCATTTTCAACTTCAAACAGTAGAAAAAAATAATAGAGTAATCCAAGGGAAATCAAAGAATTTTATATATCAATTATCAAAGAAAATCTAGCATTAATGATTCCATGATTTTTTTATACATACGTGGGAAGATGAACAAAGTGTCATTTATTGGTCAGTTAAAAGGGCACACATGAAGTTCAATGTGAAAGAAAAATATTTTAAATGAAAAGTTTTTATGCTTTCTCATGGAACACTGCAATTATAGGTGGTAGACTGTTTCACTACTGACCTTAGTAAGGAAAGAATTTCATCAATCACCTCTGCCCCAATAATACTCAGTACTTAGATAATGATACACTATTACAATCTTTCTATGGTTGCACTCTGCATTTACATCTCATTCTATTTTCTTTAACACTTTCTGTTCTCTACCTTTAAACCAAACCAAAACAAATCTGTTGCATGGTCACCCATCAAAAGGTTCCTTTTTTCATTGTTCTTTATGTCCTCTTCTGCTGAAGTGACTTTTTATGGACCAGTTGCCTTAATATTCAGTAAATCCTTTGGGACATATGTAAATTTTTTTTCTACTTTTTTGAAGTCTAGCCACATATATCTTCCCACTTCTCCACTGATTTTCCAATAATTTTTCTTCAAAGTCTCTCATCATCCAACTGTACAAGTAACTACTGTCCAGGAGTCTGGATAAATGCAAATCTTCAGGAAAGAGGATAAATTATCTGGCCTTGAAGTGGACTTGCTTTACTCTTGTCTGAGAGGCACAATGTGTAAGACTGCCATGCTGCATCTCTCCTCTGTTGGTGATGTTAGGATGACAGACAGAACCAGAGAAGTTATTTTCTTTTCCCTTCATTTCATTATGCTAAACTCTGTTTGAAGTCATAGTTTCGGGTTAAGAAAGAAACAATAAGAAACAGGAAAGGTTCCCCTGGCATTTGCATACTGGGGGCTTCATGGCCACACATTTAATCTACTAGTCTTCAGTTGTAAGCTATAAGCTGTTTCTCAGTAGTAGAATAATTAACTTCAGAAGATATCATAGCTTTGTTCCAAAATTCTAAAAATCTATGGAATGAACTGTGGACATCTAACAAGAAACGGTGAGTAACAGAAGCCAAAATAAGTTTGATATGATTTGGTTCTTGAAAATACTGTTTTTATACTGTTGATGGAAACAATATAAATTTATTTATCATCTTAAAGTTTTACTGTAGCTCTCACTGGTTTAAAATCAAGGCATCAGCATGGTTGCATCCCTGCCTGCAGGCTTGAGGAGAATCTTCTTGCTTCCCTGCCTTTGTAGGAGCCATTTCTCCCATCTTCAAATTAATCAATGGTTGTTCAAATTCTTCTTCTTCTTCTTCTTTTTATTTTTTTGTACTTCTAATTATTTTATTTATTTATTTATTTATTAAATACATAATAGTGGAATGCATTACACTAATTATTACCCATATACAGCATAATTTTTCCTAACTATATAAAGTATGTTATGATTCCTTTCACATCTCTCTCTCTCTGAAGGAAACTTTATGCATTTACAGAGGTCACATGATTAAATCGGGCCCAATTGGTTAATTGCTGTGTGCCATCTCAAGATCTGTAATATTACTCATACTGGGAAAGTTTCTGTCATGAAAACTGAGATTTACAGGTACTGTAGATTAGGATTCAGACATCTTTGCGCAGTTATTATTTTGCCAACCTCACAAAAGTTTGGGTGGAAAAAGGGCCAAGATTTTTCTTCTAAGCCAGGATTTTTTAAAATTTGAGTTAATTTGCTTTTACTTCCTAACAATTCAGCGGTTGCAAGGGTTTCTATGACATGAACTCTTTTCCCCATTTCTTCTTTCCTTTTGCTTTCCCTTAGAAAAGTATGAAATAAATAGTATTTTTTCTCTCTGCCACATGTATATATCACTTGTTTGAAAAAAGTATAAAATAATAAAGAAACCAGTGTCATTATTCCTTTGGGAATTTGAAACATGGATAGAAAAAAAAATGAATGTGGTTGTATTGCCCCTTTCACTTCAAGTGCAGAGTTCTCAGCATGAGTAATGCAGTTCGGTTAAATCTCTCCAGTTATGGGTCTCATTGTAAATCAATTTTCCCTGCAAATTGAAGTAATTCATTTAGCAATTGACTTTCAAAATCTCTCCCTTGATTTGAATCAATGTAGGCAGAGAACTCATAAATAGAGAGTTTTTTTTTCCATGATGCCCATGCAAGTATATAGATTTAGCAGCCAGTAGTGGGGCACACATTACATACTACCAAGGAACGAGGGAAAGTCAGAATGTGTTTCATAAATTCACACTTTATAATTCTATTTGAAAAAGTCCCAAGCTTAAGATTTTAGGAATATGCAGATTGAACAATATCTTTAAAGGTACACTTGAAGATAACATTTTCTATTAAAATTATTGAACATAAATATCACATTTAGCGATAACAAAATTTTTTGTGTTGGCCAAGACAAATCACATATTTATTTATAACAGCTAAATTAATTAAAATCCACTAACTAAAGTAAAAAATTACTAACATACGTTCCGAAGCATTTACTAAATTTTATTTATAACAGCTTTTCTCTTTCCTACGGTACTTTTTTTTCCAAAACATTATATAATAAGAACAAAAATTACACAAAATATCTAAATATAGCTTAAAGACAAAGAATAACCACACTTTAAAATAACTACAATAAATCAGCATTTGATCATGGATATTTATTTTACCCTTTGGGTTATGTTCTAACACCATTTTTAATTTTTGTTATTCAAGTTTTTCCAGATTTGGCCATTATTAGTTCTTTCTGATTGACTCTTTCCACTTAAGATGCTTCCTCTTTAACTTCTTTTCCTTTTCATCCCTTTTACTTTCTGGCATTGCAAGATGCACAGGGTCATTTTGTGTATATACTCCATGCCCAGCATGAGAATTAGCCAGTGTTTTGTTTTATTTTTTTTTTCCCTAAAAAACCCTGAGCTTCTTTTACTGAAGAATGGTATTAGCAACTAAGATCTGGATGTTAGGTGTCTTCATTGATCCTGGATTGTACTCTCTTTAGCTGTTTTTGGCATTGTGCAGAGCTTAAAGATATGTTAATTTGTTTTAAATCATTTACATACACAGATAACTACATTTCTTCATTTAATTTATCTGTATATTATATGCTTTTATAATTTTATCCTAGCACCCTTTCTCAACCTTCTTCTGCTTATTTGTAACTTTTTTTCTCAGACAGTAAGAAACCTGTCTCTTATTACTATCTACAGTATATTTTACTCATTTATTCAATTCTAACATTCATGTACATTCATAATTATAAAACCATACCTTGGTAAGAAATAAATTTCCCCAGTGAGAATATGGCATTCTTATATAGTAATTTATGCCCTTGATTTTATAAGATTCATTCAAAATACTGATTTTCAGAATTAACACTTTTTCCTCTACCCTTGAGTCCTAAGTTTATAATACAGTTTCATCTGTTGCAGATATCCTGATACCCTAGTTAACTCTGATTTTCATGAAAGAACATTGCTTTTAGACATACATTTCTACAAAATTTCCCTATTCCCATGTCTACCCAACAGTCCCAGTTCTAACACCTTAAACATTCTCTTATGCAAGAACATTTTAATATGATCATCTTAAAGGGAGGCTGCAAAACATTCTCTGACCAAATGACTAGGAAGCAAAGGATCATGGTAAGAATACCTGCTTGCAGCCCTTCCAGAGGTACAGATACTTATTTTTCCTATATAACTTCCATTTTATCTTCTTCCTCCCTTCCCACTCCTTAGGGATGACTGAAATAAGAACTTATTGAAATTGTATTTTGATCTGCATTTTGAACATTGAAATTAAATATATACAAAAATGAATAAATGAATAATTGAATAAATGATAAATATGCATATACATGCATAAATCTTGATTAAAGTGAAATGGCCTGGAATGAAAAGAAATTATTCACTTAGACATCAGAAGAAATTAGTTTTCCAAATCTAATATCAATTTAGAATTGCAAGTAATGTGAAAAAGAAGCAATGTTTTTTTTTGTTTTTATTTAATAAGAGAATCAGATTTTTAATTGAGGATTATGCTACAGAAATGTAGCATAGCGGACACAAAGAGGAAACAGAAGGAATGAACAGCTTTAGGTATATGGTCTCAGTAAGTTGTGTTGCTATCCCACAAACAAGTGTGGGTTGCCCCAACTCTTGAATTTGACAGTGGCTCTTTTAATTACTCTGGCCATTTTAATGCTGAGAACAAGAAGCTCCACCTTTATAGAGTGTAATCCTCAAAAGACATTGTGTATTTTTGCTTTTCTCATGCCTTTGCCGTCTGTATAAAGAAAAGCTTTCCCAGGTTGACTTCTGCCCTGTTGCCCAGCCTCATGGAGAATAAGTCCATACCTCTATTAGGAGCCAGATTTGGTCAGATCCTCAGATTGAAGCCCAGAGCCCAGCCATGCACTCCAGCTCAGCTGCTCCTTAAACAAAAACAGGCACATGGTTAAAGCAAACTAAAAAAAAAAAAAAAAAAAAAAAGATAGTGAGTACTGCTTTAAACAAGCCAAACAGTTATGGAGAGTTTGGTTATAGAGCAGTAGCTGACACTATCAGCAATATTAATATCTGGTTGTTTTCAGGACTGAAATAGAGATACATTATTTTATATAAGCTAGGTATTATCACCATAGCCAACCTTACAGTATGGGGAGGTCCAAGCATATCTGAACACTTGGGAAGGTTTGATTACAATATTGTAGCTCAAAAGGGAACGTTTTATTTTAAGTAGGACTCTTTGACTTTTTTTTTTAAATCTTCCACAGGTCTTCTAGTGTCTATAGAAAAAAAAAGAAAAAGAAAAAATGGGGACGTTTTCCTCTGAAGATTCCTGCTTGCACAGACTGCATTCCTTAGTACTGTAGAGTTTTTCTTCATGTTCACTATGCAGTTATGCACTGGGGTTCTCTTGGGTCAGCTAAGTAAGTGTTCCTTCAGTGTCTGTGGCTCTGGGTTAATTTCATATGTATTGTTAAATCACCCTAGCTTTACCATTTCCTTCAGGCTCTGACACTGTCTAATGATTTGAGATTTAAAATGTTTTTATACAGTGCATCTCTCTATAGCCATGATGTAGGAATGGAAGTCATGCTGTCGCTCTATTCTGAAATGGAAGGAAATATCCCATGCCAAGAAATATGACGCAATAAAGCTGTCAAATAAAGTTTGAAATAATTTATGTAAATTGAGGAGGCATACATATCATTATTCTTGTTAGTCTGCAACAAGGTAACTACAGCAAGCTTCCAAATATAAAACTTCAGAATATAAACAAGCCTCTGAGCACTTTGGTATAACTCATTCAAAATGAACAGTTAAATTCTGCTATACTTGTTTGATATTGTTCTGCCCCTTCTACTGAGTTTTGTTGGTTTATATGTCTTCTGGTGTCTTGGTACTAAAATCACTACTCTATTTTAGTCATTCCCACCTTATCTTGTAGATAGTGAGGTTCACATCACCTAGATAGAATAATTATTTAGAATTATGTTAAAATTAGCTTCTGTTTTACAATGTTTTTTTCAAATAATGCTCATGATTTTCTTAAGAAGTGATGATAGTTGAACATACTAGCTGAAATTTTTATCATGATAAAAAATTAATATATACCTAGTCACCATTTGGATAGAGCACATATTATAGTAAAAAGACAGGATCCTTACCTCTTTTAAACTTGTGAATATAGGTCACCGAATAGCAATCAATATCAACCATTTAAGTTTGCAAAATAAATGATTGAAATATAGTGTTGTAAGTAATGAGACATTTTCTAACTTACATGGAAGGTGAGTAATTCAAAATTTGGTAATGAGAAAGTTCAGGAAATTTCTACTTTAAAAAATGTTCTGGTAAAATTCATCAAATAGGTAAGAAACAATTTCAGTTTAGAAAGTTGAAAAGATTGTGTGAATATTGATTTACTAAGTGAAAATGACTGAAAATTCTGCTCCCTAAAATAATTCCAGAATATTAAATTCATAGACAAATATTAAATAGAAATTTTTTAAATGACAAAGTATATTTAAAAAGAGAAGATAAATCTATTTCACTTATGAACTGAAAGTAGAGTAATTTAAAATTATAACATAAAGATAAAGGAGAACATGTCTTTCTGGAATAAACATCATAATTTATTTCTTATCAATAGTTCCCGTGGCAAAATTAAGTCACTTGAAAACACTGATGTGGGTTGCAGGATATTATGAGTATGAGCAACATTCACTTGGTATGTTAGACAGAATAATGGCTTCTCAAAGATACTTATTTTTAATACTGAAGAACTATAAATATTAACAAGCATGGCAAAAGGGACCTTGCAGATGTGATTAATTAAGGAATTTCAGATGAGGAGACTTTTCTTGATTGTCTGGGTCCAAAGTAATGTTTTTTTATATAAACAACAATTTATATAGCAAATGTCTTTATAGATGAAAGAGGGAGGCAGGTGGGATAGCATGAGACAAGGCTTGACTATAGAAAAAGAAAATGCAAGGATGCAATTGTCACCTTGGAAGATGGAAGAGGGCACATGCCTAGAACTGCAGACAGCCTCCAAGAGGTTCAATAGAGAAGCAAAAGAGATTCTTCCCAACAACCTTTGGAAGAGGTACTGATGTGGACACCTTTGGTTAGTTCAGTTAGATCCACTTCCAAATTCGGGTATTGTACCATAATAAATAGAAAATATTTGAGTCACAAAATTTGTGGTAATTTGTTACATCAGTAGTTGGAAGTTTCGATGTGGAAAGGTAATAGAAAATACAGTTAAATTACACAAATCTTTGATAATTATTCAAATTTAAAAATAGATTCTTGTTTTTCTTTGATTTTTTTTTAAAGAGAGAGAGAGAGAGAGAGAGAGAGAGAGAGAGAATATTTTAGTATATTTATTTTTTAGTTTTCGGCGGACACAACATCTTTGTTTGTATGTGGTGCTGAGGATCGAACCCGGGCCACACACATGCCAGGTGAGCGGGCTACCGCTTGAGCCACATCCCTGGCCCTTCTTTGATATTTTAAAGAGGGTATCATCTGATTTTCCCAGGATATTAAAAAATTCCTGTTTAGAATTCCCTTTGATTTATATTAAAGGTGAGGCTAGTGCTCTGATAGTGCCATGAACATCACAAAAAATCTGATGTTGCTGCAGTAAAATTCTTGGCAAAAAGGACATACATTTTATTTACTATTTTAGAATTTTAATTATTATGTTAGAGAGTAAAAAAAAATTCTGAATTTTTTTATTCTAGTCCACTATTCATAAATTTTGGATATGAAGTGTAACATTTAAAAAATATCTTTAACCTCTATAAGAATGGAATTAAGAAACACACATACTTAGTTTAATAAAATGTTGGACAACTCATGCAAGCACACTATTAGTAATAATATATGAGCTCTTAAAGATGATGTTAAAATGGCAAGTTCTATCAAATAATTACTAAAAAATCACAGGTACCTACCTATTCAAATAGTTGGTCAAAACTGGTTTTCAAATTTGAAAAATTTATTTCCTTAAAAATTCTAGTGTTTCAACACACACTGTTGTTAAAAAAAATAATATTAATCATAAACACAGACAATGAGAATGGCTAACAATCTGAATGTTTCTGTGTGTCCATCAGTGTGTTTAGCATTGTAATGAGTTTGCTGAGTTAATAATCCATTGTAACCTTATGTGGTATATATTTAAATTGTTCCCATTTTACAGATGAAAAAGTGAGGCTGAACATAGATAAATATTTTGTGTAAATTCCCATAGATGATAAATGGCAATGCTGAGATTTGATTCCAGGTAATATGATTATGGCACCCACTCTTGTAACCAGCCTAATCATTGACTCTATAGTGTATAGAAGGACATTCCATGTACATATTTCTCTAAAACATAATTTGGTTATTTTGGACAAAGCAATAAATTTATTAAAGAATTAAAATTTTATGATTAAATTTAGTGCTTTAATTTGAAGAATTCTGAAAAAAATAGCAATTTGGGCATTTTTTTCTACTTTGACAAAAAAAGTATTCACAAAATGTAACTTAATTAGAATTGATTGTTAGTATATTAAAATGTTTATTATTTAATAATATAAAAGTCAAATTTTTGTTAAATTACTTAGAAAAAAACTTTAAAATTAAGCATGACTAAATGTTTAAACTATCTGTATGTTTGATATAAGAAGAAATGAACTTTGGTTTTTCTAAATCTATGCCAATTAAAATTTTGTTTAAAATGTTTCACCATATATTTATGATCTCTCAAATATATTTTCTTAATCATTATCTTATGTAATTCTCTTTCCACCTGAACATTTCAGTGTCACAATTTTTTTCTAATAATTGCTGACATTTCACAAAGATTATTTTCAATTCTCCCTAACACTAGCATAAGGGAATAGACAAATAGTTGTGGAGGTCTAATGTCTATAGATTACCAATGAAATAAAAGCTGATGAAGCATGAATGATTAAGTGAAATTTTGACATCTTTTACTACTATCAATAAGAGATGTTTATTTTATAGGGTCATTAAACAATATAACCTATAAATACTTCATAATTTATTTGGCATGTGCTCATTGCTGCAACTTTTACTTATTATTGGACTTTAGGAGATTATAATGTATGCTTTATTTTATGGAAAATATAATAAAAAATGAATGTGACAATATAAAAATTTTACTAACACAATAGCAACTTATCTTAAAATTATTCACATTCTTTAAAACCTTTTGGTGGTTATTTTAAGATTCTCACTTTCAAATATCTAACACTTTACTACATGGCAATGATCTATATTAATTTCTCTCTCTTTGGATAATCTCCTAAACAGTTTGAAGTATATTTGGATAAGATGTTTTGCTGCATCTTCATTATCTTTTTTGTTTAAAAATTGTTGCACCACAAATTATGTTATCTTTTAATAGCTACCAGTGAGATAATTGGCAAGAAAATTTGATTACTGTAGTCTTTATGTAATTTTTTTTTAATTGTACTTTCTTCCTATCCTTTTGTTTTTGTTTTTGTTTTTTTTTTTTTGTACCAGGGGTTGATTGAACTCAGGGGCACTTGGGCACTTTACCACTGAGTACAGCCTTTTCTTTTGAGACAGTGTCTGGCTAAATTGCTTAGGGCCTAAACTGCTGAGGATGGCTTGGAACTTGTGATCCTCTTGCCTCAACATCCACAGACACTGGGATTACAAGAGAGGGCTATGGCACCCAAATTCTGCAATTAGTATTTCTAATATGATATGCTTGTACTTATTTTCATTTCTTCTTCCCTCTCTTTCCTCTCTTCCCTTCTTTCTTTGTTCTTGATGCTTTTAACTTTTCCTTTATAATTGTGGCTTCCCTCTGTCCATCTCTCCACTCTTCTCTCCCCTTTTCTCTTCTTTTGTGCTTATTGAACCAAACAGCCTATTGAAGTCCAAATTTAATTTTAGAAAACCTTCATCTGTAGGTTATATCAGACTTGTCATGATTTTAACAATGTAGCTAAGGTTAAAAACATCGTTTTGATAGGAATGTGTTCAACTCCATGTAGAATGAATAATAGTAGCTTCATGTTTCTTTCTTGTAATTTCCGCTTTTATATTACATTTCAGATTAACCTTTGTTCTCAAGTGGTTTCTAGAAGATATTTCACTGATAAGAAAGCTACAATCATTCAAAGTGTGTGAGGAAAGAAAAGGAACCACAAGATCGCCTTGATACCTTAAGATTCTGGAGGGAAATTAAATTTCTCTCGAATATTCTTTGCTACTGATTGCTAACAAAGTTAGCTGTGGTTTTCTGTAAAGGCCTGTGTTTTGCTATTATAAAGTAGCAATAGAAATTTTTTTTTTTTTCTGTGAGTCAAACTTTTATTTCCTTAGATTTGCAGTTATTTTAAAACTTTAGCTTCAATCTTATGAAAGGCTTATAAACCGAGGAAAGAACAAAGTTAATTGTTTTTTTTCTTAATTTTATATTGGCACATTATAATTATATGTAATAGAAGACCTCACTGTGATATATTAATGCATACACATAACATAATTTGGTCAATTTCATGAGGGAATGAAATGAAACTAAAGACAGTTTTAATCATTTGATTTCTGAGCTCCATGGTTTGCAAAAAAAAAAGAAAAAACCTTGCTGCTGGTTATTTATATGAACCCGTGCTTATGTGTATAGCTGCAGCTATTTCATATTTAGATTACCTTTTTCTCAGCTTTCCTTTTATGGAGCTCCTTGCCCATTTTCACTTAGCTGGTTCTCTGGGCATTATGCCCAGCTTGGATTAATGTTTGTTTATTATAATATACTTTATCCAGGATAGTGTTTTAGCTGGTATGTTAGAAATTATTATAATTAAGTAGCAAGGTATACATTTATTAAACATATAAGTGCACTAGGTCATCAAAATATTTTTATGAGGCAGTTCTAATAATAATAGGTTTATATATATATGGTGTTTCTGTAACCTTGAACCCTTTTGTCTTTAAGCCAGTTTAGACTGATTCATCTCTAAACTGATTAATTCACTCTTCCATTTATTCCAAGAGCAAACGTGTTTTTAATATCCCTTGGTATTTCTCACTTTAAAATGACAAGAGAGAATATAAGCTTTAAGTGACATGTATATTGAATAAAAGAAAGTGATAAGATAGATGTAAGCTAAAATGAGATGACTTAAATACTTTACCAATAAAGATTTGTTCAAAGAAACATAAACGAATATTCTAGCTAGTTTTCCAAGAAACAGCACAAGTAAATAAAAGTTTATCTATCATTTGCTAAGTATACAAATGAAAGATCAGAGAAAACTATGATAATTTGGGAAATCAGAAAAAATAGAGAAGAAAATGAGAAAAAAATGTTATGTATGTCACATAGGAGGATTGTATATTTACTGTTTATATTTCTCACCATGCATTGCATATCTGCTTCCTAGAAATTTGCTCCTTAATAATTGAAGCAGCATTATCTGCAGGGGACTGTAATCTATAGCTGCAGTCTTATTTACTTCAAGGAAACACTATAAGTATATATAACTATGTCTCAGGCAAAATTCTAATTTTAAATATGAACAAAATGCTCACACAATACAAAAGATAAGGACAAACATTTATCAAAGATTAATCATTAACAAATAAATTTGATTGGAAAGGACAGGGAGTAAATGTTATGTTGGGCTTTGAAAATTATTTCACTAAATTAAAATGATAATCTAGCTAGTTTGAAAAGAATTACTCTGAAACACAAGAAAAAGTATCAAATTTTGAGGACCAATAAGAAGATAAATATGAAGAATAATAAATGAAGTTTTATAGATGCAAATTTTAAGTCTGTACAGATATCATTGCTTAAATTTCTTCTTGGTTCTCTAAGATTAAATGTGGTATATGTGTTATAATGACATATCATTTTTTTATGAATTGATTTGTAAAGCCCATGCTCTTTTTATGTATAGTAAGTGAATTAATTTTCTGAATATTATACTTGAATTACCCACCAAGATTTAGCAGATATCAACCAGTGTAGAGCTAATGCCTCTTTTTTTTTTTTTTTTTTAGATATACTAGCTAGCCTAATTTTGACCTGAAAACATAAAATATTGGCATAGAAAAGACATTCCTGAGAAGGTTTAATATCCCTAATACCTATCCTAGGAAATCTGAGATTTCTAATCATTTCAAAGGTAGAGAGACAAGTAGATATCAGTGTATGCAGAGTATGATGCAAAGAAATTGTGATCAATCATTTTTGTGTCTGATTTTCTTTTAATATGATTAAAAGCAATGTGTAAAATAAGAAAGATGAACTAAAAAGTAATCTACTTGATTTTAAATAAAGTTAGAACTAAAGTTGTTATAAGAAGGAGCAGGTCTTGTGGGTTACCAGAAGTTTTCCAAAGCAGAGACTTAATCAAGGCTTTTATGAATTATTTAATGTACAAACACCTCTATTCATATGTTTGCATTTTTCTTCAACATCAGTTCCAGCTGCTAAAGCCAGAATTAGACAGGCAGTCAGTCAAGGTAGGTAAATAGAGTCAAGTGGGATCTAGGAGGCCAATTTTGAACCCAGTCTGGGAAGTTGAATACTGTCCCCTGCAGGATCTTATCAAGACCCTTCCCCTGCTCCAACCTGTTGCCAAGGTAACCTGTCCCAGGAATTTCCCCTCTCTACAGGGAGCTGTAAGGTTATTAAGGTGTCCTTGGCTGCTCCATCCTGCCCTTCCCCCTTCAGCCCACCTATTTCCCACCTTTTAACCCTCCCACCAAGCATTCCTGGGCCTAGTCATGTAAACAGGAATGAGAAAGATCAGGGAGTGAAGGCAGGAGAACAAAGGAAGCCTAGAACATACAAAAAGGCAGAACACCAGGCTTCTTGGGATACCAGGATACCAGCTATGGCCCGCTTCTTCCTCCTGGGAGAAGTCTATGTTACCCCTTTTTAAATAAACCCTGCTTGATATGCTTGCCTTGGTGTGCTTCTCTAATGTTCAAACTTCCACATGTGGGGAAGCAGGACTCATCACAGATAACTGGCAGTATCACTGCTTTTTTGCTGTTAATTTGTTCAGATTTATTTCAATTTAAAAAATATCAACATAAGGTTGGGGTAACTTGGCATAGCAATTAGATGCTACATTAGCCATGGCTTTTACTAAATTTTACTCTCCTCTTGCACAAACCATCTTTCTTTTGCGGTCAAAAAAATTAAAATTTACCAGCTGGATGTGGTGGCATAAACTGCTGGCAGTCACATTGACTCAGGAGGTTGAGGCAAGAGAATTGTAAGTTCAAGGCCAGTCTCAGCAACTTAATGAGATTTTGTTTCAGAATTAGAAAATAAAAATTAAAATTAAAATGAGCTGAGGATGTATCTCAGTGGTGAAGCACCTGGATTCACTCTTCAGTACTGCAGAAAAGCAATAATAATGATAATAATAATAATAATAATAATATATATATATATATATATGTATATATTATATAAAATAGATAAAAATAAAACCAAATTGTTGCTGGTTTCTTCTCCAGGTTTAAATTCTTTGTAACAGTAACATCCCTAAAAAATAAGCTCAATATATGTTGTTTTTTCTATTTTTTCAAATGTATTTCATTCATAGATTTTCCACATGAATGTCCCCACAAATCAATTCTGACTACTCAAACAAACAAGAAAATTTTAAGAATACAATACACAATTTTCAATAAGGCACCAGAAAATAAGTAGCTATCAATAAATTAAAAAGAACAATCTTACTGATTGAGATTAATTTTAGAACTTTCATCAATATTCAGTAATATATTCATATTATTTTTTATACCAAGTAAAAATCAATAATATGCAATTTACATAAATGCAAAACGTCATTTGAAAAAGTTAGATACTAATATTGAACAAAATTTTTGTTAAATAGTAATATTTGATGATATTAAATATAACATTTATACATATACATTTACATAAAACTGCAAAAGCTTTTCTAAATTTTTTAAAGTAGGAATGTGCTCATTATATCAAATTTCTATCTTCAACTTGGTTATGCTTCAATTTTTTTTTGTTTCATTTAGTTTAGAAAAATCTTGCTTTTAGATACACTAATTCTTTATGTTTTATAGTTTTTGTTTTTGTTTTTGTTTTTCTTTACTATCCATTTCCTTCAGTTAATTTTATAGTTTGGTCTCCAATTTTCTTTTATGGTCAGTGAATAAATCACATGTTTATAATCTTTATGAGCTAATAAAATTATTTGTAAATTCATTAACTAATTTCAATTACTATTACTAATTTCTTCAGTTATTCTTTCTGTATTTAAAATAGATCTCTATATAATCCTAGTTGTTTCAAAAACTACTTTATAAGAAATGATTAACATAAAATAAGTGAAATCTAAACACCATCAAAGTCATTTCACCTGCTAAAGTTTCCTCCCCCTAGGAAGGTTTTCATGGCAAGTTTTCCTTCTGTTTTTAAAATTATGCTATTCAGCAGCTACTAATTTCAAATATATTCTTATTTTCTGATTAATATCCATGGAGATGAACCATACAATTTTCTGCTTTCACTTCATCAACTTCCTATCTTCATTTTCAACAGCTCCAGTTTATGGTCATCTTCAAGTCATCTTCAAATTTTTTTATGCTAATATCAGCATTCAAAAATTTCATCCTTGGCTGGCACATACCTGTAAACCTAGTGGCTCCAGAGGCTGAAGCAGAAGGATGACAAGTTCAAAGCCAGACTCAGCAAAAGTGAGGCACTAAGCAACTTAGTGAGACCCTTTCTTAAATAAAAGTATGAAATAGGGCTGGAGATGTGGCTCAGTGGTCGAGTGCCCCTGAGTTCAGGTCCTGGTACTGGAAAAAATAAATAAATAAATAACTCTCATGCTTCAGGGGTTTTTCTCTACCAACTATATTCTAGTTTTTGTTGTTGTTGTTGTTGTTGTTGTTGTTTTCTCCTTCTTACATCTTCTAGTACCACAACCCCATTAATACTTGTGTTTTATCAGAACATAAATGATTCTAGCAATTTTTTTTATTCTCACTCAACCTCTTATCTTTTTGTTTTCTATATCCAATTCATTATAGTTTCTCCCATGCATACACTTTGCCTTTCTTGTCTTTTTTCCTGGTAATATGGTCCTTGGTAAATCCCAGATTTTGTCTATTTGTCACCTACACTTTTGCAGCCCACTGTAGATAAAGATAATTATCCCTATTAAATTGCTCCCTTTAAAATTATCATGCATGCCCACCTTTCTTTCACAAAATGAGCATGGTTAAATTTGTAAGTGAAATATGTAAAAACTTAGGAGTCTTTCCCTGTTGCTTTGTGTTCTTTTCTCTCTTTACACCTTGTTTCCTTCCAAATTTACTCTGCTATCTTGGTCAAATGCAGATGAATCTACTATTATCTGGAAATAAGACAAAAGTATTATTTTTCAGATGTCTTGTTTCACTTGATGAAGTGTTCAAGATTCTGCACACTGAAGACTAGATGGTATTTATTTTGTCTCCTCTACTTCTCTCCTTTACTTCTCCCTCACTTGGAAGGTTTCCAAGACCTCCTTTTCCTCAATTCCTAAATTTGGACAAGTTAGGTGTGTGATTATTATGATTTTATTTTCTATATTCATTTATTTGTATATTTCTATCACACTTCATATTTATCTATTTGTTTATCTATTTTATAGCTGGAAAGATGTGAATTTTCAGGTACATGTATATTATGATTTATTTATCACCACTCTTTCTTTGCTTTTCTCTTTACCTTATTCATTTTTGAAGTCTCTTTTTCAGATCATTTGTGGATTTATAAGTCATTTCACAAATACTTGCCTCAGATTGATTACTGTGTACATAAGATTTGAATTTTTGCATTTTGCTGGATGTGTTTCTTCCTTTCTATCAAGTTAGTGTTATCTTCCTTAGTCATATGATTCCTGGGATCCTACTCAATCTCAGAATATAGAAGCTATTTTCCTTCACTCTAGCTTAATGTTGCAAATGGCAGTGCCATGGCATCAGAAATCTTTTGTTAGCAGTCACTACTTTCTTCCTGGAAGGTTATATGATTTACTCCTTATACTTGAAGTCACAAAAATTTAATATGAATATATAGGTTTTTGCCTTTTTTTATCAATGTAGCTTAAAAATTTCATTTCATTTTAATTAACATTTTGTATGGATCAATACAATTTTCTTATATTTTTAAACTATTATGTCTCCTATTATTATTTCTATCTGATCTCCTGAAAAGTTTTCTATTTTATACTAGCTTTTCCTTGTTTCTCCCCTTTCCAAACTGACTAAAAGTTCCATGGTATCAGGATAAATTTCCACAAAGAAGTTTTAATTTGCTAGTTACAACAAGTACAATCCCTAAGGGCACTCCCTTAGGGGAAAGAAGTATGACAATCTGAAAGATTTGCCTATTGCTCTAGTGAGTTCTGACATTGCTTCTTTTGTTGATTCTCAGCAGTGGGTGACTGTCCCATATTGTCAGATGCTGTGCTTCAGTGAGCACCTACAGTGAGCTGAATGGCTGATGCTCTTAGGTGATCCCAAATATGTTACACTCAACAACATTTCTACTTCTTCATGATGTCCATTGACTTCATCTATTTGTATCTGGTATAAATAGCACTAAAATTAAATGGCTTCTGAGCTTTTGGAATGTGGATAGACTTAAGAATTTGTGGCCAGACGGTTGACAGATGGATCATTAAATGTTTCTGCAAAGCTAATATTTAAAAATGATTACTTAAATAGAATATATAAATTAATCATGACACAATTAAATGTTAAAAATGTGCAAGGCATCTATTCTTTTAAACAATTTGCATCCTAGTAATATAGGGTCTTTAATGACAATCACATATATTTATAGCTGAAGGAACTTGTACATTGATGTGTAATAAATTAAAATAGGATAAACTATGAGGACAATGTAACACCTGTTAGTGCCTGACTATTTTCTTAAATATTTACAAATAGATATCTCTCATTTCAGAAAACAAAATCTACATAGCCTCCATCTTTATATTTTTTTTCCAGGCTGTCCTTAGAAGACGAAGTGAAAGTAGTACAAAATCATTAGGAGATATCATGAAATTTAAATAAGGTAACAAACAGTAAATAAATTTTACTAAAAAAAAAAAAAACAGGCTCATTAAATAACTTAAGTGTGAGCTTTGTGTTGCATTTGAGATACTATTTAAGATGTAAATTCAAGAAGTACTGGGCATGTTTTTGAAGACTAGCAACTATACACTTAAAACAGAATTTTTCCTTTTTTTTATTTATAAGCAAAGAATATGGTGATATTATAGTTCATGTCATTACATACTATTAAAAGAATTTTGCATAAAATGTTTCACTCAATATGGAAAAATATGTATGATGAAAGACACAATGTAGAGGAAACAAAAATGTTAACAGGTTTCTGTTCCAGATGTATTCAGTATAAGTGCATTTTTCCCAAAAATAACATTTTCCTATAATATAAGCTATTTTGTAAAAATTTACTATGCTGACTAATGTATCACTCATATTAGGTGAATTAATATTTAAAGGCATATAATGTTGTCAGTTTCGAAGTATGTCTCTTTAACTGGAAGGTGTCACTAAAGAGGCAATGTCATTTAAATAACACAAAAGGAATACTTAGGAACAAATCTAGACTATGCATGTCAGATCTGTATGTCGAAAACTATGACATTCAGATGGTAGAAATCAAAGCAGATTTAATTAAATATAGAGAAGATTCATGTTCATATTTTGAAAATTCAATATGATATTTTTTTAAAATTTGTTTATACATTCAGTTTAGTCCCAAAGTACTATCAAGTTATATTGCAGATGTAACAAATTTATTATAAAGTTTACATGAATGGCAAAAGGCTTCCAAAAGGCAAAAAAAAAAAATACTGAAGAATATGAACAAAGTTGAAGTCACAGGAACCATTTTGAAAAAGCAAGGTAAAGTTATAGTCAGACAAAGACCAGAGTATTGTTCCAGAGGATATGCTCATGAGGAACACATAAGAGGGCCCAGAAAGAGAACCACACAAATGTGATCAACTGATCCTTGTCAAAGCTGTGAAAGCACTCAATGGAAGAGCAGTTAGCCTTTCTAACAAATGGTGCCTGAAAAATTGAAGGGACATATGCCAGAAACTGAACATAGAGTTCCCACCTTTAACAAAAAATAACACAATATGGATCAGGAAATTATGTCAATTTGTAAAACTGTAAAAACAGAAGAAAATGCAGAAAAAATTCTCATTGACTTTGGTTTTGTTCACAAGGTTATTTTTGTTTCGTTTCTTCACAAGTTTAATTGCCATAATTGACAAATAATTCAAAGTATCTATCTATATATATATATATATATATATATATATATATATATATATATATATTTAAATATATGTGATCTCAAAATATTTTTTATAATGGACCACAAACTGAGAAGCTAAACATTTTATGACAAATTTGGGCTCTCTATTGAATTAATATGTCATTAGTTATCAGCTAACTGATAGTCACTTTGATTCATATTCAAGCTGCTAATTAATCAACATTAGTCATCTTAGTTGATAATCATGCTAATTTAGGCCACAATTTTTGTTTATGAGTCTATTGGATAAAGTAGCAACAGTATGGACAAATAAGATATTGGTAAGTGTGCTATTATTTCAATATCGAAAAGGTGTTACACTTCAGTTGGGTCTATTGAAACTATGATTTTAAGAATTGATCTCATTTGGTCACAAATTCAGTTTAAATTTCTTGTTATACTTTTCATTTTCACTGGCTTCTTATGTAAGTACTGAAAGGAACACAAAGTTTGGTCACCAACAAACATATGCAGAGTAAAGTAACACAGACAGTTTAATATATATGATCATTCCAAAATAATTCAAAATTCAAAGTATATTAAAATTTATTTTACATCTGAGTTGGTTTACTTACTAGGAATATTTGATCTTCATTAAAAGTATCCTTCACTTAGATCTCTAAACAGAAATTGTTATGTAAAACATGAAAATTTAAAGGCAATCATATATCATTCAAATTATTCTTTTTATTTTTTTTAATTCTACTTATAGATAGCACAATAATTTATCAGAAATCCTATTAGGTGGGTGATAATTTGAAATAAACTGAATCATAATTTGTATAACTTAAAGGTAACACAAGGTTTCATAAGTACACACATTGTATAATAGTTTTGAACATTTTCTTTTGCAAATGTTATATTCAAGATTGTTGGAATGTGTGTACTGGTGCTTATATATGTGAGTGTTTAAATATTTTACAAGTTGATACAGACATCCTTTATAAAACCTGTGAAGAATTCTTATGTGTAAAGTCTTCTTTTTTCCTACCCCAGAGAAATTTAGAAATAAGAAAGACTTAAGTTTGACTGAAAGAAATACTTTTACATGTGATTTACTGAGGTAACTTGGAAAGCTTCTGAAATCACAAATTTCTTTTTTGCTCTCTATAGATTCTGAGTCAGTAAACTTGTCGTGGGTTTAACTTTTGCAATACTATAGATATTTGTATGAAGAACACTCATGATGAACCAGATATAGATGGCATAACATATTTGATATCATATATACATATATATACACACACATACATATATCACAAGTTGCCTTAATTTTTATATTTAATATTCATATATATTTATCTGTATTTTATGGGGCCAGTATTTATTATTCTTATAAAATTTAAATCCTGATTCCTAGGTTTTTATGTGCCCTTTGGAACTATATCTTCCCTCAGTATACAATGACTTTCTAGCTCAAGTTTGTAACTTCCTTTCCTAGCTAATAGACCAGCACATTGTCCAGTAGGAAACATTTCTTCCATAGGCAAATACTAACACCTAAGAGTACTCATTTGAGGATCTTCAGAACTCTAAGGCCTTGCCTAAATCACAAACACAAGATAAAAATACACTTCATTAAAATGCCATACCACTAAGTGTGTGTAATGGTCATAATCCCAAATTCTGAATCAGTCTATTTAGATTCAAATTACAGCTTCAGTGATCTTGGACATTTAATTTGTATGTCTTATGTTGCATTCACTCTTAAATGAGCATTGAAAAACCATTATGTACCTCATGAACAAAATGCTTTGAACAATTCATAGCATAGGCCTAACTTAGAGATATTGAGGATTCAGTTTCAGGCCATTGCCATAAAACAAATATTGCAATAAAGTTATATTTATACAGTACTATAGTCTATCTATTATGCAAAAGCACTATGTCTATAAAACAATATACAAGGTTAAATTAAAATACTTCATTGCTATGACACATTGAAAACTACTTGGCTCTTCAGCTAGTTATATATATATATTTTTTCCTAGTGAAGGTCTTCACCACAATTCTGATGACCTTGGTGGTGGCTGTATAAATTTCTTATAATAAGACAACAATGATTTTTACTCATTGATTAACTCTTCCCTTCCATGAAAAATTTCTTAGTAGAATAAAATGTTGTTATATAGCATTTTACTCATGATAGAATGTCTTTCAAAACTTAAGTCAGTTTTCTCCAAAACACGCTGATTTATCAAGTAAGTTTATATAATATTATAAATTTTTCATTGTAATTTCAATCATGTCTGTAGTAACTTAACCAGGAGTAGATTGCATTTCAAGAAACCATTTCTTTGCTTATCCATAGAAGTAACTCCTCATCCATTAAAATTGTATAAGATACATTCTGCAATTCAGTGTCATCTTTGGTTTCCAGAACTAGCTTTCTTAATGTTTATATCACATCTGTATTTATTTTACACTGGCCATGGACCCCTCAAAGTCATCCTTAAAGGTTCTCATCTACTTCCAAAGTCCTCTTAAGGTTGATATTTGGATTTATTTCGTCCTCTCAGTCATAAATATTCTTAATGATATCTAGAAGAGTGAATGCTTTCTCCAGTGTTTTCAATTTACTCTCCCTTGATCTATCACAGGACTCACTATTGATGTCAGGGATACCTTTGTAAAATGAATTTCCTAAATGCTTTAATTCACTACTTAATCGATGGGGACTATATGTTGTATATATGTTGCATGAAAAATATGAAGTTCATGGCACAACACCATTAGAATTTTGGTTGATCAGTTCAATTACAATCAACAGTCATATTTGGAATGATATCTTTATTTGAACAGTAGATCACCACAGGGGTCTTCCAGTATTCAGTAAACAATGTTTTAAACTGATGTGCTCTATGTAGGCCTTATGTTCCACTTGCAGGGCACAGAAAGTGAGTACATTTCATGTAATTCTTGAGGGACATGAGACTTCCATGCCTTTGCTTCTGTAGCTTTTTCTCTTCTCCAGGCCTTCAGAGAATTGAAAAGACTTAGGGACTTGCTCTGGACTAAGCTTTGTGTGAAGAGAACATTTGGCTGGTTTCATCTTCTGTCTAGACCAAGATAAATTACTTCATAACATTAACAAGGCTGTTTCACTTTTCTATTCACATACTTCCTGGATTAGTGATTTTACTATCCTTCAAGAATTTTGATTTATTTTCACAAACTGGCTCACTGGCACAAGAGGCCTAGTTTTTGCTCTTTCTGGTTTTTTTTTTTTTTTGACAAGACTTTTTCCCAAAGCTTAGTCATTTGTAGCTTTTTATTTAAAGGAGAGACCTTCCCTTCACTTGAACACATGAGGCCATCTATTGTAATTAATTGATCTAGTTTTAAAATTCATGTGTTTCTAAGAAAAGGAAAGTCCAAGGAGAGTAAAATATATGGGGGAAGGGTGAGTCTGACTTCTAGAGAAGGAGTCAAAACACATATAATTTATAAATTAAGTTTGTTTTCTATGTAGGCATGGTTCATGGCACTCCAAAACTATTACAGGACTAAAATCAAAAAAAGGTCACTGATCGCAGACCATTATAACAGTTATAATAATAGTGGAAAAAGTTTAAGATATTTTGATAATTACCAAACTGTGAAACAGTTTTGAAATGAAACCCTTTTGGAGAAGGTGGTGATAGTATGGTTGACATCAATCTTATATTTGTTAAACATGCAATATTTTCAAAGCATAATAAAGTGAAGCACAATAGACAGGTTTACTTGCATATTTTATTATATAAGGTGTTGCTATTATCATTTGAACAATTTTTCACCACTTGCATTATCAAAATCTTGACATAAGATCAAGTTACAACCACAAGAATGAGAAGTTATACTCCATTTATGTATGATGTGTCAAGATGCATTCTACTGATGTGTATAACTAATTAAATAAAAAATCCTTAAAAAGTTCACAAAATTATTATCACCATCAATGATTCAATTTAAATAAATTCCTTAACTTAGGAATTTATAAGAGATTAAAGATTTTGGTTAATTTAAAAATATGTCTTCAACATAAATGATATAATTTATATTATGTTGTATGACAACATACTCTTGAATCAATTTTTAATGTCAATATGCATGTATTTCAGCTCAGAACTCACTGGAATTACTGACCAACATGATTAAAAGCATGGATCTGGCACGCTCTGGAATCTCTCTGATGGGTATTCTTTGCTTACATCCAAAGACACATGAACTGCACATGATTATAACTCTTTTGGGGGAGAAAGATATTTCTGTGCCTTAGAATTCACAGTGGTAACATACTCCCACACTAAAAAATGTGGATTTCTCAGTGCTCTCCAAACAACCACGTTAATTACTTTCTAATATAAAAACATCTTGGAAACACAGAGAAATACATTGTTTGATGTTCCTTAATGCATCAATTACATTGCAATAAAGCCATTATTCCTTTAGAAGGTTGCTTTAAAGATATAGATGTAATTTACCCAAGGAATATACTGCAAGATATTAGAGACTGGTAAATACAGTCCTAGTAAATCTTATATTTATAAACTTGAACTTTAAAAACATAAGATTAATACCAAATAGATAGTAGATATCCTAAATTTTTGAGCTTCCACATCTAATATTATAGGTTAAAGTTATAAGGTTCATATGGATTGAGTCTTTTTCTCTCAGTCAAGAACAGAAGAAAATGTATTATTATTTATCTGTTCACAAGTTTTCTACCGATTATTATTATTATTTTTTATTTGTTTTTAGTACTTGGGATTGAGCCCACAAATACTTTACCACCGAGTGACATGCCCAGCTGTTTTTTAAATTTTCATTGTGAGACAGGATCTTGCTAAGTTTTTAGGGCCTCCTTAAGTCAAATAGGCTGGCCTCAAACTTATGATCCCCCTGCCTCAGCCTCCGAAGTGGTGGTGATTACAGATGTATACTACCATGATGTTTAATTTTAAAGATAAATTTTATGTAATTTGTAGCTATCCTGTTTGGATGACAAGGGATACTATCTCTATTCTACCATTTTCATCAGGTGAGTAATCCTAAAGATTTAAACAATACTCACAAAAGTGTGACCTTTAGTACTATCTCTAATTCATAACAACAAAACAAGAACACGATGCTTGTACACAAAATTAATTGATGTTAGAGCAAAGTTTAGAGAAATGTTAAAAGCATATCCCATATTAGTTTATACTGTAAGGTAAAATATTGTACATTTGCTTTGAGCAGCTTTGTATAAGAAAACCCTTTGTATAGATAGTACATAAATATAGAAAGGAACCAAACACTAATGTAAATTAATCAGACTGATCTAGAAGCCTTTCTGAAAAGCAATACTATCCTATTGTAGTCAGTCATATTACATCAGTTTTGTTCCTGTCTTCCTTTTTTATTGAAACCCACCACATTTTATTCTATCAATGATCTAATGGAAGAACTTCTTCCGTGTCCATTTTAAAAAGCACACATTTTATAATTTGTAATAGAGAGATATTATCAGTTGTCCTTTGTAACAATATTATTTATTTTTCTTTGGTTCTGTTGTCCTTTAATATCTGGTTATCAAAGATATGTTAATTATACCTTCACTTTGGTCCACATGGTAAATATTAGATGTTTTTCTGTATACAATGCCATGGTCTACAAGGTAATTTTGTTTGATGAGTTGATACAATCATTCTACATGCTTTCTTTCATATCCTCCACAAGGAGCATGCTAATATAAATTGCTAAAGGCCCAGATACATTTTTTTTGAAATTTGATAAACCTAATAAAAAAATGACAACAAAAATCACATTTAGAGCAACTTGCACATTCAATAGAATTATGGATTTTTTTACTATACAAAAAATGTGAATGCAGATGAAACAAGATATATTAAGTACAGGAAAAATGTTTTTTCCAAAAAAGAATATTACCGAAAGCCCTGTTTTATGATCTCAAAAACTACTATTGAAAATTTTCTCATAATAATATAAAGTAAAAAATGTAAAAACACTGAAAAAGGTACACATATACATATAAATGTTATTGAACATTTTTGTTCATTTTATAAAAATGTTAATAGAATTTATAAAATACTTGTGAGGTATAATAATTTTCTACATTTCTATGGTGGATAATGTTGATTCACATAATATTTTACAATATATTTGTTTGGTAAAAGGCTTGAATACATACTTTAGAAAATAAATTACTTCTAAGTGTTTGTTTTTAAGATGTAAATTTATATTTATTTAATGCAACAGACAAGGTGTATATTGCAGCACTTATCACTGAATTAGTGTGGAAATCCAAATCTGCTTTGTATTTCAGTAAGCTCAGTCTATCTTTGATATAATTTATTAAAAGGAAAATAAACAATGTGAAACAAAACAAGGGAGAGCAAGGATAAATGTTGCTGTGCGTCTGGTTTCTAAGAACAGATTGTGAGGTGATTATAAAAAGAATAGGAAATTGGTGTTTGAAATTCAATCAATATAGGGAAACAATTTTATGACTAGATAAATAGAAACAATTGCTAAAAAGAGATTCCCCCAGAATATGTTAAACAATTAGATTGACATTTCAAGTAAAGGATACCTGTAATTGTTAAGCACAGCTAACACACAGAAGATTTCTGATTTTACACTTTGAACAGTTGTATGGGGCTAGCTGTATAGCAGTAAAGAAAAATTGATGTTAGGCTGGGGAGAGTTGCTCTTATTTGATTGGCTGGTTTCAGAAAGTTGTTCACAGGAATGATTCCACCAGTGATGAACTTGCTTTAAGGAGTTTGTTATTAACTGGTTGACTTATACAGTTATTTGTAAAATAGTAAATTGTTAATGATCATTAATTTAGATAAGCTTTCTTAGATGTACAGAGTAAAATTTATTCTGTACAACTTTATTTCTGTACACGTTAAACAATACACTTTTGTGATTCTGTGAAATGTATTCATAGTAAAAAAAATTATTTTGGCAAATGGAGAATAGACATTTCTTAATGTAGGTGCACTATGAACCATATCTAGCTAATATCATATTTAACAATAAAATATTGATAACACTTTCCCTGAAATAGAAATGAAACAATGACTGCCAGAATGATTTCTATTCAGTGTTGTATTTAAGTCAAAATCATTTATAGAATCAACTCAATTCCTATCAAATATCCCACGGAGATTTGTTAGACAAGTAAGAAAATTATATAAAAATAAAAAATGTATGCACAATAATAAAAATCGTACCGAGAAGCAAGAATAATCTTTAAAAACAATCAGACAAAATCTTGATGAGGTACCTTAGGCGATATCAAAAGGTATCTCAATTCCATAATAACAAAGACAATGTGTTATTAGTGTGGAGTTAAAAGGAAAAAAAATCATTAAAGACACTACTCTAGAGATTTGATCATCAAATCCATGAATTTGAGACAGGTTAGATGCAATTTTCCAGTCTGAAGAACAGAAAGAAGAAAAATTGAAGAAAACTGTACATATTCAGATACTTGTGGGGAGCATCAAGTCATAATGAGGCCTCATAGGAAGAAAAAAAATGGACAGAAATAATATTTTCAAAAATAATATAGAAATGATTCATAAACTTGATAAAATTGATCTATATGCCTTCAGTAAATTCAAAAAGATCCATGCTGTGCTCATCATAGTCAAAATGTTAAACACAGAAAATGAGTTAATTATGAAAGGAGGAGAGAAGTAATTTACTTGGTATCAACAATAAGATGAACAGATTGCTGTCAGATATCAATGGAGCCAAAGGCAATGGAATACCAAATTCAAAAATTTCCAATTTTGTCAAACATTTAATGAGTTCTATACTCAGCTAAACTGTCATCAAAAATGAAGTGCAAAGTGTTATGACTAGAATTTCATTAAAGAGTAAAAAGGAGAAATTGTTCACAATATTTTCATCAAAATTTTACTTAAAATATGTAAGAACCAAGAAGAAAACTTCTCAAAGATAGGCAAAGGTGAACATGAGAGACAAAGGTCCAGATTAGTGAATCACAGATTAAACAGACAATAAACACAGAGTTTATCATCATTTGAAAAATACAAATTAAAACGCAACGTAAGTGCATACTACTAAATTGGTTAATATTAAAAGACTGTGAATACTAGTATTGGCAAGGATATGGAGTTTTAAAGTCTCCTAAGCATTTGAGCATTTATAAATATAATAAAACAGTATTTTTATGACACAATTATTCTTTTTTATTTAAGCATTGTATTTAAGCTTTGTCTTTAAAGTTTTGTATTTAAAGTATTCTATTTAAGCTTTGATTCTTGAAAAATATACTACCATAATGAAGAAAGTATACAAAGTAATAAGAATGGCCTTGTAAGTGTAATAATGAAGAAAATACTACAGATGAAAAATGACACATTGTGTGATTCCATTTGTTAATAGGGAATATGCATCAATGGTGATATTGCACTTTTCAGTGATTCTAAAATAGCAAGAAAAATTATTCATAGTGCTAAGTAATATCTTTTTTTTTCATTATGGTAGTAATTGCACAGATGTGTTCTCTCTGTAAAAACTGAAGCAAATTGTGCAGTTTTCTTTTACACTTCATTAAACATTTTACAACAAAATTTTTTCAGTTTAGATCATGATAATAAGGATGGTATAAAAGGATTTCATGTATAATTTGAAGTTAGTGTTGACAGAATTTTCTGTTGAACTAGTACAGAGTGATGAAAAGGAGAGACTAGTCAACAGTGACTTTAAGATATTGTAGAGAAAAATACAATTATCAATGTTGAGATGTTACAGATTGGTGGAGTAACAAGATTGGTCATGAGAATTCATAAATTGAATGTGTCATATTATATGTATGATATCTATCAAATAGGTAGTTGATTTTAAATTTTGCTCTCTGAGAAGATAACTGGACCACTTATATAAGTCAAATTTTGAGTTTAAGCATACATTTTTATACATCAGTTTTTGATTTATTTGAAGTAAAACATTTTTTTTTGTTCAATTGTCATTACCAGTGATATTTGTTTTATTTATATAGATGGGTTTTTCTTCTCATTATGCTGTTTGTCCTTATTTGTTTGTAGACCCTTCCTCTATTTTTATATTAATTGAATGTTAGTCTTTGCAAATGCATTTCTTTAAATGCTGGATTTAGTTTTGTTCCTTTAAATACAATTGAGCTTTTTTTTTCCTAGAGAGAAGCTAAGGAATTGATTTGATCCAAGGTTGCCTTTAAGATTTGATTTAGTGATATTTAGAAAACCTTTATTCAAAAGCATTCATTCACATTTGTGAGACAATGCCCTTCTTTGTGCACCATTAATCATCCTGTATGTTAAGAGATTAGGCAGGTTAGAATATAAACAATACCCAGATATGTTTGAGACCTGAGGATTTATGTTCTACTTACATCTTTCAAATGATTCTTCTGGGGCTTGGGTTGTGGCTCAATGGTAGAGCACTTGCCTAGCATGTGTGAGGCACTGGGTTCAATTCTCAACACCACATTAAAAAAAAAACAAAAAAACAAACAAAAAAAACCCCTAAATAAACAAATGATTCTTTCTGTGCACTGGATAATTTACATACACACACACATACACACATACACACACGTGTATAATAAACTTAAATAGCTCTATAATTTTTTGAATGTCATCATTGTATAGTTCCTTTATTATATTTTTCTGACAAATTCCAACTGCTTTGGATAACCTGATTCACAGTCTCTTGTCTCCTTGCCTGAATTTTCTTTCTTGTATTGCAACCTGAAATCTCAGTTTGCACAGTAAGCAATCATAGACTTAGCTTTTTTTGTTTTCCTTCACTCAGAACCACTGTCCTGACCTCTCTGCTATCCAATCTGAAAATTATGGTATCATATAAGTTGTTCATTAATGGAAGCAGGGCAGGTCTATTTTGTGTTACTCTATTATGGTAAAAAAAAAATGCATTTAAGTAGATATTCTATTTGCTATTTTGGGTCAATAGGTTGCTTACTTTATTTTGATAAAAATATGTCAAAGATGTGACTTTTGCCTTCCGGTAGCACAAAGTTTGATAGACACAGACAGATGGAGAAAGAAATAGCAAGTCAAGGTAAGATTGTGTTATTAGAAAATTAAAAATGTAAACATAAAAAATTTGTAAATGTTCATTTTAATATAATATGAATTACAGAAAAAATGACTAAAGGGAAAGTAGTTATAAGCAAAACCTGTCAAAAGGTTAGCTTCATTGCCAAAGGATTTAACCTTCCAAATCTCAGTGGAAAGGTATTACTTTTACCCAAGGTCACTAAAGTTATAATTTCCATATGTAGCAGTTCTTGTTCTAACTTTAGGAATATTAAGAAGCCATCTAAGTCTGATTTTTTTTCCTCATATGAAGAAGTCTTATAGTACTTTTAATCTCCCAATAATCTCCCAATAAGCTACTACTGGTTGTAGTTTTATATAACTTTATTTTTAAGCAAATTTAGTGTTTTTGTCCTGTGAAATTAAATCATATTTGCACCTAATATAATAAAAAAGAAACGAAGTCTTTAGAGAAGAGGAAAGGAGAAAGGTTCTATTTAAAACTTGCTTGCTATACACTTTTCAAGCATGGATATACTCAATAGGCAAATATCGTGACTTTACACATTTGAATGAAATTTACATAAAAAAAACTTAGAAATTTCTGGAATTTTTTCCATTCTCTTCATTGATTAGGATTGTCATTGTATAGAGGAATATAGCAGCAAAAGATCCATTGGTAGCAGTCTGGTCTTAATAAACCATACTGTATTTCAAAGAATAATAAACAAGAAAAGTATAAGCCCCAAAGAGTCACAAATATATAAAGACAATAGTCTTGTATCTTTTCATTTGTATAATACTTGCAACACAATGCATCCAACAAAATGTTTATTGATCTTAGATAATGTGTTATGAATTAAATTCTATTAGTAGATGACTTTGGTTAAGAACTTATAGGCAGCATCCTTGAACACTTAACATTTATACATTATAAACTCAACAGGAGTCTACACCAATCTTTCAGAACCCTGCTGTACTCCTGGATGACTCTCTACATACATTGGCCCAAAACTCACTCCCACTCAATATATGATATTAATCAAACAGTAGGGATTTGTAGACCCTTCACCCTGTTCCTGTTTATCATATTTGATATTAACCCTGACCTAATTCCTAGTATGGAAGAGGTCAAAGCTTTGACAAAATTTTACAATTAAGAATATTTTTTAATGTTCCATATAATTTTGCCATAAAGCAGATTATCTGAATGTCTTATAATTTTTCCAAGATAATTTCTAATATAAAAGTGCCACATAATTAAAAGTACATTCTAACAAATGGGCTAAGTAAATTTCACTCTCATAATAGAGTTTTCTAAGTAATCGATTTTTAAAAGATTTTAGAATAGTATCAACAACTATTTCATATCCACTGAATTGAGGTTTATTGTGATGTAGATCTTGAAAAGTACAATACATGCTTTGTTTTAAAATATATTTAATCTGTCAGAAATGGGTTTGTAACAGGTCCTTTAATTTCCTGGAGGTATCTAAAAGAATCCATATTCCTAGGTATGTTTGCATATACCTGTTTTTACCAACAAAAAATAAATAAAATCTGACTTCCTAAGGTAATAATGTTCTTAAAATTTTATTTAGCTCTTGATTTTAAATATTATTTTGCTTTTTATGACCAGACATGACTATGGAAAGATTTTTTACATTGTCTTTATATGGTTACTTCAGGAAGTTTTTCTTAGATTGAGAAATTTAGCAATTTTTTTTTTTGTATTATTACACTACATGTCTATTCATTTTATCAAAACAATATTTCATTCATTCTTTAAGTTAAGATCAAATTAATTTTTTCTGTACTAGGGATTAAATCTACAGGGTCTTTATCAGTAGGTCATATCTCCAGTTGTTGTTTTTTTTTTTTAATTTTCTATTTTTCTGTTTTGAGACAGGATCTCCCTATGTTAGTAAAGACAGCCCTGAACTTGTGATTCTCCTGTTTGGCCTCCTGAGTCACTGGGAATACAGGCATGTGCAGCAAATTTAATAAAAAACTAAATGTTTGAAATATCAACTTCTGTGATAATAAGAAACTTCTAAGGATAGTAGAAAAAAAATTCACACACTTTCCAGTGTAAAGAATTTTATGACAAAAAGATAAAAATAAATGCTTAAGAAAAACAACATATAAAACACGTCATTGAAAGCTTATAATAATTTAGTTCTGTGAGTGATAAAAATATAAAAATTATATAAAGTTAGATAAATAAGATTATATTATTTAATTTAATATTTGAAATAATCTTAACTATTCATTTGCTCAAAGGATCTACCTGTCACCAATTTATGTTGGGTCTAAAGTAGTCAAAGGAATTTTAGTAAAGTAGTTCAAGTTTTCTACATAATTAAATACTAATCAGACTTGTATTATGGCATTTTAATAATATATACATCTATGGATCTAGATTGATAAAGATATAGTGATATATTATATATATATATATATATATATATATATATATATACACACACACACACACACACACACATTTTAAATTACAGAAGAAGGAGTTATGTAATGCATTATTTTATATTTGCTATATTTTTGTCATAAAAGTAAACGTATTTAAATAACAAATCCATGTATACTCCCCTTTTTGCTCAGTAGAAAAGATACATGGAATATTGAAAACAATTAAAAAACTAAAAGGAAATGAGTGGTATCAAATTTTGTAACTAAGGGGTATAATTCTGCATTAAATATTTAAAAGACTAATTTTAAGGTAAAAAAAATCATACGTATTTTGGGGGACTCAAATACGAATGAACAAAGACATACAAAGCTGCATTTATTCACCAAAAAATAACTGTGCCCTTCAAATGTAGACAATTAAAAACTTATTCAAGATAAAAACTTTTGAATGTTTGACAAACAAAGAGTTTTACAGTAATTGAAAGTAGAAAAAAGGAGATGAGAAACTGTATAATTGACCTGGATTTTTGCCTGAAAGCACTTTATGGACCACTTTGCAGACAAGGCTAGCTCAAGCAGAACACATCAATCTCTCTGAGGTGAGGAGAATAAAATTCAGAAAGGAAAAGGTGGCTACAAGAAGAAAGCTCCAAAAAAATTCAGAGATCAGAAATTTTTCTTTTGATCAGTCATGTAAGTCTGTGTGCCACTTTAAGTCTCATAAAAATAATGACTATGTAGTCACTGTTATATAGTCATTATTTTATTTTTGACCAGTCAACTGGATGAACACTGATGATATTGAATATTGAGGTTATTCTGTGGAGGTGATCTAAGGGTAACACCCAATATTTACAACTAAACTATCTCTAAAGAATGCTATAAATGTCTTAACAAATTACCAAACAAATCTCAAAATAAATGTCTCTATGAAACAAGATACAACTGGTTATGACACACCATACAAGAATGATGTACAGAATTTATTTACATTATTACTCATAAGTAGTAAACAATGTAAACATAAAATCAAGAAATTAGTTTCAGTCAAGAAAGCATTTCATGATTAAAATATATAGACTAAATTTGTTCAAGCATATATATTACTTGTATGCTGAAAATTAAAATAATATTGAGCAAAATTAAAGTTCTAAGTGAAGGGATATTCCATTTTCATGTATTATAAAACTAAGTATTTTTAAAATGCCAATTTTCTCAAATTTATATACAGCATTTAATGAATAAAATTTATACCAGAATCTCATCAGGATATTTTCTTTTCTTTTTTCTTAAAGAGAGAGAGAGAGAGAGAGAGAGAGATAGAGAGAGAGAGAGAGAATTTTTTTAATATTTTTTTTCAGTTTTTTGGCAGAGAGAGAGAGAGAGAATTTTTTTTAATATTTATTTTTTAGTTTTTCGGCAGACACAACATCTTTGTTTGTATGTGGTGCTGAGGATCGAACCTGAGCCGCATAGATGCCAGGCGAGCGTGCTACCACTTGAGCCACATCCCCAGCCCCTCATCAGGATATTTTCTAATTTAATAAATTAAATATAAAAAAATATATAAAGCTGACAAGACTGAGGATACCCAAAATTATTATGTAAGAGAAAAATTGAGGAATTTACAATTTCTGATTTCAAAACTTTCTGACTGTAAGCCTTCAATTATTGAGACTGTGGATATTTGCATATAGACACTTAGGTATATGGAACAGAACTGAGCATCCCAAAATATAAGTTATAACATAGTAAATATTATTGAACAAATTTGCAAAAACAAATCACTGGAAAAATGGTAGCCTTTAAACAAAGATATTTAATAATGACATAGCTACATACAAAACATGATTTTAAACACTACAACTACATTACACATAACATTGAGGCAAAATAAATTCCAAATGTAAAATGGAAACACTTGAACAAAAAAATTTTGGAAAAAAATTAAAATCTCAAATTAGGCAAAAGTTTCTTAGATATGACATGAAATGCATAAAAAATCAGAAAAAGAAAATTCTTCATATCCATAAACAGAATCTTAGACATACCTCGTACTTATACTTAAGGAAGAATGACTTAAACATTTCTTATTTGATAGTAATTAAGGCATGGATTTCCAAGTCCCTTCTCAATATGTTATAGAATTCATTGTCAGTGATATAAGGCAAGAATAAATAAATGTATACATGATAGAAAGGACTTCTTTTATTCATGGGCCATATGATAAATGTAGTTTTTTACAAAATCTTCAAAATTCAGTGAACTAATATTTAAGTTAGTTTGACCAAAGAACTTATGATCAATTTATTAAAATTAATTAAAGTACTATGCTTAAGCAAGAGATCTTGGACAAATATGTTGAATAAAAGATGCTAAAATTTATAAGGTAATTGATAGAAAATTGAAGAGTTTAGGGCTGTGGACATAAAGAAAGATGGAAAACTTTCAAGAAACAGAAGGGTAAACATGAATAAGATATTAATTATATATTGTAAATGTGTTTATTTAACATATTCTCAAATTCTAACAGACAAATACAGATTGAAAATTGATCCAAAAATCTTTGTGAAAATGGAAGCCTCTATAAAAGCTAAAATCTTTGATAAGAAGAAAGTGATTGAATATTTTGCTAATTTTCAGGTTTACTTTAAAACTAAAGACAAATATATAGACTAGTGAAAAAACAGACTCTAAAAAGAGTTTGGTCAATTCACTCTGACAAAGTTGCCGAAGTCTTGCAGTTGAATAATAAAATTACCTTTAACAAATGGTGATAAAACAACTACAATTTTTAATAGACACAAATACAACTTGATTCCAAAGCATGCTGTTGATAGTCATCTTTCCATTGCTTAATGAATACCCAAGATAAACCACTTATAATGAAGAAAATTTTGTTTTGGCTCCTGGTTTCAGAGTTTGGGTCTAAGTCTAGCCACATTACTTTGGACCTGTGGTGAGGCAGCTTATCACAGCATTAGTACTTGGGAAGAGTCTGCTCACATCATCACAGTCAAGAAGTAAAGAATGAGAGGAAGGGACTAGGGTTCTAATATTCTCCTCCAAGGCATGCACCCAATAGGTTAACAGTTTTCTTCCTCTAAGATCCACTTCCTAAAGATTTCACTGTATCTCAATGAGCCACAGACAGACAACCAATTCTTTAACACATGAACACTTGGTTGACATTTATATTCAGAACCTTAATATATGTCATACATAGATAATAACAACAGTTCATAAAACATCTGCATGTAAATTCTAAAATTTTAAATTATCTAGGAGAAAATGTTTACAAATTTGAGAATAGGTTTCTTTGATAGAACATAAAAAGCATGAACACAAGGAAAGAATTGAACACATTATATATCATATTGAAAGGACTTATTAGTAAGATGAAAATCTTAGCCTTAGAGAAAAATATAACAATTATAGTAATAAAACAGTAATAAATTGCATATATTGACATGGAAAAAAGAAAATAAGATTAATATGTTTATGAAAATTGTCATTTTCTATTTTATCAGATCAAGTATAATACTGATAAACATTGCAAAACTTTTCAGCTGCAGGAGCATAATATAGGTTATTTTCTACTTCTTATTTTTCTGTTTCTTGTTAAGACCTATTTTTAATAGATGAGATAGAACTGTGATCTCTGAGAGCTGGAGTGTCATTATTTAGAGTCAAGTCAGACAAAAGTCTTTAAAGTTAGTATTTTCCATTGGAATAGAAGGCAGAAACATTTTGTTTGTATGAGTACGATTTTATATTGTTACATGCACTACTATATAACAAAAATCATTCCATTAAGTACAACTACAATGTACCAAAAAATGAGGAGAAAAAAACAAAATTAATATGGAACATGTACATTTTTCTTTCTGTAATTATTTGTAGCCTTTAAAAATTTAACCTAATAAGAATATATTCTTATAAAAATTTCAGTTATGTAATACATGATTTTGTTCAAAACAAGTAAATATAAGGAATACTGCTATTTCATGTATTTGTTTAGTACCCTCCTCTCCCCCAGAGACATAGCTAGTAATCTATTTTGCAAAAGATTGGAGTGCAATGCTACCTATGTTAACAAACATTGACCATGAACAACAAAGTTCTGTCATTGGCAATAGCCTTGTATTCCAGATATATCAGTACCTAAAGGTAGACAATATAATTTTCCACTGTGGTGAAACAAATATAATGTTAACTGTGCAATGTTAGGCTAGCATCATACTACGAATATTTAAAGAGTTAATGACACACTGTGTCCTTATATCTAAGATTAAAATAAAGTGTAGCACTGAAAGTAGACCTAACCTCCAGAATTATTTGTCTTTTACTTATTAATAATTAAGTCAAAGAAATGTATTATATGATATCTGTTTCTTTTTACTTTCTTTTTTATTTATTATTTTTAGTTATACATAACAGTAAAGAGTATTTTGACAGATTATACATTAATGAACTATAACTTCTCATTCTTGTGGTTGTACAGGATGTGGAGGTACACTGGTTGTGTATTCATATATGAACAAAGGAAAGTTATGTCTGATTCATTTCGCTGCAATTCCTGTTCATATATTCCCTCCATTCTCTTCACTCTCTTTTGTCTAATACAATGAATTTCTATTCTTCCATCACCCTCCCCCCACCACATTGTGTGATAGCATCTACTTATCAGAGAGAACATGCAGACTTTGTTTTTTTTAGAATTGTCTTTTTTCACTTAGCATGATAGCCTCCAGTTTCATCCATTGCCCTAATTTTATTCTTCTTTATGGCTAAATAATAATCCCTTTTGTATATGTATCATATTTCTTTAACCATTCATCTGTTGAAGAGCACCTAGTTTGGATCTGTAGTTTAGATATTGTGAATTGAACTGCTGTAAACATTTATGTGGCTGTGTCACTGTAGTATGCTGATTTTAAGACCTTTGGGTACATACTGAGGAGTGATATGACTAGATCAAATGGTGGTTCCCTTCCAAGTTTTCTGAGGAATTTCTATATGGGTTTCCATAGGGGTAGCACCAATTTGTAGTCCCACCAGCAATGTATAAGTGTATGCTGTTTGGCATGTCTTCACTTACATTTATTGTTATTTGTACTCTTGATAATTGCCATTCTGACTAGGGTAAGATAAATTCAGAGTAGTTTTAATTTGCATTCATCTAATTGCTAGAGATGTTAAACATTTTTTTTTTTCATATATTTGTTGATTGACTGTATTTCTTCTTCTGACAAGCATCAGTTCACTTTCTTAGCCTATTTATTTCTTTCTTTGGTGTTAAGTTTTTTTGAGTTTTTATATATCCTGGAAATTAATGCTCTGAGTAGTTTGTAAAGATTTTCTCCCATTCCGTAGGCTCTCTATTCACATTCTTGATGTTTACCTTTACTGTGAAGAAGCTTTATAGTTTGATACCATTCTATTTATTGATTCTTGATTTTACTTCCTGTACTTTAGGTGTCTTTCTTAGGAAGTTGGTTCCTAAACTAACATGATGGAGAGTCAGACCTACTTTTTCTTCTAGTAAGTGCAGGTTCACTGGTCTAAAGCCTAGGTCTTGATCTACTTTGAGGTGAGTTTCATGCAGCATAAGAGATAAGGGTTCAATTTTATTCTTCAACATATTGATTTCCAGTTTTCCCAGGACCAGTTGTTGAAGAAGCTACTTTTTCTCTAATGCATGTTTTTGGCGCCTTTGTCTGATATGAGACAACTGTATTTACTTCAGTTTCTCTCTGTGTCTTCTATTTTGTTCCATTGGTCTTCATGTGTGCTTTGATACCAATACCATCCTGCTTTTGTTATTAAAGCTCTGTAGAGTAATTTAAGGGCTGCTAGTATGATGCCTCCTGCTTCACTTTTCTCAGTAAGGATTGCTTTGGCTATCGTGGGCCTCTTATTTTCCCAAGTAAATTCCATAACTGCTTTTTGTATTTCTATGAAGAACGTCATTGGGATTTTAATAGGAATTGCATTAACTTTATATAACAATTTTAATAGTATAACCATTTGACAATGTTAATTCTGCCTGTCCAAGAACATGGGCGATCTTTCCATCCTCTAAGATATTCTTCAGCTTTTTTCTTAAGTGTTCTGTAGTTTTTATCATGCACATCTTTCACTTTTAGTATTTTATTTTTTGAGGATTTTGTGAATTGGATAGTTTTTCTTAAATTATCTTTCAGCTGATTCATCATCAGATATCAGGAGTGCTATTGATTTATGGGTGCTAATTTCATATTGTGATGTTTTGCTAAATCTATTTTTGAGTTCTAGAAGTTTTCTTGTGGAGTTCTTTGGGTGTTCTAAATATAGATCATGTAGTTGGCAAAAAGGATTCTTGAAGTCCTTCTTTACTTATTTGTACCCCTTTAATTTCTTCTTTCTTATGAGTAATTCTTTTGGCTAGAGTTTTAAGGACTGTATTGAATAGGAGTTGTGAAAGTGAACACCCCTGTCTTTTTCTAATTTTTAGAGGGAATACTTTTGATTTTTCTCCATTTTGAATGATGTTGGCCTTAGGTTTAGCATATATAGCTTTTACAATATTGAATTATGTTCCTACCATTCTTAGTTTTTCTAGTTTTGAACATGAATGGTCACTGAATTTTGTCAAAGGCTTTTTCTGCTTCTATTGAGATAATCATGTGATTCCTGTCTTCAGGTCTATTGATATGATGAATTACTTTTATTGATTTGTGTATGTTGAGCCAACCTTTGCATCCCTGAAACAAACCCCAATTAATCATGTTGCACTATCTTTTTAATAATTTTTTGTATTGATTTTTGCCAATATTTTAAGAATTTTTGCATCTCTGCTCATTAGGGATATGGGATATTTGGTCTGAAGTTCTCTTTCCTTGACATGTCTTTGTCAGAGTGATACTAATTTCAAGGAATGAGTTTGGAAGGGTCCCCTCCCATTCTATTTGTGTAATTCCATTAATTTTTTGGTGTATTGTTCATTCCTATCCATGTTTTTCTCTTCAAAACATATTTGCTCATTCTTTTGCAATGTGCATATGCTGAGAATTTTGCAAATCTTAAGTTTCTAGTTTCTTTTTGCCTCCTAATTTCTTCTTCATTTCTTCTGTGTACTGCCTTTTATGATTAGCAGTCAGAAGAAATTAAGCTGCAATTTCAGCCTACAGCTGAGAAATCCCCTCAGATAAATATCTTACTTCATCACCTGCAAAATTCTATCTTCCAAAAACCACTACAACACAATTCAGCCAAGTTCTTTGTAACTTTACAACAAGGATTTCTCCTAGTTTCCAATAAACTATTTCTAATTTACATCTGAGACCACACCAAAATGACATTTATTTCTAACACTATCTTGTTTCTGTTACCCTAATTTCTGCCAGTATCCATACTACTAGCAAAATCTGTTTCATAATTTTATGTGTTTTATGAAAAGATGGAGGAATTCACTCTAGCTTTTTCTTTTCTGTCAGATCTCAGTAGAAGAGTCTTCAACATTCATAAAATTACTGACATTTCCTTCAGAGAATCCTAGGATTTTTCTATAATCTTCTCTAGACTTTACATTTTTAGATATTTTTTAGGGCAGCACTTTTTGGTACCAAAATATGTATAAGTCTACTCAGGCTATCGAAACAAAACACCACAAGAGTAAGTTTTTTAATCCAAAGAACTATATTTTCCATAATTCTGGAGTCAGTAAATCTGAAATCAGATGTTTACATAATCAGTTTCTCTCTGTGTGGCTTTATATTACTACTTTTTTTGCTATATTCTCATAGGGCCTTTTTTTCTATAAGTACAAGTGGAGAGAGAGAAAGAAAGCTCTCAAGATTCTTTTTAAATATATGCTAACCCTATTAGGTCAAAAACCCTATATTTCAACCTCAATTATTTCCTCATAGGATCTATCATCAAATATGGTTATATTGAGGGTTTAGATTCCACATAAGAATTTCAGTAATAGACATATATAGTTGATAAAATACATATATTCTTATACACACAAATATGTGCATATATTCTTGTCAGAATTATTTCCAATGATAAAGAGTTGAATGGAAGTGACTTGAGGTGAATCAGAGAACCAAAACTTAGATGTTTTATAATGCAAAACTAGTAAAACAGAACATATTTTGGTAAATGTTATATCCTTTAAATAATTCTCTTCTAATTGAAGAGAGAAAGAAATCACTAACAAACTCTACTTTATCGAACAGTTGAATTTCATCAAGAAAATACACAAAGTACAGTTTATAATTTTAAAAGAGGTGGAGTTTATTTCTCATTAAGATATAATAGTATATTTAGGGAGAAAATAATCAAAATTATATGCAGAAAAATATGTACACTGTTTTATTATGTACATTAATTCCTATATATGGATCTGGAATCTTCCCCAAATATCTATGTGTTAAAATTTTTGTTGTTAGTTTTTAACTATCAAAAAAGTGGGACTTACTTGGAGGCATTATGTCGTTGATGGCTTACCCTTGAAGGGGATTATGGGAAATCAGTTCTTTTCTCTCATTCTCTCTTTTTTTTTTCTCCTTCTGGCCATGATGTGAAATCTTTTTATACCATTTGCTCTCCACTTGATGTGCTATCTCATCATGTCCCTAAAGGAAGAGACTATCTGATCACAGTCAGAAACTTCCAAAACTATGAACTAAAATTATGCTTCTTCTTTTTAATTTGATTATCTAGCTACTCTGCTTTAATAGTGAAAAGTTGTCGAATACATCAAGAAATCAGAATCAAGACTGAAAATTAATTAATTATGTGGTCTTAGTTATTTTATGCAAGTTACTGTGTTAATTTTGGTGTTATGTAGAATTTTACCTTTTCCAAAATAAATGTTGAGATTTTTTCCTTAGTTCCTTAGAAGTTGTTATTAATATTTGAAATTTCTTGAGTGATTGGATTGTTTTTGTTTTTCATGGTGAGGCACTCAGACCACACCTGACAATTTATGTTAAGGAGAAGACTCAGGGTGAAGGACATTCACACTAATGAGACCAAACACATAGTGCATTGGGCTTTTCATTGTATATTAGTGACCTTTGGGAAGGGGAGATTATGTGAAGTTCATTCAACCATGCCAACTTAATGAAATGCAAAGGAAACCTTAACACCTGAAACATGGATCATAATCCCTAGTTTTCAATATTTTGAGTTTTGCCACATTGAGACCAAGTGAGTATAATATTCCTGAGGACAATGACAGCTCTTGTTTAGTACATTCCCACTCTTTAACCTATGTATCTCTTCATTTAGTATTTCTAATTATAAATTTTGCTATAATAAAATTATAGCAGTTTCCTGAGCTTTGTGAATCATTCTACCAAATTATAGAAATCAAGAGTCTGTAGGTGTGGTTGTGTTGGTCACTGGGCTATCTCAGTCCTGGGGGCATGGGACGCTGAGTCAACACACAGACACCAGACACTGGGAGCTGGTGAGAGCTGGCAGGTGGCAACCTCAGCCAATGTCCAGCAAGCTCATTTATTTCAGAAATGAGTACAACTGATACTGGGCTCAGGTGGGGCACATTCTCCAGTCATACACAAGTAAAACAGGTTATACAATATCTAGAAGCCAATCATCTTATGATTAATGTAACCACAATATGAGGAAGCTCTAAATATTGTTATGTGTTGGAAGGCAGCTTGGTAGGGTCTTTGTCCCTATGAGAGGGGGCCTTATGAGTTGTGGGAATCATGCCCTGAGGGCCGTTGCCTCTCGATTCCTTGGCAATGCTGAACTCAATCACTAAGGATGTGGTTTCCCAAAAGGCTTGCTAGAGGAAAAGCCTGTCTGAGCATAGGTTTTTCAAGCACTCTGAGCTGCTTGTAGCTACTAGCTGTAGAGTTACTCCTACATGTAGGGACTTGTGTATTTATATGCAGTTGCTCTGATGTGAGGGTGGTCCATTGGACCCTTCAATTTGAATTTGCTATAAGGAATGTTAACATAACAGCATGGATAATGAACACTTCTTACCTGGAATGAGGCAAACACAGGTTAATATCTTAGAAGAGAGGGTAATTTGAAGATCATATAAGCAATTTGGCATTATTATCAGTTATGTCAGTCAAAAAATTCATTAATATTTCCTGATCAATGTGTTCTTATGTGATATTTTAATCAAACAATCTGTGATTATTTCCATCAATATTCTGGTAATGGTTAGTGTTAGGGACCAATTTGGTTAGGGCACAAACTCTGTTTTGATGTGAGGGTGTTTTACTAATATGATTAAAGTTTATCATCAGCTGACTTTGAGGGTGATTATCCCAAGTAATCTGAGTAGGCCCAATGCAGTTTATTTAAAAGACCTGGGGGCTGGGTTCTTGGCTCAGCAGTAAAGTGCTCACTTAGCATATGCAAGACATTAGGTTTGATCCACAGCACCACATAAATGTGTATGTATATATGTATATATATATATGTATGTGTATGTGTCTCAGTTTTGCTACACAAGCCATATATATATATATATATATATATATATATATATATATATGGCTTGTGTAGCAAAACTGAGACTCCCCTAGAGATAAAGCAAATCCACCTGAGAATAATAACTTGTATTGATGCCTGAGGTTCACCATACCCTTCTTAATGTCATAGCGTCTAAATTTTTGGATTGCCATGCTTGTCCCCAAGGTCACATATATCAATTCCTTGCTATAAGTTTTTTAATGTATGTGTCCTGCTACTGCTACATTTGTGATCAAGCTCCAGTTCATCCTGTAAAATATATATATATATATATATATATATATATATATATATATATATATATATATATAAGAAATTATGTGAAGTTCATTCAACCAGGCCAACCATGCTTGTTTAGTACATTCCCACTCTTTAACCTGTGTATCTCTTTATTTAGTATTTCTAATTATAAATTTTGCTATGGTAAAATTATAGCAGTTTCCTGAATTTTGTGTTATACACACACACATATATATATATATATATATATATATATATATAGAGAGAGAGAGAGAGAGAGAGAGAGAGAGAGATTTTGCAATCAACTAGCAGACCTAATTATCTTAAATAATCCTTTATATTTGTCTAATAGAAGTTTTAATTTAAAAAAATAAATACCTTTTTATTGAGTTTAACAAAATTTAGTTGAGCTCTATCCACTGTGTTTTTGGTGTACTTCTGTCTACTGATATTTTTTATCTATTATGCTATGTTCCCTAGTCAATGTAAAGGTATTAAGATAAAGATTCTACTCTTAAGAGGTTTCTATGAAAATATATTCATGAATTATTGTAATAAAAAGTAGAAAGTGGGAAGCATGTGAAAAAATATGCAGCTAAATTACTTCAAGAGCTTTGATGAAGATATTATTTCCAGCTAGGGAGATGTGACTTTCCCTTAAAGTTATAATAGAATTTCATCTCTATCCAGACTCAACCTTTGGCATGAGTGTTGAAACAAGCCATGGAGGTACTTATAATATAGTCAGCTATGTGGGGACACTTAACAGAGACCACCCGTTCACTTCCCATGAACCAAGGTTATTTCATAATGATTTTGTGTCACAATTGACATGAACCATATTTGAAAGAGTATTAAAGGTGAAAGGAGCACTAGCAAAGTCCATGAATCTTGTAAAAGACTTATTTTTATGGCATAGAATTTTTTATTATTACCAGCATATAACTTAGAAATGAGAGAGAGTGGAGAAGTAGTTCAAATGTCACTAATAACTTTCATTTTCTGCATCTTGAGAGAAGAGAAATTGGATTTAATCTTTTCTGATCTTGGAATTTCAGTTTTCCTGCTTATGATTCATTATGATACTAAACAGGTTACTAGAGTACATAGCAAAAAAATTATTAAGATATCCCCTACCAGATATTGTACTTCTATTCTAGAATGACAATTTGGGGTATTTCTTTTACCCTTTTAAAAAATTAAACAGAAAAAAATTTTCCTAGTATGAAAAACAAAGGGATGAAAAGACTTTTTAATGTATTTAACATTTATAAATGCATGGTGAGAAATATTGTCAAAATATAATAAAAACCAAAACAATTGAATGCATATGTAATCTTCCCTGAGACTCATTTTTATGTCAGAATTATTATATCTAAATTGACATGGTACTAAATAGTCACTAGAGAAACTTACTATATACCGATTTCTCTTTTTTTTTTTTCAAAATTTTCATAGATCTAAAAGCTTCAATAGTTTCTCTGTAGCATAAGTTTCAGACTGATATCTAATTTTGTTTTAGTGAAGAAAATGTATTTACAATCAAGAAAACTGAGTTCTCCTTATACAGATAGGCTTTGCCTTTTACTTTGCATATAATATTAAGCAAGATCTGGCATTAAGTTTTCTTAAATTATTTGTGTTTGTGAACATGGATTTTTTTATCATTCAGTTTGTTATCTTTTTAATTTTGTGCACCTTGATTTACAGAACACTGAGGTATAATCCATTGAGGACAGTAGTATTTAAAATGTTGTTTCCCTATGATATATCTAAATGTGCATGTATGTTTGTGCATGTTTAAGCTACATTTCTCTGTGCTTAAAGATTCTCCTTTAATCGTTCATTCTACAAAGCAGAAATAATATTTCTGATAACATCTTTTGAACACATCAATATCCTGTTAAATTATCTTCTGTAGTTTCTTAATATCCATAGAATGAAATTTCAGACCATAAAACCTACTAACTTGTGTTACTCAGCTTTCCATTACTGTGATCAAAATAATTAACAAAAACAACTTAGAGGAAGAATAGTTTATTTGGGGCTAACATTTTCAGAAGTCTCAATCCATGGCCAGCTGATGCCACTGCTGTGTGCCTGAGATGAGACCAAACATCACCATGGAATGGCATGGTGGAGGAAAATGACTCAGCTTAGAGTAGTCAGTAAAGAGAGAGAGAGAGAGAGAGAGAGAGAGAGAGAGAGAGAGAGAGAGAGAGAGAGAGAGAGCAGGAATAAAATTCCAAAATGCATGATTCCAGTGACCTATTTCCTTTAGCCATTCCACACCTACCTACAGTAAGTACTCAGTCCATTACAATTATTAATTCATCAAATTAAGTAATATCCTGATTAATTTTCATCTCTTCTAATCTAATCATTTCACCTCTGAACATTACTGCGTTATCTCTTTGTGCTCTTTGGGAAGACCTCATATTCAAATCATGATAGTTTTCAAATCATTTATCTGAACAAGGGTATAGAATTTGAATTAGAATATTCTAATTCAAATTCTGTTTCAGGACTTATCAGACCTATGTCTCAATTCTATCATCTGTAAAGCACTGACAATAACATTATAAATTGCACAGGATCATAAGCACATGTGATAATATTTGGACTTTGCTTAGAACTCTGCTTATTATTTGTAAACATGTAAGCTATTATTACTATTATTATAAATACCATTTTCCATATGTGTGCTGTTGTTTAATATTTCAAAACTTTCATGAATTTTATAGGCTCAATTTGATATTACTTTCTTGAATAATTCCAATTATCCAACTAACTTTTGCTATTTATATACCAAGTAAAATACTTTATAATCAAGAAAGAATAAGTGATGATATTGAAATAATTTTGCTACTAAAATGAAAAAATATAGTAAACTATTTGAATATTTGTGAAATGCAGCAAACCAAAATACAAAGACAACATAGGTGTGCATTTGGGAATCATGGAAAATAATGTTTAAACTGGACACTGATTGAAAAATGGAAAGAACTTTTATAGCATGCTAGAATATTCTAAGTGGAGAGAAACTCATATGATGGATCTAGAAATAAGGAATGACATGTTATGAACTTTTTGATAAGTTGAATAAATCTCCATCAAATAAGCATCTTGTTAACTTGTTTAATTACTGTAATTTACTTTTACTCCCTCCTAAGCTTTATGTGTGAGTTTCTTCAACCTTAAAATGGTAATGATAATAGTACAAATATTTTGAAAGTTTTTTGAGGATTAAATAAATTTAAGTAGGTGAGTTGATTATATCATTGTTTAACACAACATGCTAAAGAATTGTTAACTTTTATGAGTAAATACCATCCTCATAATTATTATCATATCATTACTATAGTTATATGTAAGAAACTTGAGAGTTGATGGAGTAGAGACGTGGGTAGTCATTGGCAGAAATTAAAGTAGAACCCACTATGAAGGAACTATGTCTTTTATACCATAAAAAATATTTATATTTTATTATTCAGACTTGGGGAGTTATTAAATTCTATGGAAGAAGGTATTAGAAAGTCATATTTACTTGTAAGAATGTTGATTCTACAGAAAATAGCCCTAAGACAGTCCTCAATGGTTCTGCTCTCTGACATTCATGTTCTTTTGTTGTTTTCTGTGCCCTTTACATCAGCTTTGGCTTTAGTGAGAAATAGAATATGGTAGAAAAGATGATATGTGATTTCTCAGGATACAACCTAAAGATGTTAATCTCTTTCAGAATGCCAGGTTGAAATAAAACCCAAGTATCCCCATCAAGAATCTACCTAGTGAGTAGCTAAAGTCTCTTAGTCAATGAAGAACTGAGGAAGTCAATAACCATGTCATGTCTAGCAGGGACATTTATCTTCATTCAGTTCTTCCCATAATTGTATCCCTAATTTATATTTTTATTAACATCTATGAACAACCATGAACCAGAACCCTTTGTCAAAATTGCTGTTGAATGTTTTAACTAAAAACAAATCACTACCACCACCACCACAATCAACAACAATAACAACAACAACAACAACAAACCTGTGAAATGATGTCTGCTATTTTTGTTGTTTTTTTAAATTTTGTTTTTGGTACTAGAGATTCAATGCAGGGGGACTTCACAAATGAGCCACATCTCTATTCCTTTTTGTTTTAATTTAATAAAGGGTTTTGCTAAGTTGCTTAGGGCATCACTAAGTCACTGAGACTGGCTTTGAATTTGTGATCCTCCTGCCTCAGCCTTCTGAGATGCTAGGCCCATTGATGTCTGCTGTTTTAAATGATAAATTTTGGAGATAATATATAATATAATATTAGGTACCTAATAATATAAAATATACATTGAATTCAAATATAAGGGTAAAAATACTGCTAACAAATGTCCTTACCTATCATGACACTTTGTACATAGCAAATGTTTGATTAGTTTATAAATGAATAAGTGCAGTTTTATTAACATGAGAATTATAATGGTTAATATTACTATGAATAAGAAAAATCTTGCTAAAAAACAAAGCATGTAAATAAAATAGTATTCAACTTTTCAAAAATCTCAATGACATTTTAAAATTTGAACTCATAATATTTTAAATAATGTATTATTATGAAAAACAAAATTTTAACTTATGTATGTATAAGTTCTATTTCATTAGACTGAGAAAAAAATAGTAATATCTGTGTTTCTTTTTATTTGATTGACCAAAAAACCAGAAATTTCTTTTTTTTTCTTGCTTTGAATATAGAGAAAAGATGCTGTGTGTTGAAATGGCACTGCAGTTGGAAAATACAGAGTAAATTGCTCCACTTAAATCTCTACATGCCAGGAAAAGTCATCAAATTGCAGAAGCCATATGGATGTTATCATGAGATGATTGTGATAATAAGCAATGGCTAAAAAATTCCAAGAAGGAACCAAATGAGATTGAGATGGAAAAATACAGAAAACAAACAATAAACTACAACTAAAATTGAATAAATTTTATGTTGTAATTGTTTGACTAACAATAACAGTTTTATATACATATATTTATATTTATATATATGTATATATTCATCTTGAGAGCATTTCAAAATAATGAGATCCTGCCTGAGAAAACTTAACATTGAACCTATTTTAAAAACTCATGGTGACAAAAGTTTCTGCTATTTCTAAAATTAATCATCTTTCCTTAACCCCAAAGATATGATTAAGACTCACATTGTGATCTTTTGCTTTTATTTGTTCTAATTAGTTATACATGATAGCAGAATACATTTCAATTCATTATAAACAAATAGAGCACAACTTTTAGTTTCTCTGGTTGTACAAGATATATAGAGTCACCACATGTGCAATCATTTGTGATCTCATTTCTAAGCTATATATGCTCTATGTATACAGTACAGTATTATTAACATCCCTCCAATGTATCCTAATTATCTGTTATAGAGCATTCAACAACTGAACAATATAAATTATTTCAAAAATGTACAGGAAAACTACAACAAAATAGTCCATATATTGTGCCACAGAACAAATTTCAGCCATTTAAAATGAGTAACATCTTACTACAAAAAATAAAACTAGAAATTAAGAAAATAAGGCAACTGAAAATACTCATTGTTTAGAAATTAAGTCATCTACCTCAACATATCCCATAGGACAAACTATCAAAATGAAAATTAAAAAAAGAACTACCTTGAACTAAATTATTATAAAACAAAATTTGTAGAATGTCACTCAACACTTAATAAGAATTCAACCAAAATCTTTGAATATATACTTCAAAAGAAATTGATAATCACATTGCCAATAAACATATGAAAATTTTCTCACCCACTATTACTCATTTCAAACTAAAATCAGAATGATGTATACATACCAGGAACTGGAGCTTTGGTCTTTCTAGTTGTAGTTGTAAATTTGTACAAGAGAAAACTCTTCAGTGATGTTTGATAAGATAAGTGTGTATGTTTATGAGACTTGGCAATTATAATTTTAAGTTTTTAGTTTTTAAGAGAAAAAATATTGCAATGTCTATATAATGACTGGTTCATGGATGTTCACAAAGCTGTATTTAAAATAACCTACCCTCATAACATTTTAAATATCTAACACAAAGGGGACAACATATTTTGTAATATTTGAACATAGTATACTTCACAGTAACCAAAGGAGCTTACTATTATGTGTAGAAACTTTTTTTTTTTTTTTAGTACGGGTCATTGAACCTAGGATCATGAGTGTAGCAAACTTTTTTAAAAAGAATACTTATGTAAATGATGTTATTTTTAGAAAGGTTTATGTGCATTCTTCTATTTCTATGATACAAAATATCGCTGATAAAAATGTATGGTTTATTTAGGATAAAGGAAATAAATTTGACTAGTAGATTTTAATGGATAATAACTTAATATTAGATAAATACATTACTCAAAGTTCAATACATCTGCTATATTGTTTCTAACTCAAATTTCATGAAAATAAGGAGTTATTATTAAGTGATTACTCAACATAAAATATTATGTATGAAAGTTAAAAGCAAGAACATTAACTCTAAGGTATGACATCACTTCTGAAACATGAGTAAAATTTGTTTATAATTTTAAAACCTAAGTGCAACATAGAAAAATAAATATATAACCTATAAATAATTTGGAAAGAAGGATTTAAAAATGCTGAAATGTGACAAAGAACTAAATTGTTTCCAAAATATAATATAGACAAAAATATTTTGAACAGAATATTTCCAGAATATTTCCAATAACTTAAAATCGTTTGACAGAAAAATTACTCAGAAGTATGTGATACATTAGAGTCTCTTGCAAGGAAATGTCTCTTGCGAAGAAATTTGGAAAATGATATCATCTCTAATTTAATAAGGTGGTATGACAAATAAAAGGGAAAAATTATCTGGTTCCATTTTAAAATGGCATGATAAATCCAGGTTTAAATTTCTTGCACCTTTCCTCAAACAGCTATTTTGTTCTCATCAATTTTCATTATACTGATTGTAAGACGTAGGTGTATGAACTTCAAACCATAAAAATATATAAAAAGGATAGATTGCAGGAATAAAAATCTATTCAGCTTCTACATTCATCATTTTCTTTCTTTTTTGTTATGAATCAAATCAATCTACAATATATGCTTATGTCTGTAGGGAATAATAATGTCCAAAACCATCTGCAGAATAATTATTTATAATTTCATTGTTACTCTGCGTAGTAACACTGAATAGGATTTTGAAGTTTCATCAACACATTAAAAATCTATGAGTTTTATGACTTGATACCATTTTCAGGATGTGCTAAATGTTTTGCAAGACAATCAGATGAGAATGGATTCCTAGAGTGATTACAAAGTAACTATTAAATAAGAGTAGACCAACCTTCCAAATTGCACTCTTAAATTTTTCTCTGCAATATATCCAAAGAAAACAAAGGTGATGGTTGTCAGGAAAACATAGAAACGCCTATTTCAAATCATTGTATTTAAATCATCGTTTCTGTCTTACCAAGTTAAATATTTTCATCAAAGTGTAATATCAATCATTTAGGGAGTAAAGCATGTCTTTTATCAGTCAAATCCTGAAAAACATTGTGAACTCAGTTTTCCAAATTTTTCTCAGTCTGCCTATCTCTTTTTTAAATTTTTATCTCATTAATTAGTTATATATGAAAGTAGAATGCGCACTTTGATATATCATACATAGGTGGGGTATAATTTCTAATTTTTCCAAATTTACATGTTATAGAAACACATTGGTCATGCAGTCATATATGTACATAAAGTAATAATGTCTACTTTATTTTACTATCCTATCTCCTTTTACATATGAACATACACACACACTTGATATATATATATATATATATATATATATATATATATATATATATATATATATATATTTTAATTTGGGAAATGTCATACCTATGCATCTATCACATTGAACAAATGTTAATGTTAGCCTGAGTAGATTCTGAAATTAAAATATTACAGTTATCATTGACATTTTTTTTGATGTTATGACCTCCAATATCTACCTGCCCAATCTCAACAGTAACCACTGTACTCAAGTTGTTACTTATCTTTTACAAATAATATTTTTCTACTTTCGACCAGGTGTCTGCACACACAATTTAAAATCTTTTGATTAATTATTTCCCTATTCATTCATTTTTTAACTCATTTTTTTTATTTCTTGGTTTATAGTGTAATTCTTTTCTTTTGTCTAATAGAGAACTTTGAACTTGAAACAATATGGAAAAGAAGCAGAATATCAGTAATCCTGTGTGCACTAGAAATGTCATGATTCATTAAAAAGTATTTTTCTATTTTTAATAAATATCATTTATTAAATGAAAGTACTTTCTTGGCATTCAATTTTGCTAAGAATTTTATCAAGAAGTGTGTTGAAAGACTGCAGACATTTTTCTGAATATATCATATTATTGTATAATTTTATCCTTTTATCTTACTAAATATCGGAAAGCTAACATTATCTATTCTTACATTCCTGGGATATATCTTATTTGGTGATGACCTGATGTTTTCTTCTTTTTAAAAATTCCTGGTTGAATTTGATTTGTCAACATTTCATTTTGTGCTTATGCTCTAATATGATTTACTTTGCTTTTTCTTTCTAGTACTCTATTAATGTTTTTAAGATATAAAGAGTATTTCACTTTTCAGGAGAACACTAAATCTTCTTGAGTGTTCAAAATTTTAAAACCATTAACCATTTTTTAAAATTTCCTTGTTACAGGCTAATGCTGGTTTAGCATTTTTTATTTATATATGACAGAGGAATTTATTATAATTGTTATTACACATATAGAGCACAATTTTTCATATCTCTGGTTGTATACAACGTATATTCACACCAATATGTGTCTTCATACATGTAATTTAGATAATAATGATCCTCACATTCCACCATCATTTCTAACCCCATGCCCCCTCCCTTTCACACCAAAACTTCTGCCCAATCTAAAGTTTGTCTATACCTACCATATTCCATCTCCCTATTCCACTATGAATCATCTTCCTTATATCAAAGAAAACATTTGGCATTTGGTTATTTGGATTGGCGAACTTCACTTAGCATTATCTTCTCTTAATCCATCCATTTACCTGCAAATGCCACCATTTTATTATCTTTTATTGCTGAGAAATATTCCATTGTGTATGTATGCCACATTTTTTTTTATCCATTCATCTATTGAAGGGAATCTAGGTTGGTTCCACAGTGTAGTTATGGTAAATTGTGCTACTATAAACATTGAGGTGGCTGTGTCCCTGTAATATTCTGTTTTTAAGTCCTTTGGGTATAGACCCAGGAGATGGATAGCTGGGTCAAATGGTGGTTCCATTTCCCAAGGAATCTCCATACTGATTTCCATATTGGCTGCAGTCACACCAGCAGTGTATGAGTGTACTATTTGCCTTGCATCCTCACCAACACTTATTGTTGTTTGTATGCATAATAGCTGCCATTCCGACTGGAGTGTGTCAGATGAAATCTTAGAGTGGTTTTAATTTGCATTTCTCTAATTGCTAGTCATGATGAACATTTTTTCATGTATTGGTTGATTGATTGTACATCATCTTCTGAGAAGTGTCTCTTCAGGTCCTTGGCCATTTATTGATTGGGTTATTTGGCTTTTGGTGCTTAGCTTTTTGAGTTTTTTATACACCTGAGAGATTAGTGGTCAATCTGCTCCCAAGATAAAGGCTCTCTATTCACCCTACACATATTTTTTCTTTGCTGAGAAAAAAACTTTTTTAGTTTGAGTCCATCCCATTTATTGATTCTTGATTTTAATTCTTGTGCCACAGAAGTCTTATTAAGGAATTTGGGGCCTAATCCCACATGATAGAGATTAGGGTCTACTTATTCTTTTGTTAGATTCAGGGTCTCTGGTTTATTCCTAGGTCCTGGATCCATTTTGAGTTAAGTCTTGTGCATGGTGAGAGGTAGGAGTTTAATTTTATTTTGTTTCATACAGATTTCCAGTTTTCCCAGCATCACTTGTTGAAGAGACTATCTTTTCTCCAATGCATGTTTTTGGCACCTTTGTCTAAAATAAGGTAACTTTAGTTTTGTGGGTTAGTCTCTGTATCCTCTATTCTGTACCATTGGTCTACCAGTCTCTTTTGCTGATAATACCATGCTGGGATTTTTGTTTTGTTTTGTTTTGTTTACTATTGCTCTATAGTATAGTTACAGGAATGTTATTAGAATTTTTATTGGAATTACATTAAATCTCTATAGTGCTTTTGGAAATATGATAATTTTGATAGTATTAATTCTGCTTATCTAAGAGCAAGGTAGATCATTCCATTTTCTAAAGTCTTCTTTGACTTCTTTATTTTGGGTTCTGTAATTTTTATTATATAGAACTTTTACCTCTTTGGTTAAGCTGATTTCTAAGTATTTTTTTTTTGAGGGTATTGTAAATGGGGTAGTTTTCCTCATTTCCACTTCTGAGAATTTATCACTGATATACAGAAATGCCTTTGATTTATGGGTGTTGATTTTATATCTTCCTACTTTCCTGAATTCATTTATAGTTCTAGAAGTTTTCTGGTGGAACTTTTAGGGTCTTCTAGATATAGAATCATATCATCTGCAAATAGTGCTGATTTCAGTTCTTCTTTTCCCATGTATACCCCTTTAATTTCTTTCATCTGTCTAATTGCTCTGGCCAGTGTTTCAAGAACTATGTTAAATAGAATTGGTGAAAGAGAGCATCCCTGTCTAGTTCCAGATTTTAGAGAGAATGCCTTCAATTTTTCTCCTTTTAGAATGATGTTTGCCTAGGGCTTAGCATAGATATACTTTATGATGTTGAAATATGAACCTGTTATCCCAAGTTTTTCTAGTGTTTTGAAAAAAAAGGTGCTGTATTTTGTCAAATGCTTTTTCTGCATCTATTGAGATGATCATATGCTCCTAATATTTAAATCTATTGAGGTGATGAATTGCATTTATTGATTTCCATATGTTGAACTAACCTGGGATGAATCCCACTTGATCATGGTGCAGGATTTTTCTGATATGTTTTTATATTCCATTTGCCAGAATTTTATTGAGAATTTTTGCATCTATATTCATTAGAGATATTGGTCTGAAGTTTTCTTTTTTTTGATGTATCTTTGCCTGGTTTTGGAATCAGAGTGACATTGGCCTCATAGAAATGAGTTTGAAAGTGTGCATCTTTTTCTACTTCCTGAAATAAATTGAAGAGTATTGGTATTAGTTCTTCTTTAAAGGTCTTGTAGAAGTTGCATGTGTATCCATCAGGTCCTGGGATTTTCTTGGTTGTAAAACTTCTGATGGCATCATCTATTTCATGTTTGAAACTGATCTGTTTAAATTGTGTGTATCATCTTGATTCAATTTTTCAAATTATATAATTCTAGAAATATGTCAATGTTTACAATATTTTCTATTTTATTGAAGTAGAAGTTTTCAATATTTTTTAATTATCTTCTGTATTTCTGTATTGTTTGTTGTGATATTTTCTTTTTCATCACATATTATTAACTTGAGTTTTCCCTATCCTCTCTTTGCTAGCATGGCTAAGGATCTATCAGTATTATTTATTTTTTCAAAGAACCATTTTTTTGTTCTGTCAATTTTTTCAATTGTTTCAATTCCATCTGTGATTTTATTTATTTTCTCTTGTTGTTGATTTGTTCTTCTTTATCTACAGCTTTGAGATATAATATTAAGGCATGTATTTGTTGACTTTTTCTTATTTTAAGGAATGAACTCCATGCAATGAACTTTCCTCTTAGAACTGTTTTCTAGTGTCCCAGAAATTTTGATACATTGTATCTGTATTCTCATTCACCTCTAAAATTTTTAATCTCCTCCTTGATGTTTTCTGCGACCCATTGTTCACTCAGTACCATAATATTTAATCTCCAGGTGTTGGAGTGGATTTTGTGTCTTATTTATTCATTGATTTCTAATGTCATTCCATTATGATCTGATAGAATGCTCATAGTATCTCTACTTTTTTGTATTTGCTAAGAGTTGCTTTGTGGCATAGTATATGGTTTATTTTAGAGGAGGATCCATGTGCTGCTAAGAAGAAAGTGTGTTCTCTCATTGAAGGATGAAATATTTTATATATGTCAGTTAAGTCTAAGTTATTGATTGTATTATTGTGTTCTATAGTTTGTTCATTCAGCTTTTGTTTGGAAGATCTATTTAGTGATGAAAGAGGTATGTTAAATTCACCAAAAATTATTGTGTTGTGATCTATTTGACTCTTGAACTTGAGAAGGGTTTGTTTAATGAATGCAGATGCTCCATTGTTTGGGGCATGCATATTTATAAATGTTAAGTCTTACTGATGTATGGTTCCCTTGAGCAGTATGTAGTGTCCTTCTTTATCATTTTTGATTGACTGTAGTTTGAACTCTACTTTATGTGATATAAAGATGGAAACCCCTGCTTGCTTCTGCAGTTCATGTGAGTGCTATGATTTTTTCCCAACCCTTCACCTTGAGTCTGTGGATGTCTTTTCCGATGAGATGAGTCTCTTGGAGGCAGCATATTGTTGGTTCTTTTCTTTTTATCCAATCTGCTAATCTATTTCTTTGATTGGTGAGTTTAGGTCATTAACATTCAGGGTTATAATTGAGAAATGATTTGTATTCCTAGCCATTTTGTTTATTTTTGGTATTTAACATGACTTGGTTTCTCCTCTAATTAGATTTTCCTTTAGTGCAACATCTCTCTCTGCTGATTTGCATCATTGTTTTTCATTTCCTCTTTTCGGAATATTTTTCTGAGGATGTTCTATAGTTCAGGCTTACAAGTTGTAATTTTTTTTTCTACTTTGTTTAACCTGGAAGTTTTTTATTTCAACAAAAAAAATATATAAAGCTTAGTTTTTCTCAACATACGATTCTTTGATTGCATCCATTTTCTTTACAAGCTTGGTAAATGTTTTTCCAGGATCTCCTGGCTTTGAGGGTCTGGATTGAAAAATCTGCTGAGATATGAATTGGTTTCCCCCTATGTATGATCTGATATCTCTATCTTGCTGCCTTAAGAGTCTATCCTTATTCTGTATGCTAGGCATTTTCATCATAATGTGCCTTGGTGTAGATCTGTTCTAATTTTGTACTTTGGTGTCCTGTAAGCCTCTTGTATTTGGTTTTCTATTTTGGTTTTTATGCTTGGAAATTTTCTGATATTATCTCATTGATGAGATTGTGCATTCCTTTGGTTTGAAACTCTCTGCCTTCCTATATTCTAATATCTCTTAGCTTTGTTCTTTTAATTTTATCCCATATTTCCTGGATGTTCTGTTCATGGTTTTTAAATATCTTCACTGTGTGATAAACTTTATTTTCTAAGTTGTATACTTTGTCTTCCTTATCTGATATTCTTTCTTCAATGTGATCTGGTCTGATTATGCTTTCTATTAAGCTTTTTTTATTTGATTTAATGTGTCCTTCTTTTCAAGGATTTCTTACTGTTTTTTTTTTTTTTCAGAGTCTCTATTTCTCTCTTGAACTAAACTTTTGCTACCTGTATTTGCTCTTATCTCTTTGTTGGAGTGATCAATTTTTGCCGGTATTTACTCATTTAGGTCATTCCTTAATTCACAAATCTTTTTAATTATGAACCTTCTGAACTCCTTCTCTGACATTTCATCAATTTCCCTCTCCATGGATTCTGTTATTATAGTGTCCTGGTTCTTTGGGGCACTTTCCTTTCTTGCTTTTCCATGTTGTCTAAGTGTCTTCCTTTGTTGCAATGTGGATTTGAGATATTGCAGTTTTTTCACTATATGCTAGTAGTACGCATGCATATTGTCTGTACCTCACCTTGATGTTGGGCTTCCAGACCCTGTCAGTGTCCCTCAGTGTAGCTACCGCATCTAAGGTTGCTTCCGGCAATAGCAGAGGTAACTTGAGATAATAGTTAAATTGCCCCAAGATGGAAACAATGTCTTACAGAGAATGGGCTGGAATAGTGGGCCTCACATTCCCTTTGGGATGCCTGCTCTGAGTTGGAGCTGCTTGTAGGCCTGTCTGTTGACAAAAAGTTAGGAGCTACTGTTTCAGGAGGCCTATGGGGGTGACTGCAGTGTCCCAAGATGGAAGTGGTTTAGGTTAAGGCTCCCATGTGTGGGGGGGGTGGCGAACTCAGACCTACCCTGGACCTGGGTCTTACACAAGTCAGTGTGGACAGATCTGGGCTGGGTCTGACTCCTGTGGTAGTCTGGTGGACAAAAGGGGCATTCCTGAGCCAGAGGCTAATCTTAGGCGGTGTCTGCCCCATTGCTGGAGCAGTAAACAAGGGCCTACTGTCAGCTTGGGTCCCACGCGGGCTGGTGTAGGCAGTCTGGGCTGGGTCTCATCTCCTTTAGTAGTCTGCTGATCAGAAGGTGTGGTCCTGCTTCAGGCTAATGCTAGTTTAACATTTTTATATGATAGAATTTAAGGAGGATATATGAGACATGTATTTATATTATAAAGATACTACTTTATTAGTTGTAGATCTAATCATATTTCTTACTTTTTATGTGCTGAATTTATTGTTTTTGAAAAGTTCCATTTTCTATGTTCTGAAATATATTTTATAATATTTTCTTTTCCTTTTATAAAATCTGTTTCATATCTAAGTTGTGCATCCTTTTTAATTTCTAACAAAATATGGATAATATTTATAATTAGTATAATATTCCATGACCATATAGTTTATCCTAATATTTATTCATCTATTTACTCTTTATTTTAATTGACAGAAAAAGATTCAAATTTTTCTAGTTTCTTTTTTAATACAGTTCATTGATGTTATTCACAGTCTTTGAGTTGTGCTGTAGCACACCAGAACTTATTTCTTCTATCAAAGTGTAAAATTAGTACTAACTGATCAAAGTTTTCCATCCTTCCCTCCTCTTTTCTATCATTAGTCCATGCCAACCATCATTCTAAATAGCTATAATATTAATTTGATTCAGTTGCTGGTATTTAAAACTACTTCTTCCAATACTCATTCCATGATGCTTTGCTGTCATCAAGTTCATCAGTTGATATCAGTTTCTTGCTTGAGTTTTGATCAAACCATAACTTATCAGCCATAAGCATTCCTTCCTGAATTGGATTTTTGGAGTTTTCTATTGACTTCAGATACAGTTCCTGCGAGGTATAAGAGACATTCTGCACGATCTGTACATTCCATATACACCCCTTTATCAATTAAATGTTCCCTGTCAGTAAAATAAACTAAGCCAACCCATAACCCCTTGCTTTGGCTACTGATTGAGTAACAAGGGGAGCAAAATGTGGCTAGGCATGTTCTCAAAATTTAGTTCAACTAAATGCTTTATCATGGTGGAAAATTGTCTACATTTAGAACTGAGTATTTTTTGTTGCTATGTAAATAATTATCATAAAATCAAGTACCTGAAAACAATTTGCACTTATTGACTGACAGCTTCTATGGTCAGAGTCTATGCATTGCTTAGCTGGAACTTCTTTAGGGTCCCACAAAGCTATAAATAAACGGATTGCTCTGGACTCCATTATAATCTGAAGGGATGACTAAGGAAGGAAATGCTTGACTTAAGTATTTTCTGGGAGATTTCAGTTTCTTTTGGGTATAGTTTACTGCTAGCTGTTGATTAGAGGCCATCCATTGCTCCTTTTCCTAAGCTCTTGGAAACAACCTATGGTCTCTTGCCATGGATCACCCTCCACAACTGCTTGCTTCTCACACTTGCAAAAGAAAGACAAAAAAAGACAAATATGACAAGAATATGAAAAGTAATTATGTTATCACCTACAAATAATAAGGTTTTGCCATCACAATTTGTTGTTGTTGTCCTATTGGTGAGAAGCAAGTTAAAATTCAACCCACACTTCGAGATGGAGGTCTCACAAACTCATGAAAAGTAGGGGTGTAGGATCAGCTTAAAAGTTTATCTGTCACAATATTTATACATATTTGTGCTATATATAAATTTGTATTTTATGCATACACACATATACTGTCATATATACATAGGAATATATTTGTTAGATTTATACTTCAGAAGTGTTTTTTATTGTTTCTAATTGTTTTATATTGTTTCTAATAACTCCTAACATTGCATATTGTAACTGTAGATGACATTTTATTTGAAATGACATTTTTTGCATTACCTCTCTAGTCCGGTGAGGAGGTTCATGAAACAGGGTGTAGAAGGGTGTGGCTGCAGAATCACGAATCAAGACCTCTGGAGACCAAGCTGAAAGCAGGTCTCATTTTATTGTGTAGTTACCATGTATATATATTAGGGCAGTAGCTAAGCATATTATGGGAGGCCACCAGTACAATTTCTTGCCAACTGTCCTTGCCATCACCAATAGAGGTACAGACCATGGAGCAAGATCTGGGACCACGATACATGGCCTCATACTCTGGTGTTAGTGCCTACAGGGAAGTGGTTTGCCTCCAACTGTGCCTAGCATGAGGGGAATGGTTTGCCATTCTGGTGAACTTAACGTATGCCATGTAAGCAGTACTCCATACAACTGTCCCCACAATTTTTAGCCATATAAATTTCCATTAGAGACATTTTCATTATTACTGATACTATTACATTAGTATAATTAAATAAACTCTCCCTTTCCATTACATTTTTATTTTGTGGTGGTACCACTATGTTTCTGAATATATAAATACCATTTATGTCAAATATATTGTTTTCTTGCACTCTGAACACTTACCTGTAAGTTAAATATAGGAGTTCTGTGTTTGAGATTGGGTCTCTGATATTATTTGTGATTGTGGCATGCTTGATGGCTAGGACATTTATGTACAAAGGTACAGAATACCTGGCTACTGGGAAACTCTCTTGTCAAAGCCATAGGATGCCTGGCCACTGTAGCAATACTCTTCAGGAGTGTTTAAACCTTTATCTTAAACACATAGCTCCTGGGAATAGAAAAAATTGTTTGATAGATAATGACAATGTGTTTCCTCAAGCTCTGGTGCTCCTGGAGCTTCCCACCTAATAGAAACTTCAGACAATGGACTTTCTTGAGAACTGCACAAAACTCCTAACATTGCATATTGTAACTGTAAAATGCAACTGCAACATTAACAACTTTACTGATACTCTAAACAATAATGTGGTTATGATACTAATATAACCTATTAATAATTGGTTACATTATGATCTAATGTAACCTATCGGTATAAATAAAGGTGGCCACTTGGACAAAGGACCACTGTGCTACCTTCCTTGCCCCCGCACTTCATCTCTGTGTCTCTTTTCTTTGAAATTCCTTACAGTTACATGTTTTCTATTTAAATATATATATATATATATATATATATATATATATATATAACTATCATTTAGTGATTTATTTAAAGTTTTATATTTTCAAATAATTTTTTGTGAAATTTTACTTTATTTATTTATTTATTATTGCCTTTAAAATATTTTGTTAGGTATTAATATCATTCCTGACAATTAAATGAATATTTCCTGTTTCTCCTAAGTAGAATGAGAAATATGTCAATATGCTTAGTTAGCAATCATTCTTCTAATATTGTTAAAGGTTTTAAATATTATTTTGACATTTTCTTAAATTAATTATTTTTATATTAATTTTAATAGAAAATGTATTGCTTAAAATTATCCATACGTTCATCAATATTTTTGCACTTTTATATTTCTTATACATCAATATTTATGATTTTAGTTTATTTCTTATTATAGCCATATGATGATAAACTCTTGAACACTCTTGTAGGGATTATGACAATGAAAATGTACAGGGAAACATTCCCCTGGTGAACAAACTCCCAGGGAGTAACAGGCATCCTGTTTCCCACCTTTAAGAATTCCCTGCAATCTCTCCTAGAATGTAGTAATATAGATAATATATGTGCCATGCCTAACTGGTATGGCAATGCCCTCAGAAGCCTCTGTGTTACAGTCTCATTAAGCTTCAACATTGATTGCAGGCACATATCTTCAGGGAATAAAGGAACTTGTTTGATACATAACTACAATGTTTCATCAAGCTCTGGTGCTCCTGGGTCTGCCCCCTTAGAGTAATTACAGACAATGGACTTTTTTGAGAACTGTACAAAGCTCCTAACATTGCATATTATAACTGTGAAATGTAACTGCAGTATAATCGACCTTACTGAAAAATACTCTAAACAATAATGTAGTTATAGTACTAATGACATAATGTAATCTATTGGTATAAATAAACATGGCTGCTTGGACAAAGAGCCATTCTGCCACCTTCCCTGACTCTGCAACTTGTCTCTGTCTCCTCTTTATTATTATTATCTAAACACTTAAATTTTTATTAATAAAGTATATTTCATTTCTACGTTTTCTTGACTTTCCTTAGGGAAAGGATTTTGTTTTAATTTGGTGCATTCTTTGACTTTCTGTTATCATATTTTTTTTTTCTTTCTCATTGTTTTTATTCTTCTGAATCACAATAATTGTGCCTCCCTGCAAGTGATTTTACACATTTTCTCTGAGAGGGTCAGTGGTGCCAGAATGTTTTTATAGAAAATTCTTAACATGATATGTTTCAACCACCTAATACCTAGTACTAGGAAGACCAATATTTCAATTTCTCCTGGGTATGAGAATTTTCCCATCAACCTTCATCACCACTTGCCTGAGCTATTGGGATACTTTTGTTATCTTATAGCAACAGATTATTTTCAGACATGAATTCTAGACAGAAAACTTGTCCTAGAAACATAGAAAATCTGTATTCATTTCTGTCCTTTGTTTAAGTGTTTTCACATTTTTGCTTCTTTCCTAAGTGGTACTATAGTAAACTCTTACTCTTAATTTCACTAGTCATACTTACACCGACAAAAAATAACCCAAAGTTACAATCAATTTAATCATAGAATGGAAAATTAGGTATCTTTTCTTGGTAATCTTTCCAAAATATTTTAATTTTGACCTAGGGCCCTTTTGAAGGTGAATTTCTTATCTAAGAGTTAACAGTGTTCTCATTTTAATTTCTACTGATGTTCTTCCCATCTCTCAAAACTTTTGCAAGGTATCACTTTTTCTTATATTTCTACACATAGATAGCAATTCCTATTATTTGCTTATTCTGTTAAATTCAGTAAGCTTCATTAAAAAAAAAAAAAAAACAAAAAAAAAAAAACCTCCTGCACTAAAAATACCTTACCTTCACCTACAGACTGAATAGGTTCCTTTGTCTATAGGTGCTTTCAACTCTACTGAATGCTGTATCTTTTTTCAGGTCCCCTATGTTGATCTACATAGAGTCACTGTTTTACTACTGAATTGTTGTGTATATATTTTCACTAAAGTTATTTTTTTTTGCATTAGTCAGATCCTTGTATGTTTTTATAATATAAATAGAAAAAAAGCATTTATAGAGCTATGCACATTGTGTAAGTGTAGTAATATTTTTAAATACAAATAAGTTTTTAAATATCTGTGGTATTTACTCAAAATTATTTAATTTATGATCTGATTAAATAATGTATTGATATATGTTGAAGCTATCACCAAATGATTGGAAATAAATAACTACCAAAATATACTTGTTATTGTTGGAGATTAAGTCCTGTGTAGTCACCATAAATGTTCAATTTGTGAAAATGGAAAAATTGTTTTTGTGGTAAATACAAGGTTAGTCTTATGAGGATATTTGTTGCCATTGCCATCAACTAATCAAGTTATAACCTCGCTTTGTGTGTGTCTCTATACATAAACAAGTTATTTAATATATATCATTGATTAATTAATAGTGAACTCATTGCCTAAACTGTTACAACTCACTCATGTATAAAGCTTACATAACACACATATATTATCTCTCTGGTACATCACACCCTTGTGGTTACAAACAATATACAACTTGAAAACAATAAGAAAAAAGGCCAAAAGTTTGAAAAAATGTTACTAAATAGACTGAAAAAATGAAATTTACTTAAAGTATAGAAGCTGGAATAAGAAAGCAGAGTGTTACAGCATTACCTCTGCTGAGAAGTTGCATGACAGGTGACAGGAATTTCTTACTACTTGATTCATTGATCTTTCAGTTTACAAATAAATTTTCATGTGTAAGCAAATTCTCAAATTTATAATCCATTTAAAATGAAAGTTGGCTGCATTTATTTACATTTATCTAATTATTTAATGTTTCTAATTATGTAAAATTTAATCCTTGAAAATGAAGCTTATCATCACTGTGTTTTGTGAAAAATATAAATTATTTTAAAAACAGGAGTCTTCAAAATATTAATCTAAAAATTTTAATATAAATCAAGATAAGATTATTGTAATTATAATAACAAAAACAATACAGTTATCAGAAAAACTTATTAGCAACTAACTGCCAGTCTTTCTAGGTTTTTTTTTTTTTAACTATTACAAACTCTCAGATATTTTCCTTTATCATAATGTTTTTCCTTCCTGCTTTACATCAATCACTATTCAAAAAATTAGTCTATTGTAGCAAATCTCCATTTATTCTACAACATATTTAAATTAAAACAAATTAAAAACTGAGTTTTGTACATTATCTCTCTGTCAACATGATAATGAAATTTTCTAAGTTATTGATTAATTTCATTACAAAGTGCTATCTTTATTTGTAATGAACATTATAAAATTGTTCTTCAAAGAGATTTTTATCTATTTATCCTCAGCTGTCATTGAATTGAGTATCCTGTTGATTAAAATCTGTTCCAATGCTTCATACATTCAACATTTTAAAAATAAATAATCTATTAGAGATAGATGGAAATGTTTCTGGTTTTGCTTTCATGATTAGTATTTGTGATTACTATTACTAGTTTTTCTTACTAAAGATGACTCTCAACAACAAAACTCAGAAGTATCAGACATTGAATTAAGAATTATATAAAAATGATACATATAATGAATATTTATGAATATAATTATATAAATTATAATAATTGGGTATACTATGTAAACAAACAATTAAAATATCTGAAAATAAGAAAATATAAAATTCTCTCCCTTCCCCCCCTTTCCCTTCACAACCTCTTATATGTAATTTTGTGTTACATTGAGGGTCTTCTACCATTTCCATATGCTTGAATAGAACAACAGCAGATGAGGTAGAGAGGGAAGATGGGAGGGGAGGGGAGGGGGGATAGTAGGGGATAGGAAAGGCAGCAGAATACAACAGTCACTAATATGGCATTATGTAAAATTTGTGAATGTGTAACTGATGTGATTCTGCAATTTGTATTTGGGGTAAAAATGGGAGTTCATAACTCTCTTGAATCAAATGTATGAAAGATGATATGTCATGAGCTTTGTAATGTTTTGAACAACCAATAAAAAAAAGAAAATATAAAATACAAATTTGATGGAAAATATGAATGAAATTTTAATTTATTTTTGTATTTGATTAATGAATCAGTTGTTTCATTTTTTACTTATCTTTTCTAATGTAATTTCATGAGAATAGCATAGTTTAATTTGTTAATATTTTTCTAGGAACTTATCTCTTTTATCTGAGTTTACAAAATTATTATCTTAATAAATTTTATAGTATCATATATGTTTTCTAAAGTCTCTCTAAAAGTGTTATCTTTCCTTTCCAGAAATTGTTTCTCTATATTTGCTCCTTTTCTTCTACCTTCTACAGTTTTATCTGTGTTTAGTATTTCCAGAAGTCTGTTTCGTTAATATTTCCAATCTATTAACATTTGAATTGACCTACTTTTTAAAACGTATTTTTAGTTGTGGATAGACAAAATACCTTTAGTTTATGTTTTTCAATGGTGCGATGTATCAAACCCAGTACCTCACACATGTGATGCAAGTTATTTAACACTGAGCCACAAATCCAACACTTACTCACTTTTTTATATAGATGCGTTATGTATAGACTTATATACAGATTCATTTATTTTTCCATCTTTAAGTTAATCTTGTTTTTCCTTTCCTAATTTTCTTAGTTGAAGTCTTTTCTAATTGTATCACTTTTTTGTACTTTTAAAATATATACATTTAAACACAATAAGAGCAGAGTTGAGTGTCTGTGAAAAGGCTTTATTATCATCAAAGCCTAGATTATTCTTTACCTTGTCCTTTGGAAAAATTTTTCAATTCCTGTTTTATAAAATCAAAGATGATTTTGGTTTATATACTGTTTGCTGCTTCTTTTAGCTTTGAATTTCTGAAAATGTATCAACCTTGCTTTCAGGGATAAAATTTCTTCCTATATTAGACCTTTTACTTTTTCTTTAATTCACCTTATTCTGGTTTTATATTATTTTAAATTATTTCACTTAACCTAATTTTAATTTTATTTAAAACATTTCCATTTCAAATTCATCATTAAAATTATTTTTTCTAGATATAAGACTTTATGGTGGCTGTTTGTTTTTTCAATAGTCTATCATTTATTTGCTTTCTAGTTGTGATTTTCTAGTTGTGATTTCTGTTTTTAAGTACCATTTAACCAAAAACCTTTGACCATAATCGGTCTTGTACACCACTTGTAGATTTTAATTTCTGTTTGTATTCAAATAGTGATGTGACAATAGAGTATGCACATTTATGAATCAAAATTAAATGTATAGTGAACTTATCATTTTGTCATTTTATTAGTGCTGTCACTGCATGCCATGAAAACAAAATTATCACGAATTTTGTAGCCTTAACCAGCACAAATTTCTTAGTTCCTCCATGTCAAGAGTTTGGAAATGACATGGATGGATTCTACAATCATTATCTCAAAAGGCTGAAGGATAGGTGTGGATTGACTATTCTCTTCTCTGGAAGATATTAGGAAGAATCTGCTTTCAAGGTCGTTCTGCTGTGCTGTAAAATTCAGTGTCTTGTAGCAATAGGAGTGAAGTCCATACTGTCTACCTGCTATTGGTCTGGGTCTTCTTTTCAGCCCCTTCTGACCACCTGCATTCTTTCTCAAGTGGCCTTGTCCATCTTGAAGCCAGCAAAGGTGTGTCAAATGGCTGACAAAACTCAGTATATTATGAACTTCTGAAGTAGTACTCAGTGATGTTAGAACAAGTTATTTATTCTTGTAGTATGCACCAACAGAGTACTCACACCTTAAATCCATTCCTGCACCCTTGCAATGGCTTTTTTTAGTAGAATTACTCCTCAAGCTCTTGGGTTGAAGTACAAGAGGGTGGTGTCAGGTTCAAGAAACAAATTATGTATCTCAAATATGCCAGTGAGAATATTTGTGTCAAATATGATGCAATGGCAATTAGAAACACATAATGTCAAGATTCAGCAGACAGATTTTGTCCTTTTTGTGTAAATGTAGTTTATTTCTCTAATAGAATGAAGTATAAACCATCTATAGAGGCTGACGCAAGTTGCTTAAATGGTAATATTAGCTTTTATTATAATCTCTTGTTAAATTTAGTTGAAATTTTGTCTCTAAAAACATAATAATTGATCAGAATAGAGAGATTTCACCTTAATACTGCCCTCATGAAAACAATAATAATATTTGAGGCTATTATGTAGTAAGCTGAATTAGTAACTTATTTTCTTCAATCTTTCACAAACACAAGCCTTCACCCTTGCATCAGTGTATGTTAGAGTGACTTTTCCATGATGTCCACCAGAAGCAAACTGCACTTGCTTTGGGGTTTCATCACATGATTAACTTCGGTTAATTCCCTCTGGATAAAAGTTAAAATAAGCCAATTATGAGTTAAGCCTTAAGATGCATACTCTATTTCCAACAGCCCTCTTTTACTTTTACAATCACTATAAACATTATATTCTAGTTAGAAAGTCCAAGGATGATGATACATGCATCAGATCAGAACCTGAGCTAGACCTCAGAACAATCATAGCACAGGTCTGATTTATTGCAAATAATTTAGATCCATGGGAATAAATGTGTATTAAAGTGCAACTTTAAGATATTTATTATTCAACTATAGCTAACAGATAACATTTTATTTTGAAACTATCCCTTTAAAGCAAATAGAATATACAAGTATACATCTGTTGTAACACCTTCCTTTTCTTCTCTAAAATACACTTATAGTACACTCTAAACTTTTGTAATTAAAGAATAACTTCCTGCAAGTTATAATCCTCAATCAAACCACTGAGTAGAAACTATCATCCACCTTATACATAAAAAATTATGTTGTTAAAAAGTGTTTCCATTCCTCAATGCACATTGTTCTGGTTTTTCTAAGAAGATTTTCCTCCCTGAATTAGTCTTCTGTTCCAATTTCTACATTTATTTTATTGAAGATTGAAAAGAGCTTAAGGCATTATTCATTAGGTTATTTATTCTAGTAACAGATTCACTTTAAGTCAGTTCTGAAATTAATATTCTTTTCATTTCTTATATATTAATTCATTTATTTCTAAAGAAGCTTAGCAATCAAATAGCAGCTTAGGAAAGGATGTAAAGAATCTCTTGTGATTTTTTGCTTCATAGCCTCAAGAAAATGTATAATATACCATATATATTAGGTGGCCCTAATCCAATTTACTAGTGTGTTTCTAAGAGAAGGAAATTGGACAGCAAGACAAAGAGATGTCAATATCATAGGTACACAAAGAAATAGCCATGTGAAGAGAAATCAAGAAGGTGGCCATCTGTATACAAAGGCAACAAAGCTTAAAATACATTCTTCCCTAACCCCAAATTTACAAGCATTTTATTTTTGGAATTTCAGCTGCACAACTGTGAAAAAAAAAAATAGTCTATGGTTTTTTGTTGTGGCCATTCCAATGAACTAACACAGTTAAATAAGATAATGATTGACTTGATTATGGGAGACAACTAATAAATTTCTTTTAATTATAGAATCATTCATTTAGGGGTCTATGAGAGAAAAAAAATGACAAGAAGATTTGCTTACTCTAAAACTCTCTAGTGGACATGTTAGAAAGGTCATATGACTGGAAAAGCCTTTAGATGATCCTGTACCTCATGAAGCACCAAATGAAACATCATTAACTAGTGCAAGTAGGACTGTGCTGTTTGAAAAGGGCATCCACATCACAATCTCCTTGTGGCTGTCTTCTGCAGATCAGGCTGATGATAGATAGAATACACTGCTTTAGAACTAGCTTTGCAGATAGAATTGGAGATGATAGGTGTACTGAAAATACAGAGGGCAAGAGGTCACATTTAACTGCATAAGCTACCGTAATAAAATCATTCTAATGGCTGATAAATTCAGAATGGCATTATGGAGGTGGATTGAAGGAGGTCCATAGAGAAATTCAGAGATGGTTATACCCCAGCATGCACAGGGACAAAATACTCAGGTATAAAACAACGAAAACAGCTTTTACCAACAGAACTAATCAAATATGTATTATATGTGGCTTAGTTATGAAGGTTTTGATGATGTCTTATCTCAGAGACAATATTCTGTGAAAATATAGTCATTGTTCTGAGCTAGACTGTTTTGAGTCAAAAACCTTTATGTGATACTGGATTATCAAGAAGATGAGAAAAAAAAAGGAAAGAAGAATAGTTTTACTTACCACTGCCACACTTTGGAAACCCTGAATGAGTACTATTATGCAATGAAGAATAATTCTCCTCTTATTCTGTTTTGCTTTCTGTGGTTTCAGTTGCCTATAATCAACTGTAGTCTGAAAATATTTAATAGCAAATTCAAGAAATAAACAAACAATTCCCAAGTGTAAAATTACATACTGTTCTGAGTAGTGTGAAGAACTCTCATGCAAGCCTACTTAATCTTATATGAGACATGAACTATGCCCTTGTCCAGCATGTCCATGTTTGTACACCACCTACCCTTCATTCATACTGCAGTCATTTTCGCAGCAACAGTAAATTGTACCACAATGCTTGTGTTCAATTAATCCTCACTTAGCAGCCCAACCCTAAATCACAATGCCTATCTCCATTATTTCACTTTATCTCATCACTAATGCATTGTGTCATTTCACATTATCCTTTAAGAAAGTGAGAACGGTACAATAATATATTTTGAAAGAGAAAGAAACAGAATTTATATAACATGCTAGAATTGTTATAATTGATTCATTTTGATTTTACTATTAATCTTATTATGCTTATTTTGTAAATTAAACTTGATCATAGATATATAGATATAGGATAAAGCAGAGTATATTTATATGGAGTTCATGGTGCCAGTTATCCTATGAGAGTATTGAATTACAAACCCAATGGCTAGTATGGCATTCATATGTTCTTACACATATGGATGCACCAGTCTTGAAACATGAAAGTTACACTCTCTGCTATCCACGTTGAGAGCCAAATTGAGAACAACATCATGACACTATTTTTTAGGTGAGCTTTACCATAAATATAATTCCATTTATTCAGATCAGTATTGGGAAAGAAGAGATTAACAATAACCACATAACTCAGTGTCACCTCAGGGAGCTTTGGTTATCTCATACATCTTCTTTATCAAAATTAATTTAATTCTTTATATTAGTTAATTGTTAATTATAAGATAAATATATTAGAAAAAAGATAAATCAACTAATAAATGTATTATAAGGTGCAGAAAACAAAATATTAAATCAACAGTGAAAACAAAACTAATAAATAATCCAACCAATACAGCATGAATCCCCCCAAAAGAATTGTTATCATAATATCCAAGTAAGGGTGAGAGATGAATTGACTTAAAATGTGTTTTATTTTTAATTTATTTTTTATTGGTTGTTCAAAACATTATAAAGCTATTGACATATCATATTTCATACATTAGATTCAAGTTGGTTATGAACTCCCAATTTTACCCCAAATACAGATTGCAGAATCACATCGGTTACACATCCATATTTTTACATAATGCCCTATTAGTAACTGTTGTATTCTGCTACCTTTCCTATCCTCTACTATCCCCCCTCCCTCCCCTCCCATCTTCTCTCTCTACCCCATCCACTGTAATTCATTTCTCTCCTTGTTTATTTTCCCATTCCCCTCACAACCTCTTATATGTAATTTTGTATAACAATGAGGGTCTCCCTCCATTACCATGCAATTTCCCTTTCTCTCCCTTTCCATCCCACCTCATGTATCTGTTTAATGTTAATCTTTTCTTCCTGCTCTTCCTCCCTGCTCTGTTTTTAGTTGCTCTCATTATATCAAAGAAGACATTTGGTATTTGTTTTTTAGGGATTGGCTAGCTTCACTAAGCATAATCTGCTCTAATGCCATCCATTTCCCTGCAAATTCTATGATTTTGTCATTTTTTAGTGCTGCGTAATACTCCATGGTGTATAAATGCCACATTTTTTTTTATCCATTCATCTATTGAAGAGCATCTGGGTTGGTTCCACAGTCTAGCAATTGTGGATTGTGCTGCTATGAACATCGATGTAGCAGTATCCCTGTAGTACGCTCTTTTAAGGTCTTCAGGGAATAGTCCAAGAAGGGCAATAGCTGGGTCAAATGGTGGTTCCATTCCCAGCTTTCCCAGGAATCTCCATACTGCTTTCCAGATTGGCCGCACCAGTTTGCAGTCCCACCAGCAATGTACAAGAGTACCCTTTTCCCCACATCCTCTCCAGCACTTGTTGTTGTTTAACTTCATAATGGCTGCCAATCTTACTGGAGTGAGATGGTATCTTAGGGTGGTTTTGATTTGCATTTCTCTGACTGCTAGAGATGGTGAGCATTTTTTCATGTACTTGTTGATTGATTGTATGTCCTCCTCTGAGAAGTGTCTGTTCAGGTCTTTGGCCCATTTGTTGATTGGGTTATTTGTTTTCTTATTGTTTAATTTTTTGAGTTCTTTGTATACTCTGGATATTAGGGCTCTATCTGAAGTGTGAGGAGTAAAAATTTGTTCCCATGATGTAGGCTCCCTATTTACCTCTTTTATTGTTTCTCTTGCTGAGAGAAAACTTTTCAGTTTAAGTAAGTCCCATTTGTTGATTCTTGTTATCAACTTTTGTGCTATGGGTGTCCTATTAAGGAATTTGGAGCCCGACCCTACAATATGTAGATCGGCGCCAACTTTTTCTTCTATCAAACGCAGAGTCTCTGATTTGATATCTAAGTCCTTGATCCATTTTGAGTTAACTTTTGTGCATGGCGAGAGGAGGGGATTCAGTTTCATTTTGTTGCATATGGATTTCCAGTTTTCCCAGCACCATTTGTTAAAGATGCTATCCTCCCTCCATTGCATGCTTTTAGCACCTTTATCAAATATAAGATAGTTGTAGCTTTGTGGATTAGTCTCTGTGTCCTCTATTCTGTACCATTGGTCCACCCTCCTGTTTTGGTACCAGTACCATGCTGTTTTTGTTACTATTGCTCTGTAATATAGTTTTAAGTCTGGTATCGCTATACCGCCTGATTCGCACTTCCTGCTTAGAATTGCTTTTGCTATTCTGGGTCTTTTATTTTTCCATATGAATTTCATGATTGCTTTATCCATTTCTACAAGAAATGCCGTTGGGATTTTGATTGGCATTGCATTAAACCTATAGAGAACTTTTGGTAATATTGCCATTTTGATGATGTTAGTTCTGCCTATCCATGAACAGGGTATATTTTTCCATCTTCTAAGATCTTCTTCTACTTCTCTTTTTAGGGTTTTGTAGTTTTCATTGTATAAATCTTTCACCTCTTTTGTTAGGTTGATTCCCAAGTATTTTATTTTTTTTTGAGGATATTGTGAATGGAGTGTTTTTCCTCATTTCCGTTTCCGAGGTTTTGTCGCTGATATACAGAAATGCCTTTGATTTATGCGTGTTGATTTTATATCCTGCCACTTTGCTGAATTCATTTATTAGTTCTAGTAGTTTTTTTGTAGACCCTTTTGGGTCTTCTAGGTATAGAATCATGTCATCTGCAAATAGTGATAATTTAAGTTCTTCCTTTCCTATTTTTATGCCTTTAATTTCTTTCGTCTGTCTAATTGCTCTGGCCAGTGTTTCGAGAACTATATTGAATAGAAGTGGTGATAGAGGGCATCCCTGTCTTGTTCCAGATTTTAGGGGGAATGCCTTCAATTTTTCTCCATTGAGAATGATGCTAGCCTGAGGCTTAGCATAGATAGCTTTTACAATGTCGAGGTAAGTTCCTGTTATCCCTAGTTTTTCTAATGTTTTGAACATAAAGGGATGCTGTACTTTGTCGAATGCTTTTTCTGCATCTATTGAGATGATCATATGGTTCTTATTTTTAAGTCTATTGATGTGGTGAATAATATTTATTGATTTCCGTATATTGAACCATCCTTGCATCCCAGGGATGAATCCTACTTGATCATGGTGCACAATTTTTTTGATGTGCCTTTGTATCCGATTCGCCAGAATTTTATTGAGGATTTTTGCATCTAGGTTCATCAGAGATATTGGTCTGTAGTTTTCTTTCTTTGAGGTGTCTTTTTCTGGTTTCGGAATCAGGGTGATGTTGGCCTCATAGAATGAATTTGGCAGAGCTCCTTCTTTTTCTATTTCCTGAAATAACTTGAAAAGTATTGGTATTAATTCTTCCTTAAAGGTTTTGTAAAACTCCGCTGTATACCCATCCGGTCCTGGGCTTTTCTTGGTTGGAAGTCTTTTGATTGCTTCTTCTATTTCATCTATTGTTATTGGTCTGTTTAAGTTGTGAGTATCCTCCTGACTCAGTCTGGGCAAATCATATGACTTAAGGAATTTATCGATGTCTTAACTATCTTCTATTTTATTGGAATATAGGTTTTCAAAATAATTTCTAATTGTCTTCTGTATTTCTGTAGCGTCTGTTGTGATATTGCCTTTTTCATCCCGTATGTTAGTAATTTGAGTTCTCTCCCTTCTTCTCTTCGTTAGCATGGCTAAGGGTCTGTCGATCTTATTTATTTTTTCAAAGAACCAACTTTTAGTTTTGTTAATTTTTTCAATGGTTTCTTTTGTTTCAATTTCGTTGATTTCCGCTCTGATTTTAATTATTTCCTGCCTTCTGCTACATTTGCTGTTGTTTTGCTCTTCCTTTTCTAGGGCTTTGAGATGAAGTGTGAGCTCATTTATTTGTTGGCTTTTCCTTTTTTTTGAGGAATGACCTCCAAGCAATGAATTTCCCTCTTAAAACTGCTTTCATTGTTTCCCATAGATTCCGATATGTTGTGTCTGTATTTTCATTTATCTCTAAGAATTTTTTGATTTCCTCCTTTATGTCTTCTGTAACCCATTGATCATTCAGTAACATATTGTTCATTTTCCATGTGATGTAGGATTTTTCCTTCCTTCTTTTATCATTGATTTCCAGTTTCATTCCATTATGATCAGATAAAATGCATGGTATTATCTCCACCCCTGTATATTTACTGAGGGTTGCCCTATGGCATAATATATGGTCTATTTTTGAGAAGGATCCATGTGCTGCTGAGAAAAAAGTGTATCCACTTGATGATGGTTGATATATTATATATATGTCAGTTAAGTCTAGGTTGTTGATTGTGATATTGAGTTCTATAGTTTCTTTATTCAGCTTTTGTTTGGAGGATCTGTCCAATTGTTAGAGAGGTGTGTTGAAGTCACCCATAATTATTGTGTTGTGGTCTATTTGATTCTTGAACTTGAGGAGAATTTGTTTTATGAACGTCACAGCACCATTATTTGGTGCATAAATATTGATAATTGTTATGTCTTGTTGGTGAATGGTTCCTTTTAACAGTATATAATGTCCTTCCTTATCCCTTTTGATTAATTTAGTCTTGAAGTCAATTTTATTCGATATGAGGATGGCCACCCCTGCTTGCTTACGAGGACAGTGTGCGTGGTATATTTTTTCCCAACCTTTCACCTTCAGCCTGTGTATGTCTTTTCCAATCAGATGTGTCTCCTGGAGGCAGCATATTGTTGGATTTGTTTTTTTAATCCATGTTACCAGCCTATGTCGCTTTATTGGAGAGTTTAAGCCATTAACGTTTAGAGTTACTATTGATATATGGTTTGTACTTCCAGCCATGTTTGATTATTTATCTTCTTTTTTTTTAATTTAGTTTGTTTCTCCATGGTTAGCTTTCCCCCCGCCCTCTGTCTTTATAGAGGCACTTCCCACTGATGGTTTTGGTTATTGTTTTTCATTTCTTCCTCCTGTAGTGTTTTGCTCAAGATGCTTTGCAATGCTGGTTTTCTGGCTGCAAATTCTTTTAGCTTTTGTTTATCATGAAAGATTTTTATTTTGTTGTCATATCTGAAGCTTAATTTTGCTGGATACAGAATTCTTGGTTGGCATCCATTGTCTTTCAGTGTTTGAAATACGTTGTTCCAGGATCTTCTCGCATTCAGCGTCTGTGATGAAAAATCCGTTGTTAACCTTATTGGTTTACCCCTGAATGTAATCTGCCTCCTTTCTCTTGTAGCTTTTAATATTTTCTCTTTTTTCTGTATATTGGATATCTTCATAACAATGTGTCTTGGCGTTGGTCTACTGTGATTTTGTGTGCTCGGTGTCCTGTATGCATCTACAATTTGTATATCCGTTTCCTTTTATATTTCTGGAAAGTTTTCTGTAATTATTTCATTCAGCAGGCTACTCATTCCCTTGGTTTGAATCTCTGTACCTTCTTCTATCCCGATGACTCGTAGGTTTGTTTTTTTTATGTTATCCCATATCTCTTGGATGTTTTTCTCGTGGTTTTTAACCAGCCTTTCTGAGTTGGCTAGGCTCTTTTCAAGATGATATATTTTGTCTTCATTATCTGATGTTCTGGCTTCTACTTGCTCCACTCTGTTGGTGATACTCTCAATTGAGTTTTTAATTTGGTTTATCGTTTCCTTCATTTCTAGAATTATTGTTTGGTTTTTTTTTTTATAATCTCTATCTCCTGATAAAGATGCTTAACTTCTTCTTTTATCTGTTTATGTAATTCATTTTCAAAGTGTTCTTTCACTGTTTGGATTTGCTGTCTCGTATCTTCTTTAAGGTTCCATTCCATTTGTCTAAGGTATTCCTTCAGTTCTTTATATGACCATTTTTCTGCTGACTCTAGGTCCTCCTGAATATTTAGGCTGTCCTTCATTGTTTGTACTCCTTTTCTTCCTTGCTTTTTTATGCTGCTCATGTTACTTCTTGTTCTGTTTGACTGCTGAGTTTCTGTTTACTCTTATAGATTTATTTGATGCTTGGGAGGAAAGATATTAGAAGGGAAGGGAAGAAGTCACTAAAGAGAATGAGAGTACGCAGGTAGAATTCAAGGAAGGGGGAATAAGAAAATTAAAAAGAAATGAAAAGACAAAAGAAATAAAAATAACACAGATTAGATAATAAAGAAAGAAAAGACGAGAAAAAAAATTTAACAAAAATAATAATGATAATAAAAAAATGAAAATTAAAATTTAAAAAAAATAATAATAAAATAAAAGAATTTTTAAAAATTAGAAACATTGAAAAAAGTTAAAGAACAACAACAAATAAAAATTGAGAATGAAAGAAAAAGAAGAGAAAAAAAAGAAAAATGATAATAATAATAATAATAAATGCAGTCCTAGAGTTCTATTAACTTCTCTTCCAGTAGGTGGAGCTGTGCCCACTGGGCCAAGCTTCTCCTCTCAATAGGTGGGAACCATTTACTGTGCAGCAGCTCTTTCTCCTAGACTGGGCGGGTCTCCAATCCTGAGTGTCTAGGGCCTTGTCTTGTGTTTCCTCAAGCCAGGCCGTGCTCACCTGTGGCGCTCACCACAATACTGGCTACACGCCAGGTCTGCTGCTCCTGGGAGCCCTGTTTTCATGAACACCTGGGCTCGCTCTCCCTGTTTGCCTCCCTCAGACCCTAAGTTTGTAGAGCTTGGGGCTGAGATCCCCCAGCGAATTTGCTTGCCCTCCTGTAGCCACGCCCCCGGTAGCTGGTGCAAGAGCCCTCAGTTGTCAGCACTGGTGGGAGCGGTAGCCGGGAGTTCTGCGCTGCGAGTCCCGCGCCACTCCTGATTCCCTGGGTCTGGTTATTGCGTTCACAGGAGAGCTGGGAGTGGCCCTTAAGGTTTCCCCGCTGTGTGGAGAGAGATGACTAGGGGATTACACACCTGTCGCGATGGTTTCAATGCAGTTATCTCCTCCGCCCGTGACGCCATTAATCTGCCATGGTGGTTTCCCATGCAAATGGTGACCGTTCGTTCCCTTTGCCGGGTGACCAATGCAACGGGTGGGTCCTGACTGTCTCTCCCAATCCCCGTTTCAGTCCTGTGGCCACTGCCTATGAAGGCTCGGTTGGCTTTTACCTCTGTAAGTTCCTAAGGGCCAACCAATTATTTCAGTGGGATCGTTAGTGCTGAGTCACACGAAGCAGGCGAACCGGAGCTTAATTGCCTCTGATTCGGGCTCTGTGTGTGTGTTCTGAGGGGCCCAGCCTGTACACCCCAGATCCACGTCAGCTCAGCATTGCCTAGTGATCCTAAGCAAACAGCATTTAGACAGTTTACGGCTCCCTATGCCCGCGCAGCTGAAGATGTCAGAGACTTGATCTCTCTGCGCCTGCCACCATGTTAGATCTCCTCAGTGATATTCATGTTGCCCTTACAGCTTCCTGGCATAAGCAAGTTCTTGGGATTATACAAACTGCTGCTTCTGTTTCCAGTCCAGATTTCTAGAAATGAAACCCTGCCGCCATTGCCTCCTTCTCTGGGCTGCGCTCACGGGTGCTGCGCTTGTCTGCGACTGTAGCAGAGCCGCCCTGGCCTCCGCAGCTCTTCAGCCCGGTGCCCGGCCCCTGGGGCCCAAGCGGCTGCCGCCGCGGCTCTCCATCCCCCTCCTCCGGAGCACGGGTCCCCTGGCAGGGGGGTGCAGAATGACCCCAGAGCAGGCTCTGCCCGAAGGTGCAGCAGTGAACAGGCCACCGAGGCGCTCGAGGCTGCAGTCCAGCCTTCGGAGGACAGGGCTCGGCACGCAGCCCAGCTCCAACCTCTAGGTGCGGCTGCCGGACAGTGTATACAGAGCCATCAAGACAGCAAGCCGAAAGCAAATGGCGGCTCCCGCGGAGTGGATTTTCGGCACAGAAACCGCAGCCCCGCCAACAATCCCAATCCACAAACTCTCCCTGTATAAAAAATATTCAAAAAAAAAAAAAAGAAAAAAAGGCGGGGCGCACTGAGCTTTCTTTGCCTCGGGTACTTACAATCCACTGCTGATTACACACTCAGCTTCTCTGCCCGGAGCAAAGCGAAAGAGGAAGCAGATGGGAGCAAAGCGTCCGCGGCTCTGAGCAACCAAGCGTCCGGGAGCCAAGCGTCTCTTTTTCGATTTCTTTGTTCTTCCCGCTCCTTGGCAAAGTGGTTCGCTACAGATTAACGGTGAAAGGAGCTCTAACAGACTGTGCGAAATCTCTATTAAAGCCGCTGCTCTGAGCGCCACGCTCAGCACTTCAGCAACCCCCGTACGCAGTGGCCATCTTCCTTAAAATGTGTTTTTAAGAGAAAAAAAAATGTTATTCCAACAAAAGCCTTCAATTCTCCACACAGTTGGTATGTTTGTCATTGAGCGTATTTTGATTTTATTGTGTTGGTCAAATAGTATGTGTGTAATACAGCATAACAAAGAAGACACTACTCTTTAAATGTATCACTTTTATACATGGCTAATTACAAAATCGATTTAACTAACATTTTATACTATCATAAATATTCTCAGAAGCTATACATAGTCAGCTAAAATACGTTTCTTCAATAAGGAACCAGTATATTGCACTCATTCTTGTCACTCATATATCTGCTTCCAGGTTTCAAAATTATGGTTTCCTCCCATTTTCATTGTTCTTTTGGATTTGTACCTACTTTAATATTTTTGTTTCTAAAGAATAATTCAGTCAGAACCGTGTACAAATCATAAGTTCACAGATGAATGAACTACCAAACATTTAAAATAGCAAAGACGGCTACTTCCTGTCTTATAACAGTCCATTCCAACTTCCCTGTGGAGTGTGCTTTCACTTCATTAAATAAACCTTTTATACTTGTTGTATCTTTATCTCTTGACTGGACTCTTTCTTTCAAGAAAAAAAAAAGGGAGAAAGAAAGAAAGAAGAAAAAAAGACTAAATAATTTAATAACAATGTCACCTGTGTCACGTTCTGAAATCCTTTCATTTACTGGCCCCCTTCCTACTATCATTGTTAACTGTTTTGCACATTAACAATCACATTGTTAAGTAAACATTCTGTAAATGAGGTCATACTGTAAATACTATTGCATACTGACATGTCTGGGTCCTTCATCCTTCAGTTTGCTTTCATTTATTTTATTAAAGTTTAGCAATGAAAATCTGAACTATTATGCCTCCTTTGTAGTTGCAATAGTATACATGTGGTTTGTTCCCCAGGGGTTCAAGTGTTGAAGGGTTGGTCCCCCTTGAGGCAATGTGAAAGGTGATGGGAACTTTAAGAGGTGGGGCTTAGTGGGAGGTCATTGGGTATTTCTCAGGGCACTGTTCTTGGAAGTGATTGAGGTATTTTTTTTTAGGAGTCTGAATGAAGTTTTGGAAAAAATGCATTTATAAAATAAGCCTGACCACTCCCCTACCTCTTTGACATCATGTCTGGATGGATGATCTCTTCTACATGCTCTCTTACTACTGTTGGGCCATCTGCCATTTGGTGGTGCAGGCCTTTCAGCCTCCAAATCTGTGAGCTAAATACACTTTGTTTCTTTATAAGTATGAAAAGTCAGGTATTTCATTATAATAGCAAAGAAAAATAATATACTAATGATGAAGATTTATTTATTTTACTATTATCAATAAAGCCGTTATGAGCATTTGCACAATTTTTACTGGTGGCATATTAGCCATTTATTAGCCATGGGTGTGGAATTTCTGAGATATAGGAAAGACATATGTATAATTTCCAGATTTTCAATTAATTTTCTAACATGTTTGTATTATCAATTTCAGTCAAAAAAATATGAGTGTTCTAGTTGTTCTGTAATCTATGCAATAATTGGTATGATCAGTTTTTTAACTGTTATTTTAATGAAGTTTTGATGGGGAGAGAAGGAAATATTTTTTCATGTTTTTATTCATCTGTAAATATTAACATTACATTTAATTAGGAGTTCTTATTAATAAATTAGAAAAAAATAATGTTTTATTTCATACTGTTTAATAAACTAACAATTAGTTAATATTTTATTATTATTATTATTATTATTATTAGCTGAGAGTGACTTTGAGTAAAGGACTCTGCTTTTGGATTCATCCCAAGGGAAGGGTAAAATAAATGTGTACCATGATTAATTTAAGTGTTAACTTGGCTATGCCATAGTGCCCAAATTTTAGTTAGTTAAATACTAGCATATATGTTGCTGAAAAGGTATTTAATCTTTACCATTTAGATTTTCACTCAGTTTAAGTAAAACAGTTTATTATCAATGCCATATGTGGGCCTCATCCACTCAATTAAAGGCATTATGAGAAAAACTATATTTCCACAAGACTGCAAGACGTGGCTGGGTTGTGTAGTTCATTGGCAGAGTGTTTGCCTAGAATTCACAAGTCCTTGGATTCAATACCTGCATAAACACACACACACAAACACACACACACACGAATTTAACATTGAAGTTTTATCTGATTTTTACTTACTAATCTTGCACTGAAAATTGCAGCTTCAGTTGTTGCCCGAGTTTCTATGCCATCAGTCTTGACACAGACAACAGAATTTCCTATCTTTCAACTCCTGAAATAAACCCATTTATTTATCTTAACATTTCCTTTCCTGCCCCTGCCATTTTTTGCTTCATTAATTAAGTTTTCAGCCCTTGAATTGGAAAAAAGGAAAAAAAGAAAAGACAGACACACAAATAAAGAAAAAGCTGGGTCTCAGTGGTTGACTGCAACCCTGGCAGGCAGGTAATGACACACAACAAGCTCAGCATATTCATTATATATGTATAACCATAAAAAGGATTTATTGTGAGAAAGTTTCTTCAAAGTAAGCAGCCCCAAGGTCATGAGTATGAGCAGCCCGATTATGATTATCAGTTTGTGCCCATAACTTTCTACCCCTGAGCAACTGGCGTCTGAATCTCAAGGTCAAAAACTGAATAGCTCCATGGCTGGCACAGGACCTCCTATGGAACAGGGTGTCACCATAGCAACTGTTCACTCTCAAATTAAGACCTTCACACCAAGAGTTCCCAAGAGAGGCATTGCCTCTGTCACAGGATGGTTCAAAAGCCATAATTCAGTAGCCACTCCCTACAATATGTTTGTATGTGTGGGACATAGTTTGAAATAATATTTCAGCTTATTAATTATCTAGGCTTAAAATTCAATACTGAATGAAGAATCATCATGAATGTAAGAATATGTCTCATATGTTAGCTTTTCTGGGGCTGTCATACAAAGTACCAAATCCTAGGTGGCTTAAAAAAGGAAAGTTACCATCTTATAATTATATAAGCTGAAGTATGGAATCCAGGTGTTGGCAGGATTGTTTCTTTCTGAGGGCTGTGAAAGAAAAATTCAATCATGTCCTTGACTTATAAATGGCTTTCTCTATTTTTTCTTGGTAATATCCCTATGTATGTCACATTGTTCACATTTCCTCATTTTATAAGGGTATCAGTCATATTACTTTAGAAGCTGACTCTATTCCACCATGACTCTATCCTAAGTATCCATATGAAATGCCCCTATTCCTAAGAAAGTTACTCTTCCAAGGTACTGGTGTTTAGATGTACATTGTTTGATGTACATTGAAGTTGGGGCACAATTCAACCCATAACACCATCTAACACTTATAAGTTGCCCTTGATTTTATTTTACTCTTTCCACATATTAGGAATTAAGGTCATCTTTCTTTTTTTTTCTTCTGAAGCACTTTATATCAATATTCTTAAACTTTATCTTTCTATTTTTTGATCTGATATGCTAAGATTGTTCCTCCTTTTTTAAAAATTTCCTATGATCATTTCAAAAATATGTTCTTACTCATCAAAATGTCATGTTTTATTTTTATTTTTGGCAGTGGAGAGTTTCCAGGCCATGAATGTGGCACTAGAATAAATAATATTTATTTATTTAAAAATTGGTTTCTAAAAAAATTATATTTAATTGTATCTAACTCATCTTTCATTCCTTCCTTACCATATGGCATCATGATTTGTAAGTGACTCATTGACCTGCATGATTTTATTTTACATAATATATTAATCAGGTAGGCTCTTTTCACTTTTAAGACTTTGTAGGACTTATTAATATTAGATTCTTTTACCTACAGTGTTTTGTAATAAATTGCTAGTGAAAAAACTCTAACCCGCCTCCATTGTGCTTATTCAGGAAAAAAAAATGAATGCTTCAGCCCCTTGCCTGCTGGAGTAAATGTTTCCTCATTGAATCCATCTGGGAAACTTCAAGGACACATAGAGTCTTTAGATAATCCCGTTCATTCATAAAAGAACAGAGAAGTATTCCTTACGACCCACTTCTGATATGTCTTTGTATTGTTGCAGTGAAGTTACATGCTGGTTATGGGCAATTTCTTTATTCCTGTATAACCTTAACTATTCAGTTGTGGAGGGCATAAAGTATATCTTAAATTGTGTGCTGCAGGAAGTATTGCCATTCAACCAGAAGGAGTGAACATAATTACTTACTTAGATTAAGCAAGTCTTTCCAGTGTTGGCATTTACTGTACACATTTACATATTATAGAAAGCTTTAAAAATACATGAGTTAGTAAAATAAATGAATAACACGTTTCCCAAATCACTGATTGGAGTACACTAAATCGTTTTTACAAGTATATGTTTTATGTCTTGTTCCTATAATTTGGACTCAACCTATCCTTGAGTTTATAATAATAATTAAGCTTGCTAATTTTAAATGGACTTAAGAGCCAATGATTGTGAAAGCATATACTTGCTAATTTTCACTTGCTCTTAAAACCTCAATTTATAAAATAATCAACATCATTTAATATGGGTTAATGCAAAATAATCTAGGAAACAAACACAAAGATATCAGTTTAGACTTTAATGATAACATCTAGGCATTGATGGAACACTTCTCTAGGATGTACCAGGCCCTGGGTTCCATTTCCAGTATTATAAAAAAAGAAAAATAAAAAAGTATTATGGTGTATAAGAAGTTTCATAAATCTCCATGTATCATTTGTACTTCATAAAATGCCTCTGACTTACACATAGATTGGCATTGTATTCTTCTGTGTTTGTAAGCATGAAGATTCCCTGCTGAAGAAAATGCACAAAAATGTACTACCAGAGACATTCACATTTATGTTAGAAAGAGGTAGGCATCTGTTTGAATGTGTTAGCTAAGATCAAGAAACACAAATTCGACCTACTATCAGTCCAGGAAGATTTATTGTATCCTGCCTGGGAAAATATTTCCCTAGAAATCTGAATATTAAACATGCCAGAAACAGCCCTGAAAAAAGAAAGGTCTCTAGAGCGACAATTCCCTAGACTATTTATTTTTTAAAATGACCAATTTACTAATCATATTCTAATTAACTATCTGGAATAAATGAATATCAGACAAGAGTTTTTTCTATCTTTTTTATATTTCTTGGTTTTACAGAAAAATGAATACATAAAAGTTTTTGTTTATATGACAGCTGCCAAAACAGCAATATACCTTGAAATAAGAAAGTAAAAAGAGAAGGAGAAATAAAATAAAATATTTGATGTACTATGTATACAAGAATTATCTATACAGAATCCAGGTGCTATGTGCTCCAATGAAGGATAAATCTGGCTTGTAAATTTCCACCAAAAAACAGTTTTTGGTGACATATTTGCAAAGTACCTACCAGGACACCAACAATTTCTCAGACATGGATAATGAGGACAACCTCCAGATAGAGTCTAGGGTAAAATTATTATTTATTTTATTTTTAATTTTAATTTTTAGTACCAGGAATTGGACTCGGGGGCACTCAACCACTGAGACACATCCTCAGCTCTATTTTGTATTTTATTTACAGATAGAGTCTCACTGAGTTGCTTAGCACCGGAGGCTGGCTTGGAACTTGTGATCTTCTTGCCTCAGCCTTCAAGCCACTGGGGTTAAAGGCTTGTGCCAGGGCACCCAGCTATCATTTATTTTAACATGGCTTGTTGTGGCAAAATAGTGGAATGAGTCTTTTCAGAGTAAGTATTCTTACTATTTTCCCTTTCTTATACACCTAAATGGGAGAAGTAGGGCTAAAGAAAATCTCACCACAGCTTTTTCTTTTCTTCTTATATGAACCTGAAATATTTTACGAAAGTCCCACAATTGACTCTTCAATTTTTCAATTATAGATATATCATTTGTCAAAGAAAGGTAAAACATTACCAAAGAAGGAGGGAAAAAAGAAAGTTGAAAATCAAAACAACCCATTGGGAATTATAGAAACATTGAAAAAATCAAATAAAGCTGTATAGAGTTACTCCACATTATGTACAACCACTAGAATGGGGTCCTAATTGCAATGGTTTTTACTCCATGTATGTATAGTATGTCAAAATACACACTACTGTCATGTATATGTAAAAACAACCAATAAATGTAATTTTTATAATTCCCAGTGGCTCAGGAGGCTGAGACAGGAGGATCACAAGTTCAAAGCTAGACGCAGCAACAGTAAGATGTTAAACAACTCAGTGACACCCTGTCTACATAAAATACAAAATTGGGCTGAGGATATGGCTCAGTGGTTGAGTGCCCCTAAGTTCAATCACCAGTACCCCCCAAATAATAATGATAATAAAAGAAGTATACAGATATTGAAACTATACAATTCAAGACAAAGAGTATGAATTTGGCGTTGCTTCTATTGATGTATACCTCTGAGATTTTTGTAGTCATCTTTTGGTTGCATTACTGAAGTACAGCGGCTAATACAAGGTGAACATTTCCATTAGCTTGTAAATTTAACACAATCACAATCCATGATATTGAGATGATTTTAAAGATGTGAAATAATTAATGACTAATAATGAAATTTGCAATATTTTTGAACACTAAGACTGGTACTCAAGTATTATTTATTCTATAAAATAACCTAAGAAAAGAAAGAGAGTGTCAGATTAGAAAACAGGTTAATCAAGAGATCCAACTAACACAGAATATAGGTATGTAAGAGACATCTAAACATATAACAGAATTTTTTTCAGTAGTGAGTATTGAATTTCAAAATAGTAGATAAATCTTGATAATTTAACAATTTATGTGAGGTTAGGATTTCACTTTATGAAATACTAAACAAAAAACTATAAATTACATGAGATATAAAAAAGATATAGTAAATAATTATGCAATAAATACACTAAAAAGAAACATAATTGATTTTTAGCTGAATTTCACCCTATAAATTGTTGAGATACAATACATAATATCTACACCAAAGAAAAGGCTTTAGTTTATTCAAAAATTTCAATTCTAAGGAGAAGATTTGAAGAAACATGCAATACCTGAATTATTAATTTGCTCTATTTTCCACTATGGAAAAAACTAAAAATGAGCTGATTGTCTAAAAATAAAGTAATGTCTAAATAGAGGTCTCTAAAAGGGCAATTCATATGATATTATTAGACTTGTGTTTTTAAGTTGTATGTAATTGTTATAGTACCATAAATTTTAAGAGGGGATTCATACATACAATAAGATTCTAATTTTTAATTTTTTTTTGTAGTTGTAGATGGACAGCATGCATTTTTTTTTAGTGTGGTGCTGAGGATTGAACCCAATGACTCACACATGCAAGGCAAGTTCTCTATCACTGAGTTACTGCCCCAGCCAAAGATTCTAATTTTATATATCATACTTTTAAAAGGGGATTTGTATAATAGAAGCATCATTGTAAGCTATTTTATGAAGCTGTGTTATAAACATATTTTATAATAAAATTATTACTCCATAATAATTAAATAAATATTAATAAAATAATTTTGGTTAAAAGTTTCTGCAATTGAAGTGTAAAATAGCATTATTTTATCTTGAATTCTAATACATTTCTAATTTTTCTAGAATTAAGTACCTATGATTTAACATTTCTCACATATGATTATTTTTAGTGTTTAGATTTTAGCTATAATTAGTCACTAGCACTAATACCTTTACTAATTTTCAGAAAGCAGTTGAGAAGCATATGATGTTATCATTGATATTTAATCTGTAAATTTAAACTATAAAATTAAAGAATTCTGGTTTTCAATACATAAGAATGAGAAAATTAGAGACTATGGACATAAATATAAAAGTAACACAAAATTTAATAATATTAAAAGAAGCTGCAAAATTTAGGCTATGAGTTTCCACAATTATAAAATGAAAAGTACTTTCTAGAATCTTCATTTTCCCTTTTTTTAAAATTAGGCATATGAATACATGGTCTACCTACCTATAGATTGTGCTTGACTTTGGGGGAAAATAAATATTGGAAAAATTATACAAAATACCTGATTAGTAGAAAAATGGAACTTAAACCTCCATTCACTTTAGGACTCCCACAAGCCATATGTTTCCCTAAATGTCCTTCTTTCCAAGTTGTTTTTCTATACTTTTGCTTTAAAAGAGAACTTAAATATTATAACTTGAATTATAATAACCATATCACACATACTCACACATTCCTTTAATTATGTGTCATTACTTGAAAGTACAAGCTGAAAACTCCTTTTAACTAATTAAAATAATTTAAGCATATTCCCTAATTAATATTCTGAATTAAATAAATATAAAATTATCTCTAAGGCTAATTAGTAGCAGACGAGAAGGCATCATCAGAAAAAAAGGCAAACTATCAAAATAATTGGATGTTTTGACAAAGATTCTTTGGTTGGAAAAAACTTTAGTCAGACCCCCAAACATTTTCCTTGGTCCATATCTGAAGTTGGTTGTAAAATCCAATTTTAGAAAGAATCCTGAAAAGCCATTAAGAAGAATGACTTTGTGACATTTGCCAACAAATGGATGCACCTGGAGAATATTATTCTAAGTAAAATAAGCCAGTCCCCAAAAGACAAAGGTGAAGTGTTTTCACTGATATGTGGAAGCTAACCTACAATAAAGGAGAAGGAGGGGAAGAGTAGATATTCAGTAGATTAGACAAAGGGGAATGAAGGGAAAGGAGGGGGAACATGAAAAGGAAAGACAGTGGAATGAACCCAAAATAATTCTTCTATGTACATATATGGATATATCATATTAAATCCCACCATCATGTACATCCACGAGAATGGAGTCCTAATTAGGATAGATACTTCCATGCTTGAATAATTCTACCAAAATGAATTATACTGTCATGTATAACTAAAAATAACCAATAAAAAATGAAAACAGAAAAAGAATTCCTATAAGTCAATTTAGCAAGAATGCCCACCCATGAATAATATCTGATCTCCCTCTTTTTCTGGTAAGAGTCCTTCATCATTTACTATTTCCATACTGATATCTCATCACCATGGTCTTTTTCTGCAAACAACCTGTTAGATTGATTTAGCCAGATATCTGTGTTGTGGTCAAATGCTATAAATTCCTGCTTGCCCATGCTACATTATGAGTTAAGCTCAATTTTGTCTTCCACTGTAAAATTCCTTCAGAGTAGTCCCTATACCTATTACAGTGGCTCTAATAAAGTCTAGGGGCTACATTATCATGCTCTAATAGGTGTCATTGAACAACAGCTTTCCACTTACATTTTGATGTGAATATTTTCAGTCTTTGATAGCGCAAAAATACATGCATACACAAATACATAGACACACATACCTAATTTTTTTTTTGCACCTAAGTTCTTACAACTTGTCTCTGCCGGTTAGTGTATATACACAGTAACTATGGTAACAGGAACAGTTCAATTAAGAAGCCATGTATAGAGGTTGTATCTCAGTCTTAGAGTGCGTGGCTAACATATGAAAGGCTGTGGTTTTGATCTTTACCAACATGAAAAATGAATGCATGAATAAATAAACAAATTAATTATTTAATTAGAAACCATGTATGAAAGCAGAAGCTAGATGCCATTCTAATATCTTTTAATTAAAATTTCCACCCAGAATATTATAGGTGCTCAATAATGGTTGAGGTTAATCAGTCAAATTACTAACAGTTCCTCAGAGACTTTGAAATAAAATTTGGCTGCAAAATTCTTATACAAGGGAAATGACAAAATATGTCTTCATATGGTTTTGTTCTTATATAGATATTCAGTAGATAAGATATAATCTGGTTCTTCATGATGGATGTTGCCACACTGCCTAAAATATTTATATGGTTTTGTAATCTAAAGTGGTGAAAAAATTGTTCTTTAAAAATTTGAGACTATTTAAGAAATAAAGTAATGCAGTGAAATATTGTTAAGATAAGAAATATCCACATACCTGCTTTTTTTTTAAAGATGGTGCTTTTCTGAAATTTCAAATGAAAAAAAAAAATGTTGGATTCTCAGTCAAATAAATTGTTCGTGACCTTGCTTTTAAAAATACCTGTTTTGGTCTTTATTTATTTTTGTTTGTTTGTATAGAAGTGCTTTTGAATGTAGAAAAAGATATTTTTCCCCAGGCTAAAACAAGGGAAGTTATATTAAGTTAACCAATTATCCAAATTCCTGTAGACAGCCATCCAGATAGTTGTACAAGAATATAAAATTTCTAAGTAGGTAAGCTATTTTTTTTTTCCTTTTCATTCCTGGAATATTTGCATGTATTCTATATAAACACAGATTTGATTTGATTTTGCAAATTTCCCTTTGTCTTATCTTTTGAAATATTACACTATCAGGTACCCTTTTAAATTAAAAAAAAATAGCTCATTAAAATTTTCTAGGTTCTCATAAAAGGTAGTAATGCTAAACTAAGAACAACCTTGACATTTTATGAAAATAGAACTCACAAAATACCAAACCACATTTTCAGTATTCATAATCTTAGAATAAAAACAAAGTCTGATCTATTTGCATTAAGAATACATTTGCATGAATATGGTTTAATTTATTTTCTTTTTTGTCCACATTGAAATGATAGAAATAAGCTGTATTAATGTTTTATATTATTTTTGATTACCAAGTATTCATCATATATATTAGTGAGGTTCATTAATGTGATACTAAAACATATGTGAAAAGAATACACTGATTAAATCCAATGTCCTTGATCACCCTCACTGTCTCCACTCCTCTTAAGTTTAGGAATCACTATTCTTCATTCAGGTTGATGTAGTTTAGCTCTCACATGTGAGAAGGAACAGATAGTACTTATCTTTCAGTGTTTGATTTATTTCACTTACCATAATGTTCTCCATTTGCATTCATTTTGTTGCAGTTGAGAGAATTTCATTTTTATGTATGATTAATTAATATCCACATGTGTATATGTATCATGTCTCCTTTATTTATTCACCCATTGATGGGAATCTATTTTGATTCCTTACTTTAGCTATTGTGAGGAGTGTCACAATAAACGGAGCATGCAAGTATCTCTTTGGAAATTAGATTCTTAATCTTTGATTTTTATTTTTGAAATGTTGGAGAAAGTATTCACAGACATTAAAAAATTCATAGTACTAAAGAGTAGAGACTAAGCATTTTAATTTATTTAGGTTTTGCAACCTATAATGTCCATTAACAATAAAGTCAAGAAAATTCCATTTATTCAAAGAAAAAATGGCTAAAACCCTAAACCAATACATGTCAAATACATAAAAACACAGGAAGGATAGTAATTTAAAAGTCAGTACTCATTCTTTAAGGCCAAAAGCATGATTTTATTGCCTCTAGTATTAACTGAGAAACCCAACCAACAATTTGCTATTAGTTAGGATGTCTAGAAGTGTAAGCAGAACAAGATAAATAAATAGACCATGTCTATAATAATGAAATCAGTTCATTAAAAGTAGTAGCATTGTTTCAAAAACATCAGAACTGTTTCTCATAGCATAGTTATATAAATGTTGGAAACTGTGAGGTAAGGTGGACCAATGATGATTCATTCTACCTCTAATTTATAAAATATGGGAAGAATTATGAAGTGGGACATTTCACCATTTTTATAGTGATATAAAACTGACTAAAATATTAGGTTAAATAAAATCCAATTTGAATTTCTGAAACATAAACACTGAATAAATTAAAATATATAATTAGGGAATGTTACATCTTGTTTAAATTTGATAACAAATTTTGTGTGTTCATAATATAAAATTAATGATGCATCTAAAATATGCAAAGTGATGACAACTTCTTTATTAAAAAGAAGAATCAAAGGACATTGTGTATAGTGAATAAATAAATAAAATGTTACCTACAAAGTGATAAAACAAATGGCAATACAAATATCAAACCAAATACAGTTTCTAAAAAACATTCAAACATCATAACAAAAGCATACAGATCACATAGTAAAGGACTTCAAGGAAAGCATTCAAAAAATAGTTATACAAATACAAAAGACACAAATAAGCTATTACAATAAATATAAATAACATTTATGAAAACTAGTGTTTCACATTTTAGACCCGAGGGGGGAAAACACTTTAAACCTATATCAAAATTTTTGATGCTATGTTAATATGGATTTGAAAACACAGCAAGTTCATTGAATTAAATACAACATTTTTTTTCCTAGATATTAAGTTGCAATAATATTTTAACTAAAATATATATACTTCACAAGAAAAAAGCACAGAAGCGGTGATAAGAGTTGACTCACTATTCTGTCTTACTTTAAACAAATAATAATGTAAACATAATCGTTAAAACAAACATTCAAATAGTACAAACCAAGTTAAGCTAAGAAAACATTTTATTCTTTCCCTCTTTGTTTAGTCATAAAGTGCCGAAGTCTGGCTGGGCACAATTCAGGAGCCACTTGTCAAAATAAATGAACTTTATTTTTAGAACACACACACCAAACCACACAACTCCTCAGGAAAAACTTTCAGAGCCCAACTGCCACCACCGGCTTTCCACAAGCCTCTCAACCTCCCCCACTCCTCCTGCTCTTGAGGCTGATTGGCTGGGTCGCGTGGACAGAGCCAAAAAAAAAGTCCCCCAATGAGCAGCTCCGTGGTCTGAAATGGCGGGGAAACAGCCCAATGAGCATCACCACAGAGGAGCCAATCAGTTGGCAGCTAGAAGTTCGCTGGGTCCTCTGTGAGCCAATCATCAGCTGGCACCTGGAAGTTTGCTGGCAGCTGGAAGTTTGCTGGGGCCCCTTCGGCTGTGGCTCTCAACATCTCCCCCTCTCTGTTTAAACAACAAACATGTGGCTTAGGGACCGTGCCTGCCTTAGGTTGTCCAATAGTACATGTGGTCCTTACCCGTTATCGGATGAACTGACCTCAAGGCGTCAGCCTCCTGTCTTAGGTTGGTACCATTGCAATTGGATCTTACCCATCATTGACTACCAGTCCAGCATACAGCCACACCTGTGGATAGGTCTTTGTACCAGCGGGGGGGTGAGGTTCTTTGCCTCACCTCTGTTGGCCCTCATGACAAGCAGAAGGGAGGAAGATACACCAAGCCAATTGATGGCTCCTTTTGGAAAAATTGTACCACCGATGACACCATCAGCAAAAATACTCCAACACTACCACAAGTCGCTGCACCAACAGATAGTTCACAATGCATACAAGTGAGTTCACAATGCATACAAGTGATACATAGTCCAGGCAAGTTCTGCAAGCAGTTCAGTGATGGTTACTGCAGAAGCTGTAGATTGGTTTTATCTTTGTCTTCAATGGCACTGGGATGAAGATAGGAATTCTGGCAATAATGGCTAAAGAAAAAATTATGTAACATTCCAGAAGGCACTAAAAGAAAACAATTTTCTTAACAATTTACATTATCTTGAACAGAATTATTAAATATAATGAAAAGGAAAGGTGAAAGTAAACAAACAGATCTGTTGACCTCCTTTTTTGTTCGCATATTAAAAAAATCCTCAACAGCTGTTTACCCAAATTAAACTAAACCATTTAAATCACGTGAATAAAAAAAAATATTTGGATCCATTTTTTCATGAGCGCTCATCTTATATGATATATGGACATACATACATACAAACATACAACATAAAACACAAGTGTGCACACAACACATAACATAATAGTAAAGGCCTTATAACTTTTTACAGGTGAAATCTCCATTGCAATATTTAAAAACTCTATAGTCAAAAAATAGAACTGATCAGCAAAACATTAACCTAAGTCTGTATGAGCTCAAAAAACAAAATAGAACTTCATTATGTGGGAAAGGGTAATAATAAAATAGATATTGAAAAAAGCATCCTGGTTCTGTTGCAGATGTAAAATAGCCAAACTGGAGTTTTGGATATCAGTTGTTATGGATTTGAGCCAAATCATCTTCTTTTTGGTCTGTAGAAATCGCTTTAGTTAATCTTTCTGGAATCCAAATCGGCTGCTGTTCTCCCTGTGGAAACACATAAACAGATCCCCGACTCCAGACAATTACTGGGTCAGGACATATCCATTGTCCTGTTAGAATATCCTTCCAAAGTACCTTGGGCTTATGTACATTTTTTGGACACATATGCCTTTCTGAAGCACTAAGCCCTGATGAATCCAAATTTAAAAAGTTTAGAGTAAAAATTGTTATTTAAAGTTTATCTTTGGGTAATATATACCCCTTCCCAATTCCTTCTTTTTGCTTTAATAAGTACATTTTAATAGTTTGATGAGCTCTTTCAACTATGCCTTGTCCCTGTGGATTGTATGGGATTCCTGTTATATGAGTAATGCCAAATGATGAGCAAAATTGTTTAAAAGAAGTAGAAGTATAACCAGGGGCATTATCTGTTTTTAACTGTTTTGGAATGCCCACAGTGGCAAAATTTTGTAAGCAATGAGCTATAATATCTTTAGTTTTTTCTCCATCATGAAGGGAGCCCATCAAAAATCCAGAAGAAGTAGCAACTGTAACATGCAAATATTTTAATTTTCCAAATTCTGGCAAGTGTGTGATGTCCATCTGCCAAATATGGTTAGGTATCAGTCCTCTAGGATTGACTCCAAGATTAACTTGTGGTAAAATGGTCACACAATTTTGACATTGTTTTATTATTTGTCTAGTTTGTTCCTTAGTTATTTTAAAACACTTTTGTAAAGTATTAGCATTGACATGGAACTTTTTATGAAAATCTGTAGCTTCTTCTAGTGTAGAGAAAATATGTATGTCATGTGTCATTTTATCTGCTAAATCATTGCCCAAACTAAGGGCTCCAGGCAATCCTGTATATGCCCTGATATGTCCTATAAAGAATGCATCTTTTCTATCCCAGATTAGACTTTGTATAGTGGAAAGCAAAGAGAAAACAGTAGAGGAAGGGGAAATCCTACCAGCATCTTCAAGGGATGCTATAGCATTAACTATATACTGACTATCAGAAAATAAATTAAATACAGAATCTTTAAACATCACAAAAGCTTGTAAAACTGCATTAAGCTCTACCTTTGAGCTGATTGCTTGGGTACTAAAAATGTAAAAGTTTGATCAGGTGTAACTATTGCTGCTGTACCATTATTTGACCCATTAGTGAATATATTTGGAGCATTCATGATAGGTGTTTTTCTTGTCATTTTTGGAAAAATTACAGGATGTGATGACCAAAAAGACAATAAAGGATTAGATGGTAACTGGTTATCAAATGAAACATTAGATTTGCACATGATTATTGCCCAAGTATTTAACTCATTAGCTAACTCATCAATTTGATTCATAATATACAGAGTAATAATTTTATTGGGAGAAATTCCAAACACTCCCTTTGCTGCTTTTATTCCTTTGAGTATTAATTGTCCTACAGCCTCAGGATACCTAGTAAGAATAGTGTTAAGAGAATAAATAAGTAAATGTATAAATAAAATAAAATAAATATATCCATAATAATGGACCTTCTTGCCAAAATACTCCTGTAGGAATATTTTTTGTTGGTAGTACAATAAATAATAAAGGCAAACTTATATCAATTCTATCCAAATGCATATTTTTCATATATGTTTCAATGATTTTTAATGCCTTTCTTGCTTCAGGCGTTAACATTCGGGGTGAATTTGGATCTGATGGACCTTTTCGGATATCAAATAAAGGTCCCAACTCTCCTGTTGGTATACCTAGATAAGGTCTTATCCAATTTGTGTCTCCTAATAACTTTTGAAAGTCGTTAAGTGATTTGAGTTGATCTACTTGTATTTGAATTTTTGGTGGATGGACCATGGTTGAGGATAATAGAACTCCTAAATAATTAATTGGAAAATTTAATTGTACTTTATCTATTGCTATCTCTAGATTATAATTTTTTCATAAGTTTGTAAGTGTGGCATAACATTCTAGCAATGTGTTTTTATCTTTGTGTGCTATTAATACATCATCCATATAGTGAAATATTTGTAGTTCAGGATTTTGATTTCTAAGTGGCTAGGTTACTTTGTTAACATAAATTTGACACATAGTTGGGCTGTTAGCCATCTCTTGAGGGAGTACTTTCCATTCATATCTCTGATCAGTACCTTCATGATTCAGTGCAGGGATAGTAAATGCAAAATGTGGACTATCTTCAGGATGAATTGGAATTGAAAAAAAACCAATCTTTAATATCGATAACTAAAACATACCAAGTTTTTGGCAAAGCAGAAAATTGAGGAATCCCCGACTGAGCAGGTCCCATAATAACCATCTCATTATTAATGGCTCTTATCTTGCAATAATCTCCATTTACCAGATTTCTTTTTACTGACAAAAATGGGAGTATTATGGGGAGACACAGAAGGTTGTATGTCCTTCCGCTAATTGTTGTTTGACCAGGTCATGGGCTGCTTGTATCTTTTCTTTAGTCAGGGGCCACTAAGGAACCCATACTGGTCTTTCTGATTTCCAAGTAATTTTTATTGTCTCAGTGGCCCTTTCTGAAAATCCAACCCATGTCTGTCCATTCCTTGATCTATCTGTATTGGTGCTGCTATATCTTGTTCTTGTTCTCCTAATCTTTTTTCCTTTCCTAAAACCTTGTCTAGTCATAATTGTGAGTGCATTTTCGTTGATGTTATTTGTTAATGTCAAACCTAAATGATCTAGGACATCTCGTCCCCATAAATTTATGGGAAAATGATCTAATACATATGGCTGTACAGTTCCTTCACATCCTTCAGGATCCTTCCAATCTAATACCATTGCACTTCTATGGGGATTAGTCACCACTCCTTGGCCTCGAAGCGTTTGAGTGGCTTATTGTAATGGCCAATGTTTTGTCCATTCTTGATGAGAGATGATGCTATGGTCTGCACCTGTATCAAGTAGCCCATTAAATTCATGTCCTTGAATATTTAGTTTTAGCATGGGGCGAGAATCTAAATTTAAAGAAAGCATAGCCCAATCTACACCTGTGGAGCCTAATCCCTTTGAACCTCTTTCTATAGTACGACTGGAAAATTTATCATGTAGGCTGTGTATTATCAGTAACTGTGCTATTCTATCTCCTGGTGAAATTACTGATATACCCTTTGGAGAACTGGCTATAATTTTCATTTCACCTTCATAATTGGGATCAATTACCCCAGGACTTATCATAAGTTCTTTTAGAGTAGAAGAGCTGCGTCCCAATAATAAGCCTACTGTTCCTTTGGGAAGAGGTCCTTTTACCCCTGTGGGAATGATTTGAACTCCCATCTCTGGAGTTAGTACTGATCTGGCGGTGGCGCAGATGTCCAACCCTGCGCTCCCTCTGGTTTGTCTGATGAGGGATCTGATGGACAATGTGTCCTGGGCACTACCCTGATGGGGTTGCTGGGTTCCTCCAGTGCTCCATATATTTGTGGTTTGGGGCCCCGGATCATTGGGCCCCCCTGTCCATTTTTTGGCAATGGAGCCCGATGCCTTTCTCCATGATATCGTGGATAAACACCTGGTCCTTGTTCATTTTTTGATAATGGAGTACCCTCTATGGTGGTTTGAGAACAGCATTCATTAGCCCAATGTCTCCCTCTATGGCATCGTGGGCAAATACCTGGTATTCTACTTCTTTAATACCTAGTTTTGTTAAACCCTCCTCCTATGGGGCAATTTCTTTTAAAATGTCCTGTTTCTTCACATCTGTAGCATGTTCTTGGCCTGGCATCTAAAGCCTGTTTTACTGCAGCTGCCAAGATTTGCCCTTGTTCATTAATGTCTCTACATAATTTAATATATGTGTATAAATCTTCATGTTTCTATGGTCTAATGACTTCTCTGCACCAACGATTCGCTTGCTCATAAGCCAGTTGTTTTATTAATGGCATTGCTTGTTCTGTATTCCCAAAAACTCTGGTAGCTGTTTGAATAAGCCTATCTACAAATTCAGTGTAAGATTCATTAGCTCCTTGTATTACCTTAGATAATTGACCTTGTAAACCTCCATGTCCTTGTAAAATCTTCCATGCCCTAACTGCATCTGCAGCAAATTGCATAAGCCAGGATCATATGCAATTTGTTGCTGCTGATCCTCATAAGGTCCCTTTCCTAACAACATATCTAGATTTCTCTGAGGATAACCAGCTGCTGCATTTCACCTAGCCGTCTCCTTGCAAAATTCCTCATTGGCAACCTTCCATAACAGGTATTGTCCTCCATTTAGCACAGCTTTACACATATTAGCCCAATCTGCTGGCATCATGTTCAAGTTGTTAATGGATTCGACCATGCTTATAGTGAAGGGTGCTTGAGGACCATAGGTTGTTACAGCCTCTTTTAGCTGCTTCACTGTTTTGAAATTTAAAGCATTGTGAATTTGCTGCCCTCCTGCCTCAAATACAGGGCATGTTAATATTTGAGATCCTGTCTCAGAATCCCATCTATCAACTGTGGGGTTTGGGAGCCTCCCAGCATATGGAGGTGGCCTTGTTGGTTGGACACTTACATCCTCTGGTGATAGAAAGGTGTTAGTAGCAGTCTCCTGTTGTAACTTTCCCCCTGATGGCTTTTTCTGCTCTACACTTTCTTTCTCTGTCTGACTAGCTTGAGAGGCCTTCTCTTTTACTTGAACTTTTTCCTCTGTCTGACTAGTTCGAGAGACCTTCTCTTTTAATTGAATATTTTCCTCTGTCTGACTAGCTCGAGAGACCTTCTTTTTTACTTGAATTTTTTTCTCTGTCTGACTAGCTCGAGAGACCTTCTCTTTTACTTGAATATTTCTACTATAACTATAATACAATCCAACAAGATAAAGCCAAACAAAACTGAAACAGAATGAAACAAAAGTGGAACAACTGAAAATCATTATAGCCTTTCTATCCTCCTGAAATGTCCATCCGTCCTTTCTCCCTATCTGTTCCTTGGATGTGAGCGGTTTTTCCTCCATCTTACACATCTCCAGGGACAGGCAACTTAAAACAAAAGTGAAGCAAAACAAAAGAAGAATCTTAAAATGGCTACCCATCCTCTCGCCCTGCCCTCAGGGGTGAGCAGTTTACCTTATCACTTATCCTCAGTCTCAGTCATTCCCCATTTGAGCCACCAAATGCTGCAGTCTGGCTGGGCACAATTCATGAGCCACTTGTCAAAAGAAATGAACTTTATTTTTAGAACACACACACCAAACCACACAGCTCCTCAGGAAAAACCTTCAGAGCCCAACTGCCACCACCAGCTTTCCACAAGTCTCTTAACCTCCACCACTCCTCCTGCTCTTGAGGCCGATTGGCTGGGTCGTGTGGGCAGAGCCAAAAAAAAGTCCCCCAATGAGCAGCTCCATGGTCTGAAACGGCGGGGAAACAGCCCAATGAGCATCACCACAGAGGAGCCAATCAGTTGGCAGCTAGAAGTTTGCTGGGGCCGCTGTGAGCCAATCATCAGCTAGCAGCTGGAAGTTTGCTGGCAGCTGGAAGTTTGCTGGGGCCCCTTCAGCTATGGCTCTCAACAATAAAGCTTAGAATCAGAATTGGATAATATAATTTATTTTAACTATCATTGTCTATAGAACCTACTGTCATTTTAGTGAAAATGAGTTTATATTTGGAACTTACTTCACCTTTCTGACTCTCTCATGGTCTAAAAATATTTCAGATATGGTCATAGTGCCCATTAGTTGTATGCTACACATTGAATACATTTAATCTGTAATAATAGACTCTCATAGTAGCATAATAATATGTATGAAGTTTTGAAAGAAGGCAATATCCCTAATTGGAAAACAAAATAAAAATAGAGAATGTAACTTAAATTAGGTTCCCTTAACTTCCTTCTTCTGAGAAAAACAATTGCTCTATTGAGTGATAATCTTGTTAGCAAAAGAGCAAATATATCTGATATCCTGTTTACAGAGAGAAAACTGGCATACAGTAGGCATCTTCTCTCTATAAAAGAATAAAAGTGCTTCTTGTCACATACTCTATACAAGTATTGCTAAGTAAAAAATTTATAGACGTAATTCTTAACATTACTAAATCAGAAGAAAATACACAAAAAGCAATTAGCTAAATAAACAGGGACTATACATTCCCCAAACAGTGATACACAGAGAAAAATTACATATGAAAATCCATAAATTAATAAATTGTTTTAAGTAAAATAATTTAAAAATCAGTTCATAAGAGTATAATATTATTTAACAGAACTTACCACAACATATCTTAATAGAACTAAAATAAAATTAATATCACTAATAGCAGTAATACTTGGTTAAATTTACATGTGTGGTAACATTTTCACTGAAGAATATTTTCTTTGAAAAGTATATTTATTGTATGTCCCAATCCTTAAATGTAAATTACCCTATGTCACCAAAGTTCTTCTCCTGATAATTTATGTGAACTAAACAATCTAATATACCCTAAAAACTGGTTATCAACTAATAAATTAACAAAGCTAATCTAGAAAAATGGCCTGTGATTGCAAAGAATATATTATTTTAATAATCCTTTATGAGATAGAAGTCTATGAAGTCATAACAGTTGCAAACCTGTACAAAAGAAAATTTATTGAATAAAGGATATATTAAGTTTACAAGACACAGAGAGACAGGCAGATATTATCTTTGTAAAATAAACCAAAATGTCATGACATGTCAGTTTTAAATAGATGGGTACCACAAGATGACAGAAAACTGGTTAACAATATTTTTTTTCCTCAGTGATTGGATTAAGTGATTTTAAGTTACTTATTTGTTTTCAAAAGTTATAAACATATGATTTCTCTAAATTTTGTACAATTTTGCTGCATTTTCTAATTGAGCCCTTTCGAAACCAAAATAAAGGTTTCAACTAGTTATTATTAAGAATAACATAAAATGGCAAAGAGGAATTTAAAATTAACAACTTCATTGTTACCATCACTGATCCTATCTTCTTCTATACCACACCTTTTTAATTTCTGCAAAATTGTGCATATGCTACATTATTATCACTTTCAACTCCATATACAGAACTACTAAATGCACAGCAAGGCTGCATAAAGAAAATCTTCATATTGGAAAAAAAGCTAAGCACTGTCCTTACATTTCTGGGAGATTTTGCTAAGTATATCTGAAAATGCATTTATAGGGATTTTGATATAATACTGAAAAAAGAAATCATTATTCCAATGTTGATAATAGGATAACTTGTGATGTGATTTGAATATTTTCACACCATGCTCAAATTTTCTATTTTACAATATCTACACTATCTACAGCATGACATAAAATTAACATGTTTTCAATTCCTCAGAACAAATTTTTGTAATTGACATAATATTATTGGCCATTATTTTTTCCTTAGTTCAATTTTAAATGTTCTGTGTTTGAAAATAGGTTAGCTATATAATAGACGAACATTATGTAATCACAACCTATGTTCAGTTATTCTCATTTATTCCTGTCAGGATTAAATTCTAGTAGTCCTTGTTATAATTTAAGTCCAAATTAAACACATTTATTTGAGTTGGTGCTTTCTTAATTTGTTCTGATATGCAAAGGATTTTAAAGTGTGAACAATAAGTGAGCTATATAAATGCAAATGATTGAGAAGTAGGTTGTTACATATTAGTGATTATATAAGAAGTCAACAGAATTATTAACATAAATTATAATATCAAGAAAAAAATATTTTACGGAGAATAGAAAAATTATAAAATATGTCAAGCTATGTAGAAGAAACGCCATGCAACAATATGCAACAAATCATTTATATTTGAAAAACAAAAACATCAACAAAAATTATAAGGAATGGTAACTAGAGCTATACAAAATTTAGTGGACAGTTTGCATCCTCTTCTGGACACCAAACAAAAGAGCAACAGGCATTCTGAACAGAGTTACCCTGCTGTTAACCAACAGAATTGCAACTTAAATCCGGTCATTCCAGTTTCTAATTCAATATTTGCTGGTCAAAATATGTATTTTATAAAGATGGAGAAGGAAATAAAACTTGTTTGAGATTCTAATTTTCATTTTTTTCAAAAATACTTTATTTATATTATAAGAGATTTTTAAAAAAATATATGTTTTGATCAAATTTTAGTTTTGCTATTCTTGTTGCCTGTCATATACCTATCAATCAGTCTATTTATCTATCATTCTTCTGACATGAACCACATGTAAGACAATAGCCCCTTAAGATTACAGAGAAGCTAAAAGAATCCCTATTATCCAATGATGTTATAACTGGCACAATATCACATTATATCTTTGTTTGTGGTGATGTTGCTATAAACAAACCTACTATACTGCCAGCCATATAAACCAATAGCAATAATATATTTTACATAGTATGTAATACTTAAAAAAATATGGCAAATAATTGTGTAACTGATTTATGTATTTGCTATACCCTACTTTTTATAGTTATTTTAGGGTATACACTTCAAGATATTTTACCATAAATCAGTATGTCATTTTACTCTGATAACATTCTTATACGTCTCATCAAGTGATTGACCTATATCATCTAGGTTCATGTAAATACACTCACTCATATTTGCACAGTGACAAAATTACCTTAGCAATTATGTCATCTACTAGTGCATTTTTCAAAAATGTGTCTATTTTGAGTGATGCATAATTGTATGTTACTGCAGTGTTAAATTTCTCTATGGAACTTACATTGAAAGTTATATTTTAAATAGTTTCTATTGTATTAATGTATATTTTATGATGCAATGCACTTTCTTAATTTTGAAAGTAATGTTTTTCCTTCCCATGTATGTAAAAACAATGTGGTGTTGCTGCAGAGATGCTCATGGTATCTGAAGGACAATGTGACAAAGCTGTATTTCAACACCAAGCTCAACAAAGTGTAGCAAAAGGGGAAGAGATGAAACCCTGAGCATGTGAAACAGGTTTCTACTGAAGTGTGTGAGATTGCTGAATGGGATCCCATGGGAAGGAACAGAAGCTCTCTCAGTTGAATCATTAAAATCGCTGTGAGACAGAATATTTAAGAATATATTGCCTGGAACAATCCATATTGGAACAGACAGAGACAAGATGACCTAGAAGTTCTCCTTCTCTAACTTCTAATACCCTTAAGTTTCTGTACATAGAAAAAATATATATTAAAGTCCGAGGTGAAGTTTTAAACAGTTGGATTGTTTGTATAGCTTTATAGTTGTGTACAGAAATGTCAGGTGATGGTCTATAGACTTAAATACTGCAGAAGAGTACCCTGAAATTTACAAATGGATTAAGTTAATATACTAGTGAAAGTGTCTCCTGAGCTGAACCCCAATTTATATTCATGCAGTTTAATGTGGTCCTCTAAAAAAACATTACTGAAATTCACACTTAGTGTTATGTGCTATGTGTATTAAACTTATGTAGTACACTGATAAAACTTGTGTTGAAAATCAAATCTACAGAATAATAAGAAAAAAAATAGTTTTTTTGACACATCTCTTCCAAAATGAGAAATATTTCTGAAATATTAAAAAACATAAATGGGTTCAAAGAAAATTCTAAGCTTTTTATTGCTTTTGAAATTAGGATTCCAATGCAATTTTAAACATAGTCGATTCTAAAAATGCCTGTAAAAATGTGAAAACTTTTGTGTCTGCCTCAAACTGTCATAAATTGAAATCAGTTAGTAGATTATACTTATCTGGTAACAATATTCTCTAGAATCTTTCTCAAAAAATCCACATAATATAAAGAAAACAAATTTATGCATTTGAACAAACTTAAAACAGAAACCACAGTTTTGGAAAAGGAGAGAAATGTGAAAACATACCAGTTACTGATGGCCTTACACAATTAGATAATAAGTTAACCTATCTATCTATCTATCTATCTATCTATCTATCTATCTATCTATCTATCTATCTATCTATAGTACTGTGGATAGAATCCAGGGGTGTTTTGTTCTAGCCCTGTTTCTTTGCCTACCATTGTCTAGGGATTAAACCCAGGGATCTCTACCACTAAACCACATCTCCAGCCCTTTTTATTTCTTGAGACAAGTTTTTGATAAATTGTTGAGACTGGCCTTGAATTTTGATACTTCTGCCTCAGCATCCTTAGTCACTGGAATTTTAGGTATGTGCTAGCACACTCAGCATAAAAATGGGTTATTTTTTCTCAGGGTTTTCTATGTAGACAATCAGGATGCCTGTGAATACACAGAACAATCCTTCTTTCTTTAATAATGTGTGCTCTTTTCATTTCTTTCAGAACCTCAGTACTATATTAAATAAAAAATTTAAATAAAGGCAGACATCCTAAAAAATAAAAATAAAAAATAAATTAGTGTTTTTGATTCTTGTGGTTCTTCTACTAAAAATAAAAATGATATGACACCTGTGATTCACTAAAAATGTCCATTGAGTCACATCTTTCTTTATTACTTTTGGATTTATGCCTCTTCCTTGTGATATATTACTTTGAAAGCACACCATAGTTTTGTATATGAGTTTTAGAAAATATTGTTTTTTGGTTTGTTGCTAGATTTTTACCCAAATGGAGAGATTAATAACCTAATAATCTGAAAGTAAAGAGGGAATGAGGATAATCTTTAATTAAATAGAATAATCATATTATAATTATTGGCTCAAATAAATATAAATGATGTTGTATAACTGTTAAACTAATTCACAAAATTATTATACATAAATTCATTCTTATATGTCTGATATTTCTTGCAAACTCTTTGTTGGAGTCTGTAAACAAGTCAAAACAACATCTGGAATTTTGCCAGGGGAATGTTAGAGTTCGTAAACAAGTCTGGATGGTGCCTGGCAAAATGCCAAGAGGGAGTGGTTTGAGAAGTAACAAAAGAGAGCCATTAAGTGTGGAGATTCCTTATTGGTTGACTGATGTATCTAGTTTATGTTAATTAGATAAGCTGTGTGGAATGTATAAATACTGCTCCTGTCCTGCAATACAAGGCTCCTACTCCTGCTGTATCAATCAACACAAGTTGTTTGTCACCCCCCTGGTTAGTTTGCCCAGCCAGCCGGGCTGCGGCACTCTTAAGCTAAAAATTTTATTTTTCCTTACAAATTAAATGAAATAGCAGCAAAACTGAAAGAAATATATTGATACTTTTATTATAGTTGTACTACTATAAAATTTTAAAAATCTGCATTTGAAAGTGTTAATTTTGATAAGAACTTAATGTCAAAAACAATAAAACCAAAGTTTAATATTGATATTAGCTTAAGGAAGATAAACTATTATGACAAGGTAGCCATAAGTTTCTAAAGAAGTGTTTTAAGGCTTCTCTTTTAGTTTCTTCCACTAAATAAGCAACATATGCAGATGGATGATGTGGATTCTTTCAGATAATTCTATACGCCTCAGTTCTGTGAAAATTTTTTTTTAAATATAACATGCATAATCACGTAAGTATGTATATTCAATTAAGGTAAATATAGTCCTAAATGACATTATTAAAAACTTAAATAATTTTGTATATTTTAATATCTACCTCAATTACTTTAAAAAGATTAACATTTAATAATATTTAATAATGACAATAGTTATATAACATTCAATAACTGGGAGATTGACTAAATAGACTTCCCAATAGACTTGCATAATCAATAATAAGTAAACTTCCAATAGACTTGCATAATAAATAATAAGTAAACATTTAATACATACAGAAATAGAAGTAAGAGATATGAATATAAATACACTCTAGGGTAAAAAAATCCAAACAAATATCTAAAGTATAGAAAGTAAGACAAAAAGTAGCCATTTATATTTATATAAATTTGGTCATTATGTTCTAACTTACCAAAAATTAAGTCCTAGGTAACATCATTGAGCAGATTCAGATGACATAAGTGTTTCTTTAACTTATCAGATTAACTCTGTATCTCTGGTAAAATTGGAACATGAATAACTAATGTCTCTCTATTCAATGTTCTAAAAGCTCTAATGTCTGTGATTGCTATTTTCATTATGTGCAATGTACAATATTTAAACAAAACTAGATAGACCTCAGGAATGATTACGGGGTATGCAAGTTGTTGACTGCAATAAATTATATAACTTTCCATCACTTTTGCCCACATGGTACACATTTTAATCCATGTATATTTTCATAATATACTTCAAAACTTCATATTCCACATACACATGATCACCTGCAATTTAAAGATGATTTTAAGTTATTAATGAAAATAATTTCACATATGTTTATAACTAATATCAGTTATTAAAATTTCCAGGCTCCTATCTAAACCCTATCTGTATATACAAATTTATTTAGCCTACAACATATTATAGCATATAATGCCCTGGAAATTATGTGTGTGTGTGTATATATATATATATATATATATATATATATATATATATAGATGGACACAATTCCATTACTTTACTTATTTATTTTTTATGTGCTAAAGGATAAAACCCAGTGCCTCACACATGCTAGGTAAGCACTCTACCACTGAGCCACAACCCCAGACCCATTATAAATTATTATTGAACATAATAATTTTAGTAAATTTTCTTTTTCTTTTCTGGTGATTCTGCTTCAAGAGAGATTTAGACAAATATCTTTATGTTGTTTTCTTTGAGTTTCATCAGCAATATTTATGGATATCAGTTGCAGAAGTAAGAATATGCACATCAAATAAAAATATAAAAATTCCCAGATTATTATTTAAATAATTTAACAAGCTTTCTATGATTCTTCCTAAACTTACTTATACAAGCCTTGGGAGTTGTATGTATAGTCAGGTAAATTTGTTTGAATTTGTGAAACCCAACAAAGAAAAATACATACAATCTTGTGCACACCCTCAAAATTTAGCCCTTCACTTTATTGAGGGTGCTGGAGAGGTAATAAATAAATGTCTGTCAAAATATAAATTTTTGTCATTTTAGTCAATCTCCCAGAAGCTATGAATGGCATTTTTGTTTCTAGATACATCTCCCCACCTTATAAAAGTATCCCTGGCAATAACAACTCCCCCAAATCAAAGCTGAGGTACCTATTTTTTTTTAGCTTTTGAAGTTAAAGTAGATATTATTTTAAAAAGTATTGTGTAAATTTAGTTTACAAAATTCAGTAGAAAGCATTTCTAACTAGAATCTAATGGAACCATCCATTTAACATGTTAATTCTGTATCTATTCCAAGAAGAAATGCTTCAGTTAACTTTGGTAAGCAAATGACACAATAAGACTTTTCTAACATTCACTGGGTTCTACAATAAACTATTGAATTTTTAAGGGCTGTTGAAATTAAAATATAAACGGATGGATGATATTCTTAATATTTCTAAAACAGCAAATGAAAATTTGATCAACAACTTTAAGTACAAATATGAACATATTTTCTCTCAAAGCTAATTAGGGAAAAAAAGGAAAAATTAATGAAAGCAATAAAAGTTGTGTGAAAAATAAACATTTGAAATTTCTCTTCACTTAAGACTTTCTGAGAAAATTTTATTAAAATCTGGCACTTCCTGTAAAATTAAAGCCTTAAAGTTATGATTAATTAATTAGGACTCTAAATATCCCTGAAGTTTTATTTCTGGAATGTACAATTGCCTTAACTGACTGTTCTCTTCTTTCTCCTGTAAAAAATGTGGTTACATTGCAAAGGATTAGACTAAAGGACCAGGAACCTTCTCAATATATTTCTGGGAAGGCTCAGAAGGACAGCAAATCCATTTGCCTTTCTTAGATAAATATCCATATTGACTTTTTCTGTAGATTCCATTATATGTAGAATTACATCTTCTTAGAGGTTTACCCCTGAGTTAATTGGTTTAAAACAGAATAGGCATATTTGTTATTTGTTATAAGTAAATAATAGTTTGCTTCTCTGTATAAATGTTGTGTTGGCTTTCAGAATAACATTGATGCACACAGATATTAAAAATTAAACATCCATTATTGTGGAAATTTAAAAGAGGATAAACAAAGAAATGAAGACCTTCTTAGAGTTATTCAGTGCCACATAAGAATTAAATAAATCTATCATAATTCAAAGACACAGGAAAACAATTTTAACTTTTTATTATGAAATAATGATGGATTTTACAGAATTTTGTTTAATAAACTTTTTCTCTTGCTTTACTCAGTGTTATCATTTTGCATGATTATTGTACATTGTCAAAACCAGGAAATTGATTTCGAGATTATTCAGATTTCTTCAGTTATACATGCACATATTTGCTGTTGTTGTTGTTTGTGTGTGTGTGTATGTGTGAACATAGCTCCATGTGATTTAAACACAAATGAGGCTTCATATAACTGTCACCAAAATTAACTTACATAACTGCAGCCTCATCACAAGACTTCATCATGCTACCCCTTTATAACAATCCTCCCTTCCGCAAACCCCAGCCAATAGTAATCCATTTTATCTTATTTCACAGTTATACATATGCAGTCATGCTGTATGCATTCTTTTACATCACTTTGTTTGTTTGTTTTCATTTATCATGATCTCTTTGAGCTGCTGCAGTCTGGCTGCAGCAAAATAACCGGGGGTGACAAGCAACTTGTGTACATTGATACAGCAGGAGTGGGAGCCATTTATTGTAGGCAGGAGGGGTATATATACATTCCACACAGCTTATCCTAATTAACATAAACTAGATACAGCAGTCAACCAATAAGGAATCTCCACACTTAATGGCTTGCTGGCATTACTTCACAAACCACTCCCTCTGGCAAAATGCCAGGCGCCATCTTGACTTGTTTACAGACCCTAACATTGAGCTTCATACAATTTGTGTCCATGGATAATTTGTTCCTCTATACTACCACAGAGTATCTCATGGTATGACTGTCCCAAATGTTGTTTAACCATCCACCATTGAAGCACTTTTGAGAAGTTTCCAGTTGGTTGCTATTACTAGCAGCTACTATGTATATTTGTTTGCAATTTTTTATATGAAAATACATTTCAAATCCCTTTAGGATATCTGGCAAAGAGTGCAATCTCTGGTTTAAGGTAAGTTCATTTTTAATTTTAAAAGAAACTATCAAAAGCTTTTTCTAGTGTGGCTCTTTACTTTTTATGTTCCCTCCAATAATATATGTTATCCAAATTTATATGCATTCTCTTTAACATTTGATGGTATAATTATTTAATATATTAAACATTCTGATAGAAGTATGGTGGCATCTAACAACAGTTTTAATATTCATTTCTGTAATGCATAATGATGTTGAATATTTTCCTTCATTATTCTTGTTTGTCTTACATATATCCTCATTAGTAAAATGTCTGTTTGTGACCCTTGGTCATTTTCTAATGGGATTGTTTGTTTGTTTTATTGTTGAGTTATGAGTGTCCTTTTTATGTTCAAGTTATAATCCCTTTTTTGCATATGACCTTTGAAAATACTTTCTCCCAGCATATAATTTGTCTTTCTATCGACTTACAATTCTTCACAAGACAAATATTTTCAAAATGTTTTGGGGCCAAGTGTTATGTTTTGGATATGAGGTGTTCCCCCAAAGCTCTTGTGTTAAAGTAGGAATATTCAGAGGTGAAGTGATTTGATTATGAGAACTGTAACTTAATCAGTTCATCTAGTTTTGATGGACTGTCTGGGTGGGAATTGTAGGCAGGTAGAACCTGACTGGAGGAAGTGGGCCACTAGGGTCATGACTTGGAATTGTTCATCTTCCCTTCCATCTTCTTCTGCCTTTTCTCTCTCTGCTTTCTGCCACTATGAGGTGAGCAATGCTTCTCTACCACACCCTTGTGCTATGATATTTTATCTCACTTTGGGCCCAGAACAATGGACTGAACTTCTGAAACCATGAGCCAAAATAAAATTTTCATCTTCTAAGTTGTTCTTGTCGGGTAGTCTGGTTTCAGCAAGAAAAATTTAAGCCATACAACAAGTTTAGCAAAGTTTTCTTTCATGTGCTATACTTCTTATGTTATGTTAAAGAACTATTTTCTTAGTGTTGGTTGCCAAAGATATATTTCCCAGAAGTTGTATAATTTTGTGCTTTACATTTAAGTCTATGCTCCAATTTGAATTAAATTTTACATAGTTGTGAAGTTTAGTTTGAAGCCCATTTATATTCTACGAATGTCCAAGGGATCCAGTATCATTTTATCTGCTTTTGCTTCTTTGTCAAAAATATTTACGTGGTTCTATTTGGGGTTCTTAAGATTATTTTTTATAGACATCCCTAAGGAATATATTATGTAGAAAATAAAAATAAATTTACATAATCTGTTTGTATTTAGGGATAGAAAGTATACAAGGTGGCCTCCTGTTTTGCTGTTTGAGATTATTCTATTACTGGGGATGTTCATATATGTGATGGTAGGATTGATGTACTCAAGACCATGGTTAAGCAAATAAATCATATAAATTCAGTATTTCAATTTCTGCTGCATAATTTTAATTTGTAATGTATAATGGAGAAGATAATGGTTTTTAAGTCTTGTAACATCTCTGTTCTGAGGAAGAAATATATTTCCAACTATTCCTAGATAGTTTACAGTTGAATATTCCATAAGCAACACAATTTCATTAAGTTTAAATATGAATTTATTATCTCCACAGGATAAGGATGATACCCATTTTTTTCTCCTATTTCCATGAATTTACTTCATAGCACATTTATTCAGATTAGGTACCAGAACTTAAAGTGAAATGTAATATTTTATTTCCCCTGAATTGAAACATTTTGCATATTGCCAACTCTAGCCAAAGTGTCCCAAAGTTGATGTGAATCATGTCTGTAATCAACCTTTTTCAGTGAAGCTGCTTTAAGTTTTTACTGTATTTTTCATACATGTTGTAATGATATCACGTTAACACTCTAATATCATGGCAATAACACTATTTTCTTTATTATGATTTACCTTATGTTTTTGTTCTCATGGTCTTCAATGAAATCTAAGGTATTATGTTTCCATTTAATTATCTATAAAAATGAAGGTTAATTTAGCAATGTTTTACTCTCATTCTAAGGATGAAATTAAATAACAATTGATACAAACCACTTTAATGCAGTAGTTAGCATATAAGTGCTCAACAAATGTAACTAAGTCTAATATCATTAGTAAGTTATACAAAACTCTTGATTTTTGAGAATGAGTGCACATTTTCTAGCTAATCTTCCTTAAATGTGCAGATTAGCTTAAATTTATACTCTAATTCATTATTTGTATCCTATTTGCTCCATGGTGATTAAGCCCAAGTTAAACTTCTCCATTCCCCTGATTAATTACATATTTTCTCTTCCTTTCTTAAAACAATATGTAATAAAGCATGTATTAAATGGTTGTACATTTAAATTTTTACAACATTTTTCCTTTAATAAATTGAGTTTCTAAAATCTGGTACTTAACCTGTTGTACATTTTTAGTACCTAAATATTTGATTGATTTAATGGAAATCTCAGCAATAACATATAAACAAATAACATTTACACCAAGACCATTAAAGTTAGAAATAAAAGACCCTATAAATGAGTTCAAATATTAAAATTAATTTTTATAATCTTCCAAGAATTTTCCTCATACTTTTACTAACTCCCTTTTTAGAATAACTATTACAAATACATTTTGTGTTTTGTTTTTATTTTATTTGTTCATATACTTAAATCCTTGAATATATCTTCATGAACTTTATTTCATATTTTTTTCCTAAAGATGAAAATGTTATAATCTATGTCAAATGTGTTTCTTTTCTATGACAAATAATGGACCTACTTATGCCAGGAACTATAAAGAGTTATCACCATCTTCATAATGTACTGTTACTTCTTTGCATGGGCACACCTACCCTCATACACAGTTCACAGGATTTTCATCAGACATTTTAGGGGTTTATAAGGCTATTCATTTTATTTTTCTCTTTCCTCTTTTTTTTTATGTTCTCCTACAATATTGTCTTACACTTGACAGTTATGTAATAATAGCCATGAAGATAATGTTTCATATTTCTATGTGCTCATAACATAGAAAATTATAATATCTATTAATATGCTTTTAGAAATATAAACATTTCTGGGTCTTTTTGTCTCAATCATTATAATACTGTTATCATTTGATAGAGTTTTTTTTTGAGGGGCGTTCCAGAAATTGAACTCTGGGCACTGGACCACTGAGACAAATCCCCAGTCCTACTTTTTGTATTTCAGTTAGAGACAGGGTCTCATTGAGTTGCTCAGCATCCCATTTTGGCTGAGGCGGGGTTTGAATTTGTGGTCTTCCTGCCTCAGTCTCCCAAACCACTGGGATTACAGATGTGCACCACCATGCCCATCTTGATAGTTTTAGTTGCTTGTTTTTAATGATTCTGAAAATTGTAGTAAATTAATCAATTATGCTTTAATTGCTCTAAATTCACATTTTTGCATTCTTTCACAGTTTTAAAGTGTTCAAATACATGTGTATATCTATTTTTTCTTTTACATTGGTTTTTTAATGTGAAACATCAAACATACAAAACAGTATAAGCACCTTTAATGTTCCATCAACCACCTAGATGTAACAATAATATCATATTTAAAGTCCTCCCACACCAAACCCACTGCCAACTCCTTTTCTTTATTTAATCTCTAAATTATCCTCAATTAGGTAATGTTCAGCCTATACCTGATTTTGATATGTTCACTATGTATTTTTATGTCAGCATATATGTATATTTTTAAATATATGATTTAGATGTCCACAAATAATAAGACAACTGTATTTTTTTTAAATTTTGGAATGTATATTAGTTTTTAGGTGCTCTTCTTTTTTCTTTTTCCTTTTTTTGGTGGGGGGAATGTATTTTTATCACATACATCTTGGTAACTGAAATATTTCTAATAAAACAGGTGTGCAATAAATATAAGTGAATGAATAAATTAGCAAAATACTTTAGATTGAGAGTTAATAGGGATCAGATGTTGAAGCATGTGTCTAGAAAATTATTTTGATTATATTCATTTATTATCAATGATTTCTAACATGATATTTCAGGCAAGGAGAAAACAATCTTGTAAAAGTATTAAGAAAATATCAAAACAAGTAACAACACAAAAAAGACAAAATTTAGGTTTTCTGATGCTTATGTCTTGCTACTAACTTGTAAGACTTAACTATATTCTTCAGCATGCTTTAGCTTGCATGAGTGCATTCTAAAAATGTTTGATGTATGATATAGAATATCTACTAACAATATAGAATAATAAATCACAATAACAACGCTCACTAGACTTAAAGTCCCTGAGAGTTGGAAAATCTTAACTGGAAATCTGGCATATCATAGGGTTACCACATTGGATGACTTTGACCACCAAATAAGGTTATGAGCATGCCACTTAAACATGGAGCACTTCCCTATCTGGGTTATAATTACAGAATCATGGAGAAGTGGGGCTACTATAAAAATCATAGTGTGCAACCTTGTGCTTTGACTTATCTTTTCCTTGTCTAATATCAGGTAAATCCTACAATGTAGGCAATATAGTGTCAAAAAATCCTAGAATATTTTCAACTAGTGATTTTTTTTTTTGGAAAAGTAATTAGATAGTTTATGAGGAATTTTAAACTCAAGGAATAATTCAATTATAATTTAAGTCTATAAGAAATTTTTGACAGATATCTGTACTTGAAACTACCTACCACAGGTTCTGTACATTAGCTTCTACAAAATATATTTTATTCAGGATTATTATATAAACAATACTGTAATAGAATCATTAGAAATAATCTATCCTATTGAAAGATCTTTAATTTTGAAGGAGTGAGCATAAGTTTTTAAAACTGATAAGACAGAAATTATTTTATTTATTTAAGACTTTAAGTGAAACCCTGTGGCAACTTATAATCTGTTTTAGTTTCTTAATTTAAAAATAGTTAGTTGCCATCAAGAATATTATACATCTTGGTCTCTCCTCTCCTTCTTGACCATGAGTTATTGAATAGCTATGCACATGCTTTCTAAAATAATCAGTTAAGATTTTTTAAGCCCATATTCGATAGTCATAAAATGTGTTATTGTAATTAAATGGGAAACATATACACAGGAATTCTTTTTTTCTTTTTAAATTTTTAATTAGCATAATGTATTTTGATTTATTGCACATAATTGCAGCACAACTTTACATATCTAGGGTTGTACACAATGTAGCATTGAAGTCATACATTGACCTAGGGCAGTGATGTCCATCTCATTTCACCGTCTTTCTTACCTCCATGCCCCCTCTCCCCTCCCTTTGTCCCATCAAAGTTCCTCCATTTTTCCCATGTTCCCCCTATTATGGGTCAGTATCCACTTATCAGAGAGAACATTTGGCCTTTGTTATTTTGGGGGGGGGATTGGCTTATTTCACTTAGCATGATATTCTCCACCCCCATCCAATTACCTGCAAATGCCATAATTTTATTCCCTTTTAATACTGAGTAATCTTCCATTGTGTATATATATCACAATTTCTTTACCTATTCATCTATTGAAGGGCATCTAGGTTGCTTCCTCATTTTAGCTATTGTGAATTGAGCTGCTATAAGCATTCTTGTGGCTGCATTACTAAAGTATGCTGATTTAAAATCCTTTGGGTATAGACCAAGGAGTGGGATAGCTGGGTCAAGTGGCCCAAGTTTTCTAAGGAATCTCCATATAGGTTTTCCGATTGGTTGCACTAATTTGCTGTCCCACCAGCAATGAATGAGCATGCCTTTTCCCCCACAACCTCAACAACATTTGTTGTTATCTGTATTTTTTGTAACTCCCATTCTGACTGATGTGAAATGAAATCTTAGAGTAGTTTTGATTTGCATTTCTCTAATTAGTAGAGATGCTAAACTTTTTTATATATTTGTTGATCAAATGTATATCTTCTGAGAATTGTCTGTTCAGCTCTTTAGCCTATTTATTTATTAATTCATTTTTAACTATATTCTAAATCATAGGTTATATTGAAGTGTTCCGTATTGTTTAGTTGCAAATAAAAACTACTATATCTTCAGTCTATAAATAACTATAAAGATTTTGTCATTGTTCTGCTTTAATGAGTATCATTTTTCTGCATTCCGTGTTTAAAGTCTTATGAATATATGATCAATTATGTATTATCAAGAATCATTCACTAAAAAAGGAAGACTTTTTGGTACATAAATAAAAATTAAAAAAAAAAAATCTTTACCTTATGGGAGAAAATGTGATTGAAGGGAGATAAATGACAGAAAGAAGTTTTGTTAAAGACAATACCCATATTCTAGTCAATTAATCCTGAAAAAGAAACATTTGGACACAAAAGAGAAGACATCTATGATCAACAGGTTCTGAGTTAGAGTGGGGTAATAGGAAGATGCTCGGTTGTGCCATTCACGGTAGGCTGACTATATTTATTGATAATGTACTGTATGTTTCAAAAAGCTAGAAGAAGGGATTTTGAATATTTTCACCATAAGGAAATGATAAATCAGATAGTTATGTTTAATTTGATGTAAAAATTATGCAACCTACACAGGTATCTAAATGTCACATGCCACTCAATAAATATGAATAATTTGTAGGTTTTGTGTATCAATTACAAATAAATTTGATAAGTTAAATAGGTAAATAAATAAATAAATAAATAAATTCCTTGGAGATCTACCCTTTAAAAATATGTAAGTTGTTAGCACAAAATATTCAAATTTTACTGTTTAAAATTTTATTGCATCTACTTTTAATTTATTTTGCACATCCATAAAAGCAAAATAGAATAAAAAAGTTTTTATATTGTGAAAAAATCACATATGTAACGTGAAATATAATAAGACTTACCTCAATGTTCAATTTCAATGATTTTATTATCATTTAAATACAATAAACAATTATAACAAATGCAAGCACTGATAAAAAATTATATATGCACAGTTTTCTTTTGCCTAATGTAATTCTTAAATATATGCTATTTGTATGTACACACAGATTATCTAGTGGAGACTAATTGGAAAAAGAAAACAGTAACTAAATTAGCACTTTAAAATCAGCCGATAGCAAGATACAGTCCTTAAATAGTTCTTTGTCATAAAACATAGCTTAAAGTTCAACACAGGCATAATATTAACTAGGGCATACTTCAAGGCCTGTAATTGGACTTTATCCCAGAAAAGGCTAAATAAATTGAAATATGTTTTATATCATTATGCATATTCTTCTGTGATAAAAATAGTCTTCTATTTCTTAGTAGCATGAGAAATTGTCCAACAGGGGAATAATCAAAAAAGGAGGAAAAGAAGCAATCAAGAGACAAAGGGGAAGAATTTTAGCATCCTTTAGGAAAGAAAGCAATAAATGACTTGTGTGAATAATTTCAAAGTCTTGAGTAAGTACTTGTACCTCCCAGAAGATTTGCTCAAAAATTAAAGAAATGTTTTAAACCCTTGAAGAGAACATGTAAGACAATGTTAATGTTTTTTTTTTTAAATCCAGAACATAAAAATATGAGAAGTACAATATTTACTGACAAATTCTTATCTGAGAAACCACTAAAAGAATATGGAAATAGCTTAGTAACACAAGGCTATAACCCATGAATTTTCTCCAGTAAACAAAAGATTCTCACTAGCATGTAAATTAATTTGGTAATGTTCAATGATGAAATTCACTTAATATTTATATAAATATTTTGTAGAGGACTATATATACACATTGCAAAGGAGGTGGGATCTACAATTTAGCATTGTTTACATCTTTAATCAAAATGAAATATTGAGTTTTACCATGTTTATAGTCAATCAGTTATTAAAATTCAAATGCTTAATTATATTGAGAAAAAAATAATATAAGTAATTGCTTGGACCTACATGATTATTATACTTTAATATTTCTGTGAATAAACTTAAAATAAAATATTATAGTGAAATTAATGCCAAACTTCAAACAAAAATACATGCATTAACATCTGCTCTGTAGCAAATGTGAAGTTTGCATAACTGTTAAAGAACTTAAACATTTTATATATATTTTAAACCTCAGTGTTACATATAATGTAATGAATGGCATTATACTTTTCTAATTTGTTAAGTACATTATTTAGCATTCAAACTTCAAAACTAAAAATCTCTTTCTTGGATTGATAAGATTTTAATAGTTCAACAAAGCAATAACTAAGATTTTTACCTCTTATTCTTAGATAAGACAGAATCAAGGCTGTTAGAACAATGCGAAAATGGGTCTTCCTTGGATTTCTAGGCATTTTTTTTAGATCTTCTTCAGTCCCTTAGGTCTACAATCTTCAGATTACTTGAGTGTAACTCTTTTCAGTGTTGAAAATAAGGGCCTTGATATCTTTGGTCTCAAGGACATATCTTGATTTCTTTCCCTTCATATTACTTTCTTTCTTTTTTTTTTTTTTAAGATCATTGAAAGTTTGGTCCTTATAACTAATCTTGAATTATTAAAACAAATATTTCTCTTTGTGATGGTGATCTTTGCCTTTATGCTTCTGTTGTAGTTTCTTCACCTAAATGCAAAAGTCATTATATACAAACTGCAGCCATTTATATCATTCTTTAGCTAGAGAACATATAATGTCTCCTAGCTACGGTAATTTCATATCAAACTGTTTCAATCTATCAACTGTTCATGTTTATGTGCAATATATGAATATAAAACCAAGTCACAGAAGGAAATAAGGAAATATCTAAAGTGGGTATTTTAGTACATTTAAAATATTACAACAGGAAGTTTTGTACCAATGAACTTTATGAAAATTTAATTCCGTTTTTCATTTCTTAATTAGAAAAGATTGCATTAAAAAGAAGCCATTGCCTTACAAAATTAACCAGAATTAATTTTAAAAATATATATTTTTAAAAATATTACAAAGGAATTTATCACATTATACTCTCCCTCCACAATCCTTTTGTAAAGAAGTCATTGTATTTTCTCTATGACTAGAGTGTCAATTAGTACATGAATGACTTCTTGGTTTTCAGGAAAGATTAATAGTTACAATCCAAATATTTTCACTTTCTTTAAATACATTTGTCCTTTATTTTAAGTTGTTCTACATTTCAGATTTTCTAAAGTCTTATTATAAATTTTTAATATTTTATCATTATGAAAATGAATGTGTTGAATTATACCCAATTTCCTTGATTTTAGTTGAGAACAAGTGTCCTTTTTTGACTTCCTATTTTGAAGCTTTTGCAAAAGCAGAGTCATTGATCAATCTTTACGTGAAAGTATCCCCAATCTGTCACATCAGATATAATTTTGCTATAACATATATAAAAATTTGATATAGCATGTTTTATAGATACAATGTGTTACAGACTGATATTTGAGAAGTATGTGTGCAGTTTGTTTTATTAAGAAACCAAAATTGAATTTTCAAACCTCTGTGTCCTTTTATTTTCTTCAGAACCTGACTTAATGTGCCTTTGGCTTGGTTCTTTAATTCTGTATCTCATAAAATTCACTTGAAAAATTCATTCAGATTTTATTGTCACCTATCCAGAAACTCACATAAAGTATCATCAATTTGGTTATTAGCATCAGTTTGTGATGATTATACTTTGGATGGAAGTGAATTTTGTTTTATGAATCATAATATATGTATATTTGTATTATAATTCAACTATGCTAGAATTCACATATTTTTTCAATGTCTTCATTGATATTTTTAATTGTAAAGAAATACATGTAAAAAATAGATGAAAGTGTTAACTGTTTTCAGGTATATCAAGATATATCAAACAACTGGAAATAGAGAATATTATTTTTTTACATACTTGGTTATTCAATAATATAATGAATTGAATACATATTTCTGAAAAGTAGAACAAAACATGTTTGAATTGTTTCAATTAAGGTCAATATTTTACTGATTTCTGAGACATTTAAGTTATGTTACTAAAATTACTCAGATAATAAACAGTATTGGAATTGACTGTGAATAAGTGACATTAAACAATGAAAGAAAAATAATAGTAAATCAAATAATACAAGAAGAAAAAAAAAACTTTATATAACCACTATTTAATGTCATATGTTGTTCTACTTTTTTGCCCCTGAACAATGTAAATCAACAGGTAATAAGTGATATTGATAGACCATGGAAAAATCTGTTTATTTCTATAGCCTGCATGCATAGTATACATTTTTTATACAAACTTTTAAAACTCATAAAAAGTCTCTGCCAACATCCTTTTAAGAAATGTAGAGAACATTTCATTGCCTTTGTGGTTTCAGAAATAATGGGAAAGGTAATATTTGAGAAATGTTAAATATCTTGAAGCCAGTAGATCTGGAAATATCCTTTGAATCTCTTAGGTGTTTATCCACTGAAAATCTCATTATATAAAGCATTTTCTAAAAGACACACCATGTGTTCTTACTGCATAACTCTATGTTTCAAAACATTGTGATTTTAAACAATATTGATTTAATATTACCTATGGTTCATTTGGACAGAAAAGTTTTATAACTTTTAAGGCTTAGCTGAATGGTTCTTCTGCTCCCAAATGTTACTATAAGCCATTTTATTGACCTCATTCTGCTGGGGCATTGCTGAAAAAACAAGATAGTTCTCTCATTCCCAAGGAAATTTATCCATGTGTTCTCTAAGCATTCAGTAGGATGGCTTATACTTCTTTTCACAGCATGACAACTGATCTCCAAAAAAAAAAAAAAAAAAAAAGAAGCAGAACTTGGCAATATCCAAAGGGTCTACAGATAAAAGTCTAAGAAGATCAATCTTACTGTAATCTACTGGCTAAAGCATATCACAGTGGGCCCACATAGAAGAGGAGAAGAAAGCTCTCCAAATTATTTCTGTGAGAATAAACATGCAAAAACAAACAAAAAATAGGGGAATTGGTATTAGTCATATTTAAAGATTATGTATAAATTCCGTAAAATATGCCTTTATGATTAAAATTGGGAGAACATTTTATATTAAAGTATTTGAACAAATAGTTCTATAGCTACATAGACTTTTAAATTTGTATATATTTCTTTTACTTTACTTAACCTAATGTTTCCTATGATTTATTTGAATTGTACTGGAAACAACACCTTGAATTTTGCAAAAACGTACCCATCAAATGATAGAGATTGGATTTTATTCTCACAAAACAGTCTGAATTTTATAAGATATTCTCCTTTTCATTATTTTAAACTTGTATATTCCTAAAATTTTATCTGGAGACAGATACTTATGAACCCTTGATTATAATGTAAAGGCAGAAAAAAAAATGTAAGAAAACTCAGAAAATAAAACATAAATTATTTTATTTTAAAGGTGTAAAATATAGTGGAAGTTATGGGAAGATAGCATTTATTTATATATCAATTATGAAATAACTACTAAATTTTTATAGGTGGCATATACTAAATAGCACAAGGAGCTGTACTTTGTAAGAGAAAAAAGCAGTGTTCTTACCTATCTCTAAATAGTTTATAATTTGATGAAGCATAAAATAAAAGTTAAGTAAATAAAAATAAAAACTCTGATAGGTATATGAAGAGCTGCATAGAAAACAGAAGACAAAGTATAATACAAACTAAAATTTGAAAATGAGCATGAATTATCTGGCAAAAGGATAACATTAAAAAAAATGCTAGAGGTAACATTCTGAGTCAAAACAAAGCATTATAGCACTGAAATAAAGTTCATGTTTCATTTACATTTTGGGTAAAGAGAGAATGAAAGATAAGTTTCAGAAGTAAATAGTGATTGGACAACGTTTTTAACACAGGCAAATAAACTTATTCTTTAAATTTATGTTCATACGAAGGCATTTAGCATGCTTTGCTTTCTTGTTTGCTTGTATATTTACATCATCTCAGAACACAAAATGCTGGATTTACATTTTTAGATTGATCATGTGTGATGATCTCATGAGTGGATCAGAAGGAAACAGGTCAGTGACATCAGGAAAATGCTATTAATATACTGAGGATCAAATAATGATGATGTGAGCTAAATCACAGTGATAGAGAAATAGCTTATTGGGAAATACTTATTACATAGGTCCAATGGAAGTTAATGTGAGAATTTTGAAGTAAAAATATGCAAGTCTTGCCATGTGTGGTAGTGCACTCCTGTAATCCCAGCTACTCACAATCACATGTTTGAGGCCAGCCCCAGAAACCCAGCAACTTTAGCAGCAACACAAGTAGCTTAGCAACTTAACAAGTAGTTAACCTCAAGCAACTTAGTGAGACTCTGTCTCAATATAAATAAATAAATAAATAAATAAATAAATAAATAAATAAATAAATAAATAAATAAAATAAAAATTGATAGGGGATATTGCTCAGTGGTTAAGTGCCCCTGGCTTCAATCCCCAGTACAAGCAAAAAGAATTAATTCTAATAATGCAAGCCTTAAAGAGTAACAGTAATTCTAACATGGAAATCAAGAATAACATTTAAATTTCTGGTTCAGGATGATAAATATGTGGTGGCATATTTCATTGAATTAAGAAACAGAAACAAATAAATTGAGCAGAAGATAGATTAATTTGGGGACATGTTGAAACTGAGAAATTTATAGGACATCTAAGCTTACTCTGATTGAAGATTAAGATGTACTCAGGAGAGAAACCTGTACATGTAATCATAGGATTTAGAGTCTGGCAATAAATGTATGACTGACATGTTTGGTACAGTAACATGCAATAATACATTTATGGCTTACTAAAAGGAAAGTATAACAAAAACTAACTTTTATGTATACATTTCAATTCTGGGCTATTGTGGGTCTGCTGTAACTTGTTGCTTAGCACTCAACTGCAAGTCTGTCCATGTATAGTGATTATCATGAGATCTAGACTATAATTGAAGACCAGTTGTGGGTTAGCCAGTTTGTAGGGGAAAAAAAGTAAAATAATGTGGTTGGAATTCACTGATAATCTTAAAGCTCCCAATCAGTTACTTCTATTCATCTGTCATTGTCCAGAACAAGTCTATGGCCAAGCACAAATTAATAAATAGGATATTATTCTCCATCCTTAGAAAGGACTTCAAATTACACAATTGTGTAAAAGGATACAAAATCTTTCTATAAGACAAAAGTAAAAAGTATTTGGACAAAATATACCATCAACTAGATTTTTTTTTTTTTTTTTTTTAAGACAAGATCTTGCTGAGTTGCTCAGAGCCTTACTAAGTTGCTGAGGGTAGCTTTGAACTACTGCTCCTCCTGCCACAGCCTCCAGATGCACTGGGATTATAGGCATGTACCACCATAGATGAGATTGGCTTAGAAAAGGTAGTAATTAGAAAGAGTAGAAAAGAGGGGGCGATGACATACGTGATATCCCTAAACGATAGTAAAAAATAAGAAAATGGGAAGAGGAAAAAGAGAAATGGAAGAAACTGAAGGTTCAGTGTCCAGAGTTTTAAAAAGAAAACCAAGAACTTGTGACATCTCAGGAGTGAGGAGAACACACACATGTTAAGTGTAAAATTTTGCCCAATGTAGAATAAGAATCAATTGCCTGTGACAGTAGACATATCTAGAATATGTAGATGTAATTGATAAGGCTATTACAGAATACAAAGATGTTATGGAATTTTATTGCTTGAAGACCAATGAGGTGATTTTCTAATAAAATAACTGTAAAATACTTAAGAGTGCTTGCCCCTAAGTCCCAGCTGGGTGGGTGAATTGTCAGAAGAATTACTGATCTCTTCCTGCACCTACTGAGCAGGTAAAAAGCAAACTGCAGTGGATGACAGGATGGAAAATGAAAAGGTAGTAGTCCAGCCAAGTACAAATTTTACATCTAGAGTGGTAAAGACAGGTGAGTTTTCTTAGAGTCACAACAGTAGTTTAGAAAATAATAGAAATGAAATTCCATCATATTTTATTCCAACCAAGGTGGAAAAGGGTTTCCCTACAACAGGAAAACAGAACCTGAAAGGGATATGAGAGGCACTATTGGACTTCAGATGGATTTATATTATTTAAGCAGTGTGTGTGTATGTGCCTGTGTCTTTGTGTGTGTGTGTGTGTGTGTGTGTGTAAAGAGAGAGACAGAGACAGAGAGATAGAGGCAAAGAGAGAGAAGGTAGTCCCCTTGGACCATTGTCACAGCACCAATTTCTGGCTATGAAAGCAGTAATCAGTAACACAGGATGAACTACCACAAAATTCTTAACCAAAGAGTGATCATGTTGACTTTCTACTAACCCTAACACACTGGAAGAATCAGATCCAGAAAAGGAAATGTGGAAGTGTAACTTCCATGGATGCCTTTCACAATTCAACAGGAAGCTAAAATATTAAACTGGGGTAACAATCCAAAAGTAAAAAGAATTTTTTAGAGTATTTCATGCATTATTAAATATCAACTTTTTATGGAACACAATTGGAAAAAAAGAACAATAAATAAATTGGGAAGTTCAAAGAATTTTGAGACAAAGACTTGATCAATTGACATTTTGTAACATGGCATTAGACCTGAAGTTATTCATTCTTTCATTTCGAATTTTGGTAACATGCTATTTACAGGTTTCTTTCTCCAGAAAAATATTACAGCTCTTTTAATTACATTTTATTTAGAGTTTTCAGAAGAAATAAAATGAGATGAAGGAACTTCTTGTGATAGTGGAAGATAAAAGGATCGCATGTGAAACTAAAAAGAAGCTATGTGAGGAAATATGCAACTTTGTACATGGGAAAATGGGATAAAATAAGTCTATGTTTAATATAATTAGGATAATGACCTTTATATTTATGAGGAATAAGTACTAAGTATGAAAGCTCAAAATATGAGGTAAATTATTATATGCTTTAGATTAATAACCTGTTAAAATATGATTGCAACTTATAAATACACAATTAAATTTTATGATATTTATAATCTGTCATTTTTTCTGAATTGTTTAACAGACCTGTAAATGTTTGATAGATCCTGTAATGCCAGTGTTATAAAAATGTCTAATAAATTTTTTCAACTATTAAGACTTGGTTTTGAGCATTGAGGTAAAATCTCTTTAAAGTGTAAAGTTACGAAATAATCATCAAAACACTCTCTGCCAAATTTTCAGATATGAAATCATCCTAGCATACAATAATCTTCAAAAATCTGAACATGCTAAATACATATCAAATTTGATATCGCAATGATCCAATGACCTTCTTGCCACTAAATGTAGCTTTGGCATTGATAAGTCCTCACGAATTATTTTTTTTTAACCTGGATATTGTCCAGTTGGAGGAAAATCACATTTTAATATTATAAATGGAAAGCCCTCTATTCCACAGGCAATTATATCTTACAGGGAAAATGTTTAAGAAAAAAGTCACCTGTAAACATGAAACAATTTTCACAGGAAAATCCATGTAATACAATTATTCTCTGTTGTAAGTTCTCTGAATCGAACAAACAGCTAGACATTAGTGCTGAAACTGTAGTCCAGAATCTTTCAATGAAGAGGGCTAAGTTTCTTTAAATTAAAGGTGTTCAAAGCATGAAATATCCTTTATTTATTTATTACCACTGGAATCAGTATACATGGAAAAAGATATTATTTGAAATCTAGACTAGGCATTCAGTAGCCAACTTAAACGTATAGCCAATTTATCAAACTTATTGCTTTTCTGTTACTGTGCAAAGATACCAGAAAATAAATTGAAGAGTTAAGTTTGTGATGCCTCAATCTGAGAATTTTAAGTGATATGTCAAAGAGGAATTCATGCAGTGTTGAGAGCCACAGCCGAGTCAGGACGATGCCTGGCATTTTTGCCAGAAGGAGTGGTTGAGAGCGAGCCATTAAGATGATGATAATTAAGTTAAGCTGTGTATAATTGCTATGGCTGGATGATGCGGGATAGCAGGGATCTAATATACAACTGAATACACAGCCCGTTTCAATTATGCCCTCTGGTGATAGAAAGGTGTTAGTAGCAGCCTCCTGTTATGACTTTTCCCCTGATAGCCCTTCCTCCTTTAAATTTTCTTCCTCTGTCTGACTAGCTGGAGAGACCTTCTCTTTTACTTGATCTAAAATGTCTTCTCCTTGACTAAGCAAACAAGATTGTACCAACGTCCATAACGGTAATGTGCCAACTGGCAGAGTTCCTGGGCTTTCCTTTTCTATCCTTTTTAAATCTTCACCATGATGGTTCCATTGTGATATATTTAATAACCCCTCTTTAATGAACCATGGGCTACATTTTTGTATTGTATCAACATATGCCCTAACTGTTCTTGATTTTACTGGGGTGCCTCCTTCCTCTAACAATTTACTTAACACTCTTTTGGTTTGTTTTTTACTAATTTTTAATTCCATATTCCTGCTATAAAAATAACGCAACCCAACAAGATAACACAAAATAAAACCAAAGCAAAACGAAACAAAAATGGAACAAAAAATCGTTGTATCATTTTTTTTATTTATTATTTTCTTGACATGTGTATTTGTGATCTTTCTCTATCTCTTCCTCAGGGGCGAACAACATTAAACCTTGAGTCAACCATTTTCCCCAGTTTGCCTGAGAAAGTTCTAGGGACAGGCAGCTTGAAACAAAAATAAAACAAATCAAAACAAGAACACATTGTTTTTTGAAATGGTCACCCATTCTCTTGTCCTCCCTCAGGGGCGAGCAATTTCTCTTACCCCCAAGCTTCAGGTGTCCCCTGCACGGGCCACCAAATGCCGCAGTCTGGCTGGGTACAAAATAACCAAGCCGCCACGAGGCACTTGTAGGTTCAAACAGAAACTCCTTTATTGTCTGAACTCCCGCAAACGCCACCCACGTGGCCCTTCCAGGAACACCACACACCAACTGGAACTCTAAAGATTCTGTATTTAATTTATTTTCTGATAGTCAGTATATAGTTAATGCTATAGTATCCCTTGAAGATGCTGGTAGGATTTCCCCTTCCTCTACTGTTTTCTATTTGTTTTCCACTATACAAAGTCTAATCTGGGACAGAAAAGATCCATTCTTTATAGGACATATCAGGGCACATACAGGATTGCCTGGAGCCCTTAGTTTGGGCAATGATTTAGCAGATAAAACTACACATGACATACATATTTTTTTCTATGATAGAAGAAGCTACAAATTTTCATAAAAAGTTCCATGTCAATGCTAATACTTTACAAAAGTGTTTTAAAATAACTAAGGAACAAGCTAGACAAATAATAAAACAATGTCAAAATTGTGTGACTTTTTTACCACAAGTTAGTCTTGGAGTCAATCCTAGAGGACTGATACCTAACCATATTTGGCAGATGGACATCACACACTTGTCAGAATTTTGAAAATTAAAATATTTGCATGTTACAGTTGATACTTCTTCCAGATTTTTGATGGGCTTCCTTCATGCTGGAGAAAAAACTAAAGATATTATAGCTCATTGTTTACAAAATTTTGCCACTGTGGGCGTTCCAAAACAGTTAAAAACAGATAATGGTCCTGGTTATACTTCTAGCTCTTTTAAACAATTTTTCTCATCATTTGGCATTACTCATATAACAGGAATCCCATACAATCCACATGGACAAGGCATAGTTGAAAGAGCTCATCAAACTATTAAAATGTACTTATTAAAGCAAAAAGAGCGAATTGGGAAGGGGTATATATCCCCCAAAGATAAACTTAAAATAACACTTTTTACTCTAAACTTTTTAAATTTGGATTCATCAGGGCTTAGTGCTGCAGAAAGGCACATGTGTCCAAAAAATGTACATAAGCCCAGGGTACTTTGGAAGGAGAGTTATCCAGACCATGGGAAAGGATCTGACACCAATCACACCCTCTAGTGGCTTCAGTATTGAGCTTGCATCTGCCCTCACTGTGGTGATCACTTCAAATATTGGCCTTCCCATCAGCACAACACATTGCAAAGTGGGCTCTGTTGTCTCTGTTAGTTGGCTCCGGCAATAGGGCAGCTCCTGCTGCCTAAGGCGCCCGCTACTTTGGAGTTCTTGCAGAGTTCACATTGAGTTCTGGGGGAGGGTGAGTAAGCTGGAGTGCCGGTGGAGTTCAGGCAATAAAGAAGTTCCTGTTTGAACCTACAAGTGCCTTGTGGCGACTCGGTTATTTTGTGCCCAGCCAGACTGCAGCAATGCAGTATCAAATTTGAGTAAACCAAGATTATTTTAATAAAATAATCTTTTCTTAAATATTGAGAACACTGAAAAAATTATGAGACATTTATGTTTGCTTTCTAATATTGGCAATAATTGTGTGTTTTTAAAATTTCATCTCAATTATTCTAAAATTTTACTAATTTTAGAGTTTATTGTTATATAATTGTCCAGTAAATTAATAATTTTAGCGTATAGATTATAAGTTTTGACAAGCACATATTTATTTGTAATCATCTCCACAATCAACTATTCTAAGAAAATCCCTCATGTTCCTTTGTATTTATCAGTCTCCTCTGGCTCAGTTGGCAAGCACTGTCCTGTTTCTGTCACTATAAATATCTGTATTCTTTAATTTCAGAGAAATGGAATCAAACAAGATGTATATTTTCTTGTATTTTATCCATATGGCATAATTATGATATTACCCTATGTTTTTGCATGTATGGATAATTTATTTTTTGAGATAGGAGAATCAAGAGTTCAAAGCCAGCCTCAGCAATGGCCAAGTGCTGATCAATGCAGTGGTACCCATCTCTAAATAAAATAAAAAATAGGCCTGGGATGTGGCTCATTGGTTGAGTGCCCCTGAGTTCAATCCCTTATACCCTCCCCCAAAATAATGATAATTTATTTTTCATTACTGAGTAGTATTTTATAGTACAGATCTATCAGAGTTTATCTACTGAGCATGTGATATGCATTAAGATTGCTCCAGTTTTTGTGTATATGAACAAAGCTTCTGCAGGCCACTTTGTATTTCCTGTATATGTAACAATTTATATCCCTTAATAGATACTAAGGATTTGTTTCTCCTTCTTGAATCACTTTGGGTTGCTAATTTATGGTTAGTGTATGTTTAACTGGTAAGACAATTTTGCCCTGTATTACAAAGTGGCTATAGCATTTGTTCACTTTCATCAGCAAAGTGTGACAATTCAGATTGCACTATACCATCACCAACATGAGGTCATTTTCAACTTTAGCATTTTAATGTGAACAGTGTTATCTTATTGTTGTTTAAATTTGTTTTCTTTGCATAGTAGTGATACTGATCAGTTTTCTTATATTTATTATCTCCTTATAAATCTTTGTTGAAATGTCAGTTGATTTTTGCTTTTTTCTTTTGTTTGTACTTTTAAAAATTCTTCATGAATTCTGGATAAAACTGTCTATTAAGTATATGAATTCCATATTTGGCTTCCTAATCTTTTCTTTATTTTTTATTTACTTATTTGTGTCTTTGGAAAAGGAAAAAAGTTTTATTTTGGTGTAGTATACTATATCAATTATAATGCATACTTTTGTATTCTGTTCAATTAATATTTTCCTAACACAAGGTAAGAAATTTTCTTCATATTTTATGAAAGAAATGTTATAATTTCAGCTCTTCTATTTATTTCCATACTCCATTTCAACACAATTGTGGTATATAACATGATGTAAATTTTACTATTCTTTTTTTCTAAATGACTACGTCCAATGAGTATAGCTATTGTGGTGTCAATGCATTAGTGTATTGATTACATTAAATTCATAATTATTCAAAAATAAGGTAAGTTTCACAAGTTGTTTAGTCTTGATCTTTACATTTTATAATACAAAATGTTTTTTCTCATATTAGAATAAATTTAATTTCCATACATATAATTCATCCTATAGAAGTTCAATTAATTTGATTAAAAGTGTTGCCTTTGAATGATTGAACATTTCTTCAAAATTCTACTAATATTTTTATTGGGAATGCAAAATATACTGAAAATTTTTTGGAATCATGGTAATTTTTAATAATATGTGTTTTTGTATCCATAAACATAATATGTACTTCCATTAACTTAGGTTCATTCCCTGTGGAGATGCCACATATATATTTTTTATATTTGTTCCTAAATTTATATTTTTTAGACTATGATAAGGAAATATTTAAAACATCAATTTCCATATATAAAAATGTAAAGGCTTTTGTAGGAATTAATTTGTTTGAAAATCTTGTTGAATTTTTTTTTGTTGTTTTAAAAAACTAATTCCCTCAAAAATTCTGATCTGACCTGAACTCATTATTTGAAAAAATATGGCAAAAATGATGTGAGAATATTTTGAGTTATTATTAATCCATATAAAGTGAGTATTTATAATTATTCCTATAGAAGTTCAATTAATTTGATTAAAAATGTTGCCTTTGACCACACATGGAATATGGCCTACCATGAGGCATATCTGCAGTGTTAACTTATTAAATTATACAACTTCTATTTATTAGAGCACAATAGACCTCAAGAGAATGAGTTAGGATAGTTGGTGTGGAATAAATCCAAAAAAGAAAAGTCAATTTTATTGACATTATATGTTTCCTCAGAGATGATAGATTCAGAGCCAGATTCACAGGAAAATGAAACTTGATATTTTTCAGCCATTCACAGAAAAATGTATAAATACTGATTGTTCATAAAAAATTCTGGGTGTGGGTTATTTAGCTATTGTCATGAAATAAGTTTAACAGGATACATCTATATTATATTTTCTATAAAACTAAAAGACAACATATTAAATTTTTTTAAAAAATTATTCATAAAATTTTAAATACACACAATATAAACATTTTGTAAAAAACCTCTGGAATATATAGTGAATTTTTACTTGTAATTTCCTATGTACAGATGGTGGAATATGATAGACATCATTATCCAAAGTATATGTATGGAGACATGAATTGGTGTGAACATACTTTATATATAAACAGAGGTATGAAAAATTGTTCTATTTGTGTAATAAGATTTGTGATGCATTTCTCTGTCATGTATTTAAAAAATAAAACCAATAAGAAAATTTCCTATGTACAGCAACTTACTGTACAAAGAAGCAAAGAAACTTCTATATTGTCCATAAAACTGACATTAAAATCTCACAGGACAAATTTTTTAAAGAGTTTATTATGTTAAATTTAATCTAAATCTTCAGGATTATTCTCATTACAAGCACTCAGAAATTTTTAATCATGTCTGCACCAAAAATCTTTTAATAGGAAAGAATACATGTCAGAAATATTTTCATTGGTGAAGATATGTGGGGTTGGTGAGATATATCTTGGTTTAGCCAGTTTCGTATGAAAGAAATCTATTTTTTAATTATTTAACCAGTCCAGTAATCAATACTTTTGAGTGCTTAATCTAGAGCATTATTTAGTCATATGTTCCCACCTCGGAGTAAACTCTTACTCCTGAGCCAAACAGAATATCATGTGATATGTTTTCAGAGCATCAGAACACCCACTTCCATGTGATCGATGCCTGCAAATCTTATTTTCAGAGCATCCAACATTAGTAAATGCATTGAGTTGAATGCAACGGGTTACTTTTAAATGGTTGCCAAGAATGAATATATAAATTTATAACTAAACCAAAACAGGCAAAAGTTGTAACATTAGTAACAGAATAAGATTCTTTAAAATTAATAAGTGGGTGCTCTACACTTTGTTATGTCATTCTCTGATCTTTTCCTCTGTATGTGAAATACTTCAAAATTGGAAACTCAAAGGATTCTAACTTTACAAAATATATTCAATAAAAAATCATCACTGTTCTAAGGATGAACACAGTTAGGATTATGACTCTTAAACAACTTAAGTTTGGGAAACACGGTTATAGAAATATCTCATAGGTAACAGATTTATTTTTTAATTTCAATCATATGTTTTATTTAACTCATATATCCAAAACATTATTCCTTCAATAATAATCAATATAAAACTGAGACATTTTATATTTTTTTTCCTGAATGAAGTTGAAACTTGTGTATATTTTATATTATAGCACAAGCACATTTCACTTCAGTCTAGCCACATTCAAGTGCTTAGTAGACACAAATGGTGTGACTTATGTAACAGTTTTAACAAATCAGTTTGCACTGTCTCATTACCTCTAAAATATAAGACACTTCGAATGATACAGTGAGATTTCTGTAGCATGACCTTTTACCATTAGAATGCTACTCCAAATATTCCTGTACTGAACATTTCTTTACAGATGGGTCAAGGTGGTCCTCAAGACAGATAAGAAAAAATTGTAGAAAAGAGAATGTGTCATTAAGACATAACAGGGATATAATACCAGCTTCTTGAAGTCCTCAGAATCCTAATCTATTGTGGAAGTGATATTTTTAATAATTTATTGCTTGTCTGAAACCACATACCTCCCTTTCTATTGTGTGGAACCTGGATCTCAAGGACCTTTCATAAAGTAAGGTTGAAATGTTATTTTTGGACCCTGCCTTGTCGGATCCTACAATGTTTGCTAGTTCTTCTTTGAAAAGCAAGATGATCTAAGGTTTATGAGGGCCAATCAGAAAAAAGTTTTATTCCCATACTTCCCAACTGCCCCACTGTTTTAGATATGTAAAAGGGGTGATATTTACTAAAGCCCAATGCTCATTTCCACCTCAAACTGGAGATGTTGGGGAGGACTAACAACAATCTTTGACTCTCAGAGAGGCTATGGAGGAAATAGGAATCCACTAGTATTATAAAAACCTCCTTTTTAAAATTTCTCTTTTGAGAAAGACTTGCAATGGTTGGATGTGGGTGGAACTGATTGGTCAATAGAGAAGGCTGTGAGTTTAAAAAAAAAAATAATTTGGTATGGTTTAACTATGTGGTGTTCCTCTCCAAAACTTGTGTTGTGAGTCAATGCAAGGTTTAGTGCTGAATTGATTGGGTTATGAAAGTCTTAACCTAATTAGTGTTTTAATCCCCTGATATGGATTAACTGGATGATAACTGGAGGCAGGTAGAGTGTAGCTGGATAAGATGAGTCTACAGGGGACTGCTGTTGGGGGTTATATTTTGTCCATGTTGAACAGTTTTCTACTTCTTCATGACATGTTCCCAGTTGTTTTCCTCTTTTACCCTCTTCCTCTATGATACTCTTCCTCATCTCAGGCCCTGAGGAATGGAGTTGCCCATTTATAAACTTGGACCTCTGAAATTGTGAGTCCTCAAATAAACTTTGCCTTTTCTGAAATTGTTCTTGTCAAGACTTTTGGTCACAGCAGAGAAAAATCTGACTAAAGCAGCATGTCTGCATCCCTTCCTCCACAAAATCTGATCTGGGCTGTCAACTTTATCCTAGTGTCTTTGTCCTAACAGTTCCCTTATTACTGAGCCACATTCTGAGGGTATTTGAAAATATATAAGGACATTTTTGACAGTCATAACATTAAGGAGAACTACTGCACTTATTATAAATAAAGATTTGGTTCATCAGTAGTACACCTGATATGAAACAACACTAAAAAAATGTCATCAGGAATGTGTTTTCCAAAGGCCACAGCAGAACACTAGATGCCCATATGATATATCATGAGCTTCATAAATCTTCAATCTCCTTTTTATTCTTATTAAGCTACTTCAAACCTAGTATTTATAGTAACATTTATAATTTCAGTTATCCATGCAATCAAGAGAATATACAACCAATATTCTTCAATCTATTCATTTAGTAAGCTATGATGTTTGGTAAATTAGACACATTAAATGTATTTTCAATTTACAACATTTTGGACTCATGATGGCTTTATCAGGACATAAAACCATTTTAAGCCAAGGAGATCTGTAGATGTTTGTGTGCCTGTGTATATCTATACATATATAAATCTATGCATAATTATTTGTAGATATACTTTTAGATATCCATATGCATGTATCAAACTCTAAAAGTTGAAGGTAGTTTATTATTACTAATTGAATCATCATCTTTAATATTTTTCCCCTATCAGGGACACTATTACTATAAAATTATCTCTTACTAAAATAAACTGCATTGTTAAATTTTTATAATAAAAAGTTTGAGTATGACTAGGAATAAAATATGTTGTAAACATAAAAAATAAATATATATTTTTGGTTAAGCTCTTATTTCTAGTAACTTGATCATTTTTTAGTTATAAATAATTATTTTGGTATTACTGACAAAATGACTAAGTCTCTAAAATTGTTTTGGCTAAAAAAGAATGAATCATTATTGGAAATTTAAATAATCTAAGAATATGTTTTTGTGTAGTGTTGTTTAGCCAAATTTGGATTGTATTTCTTTTTTTTTTAATTTGTTTTGCTACCAGGGAATGAACCCAGGGTCGCTTGCCATTGAGCCATATCCCCAGCCCCTTTTTATATTTTATTTAGAGACAGGGTCTCTCTGAATTGATTAGGGCCTCTCCTAGTTGCTGAGGTTGTGTTGAAACTCATGATCCTCCTGCTTTAGCCTCCTGAGTCACTGGGATTACAGGCATGCACCCCCTCACCCACCTGGATGGTATTTCAATACTACATATCATCTTTATTCTTATAATATCCTCATGGCTCTTTTTGAATCTATTACATTTCTACTCCAAGCAGGGACCTTGGAATTCAATTTTGATTTTAATGGTTTTAGTTTAAAACAGAATACCACAGACTGAGTAACTTGAACAACATAAATTTATCTTCTCATTGTTCACACTCTTGCTGTCTCTTTATGCAGATGTTTCCATATGCACACATGCATCTTATGTCTGTCCTGTTCTTATTGTGGAATTCGAGTCATATTGGATTAAGAAATAAATCTAATAGCTTTATTTGAACATAATAATTTTTCATGACCCTATCTCAAAATATAGTTACATTTTCCAGTGCTTGGGTTTAGGATTTCAATATATGAATTTCAAGTGGAAGTAATTCAGTCTAAAATATGTCACCCTCTTAACCCCCAAAATTCACATCCTACTCAAATGTAATATACATTTTACATCACCCCAAAAGTGCATAATTTCAACAGAGTTAAGAATTGATTTCAATTTCAAAGTCCCATCTAAATATCATCTACATCAATTGTAGGAGAAACTCAAACTATGATCCATTCTGAGGCAAGCTTTCTCTTCAACTGTGAGCTACTAAAAGGAAGCAGGCTGTCTTCTTCCAAAATAAAATGATGGGACAGACATAGCAAGGTATTTTCATTCCAAAAGGGAGAAATCAAAAAGAAAAATAATTGTGGGGGGTGGTAGGTGGTCATAGGGTGCAAGCAAGTCCAAAATCTAACAGGGGAGATTTCATTAGATTATAAGACTACATGAATGATCTTGTCTCAATGCTGTGTGGTCCTGGCCTACAAAGGCAGTGTCCCTGGCTAGCCCATAAGGGTGAAAAAATTGTATAAACATCCATTTTTATCTGAAATAAGACTCTAGAGAGAATCAGACTGTCTTGCTGAAACCAGGAGGTGATTGTGACCACTGAAACTAAGAACCAGATAGTCTAAGCCTGAGACCTATGATATCAGTAATATCCCTGCTAATATCCATATCACCTTTAGGATCCCCCTTCCCTTTTCTTGAATGATAATGCGTATTCATTTATAGCTTTATTGTGTCTTTCCAAGTTGAAACTCTTTCTTTTTTTATAACTCCACCTTCATGCCTGGCTTCAAAGAAGTTGGTTCATTAAATCTCTGTGTATCTCCCCAGGGAGGGATTGACAAGCATACATTAGTGTTCCTTCTCAAACGTGCTTTCTCTCTCTTTTAGAGAAGTTATTTATTTGAACTGACAAATAAAAATTGTATATGTATATGTATATATCCTGATGTTTTGAGCATGTATACATTGTAGAATAGTGGAATCTTGCTAATTGACATATGCATTGTCTTCCATAATTATTTGTATGTGCTTGTGGTGAGAATGTTTAAAATCTACTCCTTTAGCATTTCAAGTATTTCATACACCGTTATTGACTAAAGTCATCATGTTGTGTAAGAGATCTATTGAACTTATTCCTTTCACACATCTGAAATTTTGTATCTTTTGCCCAGTATCTCCCCAATTTTATCACCAATAATATCCAACAAATTTTGACCTGCTGTTGCAAATGACAGAATTCCCTTCCTTGTAAATGATACTCCCTATGTGTATATTCATAACACATTTTCTTTATTAATTTCTAAGCATTTATGGGAACTTAGATTGATTTCCTATCTTGGATATTGTGAATAATAATGCAATGAACATGGGCATCTATAGGTCACTTTAATATACTGATTTCATTGTCTTTAGATACATACTCCCTAGTGGGATTTCTGTTATCACATGGTAATTCTATTTTTAATTGGTTGAGAAAACTTCATACATTTTTTTAAATAATAGCTCTACTAATTTACACTGCCACAATGGTGTATAAGGAATCCCTTTATTAGCCTCCTCAACACTTGCTATATTCTGAGTTCTTAATAATGGGTCTTATAATAGATGAGAGGTGATATCACATTGTATTTTTAATTTATATTTCTCTGATGATAAGTAATGCTAAGTATTTTTCATATCTTTTTCACATTTGTATGTCTTCTTTTAAGAAATGTCTGTTCAGATTTTTTTGTCCACTTTTAAATTGGTTTGTTTACTTATTTATTTATTGTTTTTAGTTTCTTATTCATTCTCATTAACTTCTTTCACATGAAAGGAATACTTTTCAATATAGATAAGCTGATGATTTTCTAAATCTTCAAGTTCTGTAATTCTCAGAGGGATAAGTAAGTTAATGCATATAAAGTATTAAAAGTAGCACTTACATGGTTATGTCTCAAAAAAGGGAAGATGATATGGCTTATGCTAATGCTGGTGTATGAATAGCGACAGTGTCATTTTATCAAGAAAGAAGCATGACTCAGAGATAAGTATCTTAAAAAATTATAAATTCTTTTTCCTCTATAAATTCTTTTAAAATTGAATATCACAAAAATGACTATCACTGAGGAAAAAAATTAAAAATATAATTACATTACTTAAATAAGTTTGTCAAAAAAATGTTTTTTGACAAAAAAAAACCTAGTTAAGAAGATATCAGTAGGTTTGGTTTCTTCTAAAGACTGTTCTTTGGTTTGCAGATCATTACATTCTCAGCTATGCACTACTGTAATTTTCTTCTGTGTCTATGCATCTCTGGTGTCTCTCTTTTGTATCCAAATTTTCCCTTTATAATGACATTAATCAGATTTTATTTGGACCTACCTTTAAGCCTACAAATAATCTTAATAGTTTATTTAAAGGCCCTATCTATAAATATATTCTAATGTGATCATTAGAGTATCAACATATGATTATTATTTTTGTTTTTGTTTTTTTGGTTTTAAAGATATTTGTATTGGTGCATTCTTCTTTTACATAATAATGGGATTCATTTTTGTATATTGGTACATGAACATGACATCATTTGGTTGACTCATTCCTGAGTACCTCTCCTTTCCCTCCCCTCCTACTTCTCCTTGGTCCTCTTCCTCTACTCTACTGATTAATTCAACCACAAACGTGTTCCATTTTTTTTACGAAATGTATACTATCTGTGGCTTTAAAGTATGCAATAAAATTAAGTTAACAATAACAAAAAAACCTCAAAAACATACTGTCAGAAGTGATATATTAATTTTAGGGTTTTCTAGCAAGAGCTGATAAAATGTAAACAGTTTTTGTTTTGAGGGGATTGAACCATTATTAAAAATAGTAGTCATTGCATCACATCCCACATGATAGCTTATTCTGAGCTAACTAGACCAGTAGATGAGGGGATTAGGAAAAAAAACAGACACAAAAGTAAAGGAAAAAAAAATAAGGCTTGGCAGTTTACTCTGCCTCCGGTGGATGAAGACTGATGACCACAAGAGAGCGCCACACGGTTATTATATAGGTGTAAACATCAGAAGGATTTATTGTGATAAAACTTCTTCAAGATAAAACCAAATCTGAGGGTAAAAGCAGCCCAATTAGAACTTATCAGCTTGTGCTCATAATTTGTGCTTATAATTGAATCGAAGGTTATGAATTAATAAAATTCCTTGGATAGTAATGATTTCCTTTGAACAGGTCATCTCCATACACCTGGGTGGTTTCTTATCAGCACCTTTGCACCAAGATATTTCTAAGGGAGGTGACACCTCTGTCTTTGGGCAGTTCAAAGACCCATAATTAATTGTCCAGTCCCAACAGTGTTTGTATAAATAATAAGGAAATAATAAGTTGGGAACAATGCTTTTCTCATATGAAGAAGTGGGAAGGTGCCATTATCTTTACTCTGAATTCCAGGGAGAAACCAGAAGAAATTGCTCTCCAAAATTAGTGAATGACTCATCTGTAAAATTACTAGATTAGGTTGTATTCATGTACTTAAAAATTGACTCAACATTAGTATATTTATGGAAAAATTAGCAAAAAAAATAGCTTTTCAACAAAAAGGCTTCATGTTTTAGAGTTCAGTAGATACTAAAATTTAAGATAGGGTTGATATTCAGGATGGTGTTGGGTTATAATATTTATCTATACATATGATATCAATTTATCAACTGCACTAGGACCTTGGAATCCATTCAACAGCAAAGATCATGGGCTTATATCCCTAAGATTTTGTATTCTAGTTTGGAAAGGGAACAATACAAATCAACAACATAACAAAATAGGTAAATAAGGAATAATTTAAAAAGAAAAAAGTGCAGAATAAGTGACAAAGATAAGGAGTGATCAGTGATGAAACATGGGAAGATAGGTTGCAGTGCTAAATTTTCTAATCAGAAGAATCCACCCTAAAATGATGATTTCTGAGCAAGGATCTGAGGCAAGCAGTTAACAAAGGGGGAATTTGAATAAGGTTATCTTGGAGAAAGGGCCCTACATAGTTATACATTCAACATCCTGAAAAATCCTCAAGTCAGTCAATTAGGAATAAAACAGTACATGTGCACAGAATATGAATCTTGACCATAAGCATTTTATGGAGCACAGAGACTTTGACTATGACTCCACTAAGCTTTCTAGTCTCGGTGTTGAAAGTGATTGTAGAAATACAGGAATACAGAATAATTGAAGACTTATGAAAACAATAGCAAATGAGTCAGCCACCATCGATTTGTCTTGCAGATTCAAAGGCAGACAGAAGGGGGAGAAAGCACCACCCTCAGCTCAAGGGTGTCTTCAGGTAAGACTTGATTGGAGGCTGTTGGCATGGAAAATGTCCTGTTTGTTGGTTAAGTTTGTGTAATTGGCTTTCTCTGATTGGTCTTAAATTGGAAGTAGGAACAAAATTTTGGGAAAATGTTAGGTATTAATCAAATTTATATCAATTTTTGAATGTTCTTACAGGAATTATTATTTGGCTTCATAAATTGTTACTAGAGATAGCAATCTGACTTCCTACAAGAGGAACTTAATACATGCTTGCTTTCCATGTGTTTTGTTGTAGACAACACAGTTTATTTCCTGGATAGGTTGTTATAGATTATGGGTCATAGCTATATTTTTAAAATGGCCTTGACATTATTCATTTGCATTTTTAGAAGTTCAATATCAACTAAGACTTATCATCCAAACTCCTCTGATTCAGAATACTATCACAGTACGTGCCTTGAAATCACTGAATTCAATATCATTGTGCTTATATACCTGAATAGGGCATTGATGCCATGTGCCTCCCAGGTCAAAGTCAACCCTCATCTCATATTTCCTCCATTCTTTGCCCTCTTTTATTTCTCTCCAGTTCTATCACATTTTCTGGAATTTTTGATGAACTCTCAACATATATATTTAATTTTTCTTCATATATTCCATTCATCTTCACATTCTCATGCCAATGAAAACTTGACATTTCTTTTGAGGATGCTAACTCATGTCAAACTTTCTTGAGTGTTATCTATGAATAGCCACTTTTCAGAACATTATTCTACCTCTTGGGAACGCACACACACAATTGATTTTGTAATCTTGTGTAATAAGAACGTATTATCAACCAACTCTAATTGTTTCTATTTCAGTTATCCATCCACTCTTGCACACTTCTTTTCATTTTTCCATGGCTTTAGCTTCTAAAATCATTACACCCTCTCTAATACTACTGTTGTTGAGAGCCACAGCCGAAGGGGCCCCAGCAAACTTCCAGCTGCCAGCAAACTTCCAGCTGCCGGCTGATGATTGGCTCACAGCGGCCCCAGCAACATCTAGCTGATTGGCTCCTCTGCGGTGATGCTCATTGGGCTGTTTCCCTGCCCTTTCAGACCACGGAGCTGCTCATTGGGGGACTTTTTTGGCTCCGCCCACGTGACCCAGCCAATCGGCCTCAAGAGCAGGAGGATTGTGGGAGGTGGAGAGAAGCTTGTGTGGGAGAGAGAGGCTTGTGGAAAGCCGGTGGTGGCAGTTGAGGCTCTGAGGGTTTTTCCTGAGAGGCTGTTTTGTTTGGCGTGTGTGGTTCTAAAAATAAAGTTAGTTTCTTTTGACAAGTGGCTCCTGATTGTGCCCAGCCAGACTGCGGCAATTTTTCCATGGCTTTAGCTTCTAAAATCATTACACCCTCTCTAATACTGCTGTTGTCTTAATTCTTGGTAAATTTGTGATAATATAAACATATGTGTAATCATTCTAACCCTCTGCCTTTCAGAACCTTGAATTCCTTTCTCCTGAATATTTGTACTTCAGACTTTCTCAGTCATTGATTTGCAGGTATCTAATGTAGAATTGTCATCACTAGTCACAAAAACACCTCTAGAATTGGAATTTCTTATCTCCAACACTCTGATGGCCACCTCCTATCTTTCCAAACCCTTTCTTTATTGTTAACTCCTTGAAAAACCTAGGGCTGAGTCATAGCCAAAATCCAATACTTTCCCATTCATTCTGATGTCTCTGATCTCTCACATATGTACAGCCATCCAGTTTAATTTTCAAGACCATCATTATTAACTCTCCTTATCTTAAGTACTTTACTCACTTCTCTCATGTCATCATAGGTTAAGAAAGCAAAATTCTGGCTAACTTTAATTTTTTGCTATTCCAGGTTGGTTCCAGAATCTACACACTGAAAAACTGTCTATGTTATTTTCCCGCTACAACATATATGTTGTGTAAGGGCCTTAAGTCGATTTCTGTTTGATTTATATTTTATCACTTCAAACATGATTATTTAAGTTTCTCTTCTTTTCAACATATGACTCATTATTAATGAGTTATCTGTATAATATTACAGAAAATTATTTCATCCACAATAACCACTGGTTTTGTCACTACATTTTTGTGACTTTAGGAAAGTTATTTAGTCTTTGTCTATTAATTGAATGCAGTAGTAATTGCTGTAAGGGTTCAGTTTAACCTCTTAACTAATGTTAAAACTTTACTAATAATTCTATGTCTAATGCCATTCTTTTTTTTAATATTTTTTTCAGTTGTCAATGGACCTTTATTTTCTTTATTTATATGCAGTGCTAAGAATAGAACACAGGGCCTCACACATGCTAGGCAAGTGGTCTACCACTGAGCTACAACCCCAGCCCTGAATATTGCCATTCTTGCACCTATTATTTTGTTGTTGTTGTTGTTGTTATGTACATTATTTTACAGAAGGAATAAGACTGTTTACAAAAAAAGAAAAGAGTGTTGCAATCTGCTTTATCTATCATAACAGATACCACAGACTGAGTGGGTTTAAACAATAGAGAACTTAGAGAATTATTTTCTCACAACTGTGAGGGCCAGCAGTCCAAAAACAAGGTGTCAGCAGACTGATTTTTCTGAAGCCTCTCTCCTTGAACTGTGGATGGCCATTTTCCTGTTGGGTTCTTGTGTAGTCTTTGGTTTGCCTGTACATCCCTGATGTCTCTATGTATGTACCTTATAAAAACACTGATGGGATTTTATTTATTTCCATTATCAGTAAATGCTTTTAACATGTTCACCAGAAGTTTCCCAGTATCATGATAACTTTCATGACTTCCTTCTCTGCAGTAACATCATGAAATTGATGGTAGGACCCCTGTGCTGTGGCATCTTAGAATACTATATAATCTATGTATACATTATATATAATATATCATGACATATATAACTAGTATATGCTATCGGAGAATGGCAATCCTATTCCCCAGAAATGTCCGGACTGTTTTTCTGAAATTATGGCAAGCTGCTTTTGGAGCTCAGACAGTATTCAAAGGAGACAGGCCTCACAAATGCAACCCAAGTAAAATGAGAGGACATAACACAAACAGATTTTTTCAGATCCTTCTCGATAAAGAATACATTTGTGAAGCCTTCTGTCAGATATTCTCAAGCTCCTGACCTCCAAATTTTCCACCTGATATACCTTATACTTGAAAGGAAAAATTGGCCTTCTAAGGCTTTGTCATATTGTTCTTGACCTCATTCAGCCTTTGGTACCGCTCTTCCTAACTGCTTTGTTTCCCCTCCCCAGTGTATTTTCCTTCAGTCAACCCATACATTGGCTTTTCTCATGCTTTAAAAACTCCTGCCTTTGAAATTATCCTCCATACAATGTCATGCCCTATTTCTCTCCTTTTATCATAGAACTCAGTTAATGCCAATGTCTCTATTTCCTCTTCATTCCCCAGTGCATTAAATTTGTCCCCATCTATATCACTACATAGGAGCTTTTGCTACAATTACTAATGAATTCCTCATCAATAAATCCAATCCCTAGGTTTTATTTTCATCCTACTTAATCCCACTGCAGTATTTGGCACTGTTGAATATATGCTTTTTTAAATCTTCTCTTTTACTTCAGAGAAATTTATCTCTGTGATTTTTTTTGTACTAATTCTCACTTTTCATAGAGCTTATGTTTACCTACCTCCCCTAAAAATAGGCATTTCCCTCAAATATGTATGTTTATATTTGGCTTTACCATACTACAAAGCCTCCACATTTTAATAATCTCATTTATTACAAAGATTTAAATCAGTATGAATAATAGGAAATTCAGGTTCAATATGGGCATGATCTGCCTGCTTCAATTTTCCTGGTACTTTGTTTTAAGCTTGAGAAACGGAATATTGAACTTAATGAATAATAGAATTATTCTTAAAATCTATGTGAACTATATAGTTTTATTTCTACATATATAATATATATATATATATATCTACTTTAATGCTTTACAAGTAGCTCAAAGATAATGCAAAATAATTTATATTTTTCCTGTAAATTATTTCTAGTAGTACTTACTACATGCCTCTTCATCTCTTCACTTACATGTAGTAAGTAAATATTTGTTTTTAGATTGTAGCTTGCACCCAGATTAAAACAGTGAATAGAGAAAATTTCTGCTCTAATAGAATGTACATTGCAGTGCATGAAATAGAAGATAAATAAGATGGTCAGGTATTATTTTGAGGATTGGTGTTCACAAGTATCAAAAACAAAAATATAAAGCAGGGAAAGATAACATCATATGTGCAAGGGAATTTAGGATATGGAAATCTTAAGTGAACACCTAAAGAAATTAAGGAAACTTCTTTTAATGTCTTTATATATGTGTGAAATAGGCAAGCAAGTGCAAAAGCCCTGTGATAGCCGATAATCCCAACAACTTGGAAGGTTGGGGCGGGAGGATTGCCAAATTTAGGGGGAGCCTCAGCAACTTAGTGAGTCCCTAAAAAGTGAGTAACACTGTGTCTCAAAATAAAAAATAGAAATGGACTGGGAATTTAGCTCTGGGATAAAGTGCCCCAAGGTTCAATATGATGTATGAAAGAAAGAAGAAAGAAAGAGAGAGAGAGAGAGAGAGAGAGAGAGAGAGAGAGAGAGAGAGAGAGAGAAAGAAAGAAAGAAAAAGAAAGAAAGAAAGAAAGAAGCTCTAAAATGGGAGTTCTCCTGTCCTTTGATCTACCTGAAGTAGATCAAAGGTCTCTTCTCCCCAGTGGGGAAAGAAGAGAGACAGTAAAAGTGAAAGTAATACAAGCTAATCAAGTTCAGAGAGGTAGCAGTTTGTACAGAGCTTTATAAATCATGCAGTAAGTAATCAAGGATGATGTTAACATTTTTGGTCTCAACACACAACAAATTAAGTAGAGTTCACTGGAACTGATATGGAGGAGATTGTAGTGAAAGTTAGTTTGGAGATGACTACCGTGTGCTCAATCTTGGATACATTAAGTGTGATGCATCTTGTCTAGCTGCATATACTGATGCAAAATGCAAAATACCAGTGGGAGATTTGCAATAGTAATACCTTTGAATATCTTCAGTAAGTATATGGTATTCAGCAACATTAAAACAAATGCTATTCTGAAGAGACTAATAGAAGAAATAAAGAAAATTTCTCAGTATTGAGGCTTAGATTGCTCTTAAATGAAGAGGTCACAAAAATTAGGAGGTAATGGCAAAAGAGAATAAGACAGACTGCCAGAGAACTTAGAGAAAACCTGGCTAACTGTGGTGTCTTAGAAGCTAAGATAATGAATTTCAAGGAAGATAGATTAACAGACAATTTGTAAAATTTGGTTAGATAAATTGAAGACTGAAATATGATTCAATTTTACTCTTATCTTCTATATTTTGGAAGTGCTGTAGCTGGGTTTTCTTAAGATTATAACATATACATGTGTGCTTGTCTTATTTATTTATATATTTATTTTGCCATTAAGTGTCATTGATAAATAATGTATATACCTGCTAATTTGCTGGATATTACAAAACAAGAAAAAAGGAAAATAGAAAAAAAATAAGCAGTTTCAAGATGATGAATTGATTTCTTACATGCTTTTGAGTGCAAATATTTTTTCTTTTATACATTGGTTTTTATGTTAATTCATTGACTTAATAATATTGATGGCTCTTCATACATCTAATTGTTACAATTGTTAATGCAAAATTTCTCTTATCTTTAGCTAGTGATGGTACCTACAAGTTTACTTCAAAGATCTTTTGGCTGGGTGCAATGGCTCATGCCTGTAATCCAAGTGGTTGAGTAAGGAGGATTGCAAGTTCAAAGCCAGCCATAGCAAGTTAACGAGGCACCTCAGTGAGACTGTCACTAAATAAAAATAAAAAGAACTAGGGATGTGGCTCAGTGGTTTCAATGCCCGGTACCAAAATATAATAGTCATCTTTTGAAAAAAATTGTAATCTGCTTAAATATCTTACATGAAAAGATGTTTCTTTTCTAGGCTCACCTTTAGTATTTTCTGCTTATATTCTGGGAACAAATTTCTCCAAATGTTTTTGTGAGATACTGTTTAGCAGATACTGTTTTTTACAAAAATTGTGTGTGTGCAGTCTGTGTGTTTGTGTGTGCATGTGTGTAAAATTGTAATTATATATGTGTAGGTATATGTCAGTTTGAAATATTTTATGATCATAATTCTAATCCAAATTAAGAATGTATGCTTATTTAAATTTCTTTATTATTTCTGTAACTCCTTTGTCTTTTCTTCTCTACTGTATCAGAAATTACTTTTCTTCAGTACCAGAAATTACCAGTACTAAAAGACAAAAGAAATGATAAAATTCAATTATTGCAAACTTTTAATTTGTTCTACTATATTTTACTCACTCAAAAGTTATGTCATAGCAATACTATTGACTGATATTTTTTTTAAAATATTGAAATAAATTGTTCACAAATACTAACCATTATTTTTTAATAGTTAGACTTTTATCTATAATATCATAGCACAAAAACCTATACTCTCTTCCTTTGATCTTCTTATTCCTCACTTTCTAATAATTATATATATGACATCATATTTATACTACTCAATGCGTATTTCTCTCTAGCCATTTTGCATGTTCAAAGCCAGCTCACCGCAAAAGCTCACCCCAAAAGGACTTAACAGAACTATGTACACCAAAAACTTTATAGTGATTAGTTTGTGTTTTTGCAGAATATAAAATCCTTGGCTTAAATTTTCCAATTTATATCTTGAATATTTTAGTCCTTTGTTTACTGCCATATAACCATGCTGTTAAATAGGTTACTTGTGCATGCACACATTATTTTATCAATCACTTGTCTCTTTCATGTTTAATTTTGGATTCCTTTGTGGCAAGTTGTCTTCAGCATTGAAACTTGTCATACCTAGGAGTTCTGAAACATAGACTTTAGTGTTTTTATAAGAGAATGACCCAGCCTTTGATCCTTCTTACAGTAGATGTTTTGATCCTTTCTTATCTGCTATTTTAAAATTTATCTCCCATGTCTTTGCAGTGAATATTCATTTTTGTGTGTGTGTGTGTGTATTTTCCTCTTGCCTATTTGCTTTCTTTGCTTTCACAAAGATGTTAACACAATTAGATTTTGTTGCTATTAGCTTATTATCATCTGCTGGAAGTTTAGATTTAGTGCAAATACTTTGCCACCTAGTTCTGTTTGACACATTGTCTTTGGGTTTCTGATTTTGTACCCTGGTGCTGCTTGAAAAACTACAGTGCTTTAACTTTCCCCAACAGAATTACATTTGATGCTGATCCTGCACCATTCAGTAGTGATGTCAGCTTTTGACATCTCAGAGTAAATCTGACTACTTAAAGGAATATCTGAAGTAATGCAGGTTTTCAATTCACATTCATTCTTTTAGGTTTAAATTTAAGTTCTCATGCAAAACATTTGAATTCATATCAAAGTATCATATTTTTAATTAAATTTTATATGATATTGATGTTTAATGGAATTTTAATTATTTTATTAATTTATTTATTAATTTTATTACTATCCATGAAAGCAAATCATATAGAATAAATAAATAATCTTTACATGGGTACATCTGCAATCTTAAGAACTAAAATTTTAACAAGCAGCTTTAACTATACATATAAAGTATTATTCTATTATATATTTCCTATTTGTACTACACATATCCAGTTGAGTAATGTTATACAAATATAAAATTTTATTCTATTGTATATTCCCTGTTAGTACTATAGATATCCAGTTGAGCACTCTTATACAGATCATTTATATGCAATCAAGTACTTTACAAATCTTAAAAATTTAATGAGATTTATTATGAGTTGAATTAATTTAGTCATCTACAGGAACTTTAATAAAATTTTTAGGTGTATTTCTTCCAAAATAATTTTCCTGGTATATTTTCACTTCAAGTTTAGAAAAAATTTTATATTTTCATCTAGAATAAAACAATTTTTATGTCTCTAATATTCCAACTTCCCTTCATCTTGCAAGCATTTTAATAATGAACATATTATTTCTAATTTTAAAACAAAATTATTAATATTTATGGGTTTATTTGCTATATTATTCCCTTTTAATTATAAATCATCATAGGAATGAAAAGGAAGGTATTCATTAAGAGAAAGGTCAAACTTGACATCTTAAAGTAGTTTGATTATTGAGTCCCACAGCTTATGACCATAAAATCTTGCCTGGCTGAGGATGCATACTGAATAGGGTTTGATATTAAAATTATCAGAAGTTAGGTGTGATGTATCTGAATTGTCAATTTCATTGAATTAAAACATGCTTAAGATTAAGAAGCTTTCTGGTCTCTCAATAAGGGTGTTTCTACAAATGATTGGCATGTGGTACAGCAAACTAAAGAGGAGACCCACCCTAAGCGTGGGCAGCACAATCCAATAGTTATGGGGCTTGGATGGAACAAAAGCTGGAAGAACAAGGAAGCAGCAGCAGATGTAAGCTTGATTCTTCTTGAGTGGAGATGGGAAGGTTTCTTGTTTGGTGCTAGGATTGGATTGCCTAAGGACTTTGAACATCAGCTCTGAAACAGACTCTGCCAGTGACTCTCCAGGGAGTATCCAGACCTTTGCTCCTAGACTACAGTGACATCATTGTTCTCTCTTGTTCTGAGGTTTCCGCTTCTTGGAACAGCTACAGGTTCCTCCCGCTTTCCAGCCAGGAGACAGTCATTTAGAAACTATCCAGCTTCTGGTTGTATAAGCCAATCTAATAAATCTCCTTTTCATAATTATACATACATACATGTATGTGTGTGTGTGTGTGTGTGCACATGTGTGTGTCTGCATTTGTGTGTGTGTGTGTGTGTTCTGTTCCTTTAGAGAATCCTGCCTAATACATTAGGCTAATATACAACCAGCATGATCTATTCTGGTTGAAAATGCTGAGTCATTTTTATAGTCATTACTGTAAAAAGGACACTCATTTCATAGACTTTGAACAAATTAGTCTCACAAATTTGGTCTCCTGAGTTCAGGTTTTAACATACTAGTCTGAGGAAGCCTAAAGAAATCCATTCATCTCTCTTGGCTATAGCTAACTACTTCTATTTGTAAAGCTTTATTATAATTTCTGTTCTTTTAGTAATCTTGAATATTTTCTCATTAGTCCTTATTTTCAATTTTAGTTTTGTATATAATTCTCATAAAATAAATTGTCTCACTTAATTCAATAACTTGGTGATATTGAAAAATGGATATACTCATGAAGCCAAAGCCATAATCAAGCTGTGGAGCATTTCCATTATGCACTATAGTTATTTCATAGGTCTTTTGCTGGCAGTCTGCTCCTGTAGGCCACAAACAGGTAAAAATTGATCTGCCTCCTGTCATTTCATGTGTGAATTTTCTATTATTTTAAATAGATGCTCTTATACAGTGTATGCTCTTGTGGCTATTCTTTTCAGTCAGCAAAGGGTTTTTGAAAACTATCCATGCAGTGAAAAGTATCATTAGTCTATCTTCTTGATCACTCTGTGCTGTTTCATCAGGTTCATACAGAACAACACAATTGAAACTTCAATTCTCAACACTTTTAGTTTATTATAAAAAATGTTATGAACCTTCAGGCACAATTCCTTGTTTGGTTATATTATTCTTTATTTGGATAAATATCTAGGACTGGATTGTTGGATGAGTAGTAGGTACTATTTTTTTCCTAGGAAATATATCTCAAGCATTATGATTGATTAGCTACAACAAGTATATTGTGATAAACATTTAATTTTCTAGATTACTAAACCAATGACAGTTATCATTGAAACTATATATGTGCAGTCATTTAAGTAGGTGTTGTTGGCTGTGTAATTTTGTTTGACTAATAAAATATAAATGTCTTTAAAAATAACTGGTAAAAATTCCTGTAAAATGTAGCAGCTTATGAGAATTTTATTCATTTTTATGATTCTCCAGAAAATATGAGAGAAAACATAAAATGTCTCAATGATTTTCATGTTATGCAAGTGAGCAGGACAGCAAATATGGTTTGATAAAATAGATTCTAAACAGTGATATACATAAATTTAAACTCTATCATGAAGCAAAATAAGGTCTAAAGTACAATATATCTGAAAATTGAAGCCTGCAGGAGATTCCCTAAAGACAACAATGGCAGAAGAGTCAGTGGCCTGATAATTGCACCCCATGAAGATCAAAGACCTGAAAGATAAAAAGGGATCCTCTCACTGAGCCTAAACTGGTCCTCCAGGACACTGATTTGCAAAATCATTCTTCACCTCAGACACATATTGGGAAGATAATGAGGTCACCAGAGAGGACTGGCCATACTTCTTAGATTTTGTATAAAGTGTTCTGAGAATAGAATTTTCTGGGAGCACTTAGTTCAACCCTTTACGTAAACTGCAGTGGTCTACCATTTAACACATGAAGCTGGCTATTCTGAATTGATTGTGGTTACTTTGAGAGACCTAGGAAGAATATTTAAGTATTAATAGGATTAAATAATTTTCAATTGAAACTCCTTTATTTTTTCTGTCCTGAGCCTGTATCCTCTGATGTAGTGTTTACATCACTAAGAAATTCATCATATTGAGTTGATGGAGTGATGGCACTGGTTATTTTTGTTAGGGGTAGAATGTGATTATATTAGTGTTGGACATGTGTGTGTACGTGTGTGTGTGTGCATATTTGTATCTGTGAAAGAACACTGTACCAATTATTTTGTAGAGAAACATAAAACATACTGTTTAGTGCTTTGACCAAATAGTTCTATGTATCTTCAAGGAACTTACAGAATTGAACCTCTGAGCTTTTTAAAAATTATGTAGACATGTGACTACCTTTTTGCAATAAAACATGAGACTATATGGTACTTTGAGGCAGAAGTTGGAATAGGAATAAAGTTTGCAGATTACTTTGACCTTCAATTAAAACACTGAAAAAAATATCCCAGTACCAACACTTTAATATCAGGTGGTAGCATAATATGAAATCCAGAAGACCTCCATGGCAGGAAAGATAACTTTATCTCCTAAAGACAATCTGCAAAAATTTCAATCCAAGATCTAATTATAAGAACAGTGGAATTCACGGCAAACTGCAAGACTTTGAGGGAAGGAAATACTCTTTTAGGGTAGGTTCAAGTGCTTCTAGAAACCTTGTAAACATAGATTGCCCTGAACCATTTGGGCCAATGGAATTAATTGCCTTCCTGAGAATATACACTTTTCTTGTAGCCTGTGGTAAGTACTCACTCAAGGCAGATGCCATTCCAATTGTTGCTTGCCTTCCTCTAAATATATCCCCACTTCATTTAAATTCTTTCCCTTAACAAATAAAGTAGACAAGAAACAGCAGAATAATATGAATAATACGGGAACACATCAGGAATTGCATATACTTGGAACTAAGCCCAGTCTTAGTAATCAGAAATTCTTTTGTGGGGTGATCAATGATCAATTAATATATTCACAAGTCTTCCAGATCATTCAATTGTATTCCTTGTTTGGATAACCAGTGTTTTACTTTATTGGGTAGTGTTTTTCTTATTTTGGAGCAGAAGACATTATTCCTAAAAGTATTTTTCAGACATGACTAATATGTTCCAACAGAAAATCAAAGTTAATGACTGGGAGTGAATCTCCACGGTGCTGCATTAGAGTGAGAACATAAAACTTGAAAATGGACAGTTTTTGATATGAGCATTCATCTCATTTTAGAAGACTGGAATGAATCCTAATAGTCTTCTGGAAACATCCCTTGAAACTTGAAAAATATAATTAACAGAAAATGAAGTGGAAAATCAGGATCTTCCTTCACAGAATACAGAGGGATAATCAAAATATACCCATAGTAAAAAAAAATTAAAATAGATAAAAGCCAGATAATCTATTAACTAACTATATTTCACTGAAGAGTCTTTTCAAATACAGAGTCCCACACTGGCTAAAGTGGTAAAAATATATTTTATACTCTCCCATGGCTTGCAGTAGGGGGAATTAGACTTAAGTAGAACTGTATTCAATTCCAAATACAAGAAAGACTAATAGAGAGTTATTTCCAAGAAATGAGCTGAGGAAAGTTTCAGTGGATAGAAAATTACCAAATGCAGATACTGAAGGTAGGGTGAATTTTTCAAAACACATTGAATAAGAGTCCTAACCAAGGCAGAGCAAGGTCAACATATATCAAGAGTAATGAAATATCAGGAATGCGAGATTGGGGCTTGGGTTGTGCCTCAATGGTAGCATGTTCACCTAGCATGCATGAGGCACTAGGTTCAATCCTCAGCACCACATGAAAATAAAATAAAAATATTGTGTTATATATATATATATATATATATATATATATATATATATATAGAGAGAGAGAGAGAGAGAGAGAGAGAGAGAAAGAGAGAGAGAGAGAGATTGAGATTGAGATTGACTTGGCTCAATTATTTGCTTAGGCATGGCTGGACAAGCAAGACAGGAAAGCTATCATGGATGTGGCATCATTGAGAAAATGGCTCATAGAACTCTGACTAAAATTTGGTGAAGGAGAGAGATTTTTCCTTCCAAAGTATCTCCTTTTCTGAGTGATAAAAATTTTAGTGGTAGCTGTCTCTGGTAGAACTGTCTCTGGTAGATCAGGGGTTATGGATGTGGAAATCCTGTCATGGACTTCTTCTATGAGCAGTGATAATAGATAGAGGGTCACATGGTTGCACTGAACCTTTAAAAGTAAGGTTGAGAAAAATTATCACAACAGGCAGCTATACTGGATGAGTAATCAGGAAGTAGATGTAGTGATGATTAATATGTCATGGTGTCCTAAGGGACAAAATAAAAATTCAGACCATAAGGATGTTTATTGACTTCTATAACTTAATAAGATCAGAAGCCAGCAATCAATGTTGTAAGTTACTACAAGGTAAAATAACAATTTCTCACAAACTTTCCAAACATGAGCCATTTCTTAGCCTTTGGTTCTTAATGTGAGATTATGGATCTAAGAATTATGTCTTCTTGAGTTTTCTTCATCCATGAGCATCCTTTGCATGAGCTCCTTTGCTTGTACTTGGATAGATGGCAGTACACATTCACAGTTTTGCCTAGCCTCTATTATTTCTTACTTTCTTTCACACTGAGATATAAAGGAATGTTTATTATGAGAGGATTCTTCAGACCTTCACGCCAGGTCACTCTATTAATGACTAAAGAAGTGGTGTATACTATTGCTGAAGGCCATAATTTGATGTATGGATACCATATGGATACCAGAGGGTGGAAGAAAGACCTGACAAATATTCAGGTGCTTACTACATTGGTGAACTTTTTGAAAATCAATCATGATTGGCTATACCAAATTATTTTCTCCATGTAAAGAAAAAGGTATTGTATCTTGACCTAACATTTTGAAAGAGTCTGAGAACTTGGTAAGTTTTCTTGAGTGCTGTGGTCTAGACATCCTTCCAAAACTCTTATTGTTGAAATCTTAACCACCAAGGCAATGATATTAAGAGATGAGGTGCATGGGAAGTGATTAGATTGTAAAATAATTGGCCTAAAGAATGTCATTTTTGTCTGTGAAAAAAAGCCCAGGGAGAAATCTTGTCTCTTTTTCTACCATATAAAGAAGCAATGAAAAGATTTCATCTATGATCCCCCAAAATGGGCCCTCCATAGACACCAAATCTACTGGTATAATAATCTCAGAAGCCCCCAGAACTGTAGGAGACAAACTTAAGGAGCCATGATCATTTTTTATAGTAGTATAAATTGTATAAGACTTTGAACTTGCTAAGCAAAAAATCAGAATTGTCAAAAAAATATTGGTCTCATAAACAATTCACAACAAATGACAGACATTGATTTAGTTGATAAATTCCCTAACTTCATTTACTGATTGGTGAGATAATTAAAGCATGTTCTTTCCAGTTTCTTCACACTTGTTAAGTGGGGTTAATATGTATTTCCTCCACTAGTAATTAGAGAAATGCAAATCAAAACCAGTCTATGATTTCATCTTACTCCAGTCAGAATGGCAGCTATTATGCATACAAACACAATTAGTGTTGGTAAGGATGTGGGGAAAAAGGTGCGCTCATACACTGCTGGTGTGACTGCAAATTGGTGCAGCCAATATGGAAAGCAGTATGGAGATTTCTTAGAACATTGGGAATGGAACCATCAGTTCACCCAGGAATCCCTTTCCTAGGTCTATACCCAAAGGACTTAAAAACAGCATACTAGTGGGACACAGCCATGTCAATGTTTATAGCAGCACCAAATTATTTTTTGGTGCTAAATTGTGGAACCAACCTAGATGCCCTTCAATAGATGAGTGGATAAAATAATGTGGCATATATACACAATGGAGTATTACTCAGCAATAAAACAAAATAAGATTATGCGTTTGCAGGTAAATGGATGGAGTTAGAGAAGATAATGCTAAGTGAAGTTAGCCAATCCCAAAAAACCAAATGCCGAATGTTTTCTTTGATGTAAGGAAGCTGATTCATAGTGGGATAGTTAGGGGGAGCATGGAAGGAAAGGAGGAACTTTAGATAGGACAGAGGGGTGACAGGGGAAGGGAGGGGCTATTGGGTAATTAATGATGGTTGAATGTGATGATCATTATTATCCAAAGTACATGTATAAGGACAGGAATTGGTGTGAGTATACTATGTATACAACCAGTGATATGAATAATTGAGTTCGATATATGTTAAGCTCTATATATGATAAGAGTTGTAATGCATTCTGCTGTTATAAATAAATAAATAAATAAATAAATAAGAATGGAATTATGGCTTTTGTCAGTAAGTGGGTAGAACTGGAGAACATCATGCTAAGTGTAATAAACCAGACTCAGAATGTCAAGGATTGAATGTTCTCTCTTATGTGTGGAAGCTAGAGCAAAGTAAGAGGAAAAGGGGGGTAGGGCCGGATATCATAAAGATGCAGGGAAGATCAGAGGGTGGAGGAGATTGTGGAGGATGGAGGAAAATGGAAAGGGGAAGAAAATGTGGAGTGAATTTGACAAAATTATGCTATGTGCATGTATAAATGTACCACAGTAAATTCTAACTTAATGTGTATCTATAAAGCATCAATTAAAATACAAAAATAAGTGGAAGGTATACAAGTAGTGCAGAAGAAGGGAGACAGGGGAAAGGAGGAAAGTAGGAAAAAGTGAGGTAATGGGGACTGAAATGGAGTCAATTGAATTTCATGTATCTATGATTATGTCAAAATGAACCCAGCTATTATGTACAACTATAATGCACCAATAACAACAAAACAAACAAATTAATTAACTTGAAAAAGAAAAGATTTATTTTCCCTTAGTTAAAACATAATAATTTTTTTATTATATTGTTTGGGAAATTTCTTATCCTCCCAAACTCTCTTTCCAAACTTGTTATCAGTTTTACCCATGGTTATACCCAAATAAGTTGTTTCCACTTTTATCATTATTGTTATTAATTGAAAAAAATTACAATGTCTCCTTCTGGAGAATATCTAGGAAAACTATTAGTAGAGAATTCTATGCCTGATTATGGGAAAGATAGTTGTAAGATAACACTAGGATTTTTCACATTTCTGTATTGTATTGTGAAGTTAAAATTTTAAACCACTGTTGTCATCCTTGAAATGATTCATTGCTGATATTTCTATTCCCATGTAAATGCTGAAAACACTTGACATCTTTCTGTGTCATTTCCTGTTGTATTTTTCTTAGATTGACTATTACTTTTATTTACCAGCATCCTTTCAATAATAATAAACATCTTGAACACAAGGATGCACTTTTAATGTTTTCATGTTTCTGCACAATGTTTTACACACATTGGGACTGTATAGATTAGTTAAAATAAATTATCTTTAATATTAACATATCAAGTATGTTAACAGAATAATACAGTTTTCCCTAAAAGTTATCCTTTGATTTTATTAACATGTGGATGGAAGAGAGAAATTAGTTTGTAAATAACTATGACCTTTGACCATCTCCAATGCATATAAAAATAATTCTTCTTTAACCATAGGGAAGTTTGAAGAAAAAGAAAGTTTGAGAACACAATAACTAGGATCAGTTTGTATGATGGGGAGTGGAACATGGTTCTGAGTCATAGATATACGTATATCTAGAGTGCCAGTCATGTTTTAGAGAAATGGTATAGGACAGAAATAAGAAGGCTGAATATTATAAATATTATGGATTTCAAACTGGAATTTTCTGATCCTATCAGTTTCTGTAGGTCATGAAAAAACTACTTAGTGTTCCCAAATTAAAATTGTTTTATTTGAATTAATGATGACATTAATAATATCTATTTTCCAGATTGTTACAGGAATAAAATAAATTATATGAGTAAATGATTAGGCAGGAACAATTTAGATCAATATTTGGGAAGTGTAAATTATTTTATTTAAAACTGGAAGTCATTAAAAACTATTTCATACACTTATTTACTTTATTCCAAATTTACTGAAAGTCTCTTACCTCATCATATTTTAATTATTATACCATTTAACTGAAATATTTTCTTACTACAACTATAAGAGATTTTTCTCTTAGTCATGTGTGCATTATTTATAAGCCTGGTGGGTAATTTTGTATGAAATGACCATTACAGTAAAATTTAAATCATGATATTATGTATAATTGCTATGACATCAGAAAAATGTTGTATTAACATATTCTTTTTTTATTTTTATTTATTTATTTTTGGTACTATGGATTGAACCCAGAGACACATAAGCACTGAGCCACATCCTAAGCTCTTTTTAAAATTTTATTTAGGGACATGATCTTGCTGAGTTCCTAAGTGTCTTGCTAAGTTACTAAAGGCTGCCTTTGAAATTATGATCCTCCTTTCTCGGCCTCCTGAGAACCTGATATTACAGTCATGCTCCACCACACCCAGCCAATACATTCTTATAATTAAAAGTAACTGTATATAAAATAAATGTATATAAAACTTATTTTTCTAATGCCTTTATTTTTTATTTTTTAATTTATTTAATTGTTTATTTAAATACACAGAAAGTTTTAAGTAGTGAGTTGACACTAATTTGCTTCTTAGAACCTAAAATGAGAAAGGTGCATGAATCTTATCAATCAAGTTAAAATAATATCATTTCTGTTTTATTCTATGTTAATGTTATATATTTTAAAAATCTATTGGAGTACACCGTTTATTAAAAAAATGCACAAATATACAGAAAAAGTTTTAACAGACCACTCAATAATTCATACACACACATGCACATTTATTAGTTATTCCTAATTGCTAAAATCTGTAAACATTTGCATCATATTTGAAGAGAAAAATGTGCCATATTTACATAGAATATTATGAAATAGCAATAATACTGAAATACTGCTAAAGTTGAAAACCCAGATCAAAACAGACAAGAATATAATGTTAAGTGGAAAATTGAAAAAAAAAAAAAAATCAAATGCAAACCTGGGCACCATGGCACATGCCTATAATTTTAGTGGCTCAGGAGGCTGAGACTGGAGGATTGCAAATTCAAAGCCAGACTCAGCAATAGTGAGGCACTAAGCAACTTAGTGAGACCCTGTCTCTAAATAAAATACAAAACAGGCCTGAGAATGTGGTTCAGTCGTTCAATGCCCCTGAGTTCAAACCCTGATACCCTGCTCCTCACCAAAAAAAAAAAAAAAAAAAAAAGCGCTAGACAGGTTGGACATTTTTTTCATATATTTATTTGCCATTTGTATTTCTTATGTAAACAAGTGGGTTTTTAAAATTATTTTGCTCGTTTATTAATTGGGCTATTTGTTTTTCTGTTGTTAAAATTTCTGAGTTCTTTATATATTCTGGATAATAATAAACGATCTGATTAGTAGTTGATAAAGATCTCCCATTCTATAGATTCTTGCATCACACTCTAATTATTTTATATTTTGTGAAGGAGCTTTTAATTTGATGTTATCCCACCTATTGATTTTTAGCTTTATTTCTTCCACTTAATGGTATTACTACAGAAGGTTGTTCCTATGATGATATGTTGGAGAATTTCTGGTATATTTCCCAGGTCTTTGATCTACTTAAATTTAATTTTCTGCAGGGTGATAGATGGGATCTAAATTCATTCTTATGCATATGTATATAAATAATGTACAAATCAAAACTATATTGAGATTTCATCTCATACTAGTCAGAATAGCAATTATGAAAAATACAAATAATAAAAAGTGTTGATGAGGATGTGGAGAAAAAGGTACATTTATTCTCCACATCCTTCAACAGATGAACAGATAAAAAAATGTGATACACACACACACTCACACACACTCACACACACACACAGTGGAATATTACTCAGCCATAAAGAAGAATGGAATTATGTCATTTGCTGGTAAATGGATGGAATTAGAGATTATTATGCTAAGTAAAATAAGCAAGACTCAGAAAGTCAAAGGTCAAATGTTTTATCTGATATGTAAAGCTAGTCTAAAATAAGGGAAAAGAATGAATGAAATGTGGAGGAGGGAATTCCATCAAAATTAAAGAATGATCAGGGAGAAGAAGGAGTTATTTGAGGAGAAGAGAGGAGGTACAGGACAAGGGAAAAATAGTGGAACAAATCTGACCTAATGAATCTTTCCTATGTACATAGTGGATATACCACAGTTAATTTCACCATTATGTACATACATAGCACACTAATTTTTAAAAATGAATAATAAAAAAGAAATATCAGTAGAGTAGAGGAAGAAGAACAGGGAGAAGGAGGAGTGGAGGGTAAGGGTAAGTACTGGGGACGGAATTGGAACAAATCATATTCCATGTATTTATAATTAGGTCAAAATGAATTCTAATGTTATATATTGCTAATATGAACCAATAAACAATGAAAAACAATTAAAAGCTATAGATGCCTAACTTTCATTTTAAATGAATTTCAAGTTGGTTAAAGTTTTTCTGTACGCATAATTATTGAGATAGTTATTATCTTTGCATAAGTATTAGTGACTTGAAAGAGACATCAGGACTCTTCATTGTATGTAGTTAAAAGAGATAATATTTCTGTACCTAGCTATTTGTTATTTTGTGTGTATTACTAATTTATTTTTTTTCTTATTAAGTTTATTTTAACTACTACATAGAAATTTAAAATATTGTATATATTAATGAAGTAATGTGATATTTTGATACATGTATAAGTTATTCAATGTTCATATTAAGTTACACATATTTTTCTCCTCAAATGTTTATCACCTCTTCATGGTAAAATATTTCAAAATCCTTTCCCCCAGCTTTTTGAAATGTATGGTATGTTATTTTTATCTGCAATCTCCCTAGCTTATAAATAGGTATATTATTTTAAATACAAAATTTCCAGTTTGGGTTTAAATACTCATATTTGACAAGGCAAAAACTATATATATATATATATATATATATAATATATGTATATGCAAAACTTTATATATGTATGTATGTTATATATGTATATATATGTATATATTAATATTTTTAATTGGAAATTCTGAATAGAAATTCTTTAAAATATCAGAAACAAATTATTTCAATCTTGTTTGTAAAACTGGACATTTTTACTGCCAGCTTTTTAAAATGCAGAATATTTAAACTATTAATTCTAGAAATGTATCAATATGTTTTATACATAATGTTTTTCACTGACAGATTTTTAATTTACATATTTTGTAAGTCTGGACAAAGAACTCTGTTCAAGAAGTAAAATGTGCTTCTAAATATTTTATAAAATTCTGCTACTAAACGTGCAAGGCTATGATTCAAATAAGTAAAAGATACTGTTCAATTAAAAAGCCAATTGGGGAGATGTCAAATAGATGGAAAGTAACAGCAAAATTTACAAACAAATGCTATCACATTCTGAGAGAATCACAGTATAGATAAGATTTTGTAGGGCATGAATTTGGCTCTATATGGAAAAAAGGCATTATAAATACTTCACATCTTATAAACAATATGAACACTCAAAAACAAATTTTCTAATGAAGAAAATATATCTAGTGTAATTACAATTATAGATTAGGTAATTCACATTGTCAGATCTTCATACATTAATTTCAGATGTTTCTTCATTCAAAAATTCCAAAGTATTTACAGCAAGCATGATTTGTACCGAAAATCACTATTTGCAGCATAGTGATTCACCATTTAATACATCAGTGTAATTGAAAATGTAGTTTCTATAAACAAAATAATCAGGAAAATAATTTGCAATCTCCCTAATTTATAATTATGTACATTATTTTACTATATATCATTAATGCTTCATTTAAAAAATGAAAAACTATAATTTTTAATTCATAAAAAATTAACATTCTAATTTTTAAAATTCTTAGCTGTCTACAAATAAAATTAATAAAAGCTAACTAAAACACTAAAGACAATCAGTGAAATTTGAATGAAATATGAAGAGTCATATATGGGAAAAATAAAAAGTTCAAAATGGGAACAAAGAGCACTATAAAGATGTTCTTTTCCTATCTTATCTATAAGAAAAATACAAATATGTATATAAATTAAAGAACTTTTAAAACTACATAAAATTGGAAAGAAAACTTAATTTTTAAGAATTTCAAATGTATTAAAATGTTACCTATATTTGTATTATGTACCTGTAGCAATAAAGAGGATAAAACTTTTATGATGAAGAATTAAGCAAAAAAAATAAGTAAGCATAAGCGGTTATATAGATTATAGACAGGCATTTAATGTACAGTTCAGGCTGTGCTATAAAATGGTGCGGGCTAAACTGGAAATTCATATGTAAAAGAATGAAATTGAACCCCTATAACTCACCCTGCACAAAACTCAACTCTAAATGGATCAAAGACCTAGGCATTAGACAAGAGACCCTGCACTTACTAGGGGAAAAAAAAAAAAAAAAGTAGGCCCAACTCTCAAACAAGCCATTTTAGGAACTGACTTTCTCAATAAGTCTCCTAAAGTACAAGGAATAAAATCAAGAATAAATAAATGGAATGATATCAAACTGAAAACCTTCTTCATAGCAAAAGAAAATGTTTAATACCAGTGCCTCAGAAAAGGCATTAATCTCCAGGATATACAAAGAACTCAAAAGGCTTAACACCATATAAACAAGGAACACAATCAACAAATAGGCAACAAAACTAAACAGGCATTTCACAGAAGAAATATGAATGATCAACAAGTATATGAAAGGATGTTCAATATCTTTAGCAATTACAGAAGTGAAAATTAAAATTGCACTTAGATTCCATCTCACTCCGGTCAGAATGGCAATTATAAAGAATACTAGAAGCAATAATTGTTGGCAAGGATGTGAGGAGAAAGTGGTTCTTATACACTGTTGATAGGACTGCAAACTGTTATAACCATTATGGAAGGCAGTATGGAGATTCCTCAATAAACTTGGAATGGAACTGTCATTTAACCCAGATATCTCACTCCTCATTCTGTACCCAAAGGACTTAAAAATCACATAGCACATTTATGCAGCCACATTAATGTTGATATCACCTCAATTCACAATAGCCACACTATGGAAACAACCTCAGGGTCCTTCAACAAATGAATGGAGAAAGAAATGTTTTATATATATATATATATATATATATATATATATATATATATATATATATATATATATACACACACACACACACACACACACACACACACAAGGGAATATTACTCAGTCATAAAAAAGAATGAAATAATAACATTTGCAGGTAAATGGATGGAACTGAAGACTATCATGCTAAGTGAAATAAGTTAAACTCAAGAAACCAAAGGATGAATGTTCTCTCTGATGTGTGGATGCTAACCCAATACAAGGGAGGTTGGAGAAGGGAATATTAGAAATCCATTGGACTAGACAAAGGGAAATTAAGGAAAGGGAGTGGCAAGAGCAATAGCAAAGACGGTAGAATTAATCAGACATAACTTTCCTAGACTCATATTTTAACACATGACCATGAAACTCTGCATGATGTACAACCACAACAGTGGGATCCTAAATAGAATAAGTTATACTCTATGTATAGGAAATTTGCAAAAGTACCTTCTACTGTCACGTATAGCCAAAAAGTAAAAGTGAAAAATTAAAAGAGAACACTTAATTGACAAAATTTTCAATACGTAATGATCATATAGTAGACAATTAATTGAAGCAAAAAATAAATTTTGACAAAAATCCCAAAGCCATACAAAAAAAAATGAATTCTGGGTTGATTTAAACATTAAAAAATAATTATAGAAGTAATAGGAGAAAACATAAAATGTATAATATTAAATTGAAAAAAATCTTTGGAATTATATAAAATTAGGATTATAAAGAAAGAAGGATACATTTGAATGTATAAATGCTAAAAAAAACTATTTAAAATGAAAATCAACTTCTGCAAAGTGTCAGTTGATTGATACTCAAATATTAAGGATTGAAATAAGTAAGAAAGTAAAATAAAGTTATCCAGTAGAGCTTTGGATTAAGATATAAACCACAAAGAAACACTGAAAAATGACAGTAAGGATATAAAATACATGCACAACAGTTTAGGAATAAAGGAAAAATTGTAGCAAAAATTGTTGTTTTTGCACAACTTTGGAGAACTGAGGAGGAAGCAGGAGAAGTGCAGAGAAGAAAGGGATAAAGAGTTTGAAATGTAAGGAAAAACAAACGGGAAGTGTATGGTGAAGTGCCCTGAGTTGCAACATCTACCTTTCACTCCCCTTAGGATAATGGTGGCTAGCACAGTCTTGAGCTCATGAGCATGACTTTATTATAACTTGATTCCTGTGGATTCCGACTGAGTTTTCTAGGGATGAAAGTGGCGAGTTGTGTAAAGCATCCCCTGAGCTAAAAGCTTCACTCCTGTCAAGTTTCACTGATAATCTCAAGAAGCCAAAGAGGCAGAAGGGAAGAAAGGAGAATCTGTAGTACACCCGGGCAGTCCCCCTGGGCTCCTACTTCCTCTAAATCACATCTGGAGCCCAGATTACCACCAAGAAGTGTTCAGGTTACAAGAAATCTCCACTTTACACCTCATATTGAGTAGCTTATCTGATATTTTCCAAGGATTTATGCCTCACAAATATATATTTTCTAGGTTTATTTGAAATAATCCTTTATAAATCAAAATTAGATAAATTCCATAGGAAAGTATCCTTTCATGCATACATGAGCACTCTACTTGTTGTTAGTGGTTTTATAAGTAAATGAGATCAAAGCTATCTTTCTCCTCCTTTTGCAGTCTCAGAATTGAGAAAGACGAGACCACAGGCCAGTTATTTTCTTTTCTTCTCCCCACTGGTTTTAGAGCATTGATCCAAAGAAATTCATGTCATGGAAATAGAGAGATAAGGGTGATCATTTGTCTTTGAGATTCTCACAAAATTTTCAGAGAAAATTAGCATTCATGGGCCCTGTGAAGTACTACTGTTTAGCCTAGCAACTTAAATGCTTTTCAACTCCAAAATATAATAAATGATTATTCTTTTATTTTAGTGATATGAATGCATGCATTATCATTGAGCCATGTCAAACATTATTAGTCTATTAATATAAGTGTGTCAAAATTGACAGTTGTGCAGATAAGACCTATCAATTATTATGCCTTTTTTTTTAATCACAAAAAACTAAGTCAAAAAGAACGCCGTGTTCTTTGATGCTTGGAGAGGATTTGTATTATTACAAGTAGAATTTCAATCTTTAGGTGTTTGTAAGAATTATTTTTGAATAAATTTCATGATAGGAATTTATATTTACATCTTCAGAGTGACACAGATAAGATTGTTTGATGCATGAAACAGCAATAATTCACAACTCATGTCCTAAAAATAATTCTAATACAAATATGCAAATACCATAGAGGACATAATTTAAAAGATAACCCTGTGGGAAAATTATAATTTACTTGAACAAAATCAAATGAATCTTTTATAATCACATGAAATTCACTGGGATAAATAAAAGAACAAATAATTAATTCAGTACCAGAGCTTACATGGTGTTAAAAATGAATGCAAAAAAATGAAAACATTCTATGAGCTACAAATAACAGAAATATACTATTTAAAACTATAGCACAATCAGCCTCACCAATTTCTCTGTCACCTCTCTCAAACATGTTTCTGGTCTAATAAATGGAAAGTCACCTTTCAAGCAGTGCACATTATTTAAGAAGCAATATTATCAAAAAGTTTCTTTTAAAAAACAAATATAGTAAATATAGTGATATTTTCTGAGTACTACTTTAAGCTTCTCTGTAATAAAATAGTATTACATTTTGAAGGTTTATAACAAGGCATTATAATGAAAAGTATTTACAAATCTTGATACAGAATTGCTTTTCAAAGGAGGGTGAATAAAGAGATAGTTCAAATAAAGATTAAAAATCTAGCATTTTCTTTTATTTAAAAGTTCATCAATTTATACAGTATCTGCTGAGAACCTACTATGTACCAGGTTCTATTGAGGCCACCATGATATAGTGGAAAATAAGGCACAGAATATCCTTGCTCTTTTAATGAAATTCCACCAGGGATCATAAAAAATTAAAGATGCACACGCTCAAAAAGAAAAAAAATCTCTGAAAATGCTATAGTGTTTTATGGACTGTTACAACAAATGATAATTATAGGATCATTTTTAAATAAAGGGAAGAAAATGTCCTTATCAGAAGTTGACTTAACTGAGATTTGAATTCCAAGAAACTGGCAAATATAAGCCTTCCATCCAGAGGACATAAAAAGGCCCTAAGGGGAGAACTTGTTTTACATGTTCAATGTAAATGCAAGCAGAATGGCAGGAACAAGGGAGCTACTTTAAAGAAGCAGGAGATGAACCAGGACAAGTTGGCAGGTGGCAAGATCCTTATAAGCTAGAGAGAGAATGATATTTCATCAGATTCTTTAAGTGTATGGATCATAAATGTTTAGTGAGGCAGTGACACGATTTTTTTAAATAAAATTAAATTTTTAGAAGTATTAACTCATTCATTTTCCCAGCTTTATTTACCATTTTTCATATTTTTTCCCACTTTTCTTTTTCTTCTGCTTTTATCTGCTGCCTTTCTAGCTCTATGCCTGTGATGTATACTTTATAAGACAAGAAAATAAATTAATTTATTTTTCTTACTGTTGTGCTTTAGATACTAGGTGTCCCCCAAAAGCTCATGTGTGAGACAGTGAATGAGTGTGTAGAGGTGAAATGATTGGGTCATGAGAGACTTAAATAATCAGTGCATTAGTCTCCTGATAGGAATTAACTGGGTGGTAACTGTAGGTAAGAAGTGTGTGGCTGGAGGATGTGGGCCCCCAGGGCATTCCTTTGGGGTGTATTTTTTGTCCTAGTTGAGAAGAGAAATCTTTCGGTTTCCAGGTAAGAAGTCCTGAGCTGCTTTCTTCTGCTATTCTTTACACCATGGTCCTCTGCTGCACTTCAGGCCTTGAGGAGTGGAGTGGACCATCTAGGGACTGAGACCTCTGAAACCATGAGCACCAAATAAACTTTTCCTTCTTGAAAAATGTGGTCAGGTCTTTTGGTCACAGCACTGAAAAAGCTAACCAAAATAGTTTCAAAAATAGAATTTGCATATCTTGAGAAAAGGGGAGATATAAAACAATTAAGTTGGTATTAGGGCCTGCATATCAGGAAGTATGTTTACTTCCATAATTACATTGTGTTCATTTTCTAGAATTGTATAATTGATTACATGAGATGAGTATAAAATAACTTACATTTATTAACTTATAATTTTTGCAGGTCAGATGCTGGGGCTATTTTCTTTATCTTTTTCTTTTTTCTTTTTTTTTTGGTACAAGAAATTGAACCAGGATTGCTTAACGGCCACTGAGTCACATCCCCAGCTCTTTTTTATTTATTTATTTTACTATTTATTTATTTATTTTAATCAGAGACAGGGTCAACTTGTTGAGGTGCCTTGCTAAGTTGCTGAGGCTGGTTTTGGAATTGCAATCCTTTTGCCACAGCCTCTGGAGCCATTGGGATTACAGATATGTGTCTCCACATCAGATAGCTGGGGCTGAATTTAGTGAGTTTGTGAATCAAGATATCACATGGCTGCCTGGGAAGTGATGGTTGGGCTGTGTTTTCACTAGAGACTCTACTGAGAGCTCCAAGCTCCCTGAGGTGGAGGGCAGAGAATTCACTTCCTTATGGTTTGGGACTGAGGACTCTGTTTTCTTTCTGACTTTGAGCTGGTGAGCTTGTTCTACTCCTTGAATGCATACATAGCCTTTTCCCATATGACCTCACAACACAGTTGCTTACTTTTTTGAAGACAGAAAGAATCTCTTGACTCTATATTCCTAGATAAAGTTTTATAAAACAAACATACAAGGAATATCTTGCCATCTTTATACATGATATAAACTAAATAAGAAGTAACATTTGCTTGTTTTGGGTGTTTTTTTTTTTTTTTTTTTTTTTTTTTTGCTTTGTTTTGTCTTGTTTCATTTCCAGTGTGAGAAACATTGGTTTCTCTACTGTTTGCCTTGAATTGTTATCCACTGCTTCTGGAGTCAGAGACAAAAACATTTGAATATAAATATTTTCAACAAAACTTTCTGGGACAGAGCCTAGCTCTATGCAAGTGCCCAGTCAGGTGAAATAAATCACACATTTGGAACAGATTTTTCAGAAATGCACAAAACATGTCAAATACACATTTTTTGTGGATGAGATCCATCCCGTTTTTTTAAGGACATGCACCCAGAAGGCAGCTGGTACCTGTATGGCTGCTGCTGAGCCAGGCAGAAGAGGAAAGGGAAAGAAAGCTAGGGTATCACAATGCTCAAATTTTTGCCAAGTGTTATATATATATATATATATATATATATATATGGCGTAGCTGGATACTATACATTTATTTTATTTATTCATTTTAACGTGGTGCTGAGGATCAAACCCAGCACCTCACACACGCTAGGCAAGCATTCTACAACTGATCTACAACCCCAGCCCCTGCCAAGTGATTTTGATGTAAAACTAAAATCAAGATAGGCATGAGATTTTGGTCATTATGCCAGACGTCAGGCAATATTAGATTTTCTGGGTTTTGACAGAAATTTTTCAGTGTTTCATGGAAAATGTAGGTTGTGGAGTTTCTTACTCTGCCATATATATTCTTCTTCTCCATTTGTGCCAATTTTTCCTTTTTTTTTCTTTTTTTGCCCTGAAGAAATTTCCATGTTTCATTCCACTATCTTGAACTTTACCATTTTTTTCACTTAATTTTTTTTCCCTTTGGAAAGTAAAAATTTCATATTATATTTTCTGTTGTAATCATAATGTGTATTTTTAAGGTGTACTTGACCTATTTATTTATTCACTTTTTAATATAATTATTGAGTCCCTAGCCCTTCTTAAATGTATGATTCTTTTTATTTCCAGACATTTTAATTGCAGCTCCTGACCCAGCTGTATTCTTTGCAAACCTTGATTCATATGTTTTAAATATGTAAATTTGTTATACACTTCCTAGAACATTTATGTGTTTTCTAGGATTTTTGGCTTTTTGCTTCTGTGTGGACATTTTTGTCTGACGTATACTTCACTAATTAATTCCTTATTTCTGTCAGTAAAGGTGATAATTTGGTTTTATATTTTAATTCAGAATTTCCATTTGGTACTAATTTATATGATCTAAAATATTCAGATGAAATTTTTCATCTTGCCTTTTAATTCCTTGAAACATTAATTAGAGCTTTATTCAAATCCATTTGTTTATACCAAAGAACTGCTTTAGAGACTTTATTTTTAGTTTTCTGTCACATTTTGATGTTTCTAATGTTAATCTTTTTCTTATGTTTTTCTTACTGAAGTTTGAATGTAAAATATATTAGCAATTATATATTTTACAATTATTATAGATATATTTTTGTTCCCAAATTATACCTAACTTAAATGTACTTATAAACACAAGTCAACTTAATGTAATGACAATTGAAAAAAATTCAAAACCAAGCTTTAGTTTGATGATATATTTTTGCTTTGGATTTGTCTCCTCTGGGTTTCAACAGAATTTAGAAGTTGTAATCCCAATTTTTTCTCTTTGATGTGCTCTAAAGTCCAAGTTGTGCTCCCCCAGACCTAGCCTGCCAAAGTCACCACTTAGGTTCCTAACATCTCAAATAGCATTTAAGACTTGAGGGTGGAGAAAATAGACCAAAATGCTTAATGCTGTTTTGTTTGTTTGTTTGTTTGTTTGTTTTTCTACCTCCCCAATTACATATTGGCTGGTAACACTCCAAATTGTATAAATGTAATTTTTTTCACATTTGTGATTCAGGAAATTAATTTTTCTGCAATCAACTGATCGACCAGTTCCAATGAGTTCAATTTGTGAATTTTGATGATAAATGCTTTTTATATTACTCTGGGTAATTAGATCTTTATTTTGCAGTATTTATTTGTTGTTCTATTTAATGCATTTGACCATGAGTTTATCCTTATATGGAATAATTTGTAAATTTAAGATTTTAGTTATAATTATTTTAGTAAACTTTGACCATTCTTTTAATTTTAAGCATAATTAACCATTTATTTGGAATATGATTATTATATGCAAAGTATATTTTTCTTAAAAATGTAATCTGCTTAGTGGCTTTGCTAACTGTACTAGTTTAGTTTTATTCATCTATGTACAAAGTTATGATATTTTATGCACTATTACTAGTCTTGCTCTGTTACCTTTGTTGTCTTTCTTTGCTTCTGTATGTCTATTTCTACCACATTTGGACTATTCATTAATTGCTTTAATTTATCTGATATGGTCACTTCCACTATTTGTAATCTTGTGAATATTATCTAATCTTTCAGTGCCAAAATCTTCTCATATGTAAAATTATTACAATAATAACTAACCAGGATTACTGTGAAGATTTATTTTATGGTGGGGAAAAATATACCTTAAGCCAGTATTATGATTTCATTGTGAGGTGTTCCCCAAAAGCTCATGTGTGAGACAATGCAAGAAGACTTAGAGGTAAAATGACTGGTTATGAAAGCCTTAACCCAATCAGTGAATTAATCTCCTCATAAAGATTAACTGAGTTGTACTGAAAACTGATAGGGTATAACTGGATGAGATAGGTCACACAGGACTTGCTTTTGGAGTATATATTTTGTATCTGGCTGGTGAAGTCTCTGCTTCTTGGATGTCTTCAGATGCTTCCTCTTCTCCCTCTACATTCTTCACCATGATGTTCTGCTTCACCTCAAGCCTGGGGAGTAGAGATGGCTGTCTTTGGTCTTTGGACTGAGACCTCTGAAATGGTGAGCCCCCAAATAAAAATTGTTTTTGTCAGGTCTTTTAGTCACAGCAGTGAAACCTTGCCTACAAAGCCAGTCTTAACAAATAGTAAATTTTCACTAATTCTCATTCTCCTATGAATATTCTTGAAAAGGATCCTGAGCTATTTTCCTGTGTGTACAATAAAATTTTTATTGTTATTTTTATTTCTGAAATAGCATCTCAGACAATATATTAGATTTTTTGAAAAAATGTTTCTTTAGAAAAGTCATTACTTCTAGTTTGACCTTCATTGGTATACTTCTTATTTCTCCCTAATTTTAGAAAAGTCCTTCCATATTTCATTTTATTTTGCTTGCATTTCTAATTTAGGTCTATATTTCCTTCACTGTCTTTTCTTTATATTTTTCTTGAGCTGGGGATGTGGCTCAAGTGGTAGCGTGCTCACCTGACATGTGTGCAGCCTGGGTTCGATCCTCAGCACCACATACAAAACAAAGATGTCGTGTCCTCCAAAAACTAAAAAAAATTAAATTAAAATTCTCTCTCTCTCTCTCTAAAAAAAAAAAAAACATTAATTTGCTGAAATTTTTAACTTTTCAATGGCACTTACTTCTCAAATTATTTTTGTCCTCTTTTTTTTTTTTTTTGTGATCCAGAATTTCCAGTGTGCCTTCTAGGCTTTTGAGGTCTTTGGCTTTATCTTTGTAATATTTTAATTCATGATTATATCTGGAGTCATGATTCTTGTTCTTATCTGTCATTTTCCCTATTCTTTTCTGTCTTTCTTCTTTCTCAAACTCTCATTGTAGAGATTTTGTGGTATTTTCTGTTGGATAAAAATTATCTTAAATTGTGTATTTTTTCAACTTATCTTTTTGTGAAGGGATAAGACAAATTTTGTGGATTAGGAAATATTCCTTCTGATCCAAAGCAATGCCTGTTTTGATTGTAGAATTGGTATGTGTATGTGCATGTGTGTTTGTAGGTGTGTGTGTGTGTGTGTGTGTAATTCATTGGGGTGTTTAGCCTTCTTAGTTGACAGTTCAGCTGCTAAGTCCATCCACAATTGACTTTCTAATCAGCATTAAGTGATTGCTTCCTGCAAAGTAGCATGCTTGGATATCTCCACTCATTAAAGCAGCTTCCACTGTTACTACCTAATAATAAAATAAATCCAGGGAATTTCTTGAAGATACAAAAGTCAATGTTTGGGGCAGTTGCAAAGGAAGGATGTTTGGGTTAAAAGGTTTTTCTGACTTTGAGCTCCACTGGAAAGAGCATATCAACTGCTATACAAGCCATCTCTCATGGCATCTGCTAATTAATTTTATCTTATAATTTTTTTAGAAATCCAATGAGTAGAAATTGAAAATATTTTAAAAGTTAACATAAGCATTTATCAGACTAATAAATAAGGAAGATATAAAAGATGCAAGATACACACAATTAAAATATGTTTTCAAATATTTATATACAAATCTTTAAAATGCATACACCAAGGCAAGTTATATTAATTTAAATGATCTCAGCCACTAAAAATAATGATTTTATGTTTACAAAATTCTGTGTATGTGCTATTTTGTTATAAGTAGTAGTTTTGATGAGAAGTTTTAGAGTTTTTTTTCATGAGCTGTTATGAGTTACACAGTAAATTCAGGGTCCTGAGAAAATAAAAAGACTAAGGTTCAAAAGAAGGCATTGGGAAGATTGCCATAATGACAACAAATAGAACAATTTCAGCACGAATTGTATATTGTTTAACTTTGTTTTTCTTGGTCTGCTCTATTAACATTACTATTTTTATTTATAGTACTTTAACGAAAGTTTGCAGCACACATAAACATCATATCATGATGTTAAAAACATCGTATCAGAAATTAAAAAGAAGCCAGATGCATGCTTGTAATCAAGTGGCTCAGGAGGCTGAGGTAAGAAAATTGTGAGTTCAAAGCCAGCCTCAGCAACTTAGTGAGGCCCTAAGGAAATCAGTGAGACCATGTCTCTAAATTAAAAAACAAAAAAAATTAAAAGGTGAATATGATGCTCAGTAGTTAAGTGACCCTGGAGTTCAATCATCTGTACCAAAAATAATAATAATAAAAAAAGTAAAAAGAAAGCAACTCTCCATGTTATGCTTTTTTTTTTTTTTTTTTTGGATTGGATCAATAAGAACTAAAAACAGTAAACAAAGACTAGAATTAGGCATTAAAGAAAATGTACTCTGTCTATAGCTTGACTAAATAGGAAGATAAATTTACATGTTTGAAGGAAGGGCTGAATGGACCTGTACACTGAAATTTAAGACACTTTTATTTACATATGAGAATGGAGAACCAATGTTTCCTCACAAAGATACAGAATTTGAAAGCCTGTAATCCAAATGTATCTATACTATACATGGGCTTCCTGTAGGCAGCATTTCTCATACAAATTAATCAGTTTCACTTACAAATTTTATAACAATGAGAAGTGAAACCAATGCATGGTGAATAAAATTCTGCTGGGCTGAATGACATCACATAAGTGAAAAACATTGTTTCCCAAATACTTAATATATGCTGAGATGAGGAAGTAAAATTGTGAGCAGGTTGGAAAAAGAATTAAGCATTTAAACATTAAAGAAAATATAGTTTCTTGCAATATAGCAAATCTGAGGACTACTGGAAATTGTTGCAAAAGTCAATCTTAAAATAAAGCAATAAACATGCATACTTTTCTTTCTAAGCTAAGGGGTTAAGTGTACCATAAATATCAGAGACATTTCCTTAAACAGTGACAGATTTAGCAGTTTTATACTTTAAATGAAATCAGTCATGATATGTATTGAATTTGTTAATTCAAGACTAACCTATGGGTCTTCTGTGAAGAAAAATAATATGTTAAGGTTACAAAAATGTCTTTTACCAATAAAACTGGTATTTCTGGAAAATATTTAAGGAGGTAAAAATCCTACTAAGAAGTATAAAAATGTTCAGTTCATGTAAAATATAGAGTTTAAGAATTTTGTCTATCAAATGAAGTTTGGACCCAAGTATAAAATATATCTGGTGATACATAACCCAAGCTGCAAATTACTTTGACTTGCAATGGGAGTATCTATTATATTGTTGTTTAATTTTTTTTCTGAAAAAATGTTTAGTTAAAGATGTTAGTTGAACACTTGGGTTTGGAATATATTATCATTCATGGGTATCAATCATTATTATTACAATAAAATTTAACATATTGAAGATAATAAATGTATATATTGTTTGGAACATTTTTAGGATAGTTGAAAGGGAATAGGAAAAAAATGACCTGCTTTGGCATCTGCCCATCCATGTTTACTTGACCTGGATGACAGAGAAAATGGTCCCTGACCATCAGTTTCCCAATTCCTATTTTCTAACTTAAGTGAGATTACATGAATTTTAGTAAATTAATTCTGCTTCATTTTGAATGTTTTTAATTGATAATTCATCTGTAAGAAAAGTTTCTAGAAAATAAAATCTGTCAAGTATTTTTACGAAACAATGAATTAAAATTCATATTGAATTTAGATGTTTATCTTTATCACAATGCAGAGATTTTACAAAAAAGTAGCATTTTTTTTGGTTGCTTAGTAACCCTGCTGTATGAAAAGCTAGGGAATGTTTTTATAACTTACTTTGTGTATAATGTTTTGAGGATCTTAATAATCCATTGTTGTCTATTAGGTAGAATCTGCTGCATCCTGTTATTGCTGTGTGCCCTCTGAGCAGTAATTTTATTATATTTTCTTTAAATATCCCTGAGATTGATCATTACTGACAATACATCTTTTCAGAATGCTCTATGTGGCTAAAGTATAAGAAAACTGGTTCTTCATATAAAAAAACAATAAACTAGAGCAAATATGAATTCTACATGTTCGTGTGTTTACCAGGAATACTTACAATTTATTTTCTCTCTGTTAAAGTTATTAAAGTTTCCTAATAAATGAAATTCCACAAAATTTTAAAAATATATATATTTTTTATTTTTATCTATCAATCTCCATATACATTTAGTGATGTTTTTTTTTTTTGGCTCAGTATGTGTGTACATGCATGTATGTGCTTGAACATTAAATATGTATAAAATTATTAAAGATTTGTTTAAAGGATTTAAAAATAAACATATTCACCCAATTTGTAGTAGAAAAAGTAGAAAACAACATGTAATAAAAAATATAATTTGAATATCCAAATTCAAAAAATCTTAAAGTTTGCCAAAAGACTAAATAAGCATAACAAAAAGATATAGCAAACTGGTAAGTATGGATAAATATTAAAACTGAAGATTAAGAAAGGAAAGGCTAAAAATTTCTATAACATTAAATATCAAACTTTAAAGGTTTGACATAGCATACTACATACTATATGCATAATAAAGAGTTCCAATATCCCACACATACGTCAGATAGATCACTAAACTCCAGGATATATAAAGAACTAAAAAAAAAAAAAAAAAAAAAAAAACACACACACACACAAAAAACAAACAAAAAGAAACAAAACCAACTCAATCGATAAATGGACTAAGGAAATGAACAGACCCTTCTCAGAAGAAAATATATAATCAACACATATATGGAAAAAAATTTTCAACATCTCTAGTAATTAGACAAATGCAAATCAAAAGTACTCAAAGATTTCATCTAACTCCAGTCAGATTTGCAGTTATTAAGAATACAAGCAACAACAAGTGTTGGCAAGGATGTGGGGAGAAAGGCACACTCGTATTTTCTGGTAGGACTGTAAATTGGTGTAACCAATCCGGAAAGCTGTATGGAGATTCCTTGGAAACTTTGGAAGGGAACCACCATTTGAACCAGCTATCCCACTCTTTGGTCTATGCCTAATGACTTAAAAACAACATACTACAGAGATGCAGCCACTTCAATGTTTATAGCAGCACAATTCACAATTGCTAAACTATGGAACAAATGTAGATGCCTTTCAATAGATGAATGGATAAAGATATTGTAGTACATATACAAAAAGGAATATTACTCAGCATTAAAACAGAATAAAATTATGGCATTTACATGTAAATGGATGGGGTTGGAGAATGTCATGCTAAGGGACGTAAGTCAATTCAAAAAAAAAAAAACAGGGGCTGGATATTTTCTCTAATAAGTGGATACTAATGCATAGTTGGAAGAGGGGTGTGAGAAGAGTGGAGGAACTTTGAATGGGGCAAAGGGTCAAGAAGAGGGTGCAAGGTTGTAGGAAATATGGTGGAATGAGATGGACATCATTACCCTTGGTATATGTATGACTGCACAATGGTGTGACTCTACTTCATGTACAACCAGAGAAACAAAAAAATTGCTACATTTGTGTAGAATGAATTGAAGAACTTTATACTGTCATGTATAACTGATTAGAATTAATAAAAAAAAAGAAAAAAAACATCAATGTCCCCAAAATTGTGCATATTCAAATTCTCAGGCTACTTACCTGAGATTTACCAATGGTTAATCATTTACATAAATATTAATATTAACTTCCATATATTATTGTTGTAACCTCATCTACAATATTTTCATGCAATAAAAACATTATATGTTTGAATAAACTAGGAAAAACTCTTCATTCTTGATGAAACCCACTTTGTTTAGCATTCTATTGACAGGATAGTATAACTATGTAACAATTTCAACATCTCCATTGTTAAACACAATTCAGTTTTCTCATTCTTTCTGAATTTCCTATGAGGTAGTGCACTGGATCATGTTTATTATAGTAACTTAAGTACCAGATTAATGACAGTCTCTTGTAACATTTTTTATGATTGCTGAAGCACAAAAGTAACAAAATTGCACTCTGGTTCTGGAATCTATTGTACAGATGTTATTCACTCTCAATACTTAGGTTAAAATTAAGCCACAAGGCTACTGCCCAATAGTGCCCAGAAACAGAGACTATCAGGAGTTTTGGGGAAGTGTGATGATTACCACTGTCTTCATTAACAAAACCAAGTGACTGTGAATGATATATTAAATAACTGTTTCAACATTTGTTATTCACATTATTATATTCAACTGTGTGTGTGTGTGTGTGTGTGTGTGTACATGGGCATAGAAATTGAACCATTTGAAGTTAATGACATTAAGCTGCATTATAACATTTAAATGTATTCACATACAGTTTTTATTTATGTTTACCATCATTTTAAGTAGAAATGTCTTGAATGTTATACTGTATTACATGTCTCTTATATTTTCACCTGGGAATATTCCATAAATTTTGCCCTGTGAGAAAAGTTATTGTTGTTAGTGAAATACACAGTTCAACACTGACAGTGATTGAGAAAAATCAATTTCATCAGAACTATGCACTCTGGAGAAAATACAAAATTGTTCAAAAGAAAATCTGTCATTGATTTATTTTTTTTTATCATGACAAAAACAAAATGCGCAATTCCACATACCTTTTTCTATCTCATTCATTTCCCTTCACTTTGTACTCGCCAAGGAAAAGAAAACTGTCCATGTATATTTTGATGATCTATTTTACTTTAGGAAAGATTGAATAATATATTTTACCCTTAAATTTATACTATATTTATTATGGGTTATGTTATAATAATCCTTTTCATTTTAGGTTATATTGTGTCTACATGTAGAGTTTAAATAAATGAAGGATGTATAGTAATTTATGAAGTTTTACATTATTAATAATAAATAGGATAAACATATGGCTTAAAATTTAGACCACAACTATTAATTAACATGTCACTCTTGTCTTTTAATATTACATTAGTGTATTTGATTCTGGCATGCTATTTTATTCCAACTACAAGCATAAGAAACATCACACCAAACTAGTAAAATAGAGAGCTATTCCATTCTTCCCATGAGTTGCATTTAAACTATTGGTTCAGTTGACTTTTAAAAATTTCTGACAGAACTGTCATTTAATAAAGATGTCCATGAGGTCTTTTTATCTACATGTAACAAGAGGATGTAACAATGTGAAACATTCTGTGTGGGAAACTGCAAATTTTCTTTTTCCCAATTAAACTCAGATTGATGGTAACAACAGATTCACTTAAAAACATATGCTGAATTCCTAAAACAGAGATACTGCAACAGGCCCTGGAAGGCTGAGGGGAAGTAGAATACAAATCTCTGTGGGAAAAGCAATAAAACAGATTTCACTGGAGAATAAAACTTCTTATAACTAATAACTTCTCAAATCATTTATCTGGTTTTAAATGTAATTTTTGTTCAGGTAAAATATACATAAACAATAGTAAAACCATGTAAACATGAAGAAACACAGTTTTAATTGTTAAATATATTGATATAAATCCTCATAATTTTATTCAATAAATAGTAAGATGACATATATATAGTAAAAAGATAGCAGAATTTGAAATCATCACTGTAAAGTAGAACTGGCTGAATTTTGTTTCCTTGACAGCATTACAATTTAATAAAAAGACTATAGTAAAAAGAATGCTGGTCATTATTTTCATTAAATTATACAACTGGATATCAAAGTCTTGAATTAAAATGCTAAGTATTTTAGAAATAAATCACACAACAAAATAATTGACCACATCTGTTTATTGATACAATTCATTCTTGAGGTTTTCTAAAAGAACTTTTTTAAGGTACCATATGTGAAACACTTAAAAGAGAAGCAAATGAATCAATAACCTTTACATGGATGGTTCACTGGAGAGAATTCTTAGCTTATCTACAAAGTTTTCACTTATATCTTAGAGACTTTTTAATTAAAATTAAAATTTGTGCTTCAATTTTTCCTTAGATTCAGTCATACATTTATGTTTGAAATCATCACATATTAACGTGTGATTTAAGTAATCATCCCTCTAATCACATATTATGTTACATGAAATGATTTGTCATGTACTTCAAATGGTATCAGAAAAGATTTTATATGCTTTTGCTATATAAAAAGATATTTAACATTTTCATCAATCTGCAAAATAAATGTTTTGAATCACATTGTAATATTCAATAATCATTTATTTGATGCTTATTCAGGGGTGTAATTTGTTCATTAAATTTATATACTTTACTCAATACTTGTTTATTTCATTCCCAAGATCTAGATAGAAACCAAAATAACTCAGCCTGTGTATTTATTTAGATATTCTTTGATTTCCTTCATAGGTATTTTACAATTTCTATCACATATCCTTTACGGTTTTGTTGGATATGTACGTAGATATTTAATTATATTGGCAGAATTTAAATTGTTATTTTGCAGTTGGGTACGGTGGCACAAGCCTGTAATCCCAGCAGCTCGCGAGGCTGAGACAGGCTGATCACAAGTTCAAAGCCATCCTCAGCAAGGCAAGGAGCTAACCAACTCAGTGAGACCCTGTCTATAAATAAAATACAAAATAGGGCTGAGGATGTGGCTCAGGGGTTGAATGTTCCTAACTTCAACCAAAGTATCAAAAAAAGAAAAAAGAAATAACCATTATATATATATATATATATATATATATATATATATATATAGTTGTTTTTCTCTTGATATTACTTTCTACTTGCTTATCAGTATATGATGATTCATTTAATTTTTTTGTTACTATATACTGAAACCCTACTGAACTCATCATTCCTTATTAATTTTTAGATTTATAGGTCATTTCTCTATTTATAATTATGGCATCTTCAAACATAGATGGTTCTATTTATCCTTCCTCTCCCCCATCATTTGTATACAGTTTTTCACAAGGTATTAAAATGCTAGAATTTATAATACTATTTTGAGTAGCATGGTGAAAGCTGAGGTTCTTGCCTTGTTTGAGATCTGAGGGGAAAAGCATGCATTTATTCTTTAAGTATGATGTCAACTGTACATTTCTTCTTGTAAACTTTTATTACATTAGGAAATTTACCTCTATTTTTGTGTACTGAGACTTGTTTTTTGAACTTTACTAAATGCTTTTATGTGTGTCAATTTATATAATCATGTGATTGTCCTTTCACTTATTATATATGAATTATATTATTTGATTTAAAATCAAGCCTTGAAAAGTAAAATAAATCTCATTTGATAATGGTATGGTATTTTCATTTATGCTTTGCTGAATTTAATGGGCTAAAATTTTGGTAAAATGTTTGAATCTGATTTTATCTTGAGGGATAAAACTGACCATGAAATAGAAGAGTTTCCTTTTCTATTTTAGGAGAAATTGTGAAAAATCCCTGTTAATCTTTCTTTGAATGACTGGTAAAAATATCCAGAGAAACCAATTAGGTGCAGACATTTTCATTTTAGAAAAGTTTGTCTTATGAATTCAATGTTTTTAACAGTTACAGGATTGTTTAATTTATACATTTCATCTTGGCTGGGTTGTGATAGTTTTTGTATTTTGAGAAATTGTTTCATATCTCTTAAATTGTCACAAATTTAGAGGATAAAATTGTTTGTATCATTTCCATTTTATCTTTTAATGGCTGAAGGATGTGTGGTGTTTCTCCTATTATGGAAATCTGACATTCCTCTAAAAGCTATATGTTTGGTTCAGCAGCTTGTGGCACTATTGGGGGTTGGAAAACCTTTAGGAGTATATCCGAGATGGTTGATGTTAGATCACTGGGTTACTGCTGTGGAAGCAGATATTGGCACCCTGACCCCTTCCTCTTTCATTTTTTTCCTTCCCAGATGCTATGAGATGAGCAACTTTGTTGTACCACAGGCTCTATTGTCATAGTGTTATTCCTACCTCACTACAAGCCCAAAAGCAATGAACTAAGGACACTGAATTGAATCTCTGAATCTGCAAATCAAAATAAATCTTTGATCCTTTAACTTGCTTTTTTCTGGTATTTTGTCATAGTGATGAAAATCTAACACTCTCCTGATATTGATTTGTTATTATCTTTATCAATTTCATTGGAAGTTTATTAATTTAATGCTTTCAAGGAGTCAGCATTGCTATTCATTGTTATTCTTTCTGGTTACTTTAGGTTCATTGTGTGTAGTTTTTTTTTTTCAATCTGAGGTTATTAATTTGAGATATTTCTTCTTTTTTAATGTCAGCATTTATTGGTCAAAATATTTCTTTCAGCACTCTTTTATCATATCACAATTTTGCTGTTGTTTTTTTTTATTTTTATTTAGAGCTATGTATTTTATTTTGAGAATTCCTTTTAATTTAATGTGTTTTACTTAAACTAAAAATCTATCTGTATTTGTTTAAATAATATCTAGTTTGACTCTTATTGTCAGAGTTTTTATGATTTCAATTATTTAAAAATATATTAAGGTGTGTTTTCTGACCCACCGTGTGGTCTTTCTTCCTCAGAATTCTAGAAGCACTAGAAAAGAATATGTAACTAAGATCAGAACAGAGAAGAAGAGCATGAGGAAAAGATTAACATTAAACAGAGACGAGTGGGGGGAGAGAAAGGGAGAGAGAAGGGAAACTATGGAAATGGAAGGAAACCCTCATTGTTACACAAAATTACATATAAGAGTTTGTGAGGGGAAAGGGGAAAAAAAAAACAAGGGAGAGAATTAAACAACAGCAGATGGGGTAGAGAGGGAAGATGAGAGGGAAGGGGAGGGGGGATAGTAGGGGATAGGAAAGGTAGCAGAATACAACAGTCACTAATATGGTATTATGTAAAAATGTGGATGTGTAACCGATGTGATTCTGCAACTTGTATTTGGGGTAAAAAAATGGGAGTTCATAACCCACTTGAATCAAATGTATGGAAGATGATATGTCATGAGCTTTGTAATGTTTTGAACAACCAATCAAAAAAAAAGAATATGTATTCTGATGAAGGATGAAGTGCACTATAATGTCAACTGGATCCTGTGTGGTGATATCACTTACATTCTTATTGGTTTTCTGGCCAGTATTTCTATTGATTGCTAAAACCATCCATATGGTATGATCTGTACTTTAAGCTTTTCAGTTTTTATTTCATGCATTTGGGTCTCAAAATACCAATATTATCTTGGCAGAATAAATCTTGTATCATTGTGTAATGTCTCTATCCTAGTAATTTTGTCTGAATATTCCTTTTCTGATTATTAATAAACTAAACTTGCTCTTTTAAAATTAATTTTTAGTGTGTATAGGATTTCCATTTTTATTACCAATTTATATTAAGTTTGAAGTAGGTTTCCTGTAGTTTATTGTATGTCTATGTATGTTTTAACCTGCTTTACCAATTTGCCTTTGAACTATCTTTACACACATTAAAGTAATTATTATGTTTTAGACTAATAATTTTTTATTATTATTATTGTTATTATCATCATCATCACTATTATGGTAATGGGGATCAAATTCAGGAACTAGTATATTTTAGATAAATTCTCTACAACTGAATTGTATACATGGCCATATTTGTATTTTATTTATTCTGTACATTTTTAAGGAACAAGTAATTTTCTGAACTTCCCTTGGATGATCTGAACATTTTTAGATTTATATTTTGTTTTATTTTTTAGTTTGAGTATACTATTGACTATATACTTTAGTGCCTTATATATACCTTATCATACCCTGTCAATGCTTTCCCACTTTTAATATAGAAATTTTTCTCTATTAATTCTCTTTACCATTATCATGTTTTAAATATGTTCCTTAAGTAGTTCTTTCTATATATTGAAATCCATACCAGAATAGTGTTGTTACTTTTATCTTAACTGTGAAACATTATTCAATAAACACCTGAGTTAAGAGACATTCCATTATGTTAATTTATTCCCATGCTATTTTTTAGTTTTCCAATCTGAAATTTTACCATTATTCTTTCTGGTATGAAGACTTCAGTTAGGCATTATGTAGAGCTTGATCTGCTAAACAAAATTTTATTTTAACTTTCCATTGAATGATAATATATTTTATATGTTTACATTTATTTATTCTTATTTGTTATACTGACAGCAGAATGCATTTCAATTTATAGTACACATATGGAGCACAATTTTTTATTTCTCTGGTTGTACACAGAGTCACACCATTTATGTATTCATTCATGTACCTAGGGTAGTGATGTCCACCTCATTCCATCATCTGTCCTACCCCCATGCCACCTCCCCTACCCTCCCTCCCCTTTTCCCTATGTATTCCTGTCATGCCCCCTGAACCCCATTATGGATCAGCATTCACTAATCAGAGAATACATTCTGTCTTTGTTTTTTGGGGGGATTGGCTTGCTTCACTTAGCATTATATTCTCCAGCTCCATCCATTTACCTGCAAATGCCATAATTTTATTTATTTAATGCTGAGTAACATTCCATTGTGTATATGTATGTGTGTGTGTGTGTGTGTGTATCTCACACTTTCTTTGTCCATTCATCTATTGAAGGACATCTAGGTTGGTTCCAAAGTATAGCTATTGTGAATTGTGCTGCTATAAAGATTGATTTGGCTGCATCCCTGTAGTATGCTTTTTAAAATTTCTTTGGGTATAGACCAAAGAGTGGGATAGCTGGGTCAAATGGTGGTTCCCTTCCAAGTTTTCCAAGGAATCTCCACACTGCTTTCCAGATTGGTTGCACCCATTTGCTGTCCTACAAGTATGAGTGTACCTTTTTCTCTACATCCTCACCAACACTAATTGTTGCCTGTATTCTTGATAACTGCCATTCTGACTGGAGTGAGAAAATATCTTTGAGTAGTTTTGATTTTCATTCCTCTAATTACTAGAGATGTTGAAAATTTTTTCAAGTCTTTGTTGATATTGTATATCATCTTCTGAGAAGTGTCTTTTCAGTTCCATAGTCCATTTACTGACTGAGTTATTATTTTATTTTTTTTTATTTTCTTTGTGTTTAAGTTTTTGAGTTCTTTATATATCCTAGATATTAGTGCTCTATCTGATTTATCTGTTGTGCCTGTGGTAAAAATTTGTTCCCATTCTGTAGGCTTTCTCTTTACCTCACTGACTGTTTCTTTTGTTGATTATAAGTTTTCAGTTTGAATCTATCCTATTTATTGATTCTTGGTTTTATTTATTGTGCCATAAGAGTCATGTTAAGGAAGTAGGTGCCTAATCCAACATGAGGAAGATTTGGGCCTGCTTTTTCTTCTAATAGGCACAGGGTCTCTGGTCTAATTCCTAGGTCCTTGATCCACTTTGAGTTGAGTTCTGTGCATGGTGAGAGAGGGGAGGTTAATTTTGTTTTTGCAAATGGATTTTTAGTTTTCCCAGCACCATGTGTTGAAGAAGCTATCTTTTCTCCAATATACGTTTTGGGCACCTTAGTCTAGTATGAGATAATTTTGTCTGTGTGTCCTCTATTCTGTACCATTAGTCTACAAGTCTATTTTGGTGCCAATACCATGCAGTTTTTGTTACTGTGGCTCTGTAGTATACTTTAAAGTATGGTTTAGTAATGTCATCTGCTTCACTCTTGTTGCTAAGGATTGCTATGGCTATTTTGAGTCTCTTATTTTTCCAGATGAATTTGATGATTGGCTTTTCTATTTCTCTGAGCAATGTCATTGAGATTTATATTGAAATTGCATTAAATCTGTATAGTGCTTTTGGTATTATGGTCATTTTTTACAATATTAATTCTGCATATCCAATAACAAGGGAGATCTTTCCATCTTTTAAGTCCTCTTTAATTTCTTTCTTTAGTATTCTACAGTTTTCATTGTAGAGATCCTTCACCTCTTTCATTGATTCCCAAGTATTCTATTTTTGTTTTGTTTTGTTTTATTTTTTGAGGCTATTGTAAATGGTGTAGTTTTCCTAGTTTCTCTTTCAGAGGATTCCTCACTGACGCTAAAATGCATTTGACTTGTGGGTGCTGATTTTATATCCTGATATTGCTGAATTCATATATTAGTTCTAGAAGTTTTCTGGTGGAATTCTTTGAATCCCCTAAGTATAGAATCCTGTCATCGGCAAATACTGGTAGTTTGATGTTGCTGTGGGTCACTCAGCTACCTCAGTCCCAGCAGGTGTGGGGGATGCAGCGTCAACACACAGACACTGCGAGCTAGTGAGAGCTGGCAACCTCAGCTGACCTCAAGCAAGCTCATGTAATGTGGAAATGATTAGAACTGATACAGGGCATATCCTCAAATCATACATAAGCAAGTAGGTTACCTAACTTTTAGAAAACAATAATCTTATGATCAATGTAACTGCACTATGAGGAAGCTCTAAATATTGCTATGCAGTGCAGAGCCCTCTGGAAGGATCATTGTCCCTATGAAAGGGGGCCTTATGAGTTGGGGGAATCATGCCCTGAAGCCCTTGCCTGTAGGTTCCCTGGCAAGGCTGACCTCAACCTCTGAGGTTGTGGTTTCTCAGAAGGCTCTCTAGAGCCTAGTGCCCCATCCTGCAGGTGTACCTGCCAGGCCTATATAAGCATAGGTTTTACAAGCACTCTGAGCTGCTCCTAGGTGCTAGCTGCAAACTGAAAGTTACTCATTCATTTCCTCCCTTTTTATTAAATTTGTAGCCAAAGGAGAACCATGATAAGAGAAGAAAAGGAAAGAGAGAAGCAAAGAAAAAGAGAAAGAACTACAGGTAAAGAGGCATAAGGAAGAGAAGAGGGAAAACAAGAAAAACATCCAAACATAGCCTTTTCCTACAGCTGCCCTGTCCCTGTGGTCCAAGGTACTGCTGTGGCGGGTGAGCAGCTGCTGTTGGTAAGGCCTCTGTCTGCTACTTGGGTCTATCTGACCTGGGCGTGGGAAGCAAAGCAGCCATGGGGGCAGGAGACCTCCCCCAGAAAGAGTGAGGACTCAGGCCCCTGCACGGTTGGGTGGGGGGGTGAAGGTCTGTGCCCTACCTCTGTTGGTCCCCAAGTTCTCTCCTGATGGCCCCTCTGTGACTGTGCCTGTCTTAGGTAGTTTTTTCCCTGAGGAATCTCACCAGTCTTTGGCTAACCAGCCATTCTCCAGGGCCAAATAGGGTGATGTGAGGCACCTGATTAATGGTTGCAGCATTTGTTGTGAGGCATTACTCCCGAGAGGGTTACTTCTTTGTCTCCTTGATAGCTAATGCCCCCATGGCCTCCATGCCCAGCATCTTCCTGAGGATCCCCTCGCCTGCCGGTGGGGTCTCAGCTCTGGTCACAGGTTTTGGGAAACTCAGGTTTCTTCTCCAGGGAGGGCCCAGCTCACAGCACTGAGTAAGGGAGGCTGTGTTCAGGAAGGAGGGAGAAAGGCCATAGAACCAGCAAACAGGAATTAGATGAGCAAAAGGAATGGGTATTGGGACAGAGCTGAGAGATACAGATAGGTAAAAAGGAGAACCATGACAAGGCTCAGGACCTGATCCCTGATAGAAAATTGGCCCTTAGTTGGTATCTACTTAGATCTGACCCATAGCTGCCATCGACACAGCTGAAGAAGACTCCTTATTCTACCTTTGGCTTTCTTTACATGCATAAACTATCATAGCTTGCTTAGTTTCTACTTTGTTGAGCCTTTTTTGGAAGCACCTTAAAAGAACATACATTAAAACAAAAAAGAGTTATGCCAATGCCAGCAAGGATCCAATTAGCGGGGTCAATTAGAGCTCACAGTTTATCCCATAGCCACTGTAAAATTGAGGGGTTAAGAATTAAATTTGCTCTGGTTTCATTTAGGCTGAGAATCTGGGAATGCAGCATCATAGTGAAATTTCTAAAAGCCATATCTCAAGGTCCCTTAAGTCTATTTGCTAACTCAAGGCGAGCTTCTGTTATATTTTTTACCAAGACAGGGGTTTGACAAACGTACAGAAATTGAGGACTGCAGGGTACCCTAACATTCAATTGAAGCATACCAATTTTTTCATCAATAAGGTCAATCTGTTGTTGTAACATTAAGAAGCCTCCTTGCAAGTGCAGGTTTAGTCACTCCTGGGTGGTCAGGGCTTTGGTGGAACACTGCAATACCTGATTAATGGTTGCAGCATTTGTTGTGGACTGGGTCAAAGCTATACCAGCAGTGGTAGCTGCTGTGACCACAACGAGGGAGGCAGCTATGATGGCAGTAGTAATCCCAAAATGTCGCCTAACTCTGGAAAGGGAAATATCTTTTGTAAAATGAACCTCTTGAATGGAGGAGTCATCCTCCATTGGAAACCATAACATTTGGGGGGGGGGGTGTTCTCATTAGCAGTGCTGTCTTAAGGAAGGAGTTCCAACAATTGGTTAACTCACAATGGGAATTATCACAATTAAGATAACCATTTTTGTGATTTTGAGTGGAGGTTATAAAGAAGGGTGGCTTAACACATACATGGCCTCTTGTATCATGGGTAACTAAGGGATTTTCAAAAGAACCATTAAATCAAATGGCATCAATGGTGATAATAAGACTGACATCTATACATTTGTAAGCACCACATAACAATTGTCTGCCTAATTGCAAAAAATCTCCTGACTGTCTTTCTTTTTTACTTTGAGCATTTGTTACCCAATTTTTATGTTTTTTGAAAACTACTGTATTTGCTGATAATTTCATTTTTCATCCTCCTTTTAAATAGGGTCTGGACCAACTAATAAGCTCATCAGAAAGAAAAAAAGGTCAGGAAAGGGAGAGACAATCTCTCCAAGACATAGCTCTTGGGGGTATACCTTTGCTGGTATTTTCAAATTTCTTCCATGAGCATCGCTGCAGAAAAGGCTGGGGCCAAGAACGTGAGTCTCTAGCATTAGGGGACATGGTAGAGACTATTTTTGCTTCTCTCTCTAGGGAGAGTGGCCAATAACCTGTGATGCTTTCCATCCCTGGCTCCTAAAGAGTGTCATTTGTGAAGTCAAATTATGGATTTACATAACCTCCATGCATCAGAAACATTATTCAAAATGCTAAAGGCCCATGTATGGCGGAGAATGACGAATTCTAAGGGCGTTGTGCTATTGGGTCAGAGGTTACAGGGCATCATGAAGAAACATTAGTAGTGAACAAGAAAGGCAATACATTATCATCCAAACCAACAGGTAAAATGATCCCAGGAGATGGTGCCACCACCACATGTATATACTTGCGGGCTGATTGACAGAATGATGCATAATAGTATATAGAGAGTCCTTGTCCACATTGATGCATGATAAAGGGAAAGTCCAGTTAAAGTCTCAGCAACAGCATGAGTAGTTTCCACCTGGTTGGGTGTGGTCCTTCCAACTAGGTGCAGGAGAGCAGTGAAAGCAGTAGTTGGAATTGTGGCTATGAGGATCATGAGGCTTATGATGTATTGGTCCGGGGGTCTCCTGTTATCCTTCTGAATTTTGTCCTTGAGATGTATTCTGAAAGATTTGAGAGAGAAGTATGTACAACATTCTGTTCATGATTACATGGGTGTGGATTGCTCTCATTTTTTTTCCCCCAGTGGTATGAGTATTTTGCTCACGGAGGGGTTTTTGCCACTAGGTGACACCAAAGGCCATCCATGAGGAGAGAATTGCTTTGCAGATAGCTGTTCATGAATGACAATTGGGGCCATGCTTTGAAGTGTGCCCACTTTGATCAGATAGGCCAGCATAGGGCCTTGAGTTATCAGGCTATTGTTAGACATAGGCCCTTCTTTCCACATACTTACCTGTTGTGCATTCACCTGTGAGTTGCAAGTTACAATAGCACACATGAGCATGAAGAGGGTACCAGGGCTCTAGTCTCCAGTGGGTGACATGGTGTGAGCTTGTTTGTTAGAGTTTTGATATCACTCCAAGTTATCTTGTGTGCCTTCCGGTTGGGTGATCTCCTCCTCTCCTTTAGGCTCGGTTTTCGGAGCTTGGCTGTCAGTGGCTGGTTTGACATTTCTTGTTGGTACCCCATGGAATGAGGCCCCTGTTAACATATGTAAATCCTCCACCCATGTTTAAGAAGGGCCCTGGACCATCCCATGCTTTTGTTATGGGATTCTTTCACGAGACCATAGGTAGATGGGAGGACCTCGAGAGGGGGCCCAATGTTTTAGGCTGTTATTTCTATAGAAAATTTTGAAATTGAAAGAAAATTTAAAGCAAACAAGATTCATTTCAAGGCATCAGGAGGGGGCTTGGTAGTTTCCTCCCTCTGTTTTTTACCATGGCCTTTAATTCCTTGTGTGTTCTTGGTATGATACCTTGATCCTAATGGTTCTAGGGAATCCCAGTTAAGTTCTATATATGCCAACCATTGCAAATCGCTTGAATCGTCTTGTTAGTATAGGTTGGCCCTTTGTCAATTTTAACAGAAATGGGAACATCCATAATTTTAAAACATTTAAGTAAATGGGAGACAACCTTTGTTTGCATCTAGGGCAGGGTGTCTTAGGACCAGGGAGGCTGCCAATATTAGGACAGTACTTTTAATGTGGCCTGGCTGATTACAGCCCTAGCAAATGGGATCAGATATCAGTCTGAAGGCCCATCATTTTGGTTAACTGCTAGTTTGTTAATGGCAGCTGTTAAAGCTTGAATGGGTCCCAAAGAGGGGGCTATTTCCTTCATAGCTGAGATCCATTTGGAAAGGGATTCACTTTGTATTGTGGCAATTGTAGCCCTAGTTTCTGCAGTAGCTCCTTCCCACGCCAATGTTTAACCAGTAAATCTGAATAGGACCAGGTTGGATAGGTTTCCCACCTGCCTCTGACTTGGGACAAAAATTCAGGAAACCATTCCTGGGGACTTTGGATGAGGTTCCTGAAGAGTTCATCATATTTTGGAGGTGTAATGTTTTTAAGACTTTTTTTTTTTGACTTGATAAGATGCCTAATATAGGGGCCCAAGATGTGGACATGGAGGGCCTTGACTAGGACAAACCAAAATGTGTTTAGGATCCAATGTCTTGTGATTAGTGGGGGACTTCCTTGACTTTTTAAGTCAAAGCCATATGACCACACGGTGGGTGTCTCCAGAGCAAAGTTCTCTTTAACAGAGAAAACTCTGTGAGGATGAGTCACTTATGTGAATTCACCAGGTGAACCAAGGGGAAGAAAGAGGGTTAAGGTGACACCAACATTTATGGTGGTGTGTGCCTCAACTCGGGAGCCAATGCTCCACAAGGACAAGGAAGGGGATAAGAGAGGGTCCCTTGCTCACCTTCAAGGAACCACCAGCACACAAAACATGGAGGTCAGCAGGGTGGCCAGCCCCAGGTGCGAGGGTGCCAGAAGATGTTGGGTGCCAGATGTTGCTGTGGGTCACTTGGCTACCTCAGTCACAGCGGGTGTTAGGGGGACATGGAGTCAACAGGAAGACACTGGGATCTGGTGAGAGTTGGCAGGTGGCAACCTCTGTCGACCTCCAGCAAGCTCATTTAATGTGGAAATGATTAGAACTGATATAGGGCATATCCTCCAATCATACATAAGCAAGCAGGTTGCCTAATATTTCGAAACAAATCATCTTATGATCAATGTAACCACACTATGAGAAAGCTCTAAATATTGCTACACAGTGGAGGGCTGTCTGAAAGGATATTGTCCCTAAGAAAGGGGGCCTTATGAGTTGGGGGAATCATTCCCTGAGGCCCTTGTCTCTCATTTCCTTGGCAACACTGACCCCAATCACTGAAGATGTGGTTTCTCAGATGGCTCCCTAGAGCAGAGCACCCCATCCTCATACAGGCTCAGACCTGTATGAGTGTAGAGTTTTCAAGCACTCTGAGCTACTCATATGCTTGCTGCAAATGGAGAGTTACTCCTACAATTTGAGTTCTTCTTTTCCTATCAGTATCCCTTTAATTTATTTTGTCTGTCTAGTTGCTCTGGCTAGAATTACAAGGACTGTGTTAAATAGAAGTGGTGAAAGAGGGCATCCCTGTCTTGTTCCAGTTCTTAAAGGGCATGCTTTCATTTTTTTTTTTTTTTAATCCATTTAAAATGATGTTGGCCTTTGGCTTAGCATAGACAACTTTTATGATGTTTAGGTATATTCCTATTATACATACTTTTTCAAGTGTTTTGAACATGAAAGGGTGCTGTATTTTGTTAAATGCTTTCTCTGCATCAATTGATAAATCATATGATTCTTATCTCTCAGTCTATTGATGTGATGAATTACATTTTTTGATTTCCATATGTTGAACCAAACTTGTACCCCTGGGATGAACTCCACTTGATCGTGAAGCACTGTCTTTTTAATATGTTATTGCATTTAATTTGCCAGAATTTTATTGAGAATGTCTGCATCTATGTTCATTAAAGATATTGGTCTAAAGTTTTCATTCTTTGATGTCTCTTTGTCTGTTTTTTTTTTTTTTGGAATCAGGGTGATATTTGCCTCATAGAATGAATTTTAGTGTTTTCTCCTTTTCTGTTTCATGGAATAATTTGAGGAATATTGGTATTAGTTCCTCTTTGAAGGTTATACTTATAGAACTCAGCTGTGAATCCATCTGGTCCTGGGTTTTTTTTTTTTTTTTTTTTTTTTGGTTGGTAGGCTTTTGATGGCATCTTCTACTTCATTGTTCAAAATTGATCTGTTTAACTTGTGTATATATCATCCTGATTCAGTTTGGATAAACATATGGCTCTAGAAATTTGTTGATGTCTTTGATATTTTATTGGAGTACAAATTTTCAAAATAATTTTTAATTATCTCCTGGATTTCTGTAGTGTCCATCCTGATATTTTCTTTTTCATTATGAATTTTAGTAATTTGACTTTTCTCTCTTCTTTGTTAGCATGGCTAAGGGTTTATCAATTTTATTTATTTTTTCAAAAAACCAACTTTCTGTTTTGTCAATTTTTTCTAATTGTTTCTTTTTTTCAATTTTACTGTTTTCAACTATAATTTTAACTATTTCCTGTCTTCTACTACTTTTAGTGTTGATATGTTCTTCTTTTTCTATGCTTTGTGAGGTAATGTCAGGTCATTTATTTGTTGACCTTTTATTCTTTAATGAATGATTTTAATTCAATGAACTTTCCTCTTAGTTCTGCCTTCATATTGTCCCAGATATTTTGATATGTTTTATCAGTGTTCTTATTTATGTCTGAGAATTTTTAATATCCTCTTGGATATCTTGTGCATTTATTGGTCAATCAATAGCATATTATTTAGCCTCTACTTGTTAGAGTAGCTTCTATTTTTTATTTTATAATCGATATCTATTTTTATTCCATTATTATCTGATAAAATGCCAGGTAATATATCTACTTTTTTGTATTTGCTAAGAGTTACTTTATGGCATAATACATAGTCTATTTTAGAGAAAGATCCATGTGTGGTGAGCAGAAAGTGAATTCACTCATTGATGAATGGAATATTCTGTACATGTCTATTAAGTATAAGTTATTGATTATATTTCTGAGTTCTATAGTATCTTTGTTTAGCTTTTGTTTGGAAGATTTATTCAATTATGAAAGAGGTGTGTTAAAGTCACCCAGTATTGTTGTGTTGTGATTTCTTTGATTCTTGAAATTGAGAAGTGTTTGATGTAAGTAGATGCTCCATTGGTTGAGGCATATATATTTATAATGGTTATGTCTTATTAATGTATGTTTCACTTAAGCAGTATAAAATATCCTGCTTTATCTCTTTTGATTAACTTAGGCTTAAAGTCTACTTTATTTGATATGAGGATGGAACCCTTGCTTGCTTACACAGTCCATGTGAGTGGTATGTTTTCTTCCCAGTCTTTCACCTTCGGTGTGTAGATGCCTTTTCCTATGAGATGAGTCTCTTGAAGGCAGCATTTGTTGCAGCTTTTTTTTTTTTAAATCAAGTCTGACAGTCTATATCTTTTGATTGATGATTTTATGCCATTAACATTCAGAGTTATTATTGAGACATGATTTGTATTCCTGGTCATTTTTGTTTATTTTCTGGTTTTTAACTTGACTTGGTTTCTCCTTTGATTGGTTTCTTCTTTAGTGTAATACCCCTGTTTGCTGATTTTCATTGTTGTTTTTCATTTCCTTCTCATGAATATTTTGCTGAGGATGTTCTATACTGCAGGCTTTCTAGTTTTAAATTCTTTTAACTTCTCTTTATCATGGAAGGTTTTTAATTTCATCATCAAATCTAAAGCTTAATTTACTGGATATAAGATTCTTGGTTGGCATCCATTTTCTTTCAGAGCTTAATATATGTTGTTCCAGGATCTTCTAGCTTTCAGGTTCTAGATTGAGAAAACTGCAGAGATCCTAATTGGTTTTCCCCTACATGTAATCTGATTTTTTTTCTCCTGTGGCTTTTAAAATTCTCTCCTTATTCTGTATGCTAGCTATTTTTATTATAATATGCCTTGTTATATATTTGTTGTGACTTTGTACATTTGGTTCCCTGTAAGCTTCTTCTATTTGATTTTCCAATTCATTCTTCATGTTTGGAAAATTTTCTGATATTATTTCATTGAAACAGACCCTGTCTGTTGTCCTCAGGTGCAGGTGACTATGTCAGAGGTTGTATTGTCCTAAGATAGATGCCACTAGAGAAGCCCCACACTGGTAGATAGAGGTCCACACAAGAGCGGCAGCTGGGGTCCTGTGTGGGTGAGCATCTGTGGCCCTGCATGGATTCTGAGGCTGGGAGACCAGTAAGGACCCAGTGGTCAGGATTCCTGAACAGGAGCAGCTGTCAGAGGAGTCCTCTGATAATTCACAGAGAAACAGCATTCTCATTGCTTAAATCCCAGGTCATGGAATGTCAAGGAATGCAGCCTCCCTCTAGCCCCCATCTTGGATCCTCTCTGAATACATTTATTTTTTAATTTAGTCCTCAGAGATAGTTGTGGATTTGAAAATTTTTTACCTTTACCATTTGAAAAGTATTGTGCAACTTTCTTCTGGTCTGTATTTTCATAAAATAATCTGCTGCCATTCAAATCAAGGCTTCCCTATAAATCACATGTATTATCTCTTGACTGCTTTTAACATACTTTTCTTTGTTTTCAAATTTTTAAATTATTATTATTATTATTATTATTATTAATTTCTTTGTGTGAATACAATTTTGGATTTCCTAAGCTCCTCATATCTCTAGGCTAGGTTTTATTTTTTCAGGAAGTTTCCAAACATTATTTCTTTATAAACATTTAAGTTTCACAACATATTTTTCTTCTCCTGGGTATTTTATGTTACATATATTAAATATTTTGTTTTTGCCTCATAGGTCCATGTGGCCTAACTTATTTATTTCTTCTTACTCTGTTTTTTCAATTACTCATATTGAATAAATCTTACTGATTTGTTTTTAAGTTCACTCTTGCTATCTTCTGTCATCTCCTTCTATTAGTAAGTGCATTCAATGATTTGCTTTTGGTATTTTATTTTTCACTTTATAATTTCCAACTTGTTATTTTTATTATTGTAATTCTGCCTTTATTTTTACTACTATTTCTTCCTAGTTTTGCATTAGTTTTTTTAAAAAATATGTAATTGCTTCTTGAAACACTTTTATGAAGGTGACCTTAATATCCTGGTTAGATCATTTCAATATTTGATTCATCTCAGTGTTGATATCATCTAATTATCTCTTTTTCCTTTAATTTCTCTATTTCTGAGTTTTGTTGTAATGGATGATTTTTCAGTTATATGTTGGACATTGGGGTTATTAACTTGGGAGATTTTGATTCTAGTTACATTTTCTTTTTTCTCAACAAGGCAGTTGGTTCAACCTTAGTTTCTCTCTGGTTTTAGTGGTTTCATGACAGTTTAGTTTGTTGAACATTTTCTGAGAATAATCTGGTTTGCCCCATTTGTCTAGTGGAATCTAAGCTACCTCTCAATATTCCCTATGTAAGTTTATAGAGATCATAGGAAAATCCTAAATTTCCTGCTCTTATTGGGCAACTTTCATAGGAAATTTAGGTAAATTCATTGAGCCCAGGTGTCCTTGTCCATTTAGTTGAGTTCCAGGTGATGCCTAACTTCAATGCTGATGCTGCTATGGAGATGTTATGTTATTCACTGGTACACTAATTGTGGAGGAAAGACTTATACAGCTTCAGTTTTCAACACTGTCATTGTTGCCATGGGCTAAGGACACATATGGAGGAATAGTTTGAAGTGAGATTTATGCTTCTTTCTGTTTGTGGCCTTTATTAGGATTCACCTTTCCCAATCTTTAGCCAGAAAGAAAAGACATTTGGAAGGTGTTTTGTACCTGTTACCATTATCAAATTGCAGAGCCTCCTGACATGCATTACAATAAATTATAGGAAATAAAAAGAAAAACCAATGAACTAACCATATTCCTATTCACAAATCTTGAAATCTTTAGTCAGTATATTGTCTTTCCAGCTTTCAGAGCCCTTTTTATAATTATCAGTTGAATAATTTCAAGATTATTTATTTATATGTACATAGAAAAACGTGGAAAAATTTAACTCTGCTTTTTTGTGCTGCAATAAGTCATATTTGTTTTTACTGTTATCTTTAGTCTGATCAGACTTTTGATACCATGAATTCCATATTATAAGCAAACCTACAACTATGTAGTAACCAATTCTACCCAAGTATACTTTCCCTCTACTTCACATAATTCAGTTTCACTCACAAATATTGTCAATCAATGTGTTTTGAATAAAGTAAATTACTGTTTTGGATTTTTACAATTAATTGATTTTTCTTTGTCAATCAGTGGATAGTGTTCACAGTGATTTTTATCAGACTTTCATTATAGTTCCCATCTTTTCCTAGGTCACATTCTTTACAGTTATTTTTTCATTGCTAACAATAAAATCCACCTTACCCCGATTTCTTTCTTCTTTACTCTGTATTTAAATATGTGCATAATCAATAATTTTAATTAGGGTATATTTTTACTGGAAGTTTGACATATGGAAGATGTCAATCCACAAATTGTTACTAGTTTAAAACGAGACTGGGGAAATGAATGCTAGTATTTTGAAATTTGTATAGAACTTTAATACTATCTAGACATTCTAGTACTTGATTTTGCATATTACATAGATGTTAGTTTTGAAGGAATGATAAAAAATAAACAGTTGTGAATTCTTCATATCATCCCTAGATATTTGTCTTATTACAATGTTATCTCTGTTCATAGTAAGCAACAGTCCACTTCAGCCTTTCCTTCTCAATAATGCAGTCTGCTAAAGATGTAATTTGTACCTAGAGCACAAAGAGCCAATGGTATAAATATGACTAAGAAATCATATTCCATATAATAATCAAAATCTGACATAAAATTAGGAAAGCACAGAATATTGGTGATTTCATTTCTTAAAATTACTCATAAACCTCTAGTAAAGCAGATAGTGTGGCTTCAATTCTATTCTTCTCAAGTGTAAAAGAAAAGAAACACTAAGCCATTATAATCAATCCTATTGACCACATGAAACAAATTTCTGATCAAACCTATTTCTTCTTTAGGAATATGCACAGGCAAAGCCAAAGGAATCGAAATTTTCTACTAAGTAGCAATGTTTCTTCTGCATAGATATTAAAGTATAATTGCACCCATTATATAATGCTTTGTAACATCATAAGTGACATTATATGATATAAGAAAAAAATTGTGTGAAAATCATTTTCATCACATAATTCAGAAAACATTCCCAGAATGTTCTCTCATCATATCACTCATACACAGATGATTTATGTATCTCTAAGAACATATATAACTTGTGCAAGTTAGCCAATCAAGTACTTTTAATTCCTTTTCCTCATTTTTATTAACAAGTGATTTACTTTTTGTTAGCCTACTATGATTTTGAATAGATGATCAACATTGATTTATAGGTAATATCATAAGTGCAAAATTTGGTAAGCTTATTAGGCCATTTATATTAATTCCATTATGAAATAAGTACTGTGGTGTATTTGTGGTGTATTTGGAAAACAGTTCATAGTTGGAGTAAATTTGACAGAGGTAACTTCCAAAACAAGCATTTTAAGTACAAGACAGAAATAATCATGCGTAATACTAATTTTTATTTAAAAGACAGCCTTTTGATAAGCAAGTGAATTTGTAAATTGTGAAATTTGCAGAATCTTAAAGAAAACAATATAAACTTTATCTATAAGCAGTTGATTGAAAGAAAATAGAAATGCATCCAGAAAGCCTAATCCTAAGGAAAGGAAGTAGATTTTCCGTGGCTTGTAAAAATAGTCTAATATTGAATGAATGGCAGAATACACGAGACATCAAAAACAAGAAGGCAGTTTAGAAATTGACTTGAATCTATGTTATGATAAGTATGCTACTGTAGTGCAATGAAGAAATGTACATATTTTAACAAATAATATGTATTTTTCTGAAAAGTCACACAAAACTGTATTGATTTCATGGCATACTTCAAAATCTAACAACCATAAATATTGTTGAATGTAAAAGATAAAATGAACAAATAGCTTCTAGGACCAAAGAGCAGACTACATATGTGATTTAGGATAAAAAGGAAATTATTTCTCCTCACATGCATAAGGCCCTGCGTTCAATCCTCAGCACCACCAATAAGTAAATAAGTAAATAAATAAATAAAATTTGATTAAATATAATTTTTCTTCGACAGTGGAAAAAAGACTCTGATCATAAAGAAAATGAGATTTGAAAATAATGAACACCATTAAAATTAAGAGCACCTATTGTTACAAAAACTGAAATAAAATAAAAGAACACAAAAACCAAAAGACTCATCGGGGTGGAAAATAGCATTATTACAACTCGTTCTGAGAAAGGAATCCTATTCAGCATATATAAAGAACTCTTACCATTGCCAAGGAGATCCACCAAATGAAGACTGAGCCAAGCACCTGGGAAGGTTCCCACCTATGATTCCTGTGTCCATGCTTAAGAAGTCTCCAAGAAAGATGGGAACCTTAATAAATAATAGCAAATTTATTTAGAAGGGAAGAGAAAAGCAATAAAGGAAAGGGACATCCTGGACAGTGACAGGGTGAGAATCAGTCTTCTTGGAGAGGAGAATGAACCTGGCCTGCACCAAGTCATGGTCTTTTAAAGATTACAGGGTCTCATTGTTCTTGCCTTAATTTAATCTGCTCCACTAAATGTTGGCAAGGATGGGGGGATAAAGCTATGCTCATACATTGGTGGTAGGACTGCAAATTGGTACAATCACTCTGTAAAGCACTATGCAGATTTCTCAGGAAACTTGTAATGGAATCACCAGTTGATCCAGTTATCCCATGCCTTGGTTTATACCCAGAGTACTTAAAATAAGCATCCTACATAGCTACTTCAATGTTCAAAGCAGGTCAATTTATAAGAGCTAAACACTGGAACCAGACTAGGTACCCTTCAACAGATGAATGGATAAAGAAAATGTGGTATGTATACACAGTGGAATACTACTCAGCCATAAAGAAAAATGAAATTATGGCATTTACCAGAAAATAAATAGAACTGGAGACTTTCATGTTAAGTGAAATAAGTCAATCCCTATAAATCAAAGGCTGAATATTTTCTCTGATATAATCACAATAAAGGGCAGGGGAGGGAGAAACAAAAGACTCTGGATTAGACAAAGGGGAATGAAGGCAAGAAGGGAATGGGGATAGGAAAGTTAGTAGAATAAATCATACATTACTTTTGTATGTGCATAAATGATTACACAACCAGTGTAACTCTATATTATGTATAATCAGAAGAATTTAAAATTATACTCTCTCTCTCTCTCTCTCTCTCTCTCTCTCTCTATATATATATATATATATATATATATATATATATATATATAATATGTAAAAATATATTCTACTGTTGTATATAAACTAAGTAAGAACAAATAAATAAATAAGTAAATAATTAAAATAATCAAAAAGGTAAAAAAAATCTGGTATAAAATGGAAAGACTATTTTGGTGTTAAATTCTTTAACATATTTATTTAAAATAAGATTTCTAGTAAAAACTAATTTGTGAAATTCAATTTTCAGACTAAAGATATTTTAAATCTTATTTACACCGGAAAATCTTACCATGTTCTTATAAAAACAAATTACAAAGCCTAGGGAATATGACTTTTTAAATATTACAAAAGGTTGAAAGTTCAAATCCTATTATATGACTACACTTTCAGAATATTCAACTTTTTACAGTGTCAAATGAATTGTGGTAGTTTAAGCCTTTAATTATTCTTATCATCCAATAATGTTGGTATTAAAAAAAAAGCATGTAGTTAAATAGATTAATTCATGAGGCAGTATTATCTTGTGTAATTCTAAAAATCCTCATAGTTCACATGCAAGGAGCTTACCAAGGAAAGCATGACCTTCCATGTGCAGTGAAGGTCCTCACTGTGGCTCTCCAGAGAAGATTTTCAGATTTTTTGTTGTTGCTGTTTTTTGTTTTGTTTTAATATTTCTAGTGTTGAGTTCACATTTTTCATTTATTATAAATAACATTTAATTGCATTCTTGGGAGAAAAGTTTTAGAAGATTTGCATATCTTGCTCAGGTACCCTTGGTCAAATCTTCCCATGAGTAATTGATTACCTCTGTAATTGTTCTAATTACACCTAACTGTTCTTGCTAGGAAATACTTTCCTGCATTAAATAACAATTTCAAAAATCAGAATAATAAAAATGCTTGCAAGAAACCTCTAGTTCCTATTTTCTATGGAGTGAAAATACTTGCTTTCATATATAAAAATTAAATAATGTCAAAATTCTAAGTATACAATTTTAGAGCTACTAACTGGAAGAGAAATTGAAAATTAGGAGGGGAAAAAAAATACAGAGCCATGACAGGAGCAGTGGCATATGACAGCAATCCCATTGATCTGGCAGGCTAGGACAGGAAGATTCCAAGTTCAAGAGCAGCCTGAACAACTTGGCAGTAAGCAAGTTAGTCAAATCTATAACAGAAAATAAAAAGGACTGGGAAACTCTGGGTGCAGCTCAGTGGTAAAGCATCCCTAGGTTCAATTCCCAGTTAAAAACAAAAACAAAAAAACAAAGCAAAACAAAGCCATTAGAGGATCAAACAATCCCTCAACCACTGAAGTATGGTATTATTCTCACAAAATTAGTTTTTTTTTTTTCAAAAGTATTTTAGTTCAGTGAAATTTGATAAATTATAACTAACAAAATGTTGGAAGTTTAACAGGTGAATTTATCATTGTTGAATAAATATTTTGAAATCAGATAACATAAAACTTTCTAATAAAATAACTAGCTCATGAAGATAGGATCTGAACCACATGGTTCAAGTCATGTATAAAATTAAAATGACAAAAAAGGAAAAATGGCATAATTATCATTAAAAATGATTCTGAAGTGGATAGATGAACAGCACCTGATAGAACAGTCACAATCGATTCTCCATCCAGTGTTCTTTTTGCTTCTTTGAGTGTGTTTTAGTTAAGTCTTTAAAACAAATTTTAAAATCCAACAAAAAATTAAAACTGAAATAAACTTTTTAAGGTAGAATACACATTTCTAGTTTGCCTTACTCTTCACCACGCTATGTTAATTTTGTAAAAAACAACAACAACAACTAAAAAAACCTTACAGTTTACCTGAATGCTACTCAAAGTGGAGCATCCATTAGCAGCAGAACACTTGTTAAAGTACACATTATTGATTTTGATGCACACTTTGTGATCATTAAAGAGAGGAGAATGGGGGGTGGTCTTTCAGGTGAAAATTTCATCTGAAATTTCACTGAAATTTTTGAAAGGGACTTCTGATGCTGCTCATTTGAGGACTGAACATTAAGCACCACTAACCTTTTGGCTCTTGAGGTGTTTGAGTCTTCAGACTCTTGTAAAGCAAATCACTACACCCACTTTCTCACTTGTAGAAAGTGAGAAAGGAATAATGCATCTCCAGAAGAAAAGACCAACTGACATACTTAAATCAGTTAAAATTTATTTTTTGTATATCCCCAAATCATTCTATTCTTTTAGATTTAAACTTACCATTGTTTATTTAAATCACAGGCAAGCATTTAAATCTTAAATATAACACACAGATTCAAACACACACATGCACACAGTATTTTCAGAACAAAAATAAAATAGGTAACCTAAGACTAAGATAAAAATAAAATAACCAATTTATTGTCAAAAACCCATGAAGAGAACAGAATGTTCCAAACTTACCATTTTTATGTGTCTGACTGATTAATTGATTACACCTTTGAAACACTGCAGAAATCTGAAAGATCTATTTTCATTTCACATGATGACTTAGAATATTGACAGCATACAAATAAGAAGCATTGTTAAGTAAATGTTCAATTTTTTTTAGAATTTCAAGTTGCTAGATATCTGTTGCTCATTGTATTTATATATTTTTGAGCTAATTTTTTTTAAGAGAGAGAAATGGGCATCTCAACAATACAAACTTTTATTTTTCTGACAGGCTGTATATGACTAAGGGTTTATTAGTCATTTTAAAACTACTAAAAATTTTATCTTATGAAGTTTTGCAGTATTTTTTAATTATAATACCATACACAAACACAAGCATACACACACACACACCAAAAAAAAAAAACACCATTATTAGGAACTCCAGGTTGAAAAGCAAGTGTTCTTAGCAAGTGAAATGGATGTGTTTAATTATGTATGGAAGGTCCAACAACTGGCATATACACTGAGGTTTCTGTAAGAAAGTAGTGGCACCATCTAAGTTTTCTTACTAATAAAATATTAGAATAAAAATGTAATAAATTATTTCTCATGTAAAAATCTGACTTTGGGTGAAAATGTTTTTTTCACTCAAATGTCTTCCATGTGTTCCATGATCAGTTTCTTATAATGATGTTCAAATTCTAGACCAATGGCCTTCAATCGGTCTCTGTTTGCCACTCAAGGAAGATTTGCCAGTAGGTATTTTACTTGTTAGACATGGTTGGGTAGTAATTGCATATAGTGAGTAGTGGTCAGCAATGTTGCTAGATCTCATACAATGCTCTGGAGAATCCCCCACAATAAAAAGCCCAAGACCAAATAGCATTACTGTCAATTGTGAAACTTCCTATTCTAGACAGGTTTAAGCTCTAAGGTCAAATCAATATGCCTATTTCATAAATGAGTCTATCTCAGTGTGTTACCCTAGCTCTCTGAAAGCCTTATATGCAGATGGTGAGGCATGCTCCTCTTTGTTTTAAAGTGAATATTTTGGAGGACACAAACCATTGTTGGCTCTTTGAAACCAACAAAAAGATACTTTATGTTTGTGAAGAAATCAGAGGTTTCTTGATTATAGGGTTTTTAGGGGGCAGTAGAGGCATACAGTTGGGGCAGAACAACCCTGGATACATGGCAGAGAAAAAAAATGCCAGGAATTGTACAGTATGATTCCAAGTTAGTCAATTAAGAATTTTTTCTTAGTAAAATTTTATATAAATCAAAGATACATACAAAATTTATGTTTGAAAGTTAACCTACAGGGCTGGGTTGTGGCTCAGTGGTAGAACACTTGCCTAGCATCTGTGGCACTGGTTTCCTTCCTCAGCACCACATTAAAAAATAAATAAATAAGTGATAAAAAATAATTTCAAAATTAACCTATAATGTTTTGTTAACAGATTAACAAATATTTATATTTGTTCAATTGGAATAATGATTTAGTAAAATAAATCACTTCATTTACTTCTTTAAGCATAATTTATCAAATATAAAATATTCATCTTATTAAAAATAAAGAAAAAGAAATCTATTTGTGTACTTTTTTTTTTAGTTGTTGATGGATCTTTATTTTTTTGTATGTGGTGCTGAGAATTGAACCCAGTACATCTTGCATGCTAGGCAGGCGCACTATCATTGAGCCACAACCCCAGCCCCTACATCTTATGAACAGTGTCCAATTCCTTATAGAAGATAAATACATTTAAGTTATGCTTTAATTCATGATGTAGAGAGATTTAGAACAGCATAGCTTTTTACACCCTATTAACAATATGTACTGATGATTTTCTAAGCTCACAAAGAAGTTACAATCCTAAGAAATGTTTACCCTGAACTAACTGTGGCTAGTATCTACCTAATGTTACTCCATAACTCAGAGGCAGCAATTTATTTATTTTTAAGATAGTGAATTTTAATTCTGTTTTCCTAATTGTTAATCTTCTCATGCATTTTTTTTGTTTCTTAGATTTGGTTTTCAGAGAAAACAAATAATAGAATAGGAAACAATAATGAAATAGTTACTGTACTTACAAGAGCCTGGATGCTTTGTTAGATTCTGTCCACTTAATGTGATAGGATTAAATTCAATATGTATGAAGCTGGACAAATAGCTTTAAGGACACAGAAACTTCATGCATAGATTTTTCTAAAGAACACAGAATGAAAAGAGTACTCACCATAAATTTGTATTAGAAGTTTCAGCCTCATTCTGTTGCATGCTTGGGATCTCATTAGCAATGCAACTCCAGTTTCTCACTATATACTAGATCATTCAACTTTGGCTATAAATCTTGTCTGATATTTTTTATCTTGAAATAATAAAAGAAACAAGTAAGACGCTATGGCCTATCTTTGAGCTTCATATCTCCTGAATTTATTTTCTAATCTCCTACTATATGGTAGGCTTTTAGGGAAAGAGATTGTGCCTTTGTGCCTTCATTACCCAGGATGGATCTCTGCACATTGTAGTGACATAGTAATTACTTCTGAGACTGAACAGAATAGTTTCATCAGTAAACTTCTGGATTGAGTGTGCTATACAAGTTACTCATATTTTCATACTAACTTTTATTTATCTGTTGTAAAATTGTTTTGACTCTAGAAATTCTGTGGGGAAATTATTTTTAAATGTGAAATATCTTTATAAATTTCTAATCCATACTGCTAACTTACCAGTTCCACTCCTGTAGTCAGCTAACTTCTTGAATATTTAATCTATCTTTTACTCTGAAGTTCTGAAGTAATTGATTCTTCCTTTTAGTATTTTCTTGTACTGAATCCATTTGATTTTGCCAAATATTTGCAATATCATTATAAAAGGACATTCTATAAAATAATGTGTGTCTTCAGGTCAATTATGTTGGGTATGCTTATGTTATCTAATACATTTGAAGATATGAATATTTTTTTCTGTCAGTTATTTTTGTGTCATAACAAAATACCTTCATGTACACAGACCTAAAGAAAAAAATTAACTCAAGTTTCTATATTAGGGGTTATTTTTCTTCAAGTCCAGACTAATTCAACAAAACTTGGCTATGTTACTCATATGGCTGAGATCATCCATTAAGGAAGCAGGTGGCCAGATCTTATAAAATTATTTTGTTCATCTTGTCTTAAAGGCTGGTGGTTGATGCTGGATAGAGCTGCAGTTAGTTCATGTGTCTCTTAACTTCCAGCACTCTAGTCAAAAGTTCATCGGGTATCAAGTTATCCCATACCAAAAACAATAAATGAGAGCAAGTCCAAATGTGAAAATTAAAGTCTTCACTGGTTTGAGTTTTCTTTTATTCCATTGGACAATAATGTCTGGTGAGATACTGTGGCAGACTCAGTGCAGAGAGGAAGTACCAGTTAGTGAAGAAGAGAACTACTAAAGAGCATGTGTGTGGGGAGGAATGGGCATACTAAGGCAGCCAACTCCAAAATTCCTCCTGCATATCCCAATGATTCATCTAACCCTGAAAAAAAAATATCATACAGATTTATTTTCAATATGTCCTTATTTCATCTAATGGTATCAGATACTGAATCCAGAACACTTTAGCTCTAAAATTACATGCAGAGATGGCTTTTGAGGTATTTATTCTATTGATTCAGAATGAAACCAACATTCAAAGATAATTTGAGGACAAACAGTATTAGTCACAGCCTGTTGAAAAGTGGAAGAATGGGAGGTACATGGCAGTCACTATATCACATAAATTTTTGAAATCCAGCCAGACCTAACCATTTCCAAAACTCTGGAGTTATGGAATACTTCTTGATTAGGCCTGTTTTCCATTTCTGAAGTTAAACCCTGTCTATTTCTGTCTATGTGTTTTTGTCCTATGATCTGAACTTTCTTTTTCTTAAAATAACCTATGTTTATTATTTGATATCTTGTTTCCTTACCATTCATACTCAAGAATGTTTTACTTTTCATTTGGACCCTTTTAATCTAATCTGGCATTGCTTTCACCAATATAATGTTTATATTATATATAATATAAACATTATATTTTATATATATAATCAAATATAAATATAAAATATATAAATCAAACTGCTTATATTATATATAAACAGTTTGATTTAATACCCGTGCCCACAATTATTTCAGACTTCTGTGAGACAATGTTCTAAGGATTCTTAGAAGCATTTTTGTTTAGCAGAGAAGCAATAACTTAAGTCATCAGAAGTCTTAACCTACCAGTAGTCTTTAACTACATGGTTTTTCTTCTTTTGACTCTGAGGCTATTTCTTTCCTTAAGGAAGTTTTATAATTTTAAGGACCTAGAATTGATTTTAAAATAAATTTTGTTTCTTAAATCTAAAAGTTCTGGATGATGCATATTCTCACTAAATTATGTTTATGGATTAACACTTTATAGTTCATTACATTAAACTGTAATGTTTCAGTTTAACTCATCTTTTTCTTGCATTTTATGATAGCTATAAGAACTCAAATGATACTTCCAAATATCTCCCTGAATAAAAGTCCACAGATCATTATGTGTATTCGCTATGTTCTAATATACTACAGTTAGTAGCTCTTAACATTTCATTATTACTTAATGTGAATTTCCAATTTAAAGCAACTTTAATAGTTGAAATTATTTCCCCAACCTAAATTTAACTCATGTAGTTTACATTTTGGTTGTGGCAGAACCTAGAGTATGTATTATTTCCTCCACTTCTGTAGCAGTCACCTATTACTTCATAAAAACCACCCTGAATATTAGTGTACTGTATTAAGACAAATCAAAATCCTATATTTATTATGTTCATATTTTTGTGAGTTGTATAACATATTATTTATGTTAATTCATTTTGAACACATACAATTGAACAATTTAAAAAAGTACAATCAAATACAAAATTGTGTTTGTGTGTGAATTATAAAGAATCTAGAAACACATTAAAATATCAAATTTAGCTTAATTCATTTCAACTATTAAAATTCGTCATTATCTTATGACTTATGAACTACAAATTTAAAATTATGAGATGATCCATAGAACTGTAGGCATCCAAATGATTGGAATAAGGCAACTTTTTCAGTTAATGTAAAGATCCTGTCTTAGTACAGGCAGCTATAATGAAGTGCCATTAGACGGAGTAGCTTATACATGATGGGAAATTATTTCTCACAGTTCTAGTGGTGGATGTCATAGATCAGAGTGCTGGCATGAACTGGTTCTTATATGAGTTATCTTTTATACAGCAGACTGTCAATTTTTCCTTTATCCTTATATGACAAAAAGAGAATCAGCTATCTCTCTAGCCTCTTCTGATAGGGACATTAAGGCAATTTTCAAAGGCACTACTCTCATGCCCTAATTTCCTCCCAAGGGATCCACTTTCAAATATCATCACAAATGTGTTAGGATTTTCAACCTATGAACTTTGGGGGAGGAGAGAACAACATTCAGTCCATAGTGGACATCATATGAAAGTTTTGAAATGACATATAAAATTTTATTGTTTAATAGGTTATATAATAAGAGCAGACAATAGGATAAGAGGCTAATTCTATGATATGTCATGAATTTATCTCTTAATAACTCAAGCATCTGAATTAAGGGAGATATGGTTTAAGTTTGCACCAGAGAGTAGTTTCATTTTTAGTACTAGTATTTGTAATATAAAAATATCAGATTGAGAATCTTGGCCCAGGACTTGACACAATCTGCAGGTAGGGGCGGGATAGCATCATTGTTAGAGAGAATATTAGATCTATAAAGCAAGGAGAGCATGACACTTCAGGCTACAGGAAGATAAATCCAAAAGTTATGTGTTGTCCTCCAGATGCTCAAGCTGTAATCCACATGTTGTGTATCTCTGGCAAGGAACACTAAGAGTTTTCATTAATTATCTGTTTTCAATAATCATGATTTCTTAAGGAGGTTTTCTTCCTATTTCTCTATTTAAAGCTGTTAAGAGCATAGTTTAAATATGCCCCTTTTCCTCTCAGTACTGTTTCTTTTTACTTCTTCACTTATGGCTTTCATACAGCTGTGTGGTACGCCTTTTATCCCCCCAGATAGGAATTTTTATCTTCCAAATCTAGAGATTTTTTCTACCAAAGAATTCCACTCATGGGCTGGGGATGTGGCTCAAGCGGTAGCTCGCTCGCCTGGCATGCATGTGGCCTGGGTTCGATCCTCAGCACCACATACAAACAAAGATGTTGTGTCCGCCAAAAGATTAAAAAATAAATATTAAAAAAATTCTCTCTCTCTCTCTCTTTAAAAAATAAAATAATAATTCTCTCTCTCTCTTAAAAAAATGAATTCCACTCATAAGGGACTACTTATGATTTATCCAAAACATTAATATCTCATTTCTCTGAAACAAAAGCTATTTAAATTTAAATTATGAAAAATTGTTATTTTTTAACAAAATGGATCATTTTATTCTTCCTAAACAAATGGGCAAAAAGACTCACATTTATATAACTCTCCTTTCCATCCACAGAATCGTGAAAACCACAGGAGTTTGTCTGCAAGGGCTTCAGAACATCTTAGGTTTATTTTCAGCTATTTAGCACTTTTATCAGCTACTGCTGAGTTCTATTTCCTCGTATAAGACTCATCAAATCTGATCAAATCTCATCCTCACCCCATTTGTTCTTATCAACATGAAATATTGATATATCCAGTGGGGTACAAGTTGAACTTGAAAAGGATGGGACACATCCATGATATTTTCTTCTAGGTTATATTGAAAAGCCTTCTCTATGCTATTTTTTCCCTAGTCTCAAGAAACTTAGATTACTTGAAACAGAAAGAGTAGTATTAACAGCTGCAATCTAAGGGAAGTATTTTTGTGAATTCAAACAACTGACACTTTCTAAAGAATAAAACCCCTATGGATTTATTCTTACCACAAAACAGTTATGAACAGGGGAAAAAATGACTGCTAACCCTTCTAAGGAATTGATACTAGCCATATAATGACCAAAGAAATTCAGAAAGTCCCTGTGGATTCACATTAAGGACATGTCCATTAATCTATGTCCAAATGACTCCCCTTTCTTTTCTGAGTTTCTCAGCAATTCTAAAGGAGAAAACTCCAGGCTTTGAGAAATCAATAATCATAGCATCCGTCATTCTACTTCTTATGAAGGTCATCAAATGTGAGAATCATTAAAACTCACATTATATGAGCAACAATATAATATCCTATGCCTATCCTTTTTTCCCCTAGTTTTCTGTGATACATGGCATATAATATCCTATATTCTTCTTCTTCTTCAGAAGTTACTGGAAGCTTGAAATCAGCATTCTGCCTTATTCATACATTTATCTTCCTAGCTTAGCACAGGGTTTGGTGTGTAGTATATTCTTACTAATTCTTTTATAGAAAAATGGTTAGATGAATGAGGGATTGGATAGATATTGTTAACTCCAGGATCATAAAAGCACTGCATAAAAATTACAGCAATATTACTTTGAGAAAAAAGGATTAAAAAATGAGTACTTTTACTGTTTTCTTTTCTGTAATGCCATGATTATTGAACAGAGTTAGAAAAAGTTCCCAGTTTAAATGTGATAAAAGTATTGAGCTCTTGCTATTTTGGCCAAATAATTAAGAAACTTCCATACAATGACTCAACCAATGTAAAAAATGAAATATGGATTTGTATATGTATTTGAAAATCTTATTTTTTTCCTGATTAATGAAAAAGAAAGATGTTCATAAAAATGGAAGGCAAGTGGTTATGGGAAAAAAATAACATTGAAATAGAGTATTATTGCAAAATCAGTTAGTGGGCTATTCTACATAAGTTAAAGGATTTTTGTAGATGTGTGGAAAGACATATTGTAATCAGAAACCAGAGTTTATCAAAAGAAATTATATCAATTTCACTTCCGAGCAATAAAAATAAAGTAAAAAAGCCAGTGTAATACCCTTAATAAGCATGGAAATATCTGTCTCCCACCTTCCCCTCAGGTAAGCAAAGGCAGCATAAGGCTTTCATATCATGATGTCAGTTTACAACTATCTACCTTCTCTACCTTCCTATCATGTAAATTTTCTGCAGATTCAATTTAGTAATAGAAAAATGAAAAACACACTTCTTCCTGTTAAAAGCATTCTTGGAAAAGACAGCAGACAGATGTTTATTCTTTTCATTGACTAGTTCTTAGGAGGCGCATAGCTATAATTATTTTCAACTAAGTCTTCAAAATATGATTATTATTCCAGGTGGTCATATATTCAGCCCAAATCCAGTATTTTGTTTATAAAATATGAGGGGAAAACATATTTGGGGAAGAATAGCAGCTTTAGCTACAAAATGAACTAAACCTTTAAGTTTAATTAAGTATCTTTGACTTAATGGGAGATTTTGAGAGCAGTAGGTTTCATATTCTCAGTCTGTAGGCATGCAACATCATACACCCTGTTTTAATTATGGCTCTTTTGTGTTAAGTTGGGCAGGATACCAGTCCAGATATTTGGGCAAACATTATTTTAAAATTTTCTGTTTTCTTTTATTTTTCAGTTTATTTTTTAACAAATTTTGTTGCACATATTTGAGGCATACATCATAATGCTTTGGAATACAGATAAATAGGAAAGTGGCTATTATAGTGAAACAAATTACCATATCTAACATCTCCTACTGTAATTTTTAAACGACAAGAACAGCTAAACTATACTTATTTAACAAGAACCCCTGTCATGTATTTTCTATATAATCTTAAAATTTAAATCAGTAGATTTTGAGTAAAGCTGATTACCCTCCATAATGCAGATGGACCTCATCTAATCAGTTGAAGTCCTTTAAAGAAAACAATGACATGCTCTGAAGAAGGGAAATTGATCCAGCAGCTGGCCTTCTGCCTTGAGCTGAACATTACATCTTCCCTGGCTTCCCTGTCTAACACCCTCCCCTGAAGACTTTGGACTTGCCAACTTTACAATCTCCTGACTCAATCCCTGAAAATAATCTCTTTTTCTGTCTTTTTATATCTGTATTGGAATTGTCTTTTTCTGTCTCTCTCACTTTTATTTATTAATTTATTTTTGTTTTCTCTTCCTGGAACGTGACTAATATAACAGTGATCTAATATGAATATTGCTACTTAGAACTGTCTGTGAAGGAGATGAGTAAATCAGTCAAAGAAAGACTTCCCAAAATATGACTAATACCTTAAAACTTTGCCTCTAGATTTAAAACAGTAAAATGCATCGCACATTTCGTGAACTAGAACGGCTCTGTCTAATATCATGAGGCCTAAAAGTCAACCACACTCCTGAGATTGACCTTTCCCAGGGAGGCCAGAAGAATAAGGATCAGTGGGCTTGTAATTATTCCACAGATACATGTTGAAGAAAAAAACTTTCAACTTAAAAAAAGATATTTACCATGAGTAAAAGTGATTTGCTAAAATTTCAGAATGCAATGCCAGTTTTGCTTAGGCATACCTAAACATAAAGTACCCCTGAGAGAGGTTACCTACTTCATTGCTTGACAAAACCACTTCAAGGATATGTATTAGTAGTGGTCCCATAGCCAGAAAAGAAATAACCAAAAACAGGGACTCAAGAGATGGTCCAATGGTAGATTGTTTACATAACATGCACAAGCTCTAGGTTTGATCCCCAATAGGACAATAAATAAATAAAAACAAAGAAATAAATATTTCCAGCTTTTTCCTTTGACATTATTGTGGCAAATTGTATAAAGCAAAAAGTATCCACATCAATTTCACAGTGATTTTGTTCAAGGCAATGAATCTCAGTTTAAGTGTCATCCTCCAGTGAAGATAAAACATAATTATGCCTTAATTCCAAGTTATTGTTTAGTATTTTTTAGTTTCAGTATTTGTGACTGCTTAGTGTTAAGGGAGGGATTCTGGAAGGAATAAGAAAAGTAACACAGCTGCTCCAGGTGGCACACAGCTGTAGTACCAGACACAAGTGATGTTGAGACTGGAGGATCACAAGTTTGAGGCCAGGTTGGGCAAATTAGTGAGAGCATGTCTCAAAAGAGCCATACAGTGCCACTGGGTTCAATCCCTAGCAACAAAAATAAAATAAATTAAAATAAAATAAAAAATAAAGAATCCTTCATATTTGGGTGGTATGTGTGTCAATCATTTACTACTGCATAAGAAATCACACTTAAACTTATTTTCTTTAGGTGATTAGCCTGAGCGTCATGAGTTTTGTTTAATTTCTACTGAGCAGTCTAGGTTTGAGACTCTGCTATTTTCAGAGGGTCTTATCCTGTGTCAGTAGCTTCAACTTGAAGGAGTGATGTGGCCAACAAGGATGTGCTCACTGTAGCAAGTGGGACTTTTGCCTATATAGTTTCTCATGTTCCAGTTATTCTGGATCCCTTTCTATTTTAATGGCATAGTCTTAGGTATATCCACAGTGAAAGCATGTAAATCCTCTGAATCCCAGACTTGCCCTCCTTCAGGATGTTGGCACAAAGACCAGAATCAATGGGTGCAGAAATAGCATCCATCTCTTGACTGAAGGAAATGAAAATTATTTAATCATTTTTCAATGTATAATATTATTTTTGTTAATGGTGAATGCCAAGTTGGCAAAATATGACATTACTTACAGTTTAGTTACTGGTAATAATACCCTACCTTTGAAATATACCTGCATACTCATGCATTTTTCTAGAGAATGCTTGTTGATACTTTTTAGTCATTTACCATCAGTGTTTTTCTAAATTATCTACTGAGAAATGGATTTTTCATTTAAAAAGTAGCTTCCTCCAGATTCTATATGATTGACAAAAGTATTTACTGTTCATACCAAGGGCTCATTTTTTCTTAAAGCTGTACCTAGAATGATTGGATAATTATTCATGATTCCAAATACAGCATAAACAATCAGAGGCTACAGTTGTATTGCTTTCTAGAAAAAGCTATTCATTAATCAAAGAAAGATCACTTGGCTACCAACTTTCTTTTTATTTTCTTAAAGAATTTTACCAAGAGAACAATACACATATATTGTCATTTCAGAAAGAGTAATATAGGTCATGAGAGTTGTATTGGCTTCATGCTCATGTTGATGGTGTGTCCATTGGTAAAGACTAACTCATCACACATGGGGGTCTTTAATTCAGACAGAAGCTACAAGATACACTTGTAAAATCTTGAAGGCTTTGGTTGAATGGGCTGTATCATTTTACTACAGTTCTTTCTACAAACTTTTCCTTTCTCCTTCATTACACAATCACTACATGTGTCCTCTGGTACTACTTGGACTAATCACCTAAAGGACAATCTTTATTCTTTATATTGGTTTGTTTTCTGCATGATATATTATTTTTTTTTAAATTCTATAGTCCTCTACTACTTTATATGTGGAATATAGTATATTCCATGTGATTACATAATCCTATGATTAGACTAGTATCTGCGTCACAGACTTCTAAAATATAAAATATAAAAATAAACAAAATATTAAAAATCTGGATAAAGGTTACATAATAACTGATAATATGACAAAGGTACTTGTATAAAATATTGATATTATTAGTTTATAGTATAATAATGAAGTACAGAGGTAATTTTGTACATAGAAAATATTAAATATATTTTAACACAAAACTCTGCATAGAGCAATACTTATATGAATGCATATAATTGGTTTTCTTCTTTCATTGATTATTTTTGTAACAAGATATATAATTTTTGATACTGAGTAGAAGATATTTTTAAACACATTATAACTTTCTTTTACATTTTACTAATACATCTTTAGAGAAGATGATTACATATCACATTACTTACAATCAATTGTTTATTTCCATTTAGTATTATCTAATGATCTTAGTGGCTAACAGGTAAGATACTATCACTTGCTAACATGGATACTCCACAGTAATTTTTTTTTTAAATTCTTAATCTTATTTATTTATTTATTTATTTGCATTACTAGGGATTAAACCCAGTCCCTTGCATATGCTAGGCAAGCCCTTAACCACTAAGGTATATCCCCATCCCACTTCTTCTTTTTATTTTGTCTAATTCTCTGGTACTCCTTTGCACAACAAAGAAAACAACAAACAGAATGAATAAAAAAATCTGTGAAATTAAAAAAAATAATAATAATTACAAAGCATACATCTCATAAGAGATTACTATCAAAACATACTAAGAACTCAAACAATTTAATTATAAGAAAATAACCCAATTAAAACATAGACAAATAACCTGAATAAACATTTTCTTCAAAAGAAAACACACAAATGACCAACAGATATGTGTAAAAACAACTAAATATCACTAATCTTGAGAGAAATGCAAATTAATATTACAGAGAGATATAATTTCTCCTATGTTAGAATGGCTATGATTAAAATTTCAAAATATTGAAAGCATTGGAAATGTGGAAAAATGAATTATTTTCTTTCCACTGATGGGAATGGAAATTAGTATGCCCATTGTTGAAAACAGTATGAAAGTTTCTTTCTCTGTTAAAGATAGCTTTCTCTTTGACTATCAAGGGCATTTGGTTGTTTCATAAAAACTTCAGAATTTATTTTTTTGGGATTGCAGCAAATTAGTATGAACATTTTAACAATATTTATTCTTCCAATTCATAAACAAAGGATGTCTTTCTACTTTTTTCTTTTCTCTTCAATTTTTTTCATCCATTTTTTTCTACTCCTAAGTATTTTCTTTTTGTAGCTTTTGTAAACTGTATTACTTTCTTGATTTCTATGCTACTTATTTTTATATCTTTCTATTGTATCTTTAAACTTTGGTGAATTCCTTTAACATTTATAATTTCTCAGAGTTTATTGGTGGAGTTTTTAGGTTTTCTTTTTTTTGAGATAACTTCATCTCAAGACAAATCTTTGATGAACACTAAAGCAAAAATACTAAATAAATTATTGCCAAACTGAATCCAAACAAGGAATCAAGGTGGATTTCTTTTCTCTTGCCTGATTGCTCTGACTAGGGCATCCAGAATTATGTGGAATGAAAGTGGTGAAAATTAAAGTCTTTGTTTTGTACTAGGTCTTACCAGAATACTTTCAGCTTTTTCCTATTCGGGATAATGCTTACTATTAACTTATTTTAGATGGATTTTATTATGTTGAGGTATAGTCCTTTTACACCTATGACTTTATCAACATGAAGGGATGTTGAATTTTATGAAATGTCTTTTCTGTATCTATTGAGATGACCACAGGCTTTTTCTTATTGTGAAAGTATCATCTTTATTGATATGAATATGTTGAATCAGTTAGTATTCTGTGATAAATCCCACTTTTCATGGTCAATGATCTTTTTAATGTACTATTGGATTCAGTTTTAATTAGTATTTTTGCTTCTGTGTTCATCAAAGATTTGGACCTCTAACTTCTCTCTCTTTTTCGTTCTTTCTTCTCTCTTTTTATTTTTACATTTTTTTTTGTTTTCATTGAAACCTAATTTAATTTATGTATCAGGGTAGTTACAACCTCATATAATGTGTTTAGAGGACTTCTTTTCTAGTTTTTGCAATAACATAAAGATAGTTGGTAATAGTTTGTGTTTACATGTTTGGTAGAATTCAGAAATGAAACCTACTGGTCCTAGCTTTCCTTTGATGGGAGGTTTTTTATTAATGATTAATTCCCATATGCTTTATTGGGTCAGGTTTTCAATTTCTTCATGATTCAGTCTGAATGTATCTTAAATTCGTCCCATTTCTCTAGATTATTAGTTTCATTGGCCAATAGTTGTGCATCATAATCACTAGTGGTTTTTATATTTCAGCACTGTCAGTTGTAATGTCCCTTTTTCTACTTTTCTTAATTTTACTGTCAATTTGTTTATTTTGTTTATCTCTACTAAGAGCCAACTCTTTGTTTCATGGATGTTTTTTGTATTTTTTAAGTTTCCTAGCATTTATTTATACACTGATATTGATTACTTCTTTCTTTCTCCAAATTTGGGGCTTGTTTTGTTACTATTTTTCTGGATCCTTTACATGCAGCGGTAGGTTGTCTATTGCAGTTCTGTTTTATAGTGGTGATGCTGGTTATAGGCACTAATTGCTATGAGCATCCTATTAATACCATGTTGTTGTATTCCAAGGGCTTTACTGATTTGCATCTCCATTTTCATTTGTTTTAAGAACTTTTAAAATTTCTTTGTTACTTGCTTTCTTGTTCAGAAACAACACTTTTAGCTATGTGTAGTGGAACCTACCTGTAAACCTAGTGACTCAGGAGGCTTAGGCTAGAGGATCATAAGACCAGCCTTGGCAACTTAGTGAGACTCAGTTTCAACATTTAAAAATTCTTTAAAAAAAGGGTTAGGGATGTGCCTCAGTGGTATAGCACCCCTGGGTTTCATCCCCAGTACCAGGAACACAGAAACAACACATTAATTTCCCTGTGTTTAGATAGTTCCTAAAGTTTTTCTTGATATTGATTTCTATTTGTTGTTAATTTCTTGTCATTGAATATTTATTGCATTGTAGTAGGGAAAAATACTTGATTGGATTCTAACTTTTTATTTATTAAGATTTTTTTTGTTGCCCGTGATATCATCTGTCCTAGAAAATGTTTCATATTTTTGAAATATTCTCATCTGAGCTGATGAGAAAAACACATTCTTGGTACAGTTGGGCAGAATGTTCTCTAAATCTCTCTTAGGTGCATTTGGACTGGGTTGCAGTTTTTGCTGCTGCTTGTTGGTTTTGTGTCTGGATGATCTGTCCATTGATGGAAATGAGGTTTTAAGGTCTCCACCTATTATTTGATAGAATTTGTCTTTCCCTTCAGCTGTGTTACTATTTCCTTTATATATTTGTGTTTTCCAATATTGAGTGTATATACATTTAGAATTGTCATTTCTTATGTTGAACTGACCCCTTTATAATTATGTAATGATATAGCCTCTTTTTATGGTTTTTGATTTGAAGTCTTTTATCTGAAATTCATATTGGTTAATTCTACTTTATTTTGGCTTCCTTTGGCATGGAATATCATATTCTGTATCTTCACTAAATTGCTAAGGCTGGCTTTAAACTCACCCTCTTCCTGCCTTAGCCTCCAGAGCTGCTGGGATTACAGGTATGCACCACTGCGCCTGGCCATATAATTACTCTTAACAGTGAATTTTACATTTCTGTTTTCTTCTCACTAAGGCTTTTTTCTGTCTGAAGAATTTCTTTAGCTTTTTTTTTATTTTTGTAAAATAACACTGGCAGAGATACATTCCTTCAGCTCTCATTGATCTGTGCATGTCTTCATAATTCCTTTATTTTTAGAAAGGATAACTTTACTGTCTACAGTTTTCTTCCCTCAGTTTTATTCCTTCAGTACTGTGAAAAATCGCACGGAACTCTCTCCTGGCCTGTAAGTTTTCTATGGAGCCATATGTAGTCAGTTGACATGGGACACCCCTTTGTTTTATTATTGTGTTTCTCTGGCTGCCTTGATAATTTTCATTTTATATTTCAGCCATGAAATCTTGATTATGACATACCCTGTGGAAGATTTTATTGAGCTAAATCTGACTGGTGAATTTTGACACTCTTATTCCTTTTCTCTTTTTATCCTCAACTATGTGTTTTCAAATAGCTTTTCTTTGACCTCACTAATTTTTAATTTGTTTGTTCTGTCCTGTTTCTGATACCTTTTATCACATTTCCAATTTGGCTGATTTTAGTTTTCAATTTGAGAATTTGGTTTTTTTTTGGAATTGCTTACATCCTTGTTTTCTCCAACATAAGGAGGCTGACTCATAGTTGGGTAGGGAGGGAGAGCATGGGAGGAATAGATGAATTCTAGATAGGGAAGAAGGGTGGGAGGAAAAGGGAAGAGGCAGGGGATTAGCAAGGATGGTGGAATGTGATGGACATCATTAACCAAAATACATATATGAAGACACAAATTATGTGTCAACCTACTTTATATACAGAGAGATGAAAAATTGTGATATATATGTGTAATAAGAATTGCATTGCAGAAAAACCCACAAAAACAAAGTACATGTATAAAGACATGAATTGGCGTGAACATACTTTATATACAAAGATACAAAAATTGTGCTCTATATGTGTAACAAGAATTGTAATGCATTCTGCTGTCCTGTATTTAAAAGAATAAAATCAATTAAATAAAAAAAGAAAAAGAAATTCCTTGTTAGAGTAATGAAGTATATCTCTGTTTTCTTCATGTTCATTATATTTCCTTAAAGCACTTTCTTTTTCAAAAAAGAAAAAAATAATCTCAAAGAGCTCTTTCACAGTGGTTATTACCTGGTCAGTTTGCAGCTGTTGTGCAGCATCTTTTGGACATTGAATGAATAGGTATTTAATCTAGTTTTTCTAATCTGGTTTTGTTTGTGCTGGTCTTTCCAGAAACTCTGATCATGTAGTAACTTCCACTATTTCAGTACTAAATTGCACTGGTTCCAGGATTTATAGGAGTCTGCTGTTGGTGTGCTGTCACTATTTCAGAATTAGAAGGAAATCAAGAGCCAAGTTTCATCCTTCTTCATTGTCCAGAAATAAACAAAAAATACTTAAGAGTGTGATATTCCACAAGCCACTACCTGGGACCCATATTTGTTGTCCATATTTACCAACTTGTGTCCACACTGTAGGATTCTGCACAGCTTTGGGCATTGTAACAGTTCATAGGCCGGCTCCAGGATCGTATGCCATAATTGAGGTTACCAATGCTGCCAATCTTTTGTCACACTCTGATCCCTGGAGCTATTTCAGAGGCTCTGTCCACAGGAAGTCCTGGGACAAGGCCTTTAGATTTTACCACCCCAGTACCAAGTTCTAGGGCAAAGTCTTGTGTTTAGCAACCTCTCCTACCCGCTTCAACGTGATGCTAAGTTGGGTCACATCTATATTTCACATTTGCAAGAAACTTCACAGTCTCAGTGGTGCACCAGGGCCCAAGCCATAGGTGGTCATGTTGCAGACCAAAACAAAGTCTGTTATACAAGGGTTCAGGCCTCTGCTTGTTGCCAGGGCAGTTCTAGAACCTGTTTATAAGGACTGACCTGGAGATAATTATGGTGCCATAAGTTTGGGGACAGATGGGGAAGATAGTACCTTAGCAACCAAGACTGCTTGGGTGGATTGTGCCTGAATCTCACAATTTGGGGGGGAAGAGGCTTGGGAGGTTGGAGGCATTCAGGCCATTTCAATGATGGAGCTGATGGAAGTTAAAACTTAAGTGTGTCTCACTGGCACATGGTTCTCCACCTGATGAATAGTTTAAATGTGCTATCAGTGAGCTTTGGCATGCATATAGGGCCTTTTGATTCCACTGGGTGCTAGGCATCACTGTGGTGGTCCTGGCACTGGACTCCAAGATGAAACCCTGGTACCCTGCTTCCAAGAAGGTGGAGTCTTGCTCCCCGCTATGCTGTCTGCCAAAGTTTGAAGTATTGATGGACACAGTCAGTCATGTGGCCCAATATAGTTCCAGGAGCTTATTGGGCTGATGGTAAGTTTCATGGAACTTTGCCTAGCCATTGGGTTTCAATATTGCAGACCTGGTACTGTGGTTTAAGTCTAAAACTACACTTAATTATCCCTCCTTTTTTAAGTAGGAGGGAGTTGTCTCTGTGCCAGGCTGCTTGGGTGATGCAGGGATATCTTCCTGCTTTCTTCCATTGTCTTCATTAGATTTTGTTAATGCAGTGTAAATGCAGGCACTCTGGTCTCTCACCTGATTTACTTAGCTATTAGGATTAGTTTGGTTCATTAATAGATTTTCAACATGTCCTCTCTTTGGGGAGATGATGATGGGAAGATTTAACTTAGCCACCACTTTTTCCTACCTTCCATCTCTGATGGTTCACTTTTGCTTTTACTGAAATGTTTATCAAAACTCTGAAATATGGGTTTGCTTCTCTAAGTAACAAATTCTTATGTTTAAAATGACTGCTGTTTCATATTGACTGTTTATTATGCTTATATATTATAATATGTTTAGTCATAAAAGAAAAACTTTTGTGAACGTAGCATATGTAGTTCACAGAGAAATTCAATAAAGCTCCATTTTTACTACTTTTTTCATGTATTAACAACTACCACTTAATTTTGTTATAAAGGTGCATAATGGACTCTGATCACAATTCTTTCCATGATGTAATGTGTGAAATTTTAATGTGTTTTAAATTTGTTTTAACCTCTGAGTCTGAGGCACTCATTTTAGAAGGCAAGGAGCAAACTACTGGCAAAATCAAATATATATTTCAAAAAAGGATATTTCACATTGCACTCAGGGGAGCAGCTTTTATGTTAATGCTTCAATTTTTATCAAAATTGGTCCCTTTATAAAATGATTCTACTCAACTCACCCTATTCATTAACATGAACTATATGAAGGACATATGTCTCTTAGGAAACCAATAATACCTCTGACTCTAGATAAAACTTCATCTCAATGCAAAGATTTGATGGGCTGGATTGTCTAAAACATGGGGTATAGGTAGGAAGGTCTCATTTTAATTATTTGGAAATAACTCTATCTAAAAGTTTGAAGTGGAAATTTTACAACTTATTGAGGTCACCTTCATCTTTCACATATTAATTGAAACTACTATTTTTCTCACTTGTCTTTAAGCATACAGAAAAAGAACATTTGAAGGATCTTGTTGAGCACACTCCAGTACTTAACTATAATATCATTGCACAGTGCCGGAAGAATGTACCAGTGAAATAATTTAGTTAAAAAAATGTTATATCATAGAAGTTATAAAGATTTAAATCAAACAAAAATCATCTTATTCCAATCAATGCTTTCTTAGTGGTAGTAGATAATTCAGACTTGCTCATTTTAAACTTAATAATATCATTTCCTTAAGGAATAGCAATCTGGAATGGGTTCAGAGAAAAATTACATAAGCCATGTACTCCAAGGTTTGCCTCCATACTTCAATAAGACTGTTATTTCGAATTTTAAAATAATATTTTAAAATATTATTATTATTCGAAATAATTTCGAATGTTAAATAATATTTATCATGCTTGCAATTACAAAAACTTCAATATGTTACATGCAGAAAAATTAATATCACTTGTCTACATTATCTTTGCTTATTTCCCCTTACTTCACTATGTAAAATACATTGTTAAGAAGATGAAATATCTTTCCAACATGCCACTAAAAATAACAAAATTACCATTTAAAAAGGGAAAACAAGATGATCTCAAATTTTGTCTTTTGACAATATACAAAAAATACACATTTGAAATGTTACAGTTTAAAAAGAATATATTCTGGCATGTGAAAATCCTCTTTAAAAAAAATTATACGCATGTTTTAGGGTTCTAGGTTACCCAAACCCCAAAAGATTATAAATTACCTCTGTAAGAAGCTAAGCTATCCAGTTACAAGTTTATGCTACTTGAAAATGAAGCAGAATTTAAAAGCCATTTTTAATTTTATTATCACATATCATATTGGCTATTAATAGGATAACTCCTACATTGAATCACATGTAAATTCGGGTAGCATGTATTAGCGGAAATGTTAAAAATAATGTACTGATAAAACTTATTTCTTTATTTTCTATTAATTTACTAATTGAATTATTTGTGAAAAGTCAGAATTTAGAATTAAGTTGTGCTTAGTAATTTGGTGATGGGATGTGTGTCTAGCAATTTTTTGTGAACTTGACTTAAGTAAAGAGTGTTCAGATAGCTGGTAAGATATTATTTCTGGGTGTCAATGTCTGTGAGGGTGTTTCATGAAGAGATTAGCATGTCAATCAGCAAAATGAATAAAGAAGTTATGTTCTCACAACTTAGGTAAGCAAAACCCAATTCCTTGAGAGCTCAGAGAGAGAGAAAAAAAACAAAAGATGTATACAAAAGGGGTTTAGGGATGTGACTCACTGGTAAAGTGCTTGCTTAGTATGTGTGAGGCCTTGAGTTCAATCCCGAGCACCACCAAAACCAAAAATGTGTAGAAAGGACAAATTTCTCTCTGTCTCTGTATCTCTCTGTGTCCCTCTGTCTCTTGCTCTTTTCTCCATCTCCCTTTGACCTTGGATATACATCTTTTGCTGACCTTGTATATCAGAGCTGCTGGTGTTTAGACCTTCAGACATAGGACTTAAACTAACAGGCACTCATTGTATTCAGACTATTCAGACTAATTACTCCACTGATTTTCCTGGGTCTCCAACTCTCTGAAGGCCCATCATGGACTTCTTGGTCTCCATAATCATCTAAGCCAAGTCCCATAATAACTATGATTATATATATGTATATAATGCTGTTGATCCCATTTTCTTTTCTGAAGAATCCAGACTAACCTAAAATGGTAAATAATTTGGAATTTTATCTTGTGTTTCTTTAAGCTATTTTGGCCCTCAGAAATTCTTCATGGAAGAGAACATGAAACTTCTAAAAAATTTATTAGATCACAGAAATATCTGTATATATTAATTAAGCTAAATTGCTAAATCTTTACTTTTTAATAACCAAAAAGAAGAAGTATGGACAAACATGGGCATTTTTCATTCCCTGAGAACTTTTTATTTTGTAAACCAGTTTGAGCATTGCTTGCTTGCTTGCTTGCTTGCTTGCTTTCTACCAAGGATTGAACCTAGGGGCATTTAACTACTGTGCCAGAGCCCTAGACTTTTACTTTGAGACAGTCTTGCTAAGTTACTTAGAACCTTGCTAAATTGCTGAGACTGGCTTTGAACTCCCAATCCTTCTGCCTCAGCTTCCTGAGTGTCTGTGATTACAAGCTTGCAAAACTGCTCCCAGCTTAAGCATTACTTTTTGATACTCTGATAGTCAGTGAAGAACAAAGAAAAGAAGTCATTGCTGTGTTATCAGAAATAACTCAATCCTATTTCTACTAACAATAATCAAAGTGTGATCTTTGAAATTTGCATAATCTCTGATTATCGCTTTGTGCATTTTAGAAAACAAGATTAATTCCCAGCTTTCAAGTTAATTTAACCCAATTCAATATATGATCTATAAAAAAGGAAGGCCTTGAAAAAGTTCTATTTGCATCATTGTATCTTTATCTCAAATGAAGTATATAGTCTTCTCTTAAGATATAAAAGGCATGTAATTTGCAAATTGCCTAAAATAGAACAACTATAGGTTTTATATTTATTTTAATAGTGACTCAATTTTTAAATGATTTTTCATCATTAGAACTGAGAATCAGAACACTTCCTACATTGATTTAGCTATGATTTGAAGATCATAATTCAATTTCTTGTTACTTAAAAGGAGTTGATAATGTGATAAGAGATTCCAAAAGAAAGGTAGACACACTCTAAAGACTTACTCAGACAATGCTCAATTTAATGTTACCTGTTGATTCATCATTATATATGATGGAATCACTTGAAATGTTTTCCTTTCCCATAATCTGATAGAAAAGGAAAAGCCCATTGAAAGACAGCATAAGTGATGTTATACAAAATTGTATTCCTTATCAGAACTTCTTTATTTTCTCTTGAAACATACTGCAACTGAATGAATATATTCAAAATGAAGCCACCATTTAATTTTATTTTTTTAAATATTATTTGGCAATATTCTAAGTAATTAAAAAATGAGAAAAAAATCACATCAAGTGTTGTGTTTTCATTGACTTATGATTTTTTTAAAATTTCATTGAATGATCCCTAAAATTATTTGAAGACATTATTTTTATTTGTTCTTTTTGCTATACATAATAGTACAGTATATTTGGACATATTTATACAAATACAGAGTATATCTTATTCTAATTAGAATTCCTGCTTTGTCTTTGTACAGGATGTGGAGATTCACTCTGTTGTATTTATATATGTATTTAAGAAAGTTAAATTGATTCCTTTCACTGTCTTTCCTGTTTATATTCCTCATCCCTTGCTTTCATTTCTTTTGTATAATTTACTGAACTTTTATCCTCCCTTCATGACCTTATTGTGTTTCGGTGTCCACATACCAGAAGGAACATTCAACCTTTGTTTTGGGGGGGATTGGCTTATTTTACTTAACACAATAATCTCCAGATTCATCAATTTTCTGGCTTATGTCATAAAGTCAATTCTTTTATGGCTGAGTAATATTCCATTGTGTATTTATACCATATTTTCTTTATCCATTCGTCCATTGAAGGGCACCTAGGTTGGTTCCATAGCTTAGCTATTGAAAATTGAGCTGCCATAAATATTGATGTAGAGGTGTCACATAAATATGCTCATTTTAACTTCTTTGGGTATATGCTGAGAAGCTGGTATATGGGTCAAATGGTGGTTCCATTCATGTTTTCTGAGGAATCTCTATATTGCTTACCAGAGTGGTAGCACCAATTTACAGTCCCACCAGCAATATATGAGTGTACCCTTTCCTCACATCTTCACCAACATTAATTGTTACTTGTATTCTTGATTGTTGCCACTTTAACTTGACAGACATGAAATCTCCCTGCAGTTTTAATTTGCATTTCTTTAATGTTGTTTACTCAGAGATGTTGAACATTTTTTCATACATTTATTGACCATTCTTTTTTTTTTTAAATTTTTTATTGTTGGCTGTTCAAAACATTACATAGTTCTTGATATATCATATTTCACAATTTGATTCGAGTGGGTTATGAGCTCCCATTTTTACCCCATATACAGATTGCAGAATCACATCAGTTACACATCCATTGATTTACATATTGCCATACTAGTGTCTGTTGTATTCTGCTGCCTTTCCTATCCTCTACTATCCCCCCTCCCCTCCCCTCCCCTCCCCTCCCCTCCCCTCTTCTCTCTCTGCTCCCTCTACTGACATTCCTTTGTCCCCCTTATATTATTTTTCCCCTTCCCCTCACTTCCTCTTGTATGTACTTTTGTATAACTCTGAGGGTCTCCTTCCATTTCCATGCATTTTCCCTTCTCTCTCCCTTTCCCTCCCACCTCTCATCCCTGTTTAATGTTAATCTTCTTCTCATGCTCTTCGACCCTACTCTGTTCTTAGTTACTCTCCTTATATCAAAGAAGACATTTGGCATTTGTTTTTTAGGGATTGGCTAGCTTCACTTAGCATAATCTGCTCTAATGCCATCCATTTCCCTGTAAATTCTATGATTTTGTCATTTTTAAATGCAGAGTAATACTCCATTGTGTATAAATGCCACATTTTTTTTTATCCATTCATCCATTGACCATTCTTAATCCTTCTGTGAAGTGGAAGACATTATTCTTAATAGTTGATTAATTGTCAAAGAAAGAAGTATCCCATAGTCTCTCTTTAAAATTCATTTTGTCAAATAAAGTTTTTGATATTCTGCATTTAAGAACAATTTGAATGGGACAACAATCAAACATAATGATTATAGAAGAATTCACCAATGAATTTATGCAGATATTGTATGAATATAAAATTCTTAAGAAAATAAGAAATGCAATTCAAGATAATAAGTGCTATATCCTGGATTTCTTTTTCTATACTCATTATAATTTAATAAAAACAAAATGTATTTTGAAAATCTACATAATGACATTCAACCGGAAGATCCAAACACAAGTAAATTAAGAAACATGAGAGGTTTTATATTATGTTTCAAAAACGTCTGAAAATAATATTTTACAATTTAAATTTTCAAGACTATTTATAGACCATGCTTAAAATATTTTATAATATTTATTATATAAAATCAATACAAATTATATATATATATATATATATATATATATATATATAATTCCATGATATATATGTGCATATACATATATCCATATATATGTACATATATATATATATATATATATATGTATATCTACACTAAAATCACATTGTAAACTTCAGTAAAATAATTTTAAACAAGGTTGGAAATCTGGAAGTAGGGTGTCGTCATAAATATTTTGACAAATCAGCAATGACATTTCGCAAATCTAAAATATCCTAAGGAGAGCTTATTAAAAATGCTAGAAATTCTTCTATCTAGTATTTATAAGTTTGAGGGGATTTGGTAATTTTAGTAGATAAAAAAAGATATCATAGCGAAATGTTTATGAGGTAGTCAATTTTAATAAACAAAAAAAGCAAATGTACATTCCGGTGGTTTTTTTTGAGAAAATAATGACAAATATTATTTGCATTTCAAAAGTATGTTGGTGTATGAAGTATTCAAAAAACTGTGTAAAAGCGGACACATTTTTTTCACAGGCATTTTTTACTTGGTAAGTAATCTATGCTTTCAATTGACTTCTAATTTTGATATTAAATTTGAAAACCAAGTACATTAAAGTTAGGTCATTAAAAATGACAGATTTTACCTTTCAGAAGTATGTATCATTTTAGCTAACATTGTGAGTGGCTTTGCTTTAGGACTCTGAGACAGTGTTTTCAAGCATTAAAGATTTACAATGTTTCCATTATATTATTTGCAATATTTTAAATTTTATTTTAGTTGCAAGAGTATTGCTTTCTTTTTTCACCTTTATTAATGTATAACATATATATATATATATATATATATATATATATATTTAAGGAGTACTGAGTAATCTTATATGTTTCAAAATGATTACCATATTCAAGCTAGTTAACAAAGCCCTCACCCCACATATTTATGTGTAATAATTTGTATAAGCTGTGTTGGTATGAAAGTCCAAATAAAATTGTTTTGCAGTGTATGTTATCATCCACATAAAAGTTTTGGTAACCCAATATTAGTACAGAAGTGCTATTATTTAGATTTCTTTTTGATTATAAAACATAATTCCAAGTAGATCTTATAAAACTGCAAACATTTCAGATTTATCTGTGATTATCATATATTCAATTATATTATAATAATAACCTAATTGTATTATTTTATAATTATTTTCTTGGTCATCTTTTTTCTAAGATTTAAATAGTAAATTCTCTATTGTAAAAATAGGAAAAAATATGATGCTTTTCACAGTAACATATTCTTTCTAATATCTTCAGAGCTTGTTTTTCTTTTTTTTAATGACACAAGTGGAATTGTTTGTGTTTTGATCTGGCCACATTATTATAAAGCAGCCATCACTAAAATTATTGTAAAAACTTTCAGAAACCAGTGAAAAATACTCTTAGTGTCTCTTTCAGTCAACAAATCATTCCAAAAATTTAATTGGGTTATATTTTTGTGAACTTATATACTTGAGACAAGGTAATGATCAAACAAAATAGTCTCATATTTAGCTGCAATTCTCATGAAAAATATAATTGATTTTTAAAGAGCATTTAGAATCACAGTACATGTTATGAAGAAAATTGAATAGGATAAATGTAAGCACTAGAATAAACAATTACTTTTTAAATAGGGTAGTCAGGGAGTGCAGCAACAAAGATAAGCTAACATGTGATAAGATGCACATGAATATGAAAACTGAGTTCTATGTCTGTCAAGAGAAGAATGTTCTGGGCTCAGGAATAGCAAATATGGAGGACTGAAGCTCAAATGCCTGGATCAGAGTGACTGTGGGTAACAAATAAAGACAGAGTTTTAAGAGAGGTATTAGAGTCATTGAAAATCTTTTGTGATGAATTCAAATTTGAGATATTGAAACTTCAAAAAGTTTGACTGAATAAAATACAAAGTTATTTGAGAGATTTTTGTCAGAAACAATACTCTAAAAATCATCTTTCTAACTGCTGTTGATAATGTGCAGGGTAAAGGAATCTAATGTAGAGGCATAGATTGCAGCTTACAGGCTATAGGACAATCTGGTAAAGAGTTAATGGTGGCTTGTATCCAGGTATTGAAAGAGATGTGTTGAGAAGCATTCCAGTCCAATATGTTTTGAAGATAAAACAAATGGGATTTATTGATAAATTTGTTATGAGGTGTGGTCAAAGGATAAAAAGTAAAAACTGGCTCCAAAATATTTGTCTAAGCAACTGGAAAACATGGAGTTGTTATTTACTCAGAAAAGAATTTAAAGGAGCTAGTGTCAAAGGAAAGATAAGAAAATCAATTTTGTCTTATTAAATTTGATATGTATATTAAAAATCAAAGAAAATGTGTCATGAATTTTGAGAGTTATCAGTCAGCTCCGTATATAAATCTACTGAATACATGTATGTGTGCATGTGTGTGTAGGGGGTGTTTGTGTGTGATACAATTTGTAAGTAATAAATTCAGATACAGAATAACTTGAGGCCTGAGCCCAAGTCAATTCAAATTAATTTTTTTTTAGTAGTAAGGAGGTAAAATGAAAGTGGAATTAAAAGAAGCAGTATATAAGGAAGAAATGAAATTAGGAGTGTTTGGTATAAAAAAAAGTCAGTTGAGAAAGGAATTATTAATAGAATCAAGTGTTAAAACAAGTACTATTGATCACTAAAATAAACTGTGACACATCCTTAAAATGGAATATTATTCAGTGCTGAAAAGAAATGAGCTAGCTACGTTATCATGAAAAGAAAACGAAGAAACTTATAGTAAAAGAAGCCAATCAGAAGAGAACACATAATGTATAATTACACCTATGTAACATCTTGTAAAAAACACAACTATTAATATAGTAAAAATCAGTGATTTCCAGAGAAAGATAAATTGGTAGAATACAGAGCACTTTCAGGGTAATAGTATTCTATAATGCTATGTGTTAACTTTTCTTTGCTATGATAAATATCTTAGAAAAATATAGGGAAACAAATATCTATTTTATTTTTATTTTGACTCATGATTTCAGTGATTTTAGTCCATGATTGACTGTAGGCCTGAGGCTAGGCAGAAAATCATGGCAGAATGATCTGGTGGATGAAAGCTGCTCTCTTCATAGCAAGCAGGAAAGAGAGAGAGAGAGAGAGAGAGAGAGAGAGAGAGAGAGAGAGAGAGAGAGAGAGAGAGAGAAGAAGAAGAAGAAGAAGAAGAAGAAGAAGAAGAAGAGGAGGAGGAGGAGGAGGAGGAGGAGGAGGAGGAGGAGGAGGAGGAGGAGGAGAGAAGGGAAGGGAAGGGAAGGGAAGGGAAGGGAAGGGAAGAGAAGAGAAGAGAAGAGAAGAGAAGAGAAGAGAAGAGAAGAGAAGAGAAGAGAAAGAGAGAGAGAGAGAGATAAATAAGGGGTCAAGGATAAGATATTCCATGCCAGGGTACACTCCAGTGAGAGTTTCTTCCAATTAGTCTCCACTGCCTATACATTCTACCACCTTCTAATAATGTCATCCAATATGAATCTCTCAGTGTATTAGTCCATCGATGAGGCTAGAGCACTCATGATCCAATCAGAGCCCCAAATCCTTAGCTCTGAACATTGCTGTATTGGGGAATAGACTTACAATACATGAGTCTTTGGGTGATTTTTTTTAATCCAAACAATAACATGATAGATACAATGTATTAATTTGTCTAAACCCATAGAATGGGCATCACTAAGTATGAACACTAATGTAAACTTTGGAATTTGTGTGACTATGTCTCATCATTATAGATATATCAGTTGTAACAAATGTAGCACTCTAGTGGGAAATGTGGGGAGTGTGAGAGACTATGTATTTGGGGGACCAGGGAATATACTGGCTATCTTTGAATCTTTCTCTAAATTTTTCTGTAAGCCTAAAACAGCTATAAAAATAACACACACACACACACACACACATATTTTAAAAAGTTGTATGTTCTTAATGGGTACTTTTGGTGAGGAGTTATTGTCGAAAAAACTGCTGAAAACATTGCAAGAATTGAGAAGCTTCAGCATGGGGGAAAATCAACATCAATATTGAAATAATCCAATATTAAGGCAAAAACATAAATAAAAAAGCTAGAGAGTCATGACATCTGAAGTTGATTATAGCCAATCTGGATAATGAGAGATTATCATATGTTTCCAAAGACTAAAAGCTAAATCTTTATAGAGAAATAATAAGTGAAGATGAAGGAAATAAGATAGTAGAAATGAAGCTCTGATTTTTGGAATGGAAGGAAAAGTGCAAATTCAGAGAATCCTAACCTGATCTTACAGCAATACAGAGGACTGTTATTTGTCAGAGATGATATCTTTAGTGTCCTTGAGGGTGAGACTCATGAAAACCTTATAAGAGACAACTGAATAAATGAATCACTAATTAATTAAATTTTCATAAAGAAATATTTATTTCAAGTTTTCCAGATTCTTTAATAGGTTGTCACAGTGCTTTTTTATTTTTTTATTTTTTGTACTAGGGATTGAACCCTAACACTGAACAATACCTTCAGCCCTTTTCTATATTTTATTTAGTGACAGGGTCTTGCTGAGTTGCTTAGAGACTCCCTTAGTTGCTGAGGCTGGCATTGAACTCACAATCCTCCTGCCTCAGCCTCCCAAACCGCTGGGATTATAGGCATGTACCCAGCTGTCATGGTGCTTTCTCTTAGCAAATTGTATCTAAATGCATTTTAAAAGATTGAAGGTAGTGTCAGAAATATTTTTTTAACTTGCTCATTTGGATAAGGATATTTTTAATTATACAACTGTCTGCTGAAATGTCAGAATTCTGACAATAAAAATTTGAATTTGTTCTTATTTTGTCATTGGTTTAGTTAACTATATATAAATAAATATGTTACATATTTCTGAAGATGTATACAATCATGGGATTTTGTAAAACTTGATTTTTCCAAGTGAAGATAAATTGGGGAATATTAGCATTGGGGAATAGACTTATAATACATGAGTCTTTGGGTGATTTTTTAATATCCAAATTATATATATTATATCCAATTTTTTATATCCATATATATATATATATATATATATATATATATATATAGTGCAATGTTATAAATTATTTTAAGTTATATAAAAATATAACATTTTTATATCCAAATATATATATATATATATATATATATATTTATATTGTGTAATATTATGTTATATTCCATCCACAATAAACCTATATATATATTTATATTATGTAATGTTATAAGTTTTATTCCATCCACAATAAACCAATATATAAATATTAATATATTATGCACAAATATTTCTATTAAATCAAATGACCTTAGAAAAACATTAAAAATTAATAATAGCTATATTTTTAAGTATAGCATTGTGAGAAAAAGATTTACATATACTAATTGTATAAAGGCATTTAATACTTGAAAATAATCTATGACAGACATTCCATTTTAAATAACCTGTGAAAGAGACTCCATTTTGATCCCTTTTTTCATAAATAATAATAGGAACATAAGAAATATAAACCACTGGTCATGTATTGGGGACTGACAGACCTGAGATTTCAAACAGCAATTTGGCTTAAGACTCCATACTTCTATTCATTACATTAATTTTTACTTCAGTTAATCCAATTCTCAAAATGTGATTTTTAAAGAATTATAAATGAAGTCTTCCCCATCTCTAACCAAAGTCTTTACTTATTAAAATGTAATGATTTATGGTTACTTTAGTAAACTCTTTTCTTTTGCAAAACAGATTTTTGAAAGAATGAAATAGAATTTAGCTTACCAATAAAATTTGAGAATATTCTGCTAGAGTATTTCTTGGAGTTTTGTTTTAAAACAATATCTATGAATATCCATGCCATTTTTTACATTAAAATTTTTTTTTAGTTGTAGATGAACACAGTATTTGTACTTTTATTTATTTATTTTTATGTGGTGCTGAGGATCAAACTCAGGGCCTCATGTATGCAAGGCAAGCACTCTATTACTGAGCTACAACCCTAGCTCCCATTTTTTTTTTCATTTTTGACTATAATTATTGACAATTAAAACTTTTAAAGTATATATATATATATATATATATATATATATATATATATATATGTATGTGTATATATATAAAGTTTCTATATATATAACTAAAGTATAAATATATACATATATATTAGATATACATATAGAAAACTTTAAATATATATATATATATTTTAAATAACCTGTGAATATATATATATATATATATATATATATATATATATATATATATATTTAACAATAGGATGGAGATCAGAATAATCTAAATCTCCAATTGTTGTGATATCATCACTTTACTTTATACTTTCTATTACAAAAGTTGTCAGACATTGTTGAGGGAAACAACTTATAACATTACACAAAAGAGGCTGTAAAGCAACCTCAGTTTCTTTCATAAGATGACTTCCATGTGCTTGAAAAGTATAATACTTTGTTCAACCAGATTGTATTAAAGTTTTATAGTAATGAATAAAATAAATAATAAAAATAAAATCAACAACTATAAACCTGATTTTAAAAAAATATGGTACTAATATCTATGATAAAAGAGAATTTAAATTGAATATTGTAAACTTCATGATTCAAATTATAATTTTCCCCCTTACTGCATGTATAACAATGGTTGGGCATGTGACTTCAATTTCTTGACATCTATTTCCTAATTTGCAAAAGAATGCTTCCTTAGTATTATTATTATTATTATTTTTTTTTTTTTTTAATTTTTTATTGTGGGTTGTTCAAAACATTACAAATTTCTTGACATATCATATTCCACACTTTGATTCTAGTGGGTTATGAACTCCCACCTTCACCCCATACACAGATTGCAGATTCACATCAGTTACACATCCATTGATTTACAAATTGCCATACTAGTGTCTGTTGTGCTCCGCTGCCTTTCCCATCATCCACCCTCCCCCCTCCCCACCTCTCCCCTACCCTCCCATCCTCTCTCTCTACCCCCTCCACTGTATAACCCTGAGGGTCTCCTTCCATTACCGTGCAATTTACCTTCTCTCTCCCTTTCCCTCCCACCTCTCATCCCTGTTAAATGTTAATCTTCTTCTCCTGTTCTTCGTCCCTACTCTGTTCTTAGTTACTTTCCTTATATCAAAGAAGACATTTGGCATTTGTTTTTTAGGGATTGGCTAGCTTCACTTAGCATAATCTGCTCTAATGCCATCCATTTCCCTGTAAATTCTATGATTTTGTCATTTTTTAATGCAGAGTAATACTCCATTGTGTATAAATGCCACATTTTTTTTATCCATTCGTCTATTGAAGGGCATCTAGGTTGGTTCCACAGTCTTGCTATTGTGAACTGTGCTGCTATGAACATCGATGTAGCAGTGTCCCTGTAGCATGCTCTTTTTAGGTCTTTAGGGAATAGACCGAGAAGGGGAATAGCTGGGTCAAATGGTGGCTCCATTCCCAGCTTTCCAAGAAATCTCCATACTGCTTTCCAAATTGGCTGCACCAATCTGCAGTCCCACCAGCAATGTACAAGTGTACCCTTTTCCCCACATCCTCGCCAGCACTTGTTGTTGTTTGACTTCCTAATGGCTGCCAATCTTACTGGAGTGAGATGGTATCTTAGGGTGGTTTTGATTTGCATTTCTCTGACAGCTAGAGATATTGAGCATTTTTTCATGTACTTGTTGATTGACTGTATGTCCTCCTCTGTGAAGTGTCTGTTCAGGTCCTTGGCCCATTTGTTGATTGGGTTGTTTGTTCTCTTATTGTCTAATTTTTTGAGTTCTTTGTATACTCTGGATATTAGGGCTCTATCTGAAGTGTGAGGAGTAAAGATTTGTTCCCAGGATGTAGGCTCCCTATTTACCTCTCTTATTGTTTCTTTTGCTGAGAAAAAACTTCTTAGTTTGAGTAAGTCCCATTTGTTGATTCTAGTTATTAACTTTTGTGCTATGGGTGTCCTATTGAGGAATTTGGAGCCCGACCCCACCGACTGTAGATCGTAGCCAACTTTTTCTTCTATCAGACGGCGCGTCTCTGATTTGATATCAAGTTCCTTGATCCATTTTGAATTCACTTTTGTGCATGGCGAGAGAAAGGGATTCAGTTTCATTTTGTTGCATATGGATTTCCAGTTTTCCCAGCACCATTTGTTGAAGATGCTATCCTTCCTCCATTGCATGCTTTTAGCCCCTTTATCAAATATAAGATAGTTGTAGTTTTGTGGATTGGTTTCTGTGTCCTCTATTCTGTACCATTGGTCCACACGCCTGTTTTGGTACCAGTACCATGCTGTTTTTGTTACTATTGCTCTGTAGTATAGTTTGAAGTCTGGTATCGCTATACCGCCTGATTCACACTTCTTGCTTAGCATTGTTTTTGCTATTCTGGGTCTTTTATTTTTCCATATGAATTTCATGATTGCTTTCTCTATTTCTACAAGAAATGCCATTGGGATTTTGATTGGCATTGCATTAAACCTATAGAGAACTTTTGGTAATATCGCCATTTTGATGATGTTAGTTCTGCCTATCCATGAACAGGGTATATTTTTCCATCTTCTAAGATCTTCTTCTATTTCTCTCTTTAGGGTTCTGTAGTTTTCATTGTATAAGTCTTTCACCTCTTTTGTTAGGTTGATTCCCAAGTATTTTATTTTTTTTGAAGATATTTTGAATGGAGTGGTTGTCCTCATTTCCATTTCAGAGGATTTGTCGCTGATATACAGGAATGCCTTTGATTTATGCGTGTTGATTTTAAATCCTGCCACTTTGCTGAATTCATTTATTAGCTCTAATAGTTTCTTTGTAGAGCCTTTTGGGTCTGCTAGATATAGAATCATATCATCTGCAAATAGTGATAATTTAATTTCTTCTTTTCCTATTTTTATGCCTTTAATTTCTTTCGTCTGTCTAATTGCTCTGGCCAGTGTTTCGAGAACTATGTTGAAGAGAAGTGGAGAGAGAGGGCATCCCTGTCTTGTTCCAGATTTTAGAGGGAATGCCTTCAGTTTTTCTCCATTCAGAATAATGCTAGCCTGAGGCTTAGCATAGATTGCTTTTACAATATTGAGGTATGTTCCTGTTATCCCTAGTTTTTCTAGAGTTTTGAACATAAAGGGATGCTGTACTTTGTCAAATGCTTTTTCCGCATCTATCGAGATGATCATATGGTTCTTATTTTTAAGTCTATTGATGTGGTGAATAACATTTATTGATTTCCGTATATTGAACCAGCCTTGCATCCCAGGGATGAATCCTACTTGATCATGGTGTACAATTTTTTTTATATGTTTTTGTATCCGATTCGCCAGAATTTTATTGAGGATTTTTGCATCTAGGTTCATTAGAGATATTGGTCTGTAGTTTTCTTTCTTTGAAGTGTCTTTGTCTGGTTTAGGTATCAGGGTGATGTTGGCCTCATAGAATGAATTTGGAAGTTCTCCCTCCTTTTCTATTTCCTGAAGTAGCTTGAAAAGTATTGGTATTAGTTCTTCTTTAAAGGTTTTGTAAAATTCTGCTGTATACCCATCGGGACCTGGGCTTTTCTTAGTTGGTAGTCTTTTTATGGTTTCTTCTATCTCCTCAATTGATATTGGTCTGTTTAGGTTTTCTATATCCTCCTGACTCAATCTGGGCAGATCATATGACTTAAGAAATTTATCTATGCCTTCACTATCTTCTAATTTATTGGAGTATAAGGATTCAAAATAGTTTTTGATTATCTTCTGTATTTCTGAAGTGTCTGTTGTGATATTGCCTTTTTCATCCCGTATGCTAGTAATTTGAGTTCTCTCTCTTCTTCTCTTCACTAGCATCGCTAAGGGTCTGTCGATTTTGTTTATTTTTTCAAAGAACCAACTTTTAGTTTTGTCAATTTTTTCAATTGTTTCTTTTGTTTCGATTTCATTAATTTCAGCTCTGATTTTAATTATTTCTTGCCTTCTACTTCTTTTGCTGTTGTTTTGCTCTTCTTTTTCAAGGATTTTGAGATGAAGTATGAGATCATTTATTTGTTGGTTTTTTCTTTTTTTAAGGAATGAACTCCAAGCAATGAATTTTCCTCTTAGAACTGCTTTCAATGTGTCCCATAGATTCCGATATGTTGTGTCTGTGTTTTCATTTATCTCTAAGAATTTTTTAATTTCCTCCTTGATGTCTTCTATAACCCATTGATCATTCAGTAACCTATTGTTCATTCTCCAATTGATGTATGCTTTTTCCTTCTTTTATCGTTGATTTTCAGTTTCATTCCATTATGATCAGATAAGATGCATGGTAATATCTCTACTCCTTTATATTGTCTAAGAGTTGCCCTGTGACATAATATATGATCTATTTTTGAGAAGGATCCATGTGCTGCTGAGAAAAAAGTGTAACTGCTTGATGTTGGGTGGTATACTCTATATATGTCAATTAGGTCTAGGTTATTAATAGTGTTATTGAGTTCTATAGTTTCCTTATTCAACTTTTGTTTGGAAGATCTGTCCAGTGGCGAGAGAGGTGTGTTGAAGTCTCCCATGATTATGGTGTGGTGGTCTATTAGACTCTTGAACTTGAGAAGAGTTTGTTTGACGAACATAGCTGCACCATTGTTTGGGGCATAAATATTTATGATTGTTATGTCTTGTTGGTGTATGGTTCCCTTAAGCAGTATGTAGTGTCCCTCTTTATCTCTTTTGATTAACTTTGGCTTGAAATCTATTTTATTTGATATGAGTATGGACACGCCTGCTTGTTTCCGAAGTCCATATGAGTGATATGATTTTTCCCAACCTTTCACCTTCAGCCTATGTATGTCTTTTCCTATCAAATGCGTCTCCTGTAGGCAGCATATTGTTGGGTCTTGTTTTGTGATCCATTCTACTAGCCTGTGTCTCTTAATTGGTGAGTTTAAGCCATTAACATTTAGGGTTATTATTGAGATATGGGTTGTTCTTCCAGCCATATTTGTTTATTTCTGTTACTAAACATTGTTTGTTTTCCTCTTTGATTGTTTCCCCCCCCCCTTTACTGTCCTACCTCCCACTGTTGGTTTTCATTGTTATTTTCCATTTCCTCTTCCTGTAATACTTTGGCTAGGATGTTTTGAAGAGATGGTTTTCTAGCTGCGAATTCTTTAAACTTTTGTTTATCGTGGAAGGTTTTAATTTCATTCTCCATCCTGAAGCTTAATTTCGCTGGATACACAATTCTTGGTTGGAACCCATTATCTTTCAGTGTTTGAAATATGTTATTCCAGGATCTTCTAGCTTTCAGAGTCTGTGTTGAAAGATCAGCTGTTATCCTGATTGGCTTGCCCCTAAATGTAATCTGCTTCCTTTCTCTTGTAGCTTTTAAAATTCTCTCCTTATTCTGTATGTTGGGCATCTTCATTATAATGTGTCTAGGTGTGGATCTCTTATGATTTTGCACATTCGGCGTCCTGTAGGCTTCTAGGATTTGGGATTCTGTCTCATTCTTCAAGTCTGGGAAGTTTTCTTGTATTATTTCATTGAATAGACTGCTCATTCCTTTGGTTTGGAGCTCTGTACCTTCCTGTATCCCAATGACTCTTAAGTTTGGTCTCTTAATGTTATCCCATATTTCTTGGATGTTCTGCTCATGGTTTCTTAACAGTCTTGCTGAGCTGTCTATGTTCTTTTCCAGTTGAAATACTTTGTCTTCATTGTCTGATGTTCTATCTTCTAAGTGTTCTACTCTGTTGGTAGTATTCTCCATTGAGTTTTTAAGTTGGTTTATTGCTTCCTGCATTTCTAGGATTTCTGATTGCTTGTTTTTTATAACCTCTATCTCCCTGTATAGTTGATCCTTTGCTTCCTGGATTTGTTTGCGTAATTCGTTGTCGAAGTGATCTTTCATTGTCTGATTTTGCTGTTTAATGTCTTCCTTGATACTCCAGATCATCTGAAGCATGTATATCCTGAATTCTTTATCTGACATTCCATCTGCTGCAGCTGTTACCTCTTCTAAAGTTGCGTTGACCTTCATTGCTTGTGGTCCTTTCTTTCCTTGTCTTTTCATACTGCTTGCGTATCTTTCCTGCAGGTGCGGGCGGCGGCTCTGCTCTCTCCTTATTCCAATTGGGGTGTCGTGGCTACCACGCCGGCAGGTCACTGGGCCTGTTCTGGGAGCTGGTGGCGGCTCTGTTCTGCCCCTACTCCAATTGGGGTGACGTGTCTGTCGTACCAGCAGGCCACTGGGCCTGTCCTGCTGGTCGGTCGCAGATCTGCCCACATTTCGGGCACGAGTGGAGGCTCTGCTTTGCCCCTACTCCAATTGGGGTGTCGTGACTACCCCGCCTGCAGGATGCTGGGTCTGTTCCTGGCAAGGGAGGCGACTCTGCTCTGTCACTACTCCAATTAGGGTGGTGTTTGTACCCCGCCGGCAGGCTCCTGGGCCTGATCCGCCGGTCTGTTGTAGGTCTGCCTACCTTGAAGGCGCGGGCGGCGGATCTGCCCTGCCCCTCCTACCACGCCTGCGGACCCCTGGGCCTGATCTGCAGGTTGATCACTGGTCTGCTCACCCTGCGGGCACGGGTGGCGGTTCCGCTCCACCCCCACTCCAATTGGGGTCACGTGACCACCACACCGGCAGGGCCTGATCCGGGCGTGGGATAAGGATCTGCTCTGCCCCTACTCGAGTTGGGGTGACGTGTGTACCACACTGGCAGGCCACTGGGCCTGACCCGCCAGGCTGTCACAGGTCTGTTTACCTTGCAAGCGCGAAGGGCGGCTCTGCCCTGCCCCTCCTACCACGCCCATGTACTACTGGGTCGTGGGTCTGCCCACCTGGCGGGTGTGGGTGGCGGCTCCGCTCCGCCCCCTCTCCAATTGGGGTCACGCGGTCACCACGCTGGCGAGCCGCTGGGCCTACTCCGGGGGCTGGCGGCGGCCCGGCCCCTTCCCTCTGGCTCGAGGACAAATTGAGGAGACTCGGGTGACTGAGCCTCACCCCCCTTACCAGGAGACCAACTGCTTATGTCACCGCTGGTATTGATGAAGATCTCTCCTCCACCGCTTTCTGCTGACATCAGATCTCTGCCATGTTGGTATCCTATGCGAATGGCAGCATTTCGTTCCCCTTGCCAGGCAACCCAAGCAATGGGTGAGTCCTGACCTGCCCTCAGCAGGACCCGGACCGAGACACAGTTTCCGCGGGCTCCTAGCCCCGGTCCAGGGAAGTTCCGGGAGCCGGAACTCGGCCGCTCTGTGCTCGGTGTAAGCTCCTATAAGTGTAGGCTCCAAGAAGCAGCCCCCGCGGGCTCAGTTCCGGGAGCCGGAATTCGGCCGCTTAATGCTTGGTGTATGCTCTGATAGTAGCAGGGTCCAAGAAGCAGCCTCCGCGGGCTCCGCAGCCCTGAGCCAGGGCGGTTCCGGGACGGTTCCGGGAGCCGGAACTCGGCCGCTCTGTGCTCGGTGTAAGCTCCTATAAGTGTAAGCTCCAAGAAGCAGTCCCCGCGGGCTCAGTTCCGGGAGCTGGAATTCGGCTTCTTGGTGTTTCGTGTTTGCTCTGATATTAGCAGGGTCCAAGAAGCAGCCTCCGCAGGCTCCGCAGCCCGGAGCCAGGGCGGTTCCGGGACGGTTCCGGGAGCCGGAACTCGGCCGCCCCGCGCTCCGTGTTCACTCCGATAAGATCAGATTTTAAGAAGCCCCCAGGCGCTGAACCCTAGCAATCTGTCTGCAAGCCGCAGGCGAATTGCAGCCTGAAATTACCTGTTCTATGGCTGAATGAGCTGCGGTCAGTCAAAAACAGGTGTGGTGACGTCAGTTTACCAACATGGTGGCTGCTGGCCTCCTCTGTGGTCTGACCGGTGTGGAGAACCGAGATGGACCGCTTCCTTCCCCGTCTCGAACCCAGAATTCAGCCCTGAGTGCGGTGCTTGCGCGTCTGGCAGAAACTGCAGCGCTGTAACCCTGCGTCTCTATCCCAGCGCCCCTTGCAGACTCTAGCCGCGGGGCGATTTGCTTAATAAGCAGTGTTACCCTCCATGCGACAAACCTCTCGCGTTTGAGTCCCCGTAGCCGATCCTCATGCGATGGAAATCCTTCCTCCAGGTTCCGGCGCACCCCACTATTGCTGGAAATTCCTAACAAGATATCCTTTAGCCGTCCTGACTTGTCATACTCCCACACAGTGAAGCAGCACACGGGGGTAATGCACTCCCCTCGCCGCCATCTTCCGTCATTTGTCTCCTTAGTATTATTTTTGCATGTTGCATGTTGGTGTCTTGCGCACCTGACAATTGGAGCATTCAATAAATGTCAATGACCATATGCTCCAATCTCAATGTGTACACCACAATTTTCCAGAAGCTGGTAACAACAGTCTTAAATTTACTGATTCCTTCAAATAAATCAAAGTGAAAGTTATTCTGTTGTCTTAAGATATGCACAAAATATTCAACAACAGAAATATATTTGACATATATTTTCAAAATACAATGCCATTGAATTAAATATGATAAGTAAACTCAGTAGAGAAAGAGACCAGAAAAAATATTGTTAGTCTCAGTTGTAACTCTTCTGAACAGATTTTGTTCATAAAAACCTTAAGAAAAATAAAATTCTAAGAGCATATACCATACTTTAATTTAAGTTACATACATTCAAAGTGTAAGATGGGATTAACATTTAGAGAAAAAAGTTGAACTAACCAATGTATAGTTTCTTCTACCATGGCAAAATGAAAATAAAAGTGGTTTAACGAGTTTTGTTTTATTTTTGTGAGGGTTTTGGAGAATAGAATTTTTGATAGCAGGTATCTAATTATAGTATCATGGTCTATATCAATGCACAGGGCAACTGATAAAAGGAACAAAATATAAAAAAGAACACAACTCTTTAATGTTTGCTTTTATAAATCCTTTATAACCTAAAAATCAGTAATGTCTATTTAGTATCACATTTTAAGCTGAATAAAAATAAAAAGTCCAAGATGATTATTCTTTAAGTGTTCAATAACTTGAAATGCTGCCATCCTATTCTAGACTTTTGAAAATCAATACTAGAAATGAATCAGGCTGCAAGGGATTCATCTACTGTAAGCTTCCTTCTGAATCTAGACAAAATAAGAAGAGTTATGTTATATAGCACTGGAAAAGTGTCATGTAGCATTGATTTACTATGTTAGTGACAGCAGTGGAGAAACAAATCAAACTACCCAAGAAATGGCAAAAAGTGCACTCTACAAATGTCGTCCTTTGGATAACATCATTTGCTCAGGGTAATATCTGGAGGCACAAAGATGTATTGAAACGTGACCATGAACCTTATTTAAATTATTTGACCTCTTGCCTTTTACAACCATAAAAATTTTAGTTTAAAATACTTATAATCTATGTGTAACCATAGGATACAGTTCCCTCTTTAGTATTTGTGTTTTCTAAACATGATTGAATCAATGAATATAGCAAAATTGTGGAATATTATTTTTAACTAATGTAGTTCATTTCATTTGAGCATCCAGTTTTTAAACAGTACTTAAGGCTTCAAAAGAGTGCTCTTTTCTTTATCCAAGTAGTAAACAAATTTGAAATATGTATTTTTACTTAGTACAGAATAAATAATAACTTATTTAGATAAAAAATAATAGATGAGTAAGTTATTTTGTTGCTTATCAATTAGAACAATGACAACACAGATTTTTTCATTAATGTCAATTTAGCAGACAGGTAATTATTCAATTCTCTTTTGCAATCTATCTAATTTTGTTTAATATTTTATTGTGATTTAATGATATTACTCTCCAGTTGGCAACAATAGCTTATTTCATTCTATGATGATGTAATTGTTACACAGAAATCCTACAATGGTGAATCTTCAGTTACCCACAAATTTATGGCACATAGTTTAATTAAAATTTAAGTAGACCATAGCCTAAGGCAAGTAGAAGATAGATACATTTTATTCAAATAAAATGATACTGTCTTCTTTTTTTCCACAAGTGAGATAAATTCATGGCTAAATATGAATCAAATGAGATTTATTTAAATTGTCTCAGATGCAAAGGATAGTTTCTATTATCATTGAAGAATTGCTAAGCCTAAGTAATTAATACATATTAACACATAATTTTTGTAAAAAATTAGAAACCTCTCTTCCCATTCCATAGTTATATTTATTATCTTCTTCATGCATGAAATAGTTATATAACTATCTTATTCTCACACAAAGAGAATGCCACTTTAAATTCAGTATTGTTGTCATTTTGAAGGAAGAGTCGCAACTCCCAGAGAGTTACTGCATGGGTTTAGAATAGTTTGTTTCATGGAACATCAATTCCCAAGCTTTTGAAAGAGCAATTTCACAATCCTGCATGAGAAGTCATGAATATTGGCCCCCTTTCAGGGACTAGGACCATGTGAGCAGGTATGATGCCCAGTGGAAACTGTGATTTATCATGCTGCTGTCAATAAACTACAGAAGAGTTTGAGCCAAACAAATAGGAAGCCATAGTGGAGGGCCATGGTGCAAGAAAGCCAAGCAACAGGGGAGCCAAATGTGTGCAGGGCTAATTTAATTTTTTAAAGCTGTATCTCAGCCCACGCCTCAGGGACACAATTTCTCTCTGGCAACATTTTCTGTGCATCTAAAACAGCTGCTTTACCTATTTCAAATCAGATCCTGTGCTGCTTCAAGCAAATGTTTACCAAAAAATAACAATGGTCAGGCATGCTTTTCCAAAAAATTTAGATAGAACAAAACAGATTATCATGTCGCTAAAGTATAGGTTGATGCAAATTTTATTTGCTAATAAAATTTAAATCCTAATATATATAGTAATTTAAAAAAAATCAAATGTCTATAGATGCCATAAAATAATATATGGTGATATATTCTAAAAATTATGTTATAATAATAAACATTTAAAAAGATAATATGTTATAAAAAGTAATAAATTTAAGAACTACAGCTGCAGCCCAATACAGAACATTTAAACATTTTACAGCTATGCAAATTTTCTTAATTATTTAAAAAGTGATTCTTTATTGAATAATTACTATTATATTTTGTCTCATTTCTATTCTCCTAAGAAAATGATAATTTCATTAGAATACCAGATCTGACATTTTACACACTGGGTGTATTTTTTATTTTCCTTTGAATTTCTTGGCACATTGATATTGAAAACAATAAACTACTGAAGTACTATCAATACTAGAAAAATACTTTCCCCAGAAGACAGTGAAAATGACATATTTGTCCATTCACTACAGGGTATAGAATTCAGTGTCATTCAATAAGCTGAAATAAGATTCATTTTCCCCCAAATTTAAATGCAATCCCCTCCTGAAGGAATTCAGTGTATGTGAACTTATAATTTTACAAAGAGAAAAGGAATATATTAAGTGAGAATAAGGCATGTATGACTTATTTTTTCTACCACCTGGAATCAACTCTTCTTAAACACAAAGCATATTTTACAATGCAGTGTTACATGACTTTAACATGAATCGTGAGTAAAAAGTCTATAAGTCCTCTGTAGACCTTGAAGGTCAGAATGTAAAGAAACTTATATCAAGGTCCAGGAGGTTCATAAAAAACAGAAAAGTGCTAAAAGGCAAAATTTCTAGCTTCTGGCTAAATTCAGTGACATGTCACAGTCCAGATGAATCAAGTTTCGGGAGGTAGGATGAATGTCAAATGGTTTATGCCAAAGAACAGCTTGTTCTTGGAGCATGCTTAAGGCCATTTTGTTCAGAGATTTTGTAGAGGAAACAACCTACAATTGTAAGTCTGAAAAGCCCACCAAAAATCATTAAAACAAACAAACAAAAGATCTTTCTGACACATTGAATTATATAAAATGACTGACTAGGCCTGCAGCATCCTGAAAAAAAGAAATTTGTGAGTAGAAAATTGTTTCAAGACTAGAATGACATAGAATATGTCCATGTAGCATTCTGAGCCAGTTACAAAATAATATCCTATCTTACATGTACATAAACAACAAAGAAAAAGGAGTAAATCCTATGAAACTGATAAAATTCAGATTTGAGTTTAAATACACATAAAGAATATCCAGTTCTAAGATTTTTGAATGCATCTCACTTCCAAATTACCATATAAATGAACGTTACGATCCTGCTTGGCTATAGACATGCACCGCTGTTCCTACCATGATGACTTCTGTAGTTCAAATGCCAAAGCCACAGCTAACATAACAGTACCATCCTTGCAAAGCCCATATCATCTTGCATTTGCCACCCTGTTTTTCCATCTGTACCAGACATATCTGGCACCTAAATAGTAAATGATGAGGTATTAGCATGATTTAACAGAACAACAATTAATAGTCTCCATCTGTTTATTGAAAATAAGGAAATTTGTCTAAATCTAGGCAAAGTCTTGCTTTGTGAATAAATATTTTTTGTTGGAAAATTGTTTACTGTTAATACTTCACATTCTACATAAAGCCTCTTAGAAGGACAATATATGTATGTATGTATATATAGATATAGGTAGATATATATATATATATATATATATATATATATATATATATATATATATATATATATATATATATATATAAAACATATTATATGTTGTTTATTGTTAAATGCATCACATATTATATGTAATTTTTATGTCTTTTGTCCTTCTAAGACAATACATAAAATATACATATGTAACATATATATGTAAAATAAATATGATGTTCTTTATAATATATTCTGTAAACAAATGTCAAATAAATTAGTTCTATTTGGAGAGAGTTGTAAATGCATGTCCATGGAGTAGAAGAAAAAAATGATGGCTGTGTGCATACACACAAAAATAGTTACCAATTACCTATACATGTAAATAAATGTTAAACATAAACATTTCACTAGAATTGGCAAGAAAACATCTGAGGGATAAAAATATAATATTGCAAAGGAAAATTAAACACTTTCTGTGAATATAAAAATAACTTCTATTAAAACTCCTTTTCTTTAGCTTCATCTTGCACATCCATTCTTATTTTGCTATTAAATTCAGAAAATACTAAAGGAACTAATGTGTATCATTGAATAAATGAATTAAATGGAGATGAAGAAAATCAGTTTTCTATGAACACATGATTTAAAAAGAATTTTTTTCTATCATTTATTTATGTAGTACATAAAAAGGGAATGTGCTGATTTATAAATGCTATTACAAATTATATACATACTACCTACAATGTAACATGGCTTTATGTCATTCCATGGTAATAACTTAAAATCTTCAGTGATATAATGTTATCATAGAGTAGCCATTCCACTTGAAATTTGTTTCATTATTCTAACTTTTCAGAATGTTTGAACTTATTATTATTACTAGTATTGTTAAAATTATCAGATAAATAGAAAACTAAACATAAAATCAAACTTTCTAGTCCAATAGTGTTTGATTGCCACATGAAGAAATTCATAGATTTCTCAAAATTTGATAATTGAAGTACTCGCAGAGAATCAGAGTAGCTAGTGCTAAAAAAAGAAACAAAAAACTAATAGGAAATAATGTTTACAGAAAACAGTATTTCTCTGTAAAAGTACAGAAAGAGAATTTCTTAGGTTATGCTATAGCTCCTCATTTAGTTTAATTCTTAAAATGAGCCTTATTATTAGTTTAATTTTGTATATGAGGATCTGAGTGACAAAAATTCCCAAATAATATATCACACAGTTTTGAAATAGCATGAGAAGGTTTCATCCCCTGAAAACCTGGATCCACATCCTGTATTCTCTTATACCTGTTAGATACTTAAATACTGTTGGATATGTAGTATGATAAATTACATGTACCATAGGATTATTCCCACTCCCCAGTACTCTACCTAAGATTCCTAACTCTTCTCATTGCAAGAAAGGGACCAAGATTTTGGAACCAAAAAATTCCTTCCAATTTTATCCTAATAATTCTTAAATTTTGTTATTCAGAGGAAATTAGTTTGAATAAGTGTTTTCAAACTATTTTTAGTTTGAGAATTTAAATGAAGTTTAAACTCTAATTCAATTTATTGCCTTTAAACTTGTATTAGTTTACTTCTTTTTAACTTAGAAATTGTTATTATAATTAAAAAATAATTCATTAGCTATTTAGGCAGAATATTTTTTCTATTCATCAAATAGTCACTGTTTTCTTATTCTGCCTAGTCATTATAAATATGCTAAATGGTTTAATTCAATAATGAAATCCAGTGTCACAAACTCAAAGTCCTCCTTTCCTCCAAGTTTTTAACAATCAATTTATAAATACTGTTAAATATTATTCAATCAACAAATCAACTTCTACTTGAAAATAAACTATCACACATCTTCCCATAAAGAAATGATATTATGGGCTGGGGATGTGGCTCAAGAGGTAGTGCGCTCGCCTGGCATGTGAGCGGCCAGGGTTCAATCGTCAGCACCAGATACAAAGAAAGATGTTGTGTCCGCCGAGAACTAAAAAATAATATTAAAAAAATTCTCTCTCTCTCTCTCTCTCTCTCTCTCTCTAAAAAAAAAAGAAATGATATTATGAAATCCTTCCTGAATCACAAAATCTAATAACATGAATGAAATTAAATTACCTTAACATTATGTGAATTTAAATATTCTGTTCTGCTTTTAGATATCAACATTTTCATTTCAAAGGTCTACTGTATCATCTATTAAGTTCGCTATTCTAAAATTTTGCCACCAGTGAACATTTAGATTATAAATCTGGAGGTTTTGAAGTCTATCTTTGCACCCTTTTGTGTACTGCTTTGGCCAATTTTCTGAAATCTAGATCCTAAAATCTTCCTTTTATTTGACATCACAAATAACTAGCAACAGATCAAAGACAAAGTTCATTCCACAGTAATGACTCAACCAATCTCATCACTTTTTAATTTGGATTATAGTAAGTAGAGAGGACTGAATACCCTGATCCAAGTCTTCAAATGTACAAGCTTAAATTCTTAAGTCATCATCCTACCTGTCCTGCTGGAAGTGATACAAATCCAAAATGGTTGGATAAAAGGACACACGTGACAATTTCAGCAAAACAAGCTAACATATGTTTAGCTTTTATATTTCAGACAGTATTTGCAAAATCATATTGGACAATGTTGCTTTTGAATTGAAATTAGAGAGAAGATTTAAAGAAAGAAGTAAGGAAAAAATAATGGCTGGTATCAAGAAAGATCAGCCATGGAAATTCCCAGAAAACAACCAAAATACTCTTGAAAGAATAGGGGCCTAAAATAAAGTTTAAAACTATCATTCATATGCCAGAGTCCTTGTGACAACAAGGTTTAAAAATTTCGATAACTGAAGTACTTGCAGAAAAGCAGGCAGTGTAATTGGTACCTCACAAAGAAACTAATGGCAAAACCTTGTTAACAGAAAATAGTATTTCTGTAAAAGTACAGAAAGAGAGTATTTAAGGTAGGGTATGTCTTCCCATTCCAAAGAATGTTCTACACATACTTGAATGAGGAATTTAAATTCATTCAAAGGGCATGGAAATAAATCAGGGCTGGCATAGAAATAAACCTACAAATAAAAACAATGTTTAAAGTAAAGATATCTAAAAATTGGTAAGGATATATTCATTAGAAAATTATGGGCACACTTATCCTTGAAAACTGTGCCTCAATGGAAATTAGATGCTGTAGAAAACATTGTATGTTGGAATATTAACAGCAAATACAAAAGCAAGCAAAATGAAACGGAAACTAAATGTGAATTATTACATTTTGAAATTTTTTTTTTAATTTTTTATTGTTGGCTGTTCAAAACATTACATAGTTCTTGATATATCATATTTCACAATTTGATTCAAGTGGGTTATGAGCTCCCATTTTTACCCCATATACAGATTGCAGAATCACATCAGTTACACATCCATTGATTTACATATTGCCATACTAGTGTCTGTTGTATTCTGCTGCCTTTCCTATCCTCTACTATCCCCCCTCCCCTCTCCTCCCCTCCCCTCCCCTCCCCTCCCCTCTTCTCTCTCTACTCCCTCTACTGACATTCGTTTGTCCCCCTTATATTATTTTTCCCCTTCCCCTCACTTCCTCTTGTATGTACTTTTGTATAACTCTGAGGGTCTCCTTCCATTTCCATGCATTTTCCCTTCTCTCTCCCTTTCCCTCCCACCTCTCATCCCTGTTTAATGTTAATCTTCTTCTCATGCTCTTCGACCCTACTCTGTTCTAAGTTACTCTCCTTATATCAAAGAAGACATTTGGCATTTGTTTTTTAGGGATTGGCTAGCTTCACTTAGCATAATCTGCTCTAATGCCATCCATTTCCCTGTAAATTCTATGATTTTGTCATTTTTTAATGCAGAGTAATACTCCATTGTGTATAAATGCCACATTTTTTTTATCCATTCATCCATTGAAGGGCCTCTAGGTTGGTTCCACAGTCTAGCTATTGTGAATTGTGCTGCTATGAACATCGATGTAGCAGTGTCCCTGTAGCATGCTCTTTTTAGGTCTTTAGGGAATAGACCGAGAAGGGGAATAGCTGGGTCAAATGGTGGCTCCATTCCCAGCTTTCCAAGAAATCTCCATACTGCTTTCCAAATTGGCTGCACCAATTTGCAGTCCCACCAGCAATGTACAAGTGTACCCTTTTCCCCACATCCTCGCCAGCACTTGTTGTTGTTTGACTTCATAATGGCTGCCAACCTAACTGGAGTGAGATGGTATCATAGGGTGGTTTTGATTTGCATTTCTCTGACTGCTAGAGATGGTGAGCATTTTTTCATGTACTTGTTGATTGATTGTATGTCCTCCTCTGAGAAGTGTCTGTTCAGGTCCTTGGCCCATTTGTTGATTGGGTTGTTTGTTCTCTTATTGTCTAATTTTTTGAGTTCTTTGTATACTCTGGATATTAGGGCTCTATCTGAAGTGTGAGGAGCAAAGATTTGTTCCCAGGATGTAGGCTCTCTATTTACCTCTCTTATTGTTTCTTTTGCTGAGAAAAAACTTTTTAGTTTGAGTAAGTCCCATTTGTTGATTCTAGTTATTAACTTTTGTGCTATGGGTGTCCTATTGAGGAATTTGGAGCCCGACCCCACCGACTGTAGATCGTAGCCAACTTTTTCTTCTATCAGACGGCGTGTCTCTGATTTGATATCAAGCTCCTTGATCCATTTTGAATTCACTTTTGTGCATGGTGAGAGAAAGGGATTCAGTTTCATTTTGTTGCATATGGATTTCCAGTTTTCCCAGCACCATTTGTTGAAGATGCTATCCTTCCTCCATTGCATGCTTTTAGCCCCTTTATCAAATATAAGGTAGTTGTAGTTTTGTGGATTGGTTTCTGTGTCCTCTATTCTGTACCATTGGTCCACCCGCCTGTTTTGGTACCAGTACCATGCTGTTTTTGTTACTATTGCTCTGTAGTATAGTTTGAAGTCTGGTATCGCTATACCTCCAGATTCACACTTCCTGCTTAGCATTGTTTTTGCTATTCTGGGTCTTTTATTTTTCCATATGAATTTCATGATTGCTTTCTCTATTTCTACAAGAAATGCCATTGGGATTTTGATTGGCATTGCATTAAACCTATAGAGAACTTTTGGTAATATCGCCATTTTGATGATGTTAGTTCTGCCTATCCATGAACAGGGTATATTTTTCCATCTTCTAAGATTTTCTTCTATTTCTCTCTTTAGGGTTCTGTAGTTTTCATTGTATAAGTCTTTCACCTCTTTTGTTAGGTTGATTCCCAAGTATTTTATTTTTTTTGAAGATATTGTGAATGGAGTGGTTGTCCTCATTTCCATTTCAGAGGATTTGTCGCTGATATACAGGAATGCCTTTGATTTATGCGTGTTGATTTCATATCCTGCCACTTTGCTGAATTCATTTATTAGCTCTAATAGTTTCTTTGTAGACCCTTTTGGGTCTGCTAGGTATAGAATCATGTCATCTGCAAATAGTGATAATTTAAGTTCTTCTTTTCCTATTTTGATGCCTTTAATTTCTTTCGTCTGTCTAATTGCTCTGGCCAGTGTTTCGAGAACTATGTTGAACAGAAGTGGTGAGAGAGGGCATCCCTGTCTTGTTCCAGATTTTAGAGGGAATGCCTTCAATTTTTCTCCATTCAGAATGATGCTAGCCTGAGGCTTAGCATAGATTGCTTTTACAATATTGAGGTATGTTCCTGTTATCCCTAGTTTTTCTAGAGTTTTGAACATAAAGGGATGCTGTACTTTGTCGAATGCTTTTTCCGCATCTATCGAGATGATCATATGATTCTTATTTTTAAGTCTATTGATGTGGTGAATAACATTTATTGATTTCCGTATATTGAACCAGCCTTGCATCCCAGGGATGAATCCTACTTGATCATGGTGCACAATTTTTTTGATAAGTTTTTGTATCCGAGTGGCCAGAATTTTATTGAGGATTTTTGCATCTGGTTCATTAGAGATATTGGTCTGTAGTTTTCTTTCTTTGAAGTGTCTTTGTCTGGTTTAGGTATCAGGGTGATGTTGGCCTCGTAGAATGAATTTGGAAGTTCTCCCTCTTTTTCTATTTCCTGAAGTAGCTTGAAAAGTATTGGTATTAGTTCCTCTTTAAAGGTTTTGTAAAACTCTGCTGTATACCCATCCGGTCCTGGGCTTTTCTTAGTTGGTAGTCTTTTGATGGTTTCTTCTATTTCCTCAATTGATATTGGTCTGTTTAGGTTGTCTATATCCTCCTGACTCAATCTGGGCAGATCATATGACTTAAGAAATTTATCGATGCCTTCACTATCTTCTAATTTATTGGAGTATAAGGATTCAAAGTAATTTTTGATTATCTTCTGTATTTCTGAAGTGTCTGTTGTGATATTGCCTCTTTCATCCCGTATGTTAGTAATTTGAGTTCTCTCTCTTCTTCTCTTCGCTAGCATGGCTAAGGGTCTGTCGATTTTGTTTATTTTTTCAAAGAACCAACTTTTAGTTTTGTCAATTTTTTCAATTGTTTCTTTTGTTTCGATTTCATTAATTTCAGCTCTGATTTTAATTATTTCTTGCCTTCTACTTCTTTTGCTGTTGTTTTGCTCTTCTTTTTCAAGGATTTTGAGATGAAGTATGAGATCATTTATTTGTTGGTTTTTTCTTTTTTTAAGGAATGAACTCCAAGCAATGAATTTTCCTCTTAGAACTGCTTTCAATGTGTCCCATAGATTCCGATATGTTGTGTCTGTGTTTTCATTAATCTCTAAGAATTTTTTAATTTCTTCCTTGATGTCTTCTATAACCCATTGATCATTCAGTAACCTATTGTTCATTCTCCAAGTGATGTATTCTTTTCCCTTCCTTCTTTTATCGTTGATTTTCAGTTCCATTCCATTATGATCAGATAGGATGCATGGTATTATCTCTACTCCTTTATATTGTCTAAGAGTTGCCCTGTGACATAATATATGATCTATTTTTGAGAAGGATCCATGTGCTGCTGAGAAAAAAGTGTAACTGCTTGATGTTGGGTGGTATATTCTATATATGTCAATTAAGTCTAGGTTATTAATTGTGTTATTGAGTTCTATAGTTTCCTTATTCAACTTTTGTTTGGAAGATCTGTCCAGTGGTGATAGAGGTGTGTTGAAGTCTCCCATGATTATTGTATGGTGGTCTATTAGACTCTTGAACTTGAGATTAGTTTGTTTGATGAACATAGCTGCACCATTGTTTGGGGCATATATATTTATGATTGTTATGTCTTGTTGGTGTATGGTTCCCTTGAGCAGTATGTAGTGTCCCTCTTTATCCCTTTTGATTAACTTTGGCTTGAAATCTATTTTATTTGATATGAGTATGGATACTCCTGCTTGTTTCTGAAGTCCATATGAGTGATATGATTTTTCCCAACCTTTCACCTTCAGCCTATGTATGTCTTTTCCTATCAAATGCGTCTCCTGTAGGCAGCATATTGTTGGGTCTTGTTTTGTGATCCATTCTACTAGCCTGTGTCTCTTAATTGATTTTAAGCCATTAACATTTAGGGTTATTATTGAGATATGGGTTGTTCTTCCAGCCATATTTGTTTATTTATGTTACTAAACATGGTTTGTTTTCCTCTTTGATTATTTTCCCCCCTTTAGTGTCCTGCCTCCCACTGTTGGTTTTCATTGTTATTTTCCATTTCCTCTTCCTGCAATGTTTTGCCAAGGATGTTTTGAAGAGATGGTTTTCTAGCTGCAAATTCTTTTAACTTTTGTTTATCGTGGAAGGTTTTAATTTCATCTTCCATCCTGAAGCTTAATTTCACTGGAAACACAATTCTTGGTTGGAACCCATTTTCTTTCAGTGTTTGAAATATGTTATTCCAGGATCTTCTAGCTTTCAGAGTCTGTGTTGAAAGATCAGCTGTTATCCTGATTGGCTTACCCCTAAATGTGATCTGCTTCCTTTCTCTTGTAGCTTTTAAAATTATCTCCTTATTCTGTATGTTGGGCATCTTCATTATAATGTGTCTAGGTGTGGGTCTCTTATGATTTTGCACATTCGGCGTCCTGTAGGCTTCTAGGATTTGGGGTTCTGTCTCATTCTTCAAGTCTGGGAAGTTTTCTCGTATTATTTCATTGAATAGATTGCTCATTCCTTTGGTTTGAAACTCTGTCCCTTCCTGTATCCCAATGACTCTTAAATTTGGTCTCTTGATGTTATCCCATATTTCTTGGATGTTCTGCTCATGGTTTCTTAACAGTCTTGCTGAGCTGTCTATGTTCTTTTCAAGTTGAAATACTTTATCGTCATTGTCTGATGTTCTGTCTTCTAAGTGTTCTACTCTGCTGGTAGTATTCTCAATTGAATTTTTAAGTTGGCTTATTGCTTCCTGCATTTCTAGGATTTCTGTTTGTTTGTTTTTTATAACCTCTATTTCCCTGTATAGTTGATCTTTTGCTTCTTGGATTTGTTTATGTAATTCATTGTTGAAGTGATCTTTCATTGTCTGATTTTGCTGTCTGATGTCTTCCTTGAGACTCCAGATCATCTGAAGCATGTATATCCTGAATTCTTTATCTGAAATTCCATCTGCTGCAGCTATTACCTCTTCTAACGTTGAGTTGACCTGCAATGCTTGTGGTCCTTTCTTTCCTTGTCTCTTCATACTGTTCGCGTTCCTTTCTACTTGGTGAAACTGTTGTGCTATTGAATTTTCCCCCTATATATTTATATTGGTCTTGTATAGTTGCAAAGTCTCCCTCGCAGGCGCGGGCGGCGGCTCTGTCCCTCTGCGGGCCGCTAGGCTTGTTCTGTCGGTGGTCACAGTTCTGTCTACTTTGCAGGCGCAGGCAGCGGCACTGCCCCTCTGCAGGCCTCTGGGGCTGTACTGCCAGTGGGTCGCAGGTCCGCCTACCTTGCAGGCGCGGGGGGGTGGCGGCTGTACCCTTCCTCAGGCCACTGGGCCTGTTCTGTCTCTCGGTTGCAGGTCTGGCCTGTTCTGACGGTGGTCACAGTTCCGTCTACCTTGCAGGCGCGGGGGGGAGGGGGCGGCTCTGCCTCTAAGCAGGCCGCTGCTCCTCTTCTGCCAGTGGGTCGCAGGCCCGCCTACCTTGCAGGAGTGATTGGAAGCTCTGCCACTCCGCGGGCCACTGGGCCTTTTCTGTCGGTGGTCACCTGGCAGGCGCGGGGGGTGGGGGGTGGCTCTGCCCCTCAGCAGGCCGCTGGGCCTGCTCTGTGCGTGGTCACAGTTCCCTCTACCTTGCCGGTGCAGGGGGAGGGGGCGGCTCTGCCTCTCAGCAGGCCGCTGCTCCTCTTCTGCCGGTGGGTCGCAGGCCCGCCTACCTTGCAGGAGTGATTGGAAGCTCTGTCCCGCCGTGGGCCACTGGGCCTTTTCTGTCCGTGGTCACAGTTCCACCTACCTGGCAGGCGCGGGGGGTGGGGGGCGGCTCTGCCCCCCAGGAGGCCGCTGGGCCTGCTCTGTGCGTGGTCACAGTTCCCTCTACCTTGCCGGTGCAGGGGGAGGGGGCGGCTCTGCCTCTCAGCAGGCCGCTGCTCCTCTTCTGCCGGTGGGTCGCAGGCCCGCCTACCTTGCAGGAGTGATTGGAAGCTCTGTCCCGCCGCGGGCCACTGGGCCTTTTCTGTCTGTGGTCACAGTTCCACCTGGCAGGCGCGGGGGGTGTGGGGCGGCTCTGCCCCTCAGCAGGCCGCTGGGCCTGCTCTGTGCGTGGTCTCAGTTCCCTCTACCTTGCCGGTGCAGGGGGAGGGGGCGGCTCTGCCTCTCAGCAGGTCGCTGCTCCTCTTCTGCTGGTGCGGTGGGTCGCAGGCCCGCCTACCTTGCAGGAGTGATTGGAAGCTCTGTCCCGCCGCGTGCCACTGGGCCTTTTCTGTCCGTGGTCCCAGTTCCCCCTACCTGGCAGGCGCGGGGGGTGGGGGGCGGCTCTGCCCCTCAGCAGGCCGCTGGGCCTGCTCTGTGCGTGGTCACAGTTCCCTCTACCTTCAAGATAAGCTTTAAAAAAAAATGGATTGGCTTTTCTCAGTCCTTAACATTTAAAATGTAAACATTAGGATTATTTTATCAATTTAGAAAAGTCTGGTATTTAAATAGGAATTGTATTGAATCTGTGGATCAATTTTAGGGAAGCTGTCATCTGAAAAATATTGAATTTTCTGATTTGCAAAAGTGGAACCTGTCTTCATTTATTTAGTTGGGACTTCGAGGCTGACGACACTTGCCTCCCTCAGTGCTGGGTGGTAGTGCGGCTGGACGGCAGGAATTTCCATCGGTGAGCGAGAGCTACATTTTGAAATTTAAAGAAGACCAAATCAAACATTCAATGATGCAGTTCAAGAAAATATTATACCAAGCCAAGAATTCTGAAGATGTTCAAGAATTATCTTGCTTATGACTGAGAAAAATAGATTTCAAGATTACCTAAACTGTTTCATTCAAATAAAATTAATGATACTTAAAAAGGAAAAATTGGCAATTATTAATGAGAAAAGTCCATGTAAAACATTGAGCTTCAGTATATTGGAAACACTTTTGTGAAATTCTCAAGAAATAATATATACTTAAGAATATAAGAATATAAGGAGGCAGACTCTACATCACTTATAAAAGTTATGTATGTTTTTAACAAGAAAAGCCTAGAAAATAACATTTTGTGAACATATTTTTAGAAACTAATTGATAAATTACAAGAAATTATAAAATAAACTAAAATTTATATGAAACATTGAACATACTAAACCATAGAACTAAAAAAAAAAAAAAAAAAATAAGTGAAGCGTCAGAGAAGGCATCCTACTTATTTTAGCCCCTACAATGCAGAACTGATGTCCTTTTGAAACATTAACAGAAGCTCCAAATTTAAAAAAAAAATTTGGTGATACACTTCCAAATTATTTCCTTATTTGTAATATGTGAATGCCTAAAAATACTCTTTACAGTTAAAATCCTACAGAAAGTTTTGACAGTGCAAACATAAACTGAAAAGTTAATAGTTTTGACTATTCTTGCTTCAGGAAAGAATGTGTGTATGGGAAGAATGTAAACATGTCAATTATATTTTTTTCATCTTCTTTCTGTTGTCTTTTCATTTTGTGAAGGAAATAATAGGGATATTGTGATAGGATATTGTAATAGGATATTGTGAAGGAAAAAATAAGGATATTATATAAAATGTAATTTTATATAAGTAAATAGTAAAGAGTAGAAAATGGAACTAAAAAATAAAAAGAGCTGGAAGGTAGCTTAGTGATAAATTGCCCCTAGTCTAAATCTCCAGTACCCTCCACCCCAGCCAATAAATAAATAAATTTACCTAAGTATCAACAACAACCACTATACCACCAACAAAAACTACAAAAATTTTAAAAATATGCTAGATAATAAAATTTTTTAAAAATATACAGAAAATATAATGTTAAATAAACTAAAAAATGAAGTCCAAAATTATATCACATCAATGTATATTGTACTCACAAACATGCATCACAAAAAACAGCAATAAATAAAGATACAAGAAAGTATAGAAATATAACAGGAATATAGGATGTTTTTTTAATAACTTTCTGAGTTATAATTGACAGACCATGTACCCAATCTTTCTAGAGTATGGAGTTCAATGACTATTTATATATTTATAAGTATACCTTCATCATCAAAATAAATTTTATAATATTTTTACTACTCCCAAAGAAATTTTGCACTGATTAGCAGTCATTCACCTTTTTTGGCACTTAACCAACCACTGAGCAACATCTCCAATACCTTTTTATTTTTCATTTTTATACAGGGTCTTGCTAAATTACTCAGAGACTCAGTAAATAGTTGAGGCTGGCTTTGAACTTGCAGTTCCTCCCCCCACCAGCCTCACAAGCCTCTGGAATTACAGGCAAGGTTCACTGTGCCTACTCTCCTTTCCTACTCTCCAGTTGTTGAAAACTAATTTACTTTCTGTCACTATGGATTCACTTATTCTTCACATTGTGCAAAAATGTAATCATATGATATGCGGCTCTTTGACTTATGATATATGATATTTAGCATAATGTTTTAAAAGTTTATCTATATTGTTGTGTATATCAATACTTCATTTTTTTAATTGCTGAATAATGTTCTTATTGTATGGATATACATTCTAAAAATCCATATATCAGTTGATGAATATTTGTGTTTTTTTCACTTTGTGGGAATATATGACCTTAATTCACTCTTTAAAATACATAACTAAAAAAGCTAAGTGAAAAATATTTAAATATGTAGAAGGTCTGAAGTTATTCTTTATTTAAATGTACCCATAAGAATATTACATTTTTATTCATTTTCTGCATGACTGCTCTTCATATATAAACATAAATATTATGTATACAGCATCATTTTCCATGATAAATTATTATTTGGTTTATAGATTTAAATATGAAAAGAAAAAAATTAAAGTCTGTAAAAGTTTGCAGTGTTTCTGTGATATCATGCATAAGGAAGGACTATTTAATTCTGATTTCAGACATAAAACATCAAATATGATGCAGTGAAAGACGAATGAAACTGATTTTCTGAAAAGATACTTTCTATATTGACACATATACATGCACATTGATGTCAAATTGTTAAAGTGCTAGGGACTTTCAGGAAACTGAGACAGTGTGAACCACCACCCCCCCCCCCCATCCAACAGTATTCTTGCCACTAGATCAGAAAGATTTAAGACAAGTCACTCAGAGTAACAGGCATGAGTTTGTTAGAAGGGATAAGAAAGTGGATCATGTGTTCACTCTAGAGAGTGGATCATCTCAGAGAGGAGGGATAGTGCACCTCCACTGCTCTCTAGTTTTACTTGGGTCCCAGGAAAATTTCTAGCGAGTCCTGCAAGGTTCACCTGTTGACTTTTTCTGACAGCAGGCTGACATCAAATTTTTAAGTCCCCATTATACATGATATCTCTAGGTCACTCAGGACATAGTGACTGGTTATATTTGCAACCTGCTATTATAGATTTTATGGTTAGGGAGAATTATCCTTATTTCCTGAGTTCTGAAATCCAGTCTGAGTAAAAATGACAAAAGTTTGCTCCTTGAGGGTAGCATGTGTTCTTCCTATTGGTATTTGGGGTCCTGGATTTTTCAGATTGCATATGATAAGTAGTTTGCTGAGGAATATAACACATCCTGTGGACTTGTGCCAAGCAGGGCTATAGGTAAATTTCTTTTTTGTTGTTGTTATTGTTACTGGAGATTGATCTCAGGGAAACTAAACCACTGAGACAAATCCCCATCCTATTTTGTATTTTATTTAGAGACAGGGTCTCACTGAGTTGCTTAATAGAAAAAGCACGTGAAGATCAGCATGGTAGTCTTATTAAAACCCTAAGCCTCATGTTCTTAATGGTCATGTCTCTCTTCTCCCTGTCAGTACTCACATTAAGAGCTGTACTTTCAAATATATGAATACTCCTAGAAACAAAAACAAGAAGGTTAGGATATACGTGAAATGAATATTAATTTAAAAATATGTTTCAGTTAGCTCTTTCATTGTTTTAACCAAAAGACCTGAAAGATCAATTTTAAAGAGAAAAAGTTTATTTGGGGGCTCAAAGTTTCAGAGTTTTGGTCTATAGATGGCTGGCTCTATTCCTTTGAGCTCAAGGTCACAGAGGACATCATGGCAGAAGGGTGAGACAGAGAAAAGCAGCTGGGAACATGGCATCAGAAAGGAGAGAGAGGAAGACTCCACTCCCAGATACAAAGAATGTTCCCCAATGACGTATACCCCATGACCTACCTCTTAGAGCAACACCCTACCTGCCTTCAATTACAACTCAGTTAATTCCTTTCAGGAATTAATTAACTGATTATGTTAAAGTTCATATAATTCAGTCATTTTACCTCTAAGCTTTCTTGCATTGTCTCACACATGAGCTTTTGAAAACCCAAAATGCTTGCTTCACATCACCCCCTTTTGAATTGAAGCAGCCTGAGTGGTCATAATCTGCTGGGAGCCATTAGCCAAGTAGGTATGACAATTTCCTTGCCAGCGTACCCCATGTTGCTTAGTGGAAAGACTCCTGGAAATAGGACATTTTGCAGTGACATTGCATGTAGGTGACCTTGCTCAAGGACCAAGGTGGATCCGGGTTTAGGGTGTTCCCGGTTTAGAATAACCCGGGTTTGGGGCGTTCCCGGTTTAGGACTATCCGGGTTTAGGGTGGTTCCAGGTTTAAGATTATTCCTGCTGGGAATAAGGCGTATCCTGCTGCCTGAGTTCCCCTTGAGTTCTCATGGGATTCAGACAGTATTTTTTGGGAGACAGAAGCCCAGTGGGGGTAAATTTGGGCAGAGAACGTGGATTTCCCCAGAACATGATTGTAGACGGCTGGTGTGAGTTCTGGAATAAAGAGTTGCTGTTTGAATCTACAAGCTGTGTGGTGGCTCATGATTTTGTGCCCAGCCAGACTGCGGCAATAATCCATTACCTCTTACAGCAGTAAGGGTTCCCGAATCAGAGGAGAGATTGAGACCTTGGCAAAAGAACAGTCAGCGTATATAATGAATGATTGGATTGGGAAGACAGGGGCTGGTTCAAAAGGAAATAAAATGCTCATACTTCCAGAATACTTCCCCCTCCTCACCTGTTGCCAAGATCACCTGCCTGCAGGGAATTGGTCCTTGCCATGGCCCTTTCATCTCTGGTCTCAGTCACAGCTATTAATTCAGAGAAAGAAACTGGACAAGGGTGGATGGGGGAATGAACAAAAGACAAACAGACATGCATAGAGAAAAAAACGTGGGGCCAGCTGGGCAGCCAAACTCTGATGGAATTTGACTGACTCAGAGCTAGCTCAGCACATTTATTATCTAGATGTCTGCCGCAGTCTGGCTGGGCACAATTCAGGAGCCACTTGTCAAAAGAAACAAACTTTATTTTTAGAGCACACACGCCAAACCACACAGCTCTTCAGGAAAACCTTCAGAGCCCAACTGCCAGCACCGGCTTCCCACAATCCTCTCAACCTCCCCCACTCCTCCTGCTCTTGAGGCTGATTGGCTGTGTCGAATGGGCAGAACCAAAAAAAGTCCCCAATGAGCAGCTCCGTGGTCTGAAAGGGCAGGGAAACAACCCAATGAGCATCACTGCAGAGGAGCCAATCAGTTGGCCGCTAGAAGTTTGCTGGGGCCGCTGTAAGCCAATCATCAGCTGGCAGCTGGAAGTTTGCTGACAGCTGGAAGTTTGCTGGCAGCTGGAAGTTTGCTGGGGCCCCTTTGTCTGTGGCTCTCAATAGATGTCTTCAAAAGGTTATTTGTGAGAAAGTTTCAGGAAAGTAGACAATATGAAGGAGACAGGACCGATAAGACATTAGGGTCATTTTTTTTTTTTTATGCTCAGAATTCTCTATTCCTGGGAGTTGGTTTCTGAACTCAAGTCCTCAATTGATAACTCTGACCTTTGCACAAAGGTTCCTCTGGCCAGCCTCATCATCACAACTGGGCCATCTTGACCTGAATATTTTCATAAGCAGTCCCCAATGCAATACAACCATGAGGGAGTCTGACTATGATTCAAATCACCACTCTCCACAATTCCTTCCAGCAAGGACTTATTAATGGTTACCCATGGGGTGGCTTTATTCCCAACCTTGTTCATTCTACCTTGTGGGCAGGATGGGAGGAGAGGACATGAGCGAGAACGAAATCTAAAATCTATGAAAGGGGCAAGACAGACACCTTTACTCCCTGGGATACCAGTTCTGGACCCCATTCCTCTCTAGAGGATTCTGTGTTCCAGCCTTCAAATAAAACCTTTTGCTCTTGCCTTAGCATTTCTTGGGTATTTAATCCTCAACACAGCCGGAACCCATTTATAAATTGTAAGACCAGTTTTAATATTAAGTTGTATCTATAGATAAGAATAAGTATAGAATAAAATAGTGAGAATAAGAATTTTTTAAATTGTAGAAATATATATTTGAATTTGTTTAAATATGCATGAAAAGCTCTGTGCTGAATACATGTGAAAACCCAGAGTTTTCCTGTGTAGCAGGGTGACAAGAACAAGCTGTATAGGAATAGATGTTTTCGTTGTGTTTTTTATTTTTCATTTTTTTAATTGTATATTTTCTGGCCTTAATGATATTAACTATATAAAATAATTTATATAATTTAAATTCACATTTCACATTGTAATAATCTGCTGCTATTATTTATGATTATCTTTTAATTTTTCAAGGCAGAGCTCAGACACATATAGCTATAAAAAGATGAAATTATAACCAAATTGATTTAATTGGCTTTTATTTGATAGTTATAATAAGGCATATCTTTGTTATCATTCTGGTTTCTAGGATTCTTCATATATTTGAAGTACGGTCTTTAAGTACTGACAAGAAACAGAGCCAAGATCGTAATATAATAAAATTATATTCTAATTTATAGAAAAGAATGAGAGATGCTCTAGGCATGACAATCACTTGGCTATTTTAATGAAGGAACAATGCAACAGAACAGAGAAAAGGAGCCTGGTACACAGCAGGGTCTTGTAAGTTTTAATGCAAAGCACATATCTTTATTATGAAGACTTGGGTTGATTGGATACATTCTGATAGTTTGCTGTGAGTCTCTTATTTTTAGGAAAATCTAATCAGCTTTGGAATTTACTTGCTTTCCTGAAGTTTCAATTTGATTTCATATCAGTTAGCATGAGGGATTTGTTTTGGATATGGACTTTTGTGGTCTACAATGGTAGCTTATTCCAAAAACAAACAAACAAACAAAAAAACCTCCCAGGAATTTTCATATAATACAGGTAAAGATAGTGTTAGTAAGTGTGGGAGGAGAATTAGGAAATGAAATACAATGGTGGAAAAGATGAAAAAGATAGTAAAGATAAATGTATTGTTTTTCTCACTTCATTTTTTTCCCTGTTTTTCCTTCTCTTGTGAGAGTGACTCCTCATCAAAGAATCTCTAGCTCTTTTCCCTTTTGAGCCTTAGAATCTTAAAAAAATATATATATCTTTGTGAAAGCTTCTTGAGAAAGTCCAACTATCATGTAAAGTAACAATAATCCTGCTCATACTAAAATACCTTTTTATTTTATGCAAATCAGTGCAGCCCCCTTTTATCTTAAACATTTCATTGCAGACAATGCTTTTCCTTTAATAACCAAAGGGTGATTAATGCATTGTACTAAACAAAAGAGTCATTTACCTTTAGTCTCTACCTTTAGAAACATGAATAACTGGCAGAAACCTCGAAATAACAGGTCCTCTGCAATTTCCTCTGATGCATTGTTTTAGTTCCATGGATTTACTTAGAAAATTTACCATCTTATACCTTAATAATTCCTTGCCTATCTGAACCTTAATGTCTTAGAAAAAACATTTTATGAAGAAATTCTAGCCAAGGAAATATGCTTACATTCTGCATTTAGTTTGAAATTTTATTTTATAATGCTCATACAAGAGGACACATTTTCAATATTTGCCAAACAGAATTTTTAGATGCTTTCTAATATTAATATGTTATTAATGTATACTTATTGTATATCTACAACACAAGCTAGATTCACCCTTTAGTAATTGTATAACCTCAAGGAAGCTATTTAATCTTTCTGTTTTTCACCAAATTGAAGACAATAATTCAATTGTTATGAGAATTAAATGTTACCTCATGGGCTCTGGCATCCTTCCCCAAGATGTCATCATTTTTGACACCCTTCTAAATCTGCTTGAGAATTCTGACACACTTCTAGTCCTGATCACATCCCCTCACCTCAGGAGAGGCCACCATTCTAGGCAGAGACCTTCTGTTTTGCTCAAGCACATCCCCACACTCAGCACTGGTACTCCTCCACATTGTATCATGCCTGCCTACCTTCTACCACAATACCCCTGGGCTTAAATGTTTAATTGCTCCTTTAAACAAGATATGAGAGAAAATTGAACATCTGTTCACAGAATTTTATATGATGTATTTTCTAATTTTGTGATATTTTTGACCTAGTTATTTGAAACACTTTGTTTAATTTCCAAATATCTGAAGATTCTCTATAAAGTTTGTTATTTATTTTTAATCTCATTGTATTATTAGAGATTATTTTGTGTATGTTTTCAATTGTTGAATTGATAAGGACTTTCTATGAGGACTTTCCCATCATATTTCCCACTTAATGAATTTTACCATGTGTTTCTGAAAACAACAACAACAAAAAATGTATTCTGTATTGATTGTACAATGTAGCACAGAAACCATTTTGTTAATTTTGTTAGTAGAGCATTTACTTTTTCCTAAATATTCATTGGTTTTTTTTTAAATAAAACTGATAATAACAATTTCTGAGAAAAATGTATTGAAACCTGTCTTTAAGGTGAATGTGTTTATTTCTTAGTTATCTTCAGTTTTTTGCCTTATGTTTTGAAGAACAAAAAAGTTAGCATTGTTTTTAATAAATTGATGTTTTAACCATAGTACACTATTTTTTTATTAGTGGCAAATTATCTTTCTTTTGATGAAGGTTCTTTTATGATTAATATTTCAAAATATGCATTTTCTGTCCTTTTATTTTTATTTTCACACTATTTGTTATTTATGTAAAGAAATTAAAAAATAGATATGGATACGTGTGAAGATATTATGATATATACATACTATACATAAAATTTATATCCATTAAGAGCATATTTAACATTTGTTAACATTTTTAGTGTTTCATTTCATTATTGTGTTTGATTCTAATGACCTTCTTTGTGTATCTTGGCTGTCTGTCACATTTCCCTGCTTCTTTCAATGTCTAAATATGTTCTTATATGTTTTCATTGAGGCTGCCAAATTCTTTAGAGGCTAGATTTCCTTTTATTCCACTTAAGAACTTTGGAATCTGTTATTCATCTTTGAAACTCTTCTGCACAAATCTAACTACTTCAGGAGTCCAAAAGGCAATTTTATTTTATTTTATTTTCTATTTTAAGTGTATTTTTCTATGCTGTGTTTTGAAATGTGACCACAGGGGAAAAGCCAGGATAATTTTGGAGCTCTTCTAGTAATTTCCCCAATAAAGAAAAGTGAATTGCTACTATTTATTGTCTAATGTATGAAAAGTATTTTAGTCTATCATGTTTTATATTTGTTTGTGATATGAGGGCAAAATTGAAACCCTCTAGTCTACACTAGTTAGAAAAACAAGTAACTATTTATTTCAATTAAAATTGTCTGGGGAATGGTGGCAAACACCTGTAATTCCAGCAGCTTGGGAGGATGAGGTAGGAGGATTGCCAATCCCAAGAAAGCCTCAATAATTTAGCCAGTCTTTAAGCAACTTAGTGAGATATTATCTCACAATTATTTATATATATATAATTATAAATATAATTTATATTTATATATATATAATTATTTATATATATATATATATATTATCTCACAATTATTTATATATATTTATATACACATATATATGATTGGGTATGTGTCCTAGTGGTTAGGCATACCTCGGTTCAATTGCTGGTACCAAAAAAAAAAATATTGTCTCTTTGGCATTTTTATCTTCCCTCCTTATGATATCTCTCTATGGTGATATAAGTCACTTAGTAAATGTTAAGTTTAAGCCTGCTACCAGTCTTGATAATACATTTGAGGTACAAAACGCAATATACAGTTGATATGATTTTTGCTAAAAATTTCCATTTGAATAGTGTACCAAAAAAATCAAACACATCAATTCCAAATTTATCATCAATTGATTCCATTTTGTAGTTCTACTTTAGTTCATTTGATTGTCTTCATTGATCTGAATAAATTTCTGAAATTCAGTCTCTGTTTTATAGTCTTCAATATCATCCAATTTTCAAGTATTGTTGATATTTTCTTTCTAATATATTTTACATCTGAAATGTTAGTCATTAGAATATTTTGATTATGTGCAACAAACACACTAGCATTAATGTGTGTAGGCAGTGAAAATTTCTTCAAAATATAAGTTATTCCCTATAATAAAATAAAAATAAATAGATAAAGTTAGGAAATAAATAAAACCTTGAATGAGCATGTAATCAACATTCCATATATACATACTTTTTCTGCTCTCTATATATTGCCTTCATTTCTTTTTACTGAGGTACACATGCACTTTATTCACTCTTTATGTGGAATTAAATTGTTAATGTAGTTTACTTAGCAATTGTTTAAGAGAGAGAACTAGAAACAAATCAGCCCAGATTTAAATTCATAACAAATAGTATAATTATCCCTAATAGTATATCTATAGGTAAAGGTCTGGAAGAAAGGCTGATTTGATATTATTCAGAATGAGCACCAAAATTCATCTTTGGTAGGAGAAATTCATCTTTTGGTATTGATAGAAATGTTGTATTATAGTAGGTAGAAAAATCAATGTGTGTGTGTGTGTGACTTTTTACTCCATAAATTCTCAGAAAAGAGAATTATGTGAATATACTCTTTACATACAGATACAGAAATCCTCTTAGACAAAATGACTTGTGTCAAAACACTTCCAATATAACATTGCAGTCATGTGTTATTGTGTTGTGAACAGAGCTGAAGTCAGATAAACTTTCAAATAAAAACTTATCACTCCTTATCTTTATAGTTTGGGGGAAATATTTAACCTTGCTCAGATTCATGTTTCTGTAAAATATAGATAATATAATATTTATTTATATGCTTATTTTTAAGACAGTTGATGTAAAAAGTATTCAGTACAATAATCAAGAATCTGATATAGTTCAATAAACCTTAGCACTATTGCTTATTTCTCACACTAGATTTTGAATTTTTAGAAGTTGAGGCTGACTCTTAAGAGTTTTAATCTTTCTTACTTTTTATATAATTGTTCATCAGTAAATAAATATATATGAATGATACATTTCTGCTTTGCACATAGAATTTCCTGACTAAAACGTCTCTATCTTGACAAATCTAGAAGTTAGTTTTTCAAAATCTACCATTCTGCTATTTCTTCAGCCTTTATATTGAAAAAAAATAAAACACTTATTTCAAATATGTCATTTTCTAGTTTTCCCCTGAATTCTATGCTCTCCCCTTCTCTGCTGTCATTTTTGCTTTATTCTTTGGAATCCTTAACTATGGTGGTGGGGGTTGGGAGCACTTCAGGTTATGGTTCATAATCCCCATTTCTCTCAGTATTCTTATTTAACCATATAATCAAAACCCAGGTTTATATATTAACTCTATGCAGATTAATTTCAGATCTTCAACTATGGATTCTCTCCTAAGCTCCAGGCTTTCAAATTCTATTACCTAACAGAAATTGCTTTCCATATACTTTGCTAGTTCCACAAACTCAACACTGTGAGACAATTTCTGTTTTCTTTAACATTTTGTTTCAATGGTTACTTCCTTCAACTTTTAAATTTCTGTAAGTATAACCATCACTTCTATCAGCCATATAGAATTAAATTTTATCAATATAATAACTTTGGGTATAAAACTAAATATGTATATAAAGTAATTCTACAATAGAAAATTGGAATACATCAAATACAACCAGGTGCATAAAAAATAATTTTATTACATTGAGAAAATCAAACTTGGCTCTTAACAATTTATTTAGTCATTGAACAATATTTATTGAGAAAACACTAAATGTTAAACATCGGCGATATAAGTCAAACATAGTCCTAGCTCCATTAAATTCAAACAGTGGATTAAAAAAAAGACAGAAGTAATTACAAATCTTAACATTAAGTATTAAGATGATTCTCTATGAACATGTAAGATACAAGTTTTCAGATAAAACTTAGATAATTGATATAAGTAAATTTGGTAAAGAAATAAAAAGATGCTCCTAGGAGAAGTTATGATATGCTTAAAGAAAGTTAACTGAAATATGGTAAATCATCTCTGAGTATTAGAGAGAGAGATCCTTAAGACTGATTCATCATTTACAAAATGGGGTTAGCTACAGCTAGAGAGTTTAGAAAAGTAGGCCTACAGAAAGCTAAGGTGTCATGTTAATGAATTTGGACTTCATATTAAATGTGATCAGAACATATTAAAATATTTTGATCAGAAGAATGACCAGAATTAGATTTAAGCTACACAATTCTTTCTGCATATATGGTTAAAGCCAGACTTCAACCAAGGGTGTGAATTAAGAAATAGTTTGTACATATATGAATATACTACAGTGAATTTCACCATTATGTACAAGACATTAATTAAAAAAACTATAAATAAATATTAAACAGACTTGTAGAGAAGAAGAAGGGGATTGGGAGAGGGAGAGAAGGGGAAGGGAAACTACTGGGACTGAATTAGAACAAATTATATTCGTGCTTTTAGAGTTATGTCCAAATGAATCCTATTGTCATGTATAACTAAAAAGAACCAATAAAAAATTGAAAAAGAAATAGTACTCATAATCCCAATAAACATGGGTGTGGCCTATGAGTAAGTGATAACAATAAGCAGGATAATAAAAAGGTAAATTAGGGGCCATTAGGAAATTGTTTTAAAAGGATTCATCATTGTTTGGATGTGAAGAAAATTCACATGAGGATTTAAAGTCAGGGTTCGGAAAATGACCAGATAATGAATCCATGTACAAAAGTAAGGATACTGCAATAACTCAAAAGACAAAATGTGACATATTGAGTTAAGGATAACATGTAGCTGAGGAAAAGAGGTTAAAATTGTTCTCTAAAGAGTGACTATAGGCAGGGTGCAATGTTGCATGCCTGTAATCCCAGTGGCTCAAGAGGCTGAGGCAGGAGGATCATGAGGTCAAAGCCAGCCTCAGAAAAAGTGAACTCTCAGCAATTCAGTGAGACTTTGTCTCTAAATACAAATTAGGACTAGGGATGTGGCTCAGTGGTCAAGTGCCCCTGAGTTCCATCTCTGCCCCTCCCACCAAAAAAGGAGGGACTATATAGAAGGAATATGAGAATATATATAGGGAAGAACATTGTAAAACTATTAAGAGAGGTGATATGAATACATATGAAGTGTATTTCAAGACAGTAATTAACAACAGAGTAAAAATGCAAAATGACCAAGTGAAAGAAATTGTCCTATGGATCTGACATATGAGTGTGGATGACCAATTATTTTCAGAATATATTGAATAGGAAGTGGCTTCAGGAATTAATGGAAGGCAAAAAATATGAATGTATAAAAACGTTGATGGAAATAAGAAAGTTAAAATAGTAGCTCGAGGTAGATCTATAGCCCTAGATTTTATTGATTTTTTATTCTGTTCTTTATTTTAAAGATAGAGAAACTTGTCTATCCCTAAATTCTTAACTATAGAATTCATGATAGAGAGATAAACTAATTAGGAAATATCATTAATAATGGAGGGAAGATGACACTAAACACTTTGGAGAAGAGTTCTGATCAGTGAACAAATTAACTGTGGATGAATATTATATCCCTTCAAACAAGAAGATGAAGTTAAATACAGACAGCCAAATTTATTGTATAATGGCAGGAAATCTATGATTTCAAATGAAATAATTCTATTGCACAGAAAATAGGAGAAATTTAAATGTAGTAATTAAATATACGGGCTTTGGACATAAGATGCTTTGTCCAAAAAGCATATAATGTCACTTACTTTTTGTAACAAGTTTCTAAATTTCTACATGCTGCTTTCTCTCTATAAGTTAGATGGTAATTAATTTAGTCCCCATCTTATAAAGCTGTTGTGGGAATTAAGATTGTTTTTAGTGAATTACTTGTGTTTTCCAAGCATACAGTAGACAACTATCATTATTCCTATTATTTGTTCTTGATATTTCAAAATATTTATAGATAATTATAAAAAGATTTGATGTAGAAAACCAAATTATTAAATTTATGTTTGGAAGAAGAGATTTATCCAGGAAACAGAAAAATTCCAGAAAGTATCATTTGATATTGAATACTGTAAATATATATTCCCTAAGTACTTGGGTTGATTAAGCTGAGAACGAGTTTGGCTAAAAGAAGAATTTTTATTTGATCAGAGATGGTAGTTTAAAAGCTGAAAACACTGTTTTGCTCTGAAAATTGTTTAATCCTATGGCACAAATATATATTAATTTAAAACAGAACATTATTTCAAAAAGTAACAATGTTTAACAGACATAATGTTTATAGACACAGATGCTGTACAATTTTATTTATACTTTATTTCTGGTCAAGTAAAATATTTTTCTTGAAATTATACCTATGCACAAAGTTTTGACAAGATGTGAAAATGTGCTTTTATGCATTCTCATGGTCCATTTCAAATTCCTAATATAATGTTTACTTGAATAATTAATAAAAAGCAGCATTAATTCAAGTCACATAAAAATGTCAAAGTTGTGTCATCTGTTGAATACTTATTTATAAATTATTAGGCAAAACATTTTGTTAAATTCTTTGGTCACTAGATCGGTGGTTTATACTATTTCAGAATTTTAGATTTAATTTTTACTTCATTCATAGTTTGGACACAAATGCTTATGTTCTCAGAAGTATCCTATGAAAGTCCAAGACATAGAATGTAGACTCAGATTATATGCTTTTCTTTGTGACTCTGATGTATGGAATTTATCCTTGACATATTATTTTACTCCCTTAAATACATAAATGTTAAAATAATATCTGCCTGGTCCCATATATGAATAATTCTTTTAAAAAATTCTAAAGAGATACTGTCTGATAAAAATATGGATTTTCCTCTCATGTTTAGAAAAAGGCATCTGCATGATTTTGTAAAGCCCTTGTGGACTGTGCATGTTTTTATAATATAATTATTTGATAAAAGGAAGGTGGAATTTTTATTTCCTTTTTATGTGCTATGCAACATTATAGCAAAGGTCTGTGAGGAAGATCAAAGGTGATCTCCAATGTAGGAAACTATTTTGTCATGCTGAAAAGATTGTTTGTGATTGTCATGAAATGCCAATAGTGGGTTAGAATGTTATTTCATGCTCAGCAATTTTTACAAAAGGAATATTAAATTAGTCCAAGTCAAAAAATTTGCCTTTAGCCAAAAGTCAGAGATAGTTCAAAATAAGGAAAACATGTATCTTTCAATATTTTTGTGCTGTATTTCAAGGTAAGCATTATTAGGCTATGACATATTAATTGATTAGACAGGGTGAGGAGATGGTATTTAACCTAGAGCTATAAAGAGGAGACTGAGAAAGAAAAGTAGGTTTTTTGGCACATTTCATGAACTACTGCCTTGGGTATTTCTCAAATTATTCCTGGACATTGTTTACACATGTTGATGATCCTCTGTACCAAGATATAATAATAATGCTAAAATCATTTTCTAAGTGGTAGAGGAAAGCACAACTAATGCAAGATAATGTGTTCTACAGAAAGCAATTTCTCTTCCATCTTATTTAAAGCATTTTCTAGAAGCATGGTTACAAATAATCCATGAAAGTAACTCATAATGATGTTTTAGTGGAAGCACATGCTTATTAAAACCACTAATCCTGTTTCTCTCAAAACCTTGAAGCATTTTGCATATTTGCTTGGCTATTATATTTAATTATGAGACTATAGTTTTCCAATTTAATTACTTTGAAATATAATTAGAAACATCAAAAGTCCAGTCCAAACATGAAAAATGCATCTGTACTTCTAAAATTTTAGTTCTGTATTTAAATTAAACTTAATAATATGACTTACTAAATTATATTTACACGTTTCAAGCTCTTGTGAGATTCACTTGTTAGGTTTTATTTTTGTGTGTGTTTGTGTGCAGTAGCATAAAGGTTACTTAAAGCAGGGTGTTTTGATTAACCTACACAATACAGTATTATATTATAAAAACATGCAAAGTCCACAAGTGCTTTAGAAAATTGTGCAGACTCCTTTTTCTAAATGTGAGATGGAAATTCCTATTTTTATCAGACATATCTCATTAGGATTTTTTCAAAACAATTATTCATTTATGGAACCACACAGATAATGTTTTAATATTTATGCATTTAAGAAGTGAAATAATAGGCTCAAGGATAAATTGCATATGACCAAAGAGTAAGATTCTATATCCAAAGTACTCTTCCTATCTTTCTATCTAAAGAAATATCTTTCTATGTAAAATATCGTTCTATCCAAATAATTTTGTTAAGCACAATCAAATCTTTTTTTTTCCTTTTTTTATTGGTTGTTCAAAACATTACAAAGCTCTTGACATATCATATTTCATATATTTGATTCAAGTGTGTAACGATGTGATTCTGCAATCTATGTACGGGGTAAAAATGGGAGTTCATAACCCACAATTAAATCTTAAATGAAAACATTTTGATAACAGAATCACTTTGTTTCATTAACTTTATTATGAAATGAGACATTCTAAAAATTATGTATACATATAGTTATTAATGTTGTCCATCTATGTCTACACAGGTATAAACTACTTGCAAAGTTTAACTTTTTTTAAAAGCATTTCTTTGCTCTAAATTTTGTTAAAGTCATAACACACCCATAATACTTTATCTAATGAGTAAAACAATCTCATTGATTCCTCTGTGTTCTGTATATGCACTGCATGCTATTATTTAAATTGTGTTCTAAATATTGCTTATGTAGGAGGGATAGGGATTGAAATTCTGAATCTTAATTATTTGGAACAATTAAACAGAATATAATATGTGTCGTATATATTAAATAAATTAGGGTAAAATAAAATAGAAGAAATAATGGTTCATGTAAAACACTGATTGGGTAGAATAAAAGATACCAAGAAAAAAAAAGAAAAGAAGGCTAATTAGTTATATAAGAAAAAAAACCTGCTCATTTTGTCTTAACTATTGTATACTTTTAGAATCTGTAGAATGGGTTCTTCTATTGACATACTTACATTACTGAATTCACATTAAATGTTCAAGGATGGAAGAAGAAATACTGACGTGTGATTCAACAGTGGAGAATATGATCAGTTCTCCTAAGTTATTCTTGATTTTTCTTGTTGGCAGCAGATGGACAACATATGATGCATTTCTGTTGAAAGATGAAAGTGGTTTTGCTGTGTGAAATTATGCCTAACATATCATGTGCTCAAGTGTTGACTTGCTGCCCACGTACTTCCAGTGTTGCTGCCTTATTTTTGTAATAAATATTAAAAAATTAATTAATATTGGGTTACATTTTTATAGTATCAGCATAGTTTTGAAACTTTGTGTATATGTTCATATATATTTCCATATGTAAATATGATAAAAGCTTTTGGTTGGTTGTAATATGTCACCAGCCACTTTGCTTATTCTCCTTAATATTTTAGACTCACAGCTTTTTAAAACATTAAAAAGCTAAATTATTAGGGTGGAATTTATGCACAGGAAGATTTCAAGTTGTCGATGACTGAATTATGAACTGAACCAAAGAGAATAAGAAAAATGCAGCAGCAAAATATAATTCGTTGAGCTTTTGATATCAAATAAACAAACCAATATATTAAAATTAACATGAATAAATGGATCAAAAAATTGCCATTTATTATAAAGGATAGGATTGTTTTCTGCCACAGATAGTAAGCTCTTTTTTTATAGAAGTTAGTTTGTTTCCTCACAGGCACCCCTGATTGCAAATAGTCACAGAGTGGGCCTTTGGATAAGTACTCATAGGACATTATGAAGTACTTAAAGAATAAATCTTTCATTCATTCATAAATAGAATAAATATATTCTGTTTTTTTATATACATGCATTTATACACAGTATGCTGCTACCCATTTAAAATGCATTTATTCAAAGAGTAAGTAACGAAACAAAGAGCACCTATGCTTTATTGCAAAAAAGAAGATTTGAGAGAATTGTTTTTGCCCACAAAGCTGTTCAAACATGCACTTTTCTGGTCTGTGTGTTGTGCCTAGAGCTTTATCCTTTTTGCATCAAGTAACTGCAGCTTTAAAACCCGCCATCTCTCCCACTCTCTCTCTTTTTTTTCTTTTTGTTTTCCTTTTTGTAGTTCTGGGGATTGAACCCATGGCCTTATGCATGCAAGGCAAGCACTCTTCCAACTGAGATATATCCCTAGCCCTAAAAGCCACTCTCTTTCTCTAGGTACTCAGTCACAAACTACTCCATTTCTTGCTCCTGAGACTGACTTACTGCTTCATCATCAGTTCATTTTTCAAGTGAATTCTTTCTGCAACTATGACAACATTTTCTTTTTTTTTTAATAATCTGATGTTACTCAAACCAATTATACATGTTATTGTTTTCCACTGTCTGACTTCCAATACTTCTTCCTCTCATTTATATATTCTTATGATTAACCAAAGTGTATGTAAACAACAACAATATTATAATGGCTATATCTTTCCTCATATTGAATGATAATATTATGTAAATATTTATTTATATTTGTCATGTCTTCTACCTTAAGAAAACAAAACAAATAAAATACATTTCATACTACTTTTTTTCCAGTTCCACTGCCCACATACTTCTCTTAAACAAACTACCATCATGAATTAGCCATATAATCAGAATATTTTTAAATTTTTCATGTAAATGTAAATATATATACACATATATACACATTTATATACACATATATATGCATATATCCACATAGTTGAACTAACACATGCATATGCATTTTATAAATAAAGAAAATTAGAAAATTATATACAGAATATTCACAAAGAGTGCTGAAGGTCACAGAATTACTTATTGATAGAACTGAAATCCAAATACAGAATGTAACATCCTGAATTTCATGTACTTAATCAAAATCTGATGTTAAATTAATAGTTGACATTAATTCTCATATAACTCTCATTTAAATGGGACTCACTAAATGTATGTCAGATACTATCAACTTTACTAGAAAATGCCAAATATCTTCAATGAAAAATTTCTCTAGTTAATTTTTAGTGAGCAATTATATATGAATTTATTATTTTCCTGCCACACTGACATACCGAACATATAGATTTTAACCAGTATAATTGAGTGGAATGACTTAAGTTTGTGTTAGTATTTTGTTGATAACTAGGGGATGACACCTTGTAATATTTTAAATTTTAATTTGCCATATATTATCTTTGATTACTGTTGTAGTTTGGATATGTGTCTCTAAATGCTCATGTGGGTGACAATGCAAGAAGGTTCAGAAGTGAAATGAATTTTTAAGACTGCTTTCACCTATCAGTGGTCTAAACCACTGGCATGAATTAACTAAGTGGTAACTGTAGGCAGGTACATTGTGGCTAGAGAAAGTGAATCACTGGGGTCAAGCCATTGGAGTTTATCTGTGTCCCTGGTGAGCAGAGTTCTCTCTCTTTCTGCTTCCTCATTACCATGTCCTGAACTGCCTTACTCCATCACCCGCTTGCTCCAGGATGTCTGCCTCACCTCAGGCTCAGAACATCAGCCAACCATGGACTGAGATCTATGAACCTAGAAGCCTCAAATAAACTTTTCCTCCTCTACTTTGTTATTATTAGGTCCTTTGATTACAAAGCAAAAGCTGACTAAAATTTTTCTAAATTATGCAAATATTTTTTATATATTTTAAATTTTATTACTCAATTACACATGTTGAAAGTATACTCTTCTAAAGTTACTATATTGATTTATGTATTCTGAGTCTTTATTGTATAATACAATGCCCAAATTATTTTTCAGTTTCCAATTTCACTATTGGTCCTTAATTTATCACCAATTTATTTTATTTAAATTGTGAGAAAAGAGCCTACTTCTCTACCCCAATTTTATTTATCAGTTAATGACTTGTTAGGTTCTAGAATAGGTACATAGATTATAAGGCAGACTAATTTCCAAAATCCTATCTGTCTATGGAAAGACTGAACAAAGGAAGAGGGAGAGAATACTAATTAAGTAGTTTGAGAAAAAAATCAAGAAATTTACCATTGTTTATTAATTTTCTATAATTTTATTACAGTTATATTACCATGAACTCATTGAATTTATTGAAAGACTTTCATACATTTATTGAAATAAAAACATTTCTCTTCTTAGTAGATTATTGTAGTTTTCAATCTGAGTTCTCTTTGTTTACCCAGAATAAGCTCTTCTTGCTTATTATGTTTTAAAAATCTTAATATATAGGTGAATGTATTTGTTATTATCTTTTTTTAGGAATTTCATTTCTATATTTCAAGTGAAAATACCTTATGAGTTTATTTTCTTATAATAACCTAAGTGATATCGACTTTTTGATTTTTTTATTTGTACATTTTAGATATACATAATAGCACAGTACATTTTTATATTTATATATACATATATAAATAAATATATATATATATATATAAATACATATACACACACACACACACACACACTGAGTATGACTTATTCTAATTAGGATCCCATTCCTGCAGTAGTACATGATATGGAGTTTCACTGGTTATGTATTTGTTTATGAACATAGAAAAGGTCTGTCCAACTTATTCTACTGTCTTTCCCCTCCCTTCCCTTCATTGTCTTTTGTCTAACCAACTAACTTATATTCCCCCCTTATTGTGTGTTAGAACCCACACATCAGAGAGATTAAGCCTCTGATTTTTTGGGACTGGTTTATTTCACTTAGCATGATAGTCTCCAGTTCCATCCATTTACATGCAAATGCTGTCATTCCATTTTTCTTTATGGTGGAGTAATATTCCATTGTGTATATATACCACATTTTCTCTGTCTGTTGAAGGCGCCTATATTGGTTCCAAAGCATAGATATTGTGAACTGAGTTGCTTTTAATTATACTGCAGTTCTATAGTAACAAAAATAACATGGCATCAGCACAAACACAGATATGAAGATAAATGGAACAAAATAGAAAACACAAAGACAAACCCACACAAATACAGTTATTTCATATAAGACAAAGGTTTCATAAACATCATTGGAGAAAAAAATAGCCTCTTCAACAAATGGTGCTGGGAAAACTGGAAATCCATATATAATAGCATGAAATTTAACTGCTGTCTCTTACCCTGCAGAAAACTCAACTCAAAGTCTATATAGGACCTACACATTAGACCAGAATCCCAGTACCAATGAGAAGAAAACAGGCTCTAAAAAAAAAAAAAATTTGAAGCTTTTTGTTGGTTGTTTGGACATGGGACCTTGCACATACACATGCTGAGCAAATGGTCTAGCATTGATCTACATCCCAAGCCCAGTTTTGCCAGTGAAATTTTAATAATATGAGCTGAGTTGAATACATTTTTTTTCTCATTTTTACTTTCTGAAATAATTTGTAGAAAATAGGAATTATATGCCTTTTGAAATTTCAAAAACTTACCTAAAATATTGTTTGGACTTATATGTCCTAGGTAGTACACTTTGTTTAATATGAATTCATGTCATCTCATGCCACAATAAGTCAGCAATTATGTCTTAATTATTGCAGTAACTCCCAAGAGCATGTGAGGAAAGGTTTATATTGTCAAATTGTGCAGTCTTTTCTTCCACATTGTTGCATGGAAACATGAACTCTGAACCTAAATTTCAAATGATGCTTTGCAGGTGATGAGTCAGCTAAGTTTTACAAAGAACTAAAACATGTTCCTTCCAAAGGAATTTGATAACTCATAATATTTTTATAATTACAATAACTGAAAAAAGTTGCATAAATCTATCACAAAGATTTAGATTTGAATATATTTAGTAATTTTTTAAAGAATATAAATTGGAAACTTATTTTGCCTCACTATCATAATTTGGCTTCTTCAAAATTAGAATCACTTCTCAATTTAACTAATATTTCTTTTATTTACCATTTCTATTTCATGAAAAGTCTGTGATACACACTTTTCGTTTTATTTGTTTTTTCTGGGGTTGAACCCAAAGGCCATCTACTATTGTGCCTCATTCCTAGCCCTTTTTATTTTGTTTTGCAACTTGAAATTCTGCTTTCTGGGATTATAATCATGTACCACTATGCCTGGCAACACATTTAATAAGAAAATTTTTAAATATGTTCATAAACATATAAGTTATTCAAGTTAAATGTAAAATTTCTCTATTGCTAATCCCCAGCCCCCACCCTTTCCCTCCCACCCCTCTTCCCTATCTAGAATTCATTGGTGGATGTGATGAACATCATTATCCAAATTACATGTATGAAAACTCAAATTGGGTGTCAACACACTTTATATACCAACAGAGATATGAATAATTGTGGTGTATATGTGTAATAAGTATTGTTATGCAAAAACAAAGTACATATATAAAGGCATGAATAAGCATGAACATACTCTATATACAAAGATATGAAAAACTGTGTTCTATAAGTGTAATAAGAATTGTAATGTATTCCACTGTTGTGTATTTAAAAAAAAATGGAATCAATAAAACTAAAAAAAATAGAAAAAAAAAATTTCTCTATTGACTTTAACATAGTCAATAGACAAACATAATTATAACTAACTCCTAACTTAATGAAAGCCACCCACATCAACTTAGGTATTTCTTTGTCTTAACCTGAAAAATGTAAAATTGGTTGTGTGACTGGTTCAACTAGTAAACACAAGTTTAGATTTTGTAATGCTGTAGGCAGATACGATGTAAGCAAGACAAGGTTAGATAGTGCCTCTTCAAGATCATTTGGAAAAAAAAATAACTGGATTTGAACTTCATAATGACCTGTGATAGGGCAAATTTTAAAATATTTGAGAAATATTGACAAGTCAATGGCCAATCAGGATGAAACTAGTTGGTACCCTGTACTAATGTTTACCTGGTAAATATCAGTTCTGAGGCCAGACTCAGTGGGGGTTGTTTTACACTGCAGAAACACTGCACTGGTGAAAGCTTTATGAAAAGTCCCCAGGAAACAGAAACTGGGAAATATTTATGCTCAGTTTGCTAGGATATCCCACATTATAGGTACTTTGTGAGCTTGAACTACATGTTAGTTTGAAATCACCTTTATATTATGTTGAACTGTTCAAAATAAATCAGAATCAAAACCAAATTCACTCTTAGCTAATAATATGTGAAAACCTGATGATGCTATTTACCAGTTTATGGCATTAAGTAGAAGGAAATGGAAACTCAGTTGCACATATGTAAATAGAAAAAATGTTTTTTTTTTTTTTTTTTTTCTAATTTGTATGCCTGTGAGTAAAAGATTTTCATTGAAATACTGTGGTCATACTTGGAGAAATAATCACCTGTTCAATTGCAGAATAATTTTCCATTACATGATTTAAATGTTTGCCTATTTAAAATTGCAAATGTTTTTATAATACATATTATATTTTTATATGTATTGTCAAGAAGTATCATTATATTAGTAAGGATTATCCATGTTATACTACATTATTAAACTCAAATATCACTGTTTTAAGACAACATATAATCATCCTGAATCCCATATGGTTCAAAATTTCTCCAGATTCTTGAATCAACATGGTCCCTCATGATTGAACATGTCTTAATTGCTGGATCTTAGAGCTAAAACATGCAGGTTTTTGTTTGTTTGTTATGTTTTGTTTTGTCTACAGAACAAGACAACAACAGGTTTCAGATGTGCAAATGAATGTATTAGTTTGAAATAAGAAATGACATTTCTACTCACAACCCATCAGAGAGGAAAAAAACCCACATCATTCAACCCAAATAGAATCTACCACATTATGGGGAAAAGGGGAGAAGTAGATGAATGTTAGCACTGAATTCTTTCCACAGCCAGGTATTGGCTGTGGATACTCTTTTTGAGGATACATGTTTAAACTTTCTTAACTATTATCAAATTATTTGTTAAAAATATCCCAATGGTTTACACTTCCACTAGAACATATGAAACTTCATCTCTCCAGTACTTTTAGCATTTAAGCTTTTTGCTAGTCAGATGGATGTGATACAGTCATAATTTTTATGCACCTTCATTTCCTCTTCTACAAATTGCCTAGCTGATCTTTAAAAAAAAATTCTTAATGGAGTTTAATCTTATTTTTTATTGATATCAACAATACTTAATACATTCTAACTGCTAATTTATTTCTTTTCTGTGTTGTGAATGGTTATAAATTGTCATTTTGTATTTTAATGTTATTTAAAAGCTCATAACATGTATAAATGTGAAATATAACCTAAACATATTTATTAAACATTGTCTTCTTAAAATGTAATTAGTTCCTGTTATTGCTAGTGTCCTAGGTGGTATAGCCTACTTTACCAGTTAATCTCTAGACTTTTCTCAGTCTTGGTGGTCTCAACCAGAAACTTTGTAAACAATTCTTACCCTGTCACACAATGGAAATTGCAAAATATTTGTAATCTAAATTTTATATTCAGAGAGCTAAACAACTAAGAAAACACCATATTAAGAAGGCTGATAACTATATGCCTGTGATCTGATAGCTGGGGAAATCATTCACTGAATTGTTTGATATCTTGGACCTCATGTCACATGATCTTCTAAAATGATGATTTAAGAAGAGTAAGAAAGAATTTTAGAAAAAAATGCAATTAAGAGAATTAAAGCACAGTATGTGTGGAAAGTAATTTAGAAATACTCCTAAAATTACTTTTCAAGAATAGTTTTTTTTTTAATCTTATAAAATAAAAACAGAAATTAAGTAGATGGTTGAAAGCTGATACTCAGTCTGAAAATGTGCAGAAATTCAAAGCTACATTTTATTCATTGAGTAAAGTAATCATATTTTTCAAAATGGAGTAAAAATGTGTTCATTTAATAAGAATATTGTTAATTGAGTTAAATGTTTAAAAAGTATTATTTGCCTAGTTAGAATTTATTATTTTTTGATATGCTCTCCTAAAAGATAGTATCTTATATTTTATTTTTCAATCATAAAAATCATTATATTATGGCTGGGTTATAACTCAGGGGTAAAGTGCTTGCCTCACATGGGGAAGGCACTGGGTTTAATCTTCAGCACCACATAAAAATAAAATAAAGGTATTGTGTCCATCTACAAATAAGAATATTTTCAAAAATCATTATAGTATAATATACACTTATACATTTATTCATATACTACTTTATTTACAATCTCAAATAAAATCTTGTGTATGATGCTAAATTAATTATTTTAATTTGGAATATTAAAATGTTTATATTAATAATCTTCAATACAGTACTTATAAACTTTATGATAGTAAATGAGAATTTTACTGGTGTTATATAATACCTTCTTTTTTTTTTTTTTAGTAAGCTGGATTAAGTGGTATCTGTGATGACTTCTGAATTTAGGACACTTCTTGCTAATTTATAAAATGAAAGGAAATTCTTTTTTAACCTATTAAATAGAAACTTTAATTGCACTGTAAAAGCTGAAATTTATCATCACATTTAATTGAGTCATCTGATAATTACTATCTATGATTCGTTATTTTTATTTTTTGAAGCAGTTTCAGACAAGATGTCAGAGATATGTATGAAAGTGCTATATAATTGAAGTTTCTATTGTTTCCATTAAAAGTAACACTTCAGTTTCAATGCTCAGAACATGTTCAAGCTTCATTGGAATTTAATAAACTATGCAGAAATCCAGAACAAAGAAAATGGGACTTTGAGAAAGCTATCAGTTTATTCAGTTTATATCTTATTCTTCCCAACTTCTTGTTCTTGGTTTCCTGCTTCTTTGTTGTACTTTTCTAAGTTCATTTTCATAGAAAACACACTATCAGAGAAATGACAACAAAATAGCAATCTGCCATTTTAATAAATATTGAACACAAAATTGATTAACTTAATTCAGGAAAATTATCAAATGACAAGAACAATTCTTTTAGCTTACAATAAATTTTACTATCAATGTAATTTGTGGCCAGCATTTACATCAACAAAACATAAAGCCATTAGAGCATAATATTAGCACGTCAGAATTTCAGACTTATACATTCCACCAACATTATTAAAACCAACTGAACTTTCTTTTAAGAACTTAAAATTCAGAAATTTTATAGTCTAAATACTGGAAAACTACTTTTTTTTTACTCACTTGAATGTAAATAATGGTAGAACATATAAAGTCGTTGTATTTTAAGAATGCATGAAAGAATAATTAATGGGTATAGTGGAAAAATGATACTTGGCGAAATAATTCAATAAAAAACTATGGTAAAAACAGATAAAGAATCAAGTGCACAAAAAGCATTGCAAACATTAGGGAAGCAAGAGTCCTCTACCAGACTCACCTGTTTTGGCAGAAGCATGAAGTGGACTTTCATCTGTTTTTAGTTTAACGTTTCTTAGAGGTTAAGATGTGGACACCCCAAATTTCATGTGTGAGACAAAGCAAGAATGTTTAGAGATGAAATTATTGGACTATTAGAGCATTAAGTTAATCAGTGAGTTAATCTGCTGATAGGGATTAACTGGGTGGTAACTATAGGCATGTGGTGTGTGGCTGAAGGAGGTAGGTCATTGAGGTATGCTTTTGGGGTGTATATTTTGTCATGGTGAGGAGAGTCTTTCTGCTAACTGGTGCCATGTACTGAGCAGCTTTCCTCTACCACACTCTTCGGCCATGATGTCCTGCCTTACTGGGTTACCTCATTCTTTCTTATCTGAAGAAAAAAAAGTAAATGTAATTTTTTGTCAACACTTATCCACAGTTTCAGAAGTATTTACAATAATATTCTATTTTCTTTCATCAAAAATAACTAGGCAGCCGAAGTGCCAATCTCAGTTTAACAAGAAGGCATTTATTATTGCTTAGTTGCCTATTCCTGTTACTAAATACAGTAAATAAAGTCCAATTCACATAAAAATGCTTCCAGTTGAATTGAATTCTAAACAAAATGGTATAAAATACACTTATTCCAAAGCAATACAAAAGTACATGATTATTTGCAATACATCTGGCTTTAATGTGTGAAAACTAGGAGGGCACTGGCTTGACACCTTAGAAAATATTCAGTATTCATCCAGTATAAAAAGCTCATTATTTGTTTTACACTTTGCCATTCTTTTTGAAGGAATTTGCCAAATTTCTTGTGGAAATCACAGAATAGTATATCAAGTATACCATATTCTACTCTATTTTTTAGTATAATTAGAACATGTCTACGACATAGTAACAATCCTAACATGTGTGCAGGCAATTATAAAGTAATGCAATGATGCAATTGACAGTGGAGAAATTCTGTTAGGCAAACTTTATTTTCCTGAAAAGTACTGACCACAAAATAAAAAATAAATCTTATTATTTTCCTATTCATGTCTATACACTGGAAAGTAAATATCCATCTTTGTTAGTGTGAAAGAAAATCCATCTAAAACCCTAAATCTGGCCTTTTTTTTAATGAAATGAACATATTTTAAAATATTATGTTTGTATATGAGCACCTACCTAAATTCTTTGACATTAAATCATAATAACCTGATCTTACATTCAGAGAATACTGTAAATAGAGTAGAAAACAATGTTGTTCATAGGTATCCCCAAGTCTATGTGATGTATGATTCTTTCAGCTTCAGATAAAGCAATTGACAAGCAGAGCTTTCAGATAGGGTCTGCATTTCTTACTTGGCAGCCAGAGCATTACTGTCCATACAATAACAGTTTGCTCGTTTCCTTACACTTTGTTTCATAATGGTGCCCAGCTCCATGAATTTTGAGAGTAGAAATTATATTGTCAGCAGTATTCATATAAACTAAAAAATAGTCAAATCATATAAGCTAAAGAAAGGCCTTTGAAAAATAATTTTATTTTAAAAGGTGCCTTTCTTTGTTTATTTCTTAATTTAGTCTGTCATTAATTATGAAATTGATTCTGATATATTTTGTCCAACTGGAAATATTTCACTTTATATAATACAAGTTTATAAGCATGATTTAAAACCTTTTTAGCATAACAAGCTATTTTGTCTTAGTGTTATCATCAATTTATTTGTGCCATAGGAATTTTAGTTTATATAAAACCAACATTCCTTTTGATATAAAGAATTAAATAAAATATTATGTTTGCAACTTTAAATAATAGTAAGCTATAGTTTTATTCTACTTTTCAAAGAAAATATTTAATAAATAAAATTTTGAGATAAGTATAATATATATATATATATATATATATATATATATATATATATGGCTGATGTTATAGCTCATAGCAGAGCACTTGCTTAGCATGTGTGAGGCACTGTGTTTGATCCTTAGCACCACATAAAAATAATCAAATAAAATAAAGGCATTCTGTCTACAACTACAAAAATATTTTTAAAAATCTCTCTCTATATATATATTTTTATATAGATATATTTTGTGGTTCCAGGAATTGAACTCAGTGACACTCAACCACTGAGCCACAGCCACAGCCCTATTTTGTATTGTATTTAGAGACAGGATCTCACTGACTTGCTTAGTGCCTCACTTTTGCTAAGGCTAGCTTTGAACTCTTGATCTTCCTGCCTCAGCCTTCAAGCTGCTAGGATTACAGGTGTGTGCCACTTTGACCAGCAAAAATTAACTTATGTTTAAACACAGTATCTATATGAATCATAAATCCAGCATGTTTCTATTTACAAAGAACAAAAATGCATTATTACTAAGAATAAAAAATATTAAAGTACTTCAGTATAAAACATAAAACATTTTCTAATAAAACTAATCCTTCATTTTATTTTTCTCTTAAAAGATGTTAAAAAAATCATTTTCAAGGTGGATGTTTTTAAAAGTTATTAGGCTCAAATTACATTAACCAAATCAAATTAATTCAAGTGATTGTATTAAGTAATGGATACTGTTTTTTTTTTTCATATTTTACCAGAAAAATTTTTGCTTACAATGCTTGTATTCTTAATATTATGTATTTCTGAGTCACAGAAGACCAGTGTACCATAAAGTAGATTTCAATTGGAACTGAATAGTTCATAAATCCCAGAGTCAGTTCAACCCAGAATCAAATATAACCACACTGGGAAACTGTATTGGATGAGTGAATCAAGTAAAGTTCAGAGGGTTAGTTTGATTCAAATGAATTGTCTACCACAAAGGCCACTGATTTTCCCCATGGTTGCCCATTCACTGTCCAAAAATATATTTTTTAATCCACATCTGTTATATCTTTCCTCAAATAATAAGACACTAGAAATAAAAGTAGATTTAAAATACTTGATTATTGGTAATAACATTGTACTTATTTTAGTGTAAAACCTTATTTTGCACTGTTCATATATTTTATATTTGTATATGTTAGTATCCACATAATATTTTTATGTTTATTTTTTGTACTAATTTGTAAAACACTAAGGAATTCACAGCTGAAGCCTAATGCCTGAAACAAAGGAATTATCCAGAGAATATTGGCTTAATCTATGATTGTGAACAGATAAATAGCACTGCAAGAAATATATTGGCAAAACCACTGAATATTCATAGCTTATTAAAGTCTATGCGCAGATAATGTTTCTTAGAAAGTAAATACATAAAATAGCTTGGGCTGTGCTTAATTTTGAAACATATGGAGAAACAGCAGTTCCATTTATGCAAACAGTTTATCCTATTAAGTGGTTTAATTTAATTAAAATATAGAGTTATGGGTTACAGGGAAAATTTGACAACTACCTTCCAACAGAACTTTGCTGAAAACACTAGAGAGAAATGCATCTCAGATGGAAATCAGAAAAGGTCATTTGATACCTGAATGAATGTTAGACTTGTTTCTGGTTAAAATGTAAAAGACACAGAGCAAATCTTTCTCCAGACAAAACAATTGGTATTTCTATGAAGAACAAGTTAGTTATAAATTCAAGATGACTGTGGGACTCAACATCCCATTCACTTGCAGTTAATTCTATTTACAATAGTCACAGACAACAGAAGGGGGCCAATACATAAACACAGACTGGAAACATGCAGATCTTCTCTCAGAAGTTGATTCAGCCATGAAATAGTGAATGCTAACTTTGGGGAGCAGGACTGGCACATACTGTGCTGGATCGAGAGTCAAAATACCAGAATTAAAAGTTTGGCTTTGATTGAATTCATTAAATACAAAGAAACTCCACATGAACCAGTTTGTTCATAATCCTGGGGTTTTCTCCAAATCCCTCAGGTTTATGGATCACTAAAGTGTTAATGTAAATTCCGGTCAATTAGCCATCTAACTTAAATTTCAGAACAATTTACATATTGTATTGGAAGACAAGAAATATATATGCATAAAATTTTTGCACAAACGTTAGGACTGAATAAACCAATATATGTTCAAAGACGTGCAATGAAATAGAAACAAAAACATGAGAATCATTGTAGCTTCTTGTTTAATAGACTTTGATTTTGAAATGCAAAATTTTATTTAGTACTGGTATTTTCATATTGTAGGTTTTTGATCGTGGTTCACATACTCAAAATTTCTTCAATTTTCTCAATCTAAATTCTGAAATAATAGCATTCATGTCTTTGTTTTCTGCCCTTACAAGAGTATTCTTGAGACTGGGAAATTTATGAAAAATAGAAAAAACATTTTTTTTTAGACTTCTGGAAGCAGTGAAGTCCAAGATCACAGGCCCAACATTTGGTATGAGATTTCCTCTATCATCTTACGGGTAGAAGTTAGAAGGACAAGGGGCAATGCAATTATAAAAGAAGGGATTAAAATTATTGCTTTAAACGCCAGGTATCATAATAATGGCCTCACTCCTGTTATAAAACGTGAATACACTTATGAAGGTATAACACACAGGATCTAATCATTCTAAAGAATATGCCTTTTGACATTATTGTATTAGTTATTAAGTTTTTAACACATAAAATCTGGGCAACACATTCAATCCATGTCAATGTTATGCTAGGGTTGTGAGACCTGACTTAATAATAAGAAACATAGACCACAATATTGAGACACAAAAATTAAAATAATGATTAGCTTATAAGCAGAACTTCTTCAAATCTAAGTCTACATAAATTTTTAGGATCCAAATATATTAAATTCTACTACTCAAAATTTAGCAAAAAAAAAGAACACCAAAAATTATTTCTTGATTTCCAAAGCATATTTTGATATTATGCACCAATAAATTTCAGAAGAAATTAAATTGTTTAATACAATGATAAATAATAAGATGATAGAGAAAAATAATTAGGAAACCAGAGCACTAATTAGCATAAGAAGAAAGTGCAAAGAGACTTGTTATAACACTAAACTTATGAGTAGCAATTATACCCATTGAACAGGAAAAAAATCTTTAAAACATGACCATATCTAGAAGTGACAACAGGAAGACCACAGAGCAGGTGGCAAGAAGTTTCAACCATCCAACAAAAACATTGACAAAAAAGCATGAACTGTCAAAACCAGCTTCATACAAACTTGGGAAAACAATCCAAGGCTTACATCAATCTAGTAAATTCTAAATCAGGCAAAAGGAAAGTGAAAACAGTAAGAAAGCTTGGTGGCATCTTTAGAAGATTTTGTCCCATGTCCTCCCAAAGTCCATGACTGTACTGAAGATGGAACATCTTTTTCTTTTCCTCTATATGGGATACTGGAACATTATTTTGGAGGCAGCAGAGTAAACCTTACATACTAAATATTGTTATTGTCTTTTTAACCTCCAGAGGCTACCTAAAAGACTCATTCACAGTGATTATTTCTGTTTAATTAACTCAGAATTTGACTAGTCCAAAAAAAGTAGTGGGAATTGGTAAAAACATTGTGGGAGTGATGAATAATCTACAGAAATCTGGAAAAAGTACCTTAATTGAAAAATATATTCATCAGAGTAAGGATTGAGAACTCTAAAGAGAATTTCTTTGGAAATTTAGGGCATTTTAAATACTTGTATATGTGGAGTAATTCCAAAATCCCCAAACCTTCATAGGAGAGGCCAAAACACCTTACAAAACCATAAGTATCCATGTAAGACTGCTTTCTAGGATCACTTAAAATCTGGCTAAACATTTAATAAGTTTTCCATCACGAATTTATAAAGACTGGTAGAGCTTTTCAATAAGCACATTCAACAAGAAACATGTATTAAAATTGTTTGGAGATCTGGGGTTGTGGCTCAGTGGTAGAGAGTTTGCCCTAGCATGTGTGAGGACCTGAATTTGATTCTTGGTACCACATATGAATAAATAAAATAAAGGTCTATTGACAACTTAAAAAAAAAGTCAGTAAAAAATTTGACAATACATAAAAGAAAAAGAATCCTGAAGAAAGGAAAATCTGACTTCCAGAGATATTACATGATAATAATCAAATGTTTAATTTTTCAAAAAAAATCATATAGCATACAAAGAAATAAGAAAGGATAATGTATTGATGGGAAAAATGTAAATTGACCAAAATCATTCTGAGAAATATTAGTTGTTGTTTTATTTGAAAAAAAAAACATTTAAATCTTCTATTTTACTTATTTTTATAATTAAAAAAACAAAGGGAAGAAATTGAAAGAAATCAGGAAAACAATATATGAACAATAAAGTTTATCAAATCAATAAAGTAGTAAATATTTTGAAAAGGACAAAAGGTATTTTTGGAGATAAAGAGCAAAATAACTGAAATATTTAAAATAAAGTATTAACTGGAGGGATTTAAAAGATCTGTGGGGCAGAATGGATAATCAGAAAACTTTAAGATAGGGCAATTGAAATTCACCATTCTGAGAACAAATGCATAAAGTAAAATTGACTATAGTTTAAAGGGACCTTTGATGCAACATCAAGCAGATCAAATTACAAGCACTTAGAATTCTGGAAGGTAAAAAACAAAAGAAAAGTAAAACAACAGGAAAAAAATTAGAAAAAGAACAGCAGAAAAGTTCCCCAATTTTCTGAATCTACATGTGTATGAAGCTTAATGAACTGAAAGAAACATAAACAAATGTACCTTCAGTGAAGCACATTTTAATCAAACTATTGAATGAAAGATACAGAGAATCCTAAAAACAAAAAGAGAGAAAGGTTTTATTAATACAAACAATTATCAGTTACAGCTGACTTTTTATAAGAATCTATAATGTTACAAGGCAGTGGAATAATATATTTAAACTGCAGAAAGAAAAATAATGCCAAACAAAATTTATATATGAAGATAAACCTTCTTCACAAATGAGAGGGACATCAAAATTAAAATCAAAGACAAATCCAACTAGGGCCAAGGGCCATTAGAGAACAATTGCCCAGACCAAGCAAGACCCTGTTTAATTCCAAGCACTGTAAATATAAAATCTGCAGAAGTCAGCTACTACTAGATCTGTAAAAAAATTTGTAATGGGAGTTCCATCAGGTAGTTATGAAAAGATGCTGGATAGTAATTCAAGTCATATGAAGAAGCAAAAATCTCAATCTTATGTGCAAATATAAAATTCAACAATATTGTTAGTTTGTGACTCTTCTTCCCTTTCCTATATTACATATAAAATAAATGGATAAACATTTTAATGCAATGGAACTAGAAATAAATATATTGGAAAGGAAAATTAAAAATTCACAGGTAGAAATTAACCCACAAACTCTCAAGTGATAAATATTATCAATTAAAAATGACAAGGGATAATAGAAAATCTTTAAAGACAAATAATCTGAAATTATCATCTACAGTAAATGAAATGTTCTGAGGACAATTTATAGTGAGAACCATATTTTTTTTAAAGAATTATCTCAAGTCAATTAACCACCTTTATATTTAGAGCAACTAAAAAAAAGAAGGAATAAGACAATCCAAAATTATCAGAATAAATAAATTTGAACAGAGATTAATGAAATAAATAATATAGAAATATAATGCTGAGAATCATTAAAGGCAATACTTATTTTTTCTCGAATATTTAAAATATTTATAAACTCTAAACTGATATAGAAAAAGAAACAATTGGCTAATATACAAAATAAAAATAAGGTCATTTACTGTTGATCTTAAACAAGCAAAACATAAGATAATTCTTCATACCATGTTATACCAAAATATTAAATAATCAAGGAAGAATGCACAAATTCCTTGAAATACTTCAATTGCGTAAACTAACTCAAGACTATATAGATTGAATTAGTACTCAAAAACTCCCAGCAAAAGAAAGTCAAGGATCAGTTGGCTCTGATAGTGATTCTACCAAATACTTTTTAAAAACTAATACCAATTCCTCTCATAATATTCAGAAAAATTGAAGACAGAACACTAGCTAACTCATTTTGGGAGGAAAGACTTCCAAAGAAAATTATGGACTAATATTCACTATGAATATATATTCAAAACAACCGAAGCAAATAATAGCAAACTCAATGCTATAACAAAAGGTTTTGAACAAGGTAGAGTTATTCCAAGAATTTCTCATCATAAAAAAATCAAGCAATGTAATGCACATGTTATTTGAACGTTATGAAGAGTATAAGATTATCAATAGACCTAGAAAGGCATTTTGTAACAAAATCCAGTATGCCTTTACAATAAAATCATTCAGAAAACTAAAAATCGAAGGAAACTTTTTCAATGTGTTTAAAGCACCTACCTTATAAATACTTCAGAGAACATATCATACTTGAAGGCAAAATCTGAATGTTATTGGAGTTATATTGTATCAGGAAAGACTAATAATAATTCTATAATTTATCCTGGATATCATAACAAAGAACCACAACTGAACTGTTCAAACAGAAATACATTGTCTCACAGTTCAGGAGGATGGAATTCCAATATTAAAGTGTCAGCAAGTTTGGTTCCTGAGCATCTTGGCAATGAATTTATTTTATGTGTATTTCCTACTTTGTGGTAATTTTCTCACAACCTTTTTGTTCCTTTTCTTATACACATGTCATGTCCATTTTTGTCTCCTCTTTATATGACATTCTACCTCTATGTTAATGATTAGATTCTTTCATAAAGACACCAGTTATATCTAACTAGAGGACTGTTCTCCATTGTGACCCCTCTTAATTACGTGTGCAATAATTTTATTTCTGATTAAGTTCACTTTTGGAAGTAATGAGGTTATAACTACAACATATGGATATTAGGAGATGCAATTCGACATATAAAAGTATGACCTCTGCCCACCCCTAAATCTACATCTTTTTCCTTTCTTTCTTTTTTTTTTTTTTGGAAAATACATTCACCCAAGACATTATCAGCAAAAGTTTTTATCATTTCAACATTAAATTCAAGTATGATATCATAACTAAATATCATAAATTAAAAAGAGCTTCAAATTATCACAGATATTATCTCAAAATGTATAGATAAGCCTCAGGGTATAATTCATCCTGGTACCAAATTCTCTCTATGTAAACGTAAGAAACCAGACAAATTATATATCTCCAAAATAGAATGGTGAGTGAATAGCTACCAAGAAGAAATTTCTTCCAAGAAGAAATTTGGATCAAAAAAGAGAGGCTATAGTTTTTAATACAATACAAAACTTATCAGGGCTTATTCCATCTCATTTTGTGCTTAGAAAAATCCTTTTTTATTGTATGATCTTTCCTTTGAGACACACACGCACAAACACACACACACAGAGGCAAACACACTCATGCACTGCAGGGTCTCAGGCAGAGTAGCTATGTTCACTTCACTGAGGCACTGCAGACATGCAGACAACACAGCTCCTACCACTTGGTTATTGGCTGGTTAGCACTCTAAGCGTAAGTATGCTTGTAAAATGCCTATTCTCTATCTTCTTCAGTCCAAAATGGCAGCATTTCTGGTAAGGTGATTGTTTCAATCTCTAATTAAAATGTCTTGTCTCCCATCCAGCTGGACCATCAGATCAGTTTTTGGAGCACGTACTCTCAATACATTGAAAATTATACAAATCTTTAATTATTTATACAAATCTTTAATTATTGATTATTTTATGCTTAACACTTCCTTTTGAATTTTTCTTTCTGCTTTCACATTTTATTCAAAATACAAAGATTACACTATATCATTTCTTCAATATTTGGTTTATAGCTGGCATGCTGGTGCACACCTGTTATTCTAGCAGCTCTAGAGGCTGAGGCAGGTCAATTATGAGTTCAAAGTCAGCCTCAGCAACTTATCAAGTTACTATGCAACTCAGTGTGATCCTGCCTTTAAATAAAATACCAAAAAAAAAAAAAGGCCAGGATGTGGCTCAGTGGTTGTTGAGTACCCATGACTTCAATCCCTGGTCCAAAAAAAAGGCTTATAAAACATATCACCTCATATTAAACTTCACTCTTTACTAATTTAACATTCTTCTCAACAAAAAACAATGCTGCCAAATCCTCTGACAATTACAATATTAGTTAGCTTTGAATGCTGTGACAGACCATAGCAAACTGAATGGCTTAAATAACAAATTTATTGTAGCACAGATCTGGAAGAAAAGGCTCAAAATCAAGACACTGAGAGAGTCCTGTCTCTTTATGACGGCTTTGAGGGAAGCTATTTTCCCTTTATTTATTTATTTATTTATTTATTTATTACTTGTAGATGATTCCCTTCCTCCTACGTCTCTTCGTATTTTCTTCCATTAATGTGCATCTGTCTAAATTTCCCTTCTTATTTTTTTTTTTAATTTTTTATTGTTGGCTGTTCAAAACATTACATAGTTCTTGATATATCATATTTCACAATTTGATTCAAGTGGGTTATGAGCTCCCATTTTTACCCCATATACAGATTGCAGAATCACATCAGTTACACATCCATTGATTTACATATTGCCATACTAGTGTCTGTTGTATTCTGCTGCCTTTCCTATCCTCTACTATCCCCCCTCCCCTCCCTTCCCCTCCCCTCTTCTCTCTCTGCTCCCTCTACTGACATTCGTTTGTCCCCCTTATATTATTTTCCCCTTCCCCTCACTTCCTCTTGTATGTACTTTTGTATAACTCTGAGGGTCTCCTTCCATTTCCATGCATTTTCCCTTCTCTCTCCCTTTCCCTCCCACCTCTCATCCCTGTTTAATGTTAATCTTCTTCTCATGCTCTTCGACCCTACTCTGTTCTTAGTTACTCTCCTTATATCAAAGATTCCCTTCTTATTTGATTGTATTAGATTAAGGCTAATCTAGTTAACCTTACTGACTTTAAATTAATTACTCCCATAAAGGAAATAATCAATTATGTCTTCAAATAAAATCACATTCTAAGGCACTGAGAATTAGAACTTCAACATAAGAATTTTAGAGGTACAGTGCAACTCATAAAAATAATGACAGTAGGATTTATTAATTACTTTGGTTTTCATTTGTATTAATATGAGATTAGTAGGGAGCATATACCAAGCAGATAGATTGCCTGGGCATAATCTCTGTTAATGTATTTCTTCAGGTGTTACTTTGGGGAGTAATTACATGACTCCAAGTCTTAGTATCTGTTCCATTGGGTATCAAAGTAACATAAGGTCCTTCAAGCAAGAATTGGTACACAGGTAATAATACATTCATTTAATTGATCAAGAGTTGGACATAGAAATTTTTACGTCTCCTTGTTCCCCTGTCACATGGGAACTCTTTTAGTGACGCTTCCCCTTGATAATCAATTTCAGTGGGTGAACATTTAGAGCAACTTACATCACCCACAATAAAAATTGAAAACAATATTATTTTGAAATTTTGAATCTTGAAATGATTCACATAATAAAAGAATGATCAAATTTAGCTAATTATAGAATCAGAATTCCTTTAAGAAATTGAAGTGTTGGTGTCTTTCAAGAAGTATTATGTAGCTATGATCTGAATGTGTCATTTAAAAATTTGATATTGGATTTCTCACCCTTCAGTTCTGTGAAAAATAAGTTTTTGCTTATAAGCCACTCTGTTCATAGCATTTTATTACAGAGGCCCCCACAGTCTGAAGTATGCTATGGCAATGCAAATGGGTATAAGCAGGCCAATTATACTTCATGTCTCTTGGATGCTGATTTCAAAGGTAGTTTCATTAACTGTAATGCACACTATGTAAGAATAAACAATTTCCAAATATCTGAATGATTAATTCCAGAGCTAAGTTGTAGAGGTATGAGTGATGTACATCTTACCTATCACTCATGCATCACTATCAAAATGTGAATTTGCTCTTACTAAAAACAATCTGGGACCCTTAATCCACTATGTTAAAAGATACAAAAGAAGTTTTATGATTTGTCTTATCTGGTAAATTCTATGGAAGATATAGAGTATTTGTGATGGAATGAGGGTCAAAAGTATCATGGATGAAACCTAGGGAACTCCCTACAGAGCTTTTATTTAAATTATCAGTGGTGTAAAACATCAAATATTGCTGCAATTGCATTTTCTTAACAACATTGGGGACTTAGAACCATAAATTATTAAAATTTGGGTCAGCGTTCCAGAACTAATATACTTACTCTCTAAAGTGCAAATGAAGACAAAGTAATCACCAGGTAGCTAATAAAACTTAAATAGTAGTTATACCATCTGCATTTGTAAGCTTTTCATTACTATAATAAATATCTGACATAATTATAAAGAAAAAAAATGTTTGTTTTAAGTCATGATATTAGAAAATTCCATTTAAGACAAGAAGGAAAAACTACTTTTAGGTCTCCCAGTAGGTCTAACCTCTTAAAAGATTCTCAGCCTCACAGGCTGGGAGCAAAACCTTAAACAGGTTAATGTCTGGAGGACACTTATACAACAATGGTCACTTCTCAATAATTTAAAATTAACTGAATTCTATACTCTGAGCTCCTATCCAATCTTGTCCATCTGACTCTATCTAATTATCTATTTTTTTCTCTTTATTTTAACTCTTGTGATGTGGAATTTATATATGTATAGTAAAAAGAAATTAGCTAGGATTTTACAGTTGCTTAAGAACTTGTAGAAGATAGGAAAGTTTAGGGGGAGGAACTAAAAAGGATAACAAAATTACTGAAACATCCTGGTGCCCAGATGTCTAATAGCATCCTCTTTAGATTTAATAACCAGAAATTGCTACTCTTCACTAAAAATATTATTGTTTCAAATCATAGAGTTATATTTTCTAAAGTATGATAATTGTGTTTACAGGAAGAAATGTACACTTACACTGAACAAAATAAAGGACAGACATAGTTACTAGTTAATATTACCTATCTACTACCCTTGCAAATGATAAATGTAGTTTTGTAGTTCTTAAAGGATTGCCAGTTAAAAGATCCAGCGCCAATGACTAGAAGAGGTAGCAAGTGATCCAAAATAGTAACACATACTATTTTTTTGAAAACAGAGCCATGAGTTGAGACTTCCTGGACAAGGTTATCTGGTATCAAATCACTGAAGACACATTCCACACATCATTTTGGCTGATATCAGTGGACCTGTAGCTATTCCTGATATCAGCTATTGATATGTCAAATCTTCTATTTGCTATTCAGTTTCTTGTTTTTAAGTAATTTATATATAGTTAATTTAATAAGCAAACTCATCTGTTTGAAGAATCTTGAATTGAGGAATGACAAATTTAAAGGTCCTGAGAATGTAAGCATAAGAAAATCAAAGGGAAAAATAAAATGTTGACATTCATAAAAGCTAAAGTATACAGATTTAAAACTATAATTTTATTGATCAATAAATAAAAGGTTAAGAATTACAACTACAATAAAGGCTCATAAAAAGTAGGTAATTTCTGTATGTAGGAATTATTTGAAATTGTAGGCTATTTTCTTATAATTCTTAAAACAGATTGCTATATTGATGTCTATGTATAGAATCTTCCTATCAGATGTCAAAGTTAGGTAAATTTAAGGTTAAAAATGTGGTTAAGGAATAACATGATATTGTCAATGAGCCATAACAGTGTCAAAATACTGGTATTGCCTTCACAAAATAAATGAAGATAGTCTCATGATATTTTTTTTTAATTAGCTTTTGTGTCACTGCGACAAGATACCCAATGTGAACAACTTAGTGGATGAAAAGTTTATTTTGGCTCATGATTTCAATTTCAGTCCACAGTAGATGAACTCCATAGTTCTGGGACTGTAGTAAGGTAAAATAGCATGGTGGAAGGGCCTGGTGAAGAAAAGAACACAGCAACCAGGAAGCAGGGAGAGAGTTCCACTCACCAGAGACAATTTATAAACCCCAAAGCATTTCCTCCAACTATACCTTACCTGCCTACAGTTTCCTCTCAAACTGATCCACTGATCAGGTTATAGTTCTCATAGTCTAGTCATTTCACCTGTGAACATTCTTGCATTGTCCCTCACATGACATTTTAGGGGTCACCTTGTATACAAACTATAACAGAGATCAATGATTTTCACTAACATGTTGACATAAAATGCTTGACAGAGACTTTGTGATTTACAATTTGAATTATTTCAATAGTTTTTTTCAATCATGTTTCTTCTGTTATTTTTCAGCAAGTCTGAAAAGTAGAATACATTTAGGTCTAATTGAGGTAAATAATTTTCATACATAGAAACCCATTCTGAAATAAGAAACATTTTGATGATTATAAGTATTATTGTATATACAGTGCTAAAGATGCTGACCATCATGATAGTTTGTAAAATTATTTCATGATTTTACAATATATCTGAGACTATTTTGTAATCTATTTCTCTGTCTCATTTGGACATAATAAAGGTCTTAACAAAAGGTTTTGGAGAGCTTAAAAACTGATGAGAAAAATCAGAAAGTCTTGCCAAAACTTAATTCCACAGCTCAGGGTATGGGTCCATATTTCCTGCTTCTAAAATTATGCTATATCTTCAAAACTGGCTTTACTTATATATAGAAAGAATCATGAAGATTAAAAATATTTATGGGCAAATAAACCAGGTTGAATTTTATAGATTTGCTTTAGTTAGATCCAAAAGTTGAGTATGGTGATTTTCACTAACTTAGAAATCTAACACAGTAGGGAAGCTGTTGAATTTTACATGAGCTAAAGCATATTTTTGCTCTCCTAAGCCATACCTGTGCATATAGTTAAGTTTTTCATGTAATTACTTCCAGGTGCTTGCCTATAGGAATTCATTGCAATGCAATGAAATCAGAGTAATAAACTCATCAGCAAAAATTAACCCATAGGCATGTTACAGAGACACGTATATTTAAATGGCATCAGTATTATAATTTGTGGATTTTAGATGTTTATGTTCATGATGAAGACAATCTCCTCCTAGGTAATTAGGGAGATCTACATACAACTAGGTATGTTTGACTTTATCCTGAGCTCATTAGAATATTTCACATGCCCAATTTTTAAATGAGGCATTTAGCTTTTTACCAATAACCACATAGAAATCTTTATGATCTGATTAAATTATTGTTATAATTAATTAAAATATAACACACACATTTGATTTTTTTACAGTGTCTTAACCTGATTATAGCTTCTGTTAACTGTCAGAGAATTTTATATTGGGTATTAAGAATTAGTTTTGGTGACTAGAAAGAGAATACTTCCTATTTCAGATTTTCTTTATAAAACTATGTTTACAGTTACTGAATTGACTTTAAATCACATACAGGAAAGGTAAGTTTTCATCTATTTCAAGTGTTTAGCTGTGGAACTTAAGAGTAGCTGCATTTTAAAATACTGAAATAAAATTAAAACTCCTGGAAAAAACACAATCTCTCTCTCTCTCTCTCTCTCTCTCTCTCTCTCTCTCTCTCTCTCTCTCTCTCTCACACACACACACACACACACACACACACACACAAACACACACACAGAGGCACAAATTAATAGACTGAGGTGATTCCTGCTGTGATAAAGATAGGCTTTTCCTAAGATGCAGATATTGAAATTAGAATACTTCTAGCAGAATAACAGTTTGGAGTTAAAATTATTGTATGTATGTGAGAAGACATTTTGAAACATAAAAATCTGAGGATTATATGAGTTTACAAATAATTTATGCTACCAATTATGTTAAAGTAAAACATTTCCATTTAAACAACTAATATTTACTGAGCCCTTATTAAATATTCATTAAATCCCTATGGTACTAGTAGTATCACTTGCTGAAAAGATCCATCCATAGAAACATGTACAATCCAAGTAAAAAGTTGTAGAATTTCATGTTAAGTTATGTAAATAAGAATAAAATTATACACATATAAATTTTCATGTTTGGTGTGTTGAAACATATGTATTAAATATACTGTATATGTCAACACATTTATATTTATGTAAACATTTTAAAAGATCCCTTTAGTCCAGATATTTTGAACTTGTATTCTACTTTTACTCAAATCATTACAATATTCTTATAAAAATGTATTACTGAGCAACCTTCCGGGAAAAAGACAAATTTAGCTTCATTTTTTCTAACACCCCCATTTCCATTTATATTCAATAAGAAGTATTAAAAAGGCTAAGGTGTGCTTAGTGGAACACAATCCCTTTAGAAAACTTGGTGAGAATGTAATTATAGTTTGAATGTTCCCTCCAAAACTCATATTAAAGTTTAATTGTCATTGTAAAAACATTCAGAAATAGGAATTTTAAAAGGTGATTAGGCCACAAAGGCTCTGACTTCATTAATGGATTAATAAAATTGGCTTGGAGATTATTTAATTATCTCAAACATGGATTCTTCATTGAAAGAGGGAGCTTAGCCTCACTTCTCTATTTTGCATGATTGCTTGATATTCCACCAGATATGAAAGAACATGAAAACCCTCAGCAGATACTAGTACCATGCTGTTGGACTTGCCTCCAGAACTAAGAGCTAAATGAACTTTTATTATCCATAAATCACCCCATCTGTATCATTCTATTATAGTAGCAGGAAAAAATAATGAAAAGTACATGCTAGAAAAAATTTATCAAATAATTCTTGCAAGACAAATAACTGTTACGTGAATTAGGATACAAAAATATCAGAAGAAAAACAGAATTTCTGAAATTTCAAAGATGTTGAGAGGCTATGTTTATTTGTTGAGTTACAGAGAATACTTAGATTCCATCAGTGACTTTGAGAACAATATCACACATCATAGATCATCTAAGTTGAACCAAACGGTCTTAATTATAACTTTTGGAGACATTCTTTGAAGAAAAAGATTTAGGTCATTATAGACATGACAGTATTTTTGATAATTATTAGTAATTAGAAGTCCTATTTTACTCAAAAATTCATAGTATTATCTAAGACAGTCTTTTTAAAACAATTATTGCATCATAATAGTTTGTGGACTTAACTTAAAGGAATCAAACAGAAAGGTAAACACAAATAAGAATGTAGCCTAGAATGTGACAGTGGCAGCAAAGAACCTGAATTTCTGTGTACTGGAAAAGAAGATGGAATGCACATAATCCAGAGAAATGAGTTCAGGGAATTTGTTTCAGAGAAATAGGAAAAGGCACATGAGTGAACCTGATCTAATCTTACATCCACAAGGGATGAACACTCTATATTATAACAACATTAGACTTGGTGATATTAACCAATACAGCCACAAATAGGCTGAAAACTAAAGCATGTAAAGAGAAGTTAGTAGTAGCTTAGTTGAATGGAAATCCCAGTGTTCAGCTACCCATAGTAAAAAAAGTATTTGGAAGAAACCTTCCAGAAAATGACTTTCTGACATCCACAAAGCTTTTTGACATCAAACATGGTTTATCAGTTGTTATCAATGCAAAATAAGGGAAATCAAAAACTTAAAAATAATTGTGTTTTCATACTTACTGGACTGTAGACAATCTGGAAAATTTCTGCTTCAGATTTTGGGTCAAGTGCTTGAGTGGCACAGTTGTGCTATGAGCATCTTCTGAGAATGAGTTGGGCAATTGTTGTTCTATGTGGCTCTCACTCTCAGTAATCAGGAAGATATATGAGGAGTGCTTTTGTCACTTTAATGGTAAAATGAAAAAAACAAAAACAAATATAAACCTATGAAACTTCATAAAGCCTTAGAGTCAGAATTATTATAGCTTCACCCACAAACAACTGGAGAACAAGTCAAAGAGCCAAAGTATCTCTCTCTCTCTCTCTCTCTCTCTCTCTCTCTCTTCTTCTTCTTCTCTCATATATGTATACATATGATACGAAAGAATATGAAAACCCTCACCAAATACTAGTACCATGTTGTTGGACTTCTCTCTCTATATATTTATATATATATATATATATATATATATATATATATATATATATATATATATATATATATATATATATATATATATATATATATATATATGAATAATTCAGTTATATGATAAGCTAAACACCATGAAAATTTTGGGAAAATAACCCAATATATCCACCACGATTTCCCAAATATCAAACAAATTTATTCTAACCTTGACAAATTTTGGAATATAGTTAGAATAAATTTATACTTGGGATACAGTGTGCTATGCTATGTCCAATCATAATTCAAACACTGAACTTAAACTCCATTGTGGTATCAGTGAGATAGGGTATTTGGGAAATGGCCACTCATGGTAGCGCATCTCTAATGAGTGGGTCTAGCTACCTTCAAAGAGAGGCTCAAGAGCTCCTCCCCCACCAAGTGAGGACACATGTACGTAGAATGACAGCGTTAATTACAATCTTAACATTTTATGAAGCCCCATGTGTTTATATATTTTTTGTACTTTACCACTGCAATAACAAGATTATTCCTGATATATCTCCCTGAATTCAGAAGATGAGCATCACCAAGAATGGAGAATAAAGTCTCAGCAGACTTTCAATCTGCTTGTGTCTTAATCTTATAATTCAAACCATTGTACCTATAATAAATAGATTCTTGATGTTTATAAAAGTACAAGTTCATGGCATTTTTGTAACAGCAGCCAAAATGGACTAAGATGTGCTGTATCTGCTACATTTAGAAAACAAAATTGTGTGTGTGATCTTGAAGGAAATAATGAATAGAAATACACAGCTATTAGAACAGTAAGAACCTGTCAGTAATGATGAGTTTACAAGAAAAAGCAAAAAAAAAAAAATATATATATATATCAAAATATACAATTGCTAACAAAAGTCAATATAAATGACTGAAAATGGTAAAGATGTAATAGGTGATGTAGATTATGTGGAAGAAATATATAAAAAATCGTTTATAAGGCAATATAATAAGAAAATATCAAAAAATGAAATAGATTGTGTGTGTGTTTGTGTGTGTGTGTGTGTGTGTGTGTGTGTGAATGTGATCATACATTGAGAGAACAAATGTGAGAACATAGAGGAGAGAGAACAAAAAATAAAGAGGTAATGGTTACAGGGTTTCCCCAACTAATTAAAACAAAATTAAAAGCATGCTTTTAATGTCATATCAAAGGAATAACGTAAGTAACAATCATAATGTCTTGTTTCCTTAGTCTTCTGAAACTAAAAATTTGAGAAAAAAATAATTTTCAAAAGTCAAAGGGAAAAACAATGAATTAGAAAAAATATGGTTAAAATGACAGCATATCTGGCAGGAACAACAATGAAAAAATTGGGGGACAAAAGGTAGTCCTTTTTCCCGAGGAGACAAAAAGAACTATCACTGGTAATTGTCTACCTAGGTATATAAATAAACAATTACACCCTTCAAAAATAAATGCAAAATGAAAATATTTGCAGATACATAAAATTTACCATTTAATATTCTTTTGTAAGTGAAGTTTTAAAGGACAAACCTCATGAAAAATATTGGTTTAAGATGTAAGAAGATATAATAAAAAAATTTAGTTTTGCTGTTTTTCTTTGGTGTTTGATTTTTGTTTTTAACTTGTATTTAAAGTATCTGTTAATGGATGTTTCAGTTAGCTTTTCAACACTGACCAAAACACATGACGACAAAAACTTAGAGCAGGACAAGTTTATTTTGGATCACAATTTCAGAGGTTCAGTCTACTGTTTACTGACTCCTCCATATCTCTGGGCCTAGGTGATGCAGCACATCATGGTGGAAATGCCTGACAGAGGAAGTCAGCTCAGGACATGGTAACCAGGAATCAAAGAGAGGGCTCTACTCTGTTCACCATGTATAAAATATAAACTACAAAAGCAGGCTCCCAATGACTTACTTCCTCCAGCCGCACCCTATCTGCCTACATTTACCACCTAGTGAATTTATTATTGGATATTTTACTAATTAGATTAAGGCTCTAATAATCTAATAATTTTACCTCTGAATATTCTTGCGTTGTCTCATACCTGAGCTTTTGGGGGTCACCTCATATTTAAACCATAACAATGGATTTTATAAAAATGTGCATGCACACACACACACACACACACACACACACATACAAACACAATGAATACATAAGGAAAGATTGAGGCTACATATTTTACATATCTTGTATGAGAAAGAAAAGGTTGTTTTAAAAGCATGGTAAAATTTTTTTGCAAAATGCAAAACAAAAAATTCTTCACAAATTAACTTGTTTATGTTCAGAAAGTTCGTCCAGCAGTGTGAACAGAAAGATTTTATATGCTAAACAGAGAATTAAACAAAAGTGTAATCAACTTTTTGTCACAGTGACTAAAATACCCAATAAAAAATTTAGAGGAGGAATAATTTATTTTGTCTCACATTTTCAGTCCATGGTTGGCTGACTGCATTGCTTTGGGCTTGCAGTGTGATGGAATATAATGGTGGAAGAGCATAAGGAAGAAAGATGGTCACCCCATGGCATTCAGGAGGTGGAGAGAAAATGTGAGGAGGCAGCATTGAAATATAATCCACAAGGGTATGGTTCCTGTGACCTACTTCCTCTAGCCATGTTCCAATTGTGGACAGTTACAAACCATACTAATCCATTCAAATTATTTATTCTTCAAAGGGACAAATCCACTGCTTCATTTCACTTCTGAACAGTTCTGAATTGCCACATGAGCTTTTCAGGAATATTTCATATTCAAACCAATACTTATATAAATCAGTTACTTTTCTTTAGATAGGCATTTGTGATAGTTTATTTATTTGTCTGTTTCTCATAGGAGTTTCAGTTCTTTGGCTCAAGGTATTCTCCTGCCTTGGTCATCCAAATAGCTGGGAATAGAGGCACCACTGGGCCCAGATTTAACTTTTGATTTCTAGTTTTATAACTCATACGACTGAAAAATAAACTCTAAGTAGAAGCAAGTATTTATGACTATGTTCATAATTTGTACTCTCAGCACCTGAAACAATACCTGGCACAAATATCTGTTAACTAATGAAATAAAATTAATTCTTCAGTGAGATATATTGATGTGGTTTCTTGTACCTCAATTTTTAAAGCACAAAAAGGAATTTTATGTTTATACATTATAATTCTGTTTTGGGTTTGTTTGCTGATTTCAGTAGTGAATGTTTATTAAATTAATTGATACCTACAAATTTACTTTATTATTAAATTTACCTATAAAATGCAATACTTTTAGCACTATATAAATTAGCTGCTAATTTATAGAGTCAACAAATATTTACTTAGGAGCTATCTTTCTGAAGTACTCTCTTAGGCATTAGAGAAGAATTGATAAACAAGACACAATCCTCACTGTCACAGGAAACATGATTTATAATCATTCTGATAGATACTTTTTATCCTCACAAAACAATATTTTAGGAGCTTTTCTTAAGGTTATTTAATATCTTTTAAAATTAAATCTTAATTTATGCTATATTTGATGTCATATTTTAATTATGTAAAACTGCTCTTCAAACATTATAAAAACTGACCAAATATTTGCTAATTTAATGAGAAAAAAAAACAACATATTATGAACCTCATGTGCCAAATTAACAAATAAATGGTACATATATTTGTCATACCAGTACACACAAATATTTATTATGATAGATTATATATATATATATATATATATATATATATATATATATATATACACACACACACACACACACAGAGATGGATAAATAGATATGTATACAGATATATACTTTAATTCTATATTTTTATATATGGAAATTGTTGCAAGTGATTCAGTATTGTAAATACCAGAATGATCAATACATTTCAGGGTATATGTTATATTTCATTTATTAAAGTTATTCTAACCTTCTTGATGTGTCAATGCTTAAAACTATTGATATTATATTTTTAGATAGTGTGACAAACAATATATAAATTTTTATGGCTCTATCTAAAAAAATAATACCAATACTTTTAAGCAGAAAAAAATGGATATTTTTTTCTGCTTAATAGTTCAATGAAACACAGAAAAATGGATAATTTTGTTAGTGTGACAAACAATATATAAATTTTTATGGTTCTAACAAATTTATCCATTTTCTGTGTTTTATTGAACTAGGGAATTTGATTTCAGTCTACTTTTTTAAAATTTTATTTTATTTATTTACATTTTATGAGGTGCTGAGGCTTGAACCCAGTGCCTTACACATGCCAGGAAAGTGCACTATCACTGAGCCACAATCCCAGCCAGACATTACTTTTTAAAATAGTAACTACAAGACTTAGAAATTGAGGGGCTGAGGATATTACTCAAGGGGTAGTTGCTGGGAGCCATTAGCCAAGTAGGTATGACAATTTCCTTGCCAGCATACCCCATGTTGCTTAGTGGAAGGACTCATGGAAATAGGACATTTTGCAGTGACATTGCATGTATGTGACCTTGCTCAAGGACCAGGGCGGATCCGGGTTTAGGGTGTTCCCGGTTTATAATCCAGGTTTAGGGCGTTCCCGGTTTAGGTTCCAGGTTTAAGGTTTAAGATTATTCCTGCTGGGAATAGGGCGTATCCTGCTGCCTGAGTTCCCTTTGAGTTCTCACGGGATTCAGACAGTATTTTTTGGGAGACAGAAGCCCAGTGGGGGTGGATTTGGGCAGAGAACTTGGATTTCCCCAGAACGTGGATTTCCCCAGAACGTGATTGTAGATGGCTGGTGTGAGTTCGGGAATAAAGAGTTGCTGTTTGAATCTACAAGCTGTGTGGTGGCTCGTGATTGTGTGCCCAGCCAGACTGCAGCATTTGGCGTCCCGTGCGGGGAACTTCTGAAGCTTAGAGGTAAGTGAAATTGTTCGCCCCTGAGAAAGAGCAAAAGAATGGGTGATCATTTCAAAAAACAATGTGTTATTGTTTTGATTTATTTTGTTTTTATTTCAAGTTGCCTGTTCCTAGAACTTTCTCAGGCAAACTGGGGAAAATGGTTGACTCAAGGTTTGAAGTTATTCGCCTCCAAGCAAAAGAAATTGTTAGAGGAAGAAGGCACCCCAGTAAGACCAAGAACAGTTAGGACATATGTTGATACAATACAAAAATGTAGCCCATGGCTTTTTAAAGACAAGTTATTAAGTATATCAATGGGATCATCATGGTATCCTGTAGAAGGATTTTTCTTCAAGAAAGAGATGGCTAGTTTTGTTTACTACACTTGTCTAAGATCTTGGTTTCTACAGACATCTGATTAATTTACAAAGGTAAAGTGTTAAATCAACCACTAAATATGAAATCAAGTACTCTTTACTTATTAAGTTCCATAAGGTAATATATTTAAACATTATGTGTGTTTTCATAAATTGGTAAATGGAAAAATGTTTAATATTGCTTTGTGTCTGTGTCTTTGCTAAAACAAGGTTACTAAGTGTTAAGATTCTATCATGTGTAATTTATATACAAAGAGTAGAAAAATTTTCAGTTGGGTTTCAATCATAGTATTATAGTACCATAAAAAAATGAAAGTCTTTCATCTTATTAAAGTGGAGTAATTTATCTAAATCAGAAAGTTTATAAGAGTTGTTTCAAAATGTGAATTTATAAAAAGGGTTAACGGTTAAAAAAGAGATAGAAAAAGATTCAAGATGTGGAAATATATTTTAATATAAAAGGTTAAAGGAAAAAGAAATGTTTCTAGATGAGATAATCTCTGTGTGGTAAAGTAAAAAGTTGTAAATGCCATTTAAAAAGATTTAGAGGAAACTAGACTTACTTTAAAAGCTTGAGAAAGGAAGAAAGAAGAAAAAGGTATTTGTACATGGCAGATTGAGACAAAGCTTCTCAGTGGAGTTTAAAAAAAAAGCCTTTGGTTGATGGGCAGCCATGTAAACTAACATTGAAGCGATTTAAACAAAATCTAAGCCTCGTTTAAAAGAGTGAAGTTGTAGGTGGTGAAAAAGTACATTTAAAAGTACAGTATAGATGATAATTAAAAGGCTTTAAAAGGTTAAATTGAAGGTGGTTAAAATGCCTTCATGATGGAGGAAAGAAGCTTAGTTAATCTTAAAGGCATTGCTTTAAAAAAAATGAGAAGATAATAGGATAAAAGATTTAGATAAAGAAGATTAAAAATTTGAAGTGGAAAACTTTAAAAACAGAAGTACAGAAAGGTAAAAAAAGAGAGAAGATGTAGAAAGATAAAAAAGATATAGGAAGATAAAAAAGATGTAGAAAGACAAGAATTTTAAACCCACAAAATAGGAAGAAAAATAAAACTAGGAGGAAAAAAAGCAACTAAGGGTGAATGTACAAACCTTAAAAAAAAAAAAAAAAAACTAGAAGATAGAAATAAGATAAAAAGTGGTTGAAAATGTCAAGTAAGGTATTTCAGATAGAAAATGTAAAAGGCTAAGACAACTATTAGATACAGACATATACTTATTAAAGCAAAAAGAGGGAATTGGAAATATATCCCCCAAAGATAAACTTAAAACTTTTTTTACTCTAAATTTTTTAAATTTGGATTCATCAGGACTTAGTGCTGCGGAAAGACATATGTATCCAAAAAATGTACATAAGCCTAAGGTACTTTGGAAAGATATTCTAACAGGACAATGGAAAGGTCCTGACCCAGTGATTGTCTGGAGTCGGGGTTTTGTTTGTGTGTTTCCACAGGGAGAACAGCAGCCGATTTTGATTCCAGAGAGATTAACTAAAACAATTTCTACAGATGGAAAAGAAGATGATTTGACTCAAATCCATAACAGCTGATATCCAGAGCTCCAGCTTGGCCATTCTTACATCTGCGACAGTGATTAACCAGTGATGCAATTTTTATTTCCTTGCCAGCGCACCCCATGTTAATTGTGGTAGTGCTGGCATATCTTTGCTGATGGTGTCACCAGTGATGCAATTTTTCCTAAGGAGCCGTCAATTGGCTTGGTGTTATGGCATTTCTGTATCCTCCTCCCTTCTGCTAGTGATGGTCTAAAATTTGGGGGCCAATGGCTATATGCTGGACCGGTAGTCAGTGACAGGTATGATCCAATTGCAGTGGTATCAACCTAAGACAGGAGGCTGACGCCTAAAGGTCAGTTTTCCGATGACGGGTAAGAACCATATGTTGAATTGGACAACCTACCAGTCAAGGTCCTTAAGCCACATTGCTTGTTGTTTAATTAATCGGAAGGGGGGAGATGCTGGGAGCCATTAGCCAAGTAGGTATGACAATTTCCTTGCCAGCGTACCCCATGTTGCTTAGTGGAAGGACTCATGGAAATAGGACATTCTGCAGTGACATTGCATGTAGGTGACCTTGCTCAAGGACCAGGGCGGATCCGGGTTTAGGGTGTTCCCGTTTATAATCCGGGTTTAGGGCGTTCCTGGTTTAGGTTCCAGGTTTAAGGTTTAAGATTATTCCTGCTGGGAATAGGGCGTATCCTGCTGCCTGAGTTCCCCTTGAGTTCTCACGGGATTCAGACAGTATTTTTGGGGAGACAGAAGCCCAGTGGGGGTGGATTTGGGCAGAGAACGTGGATTTCCCCAGAACGTGATTGTAGATGGCTGGTGTGAGTTCAGGAATAAAGAGTTACTGTTTGAATCTACAAGCTGTGTGGTGGCTCGTGATTGTGTGCCCAGCCAGACTGCGGCAGGTGGTACCTGGCATGTGTGGGGCGCTGGGTTCGATCTGCAACACCACATAAAAATAAAGAATAAAGATATTGTGTCCACCTAAAAATAAAAAATAAAAAAAAATAAATATTTTTTTTAAAAAAATTGATTTACTTTCCTTGAACAAAAATTGATATTTTAATATTGTAAAAACTCATATTTTAGTTTTGTGCTCTATTTGTCATATATATTTACCTTCAATATTTCATTAATTTATAGAAGCATATTTATTTTTATCAACATCTATAGTATCTGAATATCCTATAGCTATTACTTTCTTTTTATTTTATATAAAAATTTTTTAACCACAAGTTCATTCATCTTTTAAAATTTTTTCTATTATACAGTTTTGAATGTATAGATTTTTATATTATATATATTTAAGAAAGTTTGACATATATTCATAATTACAACATTATTAACTAATATTCATTGATTGTCACAGTTACAAAATAATTATGGAATAAAACATTTCTGCCATTGAGATCATAAGTCTTTCTTTTGCTATATTTGGAACCAGTTGTTTAGCAAATCAATATCTACTACAAAGAGGCTCTGCCCCTTTTGATGAAAGATCATTTTCGAAGCTAAAACATATAGCATCTTACCAAGACTCAGAATATATACATATATATTTACATGGTAGTTAGACCATTTTTAGACCCTCAATTTCATCTGAGAATCTTACTTGGCTGTTACTCAGATATATCCAATAAAAATATATGGAAAAGATAAAACTAAAAACAGAAAAAAATAAAGTTGTATGGCAAATGTTCTGAAATCCCAAGAACTGCATACATTCAAACAATCCTTGTGACTGGGACTAAGTCCCATTGAGACCTGACTCATTGGGAAAACTGACCTATTCCATCAAGTTATGTTTTACCAATATAAAAACAAAAATAGTAACTTTTTATTTAATTTTTTTTCTTTTCTAAATGATAGCAGCAATTGAAAATATGCTAATTTCTTGTTAAATAATTAACAAGACTGGCTCTGGTTTCTTAGATATTTCCTAAACTTACTTTCAGAATTACTTATGATACTATTAAATATTGGCCAGAGGATGGTACTTACTCTTGTAGTTCATGAAGTTTCCTGGGAGTGAAGAAGATACATATCTTCAATAATCCAATGGAGGAAATGAAATGTTTCATCTTTGGATATTATGAAATACCTAATAAAAAATTCACATGCACTCAAAGCAGGAAGAAGTACATAACATTGGAGCCTTGTTCAGATTTTCTCTGGTTTGCAATTATATACATATACATACACAGAGATATATTTTTTAAAATATATATGTACTTTAAAAATTATCTATACTTCAATATTATTAATTTCCTAATTGAACATATTTTGTTTCTGAGTTACCAAGAAGAACATATTCCTTTAATAAAATGCTGTTCTTTCCAGGCACTATTGAAGCATAGTCCTTAAAAATAATATTTAATTATTTCATCTTAGGAACACAAAATTTTAGAATTTTACATTAAGCTTACAGATTTTGGGGTTTTTATTTTAAATCCTGCAAGAAATATACTAAAAATATAAAATATTCAAATCTACATGTGTATTAGTCATATAATAGTTAAGTGGGAGCTATAGACCTTCAAAAGAATGTCTGATTCCTATCACATTTATTTTGCACAAGTCTATAAATTTATGCTATTGAATTAATACCCTAACTGGAAATTTGAACAATGATGTTCTACATAGTCCTCAAGAAATTTCAGGACCTCCCAAAATTATTGAAATAATTATGTATTTCCGTACATTTATTACATAAAATGTTTTTACCTTAGAATAATTCTTTGCATATAAAGTTTTCCTTTCTTTAATTCCTTTTTTTATTTTCCTTTTCTGTTGATTTTTTTTAGCCTTGGGAATAATTTTAGAGCATTCATTTGAATTATATTTTAAGTATTAGAGAGAAATTTTTCTTACAGAATAGTCAAAAAGAATAATGAAAACAATTCAGTGATTACAGTATCTCACAGTTATTTTAAAATAACATGATGCAAAATATTCCTGCTTATATCTATTATTTATCTCTTATAATTATGGTATATCATTCCTCTTGATCTCATATATCCAGCTCTAATGCTTTCTTTTGTAATTTCTCTTTCTACTTCTCTGAGGTCTCTGATTCTTCTATTGCTCTAAAATAAGGCAGAAAAAAATATTTATTTAATTTACTGCAAATTAACTCACTTAATGTGTATGAAACAAAATCCATATGTTTCAATATGATAGCAATCAAAATTTAAAATATTTTACTTTTACCATATTTTAATATATTTAGTAACAATAAAAATTTCTCTATACAAACTCCCAAATTTCATCCCACTTTCAATTTGGTATTCATATTCATTAGATAGATTCTTTATAATGTATCAATCCTAATTTACTACACATGTTGAAAATATGATATTTTATCATTAAATTACTGACTCATGTCTTTGTGATATGTCTTAGATTAAATTCTGACACAGTTAAATTTGAACTTATTTGTCATTTTTGGTATATCATTAAACATTTTATTTGGGATTTCCATCTATAATATCATAAAGATGTGTAAAGTGAAGTGGTAACTTAATTTTACTTTTTCATTTGTTAAGAAGTATATAAACAGGAGTCAATTTCTGTCCCCTTGATACATGATACATAATGCAACATCTATTTTAAGTTGATATATATATATATATGTTTTAGTCTGTTTCTGAGTTTCAACTTCAAATTGATTGTTCTGTTTGTCTTACAGTAAACCTGTAGTATTATTTTAAAGATATGAAGAATTTCCATCCAGCATATTTATTGGCATATTTCAATAATCATAAAAGGGATCTTTTATACAACATCATCAATATTGTTATTTCCAGAGACAAAGGAATGATGCTGAATTTTATAAGTGCCTCTCGTAGTCAGCTATTTTTTTTTTTTTAAGCTTTGGTCATTTGCCTGAAGAAGCTTTTATTGCCTGATAAAATTTTGCTTCTTAGTTTTCAATCATAATGATGATTCTTTATTTTACTTGTCTGTTTTTATTACTTCCAGTAATATGCTGTTTAGTATAAGAGATATATGGCAACATTTATTCATGAATTATTTGTAATGGTAATGATTCTTTTTTTTTTTTTTGGGAGAGAGAGAATTTTAATATTTATTTTTTTAGTTTTTGGCAGACACAACATCTTTGTTTGTATGTGGTTCTGAGGATCGAACCCGGGCCGCCCGCATGCCAGAGGAGTGTGCTACCTCTTGAGCCACATCCCCAGCTCTGTAATGTTAATGATTCTAAATTTTGAAATATAATAAATAAAATAGCTTAGTAGAATATCAAATGTTACAGGACTACTTATTTTACCAAGAAATATATACTGTTTGTAAGTGGATATCAAATGTTGTTTAATTTATTTTCTGCCATTATTGACTATATCATGACATGACGTTGAACTTTCTAATGATTCTATTTGCCATCTGTACATTATTTCAAATTGAAGTACAAGTTCAAATATTTCCCCTTTTTTAAAACAGGGTTGTTTTTGCTTATGAAATTCTCAGAGTTCTTTTAAATATCTGGTTAAATATCCTTCACCAGGTACATTATTTTAAAATATTTTCTTCCAGTCTATGGATTGTCTTTTTATATTGCCAACAATATCTTTCAAATGGCAGTTCTTATTTTTTATGTAATCAAATATTTATCATTTTTAATTATAATGATTTTAATGATTTGTTTAAGCAATTTTCCAAAATGCATCAGTTGAACTGCATATACTTTTTCCTATGAATCTCTTTTGGACATCTGTTGAAAAAAAATGTGTAATACACATATAAATGTTGTATTCTTTGACAATGGTCTATTCACTCATTTTAAGATTAATACCACACTATCTTCATAATAAAACTCAATGTGTGATAGTTAAAGTCCTCCAACATGGTGTTCTTTTGGCTACTATAGCTCTTTACATTTCTATATTCACTTCAGAATAGCTTGTTAATTTAAGTGAAAAAATATGCTATTTTTTTCTTGAATTATATTAAATCTAGATCCTAATTTAGGGAAAGAGAAATCTTCACAATTTTGCTTCTCTAGCCATGATCATTGCATATCTTTGCATTTGTTTGAAACTTAATTTTCAATAATTTTTTTGTAATACAAGATTTATATTGTTGGGAGTCGCCCTGGCTCCAAAGACTAACTTCCCCATCCCCCAAGAAAAGCCATCCAATGGTGAGCCCTGCTGGCTCACATGATCCTTACCCACCAATCAGACTAGCCCTGCTGGCTCACATGATCCTTACCCACCATTCAGAAAGCTCCCATGCCAACTGTCAAACCTTTCAACCATTAACCTGTCATAACTGTCAAACCACCCCCAGCTCTATAAATATGGAGAGCTGTTCCTCAATAAATGGGCATTTTCTCTGATGACTAGCCTTGTTTGTTCTTTCATATATACCCTTTGTTAGGTTCAACCCTAGTAGTCAATGTTTTTATGATGTTGACAACAGTCCTGGTTCAATTTCAGTTTACATTACTTAATTATAAATATATGGAAAAATGATTGTTAGAAATCAAGCATATAGTCTGTATCTTTAATGATCTTCACATTATTTTTTCATTCTATCCCTAGATAATTATGTCATTCACAAAGAAGAAATTTTGATATCCTTATTTCCAAATTAGCTGACAATTTTTTTCTTAAGCAATTGCACTGTTTAGATCATCTATAACATTGCTGAATAAAGGTAAGGAGAGGGGCTTGGTAGCCTACTGGCTGAAATATTTAATATTTTCATAGATGTCCTTTCCCTGGTTTAAGTGTTTTCCTAGTTTATCAAAAGTTTTTTTTTTTAATTTTTAAATCAGGAATGGATGGTAAATTTCTTAAATTCATTTAAAGCATCTTTTGAGAAAACAATGTCTCATTTTTTTTCTAAATTTCACTGATTAGAATATTAATGTTGTGCTCGCTTCGGCAGCATATATACTAAAATTGAACGATACAGAGAAGATTAGCATGGCCCCTGCGCAAGGATGACACGCAAATTCGTGAAGCGTTCCATATTTTTAATCAATGGATGTGTAACTGATGTGATTCTGCAATCTGTATATGGGGTAAAAATGGGAGCTCATAACCCACTTGAATCAAAGTGTGAAATATGATATATCAAGAACTATGTAATGTTTTGAACAGCCAACAATAAAAAATTAAAAAAATGAATATTAATGTTTAAGCAACTTTGCATCCTTGGGATAGACTCATTTTTATTGCCATATTATCTTTTTTTTGCATGTTGTTAAATCCAATTTGCTATTTAGAAATCCATTGATATGTAGTTTAACTTATTCATAATGAATTTATGGTTACATTATCAGAGAATTTGTGTCAGCATATAATGAATTAAAATATTTCATTAGCAGAGTGGTTGTTCATGCCTACAATCCCAGTGGGAGGTTGAGGCAGGAGGATCCTGAGTGAGGTCAAAGCCAGCCACAGTAACAGTAAGATGTTAAGCAACTCAGTGAGATCCTTTCTCTCTATAAAATACAAGAACAGGCTGGGTATGTGGCTCAGTGGTTGAATGCACCTAAATCCAATCCCTGATTACCAGCCCCCACTCCCCAAAAATGTTTTATCTTCAATTTGGGGGAAAATACTTATAAACTTAGTATTAATTCTGTTTTAAATGCTCCATAGAATATACCAGTGTAACTATTTAAGACTTGAGTTTTCTTTGCATGAGGAATTTTTACCTATAATTTAAAATTAGGTATATTCAGGTTATCTATTACTTATTTGATGAGCACTGTAATCTTTGTCTTTAAAGTGATGTGCTCAGGTCATCTCATTTGTCAAATTTTTGGTATATATAATTTTAAGATAATATTTAGATATTCTGTATTGACAATTCATGTCTTCTCTGCCTTTTAAAATTAATCTAGCTAACAGTTTAAATAATTTTGCTAATCTATACAATTAATTTTGGTTTTATTGATTTTCTATTGTTTTAGTTTCATATTTAAACAATTTCTTCTGGGGTATTTAGTAGTCTACCTTCTGCTAAGTTTAAATTGAATTTACTTCTCTTTTTAAACTGCATAACAGTGGAATATGAGGTAATTAATTTGAGGCATCTTTTTACTCATAATATAACCAGGTAGTAATAAATTTATATCTAGAAATATCCCACTTTGGAATTTCACATTCACTCAATTGAAATTGTAATTTCATTGTTTTTGCCCCATGATCATGATTCTACTTCCAAATATTTGGGAATTTTCAAGATATCCTTCCTATATTGATGCTTAAGTTATTATGTATAGCCATTATACATTTTTTAAAAATATTTATTTTTTAGTTATAGGTGGACACAATATCTTTATTTTATTTGTGTGTGTTGCTATGGATTGAACCAGTGCCTCACACATGCTAGGTGAGTGCTCTACCTCTGAGCCACAATCCCTGCCACAGAATACATTATTATTGATGAATATTTTCAGTTTATCAAACCTTATTTTAGGCCTGAGATTATCTTATAAAGTTGGAAATGTTCCACATATATTTAAAATGAATGTTTCTCTTCTGTTGTTGGGATGAGATTTAATATGAATATCAATTCAGTTAGATTAATTGATAGCATTGTTCAAATCTTCCATTTTTTACTGCCTTTATGTGCACTTGTTTGATGTTTTAGAGAGAGGTTATATAATCTCTGTTTCTTCTTGGAGTTCTATCAAGTTTTGCTGCATGAATTTTTAATCACTGATATTAGATACAACACTTTGTTTTTTACTACTTTTCCTTAGTGAATTGAGCTGTTTAGCATTATGCAATGCATATTTTTATTCCTAATAATAATATATATGTAATTCTTTCTTTGATACAACTTCTTTTCATATCTCCTTTTCACTTTTACTAGTTGTTTGGAATAGATTTTTTTTAATATTTATTTTTTAGGTGTAGATGGACACAACACAATGCCTGTATTTTTATGTGGTGCTGAGGATTGAACCCGGGTCCTGCCCGTGCTAGGCAAGCGCCCTACCTCTGAGCTACAATCCCAGCCCCTGAAATAGATTTTTTTAAAATAAATAAGTTCTTTTATATTTTATTTTTATTCACCTTGGTTTACTTAATTCTTTTAAATGTTTACTATGTATTGAAACATTACAGACATTTATATATTTGTGAGGTAAAAATCATGTTATAATATTCAACACAAAGTGAAAATAATTAATCCAGTTAACCTCTTAATTTCTTCATCACACCAAATATTTAACAATTTTTTGTAAGAACATTTGAGATTTACTCTTATTTATATTAAACACTGCCCTTAACTATTATCTATATTCATCACACTGTGTGATAGACCCCCCCCAAAAAAAAGAAATCAGACATTCCTCCTGAGTATTTGTACCCCTTGATTATCAAGTTCCAACTCCCAAGCCCCAGCTTTTAATGACCACTACTCTAATCTATGCTTCTGTTTTCAAATGTTTTGTTTTTTTTACATATAAGTGAGTACGTGCATTATTGGTGTTTTGTGTTTGGTAAATTTGCCAATATTCTCTAATTCCATCCATGTGTCACAAGGGACAGAATTTTTTGTATTTTGATGCTGATTAGTATTATATTGTGTATATATTTTATACTTCCTTTATCTATTCAGATATTAATGGACACAGGTTGACTTTTTAGCAGGTGTTATGAATTGTGTTGCACTGAGCTTGGGCAATCTGGACATCACCTTATCATCTCTCAGTTAAATATTCAGAAGTAGTATTGCAGGATTTTATGTTAATTCAGTTATTTATTTATCGAGAAATTGCCATACAGTTTCCCAAACCAGTTTTACTATTTTAAGTTCTCACCAACAGCATATGAGTGTTCTCAATTCTCTGTATCTTTATGTATACTCGTTTATGTTGTCTTTTTGATAGTTTACATTCCAACATATCTGAGTTAATATATTCTTGGGATTTTGATTTTCATTTCCCTGATGATTAGTGATGTTGAGCATTGATATTTTGTCTGGTCATGTTCTTTATTGCTTTATGGTTTACATTTTGTAAATAATAACTTTCCATATTGTGATATTATACTAATTCACATGTAATATAAAAGATTTAATATATATATATATATATATATATATATATATATATATATACTCATTTAACATGTATAGTAATTAGCATGTAGTATGAATGTAGTACATTTCCATTCTTTTTCTTCCAGTCCTAGTATTACTATTGTCATACTTATTATTTCCGTATATTTTATAAATCCCATGATGTATTATTATTATGAATGAATGGCTTTATCTGTTGATTATATTTTAAATACATTAATTTTATTAAATAAAATCTTTAATCACTTCATCATTTTTCATTTCTTTGTGAGAGTACAAGTTTCTCTGTTAACAATATTTCTTTTACTTGAAAGAATTCCTTTCATATTTCTTGTAGAGTGGTATGCTATTGATAATTCTGTCTACTTTTGTATGTCTGAAGAAGTTTTTATTGAACTTTAAATTTTAAAGGTTTTTCTACAGGGAAAATAAGTCCGTGTTGATAGTGGCTTTTCGTTTGATATTTTAAAGTAGTTGTTTCACTGTCAGTAGTTTACAATATTTTTCATAAGAAATGTGCTGCTTAGTTCTTTGTTCCTTTGCACAAAAAATGTTTTTCCCTCCATGTTTTTTTTGTGCTCTCTCGCGCACTGTCTCTGTATATCTCTCTTTCTCTCCAAACAACTTTTTTTATAATGAATTCAGTTATAGTTGTTATCGCTTCCAGTTTTATTCAGATTTATGTATCTATGAGTTTGTAGTTTAATCAAACTTTAACAAATTTTACCATTGACCTTTAAGAAGGTTTTCATTCTTTTTTCCGTATTATCCTACAGCATTCTAATTTTTCACGTATTTTGATAATAAGTCATCCCACATATGTGATCTCTTCCTTGTATTGAGCCCTTTACTCTATGTGTGATTATTTTGGATAGTGAATACAGCTATTTGTGTACAGTAGTTTTTCCTATACCACGTCTGATATGATGATATTTCTGATTCCCTTAAAGTACATGTAAGGAAATATAGCTTTATTTCACATTTTATTTACTTTTCTTTTTGTGTGTTTTTTTACAAAACAGTTCTCTTCTTAGCCTCCTTAAACTTTTATCTAGCTTTTTGATCATATGGACTACTTAGCAGCTTTCTAATTTTTGTGATGCAATCATTGTATCATCTATGTTGTGTTTACATCAATTTGGAATAATTTGTTTATCTCTTTACGGGCTATAATTGCGTAGATTTTTATTCACTGAGTGTTTTTGTTCAAATGCCAAATCTTATGAATTTTAACATGTTGGATGCTGGGATGTATAAAAATATTACCTTGACTTTTTTATATAATTTTAAAATATTTAAAATATTTAATTTTTAAATAAAAAATATAAAGTGCTATCTCCCACTAGCACCAAATATTTTGTATTGTATGATAATATTTGCTACTAGAATATTCACTTGATTTATAGTTAATTCACTAATTAATTTATAATTAATTTATATAGTTAATTCATATTTTAAGTTAAATGCAGTACCTTGATTTAAACTTCTATTTTGAATTTCCTCTCCTTCTTGCCTTTTTTTGATTGATCAAATTCCTTCATCAATTAATGTGTTTACTCATGCATTCTTATATTATTATTTCATTTATATGTATATAATTCAATAGGAATCATTAATGATTGGAAAATCTTTTGAAAGAACTGCATTAAGTAACTTTACATACAATGCAACAACCTATTAGCTCTTTAAGCCCATTGACATTCTACTTACATTTTACATCAATGCCGTCACTCATAAGCCTCAGGAGACTTTTTTTCTGAATTGTTGATGTATAATTAATGCATTTTAATTGTATATATTTAAGGAGTATACCTTGATATTTTGATATATATATATATATACACATTTTGTATGATTACCACAATCAGGTTTATTAACTTATTTATCACCTCAAATAGTTAAGTTTCAGAAGATATCATTGTACTTATTATTTTTAAAAGCCAGTATTCACATATATTTACTCTCTGTTGTAATTCATTCTTTATTACATAATCTCATTTTATTTTACTTGTATTCATTATGATTACTCTTTCTTTGAGTCTGATTCCTAATGACAACTTCAGAATGTTTTCTCAAAAAAATCTCCATCTTGTGATGCAAATATATATATATATATATATATATATATATATATATATATACTTACAGAGTAGATACTATTAAGTTAAGGATTCTTTCTTATTATTTCTAATAGTTTTATTTCATTATATTCTGTCATGAACTCCTATTATGTTAATTTACCTATCAATAATTGTAATGTTTTTATATAGGTTTTATTGAATTTTTAATTGTTAGGTATGATAATTGTTGTTAGTGTGCCATTGAATGAGTTTAGAAAAACTTAGAGTCATATAATAATTACCATAACAAGACACCACAGTAGCTTTAGAGTCATATAATAATTACCATAACAAGACACCACAGTAGCTCAGGCCCAGCCCAGATCTGCCCACATAAACCTGCTTGGGATCCAGTCTCACAGTAGGCTCAGAAACATCCTGCCACCAGCAGACTCCCACCAGAGCTCATGCACAGAACCACCACCCTTGCCCAACCTGACAGCAGGGTAGATCCAAATTTGCAACCCCACACAGACCTGGGAGCCCAAACCTAACCCACTTCCATCTTGGGATACTGCAGACATCGCCATAGCCTTCCCCAAGCAGTAGCCCCTACATTTTTGGCAACAGACAGGGGATAAAAGCACCTGCATCTCAAAGACAGTGTAAGGCCTACCCTTTTGATCCCAAGACATTACTTCCATCTTGAGGCATATCAACTATTATTTTGAGTTACCTCAGCTATTGCCACCACCAAGTTTAGTTGCAGTAGCATACAATTAGGGACACCAGCAGGGTCTGGAAGCCCAGCATCAAGTTGAGGTGCAGACAATCTGCATGGATTTTATAAGAATACAGGGTACAAACCATAATATCTCATATCCACACAGCAAGAAAGGAAGACACAAAGACAGCATTAAAAAAAAAAAGGAGGAAAGTGCTCAAACAAACCAAGATACTACAATAACAGAACCCATGGACAGTGAAGTTGATGAAATGTTAGGGAAGGATTTTACAGGCTCATAATTAAAATGAATGGTGAATTAAAGAATGATCTAAATGAGCAAATATGGGCAAAAATCGATCACTTCAACAAAGTGAAAAGAAAGCAAATACTGGTAGCAAAAGATTACTCCAAGAAAGAGATAGAGACTCTGGAAAAAAAAAAGTCAGAAATTCTTGAAATGAAGGAAACAAAGAACTAAATAAAAAATGCAATAGAAAGCATAACCAACAAATGAGATCAGTTGGAAGAAAGTACATCAGATAATGAAGACAAAGTATACAATCTGGAAAATAAAGTTGATCACTCAGTGAAGATAGTAAGAAACCATGAACAGAACATCCAAGAATAATGGGATGGCATCAAAAGAACAAATATAAGAGTCATTGGGATAGAGGAAGGCACAGAGTTTCAAACCAAAGGAATGCACAATCTCTTCAATGAGGTAATATCAGAAAATTTCCCATGCATGATATGAATTGGAAAACCAAATACAAGAGGCTTACAGGACACCAAATGTACAAAATTAAAACAACTCTACATCAAGGCACATTAAAATAAAAATGCCTAGCATACAGAAAAAGGATACACTCTTAAAAGCTGCAAGAAAGAGAAATCAGATCACCTATACAGGGAGATGAATTTGTATTTCAACAGATATTTCAACCCACACCCTCAAAGCCATGAGATCATGGAATAACATATACCAAGCTCTGAAAGAAAATGATGCCAACCAAGAATATTATATCCAGGAAAATAAATCTTTAGATGATGAAATAAAAATCTTCTGTGATTAAAAAAAAGCTAAAAGAATTTTAAAATAGAAAACCTGCACTACAGAAAATCCTCAGCAAAAGATTTCATGAAGAGGAAATTAAAAAAAAACAATGATGAAAATCAGCAGAGGGAGGTATTACATTAAAGGACAAATCATGTCTCAATAATAATCCAGAATGTTAATGGTATAAACTCACCAATAAAAATATATAGACTAGCAGAGTGGATCAAAAAATAAAATACCCAATGATATGCTGCCTGCAAGAGACTCATTTCATAGGAAAAGACATCAACAGACTGAAGATGGAGGATTGGGAAAAATCATACCCCTCACATATACTGCAGAAGCAAGCAGGGGTTTCCATCCTTATTTCAAATAAAGTAGCCCTCAAGCTAATGTCAATCAAAAGGGATAAAAAAGGACACTTCTCAAGGGAACCATGCAACAAAAAGGCTTACCAACTATAAATATATATGCCCCAAACAATAGAGTATCTATGTTCATCAAAAAAAACTCTTCTCATGTTCAATAATTAAATAGACCATAATACAACAATTTGGAGTGACTTTAACTTTCAGAGGTGAAAGACTTCTACAATGAAAACTACACAACCCTAAAGAAAAAAAATCAAAATAGATCTACCAAACAAAAGCTGGAAAAAGAAAGTATAGAACTCAAGGTTACAATCAATAACTTAGACTTAACTGACATACACAGAATATTTCATCCTTCAATGGACAAATACAGTTTCTTCTCAGCAGTATATTGACTCTTCTCTGAAACAGACCATATACTATGCCACAAAGCGATTCTTAGCAAATATAAAAAAGTAGAGATACTACCTTGCATTGTATCAGATCATAATAGAAATAAATTACAAATCAATGATAAAATAAAAAATAAAAGCTACTTCAACACCGGAAGACTAAACAATATGCTACTGAATGAACAAGGTGTTGTAGAAGACATCAAGGAGGAGATTAAAAAAAAAATTTAGAGGTGAATGAGAAAAATACAAAATCTCTGGGGCACTGTGAAGCCTGTTCTAAGAGGAAAGTCCATTGTATGGAGTTCATTCCTTAAAAGAAGAAAAAGTCAACAAATAAATGACTAGTATTACATCTCAAAGTGTTAGAAAAAGAAGAAAAAAAATCTATACCAAAAGCAATAGAAGACAGGAAATAATTAAAACCATAGCTGAAATCAATGAAATTGAAACAAAAGAAACAATTGAAAAAATTGACAGAACAAAAAGTGGATTCCTTGAAAAAAAACTAATAAAATTGACAGGCCAATAGCCATGCTAATGAAGAGAAGGAGAGAGAAATCTCAAAATGCTAACATACATGATGAAAAAGAAAATATCACAGAGACAACACAGAAATACAGAGGATAATTAGAAATTATTTTGAAAACGTGTACTCTAATAAAATTTTAAAAAAATGAAGGCATCATCAGATTTCTAGAGTCATATAATTGGCCCAAATTGAATCAGGATGATATATATATATGATTTAAACAGATCAATTTCAAGTGACGAAATAGAAGATATCATCAGAAGTCTACCAACCTAGAAAATCCCAGGACCAGATGGATGCACAGGCTGGCCCTATAAGACTTTTAAAAAGAACTAATACAAATACACTTCAATTTATTTCAGGAAACAGAAAAAAAAGGAGCACTTCCAAACTCATTCTATGAGGCCAACATCACCCTGATTTCGAGACCAGGCAAAACCACATTGAAAAAGAAAAAGAAAGAAAAAGAAAAGAAAACTTCAGACCAATATCTCTAATGAACATAGGTGCAAATTTCTCAAGAAAATTCTGGCAAATGAATACAAAACATATCAGAAAGATACTATACCATGATCAAGTGGGTTTTATTCCAGGGATGGAAGGTTGGTTTGACATATGGAAATCAATCAATAAATGTAATTCATCATGTCAATAGAATTAAAGATCAACACCATATGACTGATCATCTCAATAGACACAGGAAAAGCATTTGACAAAACATAGCACCCCTTCATGTTCAAAACCATCGAAATACTAGGGATAACAGGAACTTATCTCAACATCATAAAATCTATCTATGCTAACCCCAGGCCAACAAAATTCTAAATGCTGAAAACATTTAAATCATTCCTTCTAGAAACTGTAACAAGTCAGGGATATCCTCTTTCACCACTTCTATTTAACATAGTTCTTGATACACTGGCCAGAGAAATTAGATAGATGAAAGAAATTAAAGGGATATGGATAGGTAATGAAAAAATCAAATTAGCAATATTTGCTGACGTATGACTCCATACCTAGAAGACCCCAAAAATTCTTCCAGAACACTTCTAGAACTAGAGAATGAATTCAGCAAAGCAGCAGGATACAAAATTAATACCCATAAATCAAAGTAATTTCTGTATATAAGTGACAAATTCTCTGAAAGGGAAATGAAGAAAACTACTCCATTTACAATAGCATCAAAAAATAAATAAAATAAAATACTTGGGAAATAACGGAAGAGGTGAAAAAGCTTTACAATGGAAACTACACAACCCTAAAGAAAAAAAAATAAAAATAAGACCAAAGAAGATGGAATAAGATCTACCTTGTTCTTGGAGAGGCAGAATTAATATTGTCAAAACGATCACACTACCAAAAGCACTATACAGACTCAATGAAATTCCAATAAAAATCCCAATGATATTCCTCAGAGAAATAGAAAAAGCTGTCCTGAAATTCATCTAGAAAAATAAGAGACCCAAAATAGCTAAAGAAATCCTTAGCAAGAAGAGTAAAGCAGGTGGCATCACTATACCAGAGCTTAAACTATACTACAGAGCAATAGCAACGAAAACATCATGGTATTGGCACCAAAATAGACTTGAAGACCAATGGTACACAATGGAGAACACAGAGACTAACCCACATCATTACAGTTATCTTGTATTTGACAAGATGTACATTGGAGAAAAGGCAGCCTCTTCAACAAATGGTGCTGGGATAATTGGAAATCCATATGCAACAAAGGGAAATTCAATCCCTATCTCTCACCATGCACAAAACTCATCTACTAGGAATCAAGGACCTAGGAATTAAACCAGAGACACTGTATCTATTAGAAGTTAAAGTAGGCCCAAATCCCCATCATGTTGGATTAGGCCCTAACTTCCTTAATAAGACTCCTGTAGCACAAGAATTAATATCAAAAATAAATAAATGTGATGGATTCAAACAAAAAGCTTCTCCTCAGTAAAAGTAAAAAATCAGTGAGGTGGATAGAAAGCCTACTAATTGGGAACAAATTTTTACCACACACATGTCAGATAGAGTACTAATCTCTAGAATATATAAAGAACTCAAAAATCTTAACCCCAAAATAATAATAATAATAATAATAATAATAATAATATATAACCCAAGTAACAAATTGGCCAAGGAACTGAACAGACATTTCTCAGAAGAAGATATACAATAAGTTAAAAAATATATAAAAAATGTTCATCATCAATAGCAATTAGAGAAATGAAAATCAAAACTACTCTAATCTTTCATCTCACTCCAGTCAGAATGCCAGGTATTAAGAATACAAACAAAAATAACTGTTGGTGAGGATGTGGGGAAAAGGCACACTCATACATTGCTGGTGAGACTGCAAATTGGTGCAGCCAGTATGGAAAGCAGTATGGAGATTCCTTAGAAAACTGAGAATGGAGCCACCATTTGATCCAACTATTCCTCTCCTCAGTCTATACACAAATGAATTAAAACAGCATACTACAGGAACACAGTCACATCAATGTTCATAGCAGCATAATTCACAATAGTTAAACAGTGGAATCAACCTAGATTTCCTTTAGTAGATGAATGGATAAAGAAAATGTGGTATATATACACAATGGAATATTATTGAGCATTAAAAGAGAATAAAATCATGGTATTTGCAGATGAATGAATGGAGCTGGAAACATAATGCTAAGTGAAAATAGCCAATCCCAATAAACCAAATGGCAAATTATTTCTCTGATTTAAGGATGCCGATCCATAATATGCTGTGGGAAGGGAGGATGGGAGGATTAAGTGAACTCTAGATAGGGCAAAGTGGGAAAGGGGAGGGAGGGGAAGGGAGGGGGCATAGGAGTAGAAGAGAGTGGAATGCGATGGTCATCATTACCCTAAGTACATGTATGAAGACATGAAGAATGTGACTCTACTTTGTGTACAACTAGAGACATGAAAAAATGTGCTCTATATTTGTAATATAAATTTTAATGCATTCTGTTGTTATATATAACAAATTAGAATTAAATTTTTTTTAAAAAATTAGAAATTACCATATCATAAAGTATGTTTTTATTACACAAGTGCCCACTCAGAAATAATGCCTTTCCTCTCCCATATCTCCTGTTAGCAAGTGACATTTATTTCATTACACAGTTAGTTTTGTCCAGTAAATCATATAAAGAAAGATTGTATAATAGAATTGTCTATGATTAATTTATAGATAATGTGTTGAAGAATCATTCAGAATTACTTTCTCTTCATTTAAATGTTGTTGCATTGTATGGAAAGTTTTACTTTTATAAAACATTTATTTATTTACTAGTTAAAGAATAGGTTTGTTGTTTCCAATTTTGTTTTGGTTATAAAAATACCCATTGACATATTTGCATACAGGTTTTAGTGTAATACATTCTCATATCTACTGGATAAATGCATAGGAATGAGTTGCTAGTTTATGATTTTAAGTATAAATTTATTTTGAAATTGGGAAACTAATGTGAAATGCGACTATACTGAACAAAGTTTTATTCCTATTAGAAATGTAGTAAGTTCTGTTGGATATCCAAATCACATTCTCACCAGCAATTGATCCTGTTAAATTTTTGGCTCTTCAATCTTTGTCTCACTCCCTCTGATGTAGCCACTGTAAAGTTCCTACTGACATGATTAAATTTTCATTTCCTAATGCCTAATAATATTAGTTATATTTTTGTCTCCTTGTTTACTATGCTTGTTTCTTTCTGCATGGAAAAAGCATAGGTACACTCTATTCTGACTTTTTAATAGCTTTGAAAGGCAGACTTTTTTTTTTTAATTTTCATTAAAGAAAAGTTATGAACACTTTCTGTGCTTCTTGTGTTATTTCTAACTGTGTTTTCTTTCAGAATATCTGTATTTTGTAGATTTTATATTTATGTCATACATAAACACATATATATTTATATGTTTGTGTATATATGTGTGTATATATATATATATATATATATATATATATATATATATATTGATTATCAGGCATAATTTGGAAATATTGTTGGTTTCATTCCAGACCACATTAGTAAAGCAAATATCACAATAAAGTGGGTCACATGAATTTTTATATCTCAGTGTATAAAATATTATGACTTTACTACACTAAATTTGAAGGTAGAATAACATTATTTCTCCAAAAAATACTTTATTGACCAACATGTTAATTATTATTTGAGTGTTCAGCAAGCTATAATTATTGGTTGATGGAGGGGTTTTCTCAATATTGATGGCTACTAACTATAGTTATGTTTAATCTCTTAATATAGAGGAGATAGTGGCAATTTCTGAATATAAGACAACAATGAAGTTTGCCTCATCAATTGGCTCTATTTTATGAAAGTTTTCTCTATAGTCATGAGGATGTTTGATAGCATTTTACTTACAACTGAACTTAATTAAAAATTAAAATGATTCCTTTCAAATATGCCACTATTTTATCAAGTAAACTTATTTAATATTCTAAATACATTGTTAGCATTTAAACAATGTTCACAGGATCTTTATTAGGAGAAGTCCTCATTTTTAAAAAAAAATACTTTCTTTGCTCATATATAAGAAGCTGCCCTTTTTCCATTAAAATTTTGTTACATGAATGCAGTTCAGCCACATAGTCATGTCTACTTGTAAGGATGAAAATAAATTTGCACTCTCACCAGCCACAATCCTACAGAGCCTTCCAATATGTCATAAGGCATAACCTGATAAAATAAGTCACTTTCACAACCCTGATAAGAGTCATAGGGTAATATCAGGGCCAAAATCTCAAGATCATAGGTTCTCTAAGATGTGAGATGTCCCTAGAAACCTGGTAACAGCTGATAGGGACCCAAAGGGCAAGAAGTAACTCCCAAAATTTCTTATAAATGATGGAGCAAATAAACAGACATTTGGACCACCTGACACTGATGCACACAAGCCTAAGAGCCTGAAGAAGACCTGGACTGATAGCCCAACTCTTCTCATCATCTGCCTGATCCTCTGCACAATCTTCACCATTCTCAAACTCTACAGCAGCCTCTTGCTTCTGGTGAAAAAAGCGACATCCCCTTACTGTCTCCTCAGCCAGCCATCAACTCCACCCCAAGAGAAGCTTCTGTCAGTTCCTGACCTGGTTGTTGTGGTCTGAGTGTGCATCTACTGGACTTAAGATCTAAGACTTAAGACTTTAAATCTAACATTTAAGCTTAGCATGCAAAGGGAATGTGTGTAATAGGTCTTTCATGATTAAGTGTGTTTGCAGTGCATAGAAGATAACAGAATTGTTTGCTTTGAATGGATTATGTCTATTGCAGTGCCCAGCATTATGGATAGTCATTCCTTGATAAAGGACCTATAGAGTGTAATAGGGTTGAGTGGTTTTGAGTGAATAAAGCATTGAAAAGGGCACAGCTTATAGGCATTCTTTATCTCCCCCCTTGACTGCAGATGTCATAGTTTTGCCCATTGCGATACTACTTTTAATTTTACCTATTTCGATCATATTTTTATTTTCTTATTTCAGTGAAGACTTGAGTCCTTCAAAGTCATCCATGAAGGTTAAAATCAACTTCTTTCAAAAATCCTTTCAAAATCCTATCAATGTTGATATTTTGATTTTCTCCTTTATACTACAAATATCTTAATAGCATTCAGAATAATGAACATATATCAGAAAGATTACTGTTGATTTGCTCATATTCATCAGAGAAATCATCATCTATGAAAGTTATAGCCTTAGAAAATTCATTTTTTAAATAATAAGACTCAGAATTCAAAATTATACCTCAACCCATGGGTCACAGAAAAATGTGTTGGCATGCAGAAAAACACACCATTAATTTTATTGCATATCTTCAACAGAGTACTTGGGTGGCTGCTGCCTTGTCAGTGAACAGTAATATTTTAAAAAGAGTCATTTTTACTGAGCAATATTTCTCAACAGTGGAAAAGAGATATTCTTTCATACAGGCTTTGTTCCTGCATTTATAAGCACTGGGCAGAGTAGATTTGGTGAAATTCTCAAGAGTCACAGGATTTTTCTACTGGTAAATGTGGACTGACTTCTAAAACATAAGTCCCCCTGTCCTTTGAAGCTTTGTAGACAGGCATTAAATTTTCTTTACCTTTGAAAGTCCTAGAATGTAAATTCTTCCAATATGAGATAATCTGGCCTATATTGAGAATCTGTTGTTTAACATAGATATCGGTTTCTGTCATATTAGCTAGATTTTTGGCAGTTTACTCATCTCAATCAACCTTTAGATAATTGAAAAGAGTTAGTTCCTATCTCTGGATTAGGCTTTGGCATAAGGGAATATGATCACAGGTTTGATTTATTCAGACTACTAAATATTTCCCCATGACACAAATAAGGATTTGTTACTTTGTTATAATTTGTGTTTTCACTGTGTCAGCAATTTTAATTTCAATAAAAAAAATTTCCCACATCATTTGTTGAAGAGGCTGTTCTAACACCATTGTATATTTATGTCACTTTTGTCAAGAATCAGCTGCCTGTGGATGCATGGATTAGTTTTGGTACTTTGTTCTGTTCAGTTGGCCCACATATGTATTTAATGGCTCTATCTGCTTTTGATACTACAGCTCTGTAATATATCTTAAAATCAGATATTGTGGAGCCTCTGGCTTTGCTCTAACTGGCTCAAGTTTGCTATGGTATGAGGGTATTTGGTGCCTCCGTATCTACTGGAAGATTTTTCTAGTTCTATATCAAATGCCATTGATATCGTGTAGGGATTGCAGTGACTGTAGGTCACTTTGGGTAGTATGAATATTTTAATATTAATACCTATTATCCATAACCATGGTACAGCTTTCCTCCCATTAAACCATTTAGTGTCTTCAGTTGCTTTCATCTGTGCTTGTAATTCACATTTTAAAATAATTTTACCCCTTAGTTTATTCTCAAGTACTTCATTCTGTGTGTGTGCATGTGTGTGTGTATGTGTGTGTGTGTGACTATTTTGAGGGGGATTGCCTTCATAATTTTTTTTTTTAGCAAATACATATTTGGTATATAAAGCCTAATGATTTTTCTATGTTGATTTTATATCCTGCTATCTCATTGTATCCATTTATAAGTTCTAAATGTCTGTTGGTGGAGTTTTTAGTTTTTCTTTGTATAGAATCAAATCATCTACAGTGATAATTTGATTTCTTCCATATGATTTGTACTCCTTAAATTCTTTACTCTTCCCTAATTGCTTTGTTAAGTATTCTTAGTACAATTTGACCCATGCCTTTTTTCCTATACAAAATCAACTGAAAATGATTTAAAGACCTAGATTTTCTTTGAACCTATGATGACAAAAATAAGTTACTGTTTTTTATAGCCATTGAGTTTTGGTGTGTTTTGTTTCACAGCCTCATTGTAACAATTACTTTCTATTATGACAAACATAGGTTGTAAAAAGTTTTAATTATCTTTTTAATATGCCTTTGCTTTTGAGTTATTGTTCAGATTCTCACCAAAAAATTGAAGCTTTTTCTTAGGGCACAGCTTTTCATGATTTTTTTTCTTTTTCTATTTTTTTTAAATCTCTTCCTGTTTAAATTTTAAAAAAGCTTAATTTTTTTCTAAAATTTGTATTTTTAATTTTTAAAAGCTTATTTATTTTTGATTTCTTGCGTCCTCAGCTTCTCTCATCTCCCAAGACATGTATATACAAACACAGCTTTTGATGAGACAAATGCCTCAGGAAAATTGTGTTCTCAATTGTGAATGTGTTTTTCTATTTGAAGAATCATGATTCACTAATCCTTATACATTTCTATAGTCAAAGACTTCCTGTTTCCTTAAGACATTGAAACTGCTCAAATATAGGTTGTATTCTATTTAGTCAGGAGAGCCTACACTACCAATCACTAAAGACTTCAAATAAAAAGATCATGAATCTACTGTCCTTCCCATCCCCACAGCCCCACCATTTCCCTCACTGGCTGTGGGGTTGGGAAGGAGTGATTCTACACCAGAGGAATGAGAAGTTGTGCTCCATCTGTGTACAATGTGTCAAAATGAATTCTACTCTTATGTATAACCAATTAGAACAAAGTTTTTAAAAAATAAATAAATAAAAGCGATACCAGTAGAATAGAAGAAGGAGATGTGGGGGAGAGAAGAGGGAAAGTGGATGTACTGGGGAATGAAATTGTTCAGATTCTACTTTATTATTGTGTGCTCATATAAATAGATTATAACAAACCCCACTGTTATATATAATTATAATGCACCAATAGAAAGGAAAAAAAAGATCATTAAAAAATACACTTTTCATTATAACTTGGCTTCTCAATTTCCAATTTTTTCCCCAATGTCTCACAAATATTTTTTTTGATCTTTTGTAAATATATATTTTTTTCTCTAGTTTTCAAGGTATTATCAGTGGAAGGTTTTATTTGATATGAGTTACCTTGTTGTCACTGCAAGGAGAAATCTCATTTTCTTTATAGGTAATCTTCACTTTTTTTCCTTGTGGCAAGTACACTTTCTAGATGTGTTGAGGTTTGACTACACTGAGAATTTGTATTTATTTACCTTAGTTGAAAGTCAGCATTTTTGAAGAACACAGTTTTTTTAATGATTTTTAATTTATTTTAAAATCCATTATAATTGTGTAAATCATTGTTACCAACATTGGAAGTAAGTCTTTAAGACATTGCTAAGTTTCTTTTTATATAAGTTCACTTTAGCATAAAAAATATAAAGTACTACATATGTAATGCATGCGTATATGTTTGTGAACATTGACTGTAATAATATTTAGTAGGAGGGTAAAACACATTCAGCAAAAGAATGCAACTGATAGAGGTGCTTGCCATGTTTGGATACCACAAAAGAGACAAAGGCAGCAACTATATAAAAACAACGTAAAAGTCTGGCAAGGAACATACAACCACAGATGGTTGTAGGTGGCAGTTTCTTTAGCAGCAGAAACAGATTTTCCTGAGAAAATGTTTCGTCAAAACTTTGCTTTGAACCAGTCTGTTCTGCCATATTGAGGACAATATCAAGAAAAAAAATTTTGCTAACACACAGGCAGCAAAACTTGAAGGGTATGCATATGGTAGTTACACTAAAAAGAGAAGGGTAGAACAAATGTAAATTATTAGTCTCTTTATTATTTTGTGTGAAACAAAACAGTAAAATAGGTAACGTAACTTCAGAGCTCTCTCCTAACTTCTGTAACAATAGGTTATCACAGCTTTACCTGTTATCCACTTTTTCTAAGCCTAGAATAATTCAATGCCTTATAGCCTTCATAAAGCATTAATAGAGCTCAAACAAGAAAGTTTAAACTTACACAGGTTCATTGTTGCCAGCTGGCTGGGCTGGTGAGATGAGCTGGGTTCAAAGGAGCTGGCTGCAACAACAAACTAAGAAAACAGCAAAGAAACCATGCAACACTCAAACATGAGTTTCTAAGGTGGAATTGCTCTGTGACCCCCAGGGTCAGCTCCATGCTGGATACTATTGGAAAAAGCAAAAGAGAGAACACCAGAATACCCCTTTTAATTGGGGAAAAGACGTTCAATAGAATATTCCACCCAAATAAGGCATGGGATAGGGTTTTGAAAGGTGGAGTCTTGCTAGGTGATCAGCAGATTGATTGACATCTTGGCAAGTCACAGCACCTGTGTGAGATCACAGGCAGAGTGAGAAGAAAGGCACACACAGTCCAATCAGTGGACAATGCCAGACCAGTCTCCTCATATGCTCAAATGCACATAGCTTACCCATACAGCCCATGATGGCTCGCAACAGTTCATGTTTACTTTTTTTTATAAAGCCTTGTAATTTGAGATAAAATAATTTGGTATTAATTGAGTCAACCCCAATGATTAAATTTGAAAATATAAAATACAATAAAAAATATATTTTCTCCAAAATACTGTATCATTGTTAATAGTTTATTTCACCAATGCTTGTTTTTCACTGTAGATATGCTTTACAATTAATTATTTAGTCATTATAGGAAGCTTTTTACAAAACATTAGCATCAATTGGCATGTAGAAGTGCGGTGGTTGTTACTCAGTACTAAATATTTATCACATCCTTTAAGACTTCCCTAGCATTTTATCTATTGATGAGACTTTCTTGCTATATACTATCTTCTATTTAGTTGACATAAAATATTAGTATAATTTTATTGCTAAGAGTATAGGTTTCCTCCCAAGAGACCCCTTTAACCTTCAATTTCTTCATCTAGAAAATAAATGCATTTCTACTTCTTATGTTTTTTTATGAAAAAATGGAAAAAAAACAATTAAGATAATTCCATAATCTAACTTAAGTACTTAATGAACATTATAATACCCAATGATCTCTTGTTTTGGCTGTTTTGTTTTGCTTTTATTTATTTATTCTTTTTTTAAAATTGGTGTTTTATAGGTATTCATAATGATGGAATTTATTGTGTTATACTCATATGGGAATATAAGCCTAATATGCTTAAAGTAACATATGATTAAAATATTTTTAAATTTGTATAAACAGAATGATAGTATCACAAAAATCATATTAGGGACTTGTATATTTTTAACAGTTACTGATCTGATGAACTCTTCTTTATTATTTCACTTTTTTTTTTCTTGGTATCAAGGATTGAACTCAGGGACACTCAAACACAGAGCCATATCCCCAGCCCTATTTTGTATTTTATTGAGAGACAGGGTCTCACTGAGTTGCTTAGCATCTTGCCATTGCTGAGGCTGGCTTTGAACTGGTGATCCTCATGTCTCAGCCTCCCAAGCTGCTGGGATTACAGGCATGCACTACTGTACCCAGCTATTATTGTTTTTAGTATATACAATATACATATATTTTTCTTCCTTAATAAATTTTATACAACCATTTCTCATGTGTTGTTTTTATCTTGAAGGAAATTAATGTCCTTATCCTTCAAATATGTTTTTTATTATTGTTCCTATCTTCAATTTTGCATTTGAGAACTTGAGTTCTGGGTTCAGAAAACAATTTGGATTTTCTTTAATATTCTTCTTTTGATCTAAATGTGAAGCATATACCTCAAAATAAATATATCAATCATAATTTAAAAGTTCTTGAAAATATGCATATTACTTAAATTACTTTAACCTTTTGATAAATGCTGGGGCCTATAAGAAAAAGTAAAAACTGATATTAGAGAGTTTAAAATGGTTAAAAATATTTGCTTTGTACTTCAGATTATAATAAAGTAAAAACTATAAATCTTTAAATCATGATTAAAACAAGCAAACATAAAACACTGAATCCAAAAAAAAAAAGAGAAGAATTTGCTAAAATTGCTTACCAATGAAAAGAATGAGTTTTAAAGTCACCAACAGAGCCTATTTAGTGGGTTTCAAGTCCAGGAGAGCCTTTACCCAGGGGAAAAATGGATCTATAAACCTTCTTAGAGATGGAGCTGTCAAAAAATAACTGGGAAACTAAGTAGGACAAGAGAAAGAAGTTTAGAAACAGAAAGTCTGGGAGAGAGGGTTATGATTTCATTAATCTAGTGTTAAAAGGTTGAGTTAGAAGAAAATACAGAAAAGTACATACTACTAACTTTGGAAAGAGCTTTTCTTTAAGTATCAGTGTTCCAGAGAAAGGAAAAAAAGAATTTTTAACAAATTTTCACTTCAAGTGATTTCCATAGATGTTATTTTACAAGTAAATACGAATATGAAAACCTAACTTTTAGAAGTAAATACGAATATGAAAACCTAACTTAATCTTTGGAAAACATTAAATCTATACTTTCTTTGAATAAAACCAAAATTCATTTGAGCACATAATATTTCAAGAATATGTATTTAGGGTAAAATTTGTTGGCTCATATTATATTCTCATTTCATTTAAACACTTTTATTCTTACATTTTTGTGTGTTTCAGCTATCCTATTATACTATCTTACTATCTATGTGTGCTTATAGTACAATAATTTATTTTATTTTGCTAATTTTCTTATAACTTAAATATAGAATGCCTTTGCTTTTAGTTGACCACTAGGAGTTCTTAAAATATTAAATAAAAATAATTAACATAACCACAAATAACTCTGAACTAAGTGATCTGAAATGGAAATATGATAGATGAATGCATGGCAAGTATACACTTTTAAATAAAATCAGCCTTGGAAAACAAAAATAAATTACAGAATATAAATTTTCTCATGAAAATAAAATGGTTCTTGATACGACATTATACTTGAAACTTAAAGATATTTGGATCTAGAAAGTAATAATTGACTTACCCAGGTGAGAATTTTAAAAATGTCATTGGCTCCTCAACTCTATACTTCTAACATATAGCCTTGGCATATTTATTATCTATTGCCAAACAAAGAAGAGCTTCCCTAAAATTGTATGATTACAATACAGAAAATCAGTAAAGGTAAAAAGATGAAAGGAAAGAAGGAAGGGGAAACAAATAAGGGAATGAAGATGAATCTAAAAAATAAAAGAAACCTGAAAACTACTACCTTAATGAAATAAATTCCCAACAGAAAGCTGCCTTCATGAAAACGTTGTTCAAAATGATTTGTTAAAAGTTATATTAGAAAATACAAAATATTAAAGTATTATTATTTCCATCGAGCATTGCTTTGTCTAATCATTAATGGCAAAATTTTGGTAATAAAAAACAAGGAAGCCCAGTAACACCTTTTCTTATGTTCTCTCAGCAAATACATAGTGAGGCATTTCGTACAATCTGCTTCACAAATGTTAGAGTAGTGAAGAAATCAGTGATGGGATTTTAATGGGAAAAATCCAAGTAAAAGAACTCAAAAGTTTCCAATGGCAAAAACACACAAAAAGATCAAATTGGTGATTCTCCATGAAGTACAGATAGCTAGGAGAGAAACTGGAATTAATGAGAAGACAGAATTGATAATCCTGGGTGCATCGCTATATGTAATTCCTACATCCTTTAATGTGCTATACTTTAGGAAATAGAGACAGATTGTAAAAACAAGACTTGAATAAAACAAAAACACTCTTTCAACACAAAAATCAGTACTCTCTGAAAGGACAAAATATTATTAAAATCTGTGCCTTAAGATAGTAATGTTGCTGGTATAATGCCTGGCAGTTTGGTTTATTTGTTTTAATACTCTAATTGGAGTAATAATGGTAAGTGTTAATAACTGTAAAATCCATGGTCTTGCTATATTCTGTCATATTTTTTTCTGGATACTTGAAATCACTGCAGTTTAAAAGAAGTGTTAGGCCAGGCACTGTGGCACTCATTTTTAATCCCAATGATTCTGAAAGCTGATTTAGGAGGAACAAATTGTTCACATCTGATCTCGGTAACTTAGGGACACCCTGTCTCAAAAAAAAAAAAAGGATTGGGGATGTAGGTTAGTGGTAGAGTACCTTAGGTTCAATGCCCAGAACCACACACACACACACACAAACAAGTAAACAATCAAACAACAACAACAAAAAAGGTGTTATAGTCAAGCTTAACAGTAGATAGCACGACAAGAAATGATTGGGGGAAAAATGGTTCACAAAACGATGGACATTCAAAATATCAGAGGAGAATAATAAATCATGTAAATTTTAAAAAATCCAATCGAATTTTTATGTCCTGGATTGTAGTTTAACTTTTTTAGAACTCTTATGGTGAAGATGCTCCACTATAATGTAAAAATAGCATTTCTGAAATTATTGTGAACATTAAATCTAAATTAGCATATAAACCTCTTATGTACTTTCAAAATCTGATATTATTTTTATGTGTAAATATATATATTCTCATTAGCTTTCAGAGTTAAACTTCTATCAGAGTTAAGTTCATTTTCCCTAGTTTATTTTGCATTGCCCACAAGTAGAGATTAACTTTATTCTATAATATGTATGCTCTGCCTTCTCTAATTCAGCATGTCTCCCATTTTTTCACTGTTTGAAAAATGTATCTCTAATGACCACTTCTTATAAAAACTATTTCTATTAGATGGATTTCAGAACTATGACATCTATCTTACTGTCATATTCTCTAATGGTATCACCAAATTTTGTGATGCCTATCATATCATCAATTTTCAGAGATATTTCATGTTTTTTTACAATTTATATATAAATAGTCTCCCCACATGGATTATAAATTGTTTTTGAGCAGGAACTGAAGCAAAGTAGCAGGAACAAGTTGGAATATTTGGGTTCGAATTTTATGATCAACATAGAAACCTCCCTAGAATTCTTGTCTGTGTAACATAGGATTTAACAAAGTAATTTGGGGCAATCCCAATCAAGTCAGACATGTTTGCACTAACTCTCGGCTTTACCTATAGCTTTCAGAAAATCAAGAAGATGTTTTTGTTATTTAGGTCAGGAAATTCAGTATACTTCTATAGATGTGTATAGCATCATGCCATATTTTGATTCAATAGGGCATGCTGGGAAACATGGTAGTCATTCAATCTGCCAGCCAGGCTCTTCTACATATTTGCTGCTGCTTGAGAGGGAATATATATATATATATATATATATATATATATATATATATATATATTTCTTCTCTGTCTTTCAGTTTTCAATAGGTTCTCTCATAATATCACCTCAGCAGCAATGGAATAAAAATAAAGTAACCTATAGCCAAATAAAACTACAACACATAGTACCTAGACTTCAAAAACTCAAGCAAGAAGAGAGTACATTTATTAAATTTTCAAAATTGTCTTCAGCTCCTGGCTGTGTATTTGAGAGAATATATCTTAATTTTTTGAAGTCATATTTATTGAAAAGTTCTTTCAATAAGTTAGTTAAAGGCTAAAACTTTAACCTCACAATATTAAGGCTAGTAATAGCATATTAAATCTATATTTTTATCTGTGTAATAATTAGAAGATTATTATATAAAAAAGTTTATAAAATATATTAATTTCATTCTCATATGTATTATTTGTTCATTGACTTCATATAATAGCCTGAATGTCTTCAGAGTAAATAACAAAAACATCAATTAGATTAATGGCATATATTCTTGATTATCCACAATTTCTTTCTGAAATCAAAATAATCAGTTTGATTCTGAAAGTGAAAATTCACATCTGAGAAACTGTTGTTGTGCCTGATGAGTGTGGACAGGTAAATTGTATATATGCTTTGTTTAGTTCTGCTCTTCTCTGTGTGCTTCAAATTCCTGTTATGGGGATTGCCATCTGTTGCCAGGATATCATAAATCCATAGAAAATTCCAATCAAACACAAACACTACACATTTACAACGTCTTCTGCATCAATGACCAAAAAATTGACCACAATAAGTATTTCACTATCAAATAGTATTTAAAAAGTTAAAAATGTCCAAATGTATTTTTTGTTGTTGCTGTTGTTAAAATTAGCTCATTGAAATTATTTAGAATTTGGGTATCAATAGTGTTTAAATAAGTCTTATTATTCATTATACTGTTAGAATCAATAAACTGGCTTTTCTAGTCAACATTATATTTCTGAATCTAACTTATCAGTTATGCAGATGACTCAGGTAATTGTAAAATTAATTTTGTACATTTTCTAAGTAATCTTAAGGACACATTTTTTTATTTTAAAATTCTATTGTCTTGAGGCATTTTCAGTTCAGCTTAAGTACCTTAAACAAAAGTTACTGAAGAAACAACATGAAATTATGTCTTCAGTATAAATGCACAAATTAGGAAAGGTTAAGGAACAGAATTAAGCTTGAAGAGTGTCAAAGAAATAAATGGAAGTGTGTAAGCCCTGGAGCAGAACCAATGATGCTGATAGAGTAGGCAGAGCTCAGCTAGTTTAGAACCCAGCTAAATTAAGAAAGAACATTGCTGTGCTCAAAAGAAGAGGAAGGAACTCTAGGGAAAGCTTAAGAGTCTGTTAACAAATATTCATTATAAATTCTGTACCAAGAAATGGATGTTAGCTGTTTCAAACTCGTCTATGAACTCTGTACAAACAAAGGCATTTCCAAATATAGTGAAGATGGGTTAATTAAGAGAAAATACTGGTTGCTACTTTTATTAGACTGTTGTTTTCTCATCTTGACTTTTTTTTAAATACATAAATCTCCATTTCCAGTGACAACAGATTAAGTACTACTTGATCAGTTACATAATTGCAGATTTTAGAATAGACAAAATATTTTAATATTTAATTAAAACAATAATTTTAATATTTAATATTTTAAAAATATTTTAGTTTGCTCTTTACAGTCATTGATCAAGTTCAAGTTTATAATTCATGGTAGAAGAGAAGGTCATGTGGTGATCCATTGGATCTACATTGCTATATACGGCATTGAGTAAAGAGTAGGGGTAAAAATTAAAAAAAAAAAAAATGATGTTCCCCAGAGCAAAACTGATTCAGGTTAGAAACAGAGAGGCAAACGCATCTGAAATCCTCAAGTCCCTAAAGCATATGGTTGTACAAGTGGGGGAGGCTTAGATATCATGTGAGTGTTCACCCTGAATCCATGGATGGCAGTGAGGCTGTGTTCCCACAGCAGAAAACTCAAAAGAGGACATCCACTTATCAAGCACAGCATAGATTTCAGAGACAAATAAATGTCCTGGAGCTCAAAGAATACTGGGAGATTTTAGAGTTTTGGTTCATTCCATATAGAGTAATACATTTATTGCAAAAGGCACCTGCCTGAGACAACTCTTACTTATAAGAATTATATAATCATATGTGAGAATTAATCATCTAAATCTGCTCTAAAAAAATAAATTCAATATTTTACAGATCTTCAAAGGAAACACATATTACAGTTTGAATCCTGCTGAGTTAGAGTTTTGGAGACACATTGGACTTTTTAAAAAATCCTTCCTAAAAAATCCTCAGTTTAAACATGCAGAAGATCAAGATAGTTAGCCAGTAATTCAACTACCTACAAGAAATAAAATCAGCATATGTCCCAGGAAAATACCATAACATATTGTATGCTTGGTGTTACATAACAAATCTGTAACACCAAGCATACAATAAAAAAGAAAAACATACAGAAACACATGAACATTTCATTAATTATAAAAAAATAGAGCACTTAACAAAATGACTCTTAGATGACACGAATATTGACCCTAGGAGAAAAAGATTTAAAAGAAATTGTTTACAATATGTTCACAAACATTAAAAATAGTCAATGAATTTAAAAAGGAATTTCAGCATAGAAATATATACTATAAACAATGTAATAAAAATATAAAAATTGAAGAGCTTTATATTTGAAAACAATTCATCATACAAATATTCAGAGTACAGACTCAGTGAATTTGAAGTTATTGGTATGAATGGTCAAATCCGAGGAACTGAGAAACAAAATTAAAGAAAATTAGCAGAGGCTAAAGGAATCTGTGACACAACAAATATCTAATGTACCTATATCTAGAATACTAAAAGGAAAATAGATGATAGTGGGGCACAAAAAACGATTCAAAGGCAAAATACCAAAAATTTTCTAATATTCAGAAAGAAAGTTCCTAATATATAAATTCAGGAAAGCTTGTGATTTCTTAGAAGGATAATACAAAGAAAACCACAACTACTTACATAATAGTCAAACCCACACAAAACAGATGTGGAGAGGAAATATTACATTTTTACCTAAACAAGAGGAAACCAAGTATACAAAAGTGGCTGACTATTCATCAGAAGCAATGAAGGTAGATAATTACTTGGCATTTTTAAAATGTTGGAAATGGGGGGAAAACAGTTTCTTCCATCAACTCAAACTCCTTACTCATCCTTCTTTAGATTTGACTGGTTAGTGAAATACATTTTTAATTTTTATTTGCAAATTGATTCTAATATATAAATGAATTAATTAATTCTTCCTTAACTGAATTTGTCCTGGTGATACAACCAAAACCAAATATTTCAGAGTAAAACACATAAACCCAACTTGATTTTCTTTTTTACCTTCATAAATATATTGTATTTAATCAACACAGAATACTATATAATATTGTGTGTTTGTGTGAGAGTGTGTGTTTGTGTGTGTAAATACAGGACTTTTTCCCTGGCACATACCATAGATCTTTACATCAGCAGTTAATCCTTTCTGATAATGTTTAGTTTTGTATTGTTCCTGCTATAGTGAAAAGTATATAAGCTCATTTTTCCAAAGAATGAATAGCTGTGATAGACAAATTGTAAGTGATCTATTAGTATTTCATAAGTGTACAAATTAAAATGGATTCCATTCCTCTGTTCTAAAACAAAAATAATATTTCTATAAAATAAATTACTCTCTCAACATGTTTGACCTGAATATTTCAAATTTATTCTATTTATATTACCAAACAATATAAAAAAGAGAACACAGCCAGGCACTATTTTGCATGTCTATAATCCCAGTGATTTGGGAGGTTCAAGCAGAAAGATTACAAGTTGAAAGCCAGCCAGTAACTTCGCAAGGCCCTAAGCAACTTAGTGAGACTATGTATGTATGTATGTATGTATGTATGTGTGTATATATATATGGGCTAGGGATGTTGCTGATTGGTTTAGTGCCCCAGGGTTTAATTCTCGGTATGAAAAAAAAAAAATTGCAAACATCACCTATTATTCCTGGAAATCTCTATTCTGTATTCACTCATTGACATCTATCATTAAGTTTTCTTTCAGATTTATACATGTAAGAACTTTTCTTTTTTCATAGTTGGAAGAAATAATATAATACTAACACCTAATTGAAGATTGACAATTCAACTGAGTTTACCAAAGCAAGCATGGACATTTATATGAACCAAGAAGGAACTATCTTGAGAGTGAACTAAGAAGGAACTATCTTGAGAGAGGAAGATAATTATCTGAATGATTGGTAATGAAAAGTTTGGATAGGGCCTGGGGTTGTGGCTCAGTGGTAGAGCATTTGCCTAGCATGTATGAGGCACTGGGTTCGATTCTCAGCACCACATATAAAAAAGTTAATTAAATATAGGTTATTGACAGCGAAAAGAATATTTAAAAAAAAAATTTTGGATAAATGTTTTGACATAAATAAGAGGAAATTCCAAAGATAGTGCTGCCAAAATGCCTTTTTATTTATTTATTTTCATTTTATTGTTTTTGTTTATTTACTTACCACAGAAAAAAAATCTGACTCTATGATTTTTATACTTTAAAAGCAACTTTACATACATCCACAATACAGTATGTCTACACAACAAAATATTTTATGTCTAATAAATTATATCTTTCAATAAGATTAATAGCACATTTTTAAAATATACTAAATAAATGAGAATATTGAAATTTGCATAAGTTATATTCCAAATTTTATGAAAAAATGGTTAAAAACAATAAATAACTGATGATTGTTAAATAATGTGTTAGTAACTTAACTGTTAATATTTAAGATATTTCATATCAAAAGAAAAAAATGTAAGATGAAATTATATAAGTGGAAAAAAGACATTCAAAATTTAGAGTTTTATAATGGAAAAGAAATCTGTTAAAAATTATTTCTGAATGAGTCAGAGCATTAAAAAATTTTAAATGCTTGCATTTTTTAATTAGCATAAAGAAATGTCACTAGAACTAGAATAAAATAATCAATGTCACAGACATGTAATTCTTCTGAAGAAGTTTTTTAATTATCTAAAGCTTATCATTCAAACCAAGTGTATACAAAACACAAATAACTATATCCATAATTTGAGGAAAAATCAGAACTAATCTATCAGTCATATTTACAAAAAGGGAAATATTTAATTATAAATTTATTCATAACTAAAATAAATTTGCCTCTGTAATAATACAATATTTCTCAAATTAGAAAAAGCACTTAATACATAAAAATGTAAAATATAACTTTTCTTTCTGATTTCTTACATTTGTATTTGTATTGTTATGGAGCTTTCAGCATATGTATATCTGATATAAAATTCCTTAAAAGAGTCAATAAATTCTAACTCTAGTTATACAGTGTTATAGTCACATATGTATTTTTAATAGAACTTGTGAGGTTTGGAAACATGAACTATGAATCTGATACTTACACTAAGAAATTATAAGTGTCAGTGCCATTTCTCCTAAAGGTTTGTGTCTGTGTCAAGTTATAATACTTTGGTACACAGACTATTTATTCAATTTCACATATTTTTATAATTGAGTTAATGGATGAGTGAGAAAATACAATGATTCTCTATATGTTTGTTCATTTTTTAAGATTAGAAATTAATAAAATGTGGGTAATGTTCAAACAAAGATAATTATTGATGTCCTCTGTTTCTAAATTGAGTATCACATTTTGATAATCAAAACTTTACCAATCACTATCCAGTTTCTTTCTCTTTAAGAAATCAGTTTGAAGAATATTTATCTTTACCAAAAGCCTAGAACATAAAGAAATGTAAAGAAAGGTAATATGTAAATCATGTTCTTAAAGAACTATTCCAAGTGATTTTCAATACATTCATGTGCATTCCTGAATAGTGGTAGATAAGTACAGTTTTCCCACTTTCATATTTCAAATGTTTGAACTAGGGACATGTTATGTCCTTACAGATAACTACTGGACACCTGTTATGATGGTCACTTCCTTTGAACCAGCTCTCATATATAAACACACTAAGAGGAGAAAACGAGCTAAGCTCATAAAGATATGCTAGAAGCATATCTGGAAGGAGTAGTCAGTCAGTGCTTCAAGAAGAACCTGTCAGATTTAAGACAAAAGCAGTTAAAGATCCTGGTTCCTCTTTAGAGTCCAGGGCAGAGGCTCAGTACAAAATAGTGAGATAAATGGAGAATGTATTCACCCCAAAAGTCTCTTTCATATATATATATATATATATATATATATATATATATATATATATATATATATATATATATACTAAGTGTATGGTTAAAAACAATATATATATATATATATATATATATATATATATATATATATATTACATACATACAAACATATTACATACATACTAATGACAAAGGGTATACCAGTGCCTAAAGAATTTTGGATATGCCCAGGATATTGATCAAAGACATGTAAAATTCTGAACAGGTAATTACGGTACCATACTACAGACAGTAGCTTTCAAATATTCTATTATAGCAACAAAAAGTGAAAATTGGTCTGAGTCTTCACTGTCTTCTTTTTTATTTTACTTAATTTTATTTGTTCTTTTTAGTTACACATGACAGCAAAGAATGTTCAAAAAAAATATGAAAATATTTCAGAAAAATAATTATCTATAAACCTGTGCTTCAAAATGAATTTAGTGTTATGCTTATGTATTTACTTTACATTTTTTTATTAAATTCAATTAAAATTAATTTTCTGACTGAAAATTCTTTATATCTTTAAATACAAAAATGTTTCAGTCCTTTTGAAATTTAGATTTCAAGTCCTACCATATAAAAACATATAATTGCCTATTGAAAATAGCATTTCATTTGAAAAATAAAGAATTTGAAGAAGAAATAATCTAGTAGGTTAGTAAAGAGTGTCTTTGATTTCTGAATTGCATAGAAGTTTCAAAAGACATTGCACAAGGCATTTAATCAACATCTAATTTAAGATAATTTGAGTCACAATTTCTAGTAAGAATACATAAGTGTTCATGTATGTAAATAATATAAAAGCAAATACAAGAGCTTCCAATTACTCCTGCAAGGTAGGCGGGCCTGCGACCCACCGGCAGAAGAGGAGCAACGGCCTGCTGAGAGGCAGAGCCGCCCCCTCCCCCTGCGCCAGCAAGGTAGACGGAACTGTGACCACCCACAGAACAGGCCCAGCGGCCTGCTGAGGGGCAGAGCCGCCCCCCACCCCCAGCGCCTACAGGCGGAACTGTGACCACCGACAGAAAGGGCCCAGTGGCCCGCGGAGGGGCAGAGCTGCCAACCACTCCTGCAAGGTAAGCGGGCCTGCGACCCACCGGCAGAACAGGCGCAGCGGCCTGCTGAGAGGCAGAGCCGCCCCCTCCCCCCGTGCCTGCAAAGTAGACGGAACTGTGACCACCAACAGAACAGGCCAGACCTGAAACCGACAGACAGAACAGGCCCAGTGGCCTGAGGAAGGGTAGAGCCGCCCCCCCCCCCGTGCCTGCAAGGTAGGCGGACCTGCGACCCACCGGCAGAACAGCCCCAGAGGCCTGCAGAGGGGCAGTGCCGCTGCCTGCGCCTGCAAAGTAGGCAGAATTGCGACCACCGACAGAACAAGCCTAGCAGCCTGCAGAGGGACAGAGCCGCCACCCGCGCCTGCAAGGTAGGCGGACCTGCTACCGACCGGCAGAGCAGGCCCAGCGGAGTCATTGGGATACAGGAAGGGACAGAGTTTCAAACCAAAGGAATGAGCAATCTATTCAATGAAATAATACGAGAAAACTTCCCAGACTTGAAGAATGAGACAGAATCCCAAATCCTAGAAGCCTACAGGACGCCGAATGTGCAAAATCATAAGAGACCCACACCTAGACACGTTATAATGAAGATGCCCAACATACAGAATAAGGAGAGAATTTTAAAAGCTACAAGAGAAAGGAAGCAGATTACATTTAGGGGTAAGCCAATCAGGATAACAGCTGATCTCTCAACACAGACTCTGAAAGCTAGAAGATCCTGGAATAACATATTTCAAACACTGAAAGAAAATGGGTTCCAACCAAGAATTGTGTTTCCAGCGAAATTAAGCTTCAGGATGGAAGATGAAATTAAAACCTTCCACGATAAACAAAAGTTAAAAGAATTTGCAGCTAGAAAACCATCTCTTCAAAACATCCTTGGCAAAACATTGCAGGAAGAGGAAATGGAAAATAACAATGAAAACCAACAGTGGGAGGTAGGACAGTAAACGGGGGAAAAATAATCAAAGAGGAAAGCAAACCATGTTTAGTAACATAAATAAACAAATATGGCTGGAAGAACAACCCATATCTCAATAATAACCCTAAATGTTAATGGCTTAAACTCACCAATTAAGAGACACAGGCTAGTAGAATGGATCACAAAACAAGACCCAACAATATGCTCCCTACAGGAGATGCATTTGATAGGAAAAGACATACATAGGCTGAAGGTGAAAGGTTGGGAAAAATCATATCACTCATATGGACTTTGGAAACAAGCAGGTGTGTCCATACTCATATCAAATAAAATAGATTTCAAGCCCAAGTTTATCAAAAGGGATAAAGAGGGACACTACATACTGCTCAAGGGAACCATACACCAACAAGACATAACAATCATAAATATATATGCCCCTAACAATGGTGCAGCTATGTTCGTCAAACAAACTCTTCTCAAGTTCAAGAGTCTAATAGACCACCATACAATAATCATGGGAGACTTCAACACACCTCTCTCACCAATGGACAGATCTTCCAAACAAAAGTTGAATAAGGAAACTATAGAACTCAATAACACAATTAATAACCTAGACTTAATTGACATATATAGAATATACTACCCAACATCAAGCAGTTACACTTTTTTCTCAGCAGCACATGGATCCTTCTCAAAAATAGATCACATATTATGTCACAGGGCAACTCTTAGACAATATAAAGGAGTAGAGATAATACCATGCATCTTATCTGATCATAATGGAATGAAACTGAAAATCAACGATAAAAGAAGGAAGGAAAAAGCATACATCACTTGGAGAATGAACAATAGGTTACTGAATGATCAATGGGTTATAGAAGACATCAAGGAGGAAATTAAAAAATTCTTAGAGATAAATGAAAACACAGACACAACATATCGGAATCTATGGGACACATTGAAAGCAGTTCTAAGAGGAAAATTCATTGCTTGGAGTTCATTCCTTAAAAAAAGAAAAAACCAACAAATAAATGATCTCATACTTCATCTCAAAATCCTTGAAAAAGAAGAGCAAAACAACAGCAAAAGAAGTAGAAGGCAAGAAATAATGAAAATCAGAGCTGAAATTAATGAAATCGAAACAAAAGAAACAATTGAAAAAATTGACAAAACTAAAAGTTGGTTCTTTGAAAAAATAAATAAAATCGACAGACCCTTAGCCATGCTAATAAAGAGAAGAAGAGAGAGAACTTAAATTACTAGCATACAGGATGAAAAAGGCAATATCACAACAGACACTTCAGAAATACAGAAGATAATCAGAAATTATTTTGAATCCTTATACTCCAATAAAATAGAAGATAGTGAAGGCATCTATAAATTTCTTAAGTCATATGATCTGCCCAGATTGAGTCAGGAGGATATAGACAACCTAAACAGACCAATATCAATTGAGGAAATAGAAGAAACCATCAAAAGACTTCCAACTAAGAAAAGCCCAGGACCGGATGGGTATACAGCAGAGTTTTACAAAACCTTTAAAGAGGAACTAATACCAATACTTTTCAAGCTACTTCAGGAAATAGAAAAAGAGGGAGAACTTCCAAATTCATTCTACGAGGCCAACATCACCCTGATACCTAAACCAGACAAAGACACTTCAAAGAAAGAAAACTACAGACCAATATCTCTAATGAACCTTGATGCAAAAATCCTCAATAAAATTCTGGCGAATCGGATACAAAAACATATCAAAAAATTGTGCACCAAGATCAACTAGGATTCATCCCTGGGATGCAAGGCTGGTTCAATATACGGAAATCAATAAATGTTATTCACCACATCAATAGACTTAAAAATAAGAACCATATGATCATCTCGATAGATGCGGAAAAAGCATTCGACAAAGTACAGCATCCCTTTATGTTCAAAACTCTAGAAAAACTAGGGATAACAGGAACATACCTCAATATTGTAAAAGCAATCTATGCTAAGCCTCAGGCTAGCATTATTCTGAATGGAGAAAAATTGAAGGCATTCCCTCTAAAATCTGGAACAAGACAGGGATGTCCTCTCTCACCACTTCTGTTCAACATAATTCTCGAAACACTGGCCAGAGCAATTAGACAGACGACAGAAATTAAAGGCATAAAAATAGGAAAAGAAGAACTTAAATTATCACTATTTGCAGATGACATGATTCTATAACTAGCAGACCCAAAAGGGTCTACAAAGAAACTATTAGAGCTAATAAATGAATTCAGCAAAGTTGCAGGATATAAAATCAACACCCATAAATAAAAGGCATTCCTGTATATCAGCGACAAATCCTCTGAAATGGAAATGAGGACAACCACTCCATTCACAATATCTTCAAAAAAAATAAAATACTTGGGAATCAACCTAACAAAAGAGGTGAAAGACTTATACAATGAAAACTACAGAACCCTAAAGAGAGAAATAGAAGAAGATCTTAGAAGATGGAAAAATATACCCTGTTCATGGATAGGCAGAACTAACATCATCAAAATGGCGATATTACCAAAAGTTCTCTATAGGTTTAATGCAATGCCAATCAAAATCCCAATGGCATTTCTTGTAGAAATAGAGAAAGCAATCATGAAATTCATAGGGAAAAATAAAAGACCCAGAATAGCAAAAACAATGCTAAGCAGGAAGTATGAATCAGGCGGTATAGCGATACCAGACTTCAAACTATGCTACAGAGCAATAGTAATAAAAACAGCATGGTACTGGTACCAAAACAGGCGGGTGGACCAATGGTACAGAATAGAGGACACAGAAACCAATCCACAAAACTACAACTATCTTATATTTGATAAAGGGGCTAAAAGCATGCAATGGAGGAAGGATAGCATCTTCAATAAATGGTGCTGGGAAAACTGGAAATCCATATGCAACAAAATGAAACTGAATCCCTTTCTCTCGCCATGCACAAAAGTGAATTCAAAATGGATCAAGGAGCTTGATATCAAATCAGAGACACGCCGTCTGATAGAAGAAAAAGTTGGCTACGATCTACATACTGTGGGGTCGGGCTCCAAATTCCTCAATAGGACACCCATAGCACAAAAGTTAATAACTAGAATCAACAAATGGGACTTACACAAACTAAAAAGTTTTTTCTCAGCAAAAGAAACAATAAGAGAGGTAAATAGAGAGCCTACATCCTGGGAACAAATCTTTACTCCTCACACTTCAGATAGAGCCCTAATATCCAGAGTATACAAAGAACTCAAAAAATTAGACAATAAGAGAACAAACAACCCAATCAACAAATGGGCCAAGGACCTGAACAGACACTTCTCAGAGGAGGACATACAATCAATCAACAAGTACATGAAAAAATGCTCACCATCTCTAGCAGTCAGAGAAATGCAAATCAAAACCACCCTAAGATACCATCTCACTCCAGTTAGATTGGCAGCCATTATGAAGTCAAACAACAACAAGTGCTGGCGAGGATGTGGGGAAAAGGGTACACTTGTACATTGTTGGTGGGAGTGCAGATTGGTGCAGCCAATTTGGAAAGCAGTATGGAGATTTCTTGGAAAGCTGGGAATGGAGCCACCATTTGACCCAGCTATTCCCCTTCTCGGTCTATTCCCTAAAGACCTAAAAAGAGCATGCTACAGGGACACTGCTACATCGATGTTCATAGCAGCACAATTCACAATAGCAAGACTGTGGAAGCAACCTAGATGCCCTTCAATAGATGAATGGATAAAAAAAGTGGCATTTATACACAATGGAGTATCACTCTGCATTAAAAAATGACAAAATCATAGAATTTACAGGGAAATGGATGGCATTAGAGCAGATTATGTGAAGTGAAGCTAGCCAATCCCTAAAAAACAAATGCCAAATGTCTTCTCTGATATAAGGAGAGTAACTAAGAACAGAGTAGGGTCGAAGAGCATGAGAAGAAGTTTAACATTAAACAGGGATGAGAGGTGGGAGGGAAAGGGAGAGAGAAGGGAAATTGCATGGAAATGGAAGGAGACCCTCAGAGTTATACAAAAGTACATACAAGAGGAAGTGAGGGGAAAGGGAAAAATAATACAAGGGGGACAAATGAATGTCAGTAGAGGGGGCAGAGAGAGAAGAGGGGAGGGGAGGGGAGGGGAGGGGAGGGGGGATAGTAGAGGATAGGAAAGGCAGCAGAACACAACAGACACTAGTATGGCAATATGTAAATCAATGAATGTGTAACTGATGTGATTCTGCAATCTGTATATGGGGTAAAAATGGGAGCTCATAACCCACTTGAATCAAAGTGTGAAATATGATATATCAAGAACTATGTAATGTTTTGAACAACCAACAATAAAAAATTAAAAAAAAAATAAAAGCAAATACATATAACGATTAAATGTGTATATGAACGTACACATTATATGCATGTTCATGTACATTATATGTGTGTTTTATATAAACTTACATAATACATAAGTGATTAATATTTTTAAGTTTGTAAGCAAGTTTATGCGCAAGAGTTATCAAATTGTGAAATGAAACTTTTACCCAGAGTATAAAAATGTTTCATGTCTATTTTTTTGTATAAGTAAGAAAAAGCAGATAAATCAGTCAATACAATAAATATGAATAAAAAATCATTTAAAGATACATGCATCTATCTATAAGTTTTTAATAAGGATAGTGAACTCTGAAGAAGACAATGAAATAAAATATTAAAGAAAGAATTTACAATTATAAAAATCATAATAAATATGTACTTTTAAGTTTGCAACCTAAAAATAAACCAGAATTTCCCACATCAACACATATAAATGCTATAAAACTTTGCAGCTGCTTGGGCATCTGTAAAAATGAAGAAAAATAAATTACAGCTCTTTTTAATGAAATAAGCTGCCAGACGGTCATGACTGTCAATAGTGCTTACCAGGAAGAGATTTTCTTTGCTCTTTAAGCATGAAAAAAAAAAAAGTCATGCTTAATGGCTCCTTAGGGAGGGTAGTTTGTTTTCAAATCTGCTCAGCAAAATGTTGGCTTTGAAGATGATTTTTTCATGTTCTTAGGTTAGAATTCTGGAGCCCTGTTTTTAGAACTATTTTTCTATCATCAAAAAATAAACACAGTAAAGTTTATAAAGGAATAAGGAATAAATCTGTTTAAAACCAAAGAAACATCCTAGCCAAATATACAAAACAAACATGATGTCTTTGCTTAAAACATTATCTAGTATTAACAACATCAAGAATGAATTAAGCTACATACTCAGTACTTTCTCTTGATCTTCTACTGAATTTTGACTTCGTAACACATCTTTTAAATGTGTTTCTATTGTAAACAATATGGATGGAAAAGACTTTGATGAATGTTAGATCCTGCTGATGGTGGCTTTTGTTTTGAAAAATGAATGCAAAAACAAAAATGCATGTTAAGTCCTTGATACAATTCAATATAGCAATAATATGGAAATTTTTATGATTTATAGAATAGCTTTAAATTGTCTGAAGTTTCATTTCTGATCCTCTCTTTGAGTTCCAAAGATTGTTTCAAATGCCAATAAAGTGAGAAAACACTGGGATATTTAAAATAAATCAGAAAATCAAAATCATAAGTTATTCACTGGCCCCAAAATATGGAAATTTATTTAGTAAATTTTCTGATGACTCTTTTCAAAAGTACTTTTGTTATTAGATAGTATGGAATTATTAGCTAATATTATTATACAAATGCTTTATTACTTAAATAAGCCAACAGTCAGAAGCTTTGATTTGCCTAAATTGAAATACCCTGAAAAATTAAGAGGGTGCACATTAAAAATTGCTAGCAAAAGGATATTTTAAAAGGACTTGTTCTGGAACTTCCCAGTCCTCAGAAATCTGAAGAGTGAAATTTATAGCCAGAGTATGAAACTTTGATTTAGCTTTTTGTTTTGGCTAAGAAAGATCACTAACTAATCTCAAATTATTTGAATATCATGATGTTAAAGTCCCATAGCGCAGAAGCTCAATAGTTTTAGACTTTTCTTCTACTAATCTATAAGGAAGCTAAGAAAAATATCTACAAGGAACCTACAGGGAGAATAGGACAGAAAAACCTCATTCAGTATAGGGTAGTGCTGGGAGATAACTACCATGCTAAATTTGTACCTTTTTTCCTATTTCCCTTATTGAACAAAAGGTTTAATCTGCAGAATAAAGGGCAAGAATAACCATAAGTCATTGCACTTTTAGAAGAGAGGAAGGTAAACTACTAGTTCACTATCTAACTTATTTACAAAATACTCAAACTACAAACAGAAGTGCTTCTGCATTGTAGCATAGAGGACCCTGAGAATTATCTACTGCACATAGGAGAAAGGAATGATGACCATATATGAATAAGACAAAAGAGCACTTGAAAAGGACAAAACATGTATGTAAATCCATGAATCCTTTTCAGTACTAACCTTAATCATAACAGATTTTAAATTTCCAAGATGAGAATATTCACTTTTAATATTTCTATTTAATATAGCCCTTGAAACATTAAGTGGGAACAATTGGGAAAGAAGAAAATAAAAAGGATACAAGCCTTTCGGAAGAAGTCAAATGTCCCTGTTTGCAGAAGATATGATTATGTATTTGAAGACCCTAAAAGGTCTAGAAGTAGGACTTTAGAGCTGATAAACAAATTCAGAAAAGTAGCAGGATATGAAATCAATATAAAAATCAATAGATTTTCTATATACCAATTATGAATCTCCTGGGAAAAAACAATAAAACAATCCCATTCACAGTAGTTAAAAACAAAACCAAACAAAAAATTAGAATAATCTAAACAAAGGGGTTAAAAAAAAAACATACTACCAAACATGATCATATTATATATTTACTGCAATTTCCAACAAAATACCTGACATGCTTTTTAGAAATAGAAAAAAAAATTCTAAAATTTTTATTGAAAGTAAAAGAAAAAAAAGAAGAAGACTCAGAATAGTCAAATGAATTCTGAGAAAAAAGAGTAAACCTGGAGGGATCATAAAACCTGATTTCAAATTATATGCTACAGAGGCTTAGTAATGAAAAAGAGTTGGCTTAGTATTGGCATCAAAATAGACATATAATCCCTTTCACCAAGTAAATTTTACCTTTGTTTATATTTATAATACATTAATTAAAACAAAACAACTGGAAATCAGACTAAGAACTTCAAGAGTTGAATATTTTCTCTCATATGTAGAAGCTAGGTCAAAATAAGGTTGGGGGTGGGGATGGTGAGACAGGACTCAAAGGAAAATAAAAGTGAAGTCAGTAGAGCAGAGAAAGGGTCTTGAAGGGGATGGAGGGGGGATGGGAAAAGAGAGGATTGACATTGATCAAACTATATTATGTACCTAAATGAACATTGCACAATGAATTTCACCTTTATGTGTACGAATATAATACTTTAAATTTTAACTTCAGGTATATCTATAAGCACAAATTAATAAAATATATGCAAATAAACAGAAGAAAAACTAGCAGAGTATAGGAAGGGGATCAAAGGAACAGGGGAAGGGAGGAAAAAGGAAAGTACTGGTGACTAATTTTGAGCAAATTGTATTCCATACTTGTAAAATTAAGTCAAAATAAACCACAATATAATGCATAACTGCACTGCCCTAATTAGAAAATGTAAAAACAAAAAAATAAAACAATACAAAAATCCACATGTAGACCACTGGAACAAAAGACAGAGATGAACTGAAACAGCTACAGTAATCTGTTTTTTGACAAAAGTGCCAAAAATAAATATATATTAGAGAAAACAGCCTATTTAACAAATGGTGCTAGGAAAACAAGTTATTCACGTGTAAAATATTGAAACTAGATCCCTATGTCTTATCCTGGAAAAACTCAAAATGGATCCAAGACCTAAGATAAGAACAGAAAGTTTTCAACTGTTATGAGACAGAGAAAACACTACAACATATAGACATAGGCAGCAACTTTCTCAAAAGGACTCCTTTAACTCAGGAAATAACACTAATAATTAAGAAATGTAATGGCTTCAAACTAAAAACAAACTGCCATCCTACTGCACCAGCCTCCAGAGTTGCTGGGATTCCACACATACACTACCACATCTGGCTTTAAAAAGGGAATTTTTCACAAAATAATATGCTTGCCTGTCACAGTCAGGCTGCAGCAAAATAACCGGGGGGTGATGAGCAACTTGTGTAGACTGATACAGCAGGAGGGGGAGCCATTTATTGTAGGATAGGAGGGGTATATATACATTCCACACAGCTTATCTTAATTAACATAAACTAGATACAGCAGTCAACCAATAAGGAATCTCCACACTTAATGGCTCACTGGCATTTCTTGACAAACTACTCCCTCTGGCAAAATGCCAGGTGCCATCCCGACTTGTTTACAGACTCTAACACTTGCCAAGCAACAGTACCTATGTATTGGATACTCATATGCAAAAACAACAAAAAAACAAACTTCAATGTTACCTTATAAAACATATCAAAATTAACTGAGTGTATATTACAATTAAATATTAAAAAATTAAAAATTAGTAGGATAAAATGTGTGTGGAATTTAATTTGTGAAATGTGGCCAAAATATTAAAAATACTATTTATAAAATTTAAAAAAATAGTTTGGATTTTATGAATATGATTTTTATTTTTTGCTGTAAAAAAGGCACTGTCCAAAGGATGTTAGGATAAGAAGAAAAATAAAGGTAAATATTGAAAACTCACATATCTAATAAAGAATAATCATAATAAAGGACACATACGTCTCAATAATAATAGTAAAAATAATAACAACAGCAGCAGCAAAATTATCAACAACGAACAGCATGGTAAAAATAGGCAAAAATCATGGACAAAAATAAGGTAAGTGGTAAAATAAATTATAGGTAAAAATAAAATAAAACCGTGGTGAAAAAACCCTTGAAACATTCTCAACATTAATCATCATGGAAATGCAAATTAAAATCATAGAAAAATACCACTATTATGCAACTTTTAAATAGGGTAAAATGCAAAACCTGAGAAATGTTAGCAAATAGCAGCAAATCAAATATTAGTAAATATTCAAATGTTAGTAAATATTCAAAGCATTTATTACAGCAGAAGTTGCTAAATTGTATACCTAGGGAGAGAGTTTGGTAGTTCTTCATAATGTTGAGCATGGTCTTATGTGACTCATAATCTTATTTCTAGAAATTCACCAATCAAATTTGAAATCTATGTGCACACTAAAACCCACAGCTGAATGATCACAGAAGTTCTATTCCTAAACATTAAAAACTATGAACCTCCAAGATGTGGCTCAACAAGGGAGGAAATTATGGAAAATCAATAAAATGAAAACCTATTCACCTATAAAATGGAATTTCCTATTGATTACAACATAGTTCAAAGATAAATACATTATTTTTAAATAAGAGAAGCTAGACTCAAGCATAACATATCAAAGATTGTATATATAAAATATTCTAAAAAAGACAAAACTATAGAGACAAAAACTTATCAGTTGTTTCCAAGGATCAGAGCTAGGGAAGTAGTTACTGTAAAAGGGAAATACTAGAGAAACTTTGGGGTGAAAGAACTATTTCTGGAAGTATTAGAATGGGGGATCATGATTTTATGCACTTGTAGAAACCCTGAGAATTGAAAATAACAAAGAGTTAACTTTAAGCAACCTAAAGGAAAAAAAAAATCCAAGATGATGAGTGAGCTCAGTAAGTAATATACTAGACAGTGACATAATTTCTTTATGAGATGTATGTTTCTATTTTTCTATAACTTGACTTATTGAATAATGATATGATTTGGATGTGAGGCATTCCCCCAAAAGCTCATGTGTGACACAATGCAAGAAGGATTAGAGGAGAAGTGAATAGGTTATGAGAGCCTCCCACTGATGGGGATTAACTGAGTGATAAATGAAGGCAGGTAGGGTGTGACTGAGGAGGTGGGTTTGGGGATATAGCTGTGGGGTATATATTTTGTATCTGGAGAGTGGAGTCTTTCTTTGCTTTCTGATCATAATGTGACCTGCTTCCCTCCATCACAGTCTTCTGCCATGATGTCCTCCCTCATCCCAATCTCTGAAGAATGGAGCCAGCTTTCTATGGACTGAGAGGTCTTACACTATGAGCCCCCAATTAATCTTTTTGTCTAAAATTGTTTTTTGTTTTTTTCCTTCCAGGTCTTTTAGTCACAGCAGAGAAAAACTGATTAAAACAAACAGGAATCTGAAAAATGTAGGGCTTTCAAATAAAACTTTAGTTTGGAACAAATTTTTAGACAAACAAGAATATTTTATTTCCCTACACTCTTAAAATTAGTTATGATCTTTTAACTTATACCAATAAAGGGGGAGATGAAAGGAGCTATGTTACTTAAGAGAAGACACATTTAAGAGTTCCTTTTTGATTCTTCATGATCTATATTCCTGCCATCTTACTACTGATTAACATCTAGCAGGTAGGTGCCATGAACTCAATTCAGACTTAAATATTGTGACAATGTATTGATGACCAATGCCCTGAAAAAAATATTTTAATCTGCATCAGACACTAAATGGAAAAACACATGCAAACATACACATAATTTTATTAAATAATGAAAAACTGTAGTTTGCAAATTAATAATTGAGGTTAATATTATAGTCACATAATAAAAAATAACTATTTCATTCAATTAATTACATTTCTAAGACACATGATTTTGGTAATAATTTTTAATTTTTACTTTACATTGATAATGATCTTTTGAATATTATTATTTTAATTGGTACATTTCCTAGTGTAATTTCTGTGTAGTCTTTTAAATAGCATTTTAAATTCATTTACCTTTATAAAAGTATTTAATTTAATAATATTATGCAGTTTATTATAAAATTAAAAATATGGAAAATATGAGTTATTCATATTCTGATCATTCAGAGACATATTTACAATACACAAATCTTGATATGTTTCATTAAATGTATTTTGGATGAATAAAATTGACATATTTTTTAAAATTTAAATCATTTCTATATGTATTGATCTGAAACATAGGTGTTTGTCTTTGACTTAGCACTAGGAGGTCATGAGAGGTTTTTCTTTTCCCCACATTTCTGTCCAACTTTGTGTTATTGAATCTTCTATAATTTTTAAAATCAATATTATGAATGTAAAAGTGAATTTTCCACAGGCTTCTCTTTTGACTGATGGTCAAACTTTCTTAGGAATTGGATAATATATGTGTTAGGATTTGGATGTGAGCTGTCCCCAATAGCTCACATGTGAATCAATGCAAGATTTGAGGGGAAAAGATTGAGTTGTGAGAGTCTTAACCAAATCAGTTATTTAATTCCCTGACAGGGATTAACTGAGCGGTAAATGAAGTGGTAGGTTGTGGCTGGAGGAGGGGGGAATTGGGGTGTGGCTTTGGGGTATGTATATTTGGCAAAAGGAGTCTCTCTCTCTCTGCTTTCTGATCACTGTGATGTGAGATGCTTCTCTCTGCCATACTCTTCCGCCATGATGTTCAGCCTCACCTCCAGTTCTGTGGAATGGAGCCAACCTTCTATGGACTAAGACCTCTGAAACCATGAGCCCTCAAACAAACTTTTTCTCCTATAAAATTGTTCTGATCAGATTCTTTTAGTCACAAGAGTGAAAAAACTGACTAAAACAATATTTTAATATAAAATTGATCTCATTTTCCTCTCCACTACCATCATATTTGTCATCCATTTGCTATTGACATGATAATTAAAATTTTGATTTTGATATTCCTTTTTTTTTTTTTTTTTTTTTAGGATTCCCAGAAAAAATTTCTTAGTAGCTCAAGGCAAACTATATTTTCTGTGAAATTTCTAATATTCTTTTCAGGATTATTCTTACTTATTTCTATATTTGAAATGAAACAAAATAAAGTAAAACCATCTTAAAAGACTTTGTGGACTCTACTGTCTCCTTAATAAATTTTGTTGGGAAATCCAAATATATTATTGCTTTGAACTACATAGCCTTGGGCAGCTTGACTGCCACATCTGGGAATCTTTCTATGTGAAGATGTAAGAAGACAGGCCTATTTTCAGGTGGCTGCTATTCACTTACCAATTTGTGAAAATACATTTAATATTTAAATATATTACTTTATGGAATTGAAGAAATCAAGAGTATTTAATTTCATATTTAGCAATTGATGTTTTAGCACTTTAACTAATCAGATGTCTTCTCTAAAAAACATATTAGTGATTAATCTCATTGATGTTGATGTTAAATCTAATTTACTCATGTTTAACCTTACAAACAAAGATATCAGAAAAGTGTAGTTAACAGTACTAGCTATCTCTTCACTTTTGAAGAAAAATCTTAGAAACAATGGATATTATATTATGGATATTTTATAAAAATTAACATTATTAATTGTCTGACTACCTATAAAAACTTGTGAGTTAGTAACTTTAAAGACACCTTTACTCTCATCTGTTTGCCTATTTAAATTGAGTCTTTTTTTAAGTCATGTACACTAAGAGATATTTGGATTCATTTCTCCCTTAAATTTTTATTTATAAGCAGTCATTTATCTATGCCAATTTTGATATAATGTACATGATTTATGGACACAAGCACATATATAGACATAACAATACAATACACAGGTGTGCACACATACAAACAACCGGAAACAAAAATGTTGTAGTTTTCTGTAGGTAGATCTCCATAGGTAGAAGAAAACATGGTAGATGTTTAAAACCTCTATTAAATTTAACGAATTATAAATTAAAGTAGAGCCTATTAGAGTTTTACATTATAACTTAAATATGGGGCAGGTATGTACAGTTGGAAATGCTAGGTGTAAAGTCTTACAGCTATGGTGGATACTGAAATCAAAGTTTCAGGTGGGGGTTGTCACTTGATGGCTATCAGATTTATCCCCAGAACCACCATGTCTCTCTCCTTCTTAGCATTTTATAAAAGAAGATTTTCCAATGTATTTGAAGCCTAACATTTGAAATTGTCCTCTGAGCAAAGATTGTAAAAACGTCTATAGTCTGATAAAATATCTCAGGTCAGAAAAAACTATAATTTAAGCATGCAGGATCCAATGTGAATTCACCATAAAACCATGAGCTCAAAAAAATAGAAAAAAAAAGTTCTAAAAAAATGACATGATCATAATTACTCTAGTAAAGGAGCATGGAGAATATCTTTGTCAGACTAAAGTTCACTTTCAGTTCAGATTAAAGTCATTCCAGATAGCTAAAGAATGTGAGTGTCCTGAAATGCTCAGATAAAGATTCTCCAAGAAAAGAAGACTTGTATATGAGATCATATCATTTTTCCCTTCCTGTGCTTTAACATTTATGGAGGAACTTGTTAAGAAAGCAGGATGGTAGAGTGCAAGAGTAGATAAGACAGCTAGCCATTTAAGTACCACAGCAGTTTGAATTTAAAAGTGAAACCATTTTTTTCATTGGTCTCAAACCAGTTACCTGCAAGTCTTGTAAGTCTTGCAAGCTCTGTAATTCTCTGTAATTTATATCTTAAATGCAAGCCTTGGAGAGATAGAGATCTGGCAGAAGCCATGAAAGGGAAGCTGCCATTTTGAGTAAAACCTCATGCCTAGGGCATTTTAACAATTTTTCATTTCCCCAGTCAGTAGTCAGCCCAGGTTTAGATGCAGCAAATTATTAGGCATTTTCTTTATCTCAAATGTGATTAGGTCATCCTCTACTAATTTTTTTTTCTTAAGCACAAGAATCTATGCTGAACAACAACAATAACAAAAACAACAAAAAGAATAAGAAAAAAATAACAAAAGAAAGATAATAGAACACAGGTGCCAGTGCCAAGAAAACTCTCTCTTTGTTAAGGGGACATCTCCCCAGTCCTGCAGCCTCCAATGGTTAGCAATTTCTACCTTTCCATCTGCACCTCTGCCTGCAGCCTCACTCATAATGAAGGCTATTAATTTCTTGATAACTATTTTAATTTAAGGGAGAAATTTGCCAGCTAGATATACCCTTAAAATTTCTTAGATATTCCCTTTGTACTTTTGGGTCCTCATACTTACAGGACAATGATTTCATATTATGTTTCTTAATTTTATGTTGGCCTGTTAGTACTCTGGGTGATATCTCCAGTAGATAAAATAAATAATTTGGATTCCTCAACTGAGACAGATGAGGGGTATTTAACTCTAATTATGTAAGACATATTTTCTGGTCTTTTCACAGCTAGATGAGGGGAGAATAGAAAAAAAGGTGTTCTATGAGAGTCTAGAGAAGGTAGTCCAATTTTAAATGTTATGGAGCTGGGGAAATTCCAATAAAATGAGGTTCCACAATGACTCCCTGTTCAAACCCCAATTCTAGCAATCAAGTCAGAAAGATTTCAGGCATGTTGCTCAGACTAACAAGAATAAGTGTATTGAAGGGACAGAGAACAGGTAAAGGAGACACTGTCAAGGGACAGAGTAGGTCCACTTAGTGTTTTGGGGAGTTTCAGAGACTTTTCAAAAGAGTTAAAAGTTTCCAAAGTTCTATATATTGATTTTTAACTGACAGTAGGGTGGCTTCAGACTTTCAAGTCCCCATTGTCATGGTAACTCTAGGTCACCTTGACCTATGCTGACCATTCTAACTGCATTTCTAACCATACATTCTTACACATTTTATGGTTAGGAGCAACTATCCTTATATCCCAAAGTTTCAGGATCTGGTCACAAAAGTCTCCTCCTTCAGTGTAATTTGGATTCTTATCAACATTATTTTATGCCTGCATTTTCTCCTACAGTGAACAGGTAATTTGCCAGTAATCTGATATAAAAAATTTCACAGAGGCCAGGCAGAGCTAAAGGTAAATTGCTTCTTGGAAAAGAAAGCACGTGGGGGTCAGCAGAGCAGCTTACTTGATAGAATTATACCCTTAACTTCATGTTCCCTCCATTCATATCTGTCTGTCCCCTAACATTCCCCTCAAGGACTTTCAGACCTAAATTCTTTTAGGTTATTTGGACAATGACTCTATCATCTGGCTGTTTCTGGTGAAAAAGGGTGAGTTTGGGGTAAAGTGACCCAAAGTCCTTGTTCTTCATCATATGGAACATGGAGATTTAAGGTTATTTAACATCAGGACAGTCCAGAAGTTCATGGTGGCAGTTGATGGGTAACTAGATGAGGTGTACAAAGGGCAGGGATCATACTAAGGCAACAAAAAATATGACAGCAAAGCATTTATTTGCAATAAATTAGCATGAAAACAATCAGTAATATCATCTGATCTCTGAAAACCATGAATATTGTAACTCATTAAAACTTTAGGTGGGATTGACATGCCACTGATCTGTGAGTGGAGACCATTTAAGGCTTTAGAAGCATTAGCAAAGTTTTTAGAAACAAACACAAAATTTACCTTTTACAATGTCACAGGTATCCACATGAGCTGAAGTTAAGGTGTATAATGACATTTTATTTTTGGAAAATACATTTCTTTTGGCAATACCTCTGTGTTTAGTATAGGATCCTTTATCAATACCAGGGCTTTCTTGGTAAAGGTAGTTAGTACTTTTATATGCCACATTACATCTTCTAGACCAATATGAAGGATAAATGTTGGGGTTAGTCATATACTAGCAAACCAGAAACTCTAATGGAGCCCCTACATAGGAGGTTAGGAAGTTTTTTAAGTCTCAAATTGACACAGAAGAATGCTTGTAATTCCAACAGTCTCTTTGATAGTTATTAGTCACTACTGTCTAAGAAACTTATCTTTATAAAGCTTCCAGCTTTGCATACTTTTGGTTGGGGCTCATCTGGTATTTTAGAAGAAGGATGGGGGTCAGGACCTGATCTAGGTGGCTTATGTAGTGGGGAGTCAATGAGGATTAATTGTAGAGGAGAGCAAGGCTGGCATAGTGAGGGCCTGAGTGAAGGTAAGAAAAAAAAAAACACCTTGGAGGTAAGGAATCTAAGGCCAATTACCATTTCATTGGAAGAATTTGTCTAAGTCTTGGAGGATTTGGAGGTCAAAGTTCTCAAATTCTGAATTTGGGCCATGGACTTATGTTGTCCAATTGATATTGTGGCCCATCAGCCTAACAAGATGTTTATTTTTGATATTGGAGTGGAAGTTGGGGATTTTAAAAAGTTTTAATGAGAAAACCTAAGGGGGAGTCCCATGGGATAGAATGGTTAACCCTCATGTTGGAGATATTTGACTGGGGTGGTGGTCAAGATCAGACATCCTATAATGTCTCCCCTCACCAAACAGAAATGTTCCAACCGAGAAAGAGAGGCCATCCCCTTCTACAATCTCAAAGTGAAGAACCCTGAGGATCTGGATGAGCTGAAAAGTGGAAGGTCTTGGGCAGAGCACCTCTGTGAGAAACTAAGAGAGATCATACCTTTCCAAAGAATGAGAAGGTTGGCATTGCATGCAGGAAGAAAATGGCAGAATGCAGCCCCAGATCCAGATGTCTGAGTGTATAAGAAAGAGAGAAATTGGAGGGGGTATGGTTAGAAGAAAGTTGCCTTCAAACTAAAAAACAAAACAAAACAAAAACCATTCAGGTCCTTGCTTCATCCACATGGCAGTGAGGCAGCAAAAATCTAGCCCAGGAATAGGGTTGATTTTGGGTCCTTTACTCACTACCATTTACCTGTAGTGGACTTGGAGGGTTTGAAGGATCTCTTCTATTAGGAGGGAAGAATAAAATAAATAGAGTGAAGATAGAATAATAAAAGATGATGGAGGTTATTAGGATGGAGAGGGGTGTAAAGCTCCAAACCATGTCCTGGGTTTTTGGCACCAAATGAAAGAAAATACAAAAATAAAAAGAAATGGGGACTGACCTCAACAGAATGAGCTATGCTTTATTAAGCAACAGAGGAGCCTATTTGAGGGAGGAAAATGGTAACTGGACACAACAAGGGTCTGAATGTTATATGCTTTAGCAGGGCCAGGTCATGGCAGCAGTTTGCCATTGACTTTTGCCAGGCTCATTTACTTTTGCCATTCACTTTGCCAGGGGAACATTGGCAGATAAGGAAAACTGTGAAAGATTAGAGTCCTCAGTTTCCTATTTTCCCTGAGGGTTGCCAGTTTCCACTTCTTCAGAATCCATATCTTTTCCAACGTTGAATTAAGGGTCTTTCATTTCATAGATCTTCAATAAATATTTAATTAACATGTTGATTGCTATCTTATTATCCTTACCTAGAATAAAGCAAAAAAAAATTATAACTCATATGACACTGTCAAATAAGGTTTTTGAACTGATTTGTTTGGCAAATGTTATTTATGTCTAAATTAGCATTTATGGGAAAAGGTTACTTTAATTTTCATTGTATTGGGGCATAAATATATAAAATATAATGGAATAAAAAATTAGATGCACAAATATCATTACACAAATATCATTTTAACTCTTTGTCTTTGCATGAGTCAGCTTAGGCTGTCATAAAATAATCCCTTAGATTGGCAACTTAGAAAGTAGACTAATTTTTCACAGTAACGGAGCATGGAAGTTCAAGATCAGGGTGCCAGAATTGTTGTTTATTCTTTAATTCCTCTTCTCTTAGTTGCATACATAATAAGAAAGAAAGAGCAGTCTCTGTTATGTTTTATAAAGTCACTAATTAGATAGATTTCAAGTGCCCCTTCCTACAATTTCACATAACTATAATCATTTGCCACAAGTCCCATATCCATGTAACATCACACTGATGATTAGGACTTCAACATAAATTTGGGGGAGTATAAATAGTCACCATAAAAAGGTTTTATAGCTCTATTTCAAATAGTTATTATATAAAATTCAAAGGAAGGATATTTTAATTTACAATATTGTTCCATTTTTTTTTTCTAACTCTTGCCCCAGATACTGGATTTTAGAGTATGCTGTCAATTTTTTTTTCCTGAATGGACCCTCAACTTTGTGTATTTGAAAAATCATTACTCGTAAATAAATTAAAACAAATGTAATTAAAATAAATATTTACATTACAAAAGATTTTAGAACAGTGTCCCCTTATTTACTAAAGTTGTTAGCTCAATAGGTCTTCAGACATTTCTTTAGGCAATTTTTTTAAATTTTTTTTAATTAGTTACTCATGAAAGTACAATGATCTTGAAATATCATACATTTGAATCACATGGGATACAATATCTCATTTTTCAGAGTATACAGGTTGCAGAATCACATTGGTGATGCATTCACATATATACACACAGGCAATGTGTTTTCAGGAAATACTGGCGTTAACAGGCAGTTTGAACAGATAAACTAATTTATTCATTTGGTTTATTTAAAGAGTATACATTGCCAAAAGCCAGTAACACAATGAACAGAACATAAATTATAACTCTTAAACTGAATGCTGCATCTGAGTGAAAAAAATGAACATTAACTAGAATAACATATATAGAAACAATAGGGAAAAAATAAGAGGCTGTTCTGATATAATGCCTGTTATCTGGAAACTGGTTAAAATCTAAAGATATTTCATTTGCAGAAGTTTAGCATTGATAGGTTAGCATAAATTTTTATCAAATGAATACATGATCTTAATTTTTATTTATTGGATTTGTGTGTGTGTGTGTGTGTGTGTGTGTGTGTGTGGTGCTGGGGATTGAACCCAGGACCTTGTGCATGTGAGGCAAGCACTCTACCAACTGAGCTATATCCCCAGCCCTTAATTTTTATTTATGATGCTTGAAGAATATGATGAAATTTGAAATACTCAGCTATTGAATTAAAAAGTTAATTAAAATATTAATCCTCTTAAATAGATTGGAATTAACATGAACAATATATTAAATATAATTATATTAAATTAGTAATATAACCCCTAACCAGATGGGTTTTTTTTAAATTAATGAAAGAAAATTTTCTACTTTACTTCTCCTGTGAAATCTTTTTCTAATATTTGTCAGTTAGAACTATTGTACTTCCCACAACTGTGTAACTCCAGTAGAAATGTAACTTTCAAGTTTATAATAATGTAACAACATAGAAATCTTTCTTAACAGAAAACTGACAATATTTTAATGAATATTTATAAAAATGATTTTCAGTAGCCTATTGGTGTGCCCCAAAATATATGTCCAAATTCTAATACATGAAAATGAAGACCATCATTAAGATGGTGTAGGAATATGTATAATTTATTAAGAATTTGAGAACTTTAATATGATGATATGATGATCCTAGTTTGTCCACTTGTGCCCTAAATTAAAGAACATGTGTCCATATAAGAGTGAGGCAGAGGGAGATTACACAAGCAGAGTGGAGGAGGAACAACACCACTGCAGGGGCTGGTGTGAAGCAACAGAGATGGATTGTTTCAGCCACCAGGCAAGAAATATCAAGAGTTGAAGGCAGCAATCAAAAGAATTGAGAAAGACTTAAAAATGATTCCCCTCTAAGAGAATCCATTTGGAAATGTAAAAGTTGCTCTGTTAACATTTTAATTTTCAGCTTCTCACCTACAGAACTTTAAGGGAAAATATTTTTATAATGTTGAGCAATTGTGGTTTTAGTATTTATTTTTGACAGCCATCAGCTATTTTTACATCTTATGTAATTTCTTCATGTCAATGGAAAAATTAGAAAAACTTCCTATTCATCCTTAATTTAATTTATAATAAGTAAAATACTGATTTTAATAGCTTTATTCTTTATATTCCTGTTAGGATGGCCTTCGGCCTCAGCCTAAGCAACTCCATTTTAAAAACTATAGTTTGAAACCTGCAGTCTCAACAGGCACATGCAACAGAGCCCTCCAGTATGGCCTCAGGCAAGTTACTTCCCCTCACCCTGTTAAAAATAGTGAAGCCCCTGGCAGGTTGTCCTCACATGATAAGAGGAATAGGCAAGAAGATCAGGGTGGAGACCATCAGACCAGATGTTTCTGACCCTAGGGTAAATTATGTCACTGAGAAATCTATTGGTAGCTGATAAGGATTAAAAAGGGGGTCAAAAAAAACCCCCCAAATTTAGTATAAATGATAGAGCAAATGAGCAGAGATTCATCCAGCTGAAACAAGGATGCACTTGAGCTGGAAAGCCTTATGAGGACCTGACATCCCATCACTTGTCATTATTCCTGAGCCTCTGCGTGAACCTCACCTATCTCAAACTCTATTGCCCCATCTGGACCTTGGTGAGAGCCGCAACTTCTCCCTATGACCCTCTCCTCAACTGGTCATCCACTCCACCCAAGGAAAATCCTGCTTTGGCTCTGAACCTGGTCACCATGGTCTGAGTGAGTGTGCATCTGCTGGACTTAAAGCCTAAGGCTTAAGACATTTGAACTTAGTGTGCAGAGGGAATGTCTGTCATTAGCCTATCATGATTAAGTGTGTTTTGCAGTGCTAAGAATTAATCTAATTTTTAGCATAATCACTGCAATAGATTATGTCTATTGCAGTGATTATGCTAAGAATTAGATTATGTCTATTGCAGTGCCTAGCATTAAGGATTGTTGTTTTTTTTTATTAAGAACCTATAGAGTGAAATTGTATTGAATAATTTGAGTGAATATAGCATTGAAAGTGGCAGAAGCACGTGGAAATTCTTTATTTCTCTCCTTGACTGCATACATTGCAATTTTGCCCCTTCACAACTACTCCTCTTATCAGTTCCCATTTCTAGTGCTTATTAGAATATTGCAATAATAGCACATATAAGTATTTGAAAATATCTACTCATGGTTAAACAGAAAAAAAAAGAGAGATTAAATGTAAAGTGATGAAAATACATTTTAGGAAATTAGTAATAAAGATAATTTTAAGTTATGCTAGCATCAGAAAAATCAGATTGTAAGGTTAAAAGGCTCTATTCAGGATAAATAATAGAAAAATTTAAGGACAAAATGAATAATAATAATAAATGCATCTAGTAAAAAAGGCTGAAAAGATGAAAAAGAATATTTACAGTGATATTGATAAATTTTAGAATGCTTTCTAAAATTTTGATGTGCTTCTAGATCAAACAAAAATAATAAGAATAGAAAAATATTGAAAAACAGCCTTAACTTTACAGAATTAGGTAACTTTATATTAATAATATAATATTTAGAGAATGTAAGTTCTCTGAATGCAAGGCTATAATATGAAATTCCAAAGTAAGAAATAAATAATACAAAACTTGTTTCTATATTTAAAACTATTTTAAAATATTATAAAAGTAACTTCTGATCTAAAGTACAATGGATATTGCTAGAAATAAGTAAAAATCAGTCATGCAAGTCTGATAAAGACACTACTATCTTAATATTTCACTCCTGCAACATAGCTGAGATATTTTCTTATGTCGATCCATTGAGAAATTTGTTTAAAATTGTATTTACTGCAAAAAAGAATGTTTGTATTCTTTTAAAATTGGACCCCTGATTGCTTACATAAGAAACTTGGATGTCGCCACATCATTTAATAAGTAAAAACCTGATCAAACTGAAAAAATCAACAGCTCTTAAATTTATAACAGAAATAAAATCACAGGGCAATTTTATGTCACCAAAATAGAAAAGAAAGGCAAATACAGAAAAACACAATTTATCATAATAGAAATATAGATGTCTCCAACAAGTGTCAGTGTAGAATACTTAAACTTTGGTTGATGAATTACTAGAAACTCAATGTGGACAGGTTTTAGAATTAGCACTATGGGGGAACTAGTAATGCTTTATTATTGTTTTGTTTTACCTACAGGAGTACAATTAGATTCTCAAAATAACATTGTAGAAACTATTCTAGTACTTCTGGTAGCAGGGAAGAAAAACAAGCCATTTAGAAAGATACTAGAACATTTATTTTAAGAGCAAGATCTCTCTGTTTTGCCAAGGTAATCCCCCAGTTCTCAGGCAATCTACCTGTCCCAGCATCCCATGTATCTGGGACCATAGATATGCACCACTACAACTGACCATTCTGTTGTTGTGCAGAGATTTTCTTGAAGCTTAACTGGCCTGGGTGAAGAGACATACTTAACTGTGGCTAGATACTCATCTAAATTTTATCCTTAGGAAACTGAATAAAAGAAGAATAAATTAAAGACAGAACAAACAGAATAAAAAAAATTAGAGCAATGTCAATAAAATTGGAGTAGGAAGTCAATAGATAAAATAAAACTGAAAACTGCTTCTTGGAAAGGGTCAATAAAATTAATAAGTGTCTAGCAATTATGAGAGAGAGAGAGAGAGAGAGAGAGAGAGAGAGAGAGAGAGAGAGAGAGAGAGAATACAAGTTTCTTGTATCAGAAATTAAAGTGGTGTATTACTGTAAGTATAATGGACATTGAAAGAAAAAAATACACAAATTTCTGTATTCATAATCATGCTTTAATAGGCTAATTCTTACCAAAGAAGAATTAGGCAATTTGAACACTCAAATAATTAATGAAGAAATAGAATCAACAATTAGTATTGGACAGAAAGTACACAAAAGACAAAAGTAGAGGAAATATTATTTTTTTCTATGAAGGCATTCACGCTAACGACAAAGCCAGAAAGATATTATGAACAATTATATAGAACAACATACCTCTTGAAAATGAAAGCAAAATGCTTCAAAAAAATATTATCAAGTCTAATTTGATCATCCATATAAGTAATTATACACCACAAAAGGGAAAATTTATCCTAAGTATGTAAATCTTGTTCATCACTTAAAAATGTTTTAATGTAACTTATCAGAACAGGAAGCAAATGAAGAAAAATCCCATACACATATCAATAAATTCAGGAAAAGCACTTAAAAATATCCCAAATTATTTATCATGAAAAAAAGACAAAACTTGTTTTATATTGTAAGAATAGAGGAGAATTTTCTCAATTTGACAGAGATATTTACCAAAAATAAAATTAAAACACACAGAACATTATATTTAATAATGATAAGCCGGGAACTCTCCCATTATGATCAGAATCAATATAAAATGCCCACTTTTAAGCATCCTTGTTAATGTAATTTTGGAAGTTTTTCTATTGCAATTTGCAGAACAAATGAATTGAAAATATATAAATCAGGAAGAAAAGATTAAAACTGTCTTTGTAAATAACAACTGATTCTGTAGAAACTATGACAGAAGAAAAAATGACACTTGGAACTAATAAGTGAGTACATCAAGTTTTTAATTTATAAGGTCAATATATAAATTTACCACAGTACTGTACAACAACAATAAACAACTAGAATTTGAAAATAAAAACTCATTATGATATACTCCTGTAAACCTACAAAAGTATAAATCTAACACAATCTACGCAAGATCTATAAAAAGAAAAAAAATTCTGATTTAAAAAAAAAATAGAATTATCCAGGCATGGTGGTGCATGTCTGTAATCCCAGGAGAGACTAACCTGAGGAGGCTAAAACAAGAAGATATTGAGTTGAAAGTCAGCCTCAGCAATGGATGAGTCATTGAGCAATTCAGTGAGACCTTGTCTCTAAATAAAATAAAAAATAGGGTTGGGGATGTGGCTCAGTGGTTAAGTGCCCCTGAATTCAATCCCTGGTACCCCCCAAAACAACAAAACAAAACAAAACACCATAAAAAAATGTAATTAAATAGATATACAATGTCCAGAGAAAGGAATATTTTCAAAATACCTGCTTAATCAAATTTTAGAGATTCAAAGCAAACTCTAGCAAAAACCCATCAATAATTTCATAAATGTTAACAAACTATTCTAGAGTTTGTGTTGAGACACCAGAGATTTCACAGCAAAGGAAGCAATCAGGAATGTGAACAGCAAGCTTGCAGAATGGGAGAAAAATCTTTGCCACCTGCACATCAGATAGAGTATTAATCTCCAGAATACACAAAGAGATTAAAAACTTAAGACCAAAAAATAAATAACTCAATCAATAAATAGGCCAAGGAACTAAACAGGCACTTCACAGAAGAAATATGATTGGTCAACAAATATATATAAAAATTTCAATATATCTAGCAAATAAAAAAATGTAAATTAAAACTACACTGAAATTTCATCTCACTCCAGTCAGAATGGTAATTATTTAGAATACAAGTAAAAATAAAAGTTGGCAAGGATGTGGAGAGAAAAGTACACTCATGCAATTCTGGTGGGACTGCAAATTACTGCAACCCTTCTGGAAAGCAGTATGGAGATTCCTCAGAAAACTTGAAATGAAACCACCATTTCACCAAGTTTTCCACTCCTGAGCATATAACCAAGGGACTTCAAATCAACATACTAGAATGAGGTGCTATAATCATCAATGTTTATAGCAGCTCAATTCACAATAGCCAAGCTATAGAATTAATTTAGGCACCCTTCAACAGGTGAAATGTGGTATATGGAGATGATGGAATATTAATCAGCCAAGAAATAGAGTGGAAATTTGGCATTTGCTTGTAAATTGATACAACTGGAGACTGTCATGCTATGTGAATTTAGCCAATCCCCCAAATCGAAAGGCCCAATATTCTCTTTGATATGCAGATGTGAACACATAATAAGGGGCAGGGTAGGAGGGCATAAAAATTGATTAGATTAGACAAAAGGAAATAAAAGTATAGAAAAGACAATAGAATAAATCAGACATAACTTTTCTATGTTTATATATGAATACACAACCAGTGTAACACCACATTATGTACAACCATAAGACTGGGTAGTTATACTGCATGTATATATGATATTTTAAAATACACCCTATGGTACTGTATATTTAAAAATAACAAATTAAATAAATATTTAAAAAAAGAAACAGCAAAGAAATCCAATAGCTAACATCCGTGAAAAAAGAACAAAGTAATAAGATGAGCAACATGTTACTTCAAGATGTATTACAGCTACAGAAAGCATGAAAATGTGGCCTTAATAATGGAAAAAAAGGAAAAAAGCCAACAAATTGAAACTCAAAACTGCAGAAACAGTAAAAAAAAAGTATTATTAATTTCTGGTGGGTAGGTGCGAGGGTAGGGTTAACAGATGGGGCACAGAGGATTTTTAAGAGAGTAAAAAATTCCATATGGTACTAAATTGGTGGATACCAGTCATTACATATTTGTGCAAACCCCACAGAATACAAAGTACCAAGACTAAAACTTAATTTAAATGATGACTTTGTGTGATAACATTATGTCTATATATAGGTTTATTTATCAAAAGTACCATGTACAACACTCTGATGGAGAATATTGATAATGGGGGAAGCTATACATATGAGTGAAAGAAAATATAAAGAAAGAAAATTTCTTCTCCTTTTTTCTCAGAACTAAATCTGCTCTAAAAATTAAAGTCAAAAGCAAATCAAAACAAAACATAGCAAAAAAAATAAAATAAAAAAATATTATTTCATATGAACTTAAGTAATCGAATAAGTGCTATATAGTATTAAAATTCATTAAACAGTTCTACATAATCTATTATGAATAAATCTCTAAACATTAAGTAAAAGCAATTTTCCAAGTTATACAAATTATCAGAAGTTACAAAAAACTTCAAAGTTTGTGACACCATAATGTATTTATTTTACTAATAAGTTCACAGTTCTAACTTCAACACTAGCAATGGCTTTATTTCTAGGATATGAAGTTAGCTGGAGTAGTATAGTTGATGCGTGTATGCTACTTTGATTTAACAGTTTTTGCTCACAAAATTCCTAATTTCTACTTTAATTAAATGATGTTTATGTGGACATCTATAATATATTTTTTCATATTTTTGTGACAATATTTATGTTAATTTTTAAATAAAATAACAACTATGTCTTTGGAATTTAAAATAGATTTGGCTTTCCTTCATGTACAAAACCTAACCTGGCTTAGCATAGAAATTGTCACAATTATTTTCTCTTCATTAATTTATATTGCTCAATAATTTAAGTAGCTATTAAATTATAAAGAAGTGTCAGACTATCTCTATGTTTGTTGCATAGATTTTTCTAACGATTGCAATATTTATCTTTGCACTCTCTCTATGTGTGTGTAGTGGGGGAGTTGCTGCTAGGCATTTAACTTAAAGTCTAATGAATGCTAGGTAAGTGCTCTTCAACTGAGCTACATACTCAACTTTCAAAGTTTATTCTTATTGTTGTTATTTGTTTTTGTGGTATTAGAGTTTGAATCCAGGACCTGTATATGCTAGGCAAGTGCTTTAACACTGAGTTACAAAACCTGCAAGAGTTAATTCTTTAAACTTAAAATTAATACTTTTACCTTTGTATACTGGAATGTAGATTGTTCTTAAATTTTGCCTGGTACTTGATGGTGATGGTTCCTTTTCATAAAGTGATCAAGACTGTTTTGTCCAGAAAATTTTAATCTCCACTATTTTCTGGGTTGTCTTTTAAAGACTCATTTTTTTTTAGTTTTTTTTAGATCCAAGTTTTATTGTCCTGAATATTATTATTCATAAAGCATTTCATTCTAAAATTTGATTTCCTGTGCCATAGATTTCTTTATTTAAATTACTTTTTATCATCCTTGGTATTATGCTTTTTTTAAAAAAAATCCTTTAATAGCTGCCTTATGATTTTTGTTTATTTACCTTTAAGCAAGAAATATAAATAGCCCATATTTTCTAAATTGAAAGCATGTATAACTTAGATTGTCTTTGATTTCATTTATTGAGCCTCCCATTATTGCTGAAATTTTCATTTCTTTTAAATCAGAAATCTCATTGGTGTTTATTACTTTTATATGTTCATTTGATATATTTGTAGTCCTAAATTTTAGATACTTTATTGACTTAAAAGAAGATATCCTAGTCAATTTATCTGTTAATATATTTGTGAGAATGAGAGCCTATATAAGAATATACTGGCAATATTTGAAGCAACACTTTGTGAGATACTTTAAAAACTTAAAATTAGATTTAGGAGGATTATCTATCACTCCTCTTATTCCTACAATTTCTCCTTCAAAATTTATTTCTTCAGAAATGAGATGTTTCCCTTAAATTATTTTTGCTTCCTTATTCATTGAATATGTTGAAATATAACCCAATCATTTATGTAAAAATGATTTTAATAGGCTATACTAAAAAATGAAATAACCTGAAGTAACCTAGAAAGCAGTTTAAAGGGAGGTTTTTTCTCTTCAGTTTTTTCTTTTGTGATAAATACCTGAATTGATAGAAATTGTATAGTTGCTTTTCCCAAAGATCCCATATATATTTCTGTTGTTACTTCTGAAAAATTTTATAGTGACAATATGTTTTATATTGTTAGATGAAATTTCTAACTTCACAGAGGTATTAAAACTGCATCGTGAATAAGGCTTAAGCACATTCTTCAAAGGGAAGATTTTTAAAATAACCCCCCCCCATAGGTTTTATTCAAATTCATCTAAAATTTTAGAGATAATAATTATTTTTTTTCTTTATCAACTATTTCTTATATTTATGCTCTCATTTGTTCCCTTTGATTTTAGCATTTAGTGGAATTCTTTTACATTGTAAAATTAAAATCAATATTGTTTGTCAAAATATAAATTATAATTTTATCATAATCAGAGCAAAATTAACAAGTAATTAAAATATAAAAACCAATTATTTTAAAGTTCCATATCTAGACAACTACTAAATTCTCAACCAGTGTAATTGATCTCTCTCTGATTGATAATTATATAAAAAATAGTAGTGGAAATATAAGCAGTACATTTATCATCATAAAATAAAATATAAGAAAATTCAGAAATTCTCTATAAAATTCTATATAAAATAAATTATAATATAAAAAGAGGCAATATTTTGTAATGCATAATCATTGCTATTTTAAAACTTACACATCAACATCATATTTCATTTATGAGATTGATTTATTTCATTTCTGTAATATTCCTACTCACATATTAAAATCAAAAATGAAAGATTAACAAAGTAATGAATTTCTCACTTTAACTATCCAAAATAGTTAGAAAATAGAATTACAACTCATCTGATAGATGTTAGCTTTTCATCACTGTGACTAATACATCTGATAAGAAGAACTTAGCAGAGGAAAATTTCATTTTGACTCACAGTTTCAATGTTTAGCTCCTGTTTCACTGACTTCATATCTCTGGAACTCAAGGTGAAACAGAGTATCATGTTGGAAAGTGTAGAAGAGAAATGCTGCTCCTCTCATGATGACCAGAAAGGAGAAGAGAGAAAGGGGAGAGAGATAGAAAGGGAGAAGAGAAAGACAGAGAGAGAGGAAAACAAGATACAATCTCCAAGAGCATGCCCCTTCATCCAGTCATGCTCCATCTCCTTATAGTTATAACCCAACAATTATTTTAAATTAGAAATCTATCAAGTTGATTAATCCATTGATTATGTTATAGCTTTCACAATATGATTATTTCACATCCTTCATTAACAGAGGATTAAGCCAATTCCAAAATTCAAAGGCCAAATGTTCTCTAAGTGGATGCTGGTCCATAATGAGGAGACACGGGAAAAATGGAGGAGCTTTAATGGGGCAAATCCCTTTAACCCAAAAATGAACACTTTTTTCAAATTCATATGAATATAATTTTAAGGACATTCTAAAATAAATATGAAATTTATATGGAACTGTACTTTTTAAAATCTGTCCTCACATTTTGCTATCAGCCTGCTTGCTTTTCAATTAGTTGAGGTTATGCAGTTTCATTTTATTTTTAAATTCTTTACTCTAATTAATGTAACAAAATCAAACTTAAATATGCTCAAAGCGATAGAAAAATTAATTGTAATTTAGATAGTATCATTTAGAAAAAGTTTTAAGTTCCAGCCACCTGGAACTTAAAAATATTTTATTGAAAATTTGAAAAGTTACTCATTTGAATCTTAAAAAATATGTGAAGCTTGCAAATATTTATTAAACAAATATTTCGGATACATTATGCAATAATATCATAATTTCTTCTGTTTGCAAAATAAAGAGCAAAAGAAGGATGTGGGTGCAACCAAGAGAGAGAGAGAGAGAGAGAGAGAGAGAGAGAGAGAGAGAGAGAAACTCTATTCTAGCATTGTCAACTATCTTCAAAAAGAAATAATAAAATATTGCTTGTATTTGGAAAAAGTATTTAAAGACTAGTATTCTAACACATGAAGAGTGTTCAGTGTTTAAAATCCCAACATAAGAATAGGAAAGACTCTGGAAAAAATCTGAATAACTTTCCTATGAACATATATGAATACACCACAATGAATCTCACCATCTGTAAGACTGGGATTCTAATTAGAATACTATAAATCCCATGCTTGTATAAATATATCAAAATAGATTCTACTGTCATGTATAACTAAAAAATGATAAAAAAATAAATAAACTAAAAATTATTAATTCCCAACACACCATGTTTTTTGTAATATACTATGTAAATCATTGTGCTAGAAATTCCATAAGTTTTCTTTTTAGGTTTCAAAATCTTGATGAAGTATCTATTCCTTTCTACTTATTGATAGGCAACATTATTTGAATTAAGCTTTTATCTTTAGAAGCAATTTTTTTAAATTTAGCATTTAACAATGACAACCAGATCAGATAGCATTGTATAGATATCATGGAGATATAGAGACTAAGAATTAAAAATGGAAATTGTATCCTATATTCACATGTCAAAGTACCTAGAATTGAAATGTAGCTACATAATTCACATCTTCCCATATTGGTCAGTGGCTCAGGGACATTTAAAAAAGTATTAGCTATGGATTGCATGATGATGATCAATAATGAAAAATATTACCTATATTTGCTACTAAAGAGAAATATCTTATTGTTAATTTATATTTATTATGAACTTATTTTAACTGTGCTTTCAAATTCATACAAATATGTACAGATAGATTTTTAAAAACTTTTTAGCCCCTACATTGAATTTGAGATAGCACAATGACTCTGATATACTTTCCTTTTTTACCTACTAATCTCTCAATAATTAGAAGAAGTTATACAATGTATTTTGTTATTGTGTGTTATCACCTCAGTGTCTTATATTAATAGTGGTGATTAATGATATTAACTTACTAATATTCTCATATGAATTAGCATCTGGAAATTATGAAAATATAATATTTCATGTAAGTAGCGTTTTTGCCTATTGTTAGTTTTTTATTAGCAAGTACATGTGAAAGAGAAAATTATCTAGTCTATTTAGGACAATCTTTCCCACTTCTGTCAATAATTTATTATACTAGTTACCTACTTTGTACTCAGATGATCATGACTGTATTCATTCTCAATTGACAGGAAAAGAAATTACAAACTGTCATCTCTCTACATTACATGATTACCCCCAGAACACCCTTTACGTATGTAAATATCTTCAGAATTTGCCTTAACTCTAATGCACAAACCCTAGAAAATGATTATTTGTAGTAGGTTCCAATTTACTATTTAAGTAGATTTTAGGGGACATTGTTAGTTTGCAAAATGGAGGATGTCAAGGCCTCAATTGACCAAACATTTTATAAAAGATTAAAATCTATGGTCAGTAGATCTTATAAAAAGTGTTAGGGGAGGTCTAAAATTAGAAAGTGGTGGATAAAATCCTTCCCATTTTATGTAATATGTTGGATTATACAGTCACAGATATTGATGTATTAAGTATTTATATTTCTGTTTTTCTGAATGTTCTTGCATTGTCTCACACATGAATTTTGGGGGGACATTATATATCTAACCCATAACAGTGATTAATGCCTGAAAGTCGGTTTTAAGTTGTTAAATTTTGTCTTTTGTTTTAGTTTTAGTTTTTGTTTTTTAGGAATTTTTAAGGTTTGATGGTGTCAAATCTAAATGATGATCAGAGAAAGATTAATGATATTTATTTGGGATTAACAGAGAATTACATTGGGATTATGCATGCAATAGTAAACTGTATGTATACTCAGTGAGGTTGAGTCAAGGTACAGCTTCTAAAAGCAAAAAAGTTTTCTTAACCTGCTTCAATACAAAGTTCATTGTTCTTGGAGAGCCAAGACAGAAGTTGGCATCAGCTTAATGGTGGTGGGGTGTTGTTGGACAAGTTTTCTGTTAGAGCAACTTATTTAAATTTTTGCACTCTTAAAGAATGGAAGACAAAACAAAATAAAACCATAACAACAACAACAAAAAAAAACCTTTGTTATAGGTGGGTGTGGAAACATTCCTGCCATCTCAGCTACTCCAAAGGCTATGGCAGGTAGATCTCTTGAGCCCTGGAGTTCAGGACCAGCATAAGAAATACAAAAGGGATCTATCTCTTACAATAAAAGCAAACAAAAATGTCTTTGTTACAGAAATCTGCACATACCAGGTGTGCAAAGCATGTAGAACCAGAAGAAACCTGATGGAACTTAATGTCTTTGTTACAGAAATCTGCACATACCAGGTGTGCAAAGCATGTAGAACCAGAAGAAACCTGATGGAACTTTAGATAGTCCCTGAAGTAGTATTAATGGCAAGCCAATATTAGACCTCTCCTGTCACTATTTCTGGGGTCTAATTTTGTGTGGGACTAACAAGCACAATTTTATCTTGTTTTTATGAATTTTTACTCTGGTTTTAGGTACTTTTATTTATTTTTTAATCATTTTACCTTTCCCAATGGACTAGATATTTATTTCAAAATACACACATCCTATTGTTGTCAGTGCTTCAAACAAACCATCCATTGATTTCTTAAAGCATTTTCATTTACTACCTCACTCCTGAATGTTGCTTTCATCAGGAACCCTTAAAATCTATAGTACAATGAAAATACAAAAATGACTATTCATAGAGATGCATTCACCACAATTACCCATTGTCATAGGTCTCTCTTCAAAAGGAATCCTTCCATTTTTTGAAAAGCCAGTGTTTCTCTGAATATGTGATTTCATCTTCTACTTTTATGTTCCCCAGAAGTAGCAGAGAAAGCAACTATTGCTTTTGCTGGAATTCTGGCCTATACAATTGTTGATATCCATGATTTATGAATCAGTTAAACAATTTATCCCTGTGGGCCACATATTTCACATATTTTAGAGCAAATATCAAGGCATAGATAATTTGATTAAATGCATGAATATGGGAAAGGAAATAGAGATACACTGCCTAATAGTAATATTAAAGAGCATGTTATACAATCATTCTTAATGTAGGTAAAATAACATCAATATATGAAACACAATTCAAAGCAAACCTTTCAGAGGCAAGTTTCAATTTAGAGCATGGTCCTTCACAAGTCTGCAATTAAACAGTGATTAGGCTATGAAATGCAACAACTAGGAAACACTGATTTGGAGACGTGTAGAAAACAGAATAAAATATGGCATAGAAACTAGAGAAAAAGTAATAAGCAAGCTATAAAACTTGCTCATTCTTATAAACACAATATGCGATTGTGGTCAGGAATATAAAACTGCCTTCTCTAAATTTATTAACTATTGAGAACGTTAAAGAGGAAAATAGAATATCTGTTATCCTTTTGATGTACAGTTGTGTTGTTATTATCAGTAATGTTAGTATTATCTTAAATAATTAAGTTGCTTTATAGATGACAAGATAACTCTAGTATTTGAATGTGTACTATGAAGACAAAAAAGTACTGACAAACTGATTTAGGGTCTGTAATTTTTAGGTTGATTTTCCACATATATTTTCTAGAAATGTAATCCAGTCGTATTATCTTGAACACAATTGAATAAATGAGAATTTATGTTGGAGTAGACAGAAAGACCAAGTGAAGTGTAATTGGATGAATAAAATATTTTTTTTTCTTGAACTATCTCTGAAAGTTCAGAAACCAGTCATGCTCTTATGAGTCAAGTTCTCAGCTTTCTGGGTCTCCTGGTCTTCATATTCATGTGTATTTCTATGACATCACTAAAGATTCACATTCCTACATTCCATTTTTTCCCATTAATTCCTGAAATCAATCTTTTAATTCTATTGGCTCTGATCAAGTTAATAGCCATTTTAAACATACAGTGTTCAAATGGTTTTAGGATCTTGTGTTATATAGTTTGTGCTCCTAGCACACACCAGTAATTGCAAGAATCTTTCATGTCTTTGTACATTTTGACTTTTCAGGAAAAGCCTATATTATTCTCATTCATTGAAAATTATGTTACCAGGTTGTTTATTCTCTGAGTTAATAGAGGAAGATGCATCTTTATCTAAATATCATACTATATCAGTATGTAGAATTAAACTTACGGTGTTTGGGATTTTTCATTTAGAAAGTAAAATTTAAAAGTCATATATTTAAAGCATTTGAACCATCAAAAAATCATTTGATGGTGCTGAAATTAAAATAGTTGTTTAGAGTTCTAGCTCTGAGATAGATTCCAATAATGAGGTTGACAGATTCAAAAATGAAATTATCAGATTTCATGTTTTCAAGAATGTTCTTTCATGATGTAAGTCCATTTTAATTACATCAGTTCAAATCAAACCTTCTAAGTTCATTTAATTATTTACCTTTTAATATATATACAACAGAATTACACAGTCGTTGTATTTTCTTGTATTTACCCTTTGTTATTTTTCTTCAAAAGTTTTATTCATCCTAAATTACACATAATGACCTAATTTTCCTTCAATATTTCATAGATCCTTTGTTAATAGCAACCTAGTTGAATTCATGTGAAATATATTTTGACATCAATAAATGAAGTGGACCTGTTCTATTATACAAAATTAATTTTATTAAATAATTGATTTAATAATCATTCATGTCACCATTTCTTGAAGCAACATATTTTGTTGATATTATATATTATTATTGGCATTAATTTATTTAATGCAATTTATTTCTATTAATAATTGTTAATTATTAATGATATTGCATGTCATATTAATTTTGTTTCTTAATTTTAAAAAATTACCTTTGTATTGTTATGTTTTTTCCTTACTAGACATATGAGGCTTTTCTTTCCACTTAAATAGCAAATACATAATTTCTCCTGTATGCAATAGTACTATAGTTTACACTGCATCCATTATATTTTTTAGAGAAATTAAAATAAACTAGTACTTGTGTTGCCCTCTCTATGTTTTTTTTTAATATTTATATTTTAGTTATAGTTGGACACAATACTTTTATTTTATTTATTTACTTTTTGCGGTGCTGAGGATCAAACCCAGGGCTTCACACATGCTAGGTGAGAACTCTACTGCTGAACCACAACCCCAGCCACTCTGGTTTTATTTGAATATTTAAACTTGAAATTTTAGGATATATTTTAAATGATCGGCAAGATTTTATGAAAACTAGAATATATGTTTGTGAAATGTTAAAGTTTCACCATCAATAAGTTGAGTTCTTACATATGTTTTCTTTACCCGTTTTACACAGGTCCATTCAATTTTATTTATTTTTATTTTTGACTTTGTAAAATTATGGGTACTTTACCTGTTTTACACAGATCCATTTGGGGATCAATTTCATAATATTTTATTATACAAATTACCCATTCTGCCCATTTAGCAAATGTATTACAAGTGTAAAACAGTCACATAGCTAAGTTTTAAATTAGAAGGCACTGCCATCCTGGATTTAAGTGTTTCTGTGTTCTCTGCTGATTCCTATTCTGGGTAACCACTACTAGGTAGCACTACCTAGCAAGTTTGATCTACCCAGGAGACAAAATCATCTTAGTTTACAGGGCCCTAACATAGGGCCAGCTTACTTTCCAAATGTCAACCCTCCAAAATGCAAGGTTTTGAAAAGTTTTTTCAGAATGCCTTCTACCTTCCAGCCCTGAAAGCATTTTTTTCTGGGATGCTTCCTTCAGCCATATCTCATCTGCTTTTCCTTTTATCGTTTCTTACTTTTTCCCCCTAATAGAAGTTCTTCAAAGTTGATGCCATGATTTTGGGCTTCCTCTTGTAATATCAGGGCTAATGTATATATGTGTTATTTCTGCTTTGCTTATATTTATACTTATTCATCTGTCAGAGGTGAGAAAGCGATGTTTTCAGTTTGAATTTAATCAGTAATAATTTTTAGGAAGTATGAAAGTTATTTATAAAAGTTTAGCTTTACCTAACACAGTGGCACACACCTGTAATCTCAGGAACTCAGGAGACTGAGGCAGGAGGATCACAAGTTTGAGGCTAGCCTCAGGAACGTAGCAAGGCCCTGTGTAACTTAACAAGATCCTGTCTCAACATTTAAACAAATAAATAGATAAATAGATAGATAGATAGATAGATAGATAAAAGGACTGTGAATGGAGCTCTGTTGTAAAGCGCACTTACGTTCAATGTCCTGTAATCACATTGACCAAAAAAAAGTGCATATTATTCATACATTTAGTACGTTATATAAAGATGTTTTTCCAATAAATTAAACTTCAAAAAGCTAATTTTAAAAATAAGATCCTCAGTTTTAGATTAGTGAGTTTTTAGAATGACGATTTATCAACAAAACATTTTCTTACACAAAAATATTTTGAAAAAGGTGTTCTGTTCATGCTTTATATTTTTAAATACTTCTAATAAGTAGAAATGTTTTAAAATTTGATATTGACTAGATTTCATAGATTATGATTATTTCCTCAACATGCTGTCTATGAAATTTTTGTGAAATATTATATTTAAATATTATACTTTTGTTTTACTTAAAGTTCTTTTTACACTATACTAGTGTTGTATGTGCAATTTTATGTATCATTTAAATATTATTTCCATTCAACACTATTGCAGAAAACAACCATTAAGTTTCCTTACTCTACTAACTACATAATTACTACTTAACACTGACGTGTCTTCTTTTTATTAAACACCTACTCATTTTCTTAACGTAAACAACCTCATAGAAATTAAAGATGCAAGTTTCTTAAAGAATTAATTTATTAGTTTAATGAATTAAGAATATAGTGACAGAGCTAGAATGTTTCACTGAATTCTTAGAACAAATATTTTAATTTATAAAACCTAGGCTTACACTTAATTTTTCAAATTCCACATTATTTAATTAACATATTATTTCTTTACCTTACATATTAGTGAATCAACAACCAATAGTTCAAATCTAATGTGAGAATTAAATCACCTATATTTTTAATGTTTGGTCTTCCTGATTTTCCACAAGTGAGTATTATCTATGGAGTGAAAAATAGTTCTGTTTCTGAGTTCCTCATTTTTTTAGTTGGTGAGTTTTAAACACATTGATTTATCTCTCAATCAAATATTATTTATGCAAAAATATTTTAGGCTAGATAAGTTTTCCTGTTCATTTTTATTTATTTTTTTTATTTTTATTTTTTTTTTTGGTACCAGGGATTGAAGTCAGGGGCACTCGACCACTGAGCCACATTCCTAGCTCTATTTTGTATTTTATTTAGAGACAGGGTCTCACTGAGTTACTCAGCAGCTCGCTTTTACTGAGGCTGGTTTTGAACTCTCAATCCTCCTGCCTCAGCCTCCCAAGCCACTGGGATTACAGGAGTATGCCACCGTGCCCAGCTTCCTTTTCATTTTTAATAACAACATGTTTGTGTATTTTTTAGGGAAATGGGTTTATAATTAAAACATAAGCATGTGCAATCATATATATCCATGTACAAAGTATAAAATGATTTCTAAAATTCATGGAATACAGTACATGTTTTAAAATCTTAACTGTTACCAATTAGAATTATTGGATAATATCCTATATACATACAGAGGCAATATGTTAGAAAAGAAATTTTTTTAAACTATTTTAAGATTTTTCTGTGGTTTATTCAGATCAACGTGCTTATTATATCTTTAATAGTAATTATCAAATTTAAAAGATTGTAATTGATATTTTTCTTTCAAGAACATTTGGTATTATTTTGGGATAAATGAAACATTGGACTGACTGGAGAAAGGTTTTCTGCACTGTATACATAACAATAGTGAAACTCAAATTAATCATCAGATATTTATCTGTATGACTTCATTTCTCCTGATAATATATTTAAGCAAAGATATTTTTTCTCCTTTTTGTAATAGCTAAACAAACTGATTATCTTATAACTACTATTTATTCGAATATCTCTTATAATACTATTTGTCTCATTTTATACTCAAAAATTGAGAACCTATTTACCAGTATTTATAAAAAATTGTATCAGAAAGACAATCTTCACAAATTTCAGCAAGGGAAAATACTGACAATATCATCTTTGAATTTTGCTATTGAGTTTCCTGTCATAAGTTTGAAAATTGACAAAGATCATAAGATGGCTGTCTGGTATCAAAAACTGAAAATTTGTGGCTCAGTAGTACAGCACTTGCCTAGCATGTGTGAGGTACTGAATTCAGTTCTCAGCACCACATATAAATAAATAAAATAAAGGTCCATTGACAACTAAAAAGTATTTTAAAAAAAACATGGAAATTTAGGAAAGGTAAATTAAAAGACAAGGTTTTCAAGAAATTTTAACATTAAAAATAAGAATAAAACAATTTAGATTTAGACCAAAAAAAAAAAAAATGCAGTTTCATGCATACTACATGAACTTCTGGTGTTAAAAATGTTTTCACCTTCTCTGGTTTTCTTATGTCTGTTTTTTTTTTTTTTGTTTGTTTGTTTGATTTGTTTGCCTTGTAAAATTGAATAGCAAATTCAGGACACTGAAAAAGCATGACAAAGTTGATAGACTATTGAGCAAAAAAGGTACATACCCTGGTCTTCTTGTGAACAAAATATATATTCAGAACATGAAACTTTTTTTCTTCATTGTGGTGACAGTGACAATAATAAATACATGTTGATAGTGTTTGTTGGAGTAGAGTAGGATTTAAGGTAATATTTTGATGTTATTTTTGTTTTTTTATCAAATTGAAGACAAGAAAGATTCTTAGAGTTGGGAGACATGATCTTAGAAATATCTATTCAATAAATTAATTTTTGATAGAAAGCATTGCCAATTATATAAATTATTCATCAATCAGAAGAGTAGTGCAACATAGTGTTATAAGAATAAGCCATGGGGGCTGGGGATGTGGCTCAAGTCGTATCGCACCCGCCTGGCATTAAAGAAAATAATAATAATAATAAATAAAAGAATAAGCCATGGAAAGGAGTTTAAATTATAGATATTTAACTTCCCAAGACATTTGGTCTGGGATAAGCCAATTTTTTGAGCCTAAGTTTTCCAATGTGTTAGATGGAGAAACAAAAAACATAAAGGCCATAAATTTGGGAGTTGCTGAGAGAATTCAATGAAATAACATATATGAAATATCATCTAAAAATACCTAATTGATTGATCACTAATGGGTATTTACAATGAAGTTTTTCTTATGTCTATAATAAATATAATATTCAATTTTCAGGATAAATATTTGAAATATTGATATAAGGCTATATATTCCATTAATATGCAGACATTATTCTATTTCTTTGTTATTTACAAAATTTTTTCTGACTATATCTTATAAAATAATTTATGATGAAGAAGAAAGGAAATGTTACATGAGAATATGAAAGTTAAATTCAATGTGGACTTGCTTTGATGTGTCCCTTACGTTACCCCTGGCCCTGGAGAAACAAGTTGCTGGGGTGGGAATGGCTTACAGTACAAACCACATGTGAGGGAATATGGGCTGTTCCTAGAAAATGAGGACTTCCTAGGGCCAACAGTAAACAAACTGAGTTTCTTCAACAAACTGAATCAAAATGGATCTACCTCCTGTCAATCACACAGATGAGAATGTAGCCTGATTGACAAATTTACTGCAGTGTCACTTGATCTTGAAGAAAAACATCTAGTCAAGCCATACCCAACTCTTGACCCAAAGATATCGCTAGATAATAAATATGTGGTGTTTAAAGCCACAAAGTGTTTTGAGGCTATTGTGAATGGAATAGTTTTCTAGTTTCTCTTTCAGTTGATTCATCACTAATGTATAGAAATGCAACTAATTTATGGGTGTTAATTTTAAATCCTGCTACTTTACTAAATTCATTTATATCTCCTAGAACTTTTCTGTTGGAGTTTTTGGGGTCTTCAATATATGGAATTATGTCTTTGGCAAATAGGGATAATTTGAGTTCTTTTACTATTCATAGCCTTTTAATGTATTTCATCTAATTGCTCTGGCTAGAGTTTTGAGGCTATGTTGAATAGAACAGGTAGAAGAGGACAACCCTGTTTGTTCCAGTTTTTGGAGGAAATGCTTTCAAATTTTTTCCATTTAGAATAATGTTGGTCTTCAGTTTAACAAATATGTCTTTTTCAATGTTGAGGTACTATTCTTAGTTTTTCTAGTGTTTTGAGCATGAATGTATGCTATATTTTGTCAAATGCTTTTGCTGCATTTATTGAAGTAATCATAGGATTTGTGGCTATAATTGTACTGATGTGATAAATTACATTTATTGATTTCCATATGTTGAACCAAACTTGCATCCCTGGAATGAACCATGGTTCACTATTTTTTTCAGAAGATTTGTATGTGATTTGTCAGAATTTTATTTAGGATTTTTGCATCTATGTTTATCAAAGATAAACCCACATAAAAACAGTTATCTCTCAATAGACAAAAGTGCCAAAATATATATTGAAGAAAAAATAACCTCTTCAAGAAAATGGTTCCGGGAAAACTGGAAATCCATATGCAGTAAACTGAAATTAGACCCATATCTTTCAACCTACACAAAACTAAATTCAAAGTGAATCAAGCACCTAGGCATTAGATCACAGTCCATGTGCCTCCTAGAAGGAAAAATAGACTGAACTCTTCCAATTTTTCGCATAGGAACTGAATTCCTCCAAAAGACCCCCAAAATCAAGAATCAATAAATGGAATGGTATCAAACTAAAACACTTCTTCACAGGAAACAATCAAGAACATGAAGAGAGAGCCTACAGAATGGAGGGAAAAAATTTCATACCTGCACCTCAAACACAACATTAATCTCCAAGTTATATAAAAACTCACAAAACGTAACACCAAGAGAATAAATAATGCAATCAATAAACAGGCAAAGGAACTCAACAGGCACTTCACAGAAGAAGAAATACAATCAATCAACAAATATATGCAAAAATGTTCAACATATCTAGCAAATAGAGAAATACAAATTAAAACTTCATTGAGGTTTCATCTCACTCTAGTTTGAAAGGCAATTATCAAGAATACAAGTAACAATAAATATTGGGAAGTTTGTGAGAAAAAAAGGTACACTCATACATTGTTGGTGGGTACAAATTGGTGCAAGCCCTCTGGAAAGCAGTATGGGGATTCCTCAGAAAACTTTGAATGGAACCACCATTTAATCCAGTTATACCACTCCTTGGCATATACCTAAAGGACTTCAAATCAGCATACTCTAGTGACATGGCCACATCAATGTTTATAGAGGCTCAATTCACAATAGCTAAGCTATGGAACCAACTTAGGTTCCTCTTCAACAGATAAATGGATAAAGAAAATATGTTGCATCTATACAAAGGAATATTACTCAGACATAAAGAAGAAAGAAATTATGACATTTGCCATTAAATGATGGAACTGGAGACTACCATGTTAAATGAAATAAGACAATCCCCAAAACCAAAGACTGAATGTTCACTTTGATATGTGGATGCTAACTCACCATAAGCAGGGCAGAGGGAAAAATAAAAGTTCATTGAATTAGACAAAGAGGAATGAAAGGAAAGAGGGATGGTAATAGGAAAGACAGTATAATGAATCAGACCTAACTTTCCTATATTAAAATATAAATATATGACCAGTGTAACTCTACGTTATGTATAACCACAAGAAATGGGAAGTTGTACTCCATGTATATTAAAAACATTCTACTATCATATATAACTAAAAATAACAAAAAATTAATTAAAAAATAAAGCCAACAAATGTATGGTAATTTGTTATGGAGCAATGAAAAACTAAAATTCTCCACTTACTTTAACCATATTCTTATTTTTATTTTATTGTGTTCCCAAACAGCAAGCATTTCTAAACCTCTGTAAACTTGTTCTCTTCTCAGTATAGTCTACGTACACCTACATAATTCTACAGTAAAGATTTCTGTGCTCTTTGCTTTTCAATTCTAATTTGATAGGTCAAGGGCATACTGTTTTTAACTTCTCCCATGTTAATGCAACTAAATGAAATATAATGATGGCATTTATAGTTATCAACAACCTAACAAGAATTAGATTATTTAGAAAAAAAAAACTCAAAATAGAGTGTCTTCTATAGTAAAGCTTTGCCGAGTTTTTGAAATAGCAAATAATCACAATGTAGATAAAATAACATCATTTTAATAATATGTCCTTTATGGAAGAGTTTTACATGATTTTTAGTTGATTTTCACAAAATATCTGCAAGATGACTTTTATAGTGTCATTTTTTTGAATATGGAAACTCACATTCAGAAAGATTAACATAACCAAAATTCAATAGCTAATTAAAGCTTCAAGCTAAAAACTATAATGCAGACCTATAGATGGATATGTGTACACAGCTCTCTTCACTAATCTAGTGATTTTCAAGACTCTGTAACTAAATCCTTTAAATGTTAAACCCTGTTCTTGTTCATATCTACTCTGCTATCACCAATAGAAAATCTTCTGAAAAATTTTTATTAGTTTTGTGTATTTTGAAAGAAAAATTAATTTTCAGGTGTTAAAAATATCAAAGATATTCTCATTTTTCAAAAAAATTAATTTGTTTTAATTAGTTATACATGACAGTATAATGCATTTATGCACTTTAATATATCATACATAGATGGGATATATTTCTCATTTTTCTGCATGTACATGTTGTAGAATTATTCTGGTCATGATGTCACATATGTAGGAAAGTAATAATGTCTGTTTTATTCTTCTGTCCTATCCCTACATCCCCTCCCCTCCAAATTATTTTATTCCACTTTTTGATGTTATAGTTATAAAACAAAATTTTACAATTGTCACCAAATTTTAAGGGAACAGTGTTATTATGTAGGAGGTGAATAAATTTATATAAAGGAAACCAACAAATGATGAGAGAATCATGTTCCCTTTTTTGATGAACTGTGTAATCTCTTGACTTTAAGCTGTTCTATGCTTGCATCAACCAACCAGAAGATGGACAGTATATGAAATGCTAGAGCTAACTATAGGTATTGTCTAAGGTATTCATCTTGTATGCATATGAATTTGATCTCTAGCAAAGGGGAGGTAAGTTTTTGCTATATTTAATTATAGAAATGATCAGAAGTAAGAATTTTACATTCTGACATCAGATTATTTATAGTACCAACTTCTTACATAATCATGTTTTCCAATGAAAGTCTTGCTTCAGATACTTGATCAGTATAGATAAATTAACTACAGTACTCAGATATGATTCTTTCAAAGACCAAGTAAAAATTAACTTTAGTTGAAAAATAATAATTCGGACCAGATTTACAGGAGAGTTTGAATCTATCCTCAGGATAGATGATTTATAAATGAGATATATGGATAAATAAGGTCATACTTTTTAGCTCTAATAGCCAAAGTTCAGTAAAATAAATGTTAGCATTTCAAGTAGGAGATTATTTCCTACAGATCAAGTGTCCTACAACATAATTAATAAGGTAGAAGGGGTGGATACTGTGGATTAATATGTTAGCATTAGTTTTAAGATAAATGTACTGTGCCTGAATTCAAAAGATCAGAGAGCCCCCCTGTCACTGCTACCACTAGCACTTCTCTCTCCATTAGATTCCTGACAGTTTTGAACCTGTAAATTAGGTTCCAGATTGTGGAGCAGATCCAGTTTAGCCACAATGTGTCTTCCACAAGCAACAAGTTCCTGAGGACTTCCTTGTCAGCTTTCACAGGAAGTTCCCCCTATCACTTCTACAACTATTCTTTCAAATGCTTCTCATTGTCAAAGCCTGTTTCTTAATTAAAAAAAAAAAAAAAAAAAAAAAAAAACAAACAAACAAAAAAAAACCTACTCATGAATTTTAGGAGGTTAGCAATATAAAGAAAGTTTTATCTGAAAATCATTTCATGAATAAAACTTCTACACTTTATGATAATGTTACATACATTTGGTCAAAAACATCCTAGTGAATAACAACTGTTAAAATCGCCACATAATTGGTTATTTGAATTATATATGTTCAAAATCTATTATGTTTAATTTTAGAAAAGTGTTTTCATCTGTAAATTTTTCACAATAAATCAGCATAAAATTCTACTCAAACTGTGTTTTGCATGTTGAAAGATTATTTTATCTTCTACCCTTATTATTTTAAATCATTTTTAGTAACTATTATCATGGTGACAGTGATATTCTACAATATCAGTCAAAACATTTTTTAAGTTATAAATGTGTCCAGTATTATCTGTAAAGCAGCTCTGTATAGACAGTTTTACTAGAAACTTGTTCATACTTCTTAGGTTTTTCTCTGATGATGAAACACTGTGATTTTATTGAAATATTGTGGCTCCAATATTCTTTTACCTCATAAACATGACATGCTATAAATTTGATTGTGTAAAATTGGAAAGTTCTGCACTTTATCTTATTATTTTTTGTAGCTCCTCTACTGAAATAAAAGCTTCACTTTTCATATGCATATCATATCTTTTCTATCAAACACAATTTACATCTATAAATCACCTAGTTTTGCTTTGTGTGCTTAATGAAAATTCAATAGCAGTTTATAATTAACAAGAGTTTGCACTGAACATTTTTAAGGACTTAATTACTAAATTTGCGCATGTGCACACACACACACACACACCTATATATATATCACATTATTTAAATATTGTTTTATAATAAAACCTTAGAAAATGAATTATACCTATATACATCATAAATTCAAAAAAGCTAATCATTTATACATTATGGTTATTACATATTTATGATTAAACATGATTTTTCTAGAATAAAAGCTTAAGTTTAAAATGACCAATATTCTTCAAAATATATATATATTTAAAATTTCTACTTTGAGTATTAAAACATCTATTGAATGCCTTTTTATAGCAATTGAAATGAACTTATAGAATTTTATAATTATTGTGTAAGAAAGGATATATTCTTAACTCTGAAGAAATCCATGCTAGTTAAAAGAAATAGTGTTTGTGGGATGTTAGGCCCAGTATTCCTACCATTTTTAATTACAGGTTTGGGAAGAGATGAAATTGCTTCTTGTCAGAAATAATTGGTGCTCATTCATTCTGAGCAAGCTGCGTGCAATGTACATCTACTTACACATGTGAAATTTCAGGAGGTAAGCTTTTATGCTGGAGTTGAACAGGGGTAATTCATGGACTCCTCACTCAGCAAAGTGAGGAGGTGCCTTAGATAGGAAACACTACAAAATGGAGATTTAAGTGCAGAAAATTAATTGGGGCAGTAAAATCTGGAGAAAAAAAAAGTATAACAGAGTGAGGGAATCAGAAACAGGCAGAGGGAATAATTATCTTTCTAAATAATCACTGAGGTCTCAGAAAATTCTACAGGCAGTTCTGCAGAGGCCTTCCAATTGGTGTAAGAAAGTCGTGGCTGGATCTTTAAATTTCTACATCAGCATGCTTGGATATGGATTTCTGATGCTTCTACTTATTGTGTAATTGAGGTACTAACTTCCCCTTGTTCTACTATCTTCCCAAGGATGCTCCATACTGGAAAACCCTGGAAGATTTAGACTGTAAGAAAGAGAGAGAAAGATAATTCCCTAGAAAGCATTGGCATACAACATTGGATAGCAGCTCTAAAAAATACTATGGACATTAGAATATCAACTGATTACATATGGTGCCAGAATGTTGTAATAAAGTTATGATGGGGCATAAAGTTATAAAGGTACTCTGGAATTCCTTAAGCATGAGAAAAATGTTTGAAACCAGAGTGATTTCTGAGAATCAGAATGATCTTTTAGAATACTTCAAAGTTACACCACATAATTAATTCCAAAATGTCAATGCAAAATATATTTTTAAGTAGAAAATTAAAATCATTTACCAAGTAGAAATAATCATTATAACAAATACAAACAGAAATCTAAAAAATCTCTAAGGTTTATCTGATTATTTCTTATGAACATTGTAGAGACCTTCACTATTTCATGATAGCAGATATGGCATTTAAGAATTTATTTATAGATTTTTCAGTAGATGTAATTTAGCTTTGGCATACCATGAATCATGAAAAATACCTACAGAATCATAAAGAAGAGTGGATATTTAAAGGGATGATGGCAGTTGCTTTTTTATTATTAGATAAATGTAGAATTAAATATGTGATTGTTAATTTTGGATGATACAAAGCAGTTTGTATTAAATGACCTTCAATTTACTTGAGTGGCCTTTTCAGTGAATCTCTTCCAATTTCAAATACATTTTCAATTTACTGAACTGTTAAAATATTTTATGCTTGCAACATTATTAAAATATTTTCTATTTTTCTTATTTATCTTATTCACTAAGTTCTCATTTTCTAATTAAATATATTTTGGGGGCATAAATATATTGGGGAGGCAAAATATGTCTTATTTTTCTCTATTTTGTGCATCTTTTGGTATTAAAAGAAGAAACTATACATATATATATATATATATATATATATATATATATATATATATATATATATTTACTTAATAGAGGTAACTCTATACTATGTGGGACCTGACACTTATAAATTATGTACACAATTATATGTCACATTCAGTACTAAAACATATTTACTTCATCTGTGTTTAATATATAATGTTAGCATAATGGCATTTAATGTATTTGCAAAGAAACAAAAGCTTGGTTTAATACTTGTTGCTAATACATGCACATGACATCAGCATTTTAATCTTTCTGTATTACCTCAGGCTTCTTTGTTATCATTTTCCTGTAGAGAGAAATGTGACCTATTTTCAAGGCTTCACTACAGATTGTATATGCAAATGTCATCTTTGCTATATTATTTTCATTATATGCAGATGCTAACTCATAGATTCTCTGACACTGTGCTGGATAAGTTGTACAATGCATACTTCTGTAATATAATTATTTTTAGTCTCTATCAGAACATATTTATAGCCTAAGATGAAGTGTAGAAAACCCAGGCACTACCAAAAAAAAATCAATTATGGACTCTTCTCTCACAGGACAATTTTACATTTTGTGCTGGCAGATGTCCAGCCCCTACGAGGAAGATACCCCATTTCCTAACCTTGGAGAAGTGTTCTGAGAGTAGTACACTAGACAAATACTGGTCATTAAAATGGTAGTTTTCTTTTTAAAATGGATAGAAGCTTTGATTTTAATTAAGGACCTTGTATTTTCCAGGGATGTTGAAGAAATTAACAAGGGCTCAGAGGCAAATATGCTCAGTTTAAAAAGCAGAATTGATAATAAATAACTCAGGATTAAATAGCAATCCTAATTTCAAATTCCAAAGCTTTGTCCTCTGGAGATAAGTGGTGTTTCAAGTAAATTTAGTGCTGAGATTTTTTTGTTATTATTGTTACAGATATTTCTGTCCTATTCTAGAACACTCTGCGCAGGTAATATCTATAACTCTGTAAATCTCTTTTCACTTACATTGAAAGTTTGAATTTAAGCCATGTTCTCAGAGGTAAAGGGTCAGGGGTTTTATCCACTAAGCCACCAAACCCCTTATTTGAAGTATTTTTGAGTCTGGGTATTTCTTTATGACAGAAGACACTCATGAGGAATTATGTGCTGTGCCTGAGGGTAAAGGAGTACAAGAAAGACAACCTTATTAAGAGTACATGTGCTGGAGTCGGACAGATTTTGACCTTCACAATGACACAAAGGCAAAGATGAATGCAAAAGAGCTTCACTGCTGTTAAACGTTTTAACAAGACAATCCTTAGGATGTTTAAAAAAAGAAAAACTATTTATCAGTATAGAGAATATGAAACCAAGTCTAGTATTGATCTCAGAGAAAGGGAAGCTCAAAGAAAGAAAACTTTAAAAACTGTGGGTCAAAAAAGACACTAGGGATGTGGAATATAAAGTGGTTGGTAATTCCTTTCGATATTGCATGGTATTGTTTGTCTTTCATAAATGATCAAATTGTCAATTCAATACCTTTTCTCATTTTGAAAGCAGAAATGATGATTCTCCAAATAGAAACACAGACAGGTCCATTATAGAGTACTTTTTACAAATATATTTTCTTTAGAAGTAAATACCCCCAAATATAATCACTAAAAATAAATAAGCAAATACAAATACCATTAATGTAATTGTATGTTTTTATCCTAAATTATTGTGATTAAATATCATAAACTACAAAAACTCACCTGCTGTCATAAATTTTGAATTGAGCAGAAAGCATATACGCATATATAAAATGTGCAATAGAATTACAACTGGAATAGCTCATATGTTTAGCTATAAGAAAATATATGGTTATCTGTCTTTGAGCTTCCCTTTCTCTGAGACCAATACTAGACTTGGTTTCACTTGTTTTTACTTATGATTTTTAAATAGCATGCATACTTTCATTACAAAAGCATTCTCTTTCTCATTCTCTTCTCACTACTTTGCCCAAAGTAGTCCTGGGTACAGTCTAATCTAAAGAGATTTCATTCTCTTTTCAAACACCTGGTAGCAGACAGATCTGGAAACCCCCTTGAAATAACTGCTCCTGGAGCTGCCAGAATCCTCCTTAGTAGCATCCATTTACAGTTGCTCAGGATGCTATCTTAAAGATTGATTTTCATCACAAACCTGGAAATATTTCTAAATCAAAGCTACCAATATAAGTTAGAAAAACTTAATATTTAGTGACAATTCAAGTTAGCATATTATTTAAAATCCTTGTATATTTTTATTATTACATTTTTCAAGAGGTGAATGCTGCTTCATTCTCAAGATTTATTTCCATTTCAAATAATAACAATCATATTTAAACATGGAATAACACTAAGTAATGGTATAGTATACTTTGTTAATTAAAATTGTAAATATAATTTACTCATAAGAGGGAAGAATTAATTTTGTATAACATCTGTATGTCAGAATACATAATCAATTTAACTGGCTTAATATTTATCAATAATCCTGTCATAAATGCAGCAGATATCTGCACATTTAAAATGTTTTGGTCTGCTGTGACAAAAAGATCTGACAATGACACTTGTAGAGGAGAAAATGTTTATTTGGCACTCAGTTTCACAGGTCTCAGTCTCCAGATGACCATCTCCATTTGCGTCCAAGATGAGGAAGAGCATCATGGTTGAATGGTGTGGAGGAAGAAAGCAGGTCAGGAGATGGTGCTCAGCAGCAGAAAGAGTTCTCCTCTAAAATAAAAATCTCAGACACTTGACCAGTGACCTCCTTCCTCCAGCTACACACTACCTGCCTGTAGTAACTACCCAGATAATCCATATCACTGCACTGATTAGGTTAAGGGTTTCATAACCCAATCATTGCACCTCTAAACTTTCTTGCATTGTCACATACATGAATTTTTTCGGAGACAATTCATACCTAAACCATAAATAAAAAGGAATTGAAAAAGTTCAAAACTAGCTACTTCAAACACAGTATCTAAGTATATTGATTATTTTGAGCTAAAGGCAAATTTTTAGTTCTATTATTGAAGCTGCTACTCAATTCATTGAAAATAGCTTGCAGTAAAAAGACAGGAAAAAGGAGTTAAAATCAACATTTCTCACTTTGTAAATTGAGTCTTTACAAAAACATAAATAGAACTCTTACTCAAAGTCTAAAGTTTTTTTCTCACAAACAACAAAGCCTCCCCATTTGTCCCCAAATGTTTGCAGATACTGTAAAAAAAAAAGGATAGAAAAAAATAATGTCTTTCACTTGAAGAAAAAGAAAGCTAAAATAACAACTTCTATAGACGCCAGAACCCTGGGAGATCTGCTTTCCCAGATTTGAGAGACAGTTCCCCATTGATTGACATGGTCAGCTGAGATCCTTCACTGGATCCCACTTACATATCTTAAATTTGAAAATGGATGATTAAGGTCTTAACTGACCCTGGTGTGACTTTACCCTCAGCTGAGGGGATTTCTATCTTTCTCTCCTAATTCAATTTGAACTGTGTAATTCTCTGGGCAAACATTTTATCAATCATAAAGGTAAAATTTCCTACTGTCCCTAATGGAGACCCATCTTGATTTAGAATCTTCTGAAATGGTCTAATTTTAAAAAAATGTCTCAATTACTTTTTGGACCTCAGATGCAAATGAGGTTGGATTATTGTAGAGAGCAAAGCCCATGCACATTTTTGGCACAAGAAAAAAATTCGTCCCATTTTGAGCCCTGTATGTCTTTCTCAAGAACAACAAGAGCTGAATAATGGATTTTCTCTTATATTACAGTATTCTTTTCTTTACTTCCTCACCTACAATAGCAACCTTACTAAAGAGAGAGAGAGAGAGAGAGAGAGAGAGAGAGAGAGAGAGAGAGAGAGAGAGAGAGAGAGAAACGGTTGATTCAGAAGGGAACAAATTCTATCAATTTGTACAATATATAAGTAATAAACTCTTATAATTTCTTGCTACCCTACAGTCTGTTTTCCAGCTATTATTCTTACCTCAATTCCCACTAATGCACCTGGTTTACAGTTATTGACATCTGCTCAGTTTGCTTTTCAATTTTGTTGTACTTAAATTGTAATTTCTCTTTGTATTTATACTTTGAGGAAAACATTTAACATGGACTTGGATTCTTCAGTGATATTGCAAGCCTCCTCAATATTTTCCCAATTCCTTATAGTCAATCCTTTTGGCTTTAGCCACGACTCCACTCTTATTTAGTATGTTGAAGAGCTTTTTGTAGCTGAACTAGTAGAGTCCTCTTATAGATTCTCTCATTTCTCCTAAAGCCACTAGCTGTTCAAACTAGAAAGTTTCCAGATCAAAATTTCAATGGATGCAAATAATTGTTACCCACTTTGCATCCAATATATCATAGGACACTTAAAATCTGATCCTGCAATTCCTGATTTAATTTTGTCCTTCCCTCTCTTCAGAAGCAAAATTAAATTACTTCTTTAAATCAAATTTTGTAAATACTCTAAGACAACAATTTACTTTTCCAGCAATCAGAAAGGGGCTAGCATTTGATTTAATATCAAAGAGACCTGAGCCACATCTACAACACAATTTCCTTTAAGAATGAATTTATAGCCTAGTATCCGGAACATGCCTGTAATTCCAGTGGCTTGGGTAGCTGAGTCAGGAAGATCACAATTTCAAAGCCAATCTCATCAACTAAGCAAGATCCTGTCTCAAAATTAAACATGAAAAAAAGATTGGGGATATGACTCAGTGGTTAAGCAACCCTGGGTTCAATTTTTGTGTACCCAAAAAGAATAGATTTACAGAAAAGACACTTATATTTCAGCCATTGGCTGGTCTATCTTGAAGTGATTCTTGGAACAAAGGTAGATATTATGAGATCCTAAGGGATATTATACTGCTCTGGGTATGTCTTTTGTGGCACTTTGAGCCTTGAATAACCATTGTGAAAGGAAACAATGAAGAACTTCATTATTGCAAGTTGCTGTTTTCCATTCAGGAGGCAAAAAACATCCAAAATACTGAGAATTTATTCATTTTATATCCATTTTGTAGATTTTTCAACTGAGTCCCCCCCCACCAAAAAAATATGGGAAGATTAGCAAGCTTACTCATCATAAACTATATCTACAAATAAATCAGTGAACTGAATATCAGGTGGAGGTGCCAGCCTAATAAATGAAAATAGATATTCCACTGGACATGAGCTACCAACCCCTGAATCTAGCCATCTGTTCTCATTGTTTTCACATATCTGATCCACTATGTGTGGCAGTGGGGTGTGAGTCTACAGTACAGGGGCCCATTAATTGCAGTCAAGTGACTGACATGTGTATCCCAAGTCTTCTCTCTGAAGGCTGTGTGATTAGAATGAAACACTGAATATTTTTGAGTTCACTCTTCACTATAGTGAAGGTAACAGAACTTCTCCTTACAGCCTCAGAGTTGTGAAGAGGTCTCACCATCATGGAGACCACATGGAACACGTGGTACACAAACTACAAAATCCTACACTCCAGCGAGAGGCAGCTCTACTGTTAACATTTTGTTCTAAAGAGCTTAGGTAAATCATTTAAACTCTCTAAGCCTTTGTAAGTATCCTTATAAAGATTGGAAATACTTACAACAAAACAGATATTCTCCTGGGTTTGGTGGGGAGGAGGTCAGTTAATTGTTATGGTAATATTTGTCTGTTCCATAGGTTTCAACACAGATCATGTATTATTTTTGTAACCATAAAAAACTATAAGTATTATTAAAAATAATTAATGAAAAAAAATGGGACATAGGTGCAGATGGAGGAAGTTTAAGTATTTAAAATACAATTAGTTCTGCTCCAGAATTTACAAAATCATGGTATGCATGAACAAATTATTTCCCCAATGCACTACCATTCCCTATCTGTGAGGAATTGTTTCCAGTGACCATGGAGGATACCAAATTCCACAGATGCTCAATATCCTTGAATAAAAGGGCACAATATTTGTGAATAAACTATGCACATTTAACTGTATACATTAAATCAACTGTATTCTATAGCACATAATGTAAATTTTATATAAGCAGTTGTTATATTGTTAAGAAAATATCTGTACATGTTCAGCACAAACTGAAGTTTTAAAATTTGTTTGAAAAATGAATGTAGAAACCCTCCAAATTGAGGACTGATTAGCAAATCTCACCAACCATACCTCAGGAAATCTGCAAAACTCTACACTATTGCTACTACCACTCCAGATAGATTATATATATTTTCCTCCAGCTTTAGGGTATTCTTTTTGTTTGCTGATTATGTATATTGATTCCACTGTAGTGGTAAAGAAATTAGCTGAAAATATTTCTCATTTGGTAATTCTTTTATAGACTGAATCACACTAAGGAATTCATTTCATGGCACAAATAAATGACTTGTTTACAAAAACTATGGAGGACTCCTTAAGTTTTCACAGCCTATAACATTGTCAATCATCAACAAATACAAAATATAAAAATCTAGACTTAACTGGAATTAAATGGCCAAAAGCACTATTTCTGCCCTTAAAAATCCATAATACTCTAAATCCATAATACTTCAAATCCATCTGGATTAACCTCTTTTGATATAGTTTTAGGTCACCCTGTGCCTACTGACATCTCTAAAACTTTCATTTATGGATTGAGAGAACATGATGCAGCATAAGTGAATAATTTGGTGTTATGAGACATTATAGGCAAGAAGTAATTCATACTTAGAGCATATCATCCTTATCATCACAGATTTAAAAATGAGTGACCTCTGTCAAATGACAAGTCTTGCCATCTTTTCAGCCAGGAGAATGAGTATACATTAAGGATTTTAGGAGAAAGCACACAGTGTCACCTTGTTGGGACAAACTTATAATATGTGGCTAACCACCTCCATTTTGAGCAAAATAAAAATCCTCCTTATTTAACACAAGCCACAGCAAGTAAGATTCAGACCACTGCTCTCAGGAAAACAAGAAGAGCATCCTTATGGTTTCCAAGAAAATGTTGCCACAGATAATTCTAACATCATCATAAAGCTAACTGTTATTCCTAAGATCACATATCAAGAAATATTGTCTATGGCTATTTCTTTTTCCAACTTTGTAGTCTTTATTCTCCATGAAAAAGAGAAAAAAATTATCTGTTTCAGTGAAGTATTCCCTTTTTCCCCAATTGTGTAAAAGCCAACTAGAGATTGCTTTTGTCAATCTATCTTGTTTGTCCTCTGGATCTCAAATATGTACTTTCTTTCAAACTTTATTTTGCTCCCTATTAACCCCTACTGTTTTCTCAGTGAGTCAGATATAGAGCCATCACCCCCTTACACCAGGTTTTCAAACCTTCTCCATGTTAACTAGAACATTTAGGAAAAAAAGTGAACTCAGGTTTGCTCCTGTCAATGTATACACCTCGTTGAATGAAATATAGAGGATGGATGTGTGATATCCAGGATCAGAAAATGACTCAACTCTACTGCCATGTGTTAATTGAGAAAAATATCTACATAAGCTCAAGGCCTATCCTCTTTTCTGAGAAAAATTTTGGAAGGGATTTTTTTTCTCTTTGTTTGAAAAGTAGAGATCCTTCAACCCTTACATCTAAAAGCCATATTTTAATCAAACCCTGCAGTTTGATCCCAAAGAAACTCATGAAGTGTATAAGAGGCTCAAGAAGTACTGCCTTTTATGACACAAACATTTGCAAATCAATAATTCCTTCAGTTCCTTGATAAGCCACCCTTGCATGAACTGGAGGGTTCCCCAGCATCTCCCTTTACTAGGCTGCAGGATGCCAAAAATTACATATGGGCAAACTAAAAATCTATACTCATTTGGTTAGGTGACAAATTTAAGTTTTAGAGTTTACAATGTCATAGTCTGTTCTTCTAGATCTGATATTTTATAACCTATTATAAACTGACAGGGTTTCAGAATGGAAATACTAACATGACTAATAACAAAGGTCATGGAACATGCCGAGAACTACAGGTACCATTCTGACCTTGTCTTTTAACAATTTTCATCTTTTGTGGCTACAAAGTAAGTAAAGGGTTCCCATGTATGGTCATGACTATGTGGAATCAGATACCTGGCTTCTGCCTTCATGCAGTAATGCCAGCCAAATTAAAGATAGAATATTCCATAAGAATATGCCACATAAACAAAACCGATGAGAAAATTCACATGTGTATAGTCACTACAAGTTCTTTTCATTGTTGAGGACATTATTATTACATCTTGGAATTTAGGATTTGGAAAAAATAATCCAAAATCTTTTCATGGTAATAGAACAAGAACTCAACACCACTATATAAGCACTAGAAACATCAAATCAAAATTTAATAGTTCATTCTGTGTTGTCCTAGATAAGTTGATTTCCCTGAAAACAGGAATTCTTAACTAGTCTTAAAAACTGCAGCTTCAATGTGAATTGGTTGACAAGCCACAGCAAGCAAGACACAAGTTGTGTCTAATTTGTACCTTCAAAGAAAGAAGGTCAAAATTCTTCATCAGATAAAGGAGGTGCAACCATTTTATGGGACCAACTATCCCCAGCATTAAGAGAATAATTAAAAGGAATTTGGGAAGTTTTCTTAGATTTGTTCCTTGCTGTTTATTTGCTCTCATACTGATTCCATTCTTTCCTATCATTGCAGGTTATTTATCATTCAGTTATGAACCCAATTCTTCTCTACACAGCTACCAGAGTTTGGTTATTAATATCTAAAATTTACTGGAAAAAAATTAAAAACAAAATGTAATGAGGTTCAAAACATGTGTCCTAAAAATATGCTATTATTGATTTGAAAGCACTTGATAAAAAACAAATTGAAAAGACTCTCTTACCTCCCACTGTCTATAAAAGACAGCCATAAAATCTATAAAAGGAAGGTGTACAGTCTTGAATGAGGTCAAGAACATTCTTTTTATCAGAAGCTGAAAGTAGACAAGTATTTCTGCCCAAGCAAACCTACTTTTACTAGAAAAAAATAGCCTTTAATCTTCCATTAATTTTCTTACATATTTCCTAGTTACTTTCCCAAAATTTATGTCCCTTGCCAAAATCTCATTTTCATTTCACATTCCCACAAATTGTTAAAAAATGTACATAAACTCTTAGTCCTAACCATTTCTCTGGTTCTTGTTTTTTTTTAAAATATTTTCTTTCTTGTCTTGGTAAGAATTTCAGTGTGCATGCAAAATTACACTTAACATTGGTAAGCTTTTCTTCTGATAGTCTGTTAAATTGTTAGGTAAATATAATTCTAGCCACAGAGCCTAAGACAGAGGGACAATTTTCCTCTCCCAGAGTATATTATAATATCAAGATATATATTTGAATAGGTTTTTTTTCAAAATTTGTATTTAAATATACCCAAATGTATTCTTTTTTAAAATTTATACTTTAGGTGACATAAGAAATGAAATGATACCTGTACACAATTACTACAAAAATGGAAATTTCTTTACATGACAAAATGGTAATTGCTTTAATTTCTCAATTATTCCCTGTTAACCATAGGGGACAAGTAACTCAGATATCTATGTCAGAAATGCAAGTACAAGAGATGGTCTGGTTGTATGCTGGATTTATGAGGAAAATGTGAGTTCTGAGCTGAGTCCAGAAATTCATGCGGTAAAGAAATGTTTCAAACCTACAAAATGATTGGTATAATAATATAACAACATATTCCAATTTTATTTAGAGTAAAAACAAATTTGTCACAACTAAGAAACCGAATGCAATATACGATTATAAATTAAAATTCACAATTTTTTAGATTCTACTAGGTTTTCCTTAAAGCTAATATTATTTTTCAGGAATCTATCTGAGACATGCCCAGAACAGTATCTCCTTAGGCTGGTTTATACTATGGGAAATTGGAAGGAAGACTATGTAGGCAAAGAACCAAGCTTACCCCATTATGTGGAAATATATGTTATCAATAGGGATCTACATTGATGAGGCAGTGTATGTCTGTTTTCTGCATTTCATAGTTACCTCTGCCCACTTTTTACACTCTGCTTTTTAAAGCAAGTCACCAAGGAGAATGCACATTCAAGAGAGGATGAAATGGTTCTACTTTCTTGAGAATAGACAGTCTTCACCCCAGATAAGGAGATTCGTCTGTAGGAGAGATGTGTCTATTATTCCTTATAACAATGCTGTCCCTTAATTAAAAAAAAAAAAAGAAAGAAAATCCACTTCAATTTGTCATAATGTAACACCCTTAAGAGAAAATATACTGTTCTTCATTTTATTCTAAGCATCTTGATAATTAAAATCTCACTTTCTAAATTCAGCTACTCTGTAACTCATTTTACAAATATGGGTTTTAAAATTGGGTGTATATTGGTAAAATATCATAATCAGAAATGATCTAGATATTTCAAAAGATTAGAAGCTGAAATAAGTTAGTAAAAAAATCTTTTCTGGGATAAAGCCAAATAATGCAGGGCTTTGATTAGCATGTACTATATGAGGTGAAGGGTAAACAATGTACATTGTAGCTAAGTGACTCAGATCTCCTTAATATATTAAAGATTCCAAAAGCATACTCTATTTTAAGATTTTCTTTGCTTATGACAAACAAAGAGATTAAGAATGATAATAAAGAGAATAACAAAATTTCGGGACAGAACCTCAGCCAGCATTAATTTACTAGACTCATTTCATCTATGTTTAACTAAAAATGCTAAAAGACTTGCATTTTGGTATATACAGCTATGAGAAAAAAAAATAGCAGTATCCTACATTTTTTTTATCCCATCAAGTACTTTATTATTACATTCTACTTTAACATGAAGAATTTAAGGAGAAAATAACCTGAACCTACAAAGAATGCTTAAATTGCAATTTTGTTTTGTTCTTGTACTGGTTCATGTTATTTTGACTGGACAAAGACTGAGACTGATACATCCCCAAATCTCCTCCTTTAGGTTTTGGGTTAGAATTAATTACAAGTGATTAATTAGGATTTGGAAAAAAATAATCTAAAATATTATTTGATATTTGAAAGGAAAAATTGGAGCTTCAACTTGAAAACTTGGAGGATTCTCCAGGTAAGCTCAGTCACAGACCTCCCTGGGTGGTATAATTCACTCCATTTACAAGTGGAGCAGGCCATGACAGCTGATTTTGGCAACTTCTAAGCTCAGCATCAGATGCTTGGTGGCAGACCCATACAGCAGGCAGTTACACAAAGGCAAAAACTTCCCAAACCTGGAAATTTCCATAGATCTCTCCTGAGTTCTCGCCTCTCTATTGTTCTTCAATTGTCAAATGTACCTGATTTCTTAGATTTCCCTGTGAGTGCTGACATGTGCACCAATATTATAGGAAAAATTCTAGTGACTTTTTCTCTGTTTCACGGATTTTTTGTTCATACATTTTTTTTTCAACATCACAGTACATTTCAGTAAAGACTGATTCATATAAGAAATCTCTTATTCCCATAGTCATTATTTACTTTGTTTTCTTGATTAACATCTAAGTAGTATATATTTTTCCATTTTGTTTATGCTTTACCCCTCTGGACTACAAAATGAAAGAAACATGCTAGTGTTATTTGTGGAAATAAGAAATTTTGCTATCAATTGAGTAATTTGATAAAAAAAAAAGATAGGAATAAATTACTATCAAATTTATATTTATAATAGTTGTCTTGGGCTGCCATAATAAAATATTATAGACTGGGTAAGTCAAACAACAGAAACTTATTTTCCCAAAGTTCTAATATAAAAGTCCAAGGCCGTGGGGCTAGCCTGGTTGGCTTCTGGTGCCCTCTTTCTTTTAATAGTAGTCAAAGTACTACTCTCTCACTGTCTTCAATGTGCCTATGTGGGAAAGAAAAATAGTAAGCATCTCTACTTACAGGGAAACTAATTTTATTGGATCAGTTCCCAAACTCTTATGACATCTTGCAACCTTAGTTTCTTCCTTAGTGGTTCCATCTTCAAATACAGTCTCATTGGGTTTAGGGCTTCAACATATGAATTTGGGTAGTGAAGAAACAGACATTATATTTATAACATTTCTTGAACACTAAAAACAAATTATTCAACTAAATGTATAAATATGTAAGCAAATAAGATATACAATGAGAGAACCATTGATTTGAATGCTTGGCTAGCCTCAAAGCAATTCTTAAAAAATAACCTTAAATGTGCAACCATCTTACTTCTTAGATTGATCACAATTTTTTTTTCACACAGTAATTTATTTTTAAATTCAAATTAAATTCATTTTTAATTGATACATCACAGCATAAAATCGGGGCTGGATTTGTAGCTCGGTCCTGGAATGTTACTGTGTTCAGTCTTTAGCACCACATAAAAATAATGGTATTTTGTCTATCTACAACTAATAAAATAAAATAAAATAAGAAATAAGCATAACAATCTTTGACATTAATGAGATAACATGATGTTTTGACACATGTATAGATTGTATGACAATTAAATCATGGTAAATTATTAGATTTTTACCAAAATATAGATTCTCAAATACATTGAGTCTAAATTTTTATGAAGCAGTCTTAGAAATTATTGTAACAAAGCTTTCCAAATGATTTTTGAAGAAAACCTATTGATAAACAGCTGATTTAAAACAGAAAATCTAATTAATTGATATGTGTTTTAGTCATATTACAAGTTTAGCCCAATTCTGAAAGTGCTTTAAAGGATCAATAGCACCTACCATGGAATAGGAAGTCATGGTGACACAAGATACAGCATGTGTGCTGTCCTCATTAAAAGTTAAAAGTCGGAGCTGGATAAGATTAATGTCTGTAATACATCACTCTAACTGAATATGATTTGTCTTTTAAGTTTACTTAAAAGTAAATTTTAAAAGCTTGAAATTTATTGTGAACATTTACAGCAATAGCTAAACCAAATATTCTATAAATGTCAAATGTACCTGAATTTTTATTATACATAAAGAGAAAAAGATCAAGAATACAATAAAGGTTAAATGATGGGAGATATTTTGTTGAATAATGTTAAGAAACGATGAAAATTAAATTCTCTTAGCATACAGTATTCTTTTTTAATTACTGAAATATAAAATGTATTTTTATGGTAAAATCTTAACACCTACAATTAATAAACATTGACAAAATTCAACTAAAATGAATTCTTAAAAGTACAATTAAATTGGCAGGTTCATTTTTCATGACTCTGCGAAGTGATTTAATGGTTGAAAAACACATGAGGGACTGAAAAAAAAGAGTATTGAATACTTGTTTCTGCTTTGACTACATATTAAAATGCAGGAGTTATGATTAGAATAAACCAGTGGGAATAAAGCAGCAATGTCATATAGGCTACGCTGGGAGAAATGATTGAAAGAAAGGTTAAAATTAAATAATTGCTTAAGGCATTTATTTAAAAAGATAAGATTTTTTTGAAGCAAACATCTCTTCAGTCAAGTTAATCTTTTATTAATCTTTTAAGTTTTATTTCCCAAGGATTATAATCCTCTTTTATATGACTATGTAAATATTTGAGAGCAAACAAAGTAAATAAATGTGATAAAGATACTTCAGGATTATCAGAATGGGGACCAGGTGTGGAAGTTAATATTCTGCCATTAAGGCAACAGCCTGGTCCAGTGGTTTAGAATTTTTTAATTCATCATTTTGTTCATTATTTACACATGTCCATTGGCAGCTTGCCAGTCATAATGTATGCATAAAGACAAAAGACATATAATTAGCTTTGGATGACCTGTTTTCGCTGGAAATCTCTCCTCAATACATCACAAGTGATTATTTTGAAGTAAATATTTTGATAAAATTTTGCTGGGATGAATATTGCTGTCACTACTAAACTTATGTTCATAGCAAAATGTACCCACATATTCTTTCTAAAATTATTTGTTTGTTATTATTAAAATTGTTGAGTGGTTAGGGTATATATATATATATATATATATATATATATATATATATATATGAGTTTCCATTGAGTATTTGTTAATACTAAAGGAAAAATATATTTGCTACAGCCATCAAGACAGAGAAAAATGCTGCTGACTTTTAGTGACTTAGAGTTGACTACAATTCTCCCATTTTATTTTATGTGCATGTGGAATTGCCGATGTACTATATTTCATAGTAGATTTTAGCACAGCATCCAGATGTTCCTGACACATCTGTTTTCATACCTTTATATAAATGAACTTGAAAATGATACTGGCAACTCCAGGGACTACATTAGTCACGATAAAAGGTACATATTTTTGTCTTGTCTACATGAGGATCATCTATGTTTAACTAGATGTGGAGTAACTAGTCATTTTTTATGTGTCCTTGAAATGCTGTTATTTACATACTACTGATTTGCTATGCCTGGCCATCTGGTTATGGATGAAATGCTGCAGTTACTTTATTTTTCTTCTTTTGCCTTTGTTTAAAAGGACTTTTTAAAATATATAAATACCAAATGTTCTATAATTGTTTATGCTAATAACTTGCAAAATATATTTATTCTAGGCTATTGTGTAATACATTTACATACCACTAGATTTTTAGCTGACTTCATAAAACGGTAGAATTAACTATAATGTTTTGGTGTTTTTATAGATGTTGTATGATACAAGTATTTCTTAATAACATTGCAACTAGATACACACCACCTGTTATTTCACCAGTAAAAATGCAGCTGGAAATTAAAAGCTCAGAAAGAGCAGTCAGGAGTGTTTTATGGCAAGAAGGTTATTAGACTTGTGGACTGTATGAATTTGGGCAAGGCATATATATGCCAAAATATCAGGTTTTTAAATCCTTACAGTGTTGATAATTGCAGTATTAATTGATATGGTTGTATGTATTAAATGAGATAGCCCATTTAGATGATTTAGAAAATCATCAAGTCACCTAACAGAACTCTCTATATAGTCATTCTGAGTATAACTGATTAGGTAGTAATTCACATGTTTAATATGAATTTTTAAAAGTGAGATCATCACTGTTTCCATAAAAGTAAATATTTTGGTAATTTTAACATTGAAAAATAACAATAAGCTTACTATAATGCATTTATATCCATCACTAGAATTTTGTGATATGTTCTGCATTTTTAAAATATTGTCAAAATCAATGAATGTTGAAAAATATATTAATATACAAATGCTTTATAAATCTTGAAAGATATATTTAATATTACAAATTCTAAAGCAAGGTACAAACATAGATACTCTCATTCAGAGGAAATTTGAATGGTAGACCATTATGTATACAAGTACAAGGTATTTAATTAATGCTCTTATACATATTCCTTAAGGCATGTGTTGGTAGCATAAGACAAAATACTTCATGCTGCCAAGTTGTTTATGACAGTGTTAATATTAATGATTAAGTTTCAGTTTTTCAACATCATTGTCAATATTTTTATGTTTGCTAATCTTATGTATATAAAATGGCAACCCATTGTTTCAATATGAAGTATCTCCAATGATTTGTAAATTTGAACAATTTTCCACACCTATGTTCAGAAGGTATGTTTCATGTTCTCAGAATCATTACCATTATTTAAGAGTGAAAACTTTATAGCTATACAATGTATAAACTCCAGTTGCACACTGGCTTCACAGGCTTGCGGATACCATTTAAATTTTCTATCAATTTCCCACACCTGGAAAATGATAATAATGATAATGATGATGATGATAATAATAATAATAATAATAATAATAATAATATATGTATATATGTATTGAGATTATTAATAATAGAATAGTTTTTTTTCTGATTTCTTTCTAGGCAGATTCATTATTGGAGTAGAGAAATATTTATTTTTCTATGATGCTTTTTGTATCTTGCTACTTTACTGAATTTGTTTATCTGGTCTAGAAAGTCTAAAGAAGGTTTTTGAGATTTCTAGATACAGGATGGAATCATCAGTGGATGGATAATTTGAATACTTCTTTTCCTACTTGTATACTTTTCATTTTCTTCTCCTGTCTGATTTCTCTGGCTAGAGTTTTAAGAACTATATTGAAACATGGGAATTGCACTCAGCAAGGGACCAAGCACCACTGGGACTGTTGGAGAACTTAGGTTTATTAATCCCATGGACCCAGATGATCTATTGCTCTGAAATTCTGGGCCCTGAGCTGAAGTTAAATGGGGCTTTATAGGAAATTTACAACTTTGGTGTGTTTGAATTCTTGGCCTATGTGACCAAAGACCATGCACAGGAATTCTTGTAATAAGCAGTTTACAAATGCAAAACAAAGTCATTAATACACCTGTGAGTGATATCACAAAGGACCCTTTACCACAGGCATCAGTTTCTGAAAATAACTATAAGCTTACATGCCTAAGAACTATTCTGATGCTAGTATGTTCTTTCACTTATTGAAAAAAATCCACTTAGTAATTGTGTATATTTTTATATAGTACTGTATTAGACCTGCATTTTAATAATATTTAATAATTTTTGCATATTGTTCACAAGTGAGAGTGACTCATAAGTTCTTCTACTTTTATCAATCTTATTCCATGTATGGATTGGCAATTAAACAAACTAGTACAATATATTGACCAATCTTCACCTATATGTTGATTACTTTTATAAGCTAGTAGAATGTATTTGGAATCTTTTCCACCTCAGCTTCATGATATTTATTCTGTTATCCTTGTTATACTTTTTAGTAGAATAAGTAATTCATTATTGATATTCCCTGTGTGTACATGTGGTCTCCATGCCCTGTTTAGTCACTACTTAATGTACTGCCTATCTAAGTCATAATCATATTATATTGGAGAGCTTCCTCCAATCATAAAAATGTTTTGGATTTAGTGGAGGTTTGGATAAGGAGATTGAAATTAAAGTAATGGCATGATCAAAATATAAGTCCATGAGGTGATTATTTCATAGACTGCCTTGAATATAGGTTTTGTTTGCTTCACAGTTCTCTACTGACATCTTAGAAAGATCCAGAAATAAATGTATCAACAGACATTCTGTTGATTTTCATGTTTTAAAAAGAGTCTCCAGAATTTTTCTCTTATCAGAAATACAGAATTTTTGTAATTTTTTAAATTCCCTACATTTTCCCTGAAAATGTAGGGAATTTAAAAAATGCTAAAGACAAGTAAAATGGTAAGAAAAATTACCTTTTTCATATGTCTAAGCTTTGAATCTAGTGAGCACACTCTTTTTTACATGGTAAATTTTATTTTCAAATGATGGAACTTACCATCACTCTCATGTTAGATATCTTTGATGGAAAAGCTAGTATCATGAGGTATACAGAGACTTGAGGTCTGCTCCAAACATAAACAATGGTGAACTTTTATCATTGATTCAAAGGGACACAAAAGATTTGAATTTAGAAATAAGCTCTTACAGAAAAGAAATTTTAAACTTTTTAAATATTGCACAAATTATTTAATAGTATTCATTGCCTAGAAATTAATGCATTTATTTTCATGTTTTTCTTTGATTACCAGATAAATTGTATTCCAACCTAATACAAATAGGAAAAGAAGTCTTCAAATTATCCATCCACTGATGATTTCATCCTGTATCTAGAAAGCTCAAAAACCTTCTTTAGACTTTCTAGACCAGATAAACAAATTCAGTAAAGTAGCAAGATACAAAAAGCATCATAGAAAAATAAATATTTTTCTACTCTAATAATGAATCTGCCTAGAAAGAAATCAGAAGAAACTATTCTATTATTAATAACCTCAATACATATATACATATATCATCATCATCATCATCATCATCATTTCACAAGTTCCCCTTCACAAGTTTCATTATATTTTTTTCAAATAATTTTTTAAGTGAAACTGAAAAGTATTGATGATTTAGCTCAAACTATTATTTTTGAAGCAGTAATTCAGCATTTCCTTTATGCAGTATGATTAATTCCGTTTTTACAAAGTTTATTGGATGTTATTTTTTAATCAAATTTTAAAGAAGAGAAGATGTGATGCTTACACATCTGTGATGGTAACATCACAGAACAGAGTTTACTATACTGACATAGCACCAAATTTTTTTTTTCATTTTCTTGAATGTGAATGTGCCACAAGCTTAAAATTACACTAGATGGAATACAAGGAATTCTCTGTCCTTGTTTTCTCTGTGAATAAACAAATATTGTAGATAGGGCACCATTTTCCTATCACTTCTTGAAATATAACAAAAACAAAAAACCCTAAGAAATTCAAACTCAATACAATGGCAGATTGGAGATCTAAAATGTTTTCAAGAAAGTCTAATGTATTGAGATTTTGCTATATTTCTTTCAATTTGCTATGAGACTTTAAGTAAAACAGTGGTTTCAGAAATCAGAATAACATATCTCAAAATGCAGTTCTGATAGCAAGTCACATTGCAATAGTGGTTGTGGATAAAATTCCCACACAACCCACTGGGTTTCGAAGGAATAAAAAATGTTAGCCACCAAAACCTATGTGCTCCAGTGAGAATTATAGCCTAATTTAAATGAGTCCAGTGAACCATTCTTTGGAGAAAAGAATCCGATTTCATCAAAGTGGACTCAGCCTGTGGCATGCTGTGGATGGTTGTGGCCCAAGTCACGGCCCGCTGGGACTGGAGGCCTCTGCCATCAGTGTCTGTCAGGGAGCAGAGATTTCTCTTTTTGTATTATCAGTGAGTTCCAGGCTCCTGTGGAGGTCAGACTGCAGTGAAATGCTGACAGTGAACTGCTGCCAGAGACCCAGGAGAGGCTCTCACTCTGTATTTAAAGGGCCCAAGAGCTGCAGGAAGACAGTGTTCCTGCCTCTCCTAAGTGGCACGTATGAAGAGATATCTGATTTAGCAGCCCTGACAGCCCACAGGAAACTGGATACAGACAGAAACAGAATGTAAAAAAAAAAACAGAAGCTCTCATCCTTGAGTTTAAGGGAAGGAACTGGGAACTAAGAATTCTTAGCTTCTCTGATAATCAGGCATTATGTTTCATGTGTTTAAATAAATACTCTCATTTAATTTACCAAAACACCATGTTTGCTTGTAGAATTTCAATCAAATATATCTAGTCATGTAGTAATTAGATAGCTATGGAAAAAGAATAAATCTAATAAGAACTGGAGCACTGATTAAAACAAAGCACGGAAAACTATAGACTGGTATCCTTCAACTTTGTTTCAAAATTTGTTTGGGATCACATATTAGTGATCAAAACTTAGACTTCATGAACTTTCTGTTCCTTAATTTCTGTGTCTGTAAAATGTGAGCATCTTATTCCCATATCTTACTATTTCATTCAACTAAGATATTTATATTAATTGTGTAGGTAAGTGTCTAATATTTGGTGATATCTCAGAAAATATTTAATAATATTTCCCATTGGTCATCAAAATCTATACTCATTCTAAATACCATCCAGCTTCCTGAACTGAAGTATGACAGTCATAATATCCATTGACATATTTTTTAATGCTTCTTTACCCTTCATATAATATGTTTCTTGTAATTTATAATAGAATAATTTTAGACATTTGTGTGTTTGTTGAAGTCCAACTTATTGGCCTCCATTAATTGAAGGATATTATTTAAGGAGTTTTAACCAATTTATTATTGGAAATAGAAAGGTTGATAGGCAATTTTGTAACATAAGAAACAGTAAGTAGAGAGCAATAGAAACACAGAAAAAGTATATCAGAAAGAAAAATAGTGTTTTAAAAGAAATACAAAAAAGATAAAGTCACTCAAATACTCATTTGTGAACTCATCATTTGAATGCCTCATAGGCATCTTGAACTTAACATATTGAAAATAAATCTACTTCCTCTCCCTGTTGCAAATAGGGTCTTAATCTGTTTTGCAGTTCCTGTTGAATAATAGAATGCATTACTAATCTATTGAAATTAATCCATCTGAACCTATTTGAAACAAGCCTTTATGAATTACATAGTATTTAAATATGTCAACAATACACTTATTCATACATAGAAACATTTATTCAACTACTATTTAGTACTCACCATGGGCATTCATTCTTTTTTAAAAAATATAAATAATGGTGAAAAAATAGAAATAATTCTTCCCTTAAGAAGTTCCCAGTCATCACAGAAGAAAGACAAGTTCATATATAATGCAAACAAAACTGATGAGTAATTACTCTAAAATCATAATAAAGATAAAAATTTTTAAAAGGCGCTGTGGAGTCATTTGGGGATTCAGTTTAGAACATGTAATCCAGATAATAATATTTATTTTCTTATAGTTCTTTAGACCATTTTTCCATATAAAATATCAATACTTCTCCTATGTTAGGAATGTTAAGAGAGAAAACTTTATTTATTAATGATAATTGAATAACTATTTATTACTTACTAGTTTTGAATGTGATGCCGTATTATTTACATACAATTATAAATAAATTATTATTATATAATATATAATATTACATTTCAAAGTTGGTTGGACTATTGTATATTTCTTTTTTCTACCACACTCTACAGTGAAGATCTACAAGGATAGAGGTTATCTCTTGTTTACTGTTGTGTCCCAGACCCTGGAAGAACAAAAGACATAGAAGACACTCAATAAATATTTGTATACCAGCCATGAAGAATAAAAACTAAGTATTATTAGGTAGAATGAGCCAAAAATAATTAACAAAAGGAGTACAATATTTATAGGCAATGATATATTAAAGACCCAGACAATTTAGAGAATTTAGAGAAATTTGGTAAAAATAAAAGAGGTATCATGTTTGAAATAAAGTGAAAAGAAAAATAGCTCAAGAGAGCTTGGTAATATATATAATACCCATTATTTGAGGCCCTTCTTAGAAACGTTTGGAATTTAAGTGTATCATAAATTCATTCGAGTGACTAAAATGTTTTAAGAATATGATAATATTCTTAAATATAATTTCATTTGTTTAGCTTATATTTAGTGTGGTTCCTTCAGGTTTGTTTATAGTTCTGGGCTACTAAGAATAAGACTGCTATAAATGTATACTAAAAAGTCTTGTGTGTACATATATTTCAATATTCTTTGGTAATAAAGAAGCAGAAGAGCTTAATATGATAAAATTTAAAATTTATAAGAAACTACAATAAAATTTATCCAAAGTAGTCCCAACAATTTGAATTTATACCAGTATTATATTATGGTTCTGGTTTTGCAACATTCTCAGGAGTACTTAATTATTTTAGAAATTCAAATAGGCATATAGTTGCATCTCATCATGATCTTAGTATGCATATTTTTGATGAGAAATGTTTATCTTTTATGTGTTTATTGATTAATTCATATATTGTATTGCTTGATTTGTCTATAGAAGTATTTTGCAGTTTTAAGGGTAATATATGTCTTATTAAGGTCTTAAGGATTCTTCATATTTTCTAGTTATCAATTTCCTTTCATATACACAAACCATATATTTTTAAACCTGTCTGAGGCTTGATTTATCATTTTGTTAAGATTTTAAAGTGCATTTAAAATTTCAATTGAATTTTTAAAAGTAATTTTTAATTAGTTTAAGCTTCTTTATCCTAAGGTATTCTGGCCTAATGTTATGCATGGGTTATATATAAGTCTTTTGAATAATTTCACAAAATTAATAAATTTTATGTAATATTTATGATTTATAATTAAATTTTTTGGTGATCTGGAAATATATCCTATTATTTCAATATATTTACATATGTTTAGATTTGTTTTATAGCCTTGTATTATCTATGTTGGTGATTATTTAACATACATTTTAATAGAAGGTGTTTTCTGGCATTTTTTTGGTTATAATCTGCTAAAAGATCAATTACAGCAAATGCCTTAATAGTATTGTTTCAGTTGTCTATCTCTTTAGTGAATCTTATCTACTATCTCTTCTACAGATTGCTAATGGAAGAAAGTCAACATGTCAAATTATGATTGTGAACTTAACCATTTCTATTTTCAGATTTTTCACCTTTGTGTCATGTAGTTTTAAATATAGTTTTTATGATCATGTGCATTTAAAGTGAATAATCAGAGACTTTGTTATTAAAAAGTCTAAATTTTTTGAGCTCAACTTTGATATTATGTAGCTCTCAGATTTCTTTGATTGGAATTTGAATTATAATTACCTTTAAATGTGTTTATCTTGGAGAGAAGATATTTTGTATTTGTATTTTTTAATCTTTTATTGTATTTTCAGCCTTCTAATTCGAACTTTTGAATCAATTATAAATTATTTAATTGCAAGTAGAATTTGTATTCTGATTTCTCCCCAAAATCAATGTCCACCTGGAAACAGAATATGACCTTATTTGGAAATTATTTCTTTGTGGAAATAGTCAAGTCATTGGTTTTAGGTGTTCTAAATTAGGTGTTCTGGTGTCTTTACATGAAAAGAAAAAAATTTGGACAAAGAAATAGATGCAGAATAAGAATACAGCCATGGATCATGAGCTAGAGATATATTCCCACAAGCCAAAGAACACCATAGATCGCTGACAAAAACCAGAAGACAGAAAAGGCTTGGAAAGATTCTTGCCAAAAGATTTTGGAGAGAATATGATTGATTCCTGTATTTCAGACATTCAGCCCTCAAACTGTGGGAGAATTCAGTCTTTTTCATTTCAAGTATGTTATATGTCAGCACTAAGAAATTACTATAGACTTTGTGGCAAGCATTATAACACTACTTAAACAATGCTGAATATCTAAAATATGAAAGTATATTTGAAGTGAGAAAAGGGTAAATGCTGTAAGATTTTTTAGGCATAATATGACAAATATCTTAGATTCCCTTCCAGAGATTGTTGACAGAAGTATGGATGTCGAATATTATGATAAGGAGGGCACAGAAAGAGAGCTACAGAGAGAGCATTTTTTGTCTTAAAAATACATATATCTGCATAAATAGAATGCTACTAGAATTCATAATAATTCATAAATAGAATGCTACTAGAATTTAGTATTTATGAATACTAAAGTTGATTCAGATGAAATGAAGAACAAGTCTTTAGGCACAAGGGAAAAGCGATTTTGTTATGAAATGGAAGAAAACTTGACTGAATCTTGTGCTATAACTAGGTGGAAAGTCAACCTTGTGCAACATGAATGTGCTTATTTCACTGAGCTTTCCAGGCAAAATATAAAACCTATGAACCGGCTTGATCTTTCAATTAATTTAAGTGTGAAAAAAATAGATAAATTAAGAAAGGGATTTTCAATTAAAATAAGCGCAATGATTATATTAGTGTAATTTTTGTCACTATAACGAAATACCTCAGGCTGGGTAATGCATAAATAAAAGGAGATTTATTTGGCTCACACACAATTTTGGTGTATGAAAAGGTCCAAATAGCATTGTGCTGTTATAATATTTAGGGCTTTCTAGCTCCATTATACATGATGGATAAGTAGAAAGGGAAGCAGTAAAATGTGGAAGGGCCTGAATATGTGCAGTAGCCCCTCATTATAATAATAAACTTGTGAGGACTAAGGCCTATATTATGTTAATCTCCTCTCAGAGTGGTGTCCCCATTGAAGCCAGGGAACAAAAAGACAGTCAATGTAGATAAATAAATAATTGAGTCCTATCTGGAAGGTGGGGGACTGGTAGGAAATAAAATCAAATGCTGACTTTTTCCCTCCTCCTTCCAAAGCCCTTCCCCCTGCTCCTGCTCCAACCTGTTGCTAAGGTAACCTGTCGCAGGAATTGTTCCTCCCTGCATGACTTGTAGGAGTTGTTAATTAATACCTTCTGGCTGTTACCTTACTGTCTGGTCCACTCCAAAATTTGGCTCTCACCATTTGGCTCACCCTGGCCACTGGTCACTTACACAGGATAGGAAGCCATAAGGGAGAAGAAGGGCATGAGGCCAAAGAAAATCTAAGAGGTATAAAAGGGGCAGGGCATTCCCACTTCTTTGGATACCTGCTATGGTCCCTGTCTTCCTCCCCAGAAGTCTATTTCTATTCTTTAAATAAAATTTGCTTTCTCTACAAGTATCTCAGCAATTTTTACATGTTCAAATTTCAACACCTGGGGAAACGGAACTCATTGTCACTGGTTACTGGTGGTATCACTATGACTTGACCACCTTGTACTAGGTCTTATTTTTAATAATCTAACACTTCTCAGTACCCTTACATTGATTGGGGAAACATGTTTTGATGGGGACAGACCACATTAAAACCAAAGCAAAGATTTAGAAAATAATTGTCCTATCCAGACATCTTGCTCTGATAGCAGAGAGAAAAGTATGACTGGCAGATATTCACTTAAGAAATTAGGCATATAACCATTCAACCATCTCATTAAAGGGCAGAAATAAAGATGAGTTTTTCAGAAACTATTGATAGAGAGCCCTCTTATAAAATGGCTAAATTCTACCGAAATCCATGATAGAGTATTGAGAATTTTATGTTAGTAGAGACACTGCCAATGTGAATTGAAGAGGGCAGAGCTGGGGAAAAATGAACAAAGAATTATTTCAAGACCACAACCATCACTGAAGATCCAAGAGAGTGTAGAGCCATAACTGATAGTCAACATGGTAAGGTTGCAACTCTAGGCCCAGAGGCAGGGTACCCATGGGTCCTGGGGATCAGTGGCTGGAGTTAGCAGAACCTCCATGTGCACAGAGGGGTGAATTATCAAGTTATAAAGAATTATTCTCAAACCTCAAATCCTAATGGAAGTTCCCCTGCTGCATTTCAGATTTGCCCAACACCCATGACCCTTACTTCTTCCTGTATCTCTCTTTTGGAATGGAAATGATGGTCTCATACTTATCCTGCCAATGTTAGAAGCAGACCATTTCCTAGTCTTACAGGATCACAGATGGTGAGAACTATTTCCCCAGGAATGAGAAGTTTCACTCGTGCATGATTTACATGATTTAAATGCTGAGTTTGGGAACTTTTTAGAATTGATGAGTGAGAAAAGTGTTTAGGGAATTTGAGGATGGGGTGAATGCATTTGTAATTTGAGAATGGTGCTGATTTATAGCAGCCAGAGGGAAGATTATACTAGGCTGAATGATGTTCGCCCAAAATTTATATCCACCCACAGTCTATGTATGTGACTTTGTTTGGGGACTTTATCTGAAGTGTTTTCAGATGCGATTAAGTTAAAATGAAGTCATGCTAAGTTAAGGTGGAAAATAAATCCAATGGGACTGGTATCCTCATACTGAGGTGCTGGGGATATAGTTTAGTTGTAGAGTGAACTTAGCAAGCAAGAAGCCCTGTATTCAATCTGCAGTCCTTAATAAGAAAAGGAGAAGGAGAGGAGGCAGAGGAGGAGGAGAAGGAGGACAACAAAGATGACTATGGTGAAGATGGTAAGGAGGAGAAAGGGAAGCTGAAGAGGAAGAGGAAGGAAGGGTAATCTGGACATAGAGACTCAATTGCACAGACAGAACATGATCATTTTGAGGTAGAGATACAAATTGTTATTCTTTCATAAATTACCAGGGGTCACCTGCAATTGCAGAACTGGGAAGAGACTAGGCGAATTTCTTCCCTAGAGCCTTTGGAGGAACATTTTCTTGACATCAAGATTTTGATGTCAAGATTTGGATTTTGGATTTCCATTTCTCAGAACTGTGGAGAACACATTTCCATAGTTTTAAGCCACACTTAAAAAAAATAGTTTCTCAGGGAATATATAGAAAACTAAGAGAGTAAGTTTCAAGCCTACCATGTTTATATTTCTTTTGTGTGTTTGCATGTGTGCAATCATTTTCTCCAGGCCACTTTTACTCTCTCTGGCTCATGTATATAACTTTCTACTCAGCAAGAGATAAGTGAAGATTTACATAGCTTTCTGTTATTACACTGTTATTATTACCTTTTACTTTAAAATTCTAGATATTTTATTCTAAACTTTTCATTTTTGTTTTCATATTATTGATATTTTCTATGCTTGTAGTGTTGTAATTTATTTTTAAAGATAGTTTTTTTATCCATTGGATTCTTTTTATAATACATGATTTGAAGGTTATGTTTGATAAATCCAGTATGTGGATTAATTCATAGTCAGCTCATCTTCAATATTCTTTCCTATTACTTTGCAGATCATAAGTTACTTTTGAAAACTGGATATTTTAGATAATATTTTGTAACAACTCTGGATTTTGCCATTTCTTCTCCCTTGTTGGTAGTTGTCACCCTATAGATTTTACTTATTTATTTTACTTTTTGTTAATTTATTAATTTGTGCATTGACATTTTTATGTTAATAACTTTCTTGGACTTAATCTGTGGAATTTGTAGCCCTTGTAGAATATAACTGCACATATCACTATTGTTTTTCCTTTTTTTTTTAAATTCCTGCATTCTTAGTATCACTGTATTGTTTACAGAGATAGTGGTAAAATCAGAATTGAGAAGAAGTTGAGTTTAAATTTAAAACATAAGAGGCTTCCCAACCTCTAATAATAAGTTTATGTATGAGTTAGAGGAAGGCAAGGCACTGAGGAATTAAAATGATCAAATTGTGTATGAGCATGTGAAAATATGGCATAATGAATTGCACTATTATATATAATTATAATTCAGCAGTAAAATAAAAATATATTAAAATACATAGATTTTAAGAATAAAAAATAAATTTCAAACCGTTTTCATATCTTACTCAGCAATTATTTTGTCTAGACCAACTTTGGTCTCTCTGGCTCATATATGTAGCTTCCTACTCAGCAAGAGATAAGTGAAGAGTTATGTAGCTTTTTATTTCTCTCTAATTTCAAAGAGTTCACATTAATTTTTGGCTGGATTACCAGTGATTTAACCATGATATGAATCCCAGGCTAGCAGAGTCATGGTTTTTCTTATTGCTTTTGTCAAGAGTTTTTTACTGACAGTAGAGCCACACATAGGAATTCACTGTCTTCTCCAAATCAAATCTTCTCTGTGGGAGTAAAGTTGCTGTTTAATTTTTATTTATTGTTTGTTTGTTGTTGTTTTTCAATTTCCAGCCCACTATGGTAATACTACCACATCAAGGTTGGCTGGGAAGAAGCTTGAGTCAAGGCAATGGTAAACAAGCATTACCCCAGACAAAAAGGCTGCAGACTCCCACTGTTCTCATCCATAACTTAACAATTTTTCTTGAACACTATCACATTCTGATTTGCCTTTGTTTAGTTTCCAAGGATATGAAATAATGGGAGTTTTAGGGACAATTTTTAACATTTTTTTAACTGTTAATAATGATTTCAAAGAGACAATTTGCCAATACGCTCATTCCACCAGACATTGAAATCAAAAGACTGTAGGATGTATTTAGGCTGTTTTAGAATACACACACACACACACACACACACACAGAGATATATAAGTAATGGTGTTTATTTTTAATTATCTTATATCACATAAAATTGTTGTCACTTTTTAATTTTGAATATTGTTCTCATGTTTCTGTATTGTGTACATACACAATCATTTACCATACATAATAAAAAGTCAATGTTATTATTTCCAGCTTCAAACATTTTATTTCTTGATCTGTGCCTCCTTTAAAATTTCAAGTATGATTTTGAACTGCAATAGTGATAGTAAGTCTTTGTTTCATTGCTAATCTTAGATGGGGAATTGAATATAGGTTTGACCAGACAAAAAATGCCCACTTCTCTTTCTGGGGCATTATGTTGATCATTACATTTATGTTGAATTTTATAAAGTATTTTCATCTATATTTATTGAGATGACCACATTTTTCATTCTATTAATGTGAATATTTATTTAGTGATTTTTGAAAATAATATTGTATTCCTCAATCAAATACAATTTGTCCATAGAATGTTGGATATCTTGTAATTCACTTAGTTTTACATTCTTTAACTTAACTGTTCTATTTTAAATTTCAAGTTTTGTGTTTGCAAAACAGATGGTCATGTAATTATCTTTTCATCATGCCTCCTCATAAGAGTTTGATATGAAGATTGTATTGGTCATAAATACTTGAAAAATGTTAAAGCATGAAATAACTATGTTAAAAGTACTATAATTTTGTTCTAAAATAAATGAATACATTCAACAAAAAACATGGAGGACTTGATATTTCTTTGTTCAAATATTTTGACTTCTATGGGATTTGTTTTTTGTATATGGGATTACACAGAACATATACTAGTGTCAGTTTTGGTAAATTGAGGGTTTTTTTTCCCTCATAAATTTTTATCTTTTTAAATCTAAGTTTATTTGATATAGTTGTTTACAAATTCTTCAATATCTGTTCAACTTTTGATGTCTAATAAGTACTTAAAAATGTTGCATTTTACTAAAAAAGATATTGGCTATCTGAACTTAAAATTTTAAATAATATATCATTTATTCTGTATATGATACTAAGTTCTTAATAAACTAATTAAAGTTAAAACTCTTTTAAAAGCTGTTTCCAACTTTAAAATCTATTCATATGTGTAACTATGACTTCAATTAAGTATTTTTTCCCATAAATATATTAATTTATAGGATAATTGAGGCATTCTTACTATTGGCAACTTATATAAAAATCTATGTGGAAAAGGGAATTATTTCTAAAGCATATATTATTATTTATACTTATAATATTTTGACTCCAGTTTTAATAAATAATATTTTTATTATATCTTATTTGATCTAATTCTGATTACCTATCTTCCAATTAGTATTCTATAAGAAAATTTTAATAACTAGAATCTAGTTTTCTTTTGTTTGTAATCAACAGTTATTTTCAAATTGTAAGACAATGAAAAATATGAGTATATTTTACAATTATATCACTGATGCATCATTTAAATTATTATGTGTCTATTGTATATTTATTATATTTTTAAAGCAAGTAGGAATAGTCATTTTAAAAATACATTATTTTTTTCTAACTTACATAGGTCTGCCAAAATTAGACGTTATTATATTTAGATTTTATTATTATTATTATTATTATTATTATTATTATTATTATTATTATTATAGCAAACTGAATCTCAGGCAGATTTTCAACAGAATGGAAAGACTAATTACCAAGATATGTTCTTGAGATTTATGTCCAAACCCATTCTCCCCATGTAGAGTGTACTTCATAATTAACAAAGGCCAAAAGAGCAGCTTGGGATGATAATATACCCTATGGAATAGTTTTCCTCTCTTCGTACACTGTTGTAGACTGCATACCAGCTTTGAAACACAAGCAGTTAAATTTGTACTTCAATTTAGCAAAGTCACAAACTAATATGAAAAGTCAAAAATATTCAGGGATACTCACAGATAGCTGAAGCCATAATTTTGCAAGCTTCAAATGACAATCCTACATTTCAAACCTTCTTGTCATTAAGAAAAAAATAATTTAATCAATATGTAACATCTTGATATATTAGTGCAAAAGCTCCTCAGCATGAATATCAATAATTTCATTATATTTTATGTAAAATAAGAAGCATATCAAAGTGTTCTCTAGTTTTTTTTTCTATCATATTTTTAATAAAATTTGCCTGTATCAGGGCATTCAAATATGTTTTAAGAATTTATATGTATGTGTATGTGTGTATTATTTATTGTTTTATTTTCTGAATGTTTCTCTGAAAATAAGCATTAAACATTCTCTTCCTTGTCTTTATGGTGACCATAAACCAATTTACATCAATAGAATAAAAGAAAAACTAATGCATGTATCCCTTTAAGAGTGTCACATCAAATTAGTTATGAGGTACTTGCAGTTGCCAATCAAATACATAGCTTTTTATCATGAACTTGATATACCCTGCTGTGCACTAAGAGGCATAATTGCTTTTCTAAATTGAAAAGATATTTCCAACTGCAAACTTCAATCAAAAAAATGTCATCTTTATCTGAAACTGTCCTAACAGTTCTAATCTTGACATCAGTTTTCTTTTTGTTAATATTTATAATAAAGTTAGTATTTAGCAGTTAACTAAAGAAAAATATAAATGTCTGCTAGTGTTCATATTATCATTTACTGGGCACTGCCATGTTATACACATTTTAATTGCATTTTCACAGAAATTTTATAGAGCAATTTCTGACTTTTAAAAACTTGATTTATTAATGTCCCTACCCATAATTCAATGTTGTTGTCTTTTTTCTTTCTCCTCTTTCTTCATAACCATAGAATCTTTTATCACAATCATGAAAACCCATATAAAATCAAATCAAACAAATAAGCAGAGAAGATCAATCACAAATGCAAACAAATAAATAGCTATGCTTTTAAAGAATTGGTGGCAAGAAGTGAAAAAAAATCAATGAAAAAGAAGAATAGCATTGACAATAGATCCTTTAAGATGGTCACCAGCTGTACTTTTATTAGAATAACCTGTTTACATTTTTAATAATGCAGATTTCCGGGCTTTATCTGAGAACTATAAAATGCAGACTCTCCTGGGTACTGCACCTGAATATATTAACATTTAAGGTATTTCTCCTTTGATGTTGACACCCAAAAGATTTAATAACCTAATTTGATAGACCTAATGGGAGCCCATGAACCTGTGCTTCAAATAGACATTCACTGATTTTAATAAATTTACTTATTTAGCAAATGCTTTTCTTTAATGCTTTCCACTGGAATCAGGAGGATTCAGAGATTCAGAATATTAATTTTTAAAATGAAAGAGTAATTTTGGAAAATGGCCTTCACAAAATAATAAACTGGCCTGGATGGAATGCAATGTGTGATATATGCCTAAGGTCACTTTGTGATTAAAAAGATGGACAAACAGAGTTTGGATGTACAAACAGTTTTAATCTTCCACATAACTTTGGGTTGATGCAGAAATTAATTTTTTTCTATTATATCCTCATAAAAAATGGATTTCCTTACCAAGACGCAGACTGCAATATTTTTCACAAAAATGGAAAATTATTGTATTCTAGATATAAAAAGGGAACTACTACTGCTGAAGCAAATGTAAACCACTAGGAGTTCTAAATCATAAAAACTGTAATTTTTAAACTCAGGCAAAGACAGGGCTTCAGAACATAGGTTTAATGTGTGGTAGGGAGCTAAAGATTATTTGCATGAAGTTGGTAAATGAAATATAGTGTTCCACCATCCACAAAGTGGATCTCACCTTGTCTGGACAACCTTAAGATAAGATTAGAATCTATATTATCTATAGCTGAATTACTTCAAAAGTTATTGGTTAAATTTAATAGGGATCTCACAATTTCTGTGGGATCAGAATCCTGAAAATGATTTAGCAGAGTAATCCTGGTCCTGAATTTCTTATGCAATAACAATTTAGAGTACAGTCCTCTGAAGGTTTGACTTGATGGAAGAAATCCATGTGACTCACATATGTGCCTAGCAAGGGGTATTGATTATTGGCAGGGAACCTCAGTTCCTCACCCTGTAAATGTCTCCATAGGCTTTTTAATATGCTTCTGCCTTCAAATATTTTACAATCAATCATTGGAAACTTCCTCATAGCTTCCCTCTCCACCCTGTCCACCCACCACAATAGACTTTCAGATGTTACTCAGCATGGGGGAGAGTTACACAAGGGTGTGACCTTAGGGACAGGCCACTATAGAATCTAAATGGTCATTTTACTGGCAGATGTAAGAAATACACTGAAATTATCTTTGTGGTGTGGAAATCTCAGCCACAGACTTCACTTATGGAGATATTACTTTAAAAGCATTAACTCTAATGTGTGGAGTAGATGAAATTTTAAAAGTATAACACTGGTCACAGTGGTGCACACCTCTTGTCCTAGCTCATGGTGGACTGAGGCAGGAAGATCACTTGAGCCTAGGAGTTCAAGACCAGACTGGGCAATACAGGATGATCTCATCTAAAAAATAAACAAATAAGTAATTAAACTAACAAATAAATAATAAAGTAAAAAAATATCATTAGTAGAAGAAATTAACACAAAGCACGAGTCCTAATCAAATTATAACTTCATTTTCATTTCTACTAATTCTTTAAATTAATCCCATAGTAAATATGTTAATATTTCTGTGACTAAAAGTTTGGCCACTTTCAAAGATAGTTCTGATAAATTTTAAGTAACAAAGTTTTATATGAGCCTCAATAGCAATTTGGTCTTTTCCCTTTCTTACCTACAGGCCAGTGTCATTTAATTGTGTGTGGCATGACAGGTGGAATGGCTAAGGGAGGCAGATTTGTTCAGGAGGACATTCTTTCTCTGTTTTTCCTGTTTCTGAAGGAACTTGTTGTTATTCATTCACCCACAATTAGAACATAGTAACGATGAAAAGCACAAGGGGAGACATGATATTTCCTAAATCAGCATTTTTTTTGCAATATTGGGAAAGGTTAAAATCTGATTCTTTCTCTTATTAAAATTTTTATGATCTCTTTAAAGAAGCCTCATGTATGCCTCTTGGATAGAATTTAAATTGCTGAGGCCAGTTGCCTGTCACATGCGGTCTGTGTCTGGTAATGAGAAAAGCTCACACATTCTTTAAGTCCATTATTTTGTAATATGGATATAGACATATTCTTAATGTAAAAGAAATTATCTCTTTTTTATTGGCCCAGAGACATCCTGGATGGGACTTAGACTCCAGAAAAACACTTGGAAATTCTCTGGATAGGTTCTTGAAGTATCCCTCACTTGGCCTCAAGTAAGGAATAGAAAACCATCCCAAAATTTTTGGAAGATGATTTCCATTTAGATTCATGAATCTGAAAACCCTCTCCATTGTCTTTTCAGAATGTCTTTCCCCCTTTCAAATCCTAGGTTCTTTTTTTTAAAATGGTCTTAATTAGTTATAATATGCATGAGCCAAGAGTTACTAAACTGTGCATCAAAGCTTAGCCATGTACTTAGTTCTATGCTAACAGGACTTTATCCTAACACATTTGGCTGGGCTAAAGCCATCCACTACCTTATCCTCATGATACAGGAAATACTTAAAATTCCCCAAAAGTCTTCCCATTTCTTCCAAAGTTAGAGTGATCTACCTTTCAAAGATAACTTTTATTTTTGTTCAAGATAGTAATTTATAGTTGCTGACATTTCTTCTTTTCTATTTCTTACTGTCACTTTTCCCTTACTTTTTTTCCCACTTTTATTAATTAGCTTTCTGTCACTATAAAGAAACATTTATGATAAACAACTTCTGAGGAGAAAATTTTCTTTTGGGGGGGGGGTTATGGTTTCAGAGGTGCGTGGGCCTGTTGCTTTTGGGACTGTGGTGAGGAGCACATCATGATTGAGTGTGTGGAAGAGAAAATTGCTTAATAACAAGAGGCAAAGTGAACAGCAGGGGTCAGGTTCCCACTATCTACTTCAAGGACATACCCTCAAAGACCCTGCTTCCTTCTATTATGTTCTACCTCCTAAAAGTTCAACCACATCCCAAGAGTGCCACAGACAGAAGACTAAGGCTTTGATACATGTAAAGAGCATTCAGAATTGAATTACAACATCAGCTGTTCCTTGAATCTCAACCAACCCATCTATCCTGCAGATTTTGGCCTTGTCAGCTTCAATAAGCACCTAAGCAAATTCATTCATCCACACCTCCCCCACCCCCACATGTCTTTTTTGGGAGAACTGTAGCTAACATGCTAAATATACTAAAACAACAACTCAACTCTGTCCTCATCCATATTATTCATCAATTCTCTTTGTCTAATCATGTTGCTATTACACAATGTAATAAACCAATTAGTTTCTCAACAACAGAAATTGATCTCCCATGGTTTTGAAGGCTGAGAGGAAAAGTTTAAGTGCCTGACATGTCCATTACTAGTGAGGGCAGCTTTATGGTACTGGGCTTCTTCTTGCTGTGTTCTCACATGCTTGAAGATGAGAAGAAGACTTCTCAATTTTCTTTCATAATGACATGTTATGAACTAATCACATGTAATACTTTCCCTTTTTATAGTACCATCTTGGGGGTTAGGATTTTCAGCATACAAATTTGAAGCAACACAAACATTTAGATTATAATACTGATGTTTCTTAAATTGTATTACTCTGGTACATATTCTGGTACATAGTAGATAAATAATGTATTATGTATGTAGTTTTGTATTTTAAGTTTTTATTTGTTTGTTTGTTTGTTTTTGATATCAGGGATTGAACTCAGTATATTGAGTATTAATCTATCAAGAACATTGAGAAAGAAAGAGATTACACCATATAATTATATAATTTCCAAATTCTTTTCAAAAACCAATATCTCATGAGTCCAAAAAATAATCAAAATTATACTGAATATTACCTAGGCTTACCACTGCTTTCAGTTAAACTCAAAACAAAATAGAAAGGAAACCAGCATCATGCCTCTTATTAATGGAATTTCATGAACACATTTCATCTCAATTTATATTTCATGGTATCCAGGTGCTAAGTGCAGTTTCAAGAATACTTTACCTTCCCATAAATTATACAGTAAATCATCACTTGGTAATGGGTACTTTATTTTTCATGCTGATTTCCTTAAGTGCTCCACTTTGAGATCCCTGTCATGGCCATATGCCTTTTTTTTTTTCTTTCACATATTTGAATATAGAGCCACAGTGATAGTTTCAAGGTTTATTTTGCACCTTTTTTTTTTCTATGAACCCTGGGTTACTCAAAATTGCTCTTTCAGATCAAGAACAGAGTAAAAAGAAATATTTCACAGAAAACCAACACATAGCAAACTCTTTTTTTTTTCTTTTATCACTCCTGCTAGGATTCATTTGAAAAAGATTTTTCTGAAAAGATGAAAGTATGACAACTCTTGAATCAAAAAATGTCTTGAAAAGTAGAAACGTAGTTCAAGAAAATGTGTTTCAAATTCTAAGAACTTTGACCCATTAAAATATGTGTCATTTTGTTTATTTTGCTTTGGTATTTTTACTGTCTCATTTTTATTTGAGATTAGATAGACTAATATGTATGGGATGGATGGTGAATTGGAATTTAAAAATTCATATCACTTAAGTGATATGAATTGCTACAGTCTGATATAATATTCATTTTCCTCATCTTCATAAGAAATCTTCATAAATATTGGTTTATTTCATTGTCACAACCAAACCCCTAGGCAGTCCTGGTCTGCTGTCTGGACAAATGTTTCTCCATGTTGATAATTCCTTGTACTGTTCTCTGGCCTATTCCCAGCTGTTCAATTTCCCTTGCTTCAGTTTTTTGGTTTTACTATTTCAGTCTCCTGAATATTCTTCAGAATGTATTTTTTAAACAAATGTAAGTTTCACCTTAAACTTGTGTTTGCCTAATTTTCAAATAATGTATTTAGTCATAATGTCCAATTAATATAGATTGTCCTGTCTTGAACTTTGAAAAGGCATGATGAAGGATTTGGGTTTTATATATATATTTACTTTTTAAGTTTATTTCTATGTTGAGTGGAAAATAAAAATAATTATTTTGAGTGATTAATAAGAATGTAAAAGAAATGCTATTCCATGCCCTTGGAGCTCAATGATATAAAAAAAAATGGTTCTAAAAACAACCAGGGAAATATGAAAGAAAAGCAGGTGTCTTTTTTTGTGAAGTTCATACTTTCACAAAGAGTTTGACCAAACAGCAGAAGTTGAGTAAATACGTATAATTGTCAATCAATAAAAATGTGTATAATTGTCAATCAATAAAAAAATTTTTGCTTTATGGCACAGTGTTTTGGAATGAAGTGGAGAAGTGTTTCCAATTAAACTTTAATGCACATTATTGTTATCAAAATGGAAATTTAACAATGAATTAATCATGTTTAAACATGTAGTTTAATAGTTTTGTTTGTTTGTTTGTTTTCACCAAGGGCACTTTATCACTGAGCTATATTCTCAGTTCTTGAGAGAGAAAAAAAATCTCGCTAAGTTGCTGAGGCTAGACTCAAACCTGACAACCTCCTACCTCAGTTTCCCAAGTTGATGGAATTACAAGAGTGCCCAGCAGTAAATATGTAGACAACTATTACATGTTTTACAAGTAAAATGATTTTGAATATTAGACAATTCAGAGTACAACAATGTATTTGGAAATAATTTTAGGAAAAAAGAATGGACTTTTTCTGGAGCATATTTGGTAAGCAATTTTTTAAACTTTCAATTTCTTCCAAGATTTTACAAAAATATTTCCAAACTATAACATGCAATGCATTATCTTAACCAGAATATTTGTGTAAACTATATCCTACTTACCTGAATTCTTTTATCATTTATTTTATCATTTTATTTATTTTATAATTATTTTATAATTTATTCTTTTGATAAATTATGAAGAACTGATGTTATCAAATAATCAATGTTTGAAACACTCTGCTATACTTGGATAGTTTTGATTATGAGTTGTAGCTTTCCTTATTCAGTGTTAGATAAGTAAGTGAAAATGTCTGAATGACAATTCATGCAATCAATACTTTTAAAGGTTCCAAATTTTGTAATCACCAAATCACCATGAAGCTTTTAAAAACTGAATATTCATGTACACCATAATCAAAATTTATCACTACTAAGGTTGGCATGGGCTAGTTAATCTTTAAAACTTTTTCTGAAATCACTCAGCTTATTCTCTTATTCAGCAAAGTCACAAACAATTATTCTAATTACAACCACCTCTTTAAATATAGGCTTGGAGTTATGATAATTTTATATGCTATATATCACCACTAGCCTGAAAAGCGATCGAGTGAGATTTCAGATAATATATCTTTCTCCCAAATGAATATATGCATTGGGACTTTATTTCCCCCAACTTCCCTGTTTTTCAGATGCATTAACCTGAGTTATATAGGGGAGAATAACAAAATATTATTTTCCCTTTCTATAATTACATTAAGCAACACCTTGAGACTTTTATCTGAAAGCTTGGAAGTGATGTACTACCCACCATGTATATCTCATGATGGCTCTGTACATTGTTCCACAGGTTCTACTGACATCATCACTCTGGCTTCTCTTTGCCAGTGGTTCCTGCTACTGCTCCTTTGATAAATATCATGAACCCTCATTTTCACTAGCATCACTTTAAGAAAGGATACAAACATCAAGTGAGAACATATACTATTAAGCTGTGATTCAGAATCAAACAGGGTGGTTAAATGTTCAAGAGATATGGTACCAAGCTGGGGACATAGCTCAGTTGGTAGGGTGCTTGCCTCACATGCACAAGGCCCTGGGTTCAAACCCCAGCACCACTGGAAAAACAACAACAACAAAATTAAAACACAGACGTGGTACCATGGTTCAACCCTGTGCTTTTCTATTTCAAGAGCATAACAATAATTTACTGAACAATTCAACAAGTCTCTAAGGTACTCTAAAATATAGGTAGCTCAAAATTTGGGTAAAAGAAATTATTTGTGTGCATCAAAGTACTTATTGTTAATGAAAAGTGTTAACTTGGCTACAAAGTCATTTATAAAATTAACTTTAGTTCCTATTAAAATACTACAGGTTATTATTGAAAAGCTATTTTTGCCAATATGTTTACTATAAAATTATATTTTTAATTTACAATTGTTTTTCATGTATCTGAATATCATTACTAGAATATTATTCCTTTTTATATATATGATTCCAAGAGATTGTGAAGTCTTTGATGAAATGTACTTTCTGTATACCCATATCAGAGGGCATAATTAGTATATAGTAATCAGTTAAATCTACAACATTTATTTATTTACCATTTAACAATTAAAATATTATGTGATGCTACTAAAAGGACCAAATTAAGAAACTGGTAAAAATGCATTTTGAAGTTATTATCATATATTGTTACTGATGATATATTGTTAAAGACTTTTTATTTTCTCATGGTAATTGCATCCAAGGAGGGATAAGAATATTAACACATAATCATATATATATATATATATATATATATATATATATATATATGTATATATATATACATATATATATATGTATGTATATATATATATACATATATATATATATATATATACACACACACACACACAGGTATATATACACACACACACATATATATATATTTAACACACATACATATATGCACATATTTATTTAACACATAGTCAAATTATATAAACATAGGTATATATAAAATTTCAGGTATATATATATGTATGCATATATGTATATGGTATATATATATATGTATATATATGTACATATATATGTGTATATAATTTTAGGTATACATTGTGCTTTGAAGGAAATAATGGCCAATAATATTAATATTATTTTGGGGTATGGAAAGATGAGGTTCTCTTTTGACCTTAAAGGAAGTCAGATAGTAATATCAAATATAAATTACAGGAGGTCACTGTTTTTAACTAAATTTCTGCAATAAAACTCAATATAGCAGACTAAAATCTAAAATGGAATCATTCATGCTGAGAGTCTATATATTAAGCAGAAACAAAGTTGTTTTTTGACCTGAGAAATCAGGGAGAGATAACAGATTTCAGAAGGAGACCAGTTTCAATCAGTAGAGTGAAATTCTCTCTGCTTTATTCCTCCCAAAAATGTAACCTGAAATAATGTCATTGTAATCAGTCATTTTTCTATTGTTCTGTCTTGCTGTTCCATCCTACAAAGAAAATATCTTTGAAATGATCAACCATTTTCCTGTTCTCTGTTTCTGTGTTTTTCAGCCCTTCTTATCTATAAAACCAAATTCCCCTCAGTCCATTGAAACATTTACTCTATTTTTTTTAGAATGATGTGTGGCAAAATCATTCAATTGTAAATAAACCACTTAAAATCTTTGAACAAAATTTGTTGTAATTTCATCATTTGGCAGTATTAATATATGACTATTTGGAAGAGAAACATTCCAAAAAAATTAAGCAAACTAGGTAAAACCATAGAGGGGGAAAAAAAAGAAGAAAGAAAACAACTGATTATGGTGGCACATGCCCGTAATCCCAGTGGCTCAGGAGGCTGAGGCAGGAATATCAAGAAAGAAAAGCCAGTCTCAGCAATTTAGCAAGGTCCTGTCTCAAAATTTAAAAGAAAGAAAGAAAGAAAAAGAAAAAGAAAAATTGCTGGGAATTTTGCTTAGTGGTTAAGTGTCTCTGGGTTTGATTTCTGGTGCCAAGAGAAAAGAAAAAAAGAAGACGACAAAACAAAAGGAGGAAACAAAAATACTTATAAAAAATGAGTGAAGCTGAAATTAGTACTAAGGTTAAGGCATAATATTGTTATACTCTGAATTTAATCAATACAAGTTGTGAGTTATAAAGATTAGAAATTATAGGTTAATGAAATATTAATTAGTAAGCCTAACAGGATTATAAGTGTTATAAAATTAGTAATGTTGTTACTCCAGTCTGCTCTAGTTTTAAGATAGAAGAAGTAACAGCACAACAATATAATCACTGTAAGACATAGGATTTAAGTTGCCAACAAAAATATATAGATAATGTAAGGTGATAATTATAAACTCATGGGTCTAATAAGTTACAGATAGTTACAGATAAATATAAAGATGGATATAGGTTATTGGAACAGTGGTTAAGTATAAGAAATAACTATAGACCAACATAAGTAAATATAGCCATATGGACTCCATCTTCTTTGTTCCTGTGAGAAACTTGTTACAAGCTGTTCTCAAGATTGCCGCAGTCTGGCTGGGCACAAAATAACCGAGCCACCACAAAAGCCTTGTAGATTCAAACAGCAACTCTTTATTCCCGAACTCTCACTGACACTCCACACACATGTTCTGGGAAAATACACTCCCTCCACCGGGCTCTCAGAACCCCTTGAGAACTCAAGGGGAACTCCAAAGGAGCGGGCGCCTGAGGCAGCAGGATACGCCCTAATCCCAGCAGGATCCACCCTAAACCTGGAGCCACCCTATTCCCAGCAGGATCCACCCTAAACCCAGAGCTACCCTAATCCCTGAGCAGGGTCACCTTTCAAACCAAAATGCCATGCGTCATTCCTACTTGTCTATGGCTCTCAGCACAAGATTTTATTTAATTTTTTTTGTGTGTGTGAGACCCATAATAATGAGGATGTAGATCTGTACAAATGAGGACATGGACCCCCATAAATGAGGATATTATTGGGTTACCCGCCCCAAGATGGCGCTGACTAGGCTTCTCTTCTGGTCTGTTTCCGCTCTATGCAGATTTAGGTGCCAAAAAGTCACCAATGGGTGACTGACAAAACCATTCTAATGGCTGGAATCCAATGAGAATTTGCCTCCTGTCCTAAGGGGTTCCGCCTACCCTGGATAAAAGGCTCTGCTGTACTGGAATAAACGGACTTCTCTGATGGGTAACTCCTTGTCTGAGTTTCAGTTCTTTCTTGGTGCCGAAACCCTGGAGGGGACAACCTCTCCCTGAGGACCCCTCCCAATTCGAACCTACCAGAGTTTCTCATCCTCGTCCACCTTCTCGAGCGCTGGCTTCTTCCTGAACAACACTGGCCCATCTCTAGGTGAGTGCCCCCTAAGAAGTGACCACCTCGGTCTTGCTATTGCAGAAAACTTGACAGTGATAGTCCAGCAACTCTCCGATGCTTGGCTGTGGGAGGAGAATTCACCCCACCTAGGTCTTCATGACCACAGTGGTCTCCTAGGTCACTTCCCAAGATGGTCCCTGCCTTTCCCTGATAAAATCGGAGGGAAGAATAGAACCCTCCTTCCCTGTCTCTCTGTCTCTCTCCTCTCTTTCTTCTCCGACAAATGGCTAGCGCTAGGTGCTCCAAGACCTTCAGTATTTTTGCCCTACGGGAAGAGCCCTCGGGTGACAACACGACTGCTCCTCCTGTTTTGCACTCTACTGAGTCTGTCGAATGGAACTACCTCTTGGGGACGCCCAACTGGGTCCCATTCATAATTCTGGTCTGGAATTTCTTCTCCTTGACTTTCCACGTTCTCTTCTGTCCTCACCATGGGGGCCTCTTCTTCCCTTCTGAATGACTCCCCTCTAAAATGCCTTCTTTCCAATTTGACATTAAGCCTAAATTATTAATCAAATTTTGCACCCAAGACTGGCCATACTACCCTTTGGACAATCTCAGTAAATGGCCTGCTGAAGAGTCCTTAGATCCCCAAATTCATCGTGACTTGTTTAACTACTGAGAGCACTCGAAAAAAGTGGAAGAAGATTCCTTATGTTGAAGCCTTTTTTCTTCTTCATACCCATCCCAAACTTTGCTCCACATGCAGTCCTCAACAAGTCCTCTTAGCCTGTAAGTCTGTCCCCTCACCTCCTGGTGATTCTTTTATATCTTCTTTTGACCCAGCTGATGAACCACCCCCTTATCGTCCTTCACCACCTTCTGCACCCCATCCTTCTTTCCCTTTACCCCCAACCAACTCTTTCAGCACCCCCCCTGCAACCCAATCTCACATGCTTCATAATCCTTCCACTCAACCCCTTACTATGGCCCCTTTACACGAAGTGGCTGGATCTGAAGGTATTGTGTGTGTCCATGTTCCCTTCTATATGTCCAATCTCACTCAGCTTGAAAAGAGGCTGGGATCTTACACCACTGACCCCACTACTTATATTAGAGAATTTCAATGGGTCCTACAAGCCTATAGTCTCACCCACCATGATATATATATATATGATCCTGGCCAATACATTGTTCCCTGAGGAACGTAGGAGGGTATGGGATTTGGCTCTGGCCCATGTACATGAGACCCACCGAGTTAATCCTAATCACCCTACTGGTCCCCATGCTCTTCCAGACCAGGAACTGAACTGGGACTATAATACCGCGGCTGGACTCCAATTGAGGGACCAATTTGCCATAGGTAGGCCTTAAGAAAGCCTCCAGAAAAGCAGTCAACTTTCAAAAACTTCAAGAAGTTATTCAGAATTCCTGGAGTGCCTTACAAAAGCCCTCCAACAATATACAAATTTAGATCCTGAGTCTCCAGATGGGAGACATGACCTTATGATGTACTTCCTATCCCAAAGCTACCCCGACATAAGAGCTAAATTGAAGAAATTGAAACAGGGTCCTGCAACTCCTCAGACTGAAATTCTGGCCATAGCCTTTAAAGTATATCATAACTGGGATGAGGAGGCTGAGTGCCACAAGCATCAGAGATCTGAAAAATTTGAACACCCAAAATTTCAAATGCTTGCCCAGGTCTTACAAAGGGCTCCACAAGCTCAATGACAACTGCCCTTCTGGGGTAAGAGTCCCCCCGGGTGCCTGCTTTAAATGTGGTAAAGAGGATCATTGGGCAAAGGGCTGCCCAACCCCGAGGACTCCAACTATGTCTTGTCCGAAGTGCCAACAGATGGGCCATTGGGGTCGGATTGTCCCAATCCCCGAAGGGGTAATGCGGCCAAACACCCTGGCTCTGACCTCCAGGGTCTTGTGCTCGATGATTGACAAGGCCCTAGGTCCTCCTCCTCGATTGTTACCATCAGCAGGCAAGAACCTGGGGTACAAATTTGTGTAGACAAGAGCTCTACTAGTTTCCTCATAGATACAGGAGCCAACTTTTTGATCCTGAGGTTATATTGGGGTCCCACATTCCCTTCATCCTCTTCTATTGTCAGGGTAGGAGGGAAGATCATCATTCCTCATAACCCCCCCCCCTCACTTGTTCCATAGAAAAGTTCCCATTCACCCATTCTTTCTTGGTTATGCCTCAATGTCCTGTACCCCTTCTGGGAAGAGATATTCTTTCCACTCTCCGAGCTACACGCTCCATCCAATTGCCAGTCTCATCCACACCCTCCTTCCTTTTAGCACTTCTGCCTGAAGATTTTATGCTCCCCTTCTGCTCTCAATGTGACATCAATAGAAGCCCACTCTGACAGTCAGTTTCCTACACCTGTACAACTGGTGGATCCCATAATATGGGACATTCAAATTCCACCGGGGTAAATTGCCTACCTATTGTGGTGCAACTTAAGGATCCCTCCTACTTCCCCAGCCAGCCCTAATATCCTTTATCTACAGCATCTCTCATTGGCTTAGAGCCAATCATAAAAGACTTATTAACAAAAGAATACATTAGGCCCACACATTCATCATTCAACACCCTCATACTGGTGGTAAAAAAGCCCCAAAGCACTCACAGCCTGGTTCAAGATCTTTGCCTCAGCAACTCCCGCTGTTAAACCCATCCACCCGCTGGTTCCCAACTTCTATATCCTTTTGCCATAAATTCCTACCGTAACTACCCACTTTTCTGACATAGACTTAAAGGATGTCTTTTTCTCCATACCCCTAGCCAAGGAGTCCCAAGATATTTTTGCCTTCACATGGACTGACTCTAAAACCAGGCATTCACATCAATTCACATGGACTGTACTTCCCCAGGGGTTCAGGGATAACCCTCATATTTTTGGCCAGATACTAGCTATCTTACCTGTCCCACCTCTACTCTTCTCCAATATGTAGATGACCTACTCCTATGTAGCTCCTCTTTGGAGGCCTCAAACGCTGATACTTTTGGTCTCCTGAATCATTTGGCCAGTCGGGGATATCGTGCTTCTCCGCAGAAGGCCCAACTTTGCTCACCCGAGGTCACATACCTTATCACAAGGAAAAAAAAGGCCATTACTACAGACAGAAAAAATCTTATTAATGCCCTCTCAACCCCTAAAACAAAAAAAATGAGATCTTATCCTTTCTGGGTCTGACTGGATACTTCAGAGCCTGGATCCCCAACTACTCCCTACTGGCTAGACCCCTATATGACCTCACAAAGGGACCAATACATGAACTACTGCTTTCCATGGCCAAATGGCCCTTCCAGAAACTAAAGCAGGCCCTTCTTCAAGCTCCAGCCCTGCATTTACCTGACTTAACCCGTCCTTTCATCATATACATACATGAAAGTGGTGGACAGAGTCTTGGTGTCTTTGGCCAAAAGTATGGGCTTCCTTTGCCCCCGTGGCTTACTTATCCAAGCAATTAGATCCTACTGTTAAAGGATGGGCTCCATACCTGTGGGCTTTGGTGGCTGCCCATGATTTACAGCAGGAAGCCCCAAAACTTACCTTTGGATCCCCTCTCACTATTCTCTGCCCCCATCATCTAAAGGATCTTTTGACTACAAGGGACTCCAGTCGCTCCGGCCTTCTAGGGTGCTGTCTCTTCTTGTCTCCTTTCTTCAAAATTCTTCTTTATCATTCCAGGCCTGCCCTCCACTAATCTTTCTTTTCTCTGTCCCCACAAGACAAGGAGATTCTACGTGATATCTCCCTCAAATGTGTTATCTGTCAAAAAACCAATCCTAACACCCCTTTACAGGTAAAGTCCTTTCCTTCCCATCAGGCCAGGGGACATATTCCTGCAGCAGACTGGCAGCTGCATTTTACCAACATGCCCCCAGTCAGGAGGTTCAAATATCTGCTAGTAATGGTGGACACATTTTCTGGATGGGTTCCCACCACAAATAAAAGGGCAACCACTGTGGCTGATGCTTTACTAACCTATATTATTCCCCAATTCGGGATGCCTACTTCCCTTCAGTCAGATAACGGCCCAAGTTCGTTTCACATATCACTCAGTCTGTTGCTCGAGGATTGTCCTTTCCTTGGCATTTCCACTGTCCATACCATCCACAAGCTTCAGGAAGGGTAGAAAGAACCAATAGGACACTGAAAGAGGTACTCACAAAGTTATTCATGGAACTCCATATGGACTGGATGAAACTACTTCTTTAGCCCTTCTCTGTCTGCCAGCCCTGCCTAAGAAGCCTTCATCTTTCTCTCTCCCTTTGAAGTCCTGTATGGATGCCCACTCCTTCCTCCGGGACTTACCACATCATCTTGGCCCATCACCAATCACTACGCCTTACCACTTCTTTCTCATCTCTGTACTGAGATCTGGAAACATCAGGACTGGCTTCTTCCAGATACAGAAGCCTCCCAGATCCCTCTCTCCATGTCACCTGGCCAATCTGTCCTCTTTAATCCGCCAGGAGACAAGGGTCCCCTACTACTGAAGTGGGAAAGTCCAACACAAGTTGTATTATGTACTCCAAATTCAACCAGGCTAGCACTCCTTAATAACCAATTAACTCCTTGGATTCATATTTTCAGGCTCAAGCCGACCTATGATTCATCTGCACGTGGAGCAGTCTAAGCTCCGTCTGTCTTGGGTTGTGCTTCTTCTTCTTCTTCTTCTTTTTTTTTTTTTTTTTGAGAGAGAGAATTTTTATATATATATATATATATATATATATAGCTATTGGCGGACACAACATCTTTGTATGTGGCGCTGAGGATCGAACCCGGGCCGCACACATGCCAGGCGAGCGTGCTACTGCTTGAGCCACATCCCCATCCCTCAGGTCACACTTCTTGAACCCATATTGGAAAATGAACCCCTGAGTCACTAAGCCTCTCCTTTTCTTAACTCTCATAAGCCTTACTCTTATGGTCTCTTCTTCCCCTTATGTCTGGAGATTTAAGGCTAGACAAACCTATACTGAAAAAAATACTAAAACTACAGCCCTAGCCACAATGGCAGACTTCCCCCTGCATGCTTGCTCTGACTTAGCCTTACCTGCCTCAACAAAACTTATTCAGCAGTCCTTGAGGCCATATCTTTGTTTCCTATATGATCAACCGGATGAATGATGCCTCTGGTGGCCAGAGGTATATGGGGGATGTCCATACTCAGGCCAATTAAACATGGAAATATTCTCCTATGTTAGCCAGATTCAAAATAACTTAATGATCCGGCAGCAGGCTTACGAAAGGCATCCCAAACCTCTCCTTTTTCCTTCTGGCTCCAGTCACACTTCTTGGCATGGATGTGGCCAATAATTGGACTGCTCTCCATTATTTTGTTGGCCTGCCTCTTTCTCCCTTGCATGATTAAATTTGCTCAAAATCAGATAGCAAAAATCTCTAACCAATCTTTTAACCAGCTCCTTCTTAGGAATTACCAACTACTGGCCTCAGAAGATCCTGACCAGTCTTCCACCACTCAACTCACGACCTGCTAAATGGCAGATCCATGGAAAACCTTTTTGGACACTCTTCACCAGGATGCATGGCTCCTCCCTCCCATGAACACTGAGGAGGATTGGTGCGATGCGATCCAGGACCTATGGCTTCAGGGTACTTTTTTGGACCTGGCCCCATCAGAAGTCTTTAATTTTTAGGCCAGCGCTGCTTTGGGGATTAATATCAGGGTTATCCAATGTTCTCTCCACCCCTTCCCGGCGACACCCCGCTCAGTAAGAAGCAGTCAGAATGAACAATAACCCTACCCCCATTATTAAACTAAAAAGGGGGGAATATTGGATTACTCGCCCCAAGATGGCACTGACTAGGCTTCTCTTCTGGGTCTGTTTCCCGCTCTATGCAGATTTAGGTGCCAAAAAGTCACCAATGGGTAACTGACAAAACCATTCTAATGACTGTAATCCAATGAGAATTTGCCTCCTGTCCTAAGGGGCTCCACCTACCCTGGATAAAAGGCACTGCTGTACTAGAATAAACAGATTTCTCCAATGGGTAACTCCGGGTCTCGGTTTCAGTTCTTTCAGATATGATTTTCTGTTTCTGCTCTACTAACTGCATTTGCAGCCCCTGTCTTCTGCTTGCTTGAAATTTGCAAAATCTTACAAAATTCCATAGGAAAGTCACCAGGGTATAATTTTCTTCCCTAAATACTTTGGTCAGGAACAACTTGGGGCTGCTGTTCTTTCAGAGAGCTACTCAGTCTCTGACAGAAGCAGTCTTTCGTCAGGTAAAATTTGCAAAATAAAATTATTTGATTTGTGTTTTCTGAGCAGCCTCGCCATAACAACATAGGATTAGAGAGAGACCAGTGAAAATAATCACATAACTTTATAAATTATGTGTTGTGTATTTTATTCTAAGGAATAGTTTGTAACTAGACAATAAGTATAGATAGGTGAAGAGTCAGAAAAAGAGAACTTAAACTTGAAAACACAAAGTTGTAAAGAGAAAATTATTCTAGAAAGAAGATCTTTCAAAAAAGAAAGAAAGGAAGAAGAGAAGAAAGGAAGGAAAGAAGGAAGGAAGGAAGGAAGGAAGGAAGGAAGGAAGGGAAGAAGGGAGGAACGAACAAAAGAAGGGAGGAAGGAAGGAAGGATGGAAGAAGGGAGGAAGGAAAGAAAGAAGGAAGGAAGAAGGGAGGAAGGAAGGAAGGAAAAAGGGAGGAAGGAAAGAAGAAAGGAAAGAAGGGAGGAAGGAGAGAAGGAAGGAAGGAAGAAAGAAAGAAGGAAGGAAAGAAGGGAGGAAGGAAAGAAGGGAGGGAATTATACTTGTGGTAGTATGTTCATTAGCATGATCATAGAGATGCATTACCCCCATTCCTCTTCAGGAAAGTATTGGTAGACAAAGCTATTACTAGGTTCAGCTACAAACAGCCACCTTGCTCAAAGAGAAGAGCTTTCAGTGACATCAATGTCTGTTTACGGCTAGAGTACATTTTATTTCAACATGGGACAACTCGGATGGGGCATATATAGTTCAGAGATTTCCCTAGCATATTTGTGCTCTGTGCAGTTGATTTCTAATAAATAGCAAGCCAATGCTTTGTTACAGAGAATCTAATCAGTGACAATTAGAAAACTGAAAGAAAGTTTTTTGCTCCATTTTTAATTGTTATTGTAAATTAGGAGACAAGTTTTCTCTGAGAATGAGTTAAGAATATATCTGAGAATAGATATGGGAAGTTGAAAATGCAATTAATATTTTAAAGAATTGCCAGGAAAATGGGGCTAATAAGAATAAAGAATAAGAATAATTGTTGGACTATGTTTGTAGCCACATATAAGTGACAAACCAAGATAATGACAGATAATCTTTCCTTAAAAAAACAAAACAAAACAAAACCTTCTCTTGGCTACTTTGAAGGCACACATTTGTGACTTTCCTGAAGTATGTTTCGCACTTCCTCTCAGTCTTTCTTAATGATCAATATTCTTAATCTTACATATACTATTAAATTTAGTGCTATCCTACGTTAGTATGTCCTATGCACTTCACATATTTTCTGGAACTACCATAACTATTCTTTGCCTTATTTTCCCTTCATTTACTTCCTGTTGACTCCCAAACTCTTTTTACAGTCATTTTTCATTCTTAAACATATGATCACATATTTGATAACCATTAGTCATCTGTATTTGGAAATTTCACAGATTTCTCAAACATGGCCATATACAAAATGAAACTAATTGATTTTTAGTATGATCCTCAGCCTTAATATTTTATTTCAAGGGTTAAATATTTTTTAAAAAACTACAAGTGAGGATAAAACTCCATAATTTGTTTCTTTTTTAATTATGATAGATTACTTCATAGTGTAAATAACATTTAAATCCATTTAATATACCCTTCATTGTGTCTTTTAATAAGCTTGACCTACACATTATTGCAATACACTGCCAATTGAACTTCTTGAGACCTTATTTCTACAGTTTGTTTTTAAAGGTAGAACCTAACATTTATTTTATTTTTTATGTTTTATTTTTAGGCATATATGACAGTAGAATATATTTTGATATACTATGCATACATAGAGTATAAGATCCAATTCTTGTGGTTGTGCATGCATTTTCTTATTTTATATTTTTAAAATTTTTTTAGTATATGTGACAGAAAAGTGCATTGCAATTTATATTACACATATAGAGCACAAAGTTTTCATATCTCTGGTCATATACAAACTGTATGTACACCAATTTGTGTCTTCATATACTTTGGATAATAATGTCAATAACATTCCACCATTATTTATAACCCCATGACCACTCCCTTCCCCTTCTACCCCTCTGCAATATCTAGAGTTTGTCTATGCCTCCCATGCTCCCCTCTGCTATGAAACAGCCTCCTTATATCAGAGAAAACGTTCTGCATTTGTTTTCTGGGGGATTGGCCAACTTCACTTAGCATTATCTTCCCTAACTCCATTCATTAACCTGCAAATGCATGATTTTATTCTCTTTTATTGATGTGTAATATTTCATTATATATATATATATATATATATATATATATATATATATATATATATATGAATGCCACATTTTTCTTTTATCCATGCATCTATGTTGGTTCCTTGGTTTAGCTAGTGTGAATTGTGCTGCTATAAACATTGATGTGGCTGTGTCCCTGTAATATGCTGTTTTTAGGTCCTTTGGGTATAGATTGAGTCAAATGATGGTTCCATTCCCAGTTTTCCAAGGAAATACTGCTTTCCATATTGGCTGCACCAATTTGCAGTCCTACAAGCAGGGTATGAGTGTATCTTTTTCCCTACATCCTCGCCAACACTTATTGTTGTTTGTATTCATAATAGCTGCCATTCTGACAGGAGTGAGTGGTATCTTAGAGTAGTTTGATTTGCATTTCTCTAATTGCTAGAGATGACCAACATTTTTTCATATATTTGTTGATTGATTCTATATAATCTTTTGAGCAATGTCTGTTCAGATCCTTGACACATTTATTGATTTATTCATTTGTTATTTGTTTTGTTTTGTTTGTTTTCTAGCTTTTTGATATATATATATATATATATATATATATATATATATATATATATATATATATATATATATTTTTTGATATATATATATCCCCTAGAGATTAGTGCTTTATTTGATGTGTGAAGGGTAAAAATTTGCTCCCAAGATGTAGGCTCTCTGCTGGGAGCCATTAGCCAAGTAGGTATGACAATTTCCTTGCCAGCGTACCCCATGTTGCTGACATGTTGCAGTGACATTGAATGTAGGTGACCTTGCTCAAGGACCAAGGCAGATTAGGGTGTTCCCGGTTTTAAGATAATCGTGTTTAGGGCGTTCCCAGTTTAGGTTCCAGGTTTAAGGTTTAAGATTATTCCTGCTGGGAATAGGGCGTATCCTGCTGCCTGAGTTCCCCTTGAGTTCTCACGGGATTCAGACAGTATATTTTGGAGATAGAAGCCCAGTGGAGGTGGATTTGGGCAGAGAACGTGGATTTCCCCAGAACGTGATTGTAGACGGCTGGTGTGAGTTCGGGAATAAAGAGTTGCTGTTTGAATCTACAAGCTGTGTGGTGGCTCGTGATTGTGTGCCCAGCCAGACTGCAGCATTTGTGCCCAGCCAGACTGCGGCAGCTCTCTATTCACCTCACAGATTGTTTCTTTAGCTGGAAGAAACTTTTTAGTTTGAATCCTTTTCATTTACTGATTCTTGATTTTAATTATTGTGCTATAGGAGTCCTATTAAGGAAGTTGGGGCCTAATCCAACATGATGGAGATTAGGGCCTACATTTTTTTAGATTCAGAGTCTCTGGTTTTATTCCTAAGTTCTTGATCCATTTTGAGTTGAGTTTTGTGCATGGTGAGAAATAGGAGTTTAATTTCATTTTGTTGCATATGGATTTCCAGTTTTCCCAGCACCATTTGTTGAAGAGGCTATCTTTCCTCCAATGCATGTTTTTGGCACCTTTGTCTAATATAAGACAATTGTAATTTTGTGGGTTAGTCTCTAGTCCTCTATTCTGTACCATTGTTCTACCAGTCTGTTTTGGTGCCAATTCCATGCTGGTTTTATTACTCTTGCTCTGTAGTATAGTTTAAGGTCTGGTAGAGTGATGCTACCTGCTTCACTCTTCCCACTAAGGATTCCTTTACCTATTCTAGATCTCTTATTTTCTCAGATGAATTTTATGACTGCTTTTTCTGTTTTATGAGGAATGTCATGGGAACTTTGATCATAATTGCATTAAATCTGCTTAGTGCTTTTGGAAGTATGGTCATTTTGACAATGTTAATTCTGCCTATCCAAGAACAAGGTAGATCTTTCCATCTTTTAAGGTCTTATTTAATTTCTTCCTTTAGGGTTTTGTAGATTTCATTATATAGATCCTTTGCCTCTTTTGTTAAACTGATTTCCAAGTATTTTATTTATTTATTTTTCTTTTGAGGCTATTGTAAATGTTGTAAATTTCCTCATTTCCATTTCTGAGGATTTGTCACTGATATACAGAAATGCTTTTCATTTATGGGTGTTGATTTTATATCCTGCTATATTGCTGAACTCATTTACTCATTCTAGAAGTTTTCTGGTGGAAACTTTTTTGGTCTTCTATGTATATAATCATATCATCAGCAAACAGTGCTAAGTTGAGTTCTTCTTTTTTGATGTGAATCCCTTAATTTCTTCTGTCTTTCTAATTGTTCTGGCCAGTGTTTCAATAATTATGTTAAATAGAAGTGGTGAAAGAGGGCATCCTTGTCTTGTTCCAGTTTTTAGAGGGAATGCTTCAATTTTTCTCCATAATGAATGATATTGGCCTGGGGCTTAGCATAGATAGCCTTTATGATATTGAGATATGTTGCTTTAATCCCAAGTTTTTTCTAGTGTTTGGAACATAAAGAGGTGCTGTATTTTGTCAAATGCTTTTTCTGCATCTATTGAGAAGGTCATATGCTTCTTATCTTTAAGTCTACTGATGTGATGAATTACATTTATTAATTTCCGTATGTTGAACTGACCTTGCATTCCTGGATGAATCCCACCTGATCATGGTGCACAATTTTTTTGATAAGTTTTTGTATTCGGTTTGCCAGAATTTTATTGAGAATTTTTGCATCTCTAAGTTATTTAGAGATATTTGTCTTAAGTTTTCTTTTTTTGATGTATCTTTGCCTGGTTTTGGAATCAGAGTGATGTTGGCCTCATAGAATGAGTTGGAAGTGCCGCCTCTTTTTCTATTTCCTGAAATAAAATGGAGAGTATTGGTATTAGTTCTTCTTTAAAGGTTTGTAGAACTTGTCTGTGTATACATCAGGTCCTGGGCTTTTCTTAGTTGGTAGACTTCTGATGGTGTCTGCTATTTAGTTACTTGAAATTGATCTGTTTAAATTCTGTATATCATCCTGATTCAATTTGGGCAAATTATATGAATCTAGAAATTTGTCAATGCCTTAGATATTTTCTATTTTATTGGAGTACAGATTTTCAAAATAATTTCTAATTATCTTCTGTATTTTTGTAGTGTCTGTTGTGATATTTCCTTTTTCATCATGGATATCTTCTGTATTTCTGTAGTGTCTGTTGTGATATTTTATTTTTCATCACGTATGTTAGTGATTTGAGTTTTCTCTCTCCTTCTCTTCATTAGCAAGACTAAGGGTCTGTCAATTTTATTTATTTTTTCAAAGAAACAACTTTTTGTTCTGTTAATTTTTTCCAATTGTTTATTTTGTTTCAATTTCATTGATTTCAGCCCTGATTTTAATTATTTCCTGTATTCTGTTACTTTTGGTATTGAGTGGTTCTTCGTTTTCTAGGGCTTTGAGATGTAGTGTTAATACAAGACTTTTTTTTTTCTTTTAAGGAATGAACTTCATGCAAAGAACTTTCCTTTAGAACTGCTTTCATAGTGTCCCAAAGATTTCAATATGTTGTATATGTGTTCTCATTCATCTCTAAAAAATCTTTAATCTCCTCCTTAATGTCTCTTGTAAGCCATTGTTCATTCAGTAGCATATTATTTAGTCATCAGATGTTGCAGTGGCTTTTATTTCTTATTTCATTATGATTTCTAATTTCACTATATTATGATCTGATAGAATGCAGGGTAGTATCTCTATTTTTTTATATTTGCTAAGAGTTGCTTTGTGGCAAAGAATATAATCTATTTTAAAGAAGGATCTAAGTGTTATTGAGAAAAAAATTATATTCTCTTGTTGATGGTTGAAATATTCTCTATATGTCAGTTAAGCCTAAGTCATTGATTGTACTATTGAGTTCTATAGTTTCTTTGTTCAGCCTTTGTTTGGAAGATCTATCTAGTGAGGAAAGAGGTGTTAAGTCACCCCAAATTATTGTGTTGTGTTCTCCTTGACTCTTGAACTTGAGAAGAGTTTGTTTGATGAACATAGCTGCATATAAATTTATAATTGTTAAGTCTTGTTGGAGTATGGTTCTCTTGAACAGTATGTATTGTCCTTATTTTACCTATTGATTGACTTTAGTTTGATGTCTTCTTTATTTGATATGAAGATGGTAACTCTTGCTTGTTTTCACAGTCCAAATCCTTCACCTCTTCACTTTCATTCACCTTCAGTGTGTCTTTTTCTGAGATGAGTCTCTTGGAGGCACCATATTGTTTTTTTTTTTTTTTTTTTTTTTTTTTTTAATCCAGCCTGCTAGTCTATGTCTTTTGATTGGTGAGTTTAGACTATTAACATTCAGGATTATTATTGAGACATGATTTACCCAGCCATTTTTGTTTATTTTTGGTATTTAACCAGTGATTTCGTTTCTTCTCTGATTAGATTTCCCTTTAGTGTAATTTCTCCTTCTGCTGATTTTCATCATTGTTTTTTTATTTCCTCTTCTTGGAATATTTGCTGAGGATGTTCTATAGTGCAGGAATTCTTTTAAATTTTGTTTATCATGGAAGGTTTTTATTTCATCATCAAATCTAAAGCTTAGTTTTGCTTGATATAAGATTCTTGGTTGGCATCCATTTTCTTCAGAGCTTGGTATATGTTGTTTCACAATCTCCTGGCTTTGAGGGTGGAAGAATCTGCTGAGATACAAATTGGTCTCACCCTATATGTGATCTGATTTCTCTCTTTTGTGGCTTTTAAAATTCTATCCTTATTCTGTATGCAAGGCATTTTTATCATAATGTGTCTTGGTGTAGATCTGTTGTAATTTTGTACACTTAGTGTCCTATAAGCCTCTTGTATTTGGTTTTCCAATTCATTCTTTATGCTTGGAAAATTTTCTGATATTATCTCATTGAAGAGATTGTGCATTCCTTTGGTTTGAAACTCTGTGCCTTCCTGTATCCCAATGACTCTTAGATTTGGTCTTTTGATGCTATCCCATAATTCTTGGATGTTCTGTTCATGATTTCTAACTTTCGTCATTGTGAGATCAACTTTATTTTCCAGATTTTATACTTTTTCTTCATTATCTGATGTTCTTTTTTCCAAGTGATCTAGTCTGTTGGTTATGCTTTCTCTTGAGTTATTTATTTATTAATTATTGTATCCTCCATTTCAAGGATTCCTGACTTTCTTTTTTCCCCAGAGTCTCTATGTCTCTCTTGAAGTAATCTTTTGCTACTTGTATTTGCTCTCTTATCTCATTGTTGGAATGATCAATTTTTGTTTGTATTTGCTTATTTAGGTCATTCTTTAATTCACAGATCATTTTAATTATGAACCTTCTGAACTACTTTTCTGACATTTCATCAACTTTGCTGTCCATGGGTTCTGTTATTATAGTGTCCTGGTTTGTTTGGGGCATTCTCCTCCCTTGTTTTTTCATGTTGTCTATTTGTCTTGCAGTGTGGATCTGAGATATTATAGTTTCTTCCATATATTCTTGTAGTACCTGTGCAGACTGTCTGTACCTTACTTTGATGTTGGGCTTCCAGACCCTGCTGGTGTCCCTGAATGGATGCTACTGCATCCTGTGTCTGGGACCTGAATAAGTTGAAGTGCAAGGATCTGGGCTTTGTGCTTGACCTCCTGTGATTATATTCTGGTAGGAAGGGGTGATCCTGCTCCAAAGGCTAGGCTCTGGCAGTGTCTTCCCAGCATTTGGAGGGGTGAACTGGGCCTAGTGAAATCTTTGATCCCACGTGAGTTGTTTTGAGCCATCAGGGCTGGATATTGGCTCTCAGGGTAGTGCACTGGTCAAAAGCAGTGATCCTGCACCAAAGGCTAGGCTCTGGCAAGTGTCTGCCCCACAAGGAAAGGAATTATAAACCTTCTAGAACTCCTTCTTTGACATTTTATCAACTTCATTGTTCATGGGTTTTGTTATTGTAGTACCCTGGTTTGTTTGGGACATTTTCCTCCCTTGTTTTTTCATGTTGTCTATGTGTCCTCCTTCCTTGCAGTGTGGATCTGATATATTATAGTTTCTTTCCTATATTCTTGTAGTACCCATGCAGATTGTCTCTATCTCACCTTGATGTTAGGCTTCCAGACACTGCTGGTGTCCCTCACTGTATGCTACTGCAACTAAAGTTGGTGGCAGCAATAGCTGAGGTAACTCAAAATAATAGTTGTTATAGCCCAAGATGGAAGCAGTGTCTTGGAGCCAAAATGATAGGCCTTACATTGTCTTTGGATGCCTGCTTTGAGATGCAGCTGCTTCTAGGCCCTGTCTATTGCCTACAAGGTAGGGGCTAACATGTGGGGAAGACTATGGTGATGACTTCAGTGTCCCAAGATGGAAGTGGCTTAGGCTTGGGCTCCCATGTGTGTGGGGGCAGCAAACTAGGACCTATCCTGGACCTGTGTCCTGCGCAAGTTGGTGAGGGCAGATCTGGTCCAGGCCTGACCTCCTGTGGTAGTCTGATGGTCAAAAGGGGCAGCCCTGTGCTGGAGGCTGGGCTCTGGCTGGCTTCTTCTGGTGGCAAGACAGACCTGGGCTTACTGTGAGCCTGGGTCCCATGCAGGCCAGTATAGGCAGATCTAGAAACTAACATTTTATGCAGTTTTTTTATTAAAGTGTTATAATTGAAAAACAGATGTATGTTTATGAACTTAAAAAAAACAGTTTCTAATGGGCACTTTCTTTTTAGGTAATGAATGGTCATGGAATTGCATGTGATTTAGCAACCTTTTCTGCTTAACACCTCCAATTCATTGTTTTCCATGACCATCTACACAATGTCTCTACTTTTTTTCCATTTCTACTAGGACCTCCCCCTGCACTAATTCTGTAGGAAACCTTGGTCTACTTTGTGAAATGCTGGAGACATTTAAATAAATCATTGTGTCAATAAAAATGTTAAACTGCCATCTAATGTAATGCCTTCTCTGTTCTTATGTCATATCCCAGAATACAAGTAAGCAACTAAAAATGTTCCAGTCTAAAGAGATGCTTTCTTTCTCACTAAAAGCACTACTCTTTGAATGAGACTGGTTTCTTGGTTTCTGTACTAAGTAGCTCAGAAGTATTATTGGACCTTTTTAATTTGTATTTATTTATATATTTTGATGGAGGAGAGATTCAAGCCCTGGGAGGAGTTACTGTGCAATATAAAACACTCAATCTTTCTTATAAATAAATAAGTACAATGCAAGGTGTGCAAGCTACATATCTTCAGGCATGTGGGACTTTGTTTCTTGATGATGTAAAGGTTCCAAGTGCCTATTTTCTAGAGCTAGTAGTTGGTAAGTTTTAGCTAGTGTTTAATCCCATCTGCTTTCATAATGGTATTAAGAAAATATCTTTTTAAAAAATGTCTCATAATTTTCCCATTATCTTTGTAGTAATAATAAATTTCAAATATCTTTATATGGTATGTGGTCCATCTTTTGACAACCAGTTCTTTTGTTATCTCTGACTCCAACTCCCATGTTTTAACTATGCTGTATTTCCTCCAGTTCTTAGAAAACAAGACATGCTTTCTACACTTTGAATTTTTATTATGTATGCAGAAGCACTGTGTCATTAACAATTACTAATTCCTCATGGTGTCACACTAAAAACTTCTTTAATACTTAAGTCTATAAAACAGTGATTTAGGCCAGTCTCAATAGTATGTACTTACCAAACTAAAATGGCCTTGTCTTTGAATTCCCACTGGTAGACTGAAAAAATAAACCCTAAAGACATCAGGTTCTACTTATTTGGAAATAGTGCTTTTTAAGATTTGATTTAGCCAGGTGTGGTGGCACATGCCTGTAGTTCAAGAGGCTGAGGAGGAAGGATCTCGAGTTTAAAGCCAGCATCAGCAGTTTAGCAAAGACCTAAGCAACTCAGTGAGACCCTGTCTCTAAATGAAATACAAAAAATGGCTGGGGATGTGAGTCAATGGTTAAGTGCCCTGGGTTTAAAAAAAAAAAGATGTGATTAAACTAAGAATTTTGAGATGGAGATTACCATCATTGTACCCAAAACCCTAAAAATACGGTCTCATGTATCCTTCCAAAGGAGAAGTCAGATCTATGGACCAAAGGACAAAGAGCTTAGGGATTGCAATCTCTGGTCTCCAGGTGTTACTCCTAGGCCTAGAAATTTGACTGAATTTACTCTGTTGGATCTTGAAATTACTTGGTATTGGTGATCTTCTCCTTACTTACACTTTTCCCCATTTATAATAGGAATGTTTATAATTTATTCTACACTTGTCCTCATACTTGTCCTGATATTTTTTAAGCAGATAACCAGTCATCTAGTTCCACAATTTCACATAGAGAAGAGAGGTTTTTCCCCAGATGAATCATATGCAGTAGAAAACACATTTTATTTGAATTATTTAGATCGTAAAATTTGAAACTTTAGATTATGATACATTGATGAAGTTTTTGAAGTTGAATTGATACTGAATTTCCTTCTTTCTTTCTTTCCTTCCTTCCTTATTTCCTCCCTTCCATCCTTTTCTTTCTTTCTTTCACCAGGGATTTAACCCAGAGGTGCTTAACTACTGACTAAATCCCCAGCCTCTTTTTAAACTTTATTTAGAAACAAGGTCTCATTGAGTTGCTTAGTGCTTCCCTAAACTAATGAGGCTGGCCTTCAACTCCCAGTCCCTTGCCTCAGCCTTCCAAAGTTGCAGGGATTAGAGGCATGCACTATCTGATTAGCAATACTGAATATTTTAAAAATATTTGTGAAATTGAGATATAGTGAAAGTATTTTATATGTGTTATAGATATAAATCTTTTGTATCAGAAGGAAAATTTTTGTAAGCTAAAAGTTTGCATTACAAACATATAAGAATTTTTCTCAAAAGCTTGAAAATGTTGCCCTTTTTGGAAAACAGATCTTTGCAGATGATTAAGCTATAGATGTTAAAATGGGGAAATTATCTGTACTGGACCTAATTGCAATCACAGTGTCTTAAGACATTAGAAGAGGGATACTGTACAGGGACACACATGCAAAAGAAGACAACATGAGCAAGAAGGTATGAATTCCAGTGATGAGATCAAAAAACAGGCCAGAAGGGGTGAAAAATAGAGGGTTTAGTCCAAGACCCTTTGGAGGGAGTTCTGCAAAAGTGTTGAGTTTTGTTCTTCTGGTGTTTATTTTAAACTTATGTCTACCTGAACTGTGAGAGAATATATTTCATCTTTTTAAAATCACCTAGTTTGTGGTAACCTATTTCACCATTCAGAAGAAAGTAACACACTGGAAAGGGTCATCTCTTATGCATGTTTTTCTCATCCTACAATATTATATCACACTGTGTTTATTTTCATGACAGTTTCAGAGGCAAAATAGAAATAAAAAATGATCACAGCCTTTTAAAATATCTGCTTTCATCTAGTTTACTAATAGATCACTGAGAAAAGTAAATCACATGGCCCAGAGTCAAGAGTAGAAGGGAAATGAAAATTCACAATAGTATAGAATATGGTTATGAGGTAAAATGCAGAATCAGGATATTTTTGCAATCTACCATCTTTGGATAGGTTTATTTTCATTTAATTTTTCACCTTTGACTCTACTTCTGCCTGAATCCCACTCATTTTCAGATTTTCACATTTTTTTATGTGTTCAGTGTTATGTTTCAATTTTACGTCCATTATAAATATATGACAAGATTTTATCTTTATGAATACAGCATTTACCACAAATTTTTAAAATTTCATACATCTTCAATAGAGTACAGTCTCAGTTGGGATAAGCATGTAGTCTTTGTCATCTTTACAATTCTGGCTACAATTTCAGAAATTTGGATGCAGTGCAAACACAAAATATGCTAATTATGTCAACATAAATATTATACTCTGCTACATCAGACATACTAGACTGCCGTAAAATACTATATATATATCTTAAATATATTTTAATCAAATGTGATACAACTTGTTTTTCTCAACATCTGTATGTTCATTTACTTTTATATTCATGTCATATATTTGGAATAAGATTAAAAATTTGATTAATTATTTTAAAATCCTTAAAACTTTTCAGAAGGGCAGCACCAATCACCATGCGATTATAATAAAATTTTTTGTACAGAGATTATAATTTTTTTTCAACTCATATTTTCTTTCAATCTTCTACTTTATTTTTTCAAAATTATTTTAGAAACAGATTGAAAGTGCTACAAAGGTATTTGTGCTACAAACACGCATTTAAATATTTACCTATTGCTGACAGAATGGATTTAAATATCTGATGTCCTAGTTTGTGAATTGTTGATAACTTTTAATGTAGTTTAATTTAAAAAAATTTAATATCTCTGAATTTCTCATGAACAATAGCAGACATTTTTTCTTTATTCTTTGTATTTATGCAAAGGAATAGTTATATTCTCAGATGACCTTGACTTGATCCAAAAACATGGAAGATGAAAAAATTGAATGACAAAGAATTTAATAAAAGTTTCAAGCACATACACATGCTCTAACACACATAGACCCATCCTCCTATTTTGCATTATTTTATTGATATTATCATATATCTTTTTCTGTTGATATTCATGTTTTTAATTTTAACACTACTGAAATGTAATCAATTTTACCAATATCACTTACTCAACCTTTAGTGTTTATTTATAATTTAATAACATGTAAGAAGAATAAAAAGAGAAATAGTGGATAATACTGGTTAGAAAAATATTTTAGACAAAATCTTCTGTTAGGTTCCCCATACAGCTGTGCCAGCAACACCTTCATCCAAAACCTCTTGTCCAGTTCTGGGCCTTTGCAGATCAAAGTCTGCCAACTCTGGAAGTCTGTGCCAAATGGTGGGGAAGTTGCCCAATACGGATTCAGATCTCTCTGTAATTGTTTAAAACTCAAAATTCAGTATGCTTTTATTGGTGGGGGAAGACACACATTCCTTTTTACTTTTTTTAATAATATTGCTTTTAAATAGCTATTACACGCGCATGCGCGCGCACACACACACACATATATGTATTATGTAATTATGTATCATGTTTGCTAGTTTGCAGCTTCCAGATCATAAAAAAAAATTCATTTCATCATCTCTAAAAAATTGGATATTGTCCATTTGAACATAATTACTTATCAAGCTTCTTCTGGCAAAAGTTTATAGGACATAGTAGCTAAGTTTGCACATAGGAAAGCAATACAAATGTTGGATGTATGAAACAATTATTAGCTGAGTGGTAATCAGTGAATTTAACCAAGCTGGTAAACCTAGTTGTCTAGATAGAGTTTCCATGGAAGTAGCAGTAGTGTCAGACTAAGTAAGATTGATACAGCACAAAACATGCTTTAATATATTTTTATCTCAGAAATAAGTTTAATAAGATCACATTAAAATTCAGATAATCTACCATAAATCAATATTCTAGATGCCTTGGAAAATGTGTCCCAAACTATAACTAAATTTTGTGGTCATTGCCTTCACATCATACTAATTTTCTTGAAAGAATAGGTAACTATACAAACTAAATAATCATTTTTCACAAAAGGTGTATTATAAATAACTTGATCTTATCACCCTAAAAATTGAAAACATTGGAGCTGGGTTGTGGTTCAGTGGTAGAGCGTTTGCCTTGCACATGTGAGGCACTGGGTTCAATCTTCACCACCACATTAAAAAAAATAAAGTAAAATAAAAATAAATAAATAAAACAAAATAAAGGTGTTGTGTCCATCCACAACTAAAAAAAAAAAGTATTGAAAACATTAGTTGAAATGATAATTCAAAAGTTTCAAAAATACAGTCATGAAGTAAACAGAAAATTGAAATAGTAGCTGAATTCTCTAATAATCATGACATTTTTTCAGAATTTAAAGATACTAATTATTTTGCTACTCACAGTGTGATTTGTTTGCTTCTTATGCATTATTATGTTAAAAGAAAACAACATATTAGAGAAGACACTGCATCTTTTCCTGCTGATCAGTGGAGACTTCAGTGATGAATTGTGAATTATCTTTTTACTAAAAATGTTGCAGTCTTCTCAGGCATCAGATTATTTTTAAAAATATATCTGTACATAAAAAAATTTACACAATAATAATTAACTCATATGAATAATGTAAAGATAGTGTTAGCATAATTTGAGGTTCAAAGTAAATATTGAGTAAATTATTGTTATTTTTTAATTATCAAACTGTACTAAAGATGAATACTTTCTTTCACTCATCAAATCAGTTACAACAGTATATTTTTGATAGCTAACATAGATAGCTAGTTTATAATCTCATTCAGGTTACTTTAGCCACTTCAAAATTCACACAAAGTGTGAACTTGAGAGATTTTCTGTATGTTAAATAAAAATCTATAATATAGATTTATAATATATATTATATATAATGCACATTTGTATACATGTCACATGCATATTATTTGATGTGTAGTTTACACATATGCATAATTTTGGATTACTCTACTTTCATGTCCCATAAACACATGTCTCCTATGGTTTTATATTTTCTAGGGTTAAATTTGTCAGTGACATAACGGTTTCTCAGGAGTCAAATTCCATCATTAAGTGGACATAATGAAAGATAATTTTTGAGTCAATATTTTTAATAACTAAATCAAGGTTTTATAGTACCCCCTTTGAGACATTTAGTTGATGAATATTAACATTGAGGATGATTGACACTAATAGGAGGACACAAAATTGGAAATTTTTCTTACTTAATATTAACAAAAGAAAAGAAAAATTATGTCTTCATAGAGATATTAAATTTATGACAAAATATGTATATACAGCATGAACACATGCTTATAACAATTTCTTTGCAAAGAAATATCAATTTATACTTTCTGGCATCTTCTGATACATATAAACTTATTTAAAGAAAAAGTAAAATTGTAAAGATCTTATTGCAACTCCCTTTAAAGTAGCAAGGCTAATTTTAAAATATTTATATTCAAATCTATGCTTAGACTATCAATGAGATACAATAAAAGATCAGAACTACAAATTAAATATATCATGATTTTAAGTTTTCCATTATACCAATGTTTCAAAATGGGGTGTCCTTCTGCCGTGAGATGTAAAATGCATTGGTGTAACTCTAATAATTCTTATTGCCTACTACATTGCACATCTTCCTCAGATGCCTGTGAAATTAACAGTAGATTTTACTAATACTAAATAAGAAGTACATCAAAAATTTCACTAAGTTTAGGGCTGGCCAGGGGCTAATAAAGTTATAATTTTGTAACCTAGTAACATACTCCAAATTAATGCTTAAGGGAAATTCTTATAAAATATAAGGAAATAATAAGCAGAATAAGAGAAGCAAGCAAAGAATCACTCTAAAATAATTTTATAATCTTGTATCTCCAGAGACTCTTAACATCCCCAGTAGACCTAACGGAGATATTCTTCCTACCCTTTAGTTCTCCTTCAGCATGAAATGTTGAGTGTATTTACCATGTGGGATGGCACTGATCTATGTATATCATAAATCAAAAGATGAGGAAGACAAAAAGGAAAAATTGCTAGTCCTCTCATTTTTGGATAGAATTTTAAAGTGTTTAATTGCAGCTGGTAAAAACAAACAAAAAAAACTCAAGTGAACTTCTGAGAAGGAAAGTTAACTGTCATGAATATTTGATATATGATTGATATAGGGCAGGGAGGCAGAAACAAAACTACAGGGATTCTCTATTCGCCAGACCATGATTCGCTGTCATCTGTACAAATCAAAGTATTTAGGGACATTGAATTATTTAGCAGTTCTTCAAATGAATTAATACAAATTAAAGAAAATAGAAACAAAGGCTTAACTACTAGGTAGTCCATAGTAATGCTGACAAGAAAATTCTTCATTTGTGTGTTAGATAGTCAAAGGGACAGTTTCATTATAACTATAAAGATGTTCACAGTAGATCATATAACTATTACCACTAAAACCACAACAAATTAGACAATGTATAAGAAATTATACACTAATTGCATACAAATTTATTTTGCACCTATAGCTGCTTCAAAATCATCTTAAATGTAGTAACATCCTTATGTTTATAGAATAAATGACAAGGGTGACCTTGGTACTTTAATGAGGATTAAACAATTTCTCTTCTCAATACCATTATGTAATACAGGCATACAAACATGTTCAAATAGAGTTTCAGATATTGAAAAAAAAAACAAAATTCAAATAAACTAGTATCATTATTTAATACATTTGACAATGGTCAAATGTGAAGTTCTTATAGCTCCCAGATGTTTTAGGGTAATTACATAGTCATTTATTTTTACCAGTCATCTCCAGCTACTCCAAAGGCTGAGGCAGGGGGATCACAAATTCAAAGCCAGCTTCAGCAACTTAGTAAGGCCTTAAAGCAACTTAGCTATACCTTCTCTCAAAACAAAAAAATAAAAAGTGTGTGAGATGTAGCTCAGTAGTTAAGTGACACTGGGATAAATCTCTGTTTTTTTTTTTTTTTTAAAGATAGCCATCCTTCTATGTGAATCATAACATTTCATTGATATTAAGTAATCCAGCAGACATTATCTAATTAGATTACAAAAGGGTCCACTATACAGTTAAATAATATTACTGTCGATATTTTATCAGTATGAAATGTTACTGCTATTTAATACTGGTGCACAAATATTTAACAGACAGTTTAATTAATAATTACTGTTTGTCAATTATCTTCTGTTTCTTTATGGTAGAAAACAATATTGTTGCTCTCTTTCATATTATGTATGCAGGATGATAATACTTACCTGCTGTTTTGAAGTTGAATGTAGTTATGTGATTTAGTTTTGCCAATATAAAATGACAAAATGAGACTCAATTCCTGGTAGAAATTCATATACATTATGTGAAGTTTCTTCATTCTTGCCTTCCTTGTCATGCTGATTGTAAAAACAATGTTCTGTATGGAGATTCCGATATGATTATTGAGATGCCACATAGAGATGAGTTGCTTTGGAAAGACATTCTAACTTACAGCTGATGTGATGAGTAAGAAGGAATCATTATTAAACTATAGAATTTGTGAAGGCAAGGGAGTTTTCAGCATAATGAAACCTGGCTTATGCACAGCTTTTCTATAATTCCCACAACTAGATGATACCACTTCCCACTCCTGACTTGACAGGTCTAAAATTACCCTACTATGGTATTGAGAAGAGGTACAAAGGCAACTATCTTAAAAACTTTCTAAAATATCCAGTCATGCTTAAGTATTATGTTGAAGAGACAAGGCCAACAAAAGTAGAAATTAATTAGATCAACATGTTTCTTTGATGGACATATGTGTAAAAAGTGAAGTCTGGCAGAAACAAATCAGACCTCTGCCTGAGGGCGTTAAGAATATATTTGCAAAGCAAGAATATATTTTGTCATCAAACAAAAGTCTAAGCATGTTCTAAACAATGGACATTGAATATGCAAGAGCTGGATGATACATGAGCACAGGCCAAGTCTGTGGCCAAATATTGCAGACCATAACATAAGGGAGGTTTTATGCTAGACAAATTTGGAAAAAGGGCAGGGCTCTGCATGTTTAGAAATGAAAAATATGGAAAGAAGTTGAAGTTAAAAAACTCAGTTTATATTATAGGACAAAAAAGTTGATTTTAAAGTTTAGCATTGATTGGAATAAAATGAAAGAGAGGAGAATATCACAAAATCAATAAAAGAGAGCAGTTATAAAAATGAAAAGCAATGGAGATGTAGAAAAAAGAATAAAAAACAATGTTTGAAGTGAAAAAAATAAACCATAATGACTAGACTTGGTGAATGATGGTTGTGGAGGGATCTGAAGAGTCTCCCAGGCTTCCAGTTTTTGAAAAACACACCACTGAGTGAACTGGGAGATTTTAGAAGAAAAACTGATTTAAAGAGTGACAGACATGTGATGAGTTCAGTTTGGCATCATTTGCTGCGTTTGTTGAAGGGATCTAGCAAGAATTTTAAGTTCAGTTTCAGATCTGTGAATCATAGATCTAAAAATTGCTTAAGAAAACTAGATACATGAAGTTGAAAAACTGAGGATTACATAGAGAATGATAAATACCTATCTGACAACACATTTGCTCTTCTCTGAGCTTGAATTCATGAATCTTCTCTTACCATCATGGCTCTGTGAAGAATGCTGTTTTAGTCAGATTTTTTTTTACTGCTGTGACTGAAGAACAACTTGACTAGAACAATTGTAGAAGAGGAGAAGTAAGTTTGGGGGCTCATAGTTTCAGAGGTCTCATTCTATAGACAGCAGACTCCATTCCTTGTGGCTCAATGTGAGGTAAACATCCATGGCAGAGGAGTGTGGCTGAAAGAAGCAGTTTACAAGGTAATCAGGAGGCAGAGAGAGACTCTACTCGCCACATACAAAATATGTACCCTGTAGCCACGTCCCGGTGAACCAGTTCTTTCAGCTACACCCCACCTGACTCCAGTTCCCACCGCATTAATCCCATCATGGATTAAATCACTGATTGGGTTAAGACTTTTACAAGCAGTCATTTCTCCTCTGTATTGTATTGTCTCACACGTGAGCTTTTTTGGGGTCACCTCACATCCAAACCATAACAAATGCCTATCATTATTCATTACAGTGTGAGTTTTATGAAGTCAAGGACTTCTAAAGAAAACTAACAATGTTTATGTGTAGAAATCTCAATAAATTACTGCCCAGGGATTAACTGGTTTTGGAGTTATCTAAATGTATATGGAGTAGAAGAATATAGGATCAGGGATTAGTAGCATGAAAAATTTAATTTGTAGAGCCATTGGATACCCTTGATTCCCAGAGATAGAATCTATAAAATGACACTTAGTCCTATAATAAGGATGATGTAGGAATGAAGTAGTATATTCAGATATGTCAAAATGAAATGGCTAACTTGATCTGAATTGTTCTGATATGCTCCTCTGCAATCATTTTTATAAAGACATCTCAAATGTACCTTCTGAGTATCCTGTATTAGAATTTCTGACCCTGAAACAACCTGGTTTAGAAACACATTTGCTAAATCACAATCCAAAAGATTATTTGTTTTGTTCCATTTGCAGTGATATAATCAAGAAGAAGAACTTATTATGAGTTCAATGCCCATGGACAAGTTTCAGAGCCTTCACAGAATTTGTGACATCACTGTCAGCAGAGTACCTTGAAATAAAGTCACATATATCAACTGAGACATAAGCTTACTCACATTGTTGAATAATAAATGAACATATCATAGTTCTGATTGACAAAGAGCTCTCTGTCTTTCTTCTCATGCTATGATGAATATTCTTGTCCTTAAGTTTCACAGTTTAGGTTTCTCCATTGAAACACCATTCATATGTTACATCACAGTGCCAAATATCTGACTTAGTGATGTTAGCTGCCAATGTGGAAACATTAATCAGTCTTTCAGATTTTTTCTGTTGCCTTCTGTGAATCTCAGCAAGTAGATATGTGGGTATTAGTCATTATTTGAATCTTTCACTTAAGATTATAATTCCATGTCTTGTCTTTTTACCTGAGAATCATTTTTAGTTTCAAATCTCTATTTTGATTCATGCTTTGACATTTGTCCTACCTCTAAAGTTTTAACCCTGCTTTCCAGTCGATCCTTGAATATGTCTGCTTTCTTATTTTAGTCAGTCTACCAAGAGCTATAAAACACTTAAGCTATAAATTCAATCATATCTGGTACCTGATTTGCTAATGTTTATTAACTCAAGACTAATGTTTATTAATTCAAGATGTTTGTCTAAAGTGAATAAAGAAACATTTTGTGGAAAATCAAGTATCTGTAGAAAACTAGGCAATGTTTGGGTTTATATATTTTTCTTTAAGAATGTGTTTACTGAGAGGTGTATTTGCCATTGTAGAGAATAATAATACCACAGATCCAGAGATGGTAAATTTGTGAGAGTTTATTTTGAAAATCAATCTGTACATAGTGATTATAAGATAATTAAAAATAACTTTTGTGATCTAAAAATATAAAAACTAAAAATATGACTGGTATAGTTTAATATGATATGGGAAAACATTTATTTATAAACATTCTGAATAACAATATGCCTTCTCTTTCCCTAATAACAAATTGGCCCCTCCAATTTGGTGTTAAGCACTTCTACTTTAGCCTTCATTATGTTTATGTTCAGCTAGTTGCTCATTTGCTTGATTTTCTATGCAATTATAGTCCAATGGAATAGAGTATGGTTTAGGTTGAATCTCATTTAATCACTCTTTAGAAATTATAAAAATTTTATTTTCTGTATGTGTTTTTCCTCAAGCTTATTTGGTTGTTAGTTTTCATGATGAATTTATTCTCCTGAAATCTATGTCTACATTTTATAGTTATTTCAGATAATCATTCATATAACAATGATTATATATGAAGAAATACAAAAGTATTATCTCTATTGCCACCAATAATAACCATTTACACTGAAATGTTAACTTTTTCTCCTGTTACAAAATTTAAATTGAAGGAAAAAAATACTTCCAATTTTATGGATATCCAGATCAGGGCAAACTATATCTAAATACACAATTTTTCAATAGCTGCATTTAAAAAGGAATAGGTGTAAACACAATTTTAAACACAATTCATAGTGAAAAGTAAGAACCACAAATAAAAAGCCATATCAAAAAAGTAGGAATAAAACATTATATTATTTTTGTTTCTAAGATAAAAGCAGAGCTATAGGCACTGAAATAAATATATTGCTTTGTATTTATTAAAAATCTTTACTGTTTTTCTAAATTGTTTACTAAATTTATATTTGTGATAGTAGAACAGAAGTACTTCTTGGTCTTTCCTGACATTTTTGGAAAAAAAAAAGGTCTTAATATTAAAATACATGGTAAAATTAAATACTTTTAACAAAAGTAAGAGAGAAAATGAAGATTAAGTTAGTTTAGATAAATCTAAAGGAAAAGTAATTTATAATTCAACAAAATTAATCTACCAGTAGATTACCACATTATTATGAAAATATCTTTTACTAATTTGTTTAGCACTAGCTGAAATTTTAAGTGTTTGCTTCCATTTTTATGTATTTCTACCCTTTGCTTAATTTTTATAATTCACTTCACCTCACACAATAGAAATTAATGTCTTTTTAAAATCTGTTCTTTTTAGATATATATAACAGTAATTATGTCTTGACATATTATATATACATGAAGCATAATTTATTCTAATTAGGATACAATTCTTGTGGTTGTATATGATACGGGGCTCTTGCTTATTCTTACGTTATTACAAATCTAGTATGAATTGTACCCAGTTTATAAATATGCTTATAAAATATACATGGATTTTTTTTTGTATGTTACCTCATCATAGAGACATATCTAGAAATTAGCAATATTCCAATGTGAAAGTCTCTAGAACACATGTAGAGTCTTTAGGAAAGCACAGGAATCTTTAGATATGAAAAAAATATTGCTGAATGCCAATAGTGTAATTTCTTCACAAGTGTTTTCCCTGTATAATATCCCCTCCCTGCCCCCATAGAGTTGAATTTTACAAAGTTGATAATAATGTCAAACCAATAACAAAATAATAGAAAACTTGAAATAATTTTATGATGATGACTAGGTGTATTAGTAAAACTTCTTAGTGCATTTGATTCAAGAACTTTAGGAAAAAAGTGAAACGTAAAATGTCTTGAAGTGGATTCAGTTCTGTCACAAAAGATCTCAATGAACTTGGTAAAATCACTCAATCTCGTAGACTTTTCATTTTTGATGAAAAGTCAAATAATTTCTTAGATAATTTTCATCTTGGTATGGGTCATATTATATCCCCTCTCTGAATTTATATGTTAAGGCCCTATCCCCCAGTACCTCAGAGTGTGACTGCATTTGGAGACAGGATCTGAAATGGGAAATTAAATTAATATGGGGGAATTTAAAGTGGATCATATTCCAATGTGATTGGTGTGCTTATAGAATATGATCAAGATGGAGAAAGAAAGAGACAGAGAGAAAAATCAAGACAGAGACCAGACACAGGTATATATGCTCAGAGAGATGACTGAATGAACATATAGTAAGGAAGTGGCCATGTGAAAACCAAGGTCAGAGGATTCAGAAGAAAGCAAGTCTTTTTCTTTTAATAACTTGTTCTTGTGTTTCTAGACTTCAGAACAGTGAGAAAACAAATTTCTGTTGTTAAAGCCAACAAATCTCTGGTAATTTGTTATGCAAATCCTGGAAAGCTAACATACCTCTTGTTTTAATCAACTTTTTCATTTCCATAACAAAAACACCTAAAAAGAAGAATTAGAGGAGCAAAAGTTTATTTTTGTCTCACAGTCCCAGAAGTTTCAGTCCAAAGATGGTCAAAGCTTTGCCTTTGGGCCCAAGGTGAGCCCAAACATCATGTCAGAAATGTGTGTAGAAAAAAAGTTCCTCAGAATATGGCCACAATGAAGCAGAGACCAGGAACAAAATATAAATCCCAAAGGCATACTCTCAGTGATCTACTTCTCCCAGGGAAACCCTATCTGCCCACAGTTACCAATCAGTGAATCCATATCAGTTGTTTTAAATACTGATTATGTTAAGGCTCTCATAACCCAAACATTTTACCTCTAAACTTTCTTGCATTATCTCACACATGAACTTTTGGGAGACTCCTCATATCTAAATTACAAAATTCTACACCCAGTTCCCAAAAGTGCATGCCCATTTCACAATGCAAAACAGATATAGTCCATTTTCAAGAGTCCCTATATTCTTAATAGTTCAAACATCACCCAAAAGACTAAGTCCAATATCTCATATAAGACTCAAGGCATTCTCTCTTGGATATTTTCGCCAAAAAAGTCCAGAAGAAAGTTACATATACCCAATATATGATGGTACAGAGTAAAGATTTCTATTCCAAAAGAAAGAAATAGGGGCATAAAGAAGAGCGTGACCAAAGCAAAACTGAAATTTAGCTGGGCCAATTCCTATGCCTCAACATGCAGCACCTGGAGCACATGGTATCAGGGTGTTCTCTCCAGAGGGCTTGTACAGATCTGCCCCTGGGGACTTACTGTTTGTAGTCCACATGGCCTCTATCTTGATTTCTTTCTTGTCCATTCTTGCAATTTTCCTAAGCAGACATCTTAGGTATTAGCATCCTAGCATCTCTTAATCTTGGTTGTCTTTATTTCAACTCTGATGTCCTTCTCACACATTGAGGTATTACCCTCTCAGGGACACCACTCAGGGACCCAACCATGCTAAACTTTGCCTGGCCTACCAGGTCTTCATTTGAAATGTTGCTAGAATCCTCTGTCTTGCTAGCATCAACCCCCCCACCCACACCCACACACACACTGCAAACAGGGTGCCCCACTAGTATCTTCTCAAAAGAATTTCTACTTTTACACTCTTTAGTCTTTGATGGGTGTGGTTTTGTCAATTCTTGAAATACCTTCAACCCATCTTTCCTATATTTCTTAAAGTACTTAACATTTCTTTAGGAACTTTATGGCTTTAACAATCCCCACTTCTATAGACTCAATTTAAATCACAATTTTCTAGCCATACTGCATGTTTGTTTGTTTGTTTGTTTGTTTTTCTAATATTTCACCTTCACTTTCTGTTCCTCATATAATAGTAAACTTGGCTAAAAGCTACCAACACTATTTATACTACTGCCTCAATGCTATGTTGCCTTGAAATATTCTCCACCAGATTAATTAGTCCATCATCTTTAAATTCAGTCTCAGAGAAAGTTTTGGGGAAATGTAGACAAATTCTTTTCCACAACATAACATGAAGGGCCCACATAACATGAATGGCTCAAGTTTCAACAGAGTCCTCTTCCTCTGAAACCTCATGTTTTACTGTCCATAGTCTTATTGGCATTCTGGTTTTCTGAATTCCCACCAGAATTGCTTATTAAGCTCTGCTTACTGCATTCTAAAACTTTTTCAGCTTAAATCTCCAAATTTTTCAAAATCCCTTCCTCTACAAACCAGCTCCAAAGATTTCTGGACCACATGGTCAGGTTAATCATGGCAATAAACCCAGTTCTATGTAAAAATTTATTTTAGTTTATTTTCATACAGGTGACCAAAATCCCTGACAAGAATGAATAGAAAAGGAAAAGCTTATTTTGGCTCATGGTCTCAGAAGTCTCAGTTCATAGATGGCTTAATCCATAGCTCTGGCCCTAGAAAAAGCAGAAGCTTCTTTCAGAAGAGTATGGAGGAGGAAAGCAGCTCAGAGCATGGCCCCTAAGCAGTAAAGCTCTGCTCATCAAGGACAAAATATAAACCCTAAAGACATGCCCTAGTGACCTACTTTTTTCAACCAAACCCCACCTACAGTTACCAACTACTTAATTCTTATTAGTGGATTAATGCACTGACTAGTTTAAGACTCTCAAAATCTAATCATTTCACCTATTAACTTTCTTGCATTGTCTCACATAAGAGCTTTTGGAGTACACCTCATACCTAAAGGATAACACCTCCATTGGTCCTTTGAAATATGTTATCAAACAGCCTTTGAACAATTTCTGTTAATTATGTTTAGTAAAAGCAACTGACATGGTGAAGATTCTTTCTTTGTAGTGTAAATGTAAATTACAGAGAAACTAATGTTATTTAGTTCTGTTGACATTAAAAATAACATGGCAAGAATATGTCTTACAATCATGGTATTCCACACCTATAGGAAATAGAGAAATTCAAATCTAAAAGCTATCTTTCTGTAGATAAATGCATATTTATGGAAATCATCAAAAACTATAATCTTAATTCAGTTCTAATGTGTATTGCACTACAGGAACTTTTGACAAGATAGTACAGAACTTAGAGGGGGTTAAGACATGTGCATTCTATTATGACTCTTTCATCATCAACAATGAGCTCTCCTATGTGGTATGATTGCTAAAAATATTATCTCTGGCATATTTATATTAAAAATGTAGGATATCATTATAAATGGATATCATTCGTTTATTACTAAACATTTCAGAAAATGGATAATTGCAGAATATAACTTAAAACATATTGATTATATCACTCAGACTAACTCAGAAAACAAACTATAACTCGTTTTTAGTTGAATGAATTTTATTATAAAGAATGCTTAAATTCCCTAAGTTTTATGTATTAGAAGACTAACAGTAACATGGAAACTGGAATACTGGAGTAACATAAATATGACTCCAGAAAGCAACTACCATTCTAGACCCGGAAGAATGAAGGTAAAAGTTCAGAATTATCAGAACATAAATATTTAGAAGAACAGCATAATGAAACGGTGGCACAGATTTCTGACAATGAATTGTTGATATCTGTGCGGTGGGGATGGAATCTGGTGAAGACAGATCTATAAGTAACAGTGCAAAATGAGTTTGCAACTAAAATAATAGCTTTAAAACTGATATAAATGGTTTTAACAGATGTTTGAATGTTGTACTATTTCTTTTAGATTATTAATTTTATTTCTTTTTTATGTATATTTTTAAATTTTATTTTTATGTAATTAAGATTACAAAATATATAGTTTTTGTGACTGATTTAAATATCTGGCAGAAAGTTTTCAAGGTACATACATGTTGTAGAATAAATATATGAGTGCTTTATCCTTGTATGTAACTAAATAATATTTCACAGCATAAATTTGAATGTTAATTAGCTATTTGTCACTTGTTGGACAGTTAGAAATTTTTCATCTTTTCAATATCACAAATAATGTTGTTATAAACATTTGTGCATAAGTATTGTTGCAGACATACATTTTTTCTTCATTATTACTTAAGAGTTAAATTATTGGCTTGCATAGATACTTTATGTTTAAACTTTTGTGAAATACCCAGACAGTTTTTCAAAGTAACTGTTTCATTTTACATTTCCACTAGCAGCATATAAAGGTTCTGATTTCTCTGTATTTTTAATAACATCAATTGTTATCTGAATTTTTGGTCCTAGCTGTCCTAATTGTTATAAAATGGTCTCATGCTATTGACTCATATTTCCCTGATGATTATTGGTAATAAATATGCCTTCATGTGTACTGGCTACTTGCTTATCTACACTAGAGATATATCTATATATATTCCTTGCCTTTTCCAAATTGACATACAATATATATTTTATGCTGTACAATATAGCATTTTGATACAGATATACAAGTGTCTGTAATACATAATATAAAATATATATCCATGTATAATATATAATACATAATATCCATATATGTATATGTATACACACATATACATGTATATATGCAATGCCTGACTCAAGCACATTGACATACACATTACCTCACATACTTATTTCTTGAAGTGAGAATAATTAAAATTAATTTTTTAAAAAATTTCTAATAAACAAAGCATTTTTATTAGCTATAATCACTATATAATATAATGTAATCACTACATTAAAAATATATCTCTTGAATTTATTCCTTTCAAGTTTTGTATCCTTTGGCCAACATATTTATATTCCTGTACCCTCTATAAGCCCGTGGTAGCCACCATTCTACTCATATTTATATGAGTATCACTTTTTTTTACTTTTTTTCTATTGTGCATACATATTTTTTCTTACTCTATTTAATTTAACTTAATGTTCTCTATGTTCATCTATATTGTTAGAAACCTAGATCAATGGGGCAAAATGGTATGATCAGGAATAAATCTATGCATTTAGGGCAAAATCATATTATTAAAAGATTCCAGGATCATATAATGGGAAGGGACAATTCCTTCAATAAATTGTATTAGGAAAAATGGATAATTACTATGGATAAAATAAAGTCAGACTCTTTTCTCATGCTTTACAAAAAATGAGCTCAATATAAATTAAAGACTTAAATTTAAGACATTAAACTATAAAGCAGTGAAAAACTCCATGATTTTAGTTTTGCAATATATTTTTTGGATGTTATCTCAAAATCACAGACAACAAACAAAATTAACAAATAGGATTGCACCAAAATAAGCTTTTTTTTTTTTTTTTGCATAGCAAAGATAATAATCAATGGAGTAAGGAGACAACCTATAGAATGGGAGAATATCTTCTTTGGAAGCTGTATATCTGATAAGACACTAATATGCAACGTGAATAAGAAAACTTAACAATTCAACAGCAAAAGAAAAAGAAAACAAAAACAAACAAACAAAACAAACAAAAAACAACAACCTAACTAAAATGGGCAAAGCATCTGTATAGATATCTCTCAAAAAAGATATACAAATGCCCAATGGGTTTAGGAAAAAAATGGAGATCATTACTAATCATAAAGGAAATGTAATTTATATCTATTTTGTATCTATAAGATGACTGCAAGTTGATCCTGTTAGAAAGCCTATTATCCAAAATAAGAAAGACAAAGTATTAGTAAGGATATGCATGAAAAGGAACTCTTGTGCATTGTTATTAGACATGTAAATATAGTGGTTGTAGAAAACAGTAAGAGAGTTCTTCAAAAGCTTAAAAATAGAACTGCCACAACACCAAGATTCCTGCCTCTGCACATATGCATAAAGGAAAAAACAACTTTAAGTTGATGAAATATTTGTACTCCCTTGTTCAAAGCAGCATGATTTTCTATACCCAAGGAATGAAACCAAATTGAACACCCATCAACACATAAATGGATAAGAAATTATGGCACATTTACACCATGGAATATTATTTACCTTAAAAAGAAAAGAAAATCTACCTATTTTCAACTGAATTCTCTATTGTTGAGATATAAGGTTTTGTGTTATTTTTTTAAAATATTATGTGGATAGTTTATACAAGTCTTTTATGAGACATGATGTGTAGATATAGTCTTCAGTCCTATAACTTGTCTTTTGACTTTCACTAGAGTGTCTTCTGAAGCATACAAATTTAATTTTCATGAAATCCAATTTATTTATTTTCTCTTTTGTGGCTAATTCTTCTGGTGTCACATCTACAAATTCACTGCCCATTGAAGAACTTGAAGATTTACTTCTGTTTGCTTAATAATAAAGTTTTTGCAAATATATTTAAATTGTGATATTAAGGATTATCACAATTATATGTTATTATTATAATGATATTACAATTATGCATATTATAGTATTATTATATATTATTATAATATTATTAAATGTTTTTTCTCAATCTGGTGAGTCATCTCTTCTCCATTAAATACTCTCCTCCAAAAATTAGGGTTCATTTGTAACCTGTGATTGTGTCCTCACTTGGAGGTAGAGTCTTTTCAGATGTAAACAATTAACATCAGCATTGAGTGGCCCTAAATCTTAAAAGGAAATTCTGCACAAAGATTCATACAGAGAGTAAATGTCCATGGGAAGATGAAATAACAAATTGGAATAATACTGCCCCAGATCAAATAATACCAAATTTTTTCAGCTTTGAAGCGAGATGTTGGTTTCTCCTCTCTTGCTATGAAATTATAGATGACAACTTCCAATTAAATGTTGCTTTATTCACATCAAAAATATGTTGTTTAGTGTATCCACACTCAATGTTTATCATAAAATATATCTTCTGGATAATTTGCTGCAGTTACTATATCAGCATTTGTTACTTCACATGGCATTTTGATGATGTAGGGATAATTTTGTTCTTTAAATTTCCAGAACCAAAGTCGGCTTGCTTCAAACATTTTTTCTGCAGTTTTTTCATCTCTCTCATCTGTCACAGAATTGAAGAGTTAGTGCCTTGCTCTGGATAAAGCTTTGGATTAAGGGAATGCTGTGATTCATCTATTCACAATAGTAAAGCTTCTCTGTAAGCAATAAACATGCTTCATTTTCTTAACATGTCTATGCTTACTAAAGTAACTTTTAGTTGTCTTTAAGAACTTTACCTTTACATGCACAGAGATTGTATCCAAGGATGTTTAACCAGTCAGCCATACCCCTAGATGTTTTTAATTTGTATTGAGACAAGGTCTCCCTAAGTTTCTTAGGACCTTGAAATTACAGCACTCCTGCCTCAGCCTCTTAAGTCTGTAAGATTACAGTTGTGCACCACCACGCCTGGCTCATGGCCTTTAATTCCTTCCTCCCAAGTCTAAGCATTTCTAGCTTTTTTAACTTAAACTAAGATAATTGCAATTCTTCCTTCCTCTTACTTGAACACTTGCAATGCATTATGACATGATTAAAAAAGAAAAGGGCAATGAACCATAATTACTTGGGGGGTGTGAAATCCAGCTTTCTGAAATTCAGAGACATTAGGTATATTACCCCCCTCCCCCCCCAGTATGATTAGATAAGGAAAATTATCGAACAATTTAGGTTGTTCAAGGTGATCTCAGAACCAAATTCCAACTTGAGGATGAAAATGGAATCAAGCACTTAAGAACTATTAGCATGTCACCATCAAAAACACACAATCACAGGATTCTTCTGTTAGGATGAGTTGCAACCAGAACAAGGTATTGCCTAACGGTTTCAAGAAAATGTCTATGAAATGAGGTACACTGTGAAAGCACTGTATAATCTAGCACCATGCTGTTTTTCTTTTAACTTTTCATCTTAGCTCTGAGAAATAAAAGATTCAACATGAAATGAGATTTCTAATAAACTTTGCCTTCTGAATATACCTATCTATAAATACTGGGTTCCAGGAGCTGAAAACCTTTACAAAATGGTTAAACTCTTCTTAAACTTAATTTAGAATGGTAATGGCCATATGTAGAAGGGCCCGATAAACTCTTAGAAGTATATTAAAAAAAAAACCCAAAAACTAGGGATCCCCAATTAAACCTACAAAGTGATGCCTATTGATGTGCAGAAAATTGTAATAATATATAGTTTTAATTTTATTGCTTCTTAAAAGGTCAATTAACAAAATTTTTACAAATGGCAAATAAAAGGTTTATTTTCATGATTATAAAAGTCAGATTCAAAGAATCAAGAGTCCAGTGATTTCTCTGTGTTCAGTACCTGGGTTCATCCCAACAAAATCATTTATTCATGGAGTCTGACCCACTCTGTTTCAGTATCCATTCCTTCCCTCACTCATTTTATTCCCCAAACCCCCTCCACTCCACTGATTCTCCCCTTCTTACCCATTTGTCTATCCTTGGTTGTTGCTTCCACACACAAAGGAGGAACTCAATGTGGTCTATTTATATATGCACATAACATGCTTTTTTAACATGAAGGCATTCCACAATTCCTTCCCTTTCTTGTCTTTCTTTCCTCTCCCTCTTAGAGAAGATCAGTAGATTTTCCCTAAATCTTTATGATATCTCACCCATCCCCACTGCCTTGCCTTCTTCTTTCCCTGTTTTGCTCTAGCTTCCACATATGAGAGAAATCATTGAACTCTTGATTCTTTGAATCTGACTTATTTCACTTAGCATGATTTTCTCCTTTTCCATACATTTACCAGCAAATGCCATAATTTCATTCTTCTCTATGGCTGAGTAAAGCTCCATTATGTGTGAGTCAGTGTGTGTGTGTGTGTGTATACACAAGATCCCCTTCCACCCATACTATACCATATATATGGTATATATGGAAGGGGATATATATATATATATATATATATATATATATATATCACAAGTTATTTATCCATTCATCCACCGATGAGCATCTTTATTGATCCCACAATTTGGTTGTTGTCAGTTATGCTGCTATAAACATTCAAGTGTTTATATTCCTATAGTATGCTTATTTTATTTATTTATTTATTTATTTATTTTTTAAAGAGAGAGTGAGAGACAGAGAGAGAGAGAGAATTTTTTAACATTTATTTTTTTAGTTTTTGGCGGGCACAACATCTTTGTTTGTATGTGGTGCTGAGGATCCAACCCGGTCGCATGCATGCCAGGCGAGCGGGCTACCACTTGAGCCACATCCCCAGCCCAGTATGCTTATTTTAGATCTTTTGAAAATCTACCAATGATTGGTATAGCTGGGTCAAGTGGTGGTTTCATTCATAGTTTTTTTAAGAATCTCAATACTGTTTTCCAGAATGATTATACTAATTTGCTGTCCCAGAAACAATGTATGAGTGTTTCTTTTTGTCCACATCAGAGACAGCATTAATCATCAAGAATAGCATTGGAATTTAAAAAAAAAAATAGGTGGAATAATCTATATTAGATGAGATATGCTTACCATGACCTTGAAATCTGATAGAAAAAGACATCTCAATTTAAGTACATCATAATGCATTCTTCTAGAAAGCATCTATTTGGACTTATTTTTGTTATAAAAGAAAATAAGAAATTCTCCCAGAGAATAAGAGTGCCACAAGAAACTCCCTCTATAGGATTTTTATCACAGTTAGATGCAGAGAATTTCTTTTACTTTATATTAAAACACGTTAAAATAGGTGTTAAATTTTAAATGATTGCTGAAAACTAGGGTCCTGAAAATTTGATATTGCTACAATCTTATATCCTAAAATTGATTGATTTTATTATTTATGAGTGAAAACATTTTGATATTGTTTGAAGGACTTATCATTTCACATTGAGTTTTAATGTCTTACATTACAAAAAGAAATGAGTGAACCCTGTTACTGAAATTGATGAATGACTGAGAAAATGTGACACAATCAGTACACACTATAGAAAACAGAAGCCTTGCTAATTAAAAATATGCTATTTAAAGGAGAATGTTCTTCATTAATTTTTACATTCAGTTTTCAAAAACTCAGAACTCTTTATACTTCTATTAAGAGACACAGTTTGGTTTAATGGTTAGGAAAACAAGGATATCTGGGTTTGAATCCTGACCCTATTACCTGGTATTATGGTATTATCAAAGTACTCATAATTTTAAAGATTAACACTATTATAAATAAAACAAATAGCTAATGGATATTAATTGCTTACTATACACTACTCATAGTTCTAAGTAGTTTGCACAGTATTTTAAATAATTTTAACTTCTCAGAAACACTGCAATTGTAGTACAGAGGATTTCTAATATATGTCACACCCAATTTTCTCTTTATTAATACTTTTTCATTAGCATTGTACATTTGTCACAATTAACCAACCTAGTAATGATAAATTATAATTAACTGACATTCATTCTGTATTCATTTTTCTTTATTTTTCTACTTAAATGTCTATGTTAGTTTTTATTTTGTTTGTTTGTTTGTTTTGTTTTGTTGCTGTGACCAAAAATACTGGATAGGAACAACTTAAAGAAAAAAAATATTTTAGTTCACAATTTTAAAAGTTTAATCCATGGTTATTTTAAATCATGTACTGGGCCAAAGTAAGGAACAACATCATGGCAGAAATTTGAGGCGGAGAAAAACCGCTTAGCTCATGGTGGCTGGGTATTAGAGAGAGGATAGGGGAAAAGAAGAAAGATGAATCCTTCCAGGGCACACCCTCAGTGACTCTCCTCCTCCAGCCATACCTCAACTGCCTCCTGTTAGCACCCAGTTAGTTTATTCAAACGTGTATGGAGAAATTTGATTACAGTTCTTGATATAACATAATCATTTCACCTCTGAACATTCCTTTATTAACACAGAAGCTTTGGGGGGAACAGCTTGTACCCAAACCATAATTCATCATTTTCTCTTTTAGGGTCCCAGTCAGGACACCACATAATATTTTCTTACTATGTCCCCTTAGCTGTGAGAGTTTCTTAGAAACATTCTTTTTGATGTCCTTGACAGTTTTGAGAGCTACCAGCTAGTCTTTTATCTGCACTCCTAACTTGAGATATGTCTAGTATTGTTCTCATGATTACACTAGATTTATGAATTTAGAGAAGGAATGCCACAGAGGTAAAGGATATTTTTATAATATCATGGCAAAAGTATTTACCATATACATGGCTTATCTCTGTTCATGTTAACCTTGATCATATGGCTTTAGGAATGTTTATCACAATATAAAGTTACTACTGTCACTATATACAGGGAATCCTAAAGAAGTAGAGAATTATGCTCCATCTCCTGAAAGAATCACCACATCAGTTACTTGCAATTCTCTATGGGGCATGTCTCTATTCTCTCATTTAGTCAATCATTCATTTTATCAGTATGAGTTTATAGGTTTTTTTTATGCTTTGAGTACAATTAAAAATGATTATACTCAATTTATTTTTTTGTTTTTTTGTTCCAGCCATGACAGTGAAAACCTTTTTCTATTGGCTTCTGTGTCCTTTTGTCTCTTTTATATAAAGATCTTTTGTCTTTCTTTCATCTTTGCAGTTTTCTTACTTTCTGCACTACAAAATGCTAGAGGATCATCATATATATTCCTTGTTTCAGTAGAATCAGTCCTTACTCTAATAAGCACTATTTGAAACAATATTAGATGTTTGGCCTCACCTGGCGCCCTGAGGAATGGAGGCAGCTGTCTACAGACTGAGGCCTCTGAACCCACAAGCCCACAAATAAACATTTTTTCCTCTAAAATTATTCTTGCCAGGTCTTTTAATTACACCAGTGCAAACAATGATTAAAAGAGTATCTTAGATAGTTGTAAATACCAATATATCAGTATATATTTAAATTCTATATGTAGCACAAATATATTATCAATTGATTATAATGTATTATGCATTATATATGACATAAATTATAAATTGTGCATTGCATACAATAGAAATTGTACATATATATTATAAATTATGTAATATGAATATATATAAATTTTTTCATTTATATAATTTATCAATGTCTATTAATTTCTTTTCAATGTGTGTGTTTCTCTCTTATTTTTTTAATTTTAATTTAATGTATATAACAGCAGAATGCATTACAATTTATATACACATATAGAGCACAATTTTTCATATCTCTGGTTGTATACAAAATAGAGTCAAACCACTCATGTCTTCATACATGTACTTAGGGTGATGATGTCCACTTATTTCTACTGTCAAAGAATTTTAGGTGCAAAGAAGTTTAGGTGCCGGGTCCAGTGGCGCATGCCTGTAATCCCAGAAGCTTGGAAGGCTGAGACAGGAGAGTCTCAAATTCAAAGCCAGCCTCAGCTACTGCAATGTGCTAAGCAACTCAGCAAGACCCTGTCCCTAATTGAAATACAAAATAGAGCTGGGGATGTGGCTCAGTGGTCGAGTGCCTGAGTTCAATCCCTGGTAAAAAAAAATACAAATAAATAAATAAATAAATAAATAATTTGGGTTATAAAAAGATCCAATAAACTCATGATATTGTCTAAATGTTTGTTTTCCCTAGAAAATCTTATATTGAAATCTAATCTTCACACAGTATTACTGAGGGTAAGAGCTGGGGTTAGTGAATGAGTCATTGATTCTCTCTCTTTATGAATGGGTTTATGTCCTAAGGGAAGAAGTTCATACCTGTAATTAGGTGAAGACATATCCAAAAGGTCCAGGCCATCACCAGGAATCTGCTGATACCTTGATCATGGGCTTCCCTGTCTCCAGAATTTTGAGAAAAACGTTTCTGTTTTGGTTTTGTTTTTGTTTATAAGTACTACAGATTGAACCGATAGGGTTGCTTTACCACTGAGCTATATCTGGAACTCTTTTGGATTATTTTGAGACAGGGTATTTGTAAGTTTATGAGGCTGCCCTTAAACTTTTGAATTGCAGGCATATGCCACTGTACCCAGCCTTTCTGTAGTTTACATATTACTCTGTGCATGGTACTTTTTATAGTTCTTTGAAAAAATAAAACAACATATGTATTTAAACAATTTCACTTAAATGAAAGTACACTTTGTCTACTTTAAATAAATTAACACTAAATTAGCAAATATATAAAATGAATTGATAGTTTTTACTGGATAAAATGAGAATCTCAGTTACTTTTTGAGGAAAAAGTTATTATTTTAATCTATCTCTCATTTTTAAAATTTTTACTAAGGATTTAACTCAGAGCCTTGCATATACTAGACAAATGCTCTACCACTGAGCTGCATCCCAATCCCCATATCAATTTTTAAATTTGTTTATATGTCATTGATTATACAGAATTGTACAAAGACAATAACTACAAAGTAAAACAGTGCAAAGAAATATTCATATATATAATCAAAAGAGAACAAGAGATATGAAAATATAATATTATGTCATTCCAAGTTTATCACTATTGATAATGCTCAGAATAATTGGCTGTCACATATGAACATGATATATGAAAAATAGAGAATTATTTATCTCTTTTGGTCCCCTTTAATTAAAAAATTTGTCTGGACTATTTTCAAGATTAGGAAAGGAAGTGGGACAAGTTTCCTTCAAACTTTTCCTACACACAAAATTTCCACAAACATATTTGATTTTTCTTGTTATGAACTATATAGCACCTTTATGAAAAGAAAAAAATAGGCAAAATTTTAGTCAATCAAAGTTTTTTTCAGTTGTATAAAGTTATTCCCTCTCAATGCCAACATACTAAAATTTAAACACATTTTATTTAATTCTATATGCATTTTTCTACCACATTTAATATTTTGAAAACTGGCCATTGCATATTTATTATAAAATTGAACAAATCCAACTATAATTATCTCAGAATATTCAAAATTATCTGCTATACCACATACTTATAAAGATGAAAATATAATACATTTTGTGATGTGATTTTTGTATTTAAATTTTTATTTATTATTTCAAACTATTAAGTCTTAATACTCTGAGATATTAAAGCTCTGGTTCCAAACCATATAAACAAATTCTCTATTTAATCAAATTTAGATACTGGCATAAATAGTGACAGTTAAATAATATAGTTTAGGAATTTAGTAACGTAAAGTAAAATAATGTATTTCATAATTTCCAAAAATTAACTAATTGAATCATTAATTAATTACATTAATTATAATTAAAAATCATAATATATAACTATATTATATAATATATAATTATAATGGCAATTAACTATTAATAATTATTAATACAGTTTGCTGCATTTGTTACAATTGCTAAAATTTAACTATATAACAATGAATTCTACTATTCTAGATAGTAGTAAATATGCATCTTTTTTCTCTTTTTTCATGAAATGAGATTTACCTTTCCTACATAAATTTTAATTTTATAAATTATATTGGAGTCAAAATTAATTCTACCCTGAAAAAATTTTTTGAATATTAAAGTGCATCTTCCAAAAATTTTGTTTTATAATTTACTTAATAAATTATAAATTCAATTATACATGATGAGAAAAATAATTTTCCAGATTCTTTGATGTTAGTATTACTGACTTCTGTTCCCTGATAAATTTCAACACTAGGATTATGTTTCAAGAGTGAGATAATATATATTTTCATGTAGAATTAAAACCATTATGAATGTTGATATTAATTTATAAAAAATAGTTGTTATAAAGTAATGAGATATTATTATGGTTCCATCAATCTCATACTAATCTAATAAATGTTTTCTGAGCTATATAAGATCAGCAAGTAGAATTCATATCCTATTTTCACACCTACAAACACACACACACACTTCTCACTATCAATTTGTCATTACATTGAAATCAATTACTTTTGTCCAAAAGCAAACTCAGGCTTTTCCTCTTATCCATCTCTAATTCTCTGAGTGTTCACTTTTTGATTAAAATCAAAACTGGATTAAAAACACAGGTATCACAAGAAGCAGGCTCTTAAGCTATTCCCTGCTGTTCTTATATCTTTGCTTTCTTTTCTAACTCTTCCTAGACTTATTATAATGTGGGTTTTTTTCCTCATTGCCATGTTTTGTATTAACTTATATGTAGGCCTGATGAACTGGCAATTTTAGACTAGGGCAAGATTCATTTGAGGAGAAAAAATACAGACTCTGGAATATCTTAATTCTCTCTTTTCTTTATCTAAATTAAATTAGTATCCACCACACTTGTTTGTTAACATTGTCATTTTAGAATGATTATTATGTAGCACATTTGTAATGTTTTCAATAGTGAAAACTTCAAACAAATATTGAATTTTAGAGTAACATTTAATTTATCTTGAATATTTAATTTTATTCATTATTGTAATGTTGACTTTTTGCATACAGATAACTCAATAAATACAGAAATATATGATCATACGTTACTGTGTGACAGAGTAAGAATAAGGTCAGGAATACATTTGTTGGCCACTAGTTAATAAGCTGATAAGAGTCACATTAGTAGTGAATATGGCATTGATACTATCCTATGAAGCATAATTATACTTAAAACAGGGAAAATAAGTGGGCAACTCCTCAGAGTGATAAGTGACTTGGAAATCAATAGAAGATTTATGTAATGTGATCTTTTTTGTTGATCAATGTAGCAGGGAGGGAAAAAGTCAGTTGGCAGAGACATAAAATGATTCACAAAATAAATTGCACATAAACTGAACCATTAAAATGAAAAGGAGTTAGCTAGGCAAAATGGTGGAGAAGAGTTTTCCAATGATAAGAAAAATACTAAATTCAAGCTTTCAGAGGTTAGAGAAAGATTATCACCAGAGGAAAACAGTCACACTATAGAGTTCTATAAAAGAGGGTGAACAAGTAAGAGGGATCAAAGCTAAATGACTTGGGAATTCATATGAATACAATTTGAATTATTTCACTCTCAGGTCACTCTTCTATATACCTATTTTTTTTTTTTTTGTATTTTTTGTTTGTTTTGGAAAGAGCAGAGAATGATGTTATTGGTAAGGACAATTCAAACTTTAATATCTTAAAGAGTTAAGGAAAAAATTACACAGTTGCCATGTGGGTTGTTTTCAGACAAGCAAACAAACAAAACACTGGTAGTTGTTAATGATTACCAAGTTAAATGTTTATTGTATATTGTTAAGAATTTTTTTAAAAATATACTAATATTTATTTATTTATTTATTTACTTACTTATTTATTATTTGTGTAGGTTATTGGTATTGAACCCAGGAGGGCTTTACTACTGAGCAACATCCCCAGCACCTACTTTGTATTTTAGAGACAGGGTCTCACTGAGTTTTTTAGCACCTTTCTTTTGCTGAGTTTGGCTTTGAACTCATGATTCTACTGCCTCAGATTCCTGAGCCAATGGAATTACAAGCATGAATCACCACACCTGGGCCCAGATCTTTTTATTTTTGATTTTGAGACAAGGTCTTGCTAAAGTGCTCAAGGCCTCGCTAAACTGCTGAGGCTGGTCTCAAACTTGCAATCCTGACCCAGTCTCCTGAGTGTCTGGGATTACTGGCATGAGCCCTACTTAGCTGTAAAAACTGATTTTTTAAAAAAGAAAATGAAATAAATAGTTTCTAACAACAGATGTACTAGACTGTATACAAGTCAACTGAAAACCAAGTAAATCTCTGGAACTATTGTCAAGAAAGAGAAAAGTGTGACAAGGCCACAGTCATTGGATGATATCTATCATGCCTCCATGCCACCACTTTTAACACATTAAGCATTAAGATATTCACAGAGATGGTGCAGTAAAATAGTATTCTGTCTGCATAGACTCAAGAATCAACTCCCTTGAATTGAATACCGAGTTTATAAATGACCACCTAAGAGACCTAAATTTATTTATTTATTTATCTATTTAAATAATCAGTGCTCTCATCTACAGAATGGGGGGTAATAGTGACATGTATTTCATCATAGGGCGATTGTGAGAATTAAATTAGCATCTAGAAATCTTACACCATATGTGAAGTACAAAGAGTACAAATTCTGCTTGTCCCTTTTCTTCTCTATTCTGGGGATCAAGCCCAGGGCCCCCTACATGCTAGGAAAATAGGCTGCTACTGATCTACATCTCTAGCCCCCAGATTGTTCTTAAAATTTGCCTGTCAATTTTATTTCTAGACCAAGGAGTAGAATGGGAATATTAGATAGATTCACTTTGAAATTATTCATCATGTGTCACACTTAACTAATGAATTTATGTTTAAATCTTTGGGTTACCTGTATATTAAACTATAGGATATAGGCAATTAATTATATTAAAAATGTCACATGTTTTCTATTACCCAAACAGAAACACTTTCTTGGAAATGGGTGATAACTAATGCTTATGTTTGAGGAATAAATTACTTAGGACTATCCTTCATAAAGAGGAAACTCATGTCCCATACAATTGTGATGTTAAAATTTTGCTCTCAGAGTAAAAAATTCCTGGGTGACATCATTGTTGGAAACATTTATATTTAGTTTTCAAAAATGTCAATATGAAGATAATTAGAAATTATTTTGAAAATTTGTACTTCAATAAAATAGAAAATATCAAAAGGACTTAACAAATTTCTAAAGGCATATGATATGCCTAAACTAAATCAGGAATGATATATACAATTCAGAAGCCTACCAACCTGGAAAAGCCAAGGACCCCATGGATGCGCAACTGAGTTACAAGACCTTTAAAGAAGAACTAACACCAATACTTCTCAAACTATTTCATGATATAGAAAAAGAGGGAACACTTCCAAAGACATGCTATGAGGGCAATATCACCCTGATTCCAAAATCAGACAAAGACACACCAAAGAAAGAAAACTGCAGACCTTCTAATGAATATAGATGCAAAAATTCTTAATAAAATTCTGGCAAATTGAATATAAAAAAAGATCGTGCACCATGATCGAGTGGGGTTCATCTCCGGAATACAAGGTTTGTTCATACAGAACTCAATAAATGTAATTCATCACATCAATAGACTCAAAGATAAAAATCAGATGATCATCTCAATAGTTGCTGAGAAAGCATTTGATAAAATACAGCATTCCTTCATGTTCAAAATACTAGAAAAACTAGGGATAACAGGAACATATCTTAATATTATAAAGGCTATCTCCACTAAGCCTGAGGCCAATATCATTCTAAATGGCAAAAAATTGAAAGCATTCCCTCTAAAAACTGGAAAAAGGCAGGGATGCCCTCTGTCACCACTTTTATTTAACATAGTTCTTGAAACTCTAGCCAGACCAATCAGACAGATGAAAGAAATTAAAGAGATATGGATAGGAAAAGAAGAACTCAAATTATCACTATTTGCATATGATATGATTCTATACCTAGAAAACCCAAAACATTTCACCAGAAATCTTGTAGTACTAATAAATGAATTCAGCAAAGTAGCAGGATATAAAATCAACACCCATAAATCAAAGGCATTACTGTACATTAGTGACAAATCCTCTGCAAGAGAAACTAGAAAAACCACCCAATTTACTGAGAATATAATGCTCAGTGAAGGAAGAAAATCTTCCCAAAAAACAAAGCCTCAAAAAAATAATAAACTTGGGAAAAAAAACTTAATGAAAGACCTCTACAATGAAAACTACAACATGCTAAAGAAAGAACTTAAAAAGATGTTAGAAGATGGAAAGATCTACTTTGTTCTTGGATAGGCAGAATTAATATTGTCAAAATGACCATATTATCAAAAGTACTATACAGATTCAATGCAATCCCAATCAAAATTCCAATGACATTCTAATAGAAAAAGAAAAAGCAATCATGAAATTCATCTGGAAAAAATAGGAGACCCAAAATAGTCAAAGGAATCCTCAGCAAGAAGACTTAAGCTGGTGGCATTACTATTTCAAACCTTAAACTATACCACAGAGCAATAGTAACAAAAACACTATGGTATTGGCACCAAAATAGACCTGTAGAACAAGAGTGCAGAATAGAGGACACAGAGTCTAACCCACATAACTACAGTTATCTTATTTTTGACAAAGGCACCAAAAACGTATATTGGTGAAAAGATAGCCTCTTCAACAGATGGTGATGGGAAAACTGGAAATCCACATGTAACGCAATGAAATTAAGCCCCTATTGCTCATCTGGCACAAAACTCAAGTCAAAGTGGATCAAAGACCCAGAAATTAAACCAGAGACCTTGAGCCTAATGGAAGAAAAAGTAGGCCCAAATCTCCATCATGTTGAATTAGGCCCCAAATTTCTTAATAAGATTTCTATAGCACAAAAATTAAATCCAAGAATCAATAAATGGGATATATTCAAACTAAAAAATATTCTTCTCAGTAAAAGAAACAAAAAGGTAAATAGTCTACAGAATGGGAGCAAATCTTAATCACAAGCACATCAGATATAGTACTAATATCTAGTATATAAAGAACTGAAAAACGTTAACACCAGAAAAAAAAAAAAAAAAAAAAAAACAAATAAACCAATCAATAAATGGGCCAAGGAACTGAAACACATACTTCTCAGAAGAGGATATATATTCAACCAACAAACATATGAAAAAATGTTCAACATCTCTAGCAATTAGAGAAATGCAAATCAAAACTACTCTAGTATAACTATTTATCTCACTCCAGTCAGAATGGCAGCTATCAAGAATACAAACAACAAAAAGTGTTGGTGAGAATGTGGGGGAAAAGGCACACTCATATATTGCAAATTGGTGCAGCCAAGCTGGAAAGCAGCATGGAGATTCCTAGGAAAACTTGGAATGGAATCACCCTTTGACCCAGCTATCTCACTCCTCAGTTTATACCAAAAGGACTTAAAAACGGCATATGACAGGGACCCAGATATATCAATGTTTATAGCAGCACCATTCACAATAGCTAAATTATGGAATCAACCCAGATGCCCTTCAGTAGATGAATGGATAGGGAAACTTTGTTATATATACACAATGGAACATTACTCAGCATTAAAAGAGAGTTAAATCATGGTATTTTCTGGTACATAGATGGTTGGAGAATATAATGCTCAGTGAAGGAAGAAAATCCCCAAAAAACAAAGACTGATTTTTTTTTTTTTTTTGGATATGAGGATGCTGACTCATAATGGTGATGGGATGGAGTGGAGCATGGGAGGAATGAAGGAACTTTAGATAGGGCAAAGAGGAGGTAGGAGAACGAAGGGGCTATGGAGATAGAGTTAGACATCATTACCCTAAGTACATGTATGAAGACATAAATGGTATAAAAATACTTTGTGTACAATCAGTAACATGAAAAAATAGTGCTCTAAACGTGTAACATGAAATGAATTTCATTCTGTCATCATGTATAACAAATTAGAATAAATAAATAATTTTTAAAAAATTTAAATTAAGTCATATAATAAAAAATAATAAAATATCAATATGATTGATGACAAATATGTAGTCCCTTAATTCTTTATTCATAGTATATATTTTACTCCCATAATAATTCCATAAAGCAGATAACACTTATTATTGCTTTCTAGATAAGAAAACTGACACATTATAGGTATTGTTTGAATATAAATAATCTCTTCCAAAATTCCATTTGTTAAAGCTTAATCAACAGGGTGATGCTATTATGAGGTGGTAATATGGGTTAAATGTGTCCCCTCAAAATTCATATGTTGAAATTATAAATCCTATGATCACAGAGCATGTGAGCCAATTTATACATGACATCAGATGTAATTAATTTTTGAAGACAAGGTCATTGGAGAACGCCCAATCCCATAAGTGGCGATCACATGAAAAGGGGTAATTTAGACAAAAAGACAGACACAAAGACAGATAATGAGGACAACATGGTTTTTCAACTCCAAACAAATGATTTCCAGAATCCAGCAGAAGTGAGGTGAGATTCATAAAATAGGTTATTTCTCACAGTCTTCAGGTAGAACCAAAACTGCTGACACCTGGTGTTCAGCCTTTTAGCCTCCAAAATGAAGAAAAGGAGGCTATAATTATAAGAAGAACTTGAATGTACAACTAAGGGTGAAATAAAGACTAGTCTGAGGGAGTAGTTCCTGCCACATTGTAGATAGATTTTTGGTTTTTGTTTTTAATAAAGAAGAGTAGCAATAAAAAGAGACCTAATGCCAATAACACCTCTAGCTCGCTGACCTCCAGTAGAAGGAAAAGTGGACCAAGTAAGGTCTTTCTACCCTGACTCCTATGAAACAGAATGCCTGCAAATTGACTGGTGGTAAAGCACCCAGGAAACAACTGTCTACAAAAGCCAATTGCAAAAGTGCACCCTTTACAGGAGGGGTGAAGAAACTTCATCATTATAGTCCTGGTACTGTGGTACTTCGTGAAATTAGATGTTATCTAAGTCCACTGAGCTTCTGATTTGCAAAATCTCCTTCCAGAACCTGATGCAAAAAAAAAAAAAAGAAAAGAAAAAAAATTACTCAGGACTTCAAAACAGATGAGCAGTTTCAGAGCACAGCTATGGATGCTTTACAGGAGGCATGTGAGATCTATCTGGTTGGCCTTTTTGAAGACATCAGCCTGTGTGTTATCCATGAAAAACGTGTAACAAATATGTCAAAAGACCCCTAACTAGCATGCTGTATCCATGGAGAAGAATTCACTATAATGGGAAGTATTTCAATCTCAATTTTTTTTTCTTTCTTCTTCTTGTTATTGGTAGTTCTAAAAATTAGATATCCCCCCCAATGAGGTCAAAAGGTACCTTGATATATGATTGTGAATGGAAAAATAGGGGGGAGAAATTGGGTATTGATCATTGTTTTCATTTTCATTTGTGTGTGAATTTTTAATATAAATATGGAGATGAAAAACATTAATGAAAATCAAAATATTTCAGTGAACAAGTTTCAGAGGTTCGACTTTTTAGCAATTATAAATAAAACTGTTAATTTTTTCTGGACAAAAAAAAAATGTTCAGAGAATGTTTTCATGCTTGGACCTCAAGATGAGGTTTCAGTCAGTCTTCAATATTGTTGTAATCTATTCTCTAATATTTAGCAGTTATTCATCTCACTCCATTATCATCACACATTTTAAATCAGTACATTTCTTCCAATAATGTCCATTGCGCATCTATATGTTTTCCAATATCCATTATTTTACCCATTCCATATCAGATAACATTATATTCATGAGTCTCTCTGAAAATACACCACCATCAGCCTTCATTAGATACTATTTTTTTTATGGTTTTTCATGGGTATGTTAAATATAATCTCATTGAGAATAAATTTTTTCATTGTGTGTTTTCCAGTACCTCAAATGAGAAATTTATAATTTATGTGTTTAAAAAATGACTGAACAGTGAAATAGTATGAAAATTAAATTGAATATTAAATTAATTAAAATTAATTACTATGTAGATTTATATTTTTTAGAAACTCAGTATGAAATTGTTTAAAGATAAAGTTAGTTATTGACAAGTAGGTGTATAAAATTTTCTCGGAGGAATCGTATTGCGAATACAAGTAATCTAACAAATTTGGCGCGATAATTAATTACTGTTCATGGTTACAAAGAAAAGTGCTCTACTAAAATGTGACTTAAAATTAGAAATGAAATAAATTGCAATTAATAAGGCTATATAATTTTTTAAGCAAACAATACAGCTATTAAAAATGTTTTAATGAAAAGTAGTGATATCTGCTCATTGTTCCAAAATAGTCCCAAAATGTTGATTAAACTTGTATATCTGTGTGTATATGCGTGTGTGTGTGTGTGTGTGTTTACGAACAGAGTTTCTGAATAATTAGAGATGGCACAGAAGAAGGAAACAGAGAAGAGACAAGCAGAAAGTGAAGTCAGGAAAATATGAAATCTAAAAGGAGTTAATGAGCTATTTCAGTTTAGATATGAAAGACCGGCACCATCACCCAAAGAATGCAGGTGTTTTTCAGAAACTAAGTATGATTCCTACCATTGATTACATAGAAGTAGAAACTCAGTCTTTACCTCCAAGAAAAAGCTATCTGTTAACAACTTGTGTTGATTTGAAGATGTATTTTCTTACAGTGCCTCCCGAAAACAATACAGTTCAACAAGCATCTTGATTTTAGTCTTGGGGATTTCTAAACTGGGCTCCAGCCAAGCCCACTGAATATCTGAACCACAGAAAATTTAATATCTGAAGTGGTCGCAACTTTAATTCACTAAGTGTATAGTATTTTTCTATGACAGAAATTGAAGTTAATAAAACACCTTTTAGATTTAGATTCAACGTTATTATAGAGTTTAAAAATATAGTTATAACATTATTAAACTCTGACTGCTTATCATTAATTTTAAACGTCATAGATTTCAGACACATGTGACCATCTTTGATCATTAGCTCTGAATATGGCACAGATTTTTTTTAATGGTAGCAAGTATGAATCTCAACAGAAGTATTGCAAAACATGCTTCACTAATACTTTCCAAGATTACTTTTCCTTCATTTTGACTTCTGTCTTCTTCATTAATTTTCCTGAGTACAATCCTCTTTGTATTGATCTTCACATCCTGGTTTTTCATTTGCTGCTTTGGTATTTTACATGTTTAAAATTTTATGTACAACTGTTTGTGTTTTTGATGGGAAAATAGTATAAAATATAAAAATAAATAATACATACAGTGAGTCTTTTTAAAAGTGTTTTATTCGATGGCTAGAACAGAAAATGTTCAATAAATGTTGTCTTCTGCTGTTTCAGCACACTTTGAAATCAAACTGGAAGAACTATATACTTTAGACTAAGCTGAATATAAAACAAAATAGAATTATTTAAGGCACAACTGTTAGAAGAGCTTTGCTGTTCAGTATAATAAGAGAGTAAATACATAGTCAATGCTTTGTTTTTAATGAATACATGGTCCAAAATAAATCAGAGACTTATCAGTGGTGTATGCTCAGGTCACAACTGTCAATGAGTTCTCTTAACACTTGACATTTGTCACAACTGATAAACAATCATTGTGGAAAATTTATTCTAAATTAAATTTAATAATATAAATCTTGGAACATGGTACATGATTGAAGAATGTTTGTAAAATGAAATATTAATATTTTATGATAGTTTTATAAAGAAAAAGAAAAAGAAAAATCTCATAAAAGATATTTTATTGAATAATTCTGTTTCTGTCTAAAAATGCTAAATTTTTAACATAGAAGTTTACTGTGCTGGAAGAAAATAAAAGTGTTGTAATATGTGTTTTAAATTTCCTTGAGTTCAATATTCTTGGCATATGTTAAAACTATACCAAGCATTTTGAATGATTTTTGTAAGAGGTTGTTCCCGAGACATAACAGTATTGATTGCCATGTTAAATGGATTGTGAAAAGACCATATATTTGACTTGTCATCAGACCTCTTTGGAAGTTTGCATCTTCTATATTACTGAATAATTTCAGATATGTTTGTCACTGAGAAAAGCAATCACTCTCTCATTATTCCTTAATAATATTTAGCTAATAAATTATATTTGGATACTTAATTTCTCTTAAGCCTCCCTTTCCTGTATCTGATTTCAAGCTTTTCCATTCAATTCCTTACCTTCTCTAATATATGATGAAATACAGAGTTTTAAGTGGTATATCATATTGAGATATCATCAAGATACATGATGAAATAAGATTTACAATAAAGGATTTGTATTAGTCCTAGGGACCATAAAAAGTGTCCATGAAAGAACAACAGTTGGTTACAAAGTTATAAAAATGGGTAAAATTTAGTAATTAAGTTCAGAGAACCTAATTCAAGATGTGAGACATGTGAGATCTCAAGGAAAGATGAGCATGATTTTTTTGAGTACTGGCAGGTGAGAAGAGAAGCTGGTACCAAGGAGTTCTTAATAACTTCCAATGAAAGCATCATGCATGCTTTCTGAAACTTTCTAATGATTTTGTTGCAAAAAAATAAATGAAAACTAAGTATTTGAAGCAGTAGGAGTGACATAATGAAGCACTTAATGATGAAATATTGCCTACTGGGCACACCATTGGCCCCAAAAGTAAGAACTTATTTCTTCATTTCTCATTAGGACCTACTCTTTATATTCCAGATTGCAGTGCATAAAATATGTCTTGTTTATTCTCTCCTTTCTCTTTTCCTTGTTGCTAGTATAATGAGAACAGAGATTATCATCCATGCATTTCTCCTTGAAGCACATTAACCAAAATGATTCTTCCATGTATTCAAGCATTTGTCCAACAACTGTTTGTACACCACTGACTACAACCTGGGGGTTGTTGTAGATATAGAAATACTTTGGTGAACAAAGCAAAATAAAAATTATGTTGTAATAATTTGATTATTTTTCTCTATCACATAACAAATCATCACAACATTAAGTTTAAAACAGCATGCATGTATTATGTTATAATTTCTTTGGATTCTTGTGTCCTGTGCAGAAGGTCATACATAGCTGCAACTTAGTTGTTGTCAAAAATCAGCTTAATTTGTGGAAGGTTGACTAGGAAAGCATCTACTTTCCATTCTTGTGTCTATTGTCAGCATATGATTATTGTAACAGTAACAATCATAGCAGCTAGCTTTTGCTAACAAGGGGAAAGAAAAATGTGGAAAGAGTCTGACATCAAGGAGTATTGTATAAGGTAACTTCTTTATAAAAGTGACCTTCCATCAACTTTGTCATATTATTGGTCACAATGTTAGAGTCCTGTAATAAGGGGAGGGGCGCGGGGCAATTTCAAGGTGATTCTACAAGAACAACCACATCAAAAGATCATGATCATGGGGAGCCATCTGCATCACCCTGGCTCTCAGTTTCAGTTTTGGATGTTCTTTCTTCCCACCAAGCAATGTCTGTGTCTGGATTTACCACCCTGGTTACACACTGGATATGTAAATGTAGTTTCATTGCCACTAATTATTTTCTAGTTTTCATTCTTTCAAATGCTTATACTACAAAATAAATTCATAATTCCGAGTGATATAATCAGAGACTTGCATCTTAATGTATTGATAAGTGGGGGGAAAATACAGAATCCCCCATTGAGGTTTCAGATCAAATTTCTTTCTGAAAATCAAATAATAATGTAATTCTTTTACTAATAAAACAATACAACAGAACACTTACTGCAGAAACAAATAATTGTATCTTGTTTTGTTTTTCACCAAAGTATTTCCAAATCTACAACAAGGCCCAGGTCATAGTCAGTGGCCTGCAAACAATTGTTGGACAAATGGTTGAATACATGCATGCATAAATAATGAAAGAATAAACAGATGAATCATTTGGGTTAATGTGCTTTCAAGTGAGAAAGCATGATATCAATGCCTATGCTGCTCAAAAGATGACATGTCAGGTTCCTAGGCTAAAGTTCATGCCATTTGAAGTGTAGCACCCTAGAAAGATAATCAGTGTTTTCTCTGGAGCATATGTTTCAAGAAGAAATCGTCAATTACATTTTATTCTCAGAAACAAATGTATTATGTCTATTTTGTTATTTCCAAACATGAATTTAAAATAATTAGAAATTATTTCTAAGCATAAAGTTGTACATATATTAACTAATATAATTTGAGAATAGTTCACAAGAGCAATGATATCAAGATTTTTCTAATTTGCCAAGCATTTTGCATACTTTTGCTTTCCTGTAGTGTTACAAATTATTTTGACCACCATTTTATGAATCTAGCTCCTATATCCATTCACACTGCATTTATTTGTTAAAAGTTGATTTAATAACTATACTCAAAAATAAAACTGCAAACCACAAAAATATCATGTTTGGGTACAGTGAATAACATTCATTTCTTCTACTGTAATATAAAACTATTGCAATGGTTTTTAAGTTGACCCAGTGATTTTGTTTCTTGGATGTTCTCCTATCAGTTAAAAAAGGGATACATATTAAAGCTATTTCACTTTTATCTTTTATATATTAGGAGAAAATCAATTAACATAGAAGAATGATAATGGGCTGATCTTGCTTCCCTAACCATAATTCACATTTGCCTTTACCTTTGTGAACTAGCCTTTCCAAATTGGCACCTAGTACTTCTGCTGATATAGGTAGTTTGCCTGTTGGAGTGATACAGGCTTTTGGCACTGAACGATCAGAGACTCTGTGTGACAGATTGAGCTCTTTAAAAAAGAAGTTAAAATGTTTGGGACCCATGATTTACTTTAAAAATCGTTACTCATGCCAGATGTAGTGACGTATGCCTGTAATCCTGGCAACTCTGGAGGCTGGGGCAGAGAATGGCAAGTTTGAAGCCAGGCCCAGCAAATTATGAAACCCTATCTTGAAGTAAAAACTAAAAAGTGTTGGGTACATAGCTTGGCAGTAAAGAGCCCCTAGTTTCAATCTCCAGTACTACAATAAATAAATAGGATCATTATTTATGAAAGCAAGAAAAGACAGTAGGATTATACAGAAGGAAAACACAATTGAGACTGATAATATTGTGGCTAAATCATTAGTGAGTTTTGGAGATAATCCTACCTACCCAGATTTTTCCCTCATCAGGACAAAATGCCCTGGCCTCTGCCTTAAATTCATCTAGACAGCAGAAGAAGACTTCCCAGGAAATTGTTATTTGGTGTAGAAGTGACTATATAGCTGAGGCCAACATTAAAGCTGATTAGACATAGAGACTATCTTCTGACTATCCTGACTGAAGCCAGATAGGTCACTACCTCCTTCCTTAAAGAAGCTACATGTCTGTGCCTACACAAGTGATTGCAGACAATCATTTACAAGTGTAGCTTGCAAAGAGAAGTTGCAGTAGATCACCTGAATGTTACACATATTCTTTTCTTCCTCAATTATGTTGTAGTAACCCTACATCCTCATGATGGCCAGGGTCAGGAAACCATGAAAATGTTAACACCGCTATCAGGGACAACAATAGGTGCAAGTGGAAGGAGTCAAGTCTCAATTAAGAAACAACAGGACAGACACCACTGTTGTAATGATGTAGGGAAAGAGGAAATGACTCAAATGTCCCAAACACCTCACTCATGTACAGTAAAGACATTTTTTATCTGATGAAACTTCTTCTGGATTTTTCTTGAGGGTCAGGAGAGGGTTTGTTGTTGTTGTTGTTTGTTTGTTTGTTTTATTTTTAACACATTGTAATTGAATGTCCTTAGAGTTAGAATGAGAGCCAGATATTACCATTCTGAGTGGTAATCACAAAATCAAATTAAAACCCAGGAAACGATGTATTAAAGATACAACATTATAGGAAATACATGTGGGAATAAATACTAACTCTATTAGAACAAGCAAGGAGAGTGTATGAACTAGACTGAGTGTTAATCTTGTTTGCATCCTTCTTGCAACTATCTGAGTGTGTTTCTAATTATTTGCTTGTTGGTTGACTGAAACTTGGACTCCATAGTGGCCTACTGAGGTTGAAATCCCAGAAATGTATTTGTGCTGGCTCTGCTGCATAATTTTTAAGACCAAGTATAAAAATGAAAATGTGAGTTTCTCATATTCAAAAAGTAGGAAAGCTGAACTGTGAAAACTAGAAAAATAGAAAGCTTTTCACTTTCTCTTGTGGCCTCTCTTGACCCTAGTGATTTTTTTTGTTGTTGTTGTTTTTGTTGTTATTTAAAATTTTAAATGATTAGCATGAATTTTAGAGTTCATTTTTATATTTTGAAATGCCAGTTTTAGATGCAAATATAAGAACATTTAACTCAGGCTGAATTGTTAAAATCTGTATAGCTCATCATACATATGCATTTAATTTTACCAGAACAGTGGAAATGCTGCACCAGGCTAAGTCAAATGATTTTATTTTACTTCTTAATACTCATTCTACCAACTCTATCCACTTTCAGAATGCTAATGATGAAGAGAAGTTTCTCAAGCAAGCAAGGGAAGGAATGGGTTCATTGGTCATTTGTGTTTCTTAAAAAAATCATCACCTTTTTTTCTGCTTTTGAATTACACTTTCTTTTTTTTTAACATAAACCCTGAACTCTCAGAGGGTTTACAATTCTTTTTTTGTTTAATAATACAGGTAAAAATTTACTTTGCACCTGTCTTGAGTCTTTTGAATAACCAGAGATTATGGATCCTGTGGAATTCATGCTCATAGGACACTGAAAATATGCAGAGAGGTAGGCAGGGAGTGAAGAATACAGATATTGTACATATTTTCTGTGCTTATGTACATATTTATTTGTCCCAATTGGGCAGTAGAACATTTGGCGATAAATCTAGATTGTCAACTTGATTGAATAGAGAGAGAGGCTCAGTATTAAGAGAATTAAATATGTGAATGAGTGTGTTTCCAGAGGTTCTGGCATGTGAAACAATAAACTAAAGGGGAGACCTGCCCTGAATGTGGGTGGCGCTGTCTGACAGGCTGTGGCCACATGGATCAAAGGTGGAAAATTGAGCAAGCTGCTGTGAAGCAACTTCAATTCTTTTTGAGTGGGTGCCTTTGTTGCCACTGCTGTCATCCAAGGACTTTGTACTCCAGCAACCTCACTTTTACAGTGTGGATTCTCACAGCTATTTTGTAGGGAGCTTTTAGACCTTTATTCTCTGACTGGGGCTACATTATTAGCCCTCTTGTTCTGAAGTTCAGCTTATGGAACTAAGTGGTTACTGATTTCTTTCGTTTTCCGTAGTGCAGATGACCACGGTGGAACTAACCAGCTTCTGCTCATGTAAGTCAATATAATAAGTCCCATTTCATAATCATAGACATACACAACCTATTGATTTTGTTCCTCTAGAGAACCCTAACTAATAAGATTCTGGTATCGGGAGTGGTTCCAGAGAAAAAACAGAATAACAAGAATGAATTTCCTGAGTTGGCCTTGTGATTCCTAGAGTTAACATTTTGAACTGGTTAGTCACAAAGTGGCATACCTCTCTCCCTTTGGTAGTTTAGAGAGTACTGATAATCCATGGTGTGGCCTGTATAAAAAAGATATGTAAACTGAATACATTTAGTATTTCTGGTTTTCCACTTATGAGAGGCAAATTTAGTGACTAGATTTTAGGAAAACTAAGGATTGTAATAATGTTTGCTGGTTGTTCCTGGTTTCACTGGACACAACAACAAAGGAGAAAGATGAGCTTAGAGATTAAGTTTCTCAGCTCCAGATGTGCATAATCAATCTAAAGCTTTCTCTGTGTACAGTGAAAGAGAATTTTCTTTTATAGTCATAGGGCTGAGAGGACTAAATACCAAACACAGGCCCTCCTCCTGCAAGTGGCTGAAATGCAATGCAAGTTTAACTCTCAGCTTTGAAGTGTGTCTTCAGCTTAGAAAGAAAAGGGATCCTGTAAATTTGAATGGAGATTATGTCAAAAGAACCCTGAACAGACTGAGGACATTGAACTCCTATACTCTGATGGGTTTATTTTTGCCAAAGGAAGTGGAATCCCCACTTCCACTTTCTGTGGTGTTGACCTCTCTACCTCTTCTGAGGGAACAAATTCTGCATTGCCTATGGAAACAGTAATGAACTCCATGATGCAGTTGCCCAGCTTAACAATGCTGATAATTCCTCAGCATCCACCCTTACCATCCATTTTTGCCTCTAGACCTATAGCTAGGTGCAAGTTTAAGGAGGCCCCAAGATTAAAGAACAGTAAGACCCATGCAGAGATGCATGCTTCTAGAGTTTTCTAATTCATACAAGCAGAGTTTTAGGGAACATGCATGGAAATGTATTTTAAGGATGTGGAAAAATGGTAGAAGGAACATAACATTAGGTAGATTGAATCTATTAACATGGGCCCATTATTCAGAGATTTCAGATTTAATATAGCAGTTCACAGTATTAAAAAAAATACGAAGAGTTTTTTTTTTTTTAATTTTTGGTTGTTTGGCTGAAATATGGAGTGATCCATATTTGTGAATGAACTGGAAATATGTGAGATCCATTGGTTTACTATTGATAAGAGGACTCAAAGATTCTGAAGTGCTGAAGTGTAGTTACCATTTACAACTTTCTTCTTCATACTGAAAGGGTCCAGAAGTGGTGTCATTCATCAAAAATTTAAGAAACAGATGTACTATGAGTGTACCAGTACTCTGGAAGAGCTCTTTTATGGTTCATCTCTTACCATGGGAACCACAGAAACTCAATGGGGAAACTTAAAATGTAATGATTATAATAGGATCCTGACGTGGCAGGAGCCACAAGATGGCACTCAATTACCAAAGGCAGGGTGATCATGAAGCCAGAATTAGACAGGCAGTCAGTGTAGGCAGGTAAATCCAGTCAGGTCCAGTCAAGGAGGCCAATTTTGAGTGAATCTGGGAAGTTGGAAACTGGCCCCCCCCACCCCCAGGGATCTTATCAAGAACCTGTCCTTGCTCCAACCTGTTGCCAAGGTAACCTGTCCCAGGAATTTCCCCTTCCTGCTGGGACCTATAAGGTTGTTAATGTGTCTTTGGCTATTCCATCTGCCCTTCCCCCTTCAGCCCACCTGTTTCCCACCATTTGGCCATGCCACCAAGCATTCCAGGGGCCTAATCACATAAGCAGGAAGGAGAAAAGCAGGAAGGAGGAAAAACAGGAGAACAAAGGAAGCCTAGGACATATAAAAAGGGCAGAACACCTCCTTTCTGGGGATTCCAGGATACCAGCCCTGGCCCCCTTCTCCCTTCAAGGAGAAGCTTAGGTTGCCCCCTTTTTAAATAAACCCTGCTTTGTGTGCTTGCCTCAGCGTGCTTCTCTAATGTTCAAACTTCAACATGTTGGGAAGTAGGACTTGTCACTGATAACCAGCGGTATTAGTCATACCAATAATAATGTGCAGCAAAGGAGAAGCAATGAATAGAATGGTCTGACTCATGTAGATCTGTGATCAATTATGGTGTTCCCAGAAACGAAACAGACAGAAAACCCACCAAATTCTTAATTGACTTATGTAAGCAGAAAAATTCAAGGACAAAGTTACAAAAGTCTATCTCAAATCTGAGGCAATTTCCAGACTTGAGCCAGTATACAGATCCAGAATTCCTTTAAGGAAGGATGGGCCAAATCCACCCAAGGAAGGACACTAGCATAGAATCAAAAAGTTTTGCTGTTAATTTTTCTTCCATTTTCTCCCAAAGTTACCTGTGAATTTTTACCAGGGTAACCAAATATTATTATTTTAATAATTTTAGGTACTATTAGACACTGGCTCTGAACTGACCTTGATTCTGGGAGATCCAAGACATCATTGTGGCCTTCCCATAAAAATACAGGCTTACGGAAGTCAGGTGATCACTGGAGTTTTTAGTCTTATAACATAACCCCAATATTGGTTTCCTGGTATGTGAAGTGAAGACTATTATATTGAAAAAGTCAATGAAAGCTACTAGAGCTTCCTCTAGCTGAGAGAATAAAAAATCAAAACAATATCACGTACCTGAAGGGACTGAAGAAATTAATGCTACCATCTAGAACTTGAATGATGCAAGTTTTCCCATCACATCTCCGTTAAACTATCCTGTTTGGCCTCCACAGAAGAGGTAGAAGGTAGATCCACAGAAGGTAGATAGATCTTCCAGAATGAAAGTTAATTACCATAAGCCAATCAGGTATTGACTCCAATTGTAGAACCCTGAGTAATACAAACATTGTTCTGTGTGAGACAATTTCCAGTGCATGTTGTCACTGTTCAACATCATAGATTGTATGTTCATGAAGCTGATCCAATCTTAGTGCAATGTAGAAGAGATTTAAAGATGGGAAATAGAAATACATTCATTATTTTATTATATATGATATAAAATATTACATATAAGCTAAAATAAAACCATATAGAAGAAGATTTATGAGAATTTGGAGAAATACAGTATAAGGATTACATAAGCATTTGTGAAAAATCACTATAGTGTATCTCTTCCATATATTAGTTTTGGAATCAGAGTTGCTGCCACGCAAACAAGCAGTCATGAAAGAAGCTACGTAAAAGTATTTAACAAGAAGAACAAGAAAGATAAATTCACTATAATAAATGATGGGTAAAATGGTATTTGGAAATGTCTGATCTGTTGGCTAATTGATCAAATATTTCCTAGAAATGAATTATATATTCACTTTACCTATATAACCCAAAATAAACATTGACTGTCAAAAACATTGATGGGGAAATCACAGAAATATTTCCCAAATACTTACAGCAAAGTCTTTCATTTGATGTCAAATTCATTCTCTGTATTGAGCTTTAGTAGAGGAAAAAAACAAACACAAAAAAATAAGTACCACCTGTACATAGGGTTTGGTATAATGATAGTTCTCAAAAATTGGACCCAATACAGAAAAATACAGGAGTATATTAAAGGATCCCACTGAGAAGAAGGTTTTTGATGATCAAATGCACAATTGGACTTTCCATGTGGGTTATTAGTTACCTCTTCCCTTGGTGCATTAGTTTGCTTGTTAGGATTGCCAAATAGCTATTTCATACTTCTGAAGGCTAGAAGTGCAAGGTAAGGTATTGGAAGATGTGGTTTTTTTTTTTTTTTGGTGTGTGTGTGTGTGTGTGTGTGGTTGTTGTTTTTGTTTTATTATGTTGCCCTTTCCTTGGCATTTATAAGCTTATTCCTCTGTGCTTGTCTATGACATAATCTCCTGTTCTTTATAAGCACATTGATCATGGGAGATTAAGGTAAATCCACCCAATCTAATTTTACTATAATTTTCTCTGTGTAGGCTCTGCCTCCAAATAAAGTCACATTCTGAGATATGTGTGTTTAAGACTCCAGCATACAAATTGCAGCGAGCACAATTCAGTCCATAATATTCACTCATTGATTTAGGGACAGATATGTCATGGTGGGTAGCAGTGTAGGATAAGCAGGATATCAAGAACATGGTTCCCTTTGCTAAACCTGATATGGTCACAACCAAAACCAAGTGTTTGTCTCACTAGCACAGGAATGATTATGATGATAATGATGATGATTATTAGAAATAATAAAGCCAGGAGCTCCAGGATTACATCTAGTGGAATAATGATTTCACTCGACCTTCCCAAAACAACAACTTTCCTTTCAGAGTTATTAAACAGTCTATTCAATACTCAGTTACTTTGCTTACTGGAGCATGACATTGAGATTTAGGTTATCCACAATGGAATAATACTCAGCCATAAAGAAGAATGAAATTATGACATTTGCCATCAAATGGTTGGAACTGGAGACTTTCATGCTAAGTGAAATAATCCAGTCCCCCCAAAACAAAGGCTGAATGTTCTCTCTGATATATGCATGCTAACCCACAACAAGGGAGAGATGGGAGGGGAATAATAGAAGTTCATTGGATTATGCAAAGGGTAATGAAGGGCAGGGCAGGGGATGGGAATAGGAAAGACATCAGAATGAATCAGACATAAATTTACAATGCTCATTCATGAATACACAACCAGTGAATTTCCACATCATGTACAGCCACAAGAATGGAATCCTAATTAGAATAAGTTATACTTCATGTATATATAATATGTCAAACTGTACTATACTGTCATGTAGATCTAAAAAGAGCAATTAAAAAGAAAAAGATTTAGGTTATCAGTCCTCTGTGCTCTTTGCCACTGGATGATACATGATATAATTTTTCCCACAGCCTGTATTCCCACAACCAGAATACATGAGTGTGAGTCCAAACCCAAGGAGTCGAAGTGGGGCTAGTATTTATCAATATTATATCCTCAAAACTATTTGTAAAATGCTTATTCTCTGACACCAAAATCTGGACTCTGCTGACTTAAGAGATTCTGCTGGTTTAAGAAGTCTGACCTCAAGTATGAGAGCTGCTGGTTTAAGAGGTCTTATTGGCACCCCAGTGAGTGCCAATATCACTAGAGGATATAGGAAAGTTTCTGCTAAACTGAAGTTAAGATTCCCATTTGTCCCTTTGGTTTCTAATGATGCAAAAAGGAGGTGAGGGTAGTTTTCTAGCATATTATTTAAGAAGGAATCCAAAGACTTAATAATCTGCCAATGAAAGTGCAATTTTACACCTTGTGTCTTTTATATATTTCTTTTATATATTTATATATTTTATATATTTTAACTAGACACACACAGTTTCTTTCTTTGTTTCCTTTTTTTCTGCTTTTTCCTTTCTTTTTACTTTCATTCTTTCTTTCTCATTTATTTGTCTGCTTATTTGTTTGTTTGTTTATTTATTTTTGGTACCAGGAATTGAACCCAGGTGCACTTAAACACTGAGTCACCTCCCCAGCCCCTGTTTTATAATTTTATTTAGAGACAGGGTCTTGTTAAGTTGCTTAATGCCTCAGTAAGTTGATGAAGCTGGCTTTTTAACTTGTGAACCTCCTGCCTCAGCCTCCCAAGCTACTAGGATTACAGGTGTGTACCCACTACACCTGGAACAGTCAGCTATATTTCAAGAGAGGTAAATGGCTAAAATAGGTTTTACTTAACTGATTATCTCTGCAAACGTAGATAAACATCACATACTTCAAACATCCTGAAAGATCTAAACCTGTACTTTTTAGTCAGAAATACATGGAAAGCACATAACAATGTTTTTTGTTTTTTATCAAAAGTGCTAATATTAAGGATATTTTAAATTAGCAATATTTTTATTTTCATAAACATTTTTAGTGGTAATTTAAAAAATGTCTCTTATCAATTAAACTGTGACATAAAATTACTAGTCAGTTGACAGATCTAAATAAAGCCTTTTATTTTCCATAATTCATAGAAACTATGGACATGAAAAACTTACATTATTAAATTTCAAAATATTTTGTAATTTATTTGATTTTCAAGTCTTTAATATTAACAAAATTAATATAAGACATAAATGCTTATGCTTATAATAGTCAAAAATTGTATACATTTATTTTTGATAGGTAATGAACCTGAGAATTTAGGTCAAATGATCATATATGTGATTCTTTCATTGATGATAATGAAAAGGATATTGTGAATTCACAACTGTTTTTAAGCCACTTGAAAAGTACACTTCAAAGTATCTGATCTGCTACCTATTTGAATAATTTATGGAGTTAGTTATCTTCTCTTCAAAGTTTAAAGTAAATACTGATATGTTTAGCATGTTTTTTCAAATAATTAACAGACATATTTTAATTATTATTTTTCTTCTTTTCAATATAAAGTACCTTAAACAAGCATATCAGCCATGCTCTATAACCAAAATCAGTATGTATGTTACTATCTAATCTTCAAAACTACAGTAGAACACAAATTAAAGTAAACCATATTGTGCATATTTTAAAACGTTGTACCGAAACACATTTTTCTTGTGATAAACATTGAAAAAATTGAATTATTCTTGAAGATTTTATTAGGTTAAGAATATTTACTTTTTTTTCAAAATATCTTATTAGGTTCAATAATACAGATATGAATCTTTAATTTTGATAAAATTGAAGTCTACCAAAATAGATATGAATACTGTAGAAAAAAATTGAACATATTCATCAATCTTTCATTTTTTCCTAGGTTCATTTTTTCCCTTTCCTCCAAAGAGCATAACATTACATTGTTTAAAGTCCTTACAATGTACTGAACTTCCATTTTTAACTCATTGCCAATTATCAGCCCCACAGAAGCTCTGAGAATGTGGCCAGGGCATAGATTGATAGTATTGCCAATCTCTTCCCTATTTTATCCAGTGCTCAATCTGGATTCCAAGACCAGAAACAGACTTGCATTGAACTTTTCATAAATTGCATATGAAGGCACTAACATTATATACCATTCCTGCTTCTTGACATTCTACCAACTTTGAAAGCTTTCATCCAGGGCATTTTATCATCATACTTGCTCTCTCCATCTTAGGTCTGCTGTGGAAGGGCTTCAGTGATAGCTTTCTAATTGGTTTCAGCTTCTTAAATTTGGTTGGCTTCACATCCTCCCCATCTGCTTCTCCTTTTTTTTTTCTTTCATTCTTCATGTTCAGTTCTTGACCATTTAATATTCATAATGTAGGTTTTCAATTTTTAAATTGCCAGCAGCTACTTATAACTTCATCATTAAAATACAAACAAAAACCCTGTTTAACCGGTAGACATGCATGTATTTCACATTATAAATACAGTAATAACTTTATATTTAAAATTACAAGACTATCTTACATTGAATCTTAAATCAGGGAATTAATGTACGAAGTTTATCTGAACTTCGTGCTTTATAATCATACCTGTCTAACAAAATGAAGTTTTAACCATTTTTACATGACTATTACTTTGAACTCACAAATTCTTTTTAACATGGAGCAACATCTTTAATTTTCACAAATAATTGTTAACTTTCACAATTAATACTTCTTATTCAAAATAATTCCTTCATAGTTATAAAGTAGAAAAAGAGACATTGCTACAATTGTTAGCAAATTCATGTGAACTTAAAGTAAGTTTAGAAAAGATAGTTTCGTTAATTGCCTCAAATGTTCAAATAAAAACTCCCACTTTCTCAATAATACTTCTCAAAAACTCCTGGTATCTTTTAAGTTCTACTTGAACAACAACAACAACAAAACATGTCTAAGAATACCATTTTCCCAATCATCTAGGAGGCAGAATAGCTGCTGCTTTGTGAACCCCATTATTGGTTAATATTCTGCATTGAAATGTGTGTGATCATATTACTCAGAAAGATGAACTAGAAGTGTTACTCTCCATCATATCCTTATCTAGAAGTTAAATTTTTAAATCCACAAATGAAGGACTTTGTTTTATCTGGCAAAATTTCCACAATTCCTAATGTATTTATTGCTTATGTTTTTAATATGCTAGTCCAACTTAGATATATTTTTGTCTCATTGCACCTTAATATTTTATGACCATTCTAAAAAATACAACTACATGTTTCATTTATTTCACTCAGTTTACAAAGTGCCAGTCCAAATGTTTTGTTTTAATTAAGAATTTGCTTTATAAGCAAAACTAAATGCATAACCATATGCAATTTTGGAGATTTGAAGATGAATCAGGTAAAAATACCTTTAGAAACATAATTTGCAGCCAATTTAACATAGTATTGCACTGTATTTGTTAATATATCTTGTCTCTTGCATTCTAGGGCTTCTTCTTTCTGCAACACAGACATCATTCTGTGATGTACCATTTTTTTCACACCAAAATTTTTTTTCAACAATTTCTATGTTTATTTTTTTATAGAATTGCATACCAATTTCTCATTTTTTTCTACATTGATAATATTGTCTAGAATACTTCTCTGATCTTTTTGGCTACATATGGTTATATGGTCTCTTTTCACTGCTCTCCTGTTTTTTTTTTTTTTTTTTTCTTTAAGCAACTAACATGGAAAACATCTGAAGTCCTAAAGTATAAATTCTGGGCTTAGGTAATACAGAATGTCCTCTTTACTCTTCATATTCATTTATTTACTCATTAATAGTTTTTTTTTTTAATTCATTCATTCATCCATTCACAAATCCAAGTGGATTGAGCTATAAGAACACAGTTTAAAAAAACAAATTAAAGTGCATCACTTATTTTTCCTGAAATTGCATCTCTTGTATAATGTCTCTAAAATTCTAAACAGGTTTTAGCATTCTAAGATTTGACTTAGAATCACATATTCATATATTTCAGAACTCTTCCCATTTTGGCAACTACGTTTTTGATGAATCTTCTGGATTTCTCTTATTTGAATACTTAGATCAACTATTTTTTATTTTTTCATTTCAGTTGCTTCATTATCCAATTCAACTTAACCTCAAACTTGATTAGTAGAATTTTCTTTTTCAAATATTATCTACACTCCTACTCCTGTTTGGGGACCTAAATTGATTCCACTCTGCTTCCTAAATACAAATTCCCCTTCTTTTAGACTCAAGATAACTCATAGTGTTCTTCCTTATTCCCACATAGTACATGTCACCTATAATAGAATTTTTCTTACATGACTCTCCACTTGGTAAATCAAATGATATACACTATACCAATGCATAACTAACTTACCCTTTTTCTCTTCTGACTTTCAATCTTAATAAAAATCTGAAAATATAATATAAAAATTAACAGTATTTTTCCATTTAGCCTTTCTGGTGTTGATTCTGTGGAGTTGAGGATCAAACCCAGAACCTCACACACACTAGCCAAGCACTGCAGCAAAGAGCTACATTTAGTCAAGTATGCTTTTTTGTTTGTTTGTTTGTTTTCTGTTTTTTTTTTTTCTCTTCACTTTTCCTTTCCCAGTGAGTCAGGCATCCATTATTCCTTTGAAGAAAGGCAAGTTTATCAGATTAGAAATGCAAAAATCTTAGAAAGCCAATATTCTTTTATTATTATTATTGGTTATTTTAATTATGATTTATTCTTCAAAAATTTCTTTGAAAGCAAAGACATAGAAAATGACCATAAGAGTGGATATGTGTGGAGGAAGAAGGTCAATGACATACTGCATGCAGATTTTCTAAACCAGAGAAAGAGGGAGAGATGAAAGGCATGGACACATATGCCAGCTTTAGCAAGTTGCTTGTGAGTGGGAAACTCCAGCATAATGCGCATGCTCTAAAGTCTGTAGGCATCTCTTCTCCACTCAGGAACAGCTAGTTCCTTAGCAGATACTATACTTTATACAATATCCAGAATAAAGGGCAAGTTCTAGTCTGGGCCTCATTACATGAATAATTCTGAGAAAATTGCTTTACTTTTCTACATCTTTGTTTTCTCAACCATAAAGGGTGATAATGACTATAAGAATATCTACATTTAGAGTTATTGTGAGAATGAGTGCAATAATATATTTAAAGATCTCCAAGAAAACCTCTATAAATGGATTTCAATAAGTTTAGATGATCTAAATATGCTTTAGCATCTTTAGAGAAACATTCTTTAACAAGATTTATTATTTTTGCATGATTTCTGATTCCTAGGTTTTCTGAATGACCATCAAAGAGGATTTATTTTTAATAGGGTCTGGGTATTTGTTAGTCCTTATTTACTATTTCACTCTTATAAGTTACACTATTTAGCCAAGAATACATTTTTCTTTCAAGTGTAATCTGAAAATAACTTGATGTGGCCCCGTGCACATTTTTTTTTTTTATTATTATTCCATACAATGAAAACAATCGTAGATACCTGGCCAATATTCTCACATACACAACCTAGAACTTCCAGGGTTTTAAAGAGAATGATATATAATTTTTGGCTGCAGGGGAATGGAAACCAATAATTCTCCCTTTTCTTCCTCAAGTATGAATCTCTCAACAAAATATCCCGGAAGGATTCCCAGAAATTATTGTAAGATTCAGCAATAAATGAGAGTTGTGTACCCTGTTGTTGAACTTCCCATCTTCCCTGTTTTCCTAACCTCCCACCCGGCATGCTGTTCCTCCCTCTGTTTCACTTACTGGTGCCCACATAAAGTTTGTACATGCAAGCCTACCTTAGGTTTAAAGAGCATCTGAGGTAAGACAAGCTGGTAATTTTCTGCCTATGTAATTAAAATCATTTATCATGTAGATTCTAACATTAATTTGTTCTTTATACTAGTTCAAAATCATTTAAAATGCTGCTGCATTTTAGCTATTCCAGTTATCAATGTTCCATAGGCAAAATTTTAAATTATTATTGGGGATTTTATCATCAAAGATCACTAGTATTATTTTTAAAAGCTACATAAATATATGAAATGTGGTGGTGTTGTATTTATTTTTCCAAAACATTCTTAGAAACAAGAAACCTCCTCAAAATGGGTGTAATCTAATAAATTAATCAAGACCAGGCCACAGCTGCATGACCTCAACAATACCTCCAGATGCGCCTCTGTTGCCTGCCAGTAGGCAATCTAAACAGGGAGCCAGCCGAGGTGACACCAAGGAGTTAGCAACAGGCCCTGATGCTGTGAATAGAACATACATTCAGACTTTGGCATCTGGTTCCCACTTTTGCCAAATGCGCCTTGTTTGCATTCACAGCTGTTAGATGTGTTTGTTGAAAAGGGATAGATCAGGGGGAAGAAAGAGATTGGCGAGGGATATGCCAGCTTCTGTGGGAGCCAGTGTCAAGCCAACATGCAATTTACTCACAGATAATTATCTGCCTTAGAAAATCCGTTGTCATTTATTAGAATAACTGTGGTGTATGGTATGCATGAACTTCATGCTATAGCAGTCATCTTTACACTTTATTGTAAATTACAGATTTATAATTGTGCCAATCTAATTAACACCTAAAGAGCAAATGCCTCTTCATTTCCTTCAAATAGTAAAATCTGAGAGTTTAGAATGAACTAATAAAGGCAGGATCTCATACATTTTTCTAATTATACATATAAATTTTGGCTTTTCCTAACATATTCATTAATAAAATACCTATATGTTGATACATGAAATTATTGACCATTGAGATTGGCTCAATAATTTGTGTAATACTTAAGCCTTTGACAATGATCATAGTTGTACTTACTCCAAGATATATTTCCTTGGCTGATATATATTTTAAAGTAAAATATGAATACATTTATTTCTTGTAATAATGGGCCTTATAAACATATACTGAATTCAGTTTTTTTTTCATATTAAGATATCAGAAAATACCTGAAATTGTCATAAAATGTGGAGTATACATAATTGACAATGTACTGCATCAAATACTATTGCTATTGATCCTTTTTTTGTTAGTTTTGAATAAAATCACTGATACTCCATATCAAAGAACAACATATGGGAGGAGGGATGGGTGGATAAAAGTTGCTCCATGGGCACTAAAATTGTTATACAGGAGTAAGAAGATCTGGAGCACCTTGCACAGAGGAGTGACATTAGAAAATTAAGACAGAGGAAAGGATTTCCAATGTTCTCATCAAAGATAAATGGTAAATGTTTGAGGACATATGTTTAACATAATTTAAACATCAGACAATGTATATCTGCATCACATTATCACATTGACAAAATTATAACATTATACCCTACTAATGTGTACAAATGTTATGTTTTTTAATTTCTTTTTTTTTTATTTGTCAATGGACCTTTATTTATTTATATGTGGTGCTGAGAATCAAATCCAGTGTCTCACACATTCTAGGCAAGCACTCTACCACTGAGCATATATATATAACATTTGGGGACTGGGGTATATATATATATATATATATATATATATATATATATATATATTCATTTTAAAGAATAGTACTATATTGAATAAGTTTTATTCACAGAAAAATAAGCTTTAATCTACAACAAATGCCAGATTATACAGCAAAAAGCAATTTTCTTACTTTTCCATACTGATGGAAAGGTTCCTACTAAGTGAAAAAAAAAAGCCATAAAATTATATTCACAAATATAGTACTCTGTCTCAAAACATTTCACATGATTATTCACAGTACTAATACAATAAGAATCAGTCATTCTTGAGGTTAAGTATAACACTAATTTAAAAATGCAGAATCTAACAGAAATTACATCAAAGCCTTTGTTACATTAAATCAAAAATGCAAATTTGTTACTAAGTACAGACAAAATGGCAAAATATATTTGTATAGTAATTTTAAATGTTACATTAATGATACATAATAAACGTAATAAATTCCAAAAATCTGTATGCCTATCTGCATCAGGCTTCAAAATACAATCTTACCACCCAAACATTAATGTAGTATTGTCTAATTTGAAGACATATATATTTAAGATTGTCCTATGTATCAGTTATAAAGTTGTCAATTAATATTTAGTGAAAGTTAGGGCATAGCAGAAAGAATAGTTTGAAAAATAAACATTTGAGACCTCCCATCGCAGGACAAGTAGCTTTGGTGAATTTTGTCACCTTCAAACTATGTCCCAGTCAGGGCTCTGCCACTGATTAGTTATGTAGCTTTGAACAAATTACCTCTCCTCTGAGTCTCAGTTGCTTCACCTGTGAAACGAGGGGGACCTCTCTAAAATCATTTCCAACCCTGACATTATGACTGCCTTTCCTGCTAGATTTGTTTTATTTTTCCCCTCCCTTTGTTTAGGGACTGAGATTGGGTGGGGTGAGTGTAGTGAGTGTATCTAATATTATTTGGCCATGTGTATTTTGATATTTTGTTGTTTTCATTGTTATTTAAATTTTAGTAGTTTTTGTTTTTTTCTGTTTCCATTTTAGTGGATAAAATGTGTATTTTGAACCCTCTGAAAGGAAACTATACCACCCCAGCATTAGTTGTATACATTGTTCCCTTTAGACCCAAATTATGGTTTTATTTCTGATTACTTACATGCCAAATGAGAAAGGAGTGGAATGAGGGTGGAATAAATTGGATAAGTTGTCTCCTTGCAATTAGAATGGGAAGGGATTGTTTGATAAATATAGCTCTTTTTAGTCAAATTGGCTTTTTTTAAAGGTAGCCATTTCTTCATCTATAAAAAGAGAATAATACCTATCATCTAAGGTCATGAGAGTTCAAGGAGACCATATCTGTAAAAGCATCTGCTACATTAATTCCTATCCTAACACCCTTTTACCCCTCTGCAGGTTTGTCCTGAACAAGATATTTGAACTATAACTTAGAAAAAAATCTTACATGGTAACTCAGTAACTGTTACTTGTCATTTTTTTTTATTTCTCATAGTGTAGATGTAAACTGAAATAATAGGTCAAACCCTTTAAATATCTAAAGTATTTTGAAAAAAATATATTAAATTCAGTTGAGCTTTCCTAGTAGAAACAATTGACTTGGGCTGGGGATGTGGCTCAAGTGGTATCGAGCTCCCTTGACATGCGCAGGGTGCTGGGTTTGATCCTCAGCACCACATAAAAATAGAGATGTTGTGTCCACCGAAAACTAAATAATGAATACTAAAAAAAAAAAAATTGACTTATTTTCACCCTAATAATCCATTTCAATTTGAACCTTATACACTGAACACAATGTGGATTTATTCCTTGGTATAATAAAGCCAAATTTTATATTTTTATGTGGCACTTAAGTTAAATTTTAACTAAAAGATGAGCAATACAAAATGAATCGTAGTTGTATAGTGTGTATAGTGTCTATCATGTGATAGGAATTCTAGAGTTTATTTTCTAGGAAGTGAACTTAAAATTATCAATTTTCCCACTTCTTACTCTAAAATCTTACATGATTTCATACTGCATACACTCTAAGCTTGAAGGTTTTATAATGTATACAAGACCTCTTGTTGGAGGGTCCTGATGAACTCAGAATGGAGTAATAAATTTATGCAAAACATCATTTAATTAAAAAAATGCTTTGGTCATTGAGGATTGGGACTTAATGAAGACTTTTCTAGTTTAAAATGAAATCTGAAAGATTCAAACCATTATTATTTCCTACTTGGAAATAGGCCTAGAAATTCTAAATATTCTCAGAATCACCATTTTTCTTCTGAAACTTTATGACCCTCTCCTTCCAAAAGTTGTTTCAAAGGAGAGATGGGAAAAGAGATTCACTTTGCTCATGATAAAGGGAGAGTATCCCGCTGCTTTTATGATAAAAGGAATAAAAAATATATCTCTTGTCACAACTTTCCTCTTCCTTTGTGATTAAAGAATCTTTTACGATCATAGGGAAGTCTCCCCTACTCTTGTGACAATAAAACTAATGACAAGGACCCTGATAATAAAAAGAATACATCTCTTCTTCTGTGTTCTTTTTTAGAAACAACACATAAGTGAGAAGTCCACACTGGTCATCCTATTTCAGAATGTTCTGAAAGAATGTTCATTTCTTCAGCTAAAGCTTCTTTGGGTAACTGGGTTGGTATTGCCCATCTTGTCTAAAACAAAAAAAAAATAGCCAAGTCTGGAACTCATGTTTATACCAGCAATTATTGAGATCAATGTACTGCTAGGACCAGCAGTATATTAAGCTTGTTGCCTCCCTACCTCATATACTGCTTTTTTTTTTTTTAGTGTGTTTTTGTGTGTATGTGTGTTCATGTGCCTGTGTGTGTGTGCCCGCGCGCATTTTTGTGTGTGTGTATTTGCCCAGGCACAGACTGTTGCTTGTGGAGTGTCTTTATTATTCTTAATGATTTTATGTGTTCTTTAAAATTGATTTACATAATAGTATGGAGGTAACTAATAATATTCCGAATAACAGAAATATGGAAAGTAAACAAACATGTAAAGACCAGTAAGGCCAAAGTAATATAAATTAAACTAAAAGTAACACTTACACTATTGACTTGAATATTTTTATTTGTTGGTAAAAAAAAAAAAAAATACCAAGCTCCATCAGTTTAAACAATGCAAGGTTGTAATGGCTATGCCACTGAAGTCATAAGTTAGATTTGGCCTACGAACTCTCATTCCCACCTTGAGAGTCTGCCTCTTTCACATTTGGTTGGTCTCTCCTGAGTTCTTTCACGATGGCAATATGTCAGCAGTAACAAGTCATATGCTTTTTTTCTTAAGAGAAAAATAAATGCTTGTTTTGCGTAGTGAGAACAAGGTCCTGAAATTTGCTTGTATTCAATAAACCAAACCAGACATCTCTGCCTATGTAATGTCAGGAGATGAATGGATTGACTAAATCCTTTATCTTGGATTATTGCTCATTATAGAACTAACCATCATTGTAGTAAAGATGTGATTACAAGGCTGCTTAACTAAAGAGACAAACAGAACAACTATACACAATGGGAAAGTTTAACTTTTTTTTTTTTTTTTTGAAATTTTATTGATATCAAGAAGGGAGATAGGCTGGGTGTGGTGGTGCATGCCTGTGATCCCAGTGGCTCGGGAGGCTGAGACAGGAGGATCCCAGGTTCAAAGCCAGCCTCAGCAAAGGTAAGGCACTAAGCAACTCAGTGAGACCCTGTCTTTAAATAAAATACAAAATAGGGTTGGGGATGTTGTTCAGTGTTTAAGTGCCCCTGAGTTCAATCCCTGGTATCAAAAAAGAAGAAGAAGAAAAAATAAGAAGATATCATTAGGTGAATAATTAGCTCTTTTGCCCAGAATTTCCAAAAATCAAAGCAAAATAGGCTTGAGTTTTCATATTTAAAACTTTTCTGAGTCTATAAAACAGTTATTGTTATTTTTAAATCAAGTAAATTATAATGTATTCTACTTGCATATTTTTGAATTTGTGGGATTTTATTATGATTTGTGTTTTATAATTATTTACTCAAAACAATAAAATAGTTACTTAACTTTGGGCTACAAATATTTAATAAATTTCTTAATAACACTAAACTCATTCCTCTCCTTCTAGGAGAAAATCAGAAAAAAATATATACAAGTACACATATATATACAATTACTACACATATATGTGCACAAATACAATATATATGTACACTATGTATATGTGTTTGCACCTAATACACATGTGTATAATACCTGCACACATTCATTCATATTTGCAAGTGACCTGGAAATACTATTAACCTGTTAATTTTTCACTTATTTTCAGTAAGTGCTAATCTTTATTCTGCAAAGAAAAAACGTATGTTGAAAGAATATTGCATTTTGGAAACAGTGTTGTAACTGAGACCTCTACCACTGTTTATTATTCAGGGCTGGTGGCCTGAACTGTAAATCTGGGCATATAATATTAAGGACAGGGTTGGAGCTGTCTGATTTGAAGCATATAAAGTCTTAACTGCCATAGATAATGTCAACCCAAATTATTATTTCCATTTCAACACAGATTATAGGACAAGAAGACATAAATGGAAATTAAAAAATAAATTCAGCACATATTTCAGAAAGTACCTTTTCATGTGGAGAATAATAAATGCTTAGAAGAGCCTGCAGGCAAAGTTGTTGAGGCAAAAAGCAGGAATGTCATTCAAGAAACAATTAGATGCCATCCTTGGGGAAATGGAGTACTAAAAAGAATATGTCTTGATGGACCAAATGACCTTTATTCTCTCTCCAAAAATCTCTCATGTTCTTATAATTCTAATCGAGAAATATTTCAGCAATTTGGCCTCCAGCAATGTCAATTCTTACCTGAATTATTCACCTCACCAGTTCTCTGCTGAGGAAGAACCTTTCTCATAGCGCTACAAAGATTGCATGTTGACCAGATGTGATTCCCAGTGCTGTGGTTCATAGGCATTTTATTCACAGAATGCCTTAGGTCTCATACTGTGAAATGCTTTGATTATAGAATAAGCATCTTTAAAGCCTAATGATTGAAATGTGACCCAAAATGGAGAAGAGTTTAAATAAATTTGTAAATTACAGAGGGCATGAAGATATTTAAAACATTTTCTTGGTAATAGTTATTCAGCTTTTCTAATGAGTTGTATTTAACTTATTCTAGTGGAATGCAGCCTACATCATTTATTTATTAATTATTGTCATATATGTTAATGAAAAACTGTAGTTATGGATTTCATTTTGATAAAGCATATTATGAAAATCAAAATAAGAAAATAGGAAACTAAAAAGAGGTTAGTCACTTCATAGTTTATCTATAAACACCTTCAATATTTTAGAAGGTAGAAATTGATACTGAAGTAATGTAATGTACAAACAAATGGGGAAAATCAGATATCTACCTTTTCTTATTTCTGATAGATTTAACAACACAGAATGCTTGAACTAAAGGATATTGTGACAACTACAATGCTCATATTATGTTCTTAAAGTTATATTCAGTAAAAGGCAAATAAAATGTCTCCATTTGTCATCTAAATGGACTCTTAGAGTTCCCTCTCAGTATCACAAATTGGAATTTGGTGGTAAACTGACTGTTGAGCACACATTTTTCTAAAGCTGTTGGAAGATCACTACATTGGAGAATTCAAAGCAAAACAAACAACAAACTTCGTCCACATAATAGAGATTGTACTAGGTTTTCAAGAATTCTAAAACTTTTAAGAATTCTCAAATTCTTGATGTTTGAAAGAATCAATTTCTAAAATTCTAGAATTCTTTTAAGGATTCTAAAACTTAGAGATTAAAATAAAACCCCCAAGACATTCTTCTTCTCTGTCATGGCATTCACTTTGATAAGGGAAAATTTTAGGCTAAATAATTGATTCTAGAAATAAAAATACTTGACATTCTTGAAAACAGAATTGTGTGTTCCATTTCTTTTTTTATTAGTTGTTCAAAACATTACAAAGCTCTTGACATATCATATTTCATACATTTGATTCAAACGGATTATGAACTCCCATTTTTACCCCGTATAAACAAGAGAGATAAATGAATTACAGTAGATGGGGTAGAGAGAGAAGATGGGAGTGGAGGGGAAGGGAGGGGAGGGGGGATAGTAGAAGATAGGAAAGGCAGCAGAATACAACATACACTAGTATTGCAGTATATAAAAATGTGGATGTGTAACCGACGTGATTCGCAATATGTGTTCCATTTCTATTAAAGGAGGTCTAGGTAAATATGACTAATACACTCCAACTGAGAAGAATTAGAAAAAACCAACAAGCCACAAATACCTTTTGATAGCATTAGAGAAATTATGAGACATTGAAAAATGACAGTCATACTTGATGGAAAAGAAAAGAGAGAACAGAGCCTAGCATTTGAGGTAGGTCAGTTATCTTTCATAATGCTTCTACTATTCTTTATAAAGTGGTCCATGAACCATCTGATAAACTCTGGATTGCCTGTACCAGTTAGTGAAATAGTAGAGAGACAATTTGCCAAAAAAATCTAAATGGGTTGGAAGCATGTGAAAAGATGTTTTACATTTTTAGTCTTTAGACAAACAGAAATTGAAATCATAATGAGAAACAGTCATCACTACTGACAGGAATATAAATTAGTGATACAGACTTACAGAGTTAAACTCTTTTCCTGAATGTTGTGGAATTGAACTTATGCAAACTTTTGAGTCAAGAACTCAAATGCTTGCTACATGCCTATCAGAAATGAGTCCACATTTGCTTTAAGAGACATATACAACGATATTAATAACATCTTTATTTATAGCAGTGTAAATCTAGATCCTAAAATTTTCATTAACAGTAGAATGCATAAACAAATATTATATCCATATAACAACCACCTTACAGCAATATAAGATAACAAATTAATGGACCTGGATAACATAGATGAGTCTCAGAGGACATTACATTGGAGAAATATCAGATTTAAAAATACTGTAAATTTTAGTTATTTAAAGTTAGGAATCTTATTAAACTATGATGTTAGATGACAGTATAGTGAGGAGGTGAGGAGGGAGGGAGCAGTGACTGGGATTGGTCATATTTAAAACCTCAAGGTTATAGATTCTTCCTATAATCTGTATAACTATTTCCCTGATTGACAGTCCAAATGAGGAGACACTTTCTAATATGATAAAGTTGAATTTCTCCATATTGCCATTTACAAATGATACAGCTGATGCCATAATAAGAAATATTTCTCTTATTTCTATAAGACTGGCTTTATGTAGGAGACTAGCATAACCAATCAGCCTGGCCAGAGATTTAAGTTGCTTCTCAAAACTTTCTGTTGTTCTGCACCACTGTATTCCTAATTCTAAAAGTAGTAAATCAGGATGTGCCAAATCCTGTCAATGTCATCAGAAGCCTGTCCCTGCAGATGCAGCTGTGACATTGTAGGGTTAAATTTATGTTTTAGTTCTTTCTATCCTAGAGTGAGCATGAGAATAGAAGTTTATCTCACACTCTGTCTACACTGAACAGGGTAGAACACCTGTAGCAAAAGCCTACACACACACTTTCTCTCTTTTTTTTAATTTATATATGACAGAGGAATGCATTACAATTCATATTATGCATACAGAGCACAATTTTTCATATCTCTGGTTGTATACAAAGTATATTCACACCAATTTGTGTCTTCATACATGTACTTTGGATAATGATGTCCGTCACATTCCACCATCATTTCTAACCCCAGGTTCCTTCCCTTCCCCTCCCACCCCTCTGCCTTATCTAGAGTTCCACTAATCCTCCCATGCTTCCCCTCCCTACCCTACTATGAGTCAGCCTCCTTATATCAGAAAAAACATTCTGCATAGCTTTTTTGGGGATCAGCTAACTTCACTCAGCATTATCTTCTCCAACTCCATTCATTTACCTGCAAATAAGGCCTACACTCTCATTAAGATTATACTCACTAAGCTGGCTGCAGTGGCAAGTTGCACTGTATCCCAGGGGCTCAGGAGGCTGTGTAAGAAGGACAGCAAGTTCAAAACCAGCCTTAGCAAAAACAAGGTAAGCAACTTAGTGAGACCCTGTCTCTAAATGAAATATAAAATAAGATTGGGGATGCGGCTCAGTGATCAAGTTTCCCTGAGTTCAATCCCTCCAACTCTCCTAGCCTCCCTGCCCCCCCAAAAAATTACACTCACTGATCCTGAAGATAAAGCTAATGAATTAGGATATTGAATATATACATTTTTGTTTTCCACGATTTAGGGAGATTCAGGAATGTAGAGCCTATCAATTCCTAGACAAAGGCGGTTAAAAAGGTCATTTCTTAGGTAGATTTAGAAGATTTGGTGCTTGATGTATGAGCAAATACCTTTCAGAAAGAATTTACAGATCTGGTTTTATTGCTAAAGCAAGTCAGAGGAAAAGGCTCAGGAAATATCCAAATTTCTATATAGTTTCCTGGTGCTCTATTGTATGTCTTCTGTATGAACTTTCAGAAGCAGCCTAGATAGAAGATCTAAGCAGCTCGAAAAAGTATTTAAACACATTGAATGGAGAAACTAGATGTGAATACTATCCTAGGTTGGGTAGCTCCTGAAAGCATGCATATGAGTGTGTAAAACCACCTCTATCTTCTATAATCTTTGAAAGCTAGCAAAAGCCAAGTCCCTTTCATTCTCAGAACTTTAGAATTCAGTTTCTTGGATGGAAGATGAAAAATGTGGAATGCCTAATATGTGGACAATTTCCTTCCAGGAAGTATTGGCAGACCAGGATGTATCACCACAGTGAGCCAAAGGAAATAACTTAGGCAGTACTTAGGTTCTCATTCAGTTCTCAAGAGGTTGACTGTTTGTTAGATCCATAACTCTGTAGTATAGGTGAATTAGAAGCCACTATTAGATAGCAACTGGAAGAATGTATAGCAAAGCACTATTTCAGGAGAACCCAGGAATTGTGCATTTCAGTGACTTACGTGTGCATAAATAGTACCTTTTTGTTACTTATCTGTCACTAAAACTCACAGGTAGGTGTAGCCCCTGGAAGTGCTCGCATACGTGTTTAAAATCAAATTTTATATTGTAATCATGGAAGAGTTCATGTCTACATGATAATAAATTTAGAATGCAGTCCCTCTGGTGGGAGTTATAAAATTTGAGGTATTTATTGGGTGGACAAACTTTTTTTCAGGAGAAATTGGTAAACCCAGATTTAATGCTGGAGTGAGCTATAGGAGAAGTCTGGTGAAATGACAAGCTATCAGTCAGGTTCCAGAGACTAGTTTGTCAGACCAGTTAAGTGTCTGATGCTGGTTGGTTAGAGACTTGAGTGTCAGCAGCATACAGAAGAATATGCTGGCATATCACTTCAAGGTGATACTAAGATTCATATGTTTTGGTTCCTTCTCTGCCCTGATCACAGAGAAGGAAATCTCTATAAGTGCTCATGCTCTTACATGAAGCTGATAATTTGTTCTGTGGTCCACAGACACTTACATATGCCTAGTCACCACTGTTCCTAAAGCTATGTGAATTAAAAGCTCTAGGAAACATTAGAGATAAGACCCTATACATCTGGCCCTAATTTTTCTCTTCTTAGGCAGAAAGAGGTTGTTAGAAAATTTCTGTTTGTATGGCCTAGAGAAAGGGTGCCATTTGTAACCAAGTATGCATCAGCTTTTTCTACCCATTTGATCCACATTTTGTCAGTCATCTATTGTGCAGGTGATATAGTCTGGATGTCCTCCCAAATTCCTGTATTGAAACTTAATTGCCAAGTTATGGACCTTTAGAATGTGATAAAGTCATGAGGGTGCAGCTTTATAAAGGCTGAAGCTTATAAAGGGGCTGAAGGGAAGTAGTGATCACCTCTTTTGTACTTTTGACCTTTCTTCCATGTGAGCACACTGTGGTCATCTCTTCCAGAGGGTGCAAGAATAAAATGCCATATTGGAAGCAGAGAGCTGCCCTCACCAGACTCCTTGGTGACACCTCTATCTTGGACTTTCCAGACTGAATTACTGTTGATCATTTATAAATTACTGAGGGTATGATAGTTTGTTAGAGTAGCACACAAATAGACTGACAGTAAGAGACACTCAGAAAATTTCTAATTTTCTGAGAAAATTGACTCTATAGATACTTATTCAGAGCATTTGTGGGTAGGGAGAAAGTCAGGAGACTCCTATCTTACCTTGCTTCTGATTTCACTCCTTCAATATTTCTTCTTTTCTGACATAGGTATTGAACACTTCCTATTTTTCTCTAAGCTCTGATGACTTTAGATAAATTTTATTTGTGTTCTAAGTTCAAAATACTTGTTCAATTTTTCTCATGTCTCCATTGTCACATGTGCTACTTACATGTGTGGTTTAATTTCCAAAAATTCAGTAATTTTCCTGTTTTATTATTATTATTATTCCTATTTTATTGTATTATAGTAAAAAACTACTTTGAGCCAAGTCTTGGTGACTCACACCTGTAATCCCAGCAGTTGAGGCATGAGAATTGAGAGGGCAAAGCTAGCCTCAGCAAAGGCGAGGCCCTAAGCAACTCAGTGAGACAATGTCTCTAAATAAAATACAAAATAGGGCTGAGGATGTGGCTCAGTGTTCAAGTGCCCTTGTAACCCCAGGTATCTGTCCCCTCTCAAAAAAAAAAAAAAAACAACAACAACAAAAAAAAAACATACTTTGCATGTTTACCACTCTTTTACATTCGACAAAGTATGTTTTATGGTTTCATGTGAGGGTATGAGAATATGCATTCTGCTTTTGTTACATGTAGTGTTTTCTAAGTGTCAATCAGATCTAGTGTGTTTCTAGTCAACTGTATCTTATTAAACTCTGTCCACTTGATCTAACACTTACAGATAAAAGTGTAGTAAAGTTTCAAAATACAGTAATGATGTATCTGTTTTTATTTTCACTTACATATGTATTTCCCACACAAATTTTGATGTCCAATTATTAGTTGCACATATTTTTAAAATTGGTCTGTCATCTTGGAATAGTTTAATTTCCATGTTCTGAAGCCTGCATTGTTTAAAATCCATGTAGTTACTTTAAATTTATTATGATTAGCATTAGCTTGGTTCACTTTTTGTGTTTCTATCTTAAATCTATTAGAATTTTAGATGTTAAAGTATTACAGTCAACAGTTGTGTCTTTTTAAATATTCACTCTGAAAGTATTTGTATAGTTGATGTATTTAGACCACTGTAATTGAAAATGATTGCTGATATAATTAGATTTTTATTTTACTTTCTTTTGGTGGGGGTACCGGAAATTGAACTAAGGGGCACTTAGCTACTGAGCCATATTCCTAGACCTTTTTGTATATTGTTTATTTAGAGATAGGGTCTCACTGAGTTGATTAGCACCTCACTGTTGGTGAAGCTAGCTCAGAACTCGTGATCCTCCTGCCTCAGCCTTCCAAGATGCTGGGATTACAGGTGTGCACCAAGGCACTTGGCAAAAATCTTTATTTTCTATGTTATTGTTTCTTTTTTCTTTTCTGTGGTTTTAAGTTCTTCTTTCACTTTCTGGTGAAAGTTTCATTATGATTTCACCTCATCTCCTCTCAGTAATCAATTTATTTATCTAAACAAGTTTTTAGTGTATTTCCTAAAGTGTAAAATATACATTTTTAATTAATCTAAGCCCATCTCTTAAAATATTACAATTCTTTTCACCTTTTGTGCAGGAAAATGAAATCATAGGATTAAAATTCCTTTTCACCCTGTCACTAGTGATATTGCTCGCTTGTTGCTCTTGTCCATGTAGTATATTCTCTCAAAACATTTATTCCATTATTGTGACTTCATAGTTACCTGCTTTAGTTTGCTTTTTTGTCACTATGAATAAAGATCTGAAAAGAGCAATTTAGAGGAGGAAAAGATTATTTGGTGCTCACAGTTTTAGAGGTTCAGTTTATGTTGGAGCTGACTCCAAAGCTCTGGACCCATAGTAAAACAGAACATTTGTGGTAGAAATTCAAGGCAGAGGCAAGCAGCTCAGGACACAACAGCCAAGATGCAGAGAAACAACTCTGTGGGCTAAGGTCAAATTATAAACCCCAAAGACACACCCCCGAGAGACCTACTTCCTCAAACCACACCCACATCCCTACTACTGTCCAGTTAATCAGAAACTGTGAATGAACCTGTTGTTTACATTATAGCTCTTGTAATTTAATCATCGCTCCTCTGAATATTCTTTTACTGTCCCACATGTAAGCTTTTGGGATAGTATCTAAACCATAAAATTACCTTTTAGCTTAAGAATAATATTTACTCATATTTGTTTCTTCTAAACATGTTTCCTTTTTTTAAGTAGACTTGCTTCTGACTTATATAATTTTCTTTCCAGTAGCATAATTTGTTACTGACATATCTTAAACCAATGCATTTCTTTCATTTCTATTTGAGGAAAGTCCTTCTCTCTTCTTTACTTTGAAAGGTAATTTGATTGAATATAGAATTCAAGCCCAGTGGTTTGGTTTGCTTTTTTTAAAATTTTTAGTCCTTGTCGTTATACATAATAGTGGGGTTCATTTTGACATTGTTTTGTTAATGATTTTAACATTTTAAATATTACACTCTACTATTTTTGCTTACCTGATTTATACAGGGAAGTCCACTGTAATTTTTATTATTTCTTCATAGGTAAGATGTTTCCCACTTTCTTTCTTCAAGATTCTCTCTTTGTCCTGCCTGTCGACCACTTGAACATGTTATGTCTAGATGTGTATTTAGTGGTATTTATCTAAGTTGAAGTTCTTTAAGATTTCTGAATCTAACATTTTGGTGCTTGTTAGTAGTATGAAAAACTCCTGGCCATTATTACTTAAATATTTCTTCTGCTGCATTTCTTTTTATAATGTTTCTGATGAGCTAATTGCCCAATGTTATGTCATCTAAAATGATCCAGCTTCACTTGAGTGTTCCACTCTATGGTATTATTCTTATATCTTTTTGCATTCCAGTTTGGAAAGTTTCCATTGACAGTCTTCAAACTCACTGATGCTTTCTCTTGTGCTGAGTATACTGATGAGACCATTAATGGCATCATTCATTTGTATTAAAGTGCTTTGGATATCTATCATCTTATTTTGTTCCTTTCTTAGAATTTCCATCCCTCTGATCACATTTCCTACTTATTCTTGCATATTGTCTACTTATTCTTCAGTGCACTTAACATATTAATTATAGTTATTTTGGAAGACTTGTGTGATTAATCCCATAAGTATGTCATATTTAAGTCTTGTTCTGAAGCATTTGCCTCCTCAGACTATACATTTTTATTGCTTTTTGATATGTCTTGTAATTTATTTTGGTTGAAAATCAGTCATGCTGTACAGAAAAATGGAGGTAAAAAAGTGTCATAAGTTTTACGTTAATATGACTAGAAATTGGACTTGAATTTAATGTTTATTTCAGCTACAGCTGTCCTAGGCTGTGCATTATTCTAGAGTCCTTGTTTTTGTTTCGTCCTTTGGACTTTGAGTGTATGATTTTCAACCCTTTCACTTCTAATCCAGTATTTGAACAGTAGAGCTCTCTTGGGATGGTGAGGTGTGTTTTATAATGTTACAACTACATCTGATCTTTTAGTAGTCTTTTGTCTTTAATCTGTGACTTGAGATGTTGGTTGGTTGGTTGGTTGGTTGGTTAGTACAGTTCCCTCTCCTTTTGGTGAAACAAGAGGTTAGCTGGAGTGACAGGAATGCCCTCTTCCATGTCTATAAGGTAGGACTCCAGTGAGGATATTTCTTTTGGAGAGGATGTCTTTGTTAAGATAAGCTGTACAAGTATTTCACAACTATTGTTCTTCTTTTTACACTGTGAAATTTACAAAGGGAACTTTTTTTCAGATATTTACTGTGAGAACCTTATAAAGTTGCTGGAAGTTAGTCTGTATAGGTGTCAGACCTCTCCTGACTGCAGCCCCAGTAGTTTTCTTTCTTCATGTTGTTCTCTATGCAGTGTTCATTCACTAATTCAACAAAATTACCATTTTTTTTGTGCCTTTACCAGATTCTCAGTCCCGTGGATATTGTTTCCAGTAAGCAGATTTGAGCAGTTATTCTCTATTCTCTTTTTCCTCTAGATTTCAGAGTGGTAGCTTGTCCTACAAACTAAGCTGTTTTGTTGTTGTTGTTGTTTGTTCATTTTTTGTGGAACAACAATAACAACAACAGAATCATTGATTTTCAATTTGTCCATATTTTTCTTGGAGGACAGTAATGTCTTCCAAAGTCTTTACATATCAAACTTAAAAGCAGAAGCCTTGAAAAGATTTTTAAATGTAAACACTTACAGGGTAAGTGTAATTTTGTGAGGACTGGCCACATGTTGGTGAATGTCTCATGGATGAGGTTTGAGATGTGTTAGTGTTCAGTTGGGGCCTTTGGGAACCAACTTTTAAGACTAGATTCAGAGTGAAGTTTCTGGTTATTTATTTATTTATTTATTTAATATGGGAGTTTGAACTCAGGGGCACTCAAACACTGAACCACATCCCCAACCTTATTTTGTATTTTATTTAGAGACAGGGTCTCACTGAGTTGCTTAGTGTCTCGCTTTTGCTGAGGCTGGCTTTGAACTCACAATCCTCCTACCTAAGCCTCTTGAGCTTCTGAGATTACAGATTTACAGCACCCAGCTTCGGAATAAAGTTTTTGGGGTTAGAATAACATTTATGTAAGTAAAAAGCAAAAGCAACCGAGAGAGAGAGAGAGAGAGAGAGAGAGAGAGAGAGGAAATGATGCATAGGGAAAGACTTTGAAACATGATTCAGATATGATACCTATGAAAATAATGAGGTGGAAAAGAGGATTGTCATGAAGTGCCACAGAGGATAAAGTAGATCTGAAAATATTTTAGTCACCTCAACACAGTTTTAGAGCAAAGATTGTGCAGTAGGGGAAGACTAAACCATGCAGGAATGGCCAGTCATAGCAGTTCTGAGAGCCTTCAGATTAAGAGCATAGCCCCAGTTCTAAAGCTGAGATGGATACTGAAAATATCAAGCCTGGAGACTAGCAGCTCCATAGAGACCTTGCAGAAAAACACCCTTTTCTCCCCTGAATAAGTACGTAAGCCACACATCTCCATGATTTTTACAACTTTCTATCTGGGACACCTGCAAATATGATAAGAGAAGTAAGCCTAGTTATCTGGCTCCTTATCTCTTCTAGAAAACTCTGAGTCTTAATTCTTAGTCAGTATTACTTTAATAACATACCTAAAACTGGGTAAATTATAAAGAATAGAACTTTACTTCTCGCAATTATGGAGACTTGGAGGTCCAAGGCCAATGCATCTTCAGAAATATTGCTTGATAAGAGTCAGGTTCTGCTTCCAAGCTGGCACCTTCATTGCGTATTCTCCCGAGGGGAGGGATGCTGTTTTCTCACATGGCAGAATGGAAAAAAAGAGCCAAACTCCTTGCACTAAAACCTTCTACAAGGACCCCTGATCCCATTCATGAAGGCAGAGACCTCATGACTCAGTAATGTCCCAATGGTCTTACCTCTCAAAAATGATTATTGTTGGAATCAAATTTCAACATAGATTATAGAGGAGATAAACACATTCAAACCATAGTATCTTCCTGTGCTGATTCTATAGCTACCATGATCCTGTTAAATGAAAGTCACTCTTCATCAGAAAAGGAGTTACAGGGAAATCCCAATAGAGTTCAAATATATGGGCACATATAGAAATCACAAACAACTCACTGCTGTAGTATTGTGTGTATAGTCTAATAATATATACAGTTTCATGATCTTTGCTTCGTTTGGCTAAATTTTGCTAATAACATTAACATCATAGAAAATAGACTACAGACTGGATCTAAAAAATTATAGATTCAAATATTGTATTATGTAGTTCATATTAAGCTAGAAAATATTTCTATTGATTCTATTTGCTTTTCTTGAAAACATATTTACTCTGTTTAAAAAAAATTATGTTTAGCTTAAACACTCAAATAGCCAAATAAACATAATTCTACCACCAGTTTAAAGGATGTGTCCTCTTTATATCACAGACATGTTTAAAAAGGCAAGCAGAATTTAAAAAAATAAAACTTTTTGCATTTTGTCCATATTAAATTTAGTTAAGTTGAAATCTAGTTGCATTAGAAGGTTTTTTTATGTTTTAGGTTAAAAATAAAATATTTGGTTTTATTCTGTTGATTTTGACATACAAATCATTCACTGGAAGATTGTAATCAATAAAAATTATAATGAAGAAGGTGTTTTGTTTACCTGTTCTTTTCTGTAGTAGCATTTTTACAGGGAAATGAGGATTCAAAGAGTAGCTTTAAGAAACAGATTTTAATTTGAAATAAACAAATCCCTGTTCAATTTGCAATTTGTTAATGGATTTACAAAAGCAAGACATGTCAAAATAGTCTCTCCCTCATACTGTGAATTTTGTTTATGCAAAAAGAAAAATGAGGGCTGAGTCTGTACCTCAGTGGCAAAGCACATGCATAGCATGAGTGAGGCACTGGGTTTGATCCTTAGCACCATATAAAAATACACAAATAAAGGCATTCTGCCTATCTACAACTATAAAAAAATTAAAAGAGAAAAGGGAAAAATGATGGTTGTTTATCATAGTCAATTATAACAAGCACATGATTGTCCAGTCTGGATAGGTAAATTGCAATAATGTACATTTTCAAGATTGAAAGGAACCTTAGCCTTCATGTGGCCACAGAAAGAAGTTCATGCAGAATAAAGTATAATCATTTCTGGCCAATATAATAAAAAGCAATCAATATTTACTCCTGATTTTTTTTCTATCCTTTTATTAAAAAAATTATACTTTTATTTCAGAAATTTTCTGTTCCTGTTCCAATATCTTAACTGAGACTATTCCAATGTACCCTCTCTAGTGCTTCCTCTGCTTCAGAAAGTCACATCTCAGTAAACCATGGCTCCAAAATCCCTGTCTTAGGCTTGATTTTGGTATAACACGACTAAGAAAAGAGATGAGATTAGTTTTCACCATCATCATTCAATATTTGAAAGATATTCAAATGGGAATATTTTATAGACCACTCAAACAACTTTTGAAATTCAGTGAATGTGTTTTTGACAGAAAGGTAATGATTGAGTCATAGGCATAGATAAATTCTTATGAAGAAGAGAAACAATGAGAGGAAACAATAACCCAGGGCTTGGTTTCAATTAAATAAAATACAGAAGAGGATGAGCTGGCAAAGATGCTCAAAGGGCCTGGGGAAATTAATAGAGTGACTTCAAATGAAGAGAAAACTTCAGTGAAGCAAAGTACACTGTAGTTAAGTGCTCCCAGGAGCAAAGACAAATAATGAGTAAAATTTTTTTTATATATTTGAGATGTGAAATTGCTTTTACTAGAATGATGAGTTTCCGAAGCTGCAATGAGTTGGATCTATAGGTAGAAAATTCAGTGGACAATCTATTTACATGGAGGATTCAAAGAACCTATATTCATTTGTTAGATTCAAAAGAATTTTTTTATATTTGATCCTCAGACACTAAACAAAATGTTTTAGACATTTGTATTTAGACATTTAATGGATAGTCTAACCTGAAAAAATTCAAGGATTTTACTTTGCATTTTGTCACAAAATCATATAATGTACTTAAACCAATACGAAGTAAATATGAAAAATAGATCTTTTGTATGCAGGGTTTTATCTTAGGCCAAATCTTATGCCATAAACTCAAGTAAGCATCTATTACCTTGTGTCTAAACTGATATAAAATTAAAATCCTTTATTTGAATAAAGGTAACATGGAAATAAAGTAGACATTATCACTAATCATAAATATTATGACTACAATTAAGGAAAACTATAGTCTATTTTTTGAGAACATATACTAAGATGTTGGATTGATTGGACATGATAACTCTTCACTCCTTATCGTCTTTGCAATCCAAAGTAAATTATTTTCTCTAGCTATAAAATAGTTTTTAAATCTGAAAACTGGGTATAATTATAAAAATTGTATCATGGCATTGGCAGAAAATTAAGCTAATCCATGTAAGCACTTAAACATAATTGGTTATGATGGTTATTAAATACTTATTTTACATACCACCCTTAAGTATAATCTCACATCTTTTTTAACCACTCCTTAAATACTTACTAGTTGCTAAAGTTGAAGGACTTTAGATGACTCACTAATGACCATAGCTCATAAAAAAAAGAAAAAGAAAAAAGAAAGAAAGGTGCAAATCCAAAAATTAGCTTTTCTGTGTACTGTATTAGTGGCCTAGAAGTCAACAGCTTTTCTCTTCTTCTCTCTGGGGGTCAATTACGGGTTTTAATCATGCATAGGAAATTTGCAGACATTCGAAATCAAGGGCATAAAAACTACCCAAGTATATCCCTGAATTAATTTGTTAACGTGACTTTCAGCCTTCATTCTCTCTGAAAACAGATTCTTGAGAAATTACTAATGTGTATTGTCTCTTTATTCTTGTTATTTACAAATATTTATGAAACAAAAAAGTAAGATAGGATTCACTTTATAGGCTTTGAAGAAACAAACTGCTGGAGGCTGCTGGAGAAGATAGACTTGCATCTGTGGTGTAATAGCATATTGCATGAGGAAAAACACTGAAAATGATCTGATCTCTACTATTATGTTCTGCCTGTTCCACTTGCTAAGTCCTGCTCTTTGTTATTTTGAACCTTGCTCCACTTTTATCCTTTACCATTCCACTCCACATTGCTTTTTTTTTCTTCATTAATAAGAGAAGTCAATGATTTAGGAAAGACCCTGATACATATTTGTTTTATTTCATTTCCATAATGTCCCTATAAGGTGGTGTGGTTCTAATTTTATACAGGAGGTATGCAAATTACCCATAAGTAGGAGACCTAATAATCAAAGTTAAAAAAAAAAAAAAACATTCTTCCCTCAATCCTATGTTTTCCAACAGATTAGAATAGATTTTTGTTGGGGATGATGGTGCACACCATAATCCCAGCGTCTCATGAGGGTCTGAGGCAGGGATATCACAAGTTCAAAGCCAACCTCAGCAACTTAGTGAGACCCTGTTTCCAAATAAAAAATAAAATGGGTTGCAGATATAGCTCAGTAGTTAATGTGCCCTTGGGTTCAATACCTGGTACAAAAAAAAAAAACCTACAAAAAACAATCAAACAAAAAAAAATATGTGCGTGTATGTATATATTTTTTCTTTTCTACCGGCTTAATGTTTTCAACATTATTTTTTGACATGACAGGGAATCAGACACATGTTTGGGGCATCATAACTCAAGCTATAGGAATTGGCAATAAAGCTAATTACCAAAGTGGCTTAATTTGTTCTCTAACAGTAGGCAAAACATTAACTCAGAGAAATGGTTATTAGTCAGAACTTTCAACACTTTGGCATATAGGTGAGAAATTAGAGATGAGGAAGCCTCCTAATTAAAAGTCCAGTTTTTGTCTGGAGGTAGTAAATGGTATCCAGAATGAACCATTGTCTCAACACAAGAGGATGCTTTTATTAGAAAACTGTGGTTAGATATGCATACGGTATGTGGAAACAAGATTTAAAAATAATGATGTAATAAGTGGGTGAAAGTGTTAATATCTTATCTTGTATTGTATATTGAGTTATTTATTGCTATGTTCAAGGCTTTGAATAAGAGTCATATTTAATAAAGGTAAGAGAAAATAATAAATATCCATATAAATAAGGAAAATTATATTTTACACACAGTATATATTTAAAACCCAATGAATTTTATGGTTAAAAATTGCACAGAATTGGGCTGGGGATATAGGTCTTGTGCTTGCCTCACATGCACAAGACCCCGGGTTCAATTCCCAGCACCACACACACACACACACACACACACACACACATGCACAAAATTATTAACTTAAATTGGAATTATTTATAAATATTAGAAAATCATTAAGACTGAAATTTTCATTAAAAATCCAAGTCATCTAACACAATGATGCAGAGAAATTTATTGAATTTGAAAATCACTACTCATGCCTTTTGCAATTCCTTGCAACCATCTTATTTTAATATTTTTCACACCTTTTACCATTTTTTAAATCAGTCATTTTATTTTCCTATAATAATGTTATAAACTAAAATATGAAGTTAAGTGATCTTAAACAAGTATACTAATAAAATGAAAATTTTGACCTTAGTTATACAGCACTTATAATTACTGATGGTCAAATTAGTTTTTATTGCTAGTAATCATTTATAAAATAGACTATTCAAAAGTAGAAGTATGAAAATTATATTTTTAAGTAAACTTATGGTATTTTTTAGGTAAGCTAACAGCATATTTTAATTGGGAAGGTGACAGAATCTTAAACATATTTAAATGATTTGCAAAGATTCTTTTAGCTAAAGAGATGAGAATATGCAAAAATAAGAACAGGCAGTTTTTCAATGAATAATAAATAGATATATGTTTGCAAATAAACAGGATCAACATGGGTGAGCCTAAAATGCAGAGTTTTGTATGCAGAATGGATTTCCCAGGAGAGGCTGGGAAGATAACAATCCAATTAAGCTGTTACTATATGTAAATGAGAAACTGTAATTTAAGTAACCACCATAAGGATGAAATCCAAAAGCAAACTAGTGTATATCTTGTTTTGTTCCAAACAAGTCAAATTATATGTTGTCAAAGGAGGAGGTAAGCTTCAGGTGATCAGGAGCTAAAGGGAATTGGTTAGTAAAATATAGTTGATGATGGATGGCTTTTGAGTGTTAGCAGAAAGCCATATCATCACTTCACAATTAAAAATTCATTAAACTTTGGAGGCCAGGATAACATTTAGTAAATAGAAGCAGCATGTGAGAAATTTGAATGAGTATAAGGGCTTAATAGAATAATCAGTGCTCAAACTAGTATACCTCAAAATAGCACTTCATAAATATTCATGCATTTGATAGTTATATCACTAACTACATAACAAAACTATGAGTCTTACTATAAATATTTTTAATATTATGCCATTTATTTCAATTATGGTCTACAGTATTAGTTAAAGCAAAATATTCTCCTGAAATGGAAAGAATATTCAAGTTTAAATTCTTTCTCTTCTAGAGAGATATTTTTAGGGTCCACCAAATAGATATGTCCTCTTCTAAACTCTCAAACCATGTTATTTATAACTTATGACACACTCGTATATAGTGAACCCATGGGGCCTACATTCTTATGTACTTTGGTAAATGGACGTTACCCATTTCCCTCCTTTTCATCTTCTCTCCTGTCTTCATGTTTTTATTAATACTCATTCTGGGTTTATTTAAGTTAGTGCCAACAAGTCTAAGAAAAAAAAAAGTATCTACTTGCATTTCTCATTTATTTCTTTGTTTTGCCACTACAGACATGTGCATACATCTTGTGTTTTTGCACAATTTTGTAATCAAAGAAATATAATTTTAAATAATGATATTTCTTATAATCCTACTGGACAAACTTTGATCAAATAAGCACATTGTAATCTTAAAACTTGCCTTTTAAAATTAAAACCAAAAAGGGGGAATCTAGTCTCTCTCATATTAACAATGCTTTAAATACCTTTTTATTTACAATTAATGTACTTGATGTGCAATGCAAAGTTAATATTCACAATTGGTTGTCTGCTTTGGATAAACATTTTATTCCCAAACAGTCATTGCTAAAAATTTATGTAAAATATAGGGTTCAAGACCCAGTATGACAAGACCCTATGCCTCTGATCACATGGGGGAAAGGATAGACTGCTATGCTTACACCAACAGGTCCTGTTTAGACTCCAGCTTAATGCATGATATCTATCAATTTTGAATGGACTTCAGGGACTTTACAATCCGCTTTCCACTTCCCAAGTTTTGTTTGATCCTGGATGAGGAGAGTTCCACCAAACAAGAGGACAGTGATCACTCTCCTCAGAAGAGAGGAAACATTAAAGGAGGACAGCTAAGAAACTTTAAAAAGGATCCCAAGCTACGAGACTTCCAGTTACTTGAGGGGATATAAATCATTAACAGCCTCAGCTTAGTAGCTGTTGACTCAATGGGGTTAAAAAGTACTCTGGAAAACTTAGTTTCTGCTTTGTTTGCTAAACTCACAGAAAACTCTGTAAATGTTTTACTCTTTATGATAATGTTATTCTGCTGTTGTACCCCAGTAGTGGGAAACTTAGTTCAGTCAGACTCCTGGACTTCTAGAATCCATTATAATACCTAGGTTCGCTTGGCTGAAATTGTTATACACCTGTTATGTGGTACCCATTGTTGTCTTACCAGACTGTGTTCTTACCATCTTTGTAGGATTTAATGGGCCACCATCCTGCACAATGTATTCATAGAGGTCTGTTCCCCTTGATGAAAACAGTGATGATTCAGTAAATCTTTTCTCTAAGGCAGAATTTGATACTTTGACGTTTTCCTTAGTGGTTTCCCTGGACTAGCTGTCAGGGCTTAAAAAATCACAATGAAGCTGACCTGTGTTATGGTAAAAAGTATTAATCATACCTCTATAGCCATTAATATGCTTAATGAAGAACAAAAACAACACCGTCAAACCGTTCTTGACAATCAGGCTGCTATTGATTATCTGTTGTTCTTGCATCATAAAGGATGTCAGGAGTTTAATAATATGTGTCCCCTCAATTTAAGTGATAACAGTAATTCTATTTCAAGGGAGTTAGATTACCTTAAAGATATTATTAATAAGGTCCAACAAGATGATGGAGGTTTAGACTTGTTGGATTGACTAATTTTGTGGTTACTCAATTTCATCTGGGTCGAACAATTATTCATAGGTGGATGTTCACTGCTACTGGGATTGTTATGTTGCACTGGCTGTTGTCAATGCCTGCCCTTGCCAGCATTAAGAAGTAAACAGATATTATTCATCCAGAAGACCTCAGAAAACAAACAAACAAACAAAGCGGGACTGTAAGTATTCTGACAGTGGAAATAGACAGTGGGGGCATTCCCCAGGTGAGCAAACTCCTGGAGAATAAGCAGAGCCCTGATTCCCATGATTGGAATGCCCAGCCGTTTCCTCCTGAGATAATGAGACAACAATGCAGGCAATATCTGATTTCCATGGATATGCATTGGTAGGTAGGAGCCCCATATTACTTCTAGCTTGGATCTTATCTCAGTTAGCTAGGACTTAGGGTAAAGTAATACTAATTAGAATATAATCTTGGTAACGGGAGGTATATGTTCTTTGAGTTAATAAATTCCCAGGCAGACAGGAGCAGACCCTTATGCACTTCTTCTTCCCCATTTCACTTCACTCCTCTCCACTCCTGCTGTCTGTCTGCTTGCACTTTTTTATGTCTGTGTCTGTTCCTTGTGTGCCTTATCACAGGTATTCCTCCACAGGTGTTACTTTACAATAAAGTTAGGCTGTGTCTCATTCAACAACCATAAAACCATTGCAACTCAGAAAACTAAACACCAGTCTTTTGAACGTAATATTTTAAAGTTTTGAACATATGCATGAGTGAACAATTAATCTCAGAGAAAAGAATGACACATTTGAAACACACTTTTTCTCTCCTTTGTTCTAGACTTTGAGAAGCAAACCTGGAGATATATATGCCAAATAGAGACTTCAATTATAATTTTTTGTTCTCCACAGAATGTTCAAAAACATTTCAATTTGTTACTTACATTTGATGCTCAAGATACTTAATATTAAACACAAATTTATGTTCTCTCTGGAAAAATCAAACTATTGACAACACTGGCCCCACATTCCATAAGAAAATAATGTGTTGTCTACGAGTTCAGGTTACACCTTTTAAAGAGAACATGTGTTTGTTAGTCCAGTAGCTCATTTCTCTAATTTATCTTAACATTTCATATTGAATTTTTGCTACAGTTTTTATTTCTAGAAGAACTAAAAGCACAGCTATGCAAAAATTCAGCAAAGATATATTTTATACAGTTTTACTTGTTTTAAAGATCACATAGGTGATTTTAAGAAGTAAGGTCATGTTTAAACCTCTTGGGAAAGAACTGGAGAAACAGCCACAAGCCAGAAAAGAATCAAGTGAGACTGTAAATTACTTAGGTGCTTTAATAAAGAAAACACATAATATTTCCATAAGTTTTCAGACATTAATTTACTGAACCATAGTGAGAAACAATCATTGAAGTTTATATCTTTATCTCAGAACCAACATTTTTGTGAGTCTACAAAAGTTGTAATAAATCATAATATTCCTGGTTTTAATAATAATGATTTTAATCACCCAATCACTAATCTGTTACCCATGCATGATAAGTGTATGTTTTTTAATGATAACTTTCAAATTTTTAGAAAGTTACCTGGAAGGTCTTCATTACAATTTTCATTTTAATTTCTTAAGTTTTTACTGTATTCCTTTAACAATGGTACTTTTTTTTTCAGATTCTCCAAATGGTTTTTATTTATCCCTCCCTTTCTATATCATTGATGTTACCCTGAAAAAAATATAGTACTATTACTCTTATTACTCACTAAGATAATCAACCTCCAATATAATTCTTGTTTTAATAATTTCTAATCATCATCAATGCAGTAATATGACTTCAGCTCTGCAGAAGTGCTAAAAAAAATTTTAACTAGCAATCTTTCATCACCCTGAAGGGGGAAGTGAATTCATGATACTTTGTGGGAAGTCATGTGACCTGTGGCCCTCAGTAGCTACTGAACCTTCATTACCTTACTATGTGGGAAAGAAAAACAAAATATCCTTTTTGTGGTCAACATTTACTCTAGGGGAAAAGGCTTGATGGATTTATTTTTTTTAAAAAAAAGGTTGTCTAAAGAAAGTGTGATAAAAAGTATTTTTAAGTAAATGTGTTTGTTCACTGGTAAATTCTCAAAAAAGAAAGATAGTTTACTCATAAAACAAACCCCAAATTAAAATAATAGCAGGCAAGTGATAATTATTCACTAGCTAGTAATTACATGAACCTTATTCACCATTGTGATATAGTGTTTTGTTGTTACTGGTAATAAGATCTAAACAAGAAAATTAAGCATTTGAACAGTTTATTTCAGACTTCATACAGATTCTTGTTCTCATCTGTTAATTCACTCTATTTGAAGAATTATGGACTTGAGAACCAAAACACCACCTGTGGTTTTGTTTTATTCCTAACACATCCCTCACTTGTGATTTTAAATACCACATCAAAGGGAGCCTCTTAAGGTGAATGTCCTCATTGTCATTCCAGAAAAATAATATGGTATTATCTCCTAGTGATGTGGTTCACATCTATAATACTGCTAAACCAAACATATCCCTTTATTTTTTCTTTCTCAGTCTTAAATGCTTAGCAGGGAGATAGAGCAAGTGCTTCATATCTGATTGACTTATGTTCTGTATTTTCAAGAAATGCAATTTAATTAACCATGGGCATTCTTCATTTGTGCTTTACATTATGTCCACCTATCTCACTGAATATTTCCAAGTGTAATCATAATCTCTTAGATAATTATTAATGGGGAATTTTTCCTAAATAGAAAATTCTTATCTTTAACTTGAGTGTTTATTAAATGCCTACAGATTTTCAAGTGTATCTTATAATACAAAATGTGAACTTTTTCTGATTTCAAAAAATATTAAGATTAATAAATACCATCATCATTATTATAATTTGAATGTGTGTCCAAAGTGTCCTGGTTTGGAAACTTAATCTCCAGTGCAAGAGTAGTGACAGGTGAGACTGTGAGGAAGTGATCAGGAGTGCAGAGCCTCAGGAATGGATTAATGCTGTTATCATAGGAATGGGTAGTTTTCTTAGGTGTGTGTTCTGGATAATAGGATGTGTTTGGCTCCCTTCCCTTCTCTTTCTCTTTCATGCTCTCTTGCCCTTTGGCCTTTGCCATGAGATGACACAGCACAAAGCCTGCTGTCAAAGGTTGGACCCATAATCTTGGACTTCCCAGTCTCTTGATCTTTAAGAAATAAATCTCTGCTTCCTTTCCTTTTTGTTTTCTCATATATATATATATATATATATGAGAAAGGTATTGCACCCAGGGGCATTTAACCACTGAGCCACATACCCAGCAATTTTTATATTTTATTTTGAGACAGGGTCTCTCTAAATTGCTGAAGCTGTCTTTGAACTTGATATTATCCTATCTCAGCCTCCTAAATAACTGGGATTACAGGCATGTGCCACTGCCTCCAACTCAATTTCTGCTTTTGATAAATAAATTAGTCTCAAGTACTGTGTTATTTTACCCTAAAGTAAATGAAATATATATATAAATATTTATATATATGATATATACATATATTTATATATATACACATTACATATTTATATATGTAAACATGTACATATATAAATATATAACATATACATATATAAATATATAATGAACTACTTCACACTCTATGTCCTAACTATATTTTCTACCATAATTAAAATTCGCATATAAGATTGTACCAAAATGGGCTTAAAGGTTAAAAAAAAAAACCTAAGTAAATATTTTTAATATTAGACAGTAAGAAGTATTTTTTACATTAATTTAAATTTAAATGGAAACCAAGTTCAATTCTATGACAAGCACCTTAATTATTATTAGCTAGGATACCTTGAGTTAACCAGTAGTTCAAGTGCCCAAATGTTACCATTCCCTTTAAAAATCATAATTAATAATTTTCTTTTTAAGTTCTCTATCCTTCTACTCAACATCATATAGTTTTAGATCTTTAAAAAAGCAATTAAAATAGAAATTACAGTTAATATTTATATATCATTAGGATTATGCATTTTAACTATTTGTGTATAGGAAATAGAAATCCAGCAGTATTACTGTTATGAATAATTATTTACAGTGTTAGAGTTGTGAATAACTAAATATAAAATCTGGCTCAATTTTTTGAAAGTTAAATTAAGAACCAAATTCTTCCTCCATATTTCTTCTCAACTTAAAATATTTGGTTCCTTACAGAACCCCTGATTTTATATTTTTTTCCAATCAAAATCTAAAGAGATTCATTTTTTTTCTATAGAAATAATATAGGCAGGTTATAATGGAAAATAATTTAAAAAGTTGTGATGAAATCAATGAAAGGAATCCCTTAATTAAATTTTATTAGTGGCTCTTTAAAATTTTATTAGAATATTAAGCACAGATTGTTTAAAAATATTTAATTGACTTGAAAACCAAGCAGATTGTTTCAACTTTTTCTTTAAGAAAAGATACATCATTTTTAGTATAATTTTATTATTCCAAAATACATAGGGACCATTACTTCTCACAAATAATAAATAGTTGAAAACTTCATGTGCAACCTATAAAATATTATGATACAGTAAAATATTTACTACAATGATAATATGATTTTTAGATACTCTTACTGTGTCATTCTCAATATTTAAAAGAAAAACTAAATTTTTAAAGTCCTCACTGAAGGATAAGCAATATTTTTGCAAAAACACACATGGCAAATTAAAATGTTGATTTATTTTACAGAAATAAAAGGTAAAGATCAAACTTATTTCAGATATACAAAATATAATGAATTGATCCAGTACAGTTATAGAAAATGATAAAATTGGCTACTATTTGATAACTTTTGTGCTGTTCAAAACCAAAATTCTAAAAAAATTTGGAAAGGAAATATAGAATAACATCTACAGTAAATACATTCATACTGTGCAAGAGTAATTCACTGGTTTTAATCCACTCATTTTTTGCTACATGATTTTACTATTATTTAAAACCAATATACTCTCAGTGAATTCATGTGCCTATATTTGCATAAATAATTTTGGGCAAAATACACATATATTCAAATTAATAACACTTACACTTGCCTCCAAAGATTATTTTATAAGTAAGTTTAAATGCATAAAATAATAAAAATTGAGCTTCTGTAAATTACAATTTAGATGCTATCTCACATTTATCCTAATGTATTGAAACTGTAATTGAAAGTAATTGAACTTCCAATACAAAATAAATAAAGTTGCTGAACTAAAAGGAAATTAACATTGATTGCAGTTGGAGTAAACTGAACAGATTTGGTAGTTCTGATTTATTAAGGTGGCAACTAGTCCTAAATCCATTAACATAAAGATTTAATTAAAATGTGAATCTTAGCAACAAAAACAACAACAACAAAAAAAAACACCATAAAAGTATGCTTTTATTTTGATGATGAAAATCAATATGAAACTTGCAAGACTAGCACAGTCAAATTAATGTCAGCAAATAAAGGAAAATTTATCATAAAATTAAAAGTTGATAGATCATGACAAATATTTAAAAAAAAACTAAATGATACCTATGTTAATATTTATTTAGCCTTCATATATAAAACTTAATACTTTGAGCCATATTGCAAAATTTCTTGAAAGACTAATGAAAAATGCAGACATCATTTGCTTAATTAGTCAACCCAGCATCTTGATATAACATTTACCCAGTTAATGCAAAGAAAAAAGGAATATATGCAGGGTATCCTAACATTTCTAGCAAAAAGGATGCCTATTTAGCTGAACCAATTTATACCAGCCTCCATATCACTCCAACATACAAGAAAGTTTTGTTGCAGTCGTATTTCATAGCCCTCTATTAATAAGTCATTCCACTAAAAAGATCATTAGGCAAACAAGAATGCCATCTGCTTTAATTCTATAAGTCAATTCTATTTTATGACTCAAGTGTTTACAAGACAAATTTAGTTCAAATTAATTAGTTTTATAGGTGAGAAGTATATTCAGTCTGTTACTGTATTCCATGATATAATTTTTAAGGAATTAATCACTCATTTAAACTTCACTGCTTCCAACCTGAATAAAACCATTGAGGCTGTCACTGATAGTAATTCTGACTGAATTTACAATTGACCAGGATAATCCTTCTTTGAAATACATATTTTGAATTATCTAGATTGATGAAACCCAAGTGAAATCAATGGATGGAATTAAAGATATTACTCATGTATTACCCAAGCTGCTTAAGACCAATGAAACTGTAACTTTTGGCTAGAATACTGTTCATGCCCACATTTTAATTGTAACTGCATCTGACAATCTTTCTACTGCTATTCTTCCTATTAATTCCTACTTTCTTCCTATTCTACATTGTTCTCTTCTTACTCCTAATACTACTACTGATGCTCTTCATTTTAATACTATTGTTGCTGTTAGTTTTAATACAACTAACATATGTCACTTCATTCTTGACATCTGTATCTATGTAGATTATATTAAAGTTTGGTTTGATTATTACTTGCTGACTGGTTTTTGATTATTTATATTAACCAATATAAGGACAAAGTTCATTCTCTTAACTGATATTTGGCAGAATCCCTTATCATATTGGAATAATCTATTTTTCTAGAGTTTTATTTATTTATTTTGTCTACTTCTTTAGAAGTATTGGTATTAGATGAGAACAGATACATTCTCAATTAAGAAGACTATGTATAGATTGTAATTTAATTAGGATCAATATCATGTGGTGGAGAGGACAACATGATGATTAAAATATTCAAAATTTAATTATTTTGTTTAGAAATATGTTATTCATAATCAAAACATAATTAGTACCCAAGATTAAAACAGGAACTATATAAAAAGAAAAGTATAATACAACAAATAAAATGTAAGCAGTAAAGACTGGGCGTATGAGATTTCAGAAGATAGGGTGAACTCTACCAGATATTGGGTAGAGGCCATTCATGTTAAGTGAAGAAGTTGTCCACATTTTTACCCATGTACTGACACTTTCTTTAACACCAATTTTAAAAATGGTGAACTAATCAATCTAGTGGAGGAAATCTCAAGGCAAAACAGCATTCATGAGTTGGCATGAATATTGCTGGTGTTTTGTTATTTTTTTTTTATTAGTTGCTCATGACAATACAATGATCTTGACATATCATACATTTGAATCAAATGGGGTATGAATTCTCATTTTTCCAAGTGTACAAGTTGCAGAATCACCAATGTGATTTTGCTGGTGGTTTTTAGCCAAGATTATTGTGAAAATCAAAAGCAGAAAGTACAGCATAAAGATTTCAAAAACCTGCAATTTGGCAAAAAATATCCATGTAAAACTGGGGCCAAGGAAAGCATTGTAGCTGAAAATACTAAATCCATTAAAGAAATCCTAAGTACTTTACACAGAAACAATAGAAAAAAATGATTTGAAGGCATCTCTGTAATCTGCAAGATTACACCAATTTCAGGCTCAAGGGTGTAAAAGAAAAAAAAATCCTTTGAGAACATGTGGGGCAATCCTGCTTGCATAGCATCCTAGGAAGTTGTTTCACCATGCTAAGCCATGTAGAGACTCAGGGACCAGCACCCTCCTAGCCTTAGGAGACCTAGTAACTTCTCAAGAAGGTGTCAGATATTGGCATTAGCTATGTTGTGCTTGCTCTATAGGAATGCAGTATACTGGAGTTAGGGGATCATGGCAGCTTTCACCAAGATTACAGAAGAAAGCCTGGGAGAGCAGGCAAAGAGTACCAGTATCATAATCCCTTCAGGCAGCCCCTGAGAGGGAGATGCAGGAATATGTAGGAAGGAAGCCAGAGTTGTAATGGAGACACCCAAGATTAAAAGATCAGCAATGTGGAATGTCTGCCATGGAAATGTGCAGAAATCAAGCAGAAACAAGATAAGAAAGAGGCCATCTGGGTTGCAATCATCAAAGCCATGGAATGGAGCTACATAAAACTTTGGAGAGAACATCACAATCCTATGTGCCCAGATTCTGGATGTAATGCTACAGTACTTGCTCGTTTAGCTGCATTTTGGTCTTGTGTTCATTCCATTCCTTTTTTCTATGTCCTTATTTCTCCCTTCCGAAATGGAAATGTTTTCTGTGCCAGTATATATTTAATGTATGTCACTTGCTTTTGATCTTTATAGGGCTAACAGTCAAAAATTTGCCTTGAGTCTTAGATAAGATTATGGACTTGGACTTTTGGGTAATGTTGGAATTGTTAGGACTATGGGGAGGGACTACTGGAAAGAAACTAAATATATTTGGCATTGAGAGCTGGGCATGAGCTCTTAGGGGTTAGGGGTATAAGGTTATGATTTGGATATGAGGTGTCCCCCAATAGCTAATGTATGAAATAACACAATAATATTTATAAGAAAATGATCAGATTATAAAAGTTGTAGCATTATCAGAGGATTGCATTTGAATGGTTTAAATGGCTGTTGACTTTTGGAAGGTAGGGTGTGTCTTTACTGGAGGCATGTCTTTGGGATTTATATTTTTTCCCTGGTGAAGGTGAAGCTCTCTTTGCTTCCTGGCTGTCATGAACTGAGCCCCCTTCTGCCATAATGATCTGTATCGCCTCAGGCTTACAGCTATGTATGGAGTTGGCTGACCATGGAATGAACCTCTGAATCTGAGAGCCAAAATAAACTTTTTTTTTAAAAAAAATTCTTCTTGTCAGAGTGATGTAAAGCTGGCCAATACAATGCTTATTCTTAATAAAAAAGAATATTGAGATAGTGCGTGAAAATAATATCATAAGGATAATCAAGTAAATTATGGGTACTTGAAATCTTTGTTTTTAACCTAATATATGGTATATTATGTGCAGAACAAAACAATATTATATTTTTCATATGTTTGTTAAGGGAAATTTCCTATTGGCAAAGCAGTCACAGAAATCTTTTGACCAATACAATGTTTATTCTTTGTATGATACCTCCTTCAAAGAGATCTTTCCTGTTGGATCTTGATAAAAGAACACCTTCATTCCCATTATTCTGTCTTATGTTCTACTGTCATGTTCTTTGAGTTTGTACCACAATTGTTATTTTTATTTATTTATTTCTTGTTTGAGACCGTTTTCTTTTTTTCTTTTGCTTAATTTTTATTATCTATGCCTCACCGGATTACTGTTTTTGGCAAGAGCCCTGTAACATGTGAACTCTGTTCGTGCTGCATTCTAACTATTAGAACTGTGTCTTCAGTAACAGACATTCACTAAATACTGTGGAGTGAATGACTGAACAGGTGCCTTATTTGAAAGTTTGAGAAGCAACAACCCTGAGGCAGCTTTCTACCAATTAATCCAAGAATCAGATTTATAATGTGGTATAGATTTTCTTGGTTCACATGTAGTTCTTAGTGTCTTCTTTGTCCTTCAGAGGTCTTGTTTAAAGAGAATATGTGGGGTTTCTATTAATCATGACATTATACAATGAACCAAATGTGGTAAAATAAACTGAAATTTAGTCTAAACTGAAATAATATAATTAAAACCAGTAGTATATTGAAAATTACTTTTGAAGATTGGAAGATATACATAAGCATTTTTTTTTAAAAAAACTTAATCTCCAATATAATAAATGAAACATCAAAACATGGCTTTTTGGTAGCAATTGACACTATCAATTAGAGCATCTACTCAAGGAACAAATAGGTTTATACATACCTTGAAGAATGATGTTGAGGAACAGGCAGCAATTGTTTGCCTCTCTGGTCTTTAGAGATTATTTTTGTATTTTTTATTATTTTTTAAATTCTGTATATCAAGGACCACATATGTACATTAATAGACATGGGAAAGTATCATGCATAAGTGTCCTCCTTGTTACAAGGTAGGAGGTTGAATGTGTGAGTAATAAAGCAATCCTGCTGGGAGGATCTGTTGAGAGGATGATATCCTCAAATGTCATTTGATAGCCCAACTGGAAAGTCACTGCAGATCAGGCTAAGCTATAAAGCAAATCTCAGCCCCAAGGTTTGAGAAAGTAGATAAATTAAAAAAAAAATAATATGACTCCCCACAAAAACAAACAGAAGGCATAGTGTCCATGAAAAAAAAAGTAATTTCAAATATTAACTCTTAAATTTGAGAAAAGAATGTAGATTTTTATAGGATATTGATATAGTAGGGGCTGGGGTTGTGGCTCAGCGGTAAAGCACTTGCCTGGTATGTGTGAGGCCCTGGGTTTGACTCTCAGCACCACATAATAAATAAAGAAATAATATAAAACTATTGTGTTCATCTTTAAAAAAGAAAAAAAAAATATTGAGATAGTAAAAATAATATTATAAGGATAATCAAATAAATTATGGGTACCTGAAATCTTTGTTTTTAAATTAGTGCAGTATATTACATGCAAAACAAAACTGTATCATATTTCTCATATGTTCATTAAGGAAAATTTCTCATTGGCAAAGCAGTCACGGAAATTTTTTGAGGAAATATTTGTATCAATTTGTTATTGCTGCCATAACACATTTCCAAAAATTCAGTTACCTGAACCAGCACAAATTTATGATTTTGTTGCTTTGGAGATCAGAAGTCTAAAGGATGGATCCGCAAGGCTCCATTCCTTCTGGAGCATTGGTAGGTGAAGTTGCTGCCTTCCTTTATCTACCTCTAGAGGTCGCTTGTATTCCTGGATCTGTGATTCATTCCTCTACCCTCAAAACTAGCTTTTTCTTCCCTCTGGCATCTGCTTCCATTTCCTTACCTTCTCTCTCTGTCTCAATAAGAATCATTGTGAATTTAAATTTGGCCAGAGGCTGCCTCCATACCATGAATCTATACATACTGGACTGCAGCCTAATTTAGAAATATAGCTAATAACTGAGCTGGGGATAATCATCAACAGGTGGTTTTCTTCCAATCACAGAGAGCCAAAAAACATATTACACTGTATAAAAATAATGCAGATAACTCACATCATGACCAAATGAAGCAAATCCTTAGCCACAGACAATCAGGCAATCTATCTACTTAGTTTCTGTGTCTGGCCTATAAAAGTTCACTGATCAAATTGCTCTGTGGAGCAGAAAGCTGACCTCTTACTTCAGGATTGATATTTTACTCAAATGATTTCTGCTAAATTGAATTTGTCAAATATTTTTTTTTAAATACTCTGATTACCTCAGACCTATATGTGTTACTAAGATTATCTCCCCATTTTAAGATATTTAATTTAATCACATCTGGACAGATCCTTGTACTACATAAAATAACATATTCACTGGTTGTAAGAATTTGCATGTGGGCATCCTTTGAGAGTTCTTACTCAGTCTACCATGATATATAAGCTGAAATCTGACGGAGGAAAAAAAGGAACCAGCCATGCGAAAACAGGAAAGACCTTGTTATAGTTTGGATTCCCTGGAAAAGAGATCTTCAGTTTGAGACTAGAAGGCAGGTCATTATGGGGAAGGTGATAACAAGAAGTTAAAGTGAGAGGAGAGAGAAAAAAAAAAACTTGATAAAGTGAAGGGTGAATAACCAGTAAAAAGTGTGTTACTGAACAAATATCAAGGTAAAAACTGACAATCTGGCTGAGGAATTTTGGGGTAGGAGTGTAGTAGGTTTCCAACAGGACACAGAGGCTTGGTTTAGTATGCTGATATGTTTTGGGGCTAACCAAACTTCCAAATTTCCGTAAACAGGCATTAGGTATAGCAGGAGACAACACAGAAGATGGGAAAGAATGCCTGATGTGGGGGCTGTTGGTTCTTCATATCTGTATTATGACCTCACAAGAGGTTTACTGTACCTATTTTGAAAAAATAACATCAGATATAGATGGCTAAGATAAAAATAACAATAACAGAATAATAACAATATTATTATTAATGATTAATTTTGTTAACAATAAAAAATATAAAGAAACAGAATGAAAACAGTTCTAGTTCTTGCAATATAGTATAATACTTGAAAATACATTGTTGAGTAGAATGAATCTGACCTAACATTCATAACTACATGTATGAATATAACCCAGTGAATCTCACCATCATGTACATCAACCAGACACTAAATATAGGGAAAAAATAACTAAAAAGTGAATAGATGAAATATCAGTAGAGTAGAGGTAAAGGAACAGATAATGGAAAGGAAATACTGTGTATGAAATTAGAGCAAATTATGTTCCCTGTTTTTATAATTATGTCAAAATGTATTCTAATGTTATGTGTAACTAAAAAAGAATAATATAAAAGGAAAATACATTGTTAAAAACAGAATAATAAAATGTTATAACGTGTTGCTGGTTGGAGCAAATGTTCAATATTGAAGAAAAAAAGAGCTAACATTGCATTGAGTTTAGTCTAAAATAGCTAGTCCTGCAGTGTATGATGAGTTGCAGATCTACATTACCGGCAAAAGACTTCAGAGATTCAGAAGAAGAAAAGTTTTCTAAGAAAGAGAAAAAAAGTATAAGCAAATAAAAATGTACAAACATGTATGTTAATCCATGATTTGCAATATTCTGTATGGGTAATATTATTTTGATTTTAAGGATGAAAGATATCCTAAATAGCTTGTCAATTGTAATTACTTGGTTCATTTATTCAATCATTCAAAATATTCATTAGATAGATGTTTAGCCTATGTTAGGCACTATTTCAGACAACGGTGTTCCAGCATTGAGTGGGAATAGTGAAAATGTGTAGCCCTGATACGTTTCCATACTTACATTACTAATACAATTAAAAAAAAATATCTCTGCATGTATTATAAAATATATCTATACATAACCCTTATAAATAATGAATATGATAAAGTAAGATTAATGACATAATCAAAGCATAATTTTATATTAGTTTCCCCTCACCCTTTGGAAATATGTTCAGTATAAAATGTTTCCTTTTTTTATATGGATAAAACTCTCTCAGGTATATGACAGATTTTGGTAGTTTTCTAAATAAACACATTGGGAGCTTCTCAGATTATAAACAAAATTTCATTTTTGTATTCAACATTTCTATCTTATTCAGTTGCAAATTTTTCCTCACCTGTAGAAATCACATTTAACCTCAGAACTGTACCAATATATCAGTGGGTACTGTATATCTTGCCTCTTCTGTAAATAAGGATTTGGGCAGTTTGAATCACACTCATTAACAAGGCCCAATCCTTTTATTTATTTATTTATTTATTTTTTAATTTTTTTTATTGGTTGTTCAAAACATTATAAAGCTCTTGACATATCATATTTCATACATTAGATTCAAGTTGGTTATGAACTCCCAATTTTACCCCAAATACAGATTGCAGAATCACATCGGTTACACATCCACATTTTTACATAATGCCCTATTAGTAACTGTTGTATTCTGCTACCTTTCCTATCCTCTACCATCCCCCCTCCCTCCCCTCCCATCTTCTCTCTCTACCCCATCCACTGTAATTCATATCTCTCCTTGTTTATTTTCCCATTCCCCTCACAACCTCTTATATGTAATTTTGTATAACAATGAGGGTCTCCCTCCATTACCATGCAATTTCCCTTTTCTCTCCCTTTCCATCCCACCTCATGTATCTGTTTAATGTTAATCTTTTCTTCCTGCTCTTCCTCCCTGCTCTGTTCTTAGTTGCTCTCATTATATCAAAGAAGACATTTGGTATTTGTTTTTTAGGGATTGGCTAGCTTCACTAAGCATAATCTGCTCTAGTGCCATCCATTTCCCTGCAAATTCTATGATTTTGTCATTTTTTAGTGCTGCGTAATACTCCATGGTATATAAATGCCACATTTTTTTTATCCATTCATCTATTGAAGGGCATCTGGGTTGGTTCCACAGTCTAGCAATTGTGAATTGTGCTGCTATGAACATCGATGTAGCAGTATCCCTGTAGTACGCTCTTTTAAGGTCTTCAGGGAAAAGTCCAAGAAGGGCAATAGCTGGGTCAAATGGTGGTTCCATTCCCAGCTTTCCCAGGAGTCTCCATACTGTTTTCCAGATTGGCCGCACCAGTTTGCAGTCTAATCCACAAAGCTACAACTATCTTATATTTGATAAAGGAGCTAAAAGCATGCAATGGAGGGAGGATAGCATCTTCAACAAATGGTGCTGGGAAAACTGGAAATCCATATGCAACAAAATGAAACTGAATCCCCTCCTCTCGCCATGCACAAAAGTTAACTCAAAGTGGATCAAGGAGCTAGATATCAAATCAGAGACTCTGCGTCTGATAGAAGAAAAAGTTGGCTCCGATCTACATATTGTAGGGTCGGGCTCCAAATTCCTTAATAGGACACCCATAGCACAAAAGTTGATAACAAAAATCAACAAATGGGACTTACTTAAACTGAAAAGTTTTCTCTCAGCAAGAGAAACAATAAAAGAGGTAAATAGGGAGCCTACATCATGGGAACAAATTTTTACTCCTCACACTTCAGATAGAGCCCTAATATCCAGAGTATACAAAGAACTCAAAAAATTAAACAATAAGAAAACAAATAACCCAATCAACAAATGGGCCAAAGACCTGAACAGACACTTCTCAGAGGAGGACATACAATCAATCAACAAGTACATGAAAAAATGCTCACCATCTCTAGCAGTCAGAGAAATGCAAATCAAAACCACCCTAAGATACCATCTCACTCCAGTAAGATTGGCAGCCATTATGAAGTCAAACAACAACAAGTGCTGGAGAGGATGTGGGGAAAAGGGTACTCTTGTACATTGCTGGTGGGACCCCAATCCTTTTAAACACATTGCTTCTCTCCTCTTTTATTCATTGGCAATAGTTTAGGACTCTCCCCGGTTTAAAACAGAGTGAAATAGAAACATCTAGCCTGCTAAGGACTGACCCCCACCCACACAAACACAGAGGTATAAACAGCTAGGCAGCTAAGCCTTCTTGACAAAACTATTTGGGACTTCACCTTTTTAATTGTTCAGTTGTCCTTCTCAGATATGTTTCAGAGCAGCTCCTGTAGAATTCTGATTGGTCTCTTTTCCTGTGGAAAAACTTAAAAAAAAAAGGAATTTAGTGGGGGAAACTATGACACATTGTATTGCAGTTATCCTTGAGGTCACAATTTATATATATAATATTTTTAAAACTAAAGTGTATCATCAAAAGGGTAATGGCACATTCTTCACCTGAAGCAAGAGTATGTTACAATAGTTATTAGCTTTTAGTTTTTATTATAACAATAAAATCAGACATGCAGTTGATACAGATGTTATGTGATAATAGATCCATCATCTGCATTTCAAACCTAGAACATGCAAATTTGAATCTAGTATTGTATTAATTAAAAGTACTGATAGGTCTTGCCAGAGTGCCTGCAAGGAGTCATGAATGAGAATGTTGAATGCATGCATTAAAAAAGAAACGTATTTTCATTGTGGCATATGTAATGATTGTATATTTCTGATTGTGCCCTTATGTTCCAAAGTTTTGCAGCCTTGAATTTCACATTAAATAAAAATATTCAACAAATGTTATGATACCTTAAAACAACCATGTTAGTACATTCTGTAAAGGGAAATAAAATTTATGGCAGATGTTGAACCTTTATTATTTTTCTGGCTAAAGGCAGAAAGTTTTGAAAAGTGAATCTAAATGTCCTCTTACTAAAAATAAAAGTACATGATGCAGGGAATATCTAAAGCCCCCCAAAGTTATAAAAAGATGCTGAAAATGGTCATCCACATGGTTTATTCAAATCAGCTTAAAGAGAATTGACCCCAAAAGATTTTGGCTTCAAGTGATCCCCCTCACTCTCAACATTTGTTTCCTCACTAGGACAAAGAGCAAATGCAATTCAACTGATAGCAACTGCTCTTTCTTCTTTCTAGTGGTGGCAGGAAATATTTAGAAATCTTGAGCCATTACCTACTCAGACTCTAGGCAAGTCATTCTTAACTTTCAATGCCCAATAAACCTTTTAAGGCCCTAGTAAATTACACCCATTCTCAATCTTCACCCCCTCCTTTAATTCACTGTTAAAATATCACTAAGTGGTTCTAAGATTTAGGAAAAGTTGAAAATATATTTATCAAAATAATATGGAAATTACACATACATACAATTTATATATATATTATAAAGACAACAATGTAAAGTATACCAAGGATAAGCCTCCAATTTTATATAAAAAAAATGTTAAATCTCATAATCCTGAAAAGTGGTTTAAATGATGATTTTAAATGAGTGTAAATTAAAAAGTAATAGGTTTCTATGTGATATGATGGCATATAATGAAAACTAATAATATTCTCTTTTATATGATCTGATTTTATATGATCATGATCAAGTTATTCTACATAGCAAAGACTTTCTATCTCATATATATATATATATATATATATATATATATATATGCAAATTCTGTTAAGTTGGCTAAGAGGATCCTGAATTTGAGAACAGAAAGGGAAGGGCTTTTCAGTAAAAGAAAGAAAAAAATATAATAAATAAATAAACAAGTGAACTATACATTCAGTCTTAAAATGTAATGCTATTTTAAGAGATTATTCAATTAAAAACTTCTATAATTGAAATAATTAGTTGAATATTGTGTTTGAATGTATATGTTATACATGTGTATGTTTGAAGCTAAATATGTTTTAGTGATTTTTAATAATTATACTATATACTTTCATTAATTATCACATTGTATTATAATCATAATTTATTTTCAGTGAATAAAATGGCTTTATACATAAGTATCATATAAAATCTATCAATTTCTACAATTGATGTAATGATAAATAAATACTGGTAATATACATTTTAAAGAATTTTGGTATTCTTAAAATAAGTAATCAAGTCATAGGTTTAACCTAAAATTAGTATAACATAGTGCTACCTTAATTTAGTTTTAGTGATTATGCAAAAATTAATTCATAAATTAGATAAATTATGTTCACATATATGAAGAATATTGTATTCTTATTTATTGCAAAATTTTAAAAACTTTGATTTTAAATTCATTTCAAAATACACATAATATATTTTTACATTACAATTTTAAATAATAATTACTATGACACATTTAATTTTTACTTATGGCATTATCTGCAATTTAAACTTTTTTCTAATTATGATGAGGACTTTTTTTCTATTAGTAGATCAACAACTATTTCTAAAAAAAAACTAATGTCATTTTCAATGTATTTACTATGGCAACAAACTAGTTATTATTTTTGTGTGATTTATTTTCAGCTGATATATAATTATTTCTAAAATAAGTATATATATATGCTCTTAACCTTTACTTTTCAAATTTGAAATTTTAAAGGATAATAGATCTAAATCACAGAGCATAAAAATCCTTGAAACCCTTTCTTTACTTTCAATAATTCCTAGTATTCTCAATAACAAAAATATTATAATAAAATGTATTTACTAGAAGTAAAACAGGAAAATATCTAAAATACACTTTCCCTTTCTTACCACTTGTCCCTTGGTAGCTGAGAGAGGACATGTCTATGATGGCTAGACACCACAGTTTCTTTAATGCTCAAAGTAGTAAATGGTTCCAAATTATATTTTCAGTTTAGCCAATACCATTGATTCTTTGCTGGGACTCCAGAGGTATTTGTCTTGGTGTTTGTTCCTATAATCATCACATAACCACACAGTGCCTCTTTCCAGTCTGGATGTTAAGGTGACATGAATTAGCTGCTCTATTTCTTATCTTCCAACAGTACGACAGTCTGAGTTTACAGAGTCATTGTAAATGCCAAGGGCAGAGTTGTGGGAGCACTAAAATTGTTATTCCATGCTGGTGAAGCAAAGTCATAGTTGTAGCTCGATGGCTGGTTAGTCCCAATTCCTCAAATTGAAAAATCATGGAGATAAAATTTCTTTTGCTAAGTGAGTGCTTTTTATAAAATAACTTAGTTTTATGATCATTTAATATTATGGAATACAATTCAAAACTGCTAAAGTTTAGCAATAGGAAAAAAGTAAAAAACATAAATAGAAAAACAAATTGTTTACTCTTTATTGTAGTATATTCATATTAATATTAAGAAATGTGGATGTAAAAGTGCTAGCTAGTTTAGCAGGGTGTGAATGAAAGAGTGGAGAAAGAGAAATCAATTTTCAAAACCAAGTGTATTTTGAAAAAGTGAAAGCACAAAGATGTTTCTTTAAAAGTAGTAATGTATTTATGAATGATTTAAGTAGAGGTAAAATACCTCTGGAAGAATAGCAACAGAATTCTGGAAAAAAGAAGGAAGAGGAGGAAGAGAAGGAAGGAAGGAAGGAAGGAAGAAGGAAGGAGGAAAGGAAGGAAACAAAGAAGACATCAGAAGATGAAAGAGCTCACATGTTCATTGATGTGGAGAATTGATATTGTTAAAACAATCATAGTACAAAAATGAAATCTAGAGTTTCAAAGCAATCCACGTTAAAATACCAATAATATTTTTCTCAGAACTAGAAAAACATACCTAAAATTTATATGGAAAAGTAAAAAAGCTCAATGCTCTGAATAATTCTCAGAAAAAGGGTGTAAACCTGGAGGCATCTCAATACCTGACTTTAAAGTATACTACAGAGTCATGGTAACAAAAACATCTTGGAACTGGAATAAAATTAGACATATAGCCAATGGAACATAATAGAAGATAAAGAAATAAATCCACACCAGTTGTCTGAATCTTCACAAAGGCACCAGTGCCTCAGGATGCTGAGATAATAGTATCACAAGTTCAAAACCAACCTCAGCAACTTATGAGGTCCTAAGGAACTTAGATGAACCCTGTTAAAAAATAAAACATTAAAAAGGGCTGGGGCTCAGTGAAAAACTGCTTCTGGGTTCAATCATTAGTACCACAAAACTAAAAGAAACAAACAAACAACAACAACAACAAAAAAAACACAAGGCACCAAAAACATGCTGGGAAAAAAATAGTCCATTTAACAAATAATGTTGGGAAAAATGAATATTCACATATTAAATATCAAATCTTATCCCTGTCTTTCACTCTGCAGAAAAGTTAAATCATGGACACATGCCTGTAATCTCAGCATCTGGAGAGGATGGGGCAGGAGGATCTCAAGTTCAAAGCCAGACTCAGCAAAAGTGAGGTACTAAGCAACCCAGTGTGACTCTGTCTCTAAATAAAATACAAAATAGGGCTGGGGATGTAGCTCAGTGGTCGAGTGCCCCTGAGTTCAATCCCCAGTACCAAAAAAAAAAAAAAAAGAGAGAAAAAAGAAAAGAAAAAATTTACTCAAAATGGATCCAAGACCTAGGAATAAGACCAAAATGTTTGCAACTACTAGAGGAGAATATTGGGGAACATTCCAACATAATAGGCACAGGCAGCAAAACTTCCTCTATAGGACTCCTGTACCTCAGGAAATAACACCAACAATCTATAAATACAATGGCATCAAACTAAAATGCTTCTTTACAAAAAAGGAAACAACCATGAAGAGAGAACCTAGAGAGTGGGAGAAAGTTTTTGCCATCTTCTCTTCCAAAAAAAGGATTAATACTTACAATATAAAAAGAACTCTAAAGACTCAACACCAAAACAATAATAATGGTGATGATAATATTAATAATGATCCAATCAAATAATAGGCAAATGAACTAAACAAACACTTCCTAAAAAAAGGAGAAATAAACAACAAACTAAGAAAAAAATGTTTAACATCTCCAGTCATCCCAGAAATGCAAATCCAAACTACAATGAGATTTCATCTCATTTCAGTCAGAATGGCAATGATCAAAAACACAAGTAATAATAAATGCTGGGAGAATGTGGAGGAAGACTTACACACTCTAGGTAGAAATGAAACTAAGTGCAGTCACTTTGGAAATCAGTATGGAGGTTACGCCCAAAACCAAAACTGGAGTAACCAACAGTGGATAGATACCTCTCCTTATTATCTGTCCAAAATAATTAAAATAGCATTGTCTAGATATAATACATTCTCTAGAATTGTGCTTATAGTGAGCAGCACAATTCACAATAGGAAAGTTATGAAACCATCCTAGTGATTCACCAACAAATGAACAGGTAAATAAAATATAGTATATATGTACAATGGAATTTTATTCAGACAATGAAGAAGAAATAAATTATGATATTGGCAAGAAAATGGAATAGAAGAGGAGAACATTATATTAATGAAAATTAAATGAGATTGAGAAAGATAACTGCTTCCACAACTGCTATTTTAAGAAAGAAAAAAATCAATTTTTGTGTCAAATTTAGGACTAGGATTTGACGTCTCCACAATAGGCAGAACAATAGGAGCAAAACCCACAGAAGACTGAATAGTCATTTTAAGTTATTAACTAACTGATTAGTTGACTAAGATACAAGTTAAAGAAGGGTTTGTGCACATTTTTTATATTTATATTTATTATTCATATTTTTATACTATCCTTGGACTATCTTACCCTATGGTTGTAAAGCTTACTATGTGAGTTTAAATTTGTATTATCATGTTGTTGGTAAATGGTTTTCAATCTCACTATAGTCTATGTAATATACCTGAAGCAAAAGTTTACCCTCTGGAAGTATATGTAGATGTATTTAAAGTGACAGTTTATGTCCATAGCCTGTATTATGCAAATTTACAAGGCAGAAACAAATACTTTGAACATTAAGTGATCAACATTTTAAGAAATCTCCATGATACTTTTATATAAACTTTAAGTCAGACAAGAAGAAAATAGTGTTTCTTTGTAGAGACACATGAACTTAATAGTATCATTGCATTTTACTTTTCTGCTCTAAAAAGTTTGCTAGGTTGACTACAGTTAACATCTTAAACAAGTTCAAAAGGGATATAAGATCTCAAAGAAAATCCTCAAGTTCTATAAAACTTTCATGACCTTGGCCACCTGTCAGTAGCAGGAGAGCCTTGCCTAAAGAAAGAGTATCAACATTAAAGGACTATCCAAAGCTAAACAATATTTAAATTATTCTTAGAACCCATTGGCAATTATAGATAATGGATTTCAACATATTCTGAAATTGCATTACTTTCATGTAATTTAACTACACTGCAAATATTGAGCACTTTTTCTCTGTATTTTGAAATTGAGTTAGGCTTTAATAAGGTTTCTCCATGAACCTCCTGTGTTGGATCTTTCTGATTGTTACCAAACCTTTGTATTTATAGTTATGAAAGAGAAATGTTTTTTTTCTTTTTGTTGGAGGGGGCTTGCTATTCTACTCAACACACTATACTCACTGATATTTCTGTATAGGCATCTCTGAGAAAGCACAGTATAAGCCCAAGGAGTTGTATAAGGATTGTCTGGGAAAGAGACAAGATTTGGCCCAAAATTTAGAAGAGGGCAATCTCTGGAAAGTATACAGAGACTGTAAGACCAAAGAGATTTCTCATAAAAATGAGATACAACTAGTAAAATCAGATAGTCTCCAACAAGTAGTAGTAAAAACTGTTATATCACTCATCGTAGTAGGGAAAAATTGGCAAATTCTTCCAGAATAAGAGAAAAATGCCTATCTTATATGTCACTGGTAACCCACATTATCCTCAAAAATCAATAATTTAGGACATCAATTAGGATCTACAAAAAGATACATCTATGGTCTGGTTTAGAAGTTATTTAAGAAAGGAGAACATTTGGCTCCAAATTAAATGACCCTTCAAATAATTTCAGGTAGACTAGAAAAAGTAGTTATCCAAAGGGCTACAAAAAATATGATAATAGCGGCTGAGGTTATGGCTCAGTGGTAGAGCACTTGCCTAGCATATGCAAGGCACTGGGTTCAATTCTCAGCCCCACATAAAAATAAATGAATAAAATAAAGATCCATCAACATCTTAAAAATATATTAAAAAAATGAAAATAATCCACCAAATATCAGGATGAGTTGTAAGTTCCCTGTCATCATGGTGTTGAAGAAAATGTTAAATTTGCCTTCTTTCTTGAAATACACTGTTTGTTTTCTACTATTAGAAACAGCCACTTTACAACATGCATCATGGATATTGTTTGAATTTCTCTGCCAAGAGTTCATGTGTTGAAGCTTGGTTCTCAATGTGGCTATGTTAAGAGATCCCTGGGGAAGCTGCCTTCAGAAGGGATGAATGAAGTTCTTGTGAAACTCCTGAGCACTCAGGAGAGCAAGTTGTTACAAGAATAAGCCAAATATCAGAATCTCTCTTTGGTTTCCTGTTTTGAAATGTGATAATTTTTCTTCCACATATCCAACTATCATGATGCCATCCACTCACTGTTAGGCTCTTACCATAGACCAACCAAATAAGGTTGTTCAGTCTTCAACAGTTCACCCTCTGAAACTGAGCAAAATAAAACTCCTTTATAAAGTTAGTTTACCTCATGTATTTCATTATAGGATGAAAATGAACTAATATAACTAAAAGCTCTAATATTATATATGTTTAACTTTAGAGACTGTTATAATACCTTGTCTTTTATTTTCTTCTGGATTTTGACTTTATTTTCTTTATGGGTTTCACAGAATAGACTCTCCTTTTAAGGAATGGTGATGACTGTTCCATTTACTGAGAAATATCACACTAATTGTCTTAGTCCATTTTATGCTGCTAAAAGAGACTACAAGTGTCTTGTTAGCTTTCGCATCACCATGGCCAAAATACTTGACAATGAGAGAGGAAAAGTTTATTTGAAGATCAGAGCTTTAGAGGTCTCAAGTCTATAGATGGCTGACTCCATTGCTCTGTGCCCAAGGTGTGGTCCATCATGGGGCAAGGGCCCAGCAGAGGAAAGATGGTCAATTCATGGTGGGATCAGTAAATAGAGAAAGAGTGAAAGAAAAGGGGCTACATAAAAAAATATTTTTTCCATGTCACACCCCCAGTGAGACACCTCCCCTGGAAAAATTCCAATTAGAATGGACTGATTATGTTATAGTTCTTACAATTCAATCATTTTACCTCTGAAAATTTCTGCATTAACAGGAGCATTCTAGGGCATGCCTTACATCCAAAATATAACAACAACTGATTGGGTAAGTTTATAAGCTATATATGTTTTTGACTCACAATTTGGGACAATGGGATGTCTAAGAGCATGACCCTGACATCTGGTAAGGACCTTCATGCTGTATTATAACATAATGGAAGGGCAAGCAAGCACACACAAGACAGAGTGGTGAACTTCAGTTTATCAGAAGCCTTCTCTAGTGATAATGGTATTAATTAATTAACAAGAGAAGAGCCATCAAGGCCTAATTACCTCTAAGGGCCCTACCACTTAATACTATTACAATTACATGAATTCTGGAGGGAACTTTAAAACACAACATCAGTCTTAGAATCTATTCGAAGTAGATGTTTAATATGCCATCAACTGAAACAGATGGGTGCAATGGCCCATGCCTGCAATCCCAGAGATTTGGGAGGCTAAAGCAGGAGAATTACAAGTTTGAGGTTAGCCTCAGCAACTTAGTAAGACTACCTCAGCAACTTAGTGAGAACCTGCTCCCCCACTACCAAAAAAGAAAAAGAAAAGAAAAGAAAAAAAAAAGAATCGGGGACATCGGTCAGCGGTATTGTTTCCCTGGGACAATTCCATACACAAACATGAATTGAGAAATGCATATAGTGTCTTATTATCAATGTGTACCTATATCCTGCCTATTAACCACTTCATTGTCTAAAATCTGAACAACTATTCTTTATATCTTTTGGAAGAACACAGAAAGTTATCTCACAAAACATGGAGGAAAGATCTTTATTGTGTCTTTTTGACCACCCTTACTATACAGTCAAACTGTAAGGCATATCACTGGGCTCACATACTGGCCTGACAAAGAATATGATACTTATGCATCTAAATATCTTTATGGCTTATTAACATGATGAAAAATATTATGCAAAAATGGACAATTTAGTTATTATCCCATATCTATTTCTGAATGCTTTTCATTTTAAATTTGTGAAATGTTCTCTTGATGTGAGTTTGCTTGGCTCCACGTTTAGAAGTGAAGAGCAGAATTCTGAAGGTAATCCTCTTCTTAACTGTGCAACAGAACTTGTCCTTAATGACAAGCATTTAATCTGAAGTTCAAAATTCTGCTTTTTTGTTGTTTTGATTTTCTCCCGCTTCTCTTCATTTTTCTCTCCATGTTGACATTATAACATCATATAGCTGTATCTGGGCTTTAGGCAACATCTTTTCTAATTTAAACCACCTGAGACAAATGTGATTGGGTCTAAATCTTACCTCTTCTCCCCTTGCTGCAGAGTCGAGCATTAATATACCATTATCCTTATCTTTGTCTTACCAGCATTTTTTCTTTCTCCTCTGCATTTCCTGGCAGCAAACCCTGTTTGATAGCGTTACCTCTCAAATTTTTCAGCAATCACTTCCAGTCATTACTGTGTGCTATTTTCAGTAACATGACAATATTTCTTTATACATTGATTTCTTTAATAATTTGAAACATAAATTGTCCAAAAAAAAAAAAAAAAAAAAACGGCACTGCTCATCTTCCAGGAACACTGGAAACTCAGTAGTGATTCTTCTAGGTCATGAACTCCCACTCTGACACAATTATGTCCTACACTGTTATGTCTACCTCACAGAATCCCATGCCATTTTAATATGAGGTGAGTTGGAGAAAATTGCTCAGAATTCTGTGAAACAGACTGCAGGTCTCCTCTGCTCCTGATTCACAAACTTCTTTAAGGGTTATCTAATATTTTTATGGATTTAACCTCAAGATTGGGGCAAGAAATGTATTAAGGTTTGACAGTGGTCTTTACAGATCTTTTCCACAGTCTCTGTCAATTTTTTCAGGTCTCAAAACTTGGAAGCTTTTTATATAGTTGTAAATATGTGATTGTGGTTTTCTTGGTTATTTTTCCATCTTTCTTTGTGCTGGTGAGTGCATGTACAGTGGACATGTTAATAGAGAATGGGAAGTGAAACCAATTCTGCCAAATTCTGCTTTCTCCTATGTTTATGTTTAGCATATATTATACTTAGATCATAGCCAGATTTGTTTGTGTATGAACTTTAAGAGCAAAACAAAACTAACATTTTATTTTACTTTTTCCTGGCAGTTGGATCCAGACATATTTCAATGAAATATATATATATATATATATATATATATATATATATATATATATATATATCTTTACCTTTACCTTAGCCAATGTTTGATGAAACTACATCACTTCAACATATGCAGAGAAAAATGTTTACTGTCTAAATCAATATCTATAGACCTATGTCAATTATTTAATAACACCAAAATTTCTGGGATCTAACACACCATCTATACATATCTTTGCATCAAGTGTCCTGTGTGTATGTGTTTCAGTACCCTAGTATATAGATAGTAATTAGTATTTTCTTTTAATTTTTTATTGTTGGTTGTTCAAAACATTACATAGTTCTTGATATACCATATTTCACACTTTGATTCAAGCGGGTTATGAACTGTGTGTATGTGTTTCAGTACCCTAGTATATAGATAGTAATTAGTATTTTTGTGTGTCTTTGTGTTGCATGTAGAAATATTTTGTAGTTGTCTTAGCACACACACATACATGTGAATACACTGTGTATAGAGCAATGTTACTCAAATTGTTTATGTAATTACATCTTGTGAAATTTTAACAAGTTGTAAGAATTTAGGATTATTGTTTCTAATTACTAAAGAAACTAATGTATTAACAAAATTATTATAGTTAAATAACATTCCATAGCAATGTCTCTCAGCTTCTACATCTGTATATGTATACTGAGCTTTTCATTTAGTGAATTGATAATATTTACTTATACATGTTTTGATATATGTCTACATTTTAAAATAACTAAATCAAACTAATTAGTATATCTGTAACCTCATGAAGCTATCATTTTTTTGTGTGTGTTAATGACATTAAAAATATTTCTTAGCAATTTTCAGATATACAATATATTAATTATAGTCACCATGCTATAAAATATATCTCCAGAACTTAATCCTCCTATATAGCTGACATGTTGTGCCCCTTGATGGACATCTGTTCCAAAACTCATGAGTGGATGTCTGCAACTACATAGAATAGGGGACCCTATGCATTAATGATTTTTCCATCTTAACTAAAAACTTTCCATGCCCTAGGGCCATAAAATCACAGCTAGAGAGAAAAAAAAAAGTACTGATTTCATTTTCTTTCTTCATAATTTGACAGAATATCCTTTGTTTTCATAGATCTTAGTAGCTTCAGCACATGATACTTTATTGTCTTATTAAGTCAAGAACTTATACCTTTCCATTTAAAAAAGGCACTTTATGATTTCTCTTTTCCATATACAAATTTCCAGAATCACTATTTTTTATGCTATGTGTCCACTATTAAACAAAATAAGGATTACTGGAACAAAAGCACTGTGAAATCACAATAATCAATGTGATAAGAGAAATGGATATATAATCTAAGAGAAAATGTATATGATCTATTTTTTTAAAGAATCTCAATTTTGTGAGGATCTAAATATGTATATAATTAATGAAAGGTTTAGGCCATACAGCCAAGACATTTAAATATTTTAAATTATATTATTATATTATTATTATATAAAAAGACCTTAAGGTACATTTTATGTGTCTTGAAATTGTACTAGTTTGGGAATCATTTAATATAGCACAATAACATTGGTAAATTAAAACATTGTACTTAAAAGAAGAAGAATAGAGTTCTATTCCACTGTATTTTAACCCAGTCTCCTCATTCATCTTACCTTTTTTCATCTACAGTTTCTCCTAATTCCACAATCAGCAGGAACAACTTTTTAACTGGCAAGATCATATCCTTCCTACACTTTGGTCAAAAGAAAGCAGAAAATAAGTGATCCCTGGATATTATTTTTAGTCATGCACCTTTTCTCTGATCTCTTTTGAACCAACTTTGTATGTCTTCAACAAGAGCAAAAACAAAATTACAAACAACAATACCAAAAACAAAAAACCAGATCTTTGCTCTATCTCTAATCCGTTTCTTTCTTTTTTTCCTTTTTTTATGTTTATAAAGATTTGTTTTCAATTGTAGATATATTTGCTCCAAGTCAGGAAACTGTATAAAGGCCCTTAAGAGCTTATATTTGTTTCAGCAAAATAAATGCATAGAAAACTACAAGTCATTGGGTGTTAATAGATGTAAGATAAGTTTCCAAGTTTAAGTATTGCCAACTCTGCATGTAATTCATATTAACACTTAGATTTAATGTGAATATGAATATCTAATATTAACAATTAGATTTAGGCTAATACTTTTGGTGGTATAAGACATGCCATGTCAGTAACTGAGAAGCCCCAGAAATAAAGACATTGGACACTGAAACTAGAATGCATCCACGTATCCAGAGGATTTCCACCACCATATTTGCTATTGGACAATAGTGAAATTTTCATTTTTTTAAATTTTTTTTTTCTTTTGATACCAGGAAGGGTGATTAACCACTGAGCAATATCCCCAGCCATTTTTATTTTTCATTTTGAGCCAGATTCCAATAAATTGCTTAGGGCCTCACCCTCATTAAATTGTTGAGGCTAGCTTTGAAATTGTGATCCTCTGCCTCATCCTCCACAGGCACTGGGATTATAGGCATGCCATAATGCTAGCCATAGTGGCACTTTTAATAACAAAAGATCCTTTAGTTTGTGTGTTTTGTTTTTTTTCTTTTTGAAGCTGAAATACACTTCAAAATTATAAAGGTGAAATATTAGCTTTTAATTTTGACCTGCATCAGGAAAAATTATTTGTGATTCACTAATAACAATGAATAAATTTCTCAACATTCATTGAATTAGAAATCCAACAAAGAACTAAAAAGATAGTCTAGCACATATAAGAAATTCATAAGCAGGCCATTTCTGTATGAGAGTATGCTTACTGTTGCACACAAGATAAAGAACAATGTTTTGTTTTCACCTGAAGGCATTAATGTGATGAGTCTGAATTAATCATCATGTGCAGCGAAAAATCCTATTCTACTGTATGCATGCAGCTAATTCTTACGGAATTCCCAAATAAGCTACCACAAAGGGGAAATGTCCAGATGTTTGAGATTTTGTTACGGGAAAATTTATCTAAAGTAATCTTCTTAATACATGTGACCAACTGTGAAGTTTTACTTTTTAAAAAATCTCAATTTGAAAGAAGTTTATGACTTAATATTTCTAATTAAAATCCACAGACCCTCTGGGAGTTTCATTAAGGGGAAATAATCTGTGGAACATCTAAACCTTGATGTCACCATAGGAAAGCAGGAAAGTTAACTAAGTTTACTCACACTATTTCATGGAAAATTGTAATCAATAGTATTTGCAACTTTAAAACATGTTTAGATTAGATTCAAATTTATGACACTATGATTCAGCCAGCTGAGGAGATTTTGAATTGTATTTATCTATTTATAAGTAAGGTGATAAAGAGATTAAAAGGGAATGCCTCTCAAGACTAAAAGAGAATATATATATTTATGTATTCAACACTGGAATGTTAAAAAGTATTTTATTTAATAGAGAAAAAATAATTAAATACTGCAGTAAACCAGCAGGTGATTGATTTAGGAACTCACAAGCCCTGGTTTATTAGTTTCCAATTGCTGCTATAACAAATTAAATTTTACACATTTAATGATTTAAACAAATGCAATTTTATTATTTTACTCTTCTACAAGTTAGAAGTGTAAAAATGGAATTATTAGGCTGAAATCCAGGTGCTAGCAAGGCTGGTTTCTTCTAGATTCCCTGATGAAATAATGTCCCCTTGACTCTTTTACCTTCTAATGGTCATCTGTATTCCCATGTTTATGTCATTTTCTTCAACCTTCAAATACACTACTGCAACTTTTGCTTCCATCATAGTTCACCCTGTCTTCTGACTCCAGCTTCTAAATATCTCTTATAAGGACCTTTCTTATTATATCACATCAGGTCTACATGAGTAATATATTATCTCCCCTTCTCAAGAACCTTGATTTATTATAATTGCAAAGTCCCTTTTATGCCATGTAATATAAACTTCACAGGTTACATAGGTCCTGACAGGTATATAAGATATTTGAGGGTCATTTTTCAGTGTACCACAGATAAATTCTTATACAGCATATAACACCAAAATGTATTTATTTGTTTGTACATATATACAAATGTGTATCTTTATATTGAATAGGAATTCAAATTATTCAGAATTAATTATATTACTAGGTCATTGCATTGAGTCTGAAATTTCCAAAAAAATATGTACACATATTATCAAATTTTAAGTTTAGAGTATGGCATTAATCATGAAATTCAGAAAGATATTTACATATTTTATGAGGAAATTGTAATGGTCTATCATACTTCTCCCAAATATCTTTTCATTTTGTATAACCTTGGTAAAAGAAGTGAAATTAAATTTGTTTATGTCCTTTTTTCAATGAATTTCAAGTTTAAAGGGTCATGAATTGCCAGGATAGAGTCACTTGCTACAAATGAAAATAGGCAGATTTTTCTCTAATCACTTCTAATGAATTCTTAAAATATCTCAGAGAACAAATTGCAGATAAATCCATAGGGAAAATACTTCAGAGAATTCATCTGGGATATCAATAGAATAGTTGATGGGGTCAAATTTTGGTTCACAATGAGAAGACAGAGGACAGTGCCAATTCTCTTACTGTTCAGGTAGTCTTTTCAGATATTTTAATGGAATTTAAACATGCTTGAATTAATTATTGCCAAGTTTTTTTTTTTTTTTTTTTTAAATGGTGTGCTCATTGGTTTATAGTGTAAGATTAGAAAGACCCTGGAAGAACAAAGAGGCTTGCAAATAAGATCAATGTCAAAATTTGGGGGAGGGAATTTGAGAGTATTTTGGTATTCATTATTTGTTGACACAATAAAATTACATAATAACAAAAACAATCCACATAGAATTGAAGAGGCACACAAAAATAAGTCATAAGATTATGTAGGGTAATTTACTAGGCATTAATACTGTCTGAGATTGTTCACATGTCTGGTTGTCCATGCCTAGGACAACTGGACAATTTAACTCTTATCTTTGCATTTCTTACCTTCCAAAAGAACAGCTGAATATGTTCCCAAAGAGATAACAAAAACACCAGAAAGTGCATAGGAATAAAAGTGATTTATCACACTTTGCTGATGTTGAGACTGCCAGTAAACACAATCCAAAACAAGTCTCAAGAGAAAATCTGGAGGCAGTATAAAAGTACCCAACAAAGGAGTAGGCCATTACCCAATTAATAAGTGGGTAAAGGAATTGAACAGATACTTAACAGAAGAAGAAATATAATCAGTCAACAAATATATGAAAAAACGTTCAACATCTTTAGCAATTAAAGAAATGCAAAAAAAAACTGAGATTCCATTTATTCTAGTCAGAATGGTAATTATCAAGAATACAAGTAACAATAAATGTTGGTGAGGATGTTGGGAAAGTTCAACATTTGTATATTGCTGGTGGAACTTCAAATTGGTACAACCATCCTCATGGATATTATTGAATTCCTCAAAAACTTGGAATAGAACCACCATTTGACCCAGTTATATCACTACTCAGTCTACACCCAAAGGACTTAAAATCTGCATACTACAGTGATAAAACAGCATCAATGTTTATAGCAGCTCAATACCTAAGCTATGGATCCAATCTAGGTGCAGTTGAACAGATGGATGGATAAAGAAAATGTGATATATATAGCAAACAGACACTAGAATATTAGTCCACCCTAAAGAAGAATGAAATTATGGCATTTGTCTGTAAATGGATGCATTTGGAGACTATCATGCTCAGTGAAATAAGTAAATTCCAAAAAACCAAAGGCCAGATGTCTTCTATGATATGTGGATGGTAACACACAATAAGGATGGAAGGGGGAGAATAGAAGTTGAATGGATATACAAAGGAGAATGAAGGGAAGGGAGGGGGGATGAAAAGAGAAAAGACAGTAGAAGGAATCAGGTATAACTTTCCTATGTTCATATATGAATACACAATCAGTGTAACTCCACATCATGTAAAACCACAAGAAAGGGTTGTTATATACTTTGTAAGTATAATATGTCAAAATGCACTCTAATGTCAAGTATACCTTAAAAGAAAAAGGAAGAAAGAAAGAAAGAAAGAAAGAGGATGAATATGCCATTAAATCAACTGATGTATAAATATGGTTTGGATATGAAGTGTACCCCCAAATCTCCTGATTTACTGTAGAAATTTTCAGAGGTGAAATGGCTAGATTATGAAGTCTTTAACCTAATCATGAATTAATTCACTTGAGGGATTTATAATTTGAAAGGACTACTGTACTCAGTGGTAACTATAAGCAGGTAGGGTTGAACAGAGAAGTTGGTCTTTCAGGCAATACCGTTGGGGATTATATCATGTTCCCCTATATTCTTCACCTCTCTCAGTGCTTTCTGGCTACACTGATGTGAACTGCTTTAGCCACTCTGTCCTTTTGCCATGATGTGCTGCCCCACTTCAAACTCAGAGCCGTGGAGCCAGCCAACTATGGATTGAACCTCTGAAAGTAAGGTTTCAAATTTACCCTTAAGCCCAAAGTACACTTTTTTAAGTAATTTATTTATTCTAATTTGTTATACATGACAGCAGAAATGCATTTCAATTTGTAGTACACATATAGAGCACAATTTTTTATGTCTCTGGTGGTCACAAAGTAGAGTCACATAATTTGTGTTTTCATACATGTACTTAGGGTAATAATGTCCATCTAATTTAAAGATCTTTCCTACTCCCATTCCCCCTTTCTTTCCCCCCCCTCCCCTTTTCACTATCTAAAATTTCTTTATTCCACTCAGGCTTCCCCAGGCCATTATGGATCAACATCCACATATCAGAGAAAACATTCAGCCTTTAATTTTGTGGGGGATTGACTTATTTCATTTAGCATAATATTCTCCAACTCCATTCATTTACCTATAAATGCCATAATTTTATTAGCTTTTGATGCTGAGTAATATTCCATTGAGTATGTATAGCAGTTCTGTTATCCATTCATCTACTGAAGGTATCTAGGTTAGTTCCAAAATTTAACTATTGTAAATTGTAAAAAAAAAAAAAAAAATGTTTACTATCTCTAACAATTAGAGAAATGCAAATCAAAACTACTCTAAGATTTCATCTCACTCCAGTCACAACGGCAGCTCTTCAGAATACAGACAACAATAAGTTGGCAAGGATGTGGGGGGAAAGGCACACTCATGCATTGATGGTGGGACTGTGCCGCAGTCTGGCTGGGCACAATCAGGAGCCACTTGTCAAAAGAAACTAACTTTATTTTTAGAACCACACACGACAAACAAAATAGTCTCTCAGGAAAAACCCTCAGAGCCTCAACTGCCACCACCGGCTTTCCCCAAGCCTCTCTCTCCCACCAAGCTTCTCTCCACCTCCCACAATCCTCCTGCTCTTGAGGCCGATTGGCTGGGTCACGTGGGCGGAGCCAAAAAAGTCCCCCAATGAGCAGCTCTGTGGTCTGAAAGGGCAGGGAAACAGTCCAATGAGCATCACTGCAGAGGAGCCAATCAGCTAGATGTTGCTGGGGCCGAGGAGCCAATCAGCTAGATGTTGCTGGGGCTGCTGTGAGCCAATCATCAGCCGGCAGATGGAAGTTTGCTGGCAGCTGGAAGTTTGCTGGGGCCCCTCAGGCTGTGGCTCTCAACATCTCCCCCTCTCTGTTTAAACAACAAGCATGTGGCTTAGGGACCGTGCCTGTTAGGCAGTCCAATTCAACATATGGTCCTTACCCGTCATCGGATGAACTGACCTCTAGGCGTCAGCCTCCTGTCTTAGGTTGGTACCACTGCAATTGGATCATACCCGTCACTGACTACCGGTCCAGCATACAGCCATACTTGTGGATAGGCCTTTGCACCTGTGGGGGGGTGAGGTTCTTTGCCTCACCTCTGTTGGCCCCCAAATTTTAGACCATCACTAGTAGAGGAGGATGCAAAATGCCATGACATTAAGCCAATTGAGGGCTCCTAAATTGTACCACCGGTGACACCATCAGCAAAAATACTCCAGCACTACCACAATTCGCTGTACCAACAGATAGTTCACAATGCATACAGGTGAGCTCACAATGTGTCCAGGCAAGTTCTGCAAGCAGTTCAGTGATGGCTATTGTAGAAGCTGTAGATTGGTTTTATCTTTGACTTCACCAGCAATGGGATGAAGATAGGAATTCTGGCAATAATGGCTAAAGAAAAAATTATGTAACATTCCAGAAGGCACTAAAAGAAAACAATTTTCTTAACAATTTACATTGTCTTCACCGGCACTGGGATGAAGATAGGAATTCTGGCAATAATGGCTAAAGAAAAAATTATGTAACACTACAGAAGGCACTAAAAGAAAACAATTTTCTTAACAATTTACATTATCTTTAAGAGAATTATTAAATATAATGAAAAGGAAAGGTAAAAGTAAACAAACAGATCTGTTAACCTTCTTTTTTGTTTACATATTAAAACAATCCTCAACAGTTGTTTACCCAATTTAAATTAAACCATATAAATCACGTGAAAAAAAAATATTTGGATCCATTTTATCATGAGCGCTCATCATATATGATATATGGACATACGTACATTCAAACATATAACACAAAACACAAGTGTGCACACATAATATAATACATACAACACATAACATTATAGTAAAGGCCTTATAACTTTTTACAGGTGAAATCTCCATTGCAATGCTTAAAAACTCTATAGTCAAAAAATAGAACTGATCAGCAAAACATTAACCTAGGTCTGTATGAGCTCAAAAAACAAAATAGAACTTCATGATATGGCAAAGGGCAATAATAAAATAGATATTGAAAAAAGCATCCTGGTTCTGTTGCAGATGTAAGAATAGCCAAACTGGAGTTTTGGATATCAGTTGTTATGGATTTGAGCCAAATCATCTTCTTTTTGGTCTGTAGAAATCGCTTTAGTTAATCTTTCTGGAATCCAAATCGGCTGCTGTTCTCCCTGTGGAAACACATAAACAGACCCCCGACTCCAGACAATCACTGGGTCAGGACTTTGGTTAATCTCTCTGGAATCCAAATCGGCTGCTGTTCTCCCTGTGGAAACACACAAACAGACCCCCGACTCCAGACAATTACTGGGTCAGGACCTTTCCATTGTCCTGTTAGAATATCCTTCCAAAGTACCTTGGGCTTATGTACATTTTTTGGACACATATGCCTTTCCGCAGCACTAAGTCCTGATGAATCCAAATTTAAAAAGTTTAGAGTAAAAAGCGTTATTTTAAGTTTATCTTTGGGGGATATATACCCCTTCCCAATTCCTTCTTTTTGCTTTAATAAGTACATTTTAATAGTTTGATGAGCTCTTTCAACTATGCCTTGTCCCTGTGGATTGTATGGGATTCCTGTTATATGAGTAATGCCAAATGTTGAGCAAAATTGTTTAAAAGAGGTAGAAGTATAACCAGGGGCATTATCTGTTTTTAACTGTTTTGGAACACCCACAGTGGCAAAATTTTGTAAGCAATGAGCTATAACATCTTTAGTTTTTTCTCCGGCATGAAGGGAGCCCATCAAAAATCCAGAAGAAGTATCAACTGTAACATGCAAATATTTTAATTTTCCAAATTCTGGCAAGTGTGTGACGTCCATCTGCCAAATATGGTTAGGTATCAATCCTCTAGGATTGACTCCAAGATTAACTTGTGGTAAAAAGGTCACACAATTTTGACATTGTTTTATTATTTGTCTAGCTTGTTCCTTAGTTATTTTAAAACGCTTTTGTAAAGTATTAGCATTGACATGGAACTTTTTATGAAAATTTATAGCTTCTTCTAGTGTAGAGAAAATATGTATGTCATGTGTAGTTTTATCTGCTAAATCATTGCCCAAACTAAGGGCTCCAGGCAATCCTGTATGTGCCCTGATATGTCCTATAAAGAATGGATCTTTTCTGTCCCAGATTAGACTTTGTATAGTGGAAAGCAAAGAGAAAACAGTAGAAGAAGGGGAAATCCTACCAGCATCTTCAAGAGATACTATAGCATTAACTACATACTGACTATCAGAAAATAAATTAAATACAGAATCTTTAAACATCACAAAAGCTTGTAAAACTGCATTAAGCTCTACCTTTTGAGCTGATTGTTTGGGTACTAAAAATGTAAAAGTTTGATCAGGGGTAACTACTGCTGCTGTACCATTATTTGACCCATCAGTGAATATATTTGGAGCATTCATGATAGGTGTTTTTCTTGTCATTTTTGGAAAAATTACAGGATGCAATGACCAAAAAGACAATAAAGGATTAGATGGTAAGTGGTTATCAAATGAAACATTAGATTTGCACATGATTATTGCCCAAGTATTTAACTCATTAGCTAACTCATCAATTTTATTCATAGTATATGGAGTAATAATTTTATTGGGAGAAATTCCAAACACTCCCTTTGCTGCTTTTATTCCTTTGAGTATTAATTGTCCTACAGCCTCAGGATACCTAGTAAGAATAGTGTTAGGAGAATAAGATAAATGTATCCATAATAATGGACCTTCTTGCCAAAATACTCCTGTAGGAATATTTTTTGTTGGTAGTACAATAAATAATAAAGGCAAACTTATATCAATTCTATCCAAATGTATATTTTCCATATATGTTTCAATGATTTTTAATGCCTTTCTTGCTTCAGGCGTTAACATTCGGGGTGAATTTGGATCTGATGGACCTTTTAGGATATCAAATAAAGGTCCCAACTCTCCTGTTGGTATACCTAAATAAGGCCTTATCCAATTTATGTCTCCTAATAACTTTTGAAAGTCATTAAGTGATTTGAGTTGATCTACTCGTATTTGAATTTTTGGTGGATGGACCATGGTTGAGGATAATAGAACTCCTAAATAATTAATTGGAAAATTTAATTGTACTTTATCTATTGCTATCTCTAGATTATAATTTTTTAATAAGTTTGTAAGTGTGGCATAACATTCTAGCAATGTGTTTTTATCTTTGTGTGCTAATAATACATCATCCATATAGTGAAATATTTGTAGTTCAGGATTTTGATTTCTAAGTGGCTGGATTACTTTGTTAACATAAATTTGACACATAGTTGGGCTGTTAGCCATCCCTTGAGGGAGTACTTTCCATTCATATCTCTGATCAGGACCTTCATGATTCAGTGCAGGGATAGTAAATGCAAAACATGGACTATCCTCAGGATGAATTGGAATTGAAAAAAAACAATCTTTAATATCTATAACTAAAACATACCAGGTTTTTGGCAAAGCAGACAACTGAGGAATCCCTGATTGAGCAGGTCCCATAATAACCATCTCATTATTAATGGCTCTTAAATCTTGCAATAATCTCCATTTACCAGATTTCTTTTTGATGACAAAAATGGGAGTATTATGGGGAGATACAGAAGGTTGTATATGTCCTTCTGCTAATTGTTGTTTGACCAGGTCATGGGCTGCTTGTATCTTTTCTTTAGTCAGGGGCCACTGAGGAACCCATACTGGTCTTTCTGATTTCCAAGTAATTTTTATTGTCTCAGTGGCCCTTTCTGAAAATCCAACCCATGTCTGTCTGTTCCTTGATCTATTTGTATTGGTGCTGCTATACCTTGTTCTTGTTTTTCTAATCTTTTTCCTTTCCTAAAACCTTGTCTAGTCATAATAGTGGGTGCATTTTGGTTGATGTTATTTGTTAATGTCAAACCTAATTTATCTAGGACATCTCGTCCCCATAAATTTACGGGAAGATGATCCAATACATATGGCTGTATAGTTCCTTCACATCCTTCAGGATCCTTCCAATCTAATACCATTGCACTTCTATGGGGATTAGTCGCCACTCCTAGGCCTCGAAGCGTTTGAGTGGCTTGTTGTAATGGCCAATGTTTTGGCCATTCTTGACGAGAGATGATGCTAAGGTCTGCACCTGTATCCAGTAGTCCATTAAATTCATGTCCTTGAATATTTAGTTTTAGCATGGGGCGAGAATCTAAATTTAAAGAAAGCATAGCCCAATCTACACCTGTGGAGCCTAATCCCTTGGAACCTCTTTCTACAGTACGACTGGAAAATTTATCATGTAGGCTGGGTATTATTAGTAACTGTGCTATTCTATCTCCTGGTGAAATTACTGATATACCCTTTGGAGAACTGGCTATAATTTTTATTTCACCTTCATAATCGGGATCAATTACCCCAGGACTTATCATAAGTCCTTTTAGAGTAGAAGAGCTGCGTCCCAATAATAAGCCTACTGTTCCTTTGGGAAGAGGTCCTTTCACCCCTGTGGGAATGATTTGAACTCCCATCTCTGGAGTTAGTACTGCTCTGGCGGAGGCGCAGATGTCCAACCCTGCGCTCCCTCTGGTTTGTCTGATGAGGGATCTGATGGACAATGTGTCCTGGGCACTACCCTGATGGGGTTGCTGGGTTCCTCCAGTGCTCCGTATATTTGTGGTTTGGGGCCCCGGAGCATTGGGCCCCCCTGTCCGTTTTTTGGCAATGGAGCCCGATGCCTTTCTCCACGATATCGTGGATAAACACCTGGTCCTTGTTCGTTTTTTGATAATGGAGTACCCTCTATGGTGGTTTGAGAACGGCATTCATTAGCCCAATGTCTCCCTCTACGGCATCGTGGGCAAATACCTGGTATTCTACTCCAATATGGAAAGCAGTATGGTAACCCATGTGGGGACAAGTGCATGGAGTACTGCATACATGGCATATGTTAAGGGTGTCTGAGTGGCAAACCACTTACTCCATAAGCACAGCCCTTGGTGTGAGGCCGCATGTTGCAGTCCTTGTATTTGCTCTATGGTCCACTCCTCTATTGGTCACTGTAAGGACAGTTAGCAGAAATTACATTGGTGGCTGCCTTTAATCTGCTTAGCTACTACTTGAGTATATATACGTGGTAATTGTACAATAAAATCAGACCTGCTTCCTGCTTGGTCTCCAGAGGTCTTGATTAGCGATTCCGCAGCATTACTCTACTCTGTTCCATGGACCTCGTCGCTGGAGGAGAGAGAGCCCACACAAACCCAGCTATCCCACTCCTTAGTTTATAACCTAAGGACTTAAAAACAGAATGCCAAAGTAAATTTTTTCTCTTTTACATTGTCCTTGTAAGGTCACAGTGATAAAAAGTTGACTAACAAAATGCACACAGTCTACAGAATTTGATTTAACAAGTTTGAAACTTTGCTTTAGTAAATTCATAAATATATATTCAACCAAAATCAAATGTTTAAGGAAACACTTTGTATTACTTTTAATTATTTTATTTGTTTCTGATACATCAGACAAAACTGGAAAATATTTTAGATCTATAGGATCAATCTGATCCTGAAAAATGTCATGCCATCAGCTATGAAAAGGAATGTCTTATGATCACAAAAAGAAGATGACAAGTCTATTCCTCCTCTAAAATCTACACAGAAGTCACTGAAGTTTTACCTTAATTTCATGGGATATAATATGACAAAATTATTTGTTCTTCATTTGAATTTTGCAAAATGTAATGCCCAGATTGAACTTAATGATATATATATTTGTATTTTACAGTATTCTAATTATGTTCACTATTATTACATAACAAGTCAAATACATATTAAGAATATTTACAAAACTACTAAGTGAAATAAGACTATAAGATGTGTCTGTTTTTAAAGAAAAGTAAATGCAGTAAGGTATTCATCATATATGATTTATATCATGAATAAATAGTAAGATATTTAGTGAATAGTAAGATATGTGTTATATATCCCATATACACTTGTATGAATATTACTCAATGTTCTTATTTTGAAAATAATTTTAGTTGTTTTAGTTGGTATATTTAAATAACACTATTCTCAAAGAAGAAATAGTTATAATGAAAATTTCAGAGCTTATTTTTTCAGGTATTATATTTCCTATGCATTATTTCTTCATGAAAGAGTATGGTATTTTCTAGTATTCCTGAAAACAAGCAGAGTATATACCATGTATAGGTACTTAGCACATTATGGACAGGATCACATTGTATGGAAATACAGGGAAGCTTGTACTTTTACCCTTGTTCTTTCATTCATCAAACATATATTGAATATAAGCTTGTTATTTGTCTTAGACATGCAAGTATATGTGTGTTTATTGTGTTTCTCATTTAAGTGATGTAAGACACAATATCTTTGTTAGGACAAATGAAAAATATTTTACTTTATTTCTGAAAAGCTTAGACTTAAAATCAACATACTAAAATTATTACGTATTTTCTTCAGGTAATGTCTTATTTTTGACATTCTTGAAATTAGAAGCTGGAATGAACTAGTCTCCCAGCCCTCTGCTACCCAAACTTGCTTTGCTGTTGTATTTCCTCCTGAAATTATTTGTAAATATGAGTATACAGCATTCCTCGCTGTATATTACCCAATTTACTATCTTTGTCAAACAAGTGGAAAAAAATATGCCAATGTTGCTCAAACGCCCCTTGTATCTGAGAGAATCTGTACATCTCTTAGTGAACCTCACAACAGTCACAAGCTATTCTATATAAATGACATTAAAGTCCCCTTATGGTTTCTTTTATTTTCTGGGACTATGATGCTGAGATCTGTAACTCTAGTGTTGGGAAGCCAGCCTTCCTGTCTACTGAATTCTGGGTGACTGAAAAATTGCTATAGTTCTCTATCAATAGGAATGAGATGATCTTTTAGTTTCCTAAGCCCAGGTTTTGACATGAGCTTTCAAAATTTTTTTTAACAGATCTGGTTTTAGTAAGAATTTCTCTCATATTTTTTTCTTCTAAAATCTATTCTTGGCATGGACACCGGTTTCATACAAGTCCCATATGATGTATTATTTTATTGAATAAAGTTAAATAATGTGCCACCCTAAACTAAGTTTTATTGTGATAAAAGCATATGATTTTAATGCCTTTGTAATGAAATATACTCAATTCTTCAAAAAGAAATTAAAAAATGAATAGGAAGAGTAAGACCCTGGTCCTGTGAAAATAGTCTCTGAAAATTCCATTATATAATGATTCCCCAAACATTCTAAAATGACTGAAAAAATGCTTTATATATACATACAAACTAAAATGTCTGTAAAACAAAATAATAATAAAACATATCTATTGAGATGTTAGGTGTTGAATAAGAATCATCTCAATAATCCAAAGATTATAAAATCTTCTTGAGTTCTTTTTATCTTTTGTTTCCTTTCTTTCTTTTCTTTTGTTTTCTTTTTTGAGTGCCATTTATATATGTGTTACCATTATAAAGGGCTGAGTCTGGAAACTCTATTTCAAATTTAATTCCTAAGTTCCATATCATCAATACAAGTACTGGAATTCTTTTTTAATGTCATCTTTGTTTTGTACCTGATCAGAGACATTTAACTTATTAGGTATAATAGCAATATATATTAATTTAATGCCCCTGAATATTTTTAAAGACAGATATTAGTATTAAGAGCCAAAATCCAGATCAAAGGTTTATTTTTGTGTATATTTATTGGAACTATAACAAAGGGAAAGAGATTCCATACACATTTGATGTGAAAGAATTTCACAGGTAAATTTTGTTTTAACTCAGGTCTTCATAGAATCTATGAAATCCTCAGTACAATAGGATAATCATAAATCAAGCAAACAATATATTCAGACAAAATTAAGAGGATTTTCATGTCACTTTTCATACTACTTTATAATAAGATATATTATGTATATGGTATGAATTAAATAAAAGACTGATGAAGGGCAAGTTTTCTAATAAAAACATGAGTTAATTGTAACATTGAAAACCACAAGAGTAAGAGCTGCCAAAGATGCAAAAATGAAATCTTGTAAGTGATAAAAGAATTCATGTCCTCAAAGTATTCATTGTGAAATGTAATATTAGTCAATTTGAGCTTGTTAAAAACATAAACACTTAAAGTTTCAATTGAATTCAAAGTTTTCTTTAAAAATAAATGAGTGTTCTGGGGGGTGTTTAAGCACATTTTTACTAGAATTAAATCTGCTCCAATGATCTTCCATTAAAGTATCTAGCATACTTAGAATTGCAAATAATGTTTCTGCCAAAGTGTGCAAAATGATTCTGTTCTGAGATGATCATCACATCATTTCATGCTAAGTAAAAGTCACACAATGTCCAGCATAGAATCTTCTAAAAGTACAGCCTTTGTCAGATATGTATTGATAGCAAAAATAGAAATGAATATATATTTTCCCAGAGAATTAGGTCATCTGCAGTACAGACTGAGAGAGAGAGAAATAGATGAAGAGTCTGACAATTTTTTTTGACAAGCATACAACGAAATCTAATAAAACTTGATAATTTCTCAAAGCCAGTACCTCTATAACAATAACAATAACAATAAATAAATAATAAAAAAGCAGGTTGTGGTTATAGGGCTGGGGGTGCAGCTCAGTGGTAAAGTGCTTGCCTACCACAAGTGTGAGGCACTTGGTTTGATCCTCAGCACCCCATAAAAATAAATGAATAAAATAAAGTTATTGTGTTCATATACAACTAAAAATATTAAAAACAAAACAAAACAAAACAAAACAAAAACCCACCAGAATGGATTGAATACCACTAGGGCAGATGTATTAACTTGATGTTTGATATATGAAATAAATTTAATGACTTCTTTCCCTGAAGGATAATAACCAAACACACAAAAAACTTCCATGAGAATTCCTGGAGTCAATAAATCTTAAACTCCATCTTCTATCAAGGTCATTCTTCTTGAATCTAGCTATGATATTAATTAGAAGAACTCTAAGTTGCAATGTTCTGATCCACTTAAGCATAGTGTCTAAATTGAGCTTTGTTGTTTCTGAAGACCACGTCTAGATAATGCTAATTCAACTTACCTACTAAATTAAATGATGTTCAAAATTTGAGAGCTTATACTTAAATTCATGAGGCATTGAAATACTATATTTGGAAAACCAGGTATAAGTTTCTTTAAGAAATTCTAAATATTAGTCATCTACAGTGTTATCTACAGAATTTTTTACATTAGTCATGCTACAATGTTATCTATAAAATTCATGAAGTGCAGAGAAATTTATGTATGTAGCAACACTATATATATAGATATATGTATGTGTGTGTCTGCGTGTGTGAATATATATATATATAAACATATATATATAAACGTTTATATATATATATATATATATATATATATATATATATATATATATATATATATATTTGTGTTTGTGTAATTTGTCTCTTCCAAACTGTTATGGCTTCTAGTAAGTTTTTAGTATTGGATATGTTATTAAATACTATTTTACATGAAATGAATCATTACATGTGCTTTAATATTCAGTTTTAATAATCATTTCTGTGGTTTTAGTTTTGGAACTCCTTGTCATGTTTTCATATTATGGAAATCATTATGGTAAAATGTTCTATAAGTTACTTACCAGGAGATTTTAACTATAAAACCTCAGTGAAAGAATTTAAAGATAGCACACAAAAATGGAAAAACGTTCCATGTTCGTGGATTAGAATAATGTCTATTGCTAAAATGTCTATACTAGCCAATGGAATCCACAGAGTCAGTGCAATCCCTATCAAAATATTATTGGCATTCTTTATAGAATTAGAAAGAAAATCCTAAAATTTGTATGGGAAGCATGAGAAAATTAAAGTAGTCAGAGCAAACTTCAGAAAAAAGATAAAAAGGAGGCATGAAATTATCAAATGAAATATTATTCAGCCAAAAAACGAAAGAACAACAATCATGCCATTTGAGTCTGTATGGCTGGAAATAGAGATCACTATGTCAAATGAAATAATCCAGGTACAAAAATACGGGTCCCACATTATCTTATTCATATGTGGAATCTAAAAAGCTGATCTCATTGAAGTTGAGAGTGGAGTGGTGGTTACAAGAGGCTGGAATAGTAGTGAGATGTGGGTGAGATGGGTCAAGCTGATCAATATTTACTAAATTACAGTTAGAAATGAGAAGATCTGGCATTTTGTTGTTTACTATAGATAACAAAAATGTACTGTGCATTTCAAAAAACTAGAAAGAATTTTGAGTATTTCTTTATCAGGAAATAATAGGTGTATGAAGAGATAAATATTTTTAACATTATTTACCTATTATATAGTATGTACATGTATAAACTATCACATCATACCTCATTAATATATGCAAATTTAATGTATCAGTTAAAATAAATTTTTAAAAATAAATAAATATATTTAATTTAAATAAAAATAATAAACCTTAAACTAGTAAAGTCTAGTTTAGTTACTTTAATTGACCAAATTAATTTCTCTCTAGTGGTTTTGAATTTTTGTTAACAGACAATTGTTTTTAAAATTTATTTTTATTCAGCTATAATTATTGTTCTTTGTTTTCCTCCTATAATAGATAAATACAGATTTTAAAATTATGCCCCAAAGCAAAAGTAAACAAACCATTATTTTGGTAATATAGTTCCTTCTCATTCACTGATACATACAGGAGTTGTATAATTATGACACCAGGTACACAAGGAAAAATAGGTGTTTCTGAAGAAGATGGTGCTACTTGTTCTTTAAACTGTGTGAAGCATGGTTTTAAAAGTCAAGATTTCACTATCTATTAGAAATGTATATATGGGATTTCATAAATTGTCAGCATCACTGTTTTCTCCTATCTGCCTCATTTTTGAAATTGCAATTTTTACATATTACAAACGTGTTCTCTCATTTCTCATAATTTCTCTCAAGACTCATCTATCTACTCTTATCTCAATATTTACCTATGTTGATATTTGGTAAAGTGTCTTTGAATTGATATTGCTGGATATAAAAAATCTTTGAATACTGATTTTAACATGTCATTAAAACTTAGGGCACAGTCTTTGGGCAATATTACCTAGCAGGTAAACATAGCAATTCAAAAGAGTTTTTAGAAACACCTGTCACCACTTTCAAATTTCCATAATTTCCAGTGGTGTGAATAGCCTCTCAGTGGAGGCTGATGTTGTAATGCCACTTCTCAGCAGTAGTTCGGGACTAATGATGTGAGAAAGACATAGAATATGCAGAACCTATTTGAATGCATTAAGCTACTTTGGAATAAAATAGAAAAAAGACCAAATAACAGAACTCTTATATTACAGACTTGAAAATTCTTTCCAAAATATTCTGATATTTTCACTGCTTCTTTCAAAAAAATTTTAAATTATATTTGCATTATTCTTGAAAAGTTGTGTGTATAGTCAAAAATTGTTATGTTAGGTCATATTTTCTATTCCTAATAATAAAGGTGCATTTTCCTATATACATTTGTATCTTTCAAAGCTGTTGGTTTCAATATGCAATTAAAAATAACTTAGGAAAAGTTTATTTCATGCAATACTCTTCGTTGACAGTGGACAAATTAGCAACTTTGACTTGAACTATTAATTTTGTATTACTGTTTAACTACTCATTCTAAAACATGAGAGCATGACTTTCAATATCATCATTGTCAGTTCCTATAAATTGCTAATCAGTCTATGCTGATCTACTCCTTGTCTTGCTTCACTTATCATTATGTCAACATATATTATTTATGTATTTACTGATTTTCTGTATACTTCCAATAAAATCTCACTTTAAGATAATAGGAAATTTATTCATATTTACTGTGCCTATCATGGAGTCAAAGGAGTCAGAGACTCTTATTTCTCTCTCTCTCTCTCTCTCTCTCTCTCTCTCTCTCTCTCTCTCTTTCTCTCTCTCTCTCTCTCTCTCTCTCTCACACACACACACACACACACACACACATACACACACACAAGTGCACACATTCACAATCGCCTGGAGCAGTGTCTCATCTGGAGAACATTTTGGATATAAGATCATTAGCAAGTGACCTACTTTGGACTTCACCATGAAAGTCTAGAAAACTGGAAATCAGAATGTGGAGAGTAATCACAAACTGGGATCTGTGTGCTTAGAGTGGCACAGTTGAGAAATATTTTTATTTCTCCTTGTTAAGAACATAGCAAATATAAGAGCAATATAGACTGGTAGAAACTTGACTGACCCCTGTACTGCCAACTCAGTGTTGTATTGGTAATGTCATCACCCTTTTTTGTTTGGATCAGAAGTTGGTGCCTTCTGGATTGAGAAACAAAGTAGTGGTGGAATCCCCCACATTTCATCATCTCCTCATATAATTTGAGATAATAAAGTGCAGGATGGAAGTACCAGTATCCATTTGTCCTGATTGACAAGGACTAGATAGTTTCCTTGGTGCACTGTAAGAAACTGTTCCATTTCCTTGAATTTTAATCTACATGGAATGGATTTGGGACAAGTTAATCCTTACCACTCAAGAAAGTATAAAATCAATTATATCACTATCCAGTGTAGAAAAAGTACTTAGTAGAAGAGGGATGATGCTTGATAGAGGGATATAGAAAGTATACCATGGGAATTTTTTTTCATTTATTACAGTTTATGTATGAAGACAACTTTATAAATCCTAACAAGTTATAATCAATATTAATAAGTCATGATTATGAAAAAGCATATATTATATTAAAAATAGTTTTACCAACAATGAAAAATATTTATCAACAATAATAGGGGAAATATAAATAATGTTTCTATTTTCTCAAATAGAAACTATCATATTTAGTCAAAATAATAAAGATTATATTTTATAGCTATGTAAAGCTGTTTCAATATGTTATTTTTATGAGGTTTGTGGTATGTATTATCTTTTAAAATGTGTAATTTATCAGAATTTATTTCCCAGTATAATTTATCAGAATATATCACTATCTTTCCCTCAAAACTGGGATTGATACTTATTAAAAACTTTTTAAAATAATAAATTTAGTCCCTATTTGATTAAAATTCATTTTTTTCCAATCTTTTACTTAAACTTCCATTGGTTTACGTGCACCAAATTAAAAAAAAAAGTCAAATGAATACTTTTCATGCAGTATTTGATTACTTTTTAATTTCCCTTCTTCACAACATAGTACAATATCCCTTAATACAGAATCATTTTGACATTGAACCTGTGCTTTCCTATTTTATCTTTAATAAGTAAAAGGGCTTTCATGTATATCACCTTCAACCTGCCTTAGAGCAAAGAGTAAAGGTTATATCATCATGGAATTGAAAATGTCAAATATCAGAGTTAGACTCAATTAACTCTGGAAAAAGACTCCTATAAATGGGCAATCAATCACAGTAAAATTCACATAATAGACCCCCCAAATATTTATATTCAAGGTTTTGAATTTTTAAAAGGAATATACCATTGTATGAATTTCAGATAAATAACAGAAAGAAAACATATGGAGTTCACTAATATGAGACCAATTTAATCATAGCTTCATTATTAAAATTATATGGACATGTATTTCCTTTATCAATATATACTTAGTGTTAAAAGCATAAATTAAAAAGTGATTATGCAACAATTTGAATTCCAGAATAATAGCAAAGCAAAGACATTGTATTCTAGGAATTGCTACTGGTATTTCTTTTTTTTTAATTTTAGTATTGATTTAGGATTTTAAGAAAAACAAGTTGATAATTTTCTTCAATCATGATTTCCTTTTCTTTCTCAAACAGAGTCCTGGAAACTAGAAAGGTGGTGTTTGATGTCTGAGGCACTCAATAACTTTGACCTTTGTCTTATTTTCCTTTACAAAGTTGTACATCAGGGATTCATCTTTCAGTAAGACAACTATTTTGGTATTCACATATTCATTATATATTAACAATAGCCTAAAAATTTCCAAGTAAATAAATGAATAAATAATTCCATACATACTCGAGAAAACATTTACAGGTTTCCTGGGTATTTTCAATATTTAATAAAAATAAATAGAATGAATTGGGTCATAATGACTTCCCAGTTCAATGAATGTTACTGGCACTGTGTGGCTTTTCTAGAGAATTTGGAGTCTTGAATGTTTCCTTATCCAGTGTTAGTTACAATAGGGTTGTGCTATTAAACCATTTTTTTTCATTTCTTTGATTTAATTGCTTAACTGATTTTGGAAATTTTAAATTCTTTGGAGAAAAGGCTAATGAAAAGACTTTTGTATTACTTAGAATCTCAAAAACTGAATTCAATAAATACTGTATTGCCTTTCTAGGCTTTCACTGAAGGTTACAACAAAACAGCTAACAGAAATTTCACTTGTCAAGAAAGTGAGGAATGTTGACACTACTGATATTGAATTGAATATTAAAATATAATACACAAGATGAACAATATCAACATATAAAATATTGATAATGCAGTCAGCACTTGAGTAGATGATGACCAAATTTGTGTTTACTAAAACAATTCAATCTGAGATAAGGGGAAAATAAAAACAAATGCAAAAGTAAATATATATATATATATATATATATATATATATATATATATATATATAAATATATTTCATTCTGCTGTACTTGAAATATGAGTGATAAATATGCTTTAAAATAAATTATCTTGTTGTCCATAAATATGTTATGGACCTTATTTCTTAGTTCACTTCTTTTAATTTATTTTATTATTTATTATATATGCATACATATATTTATCTCTAAAAATATTCATTTTAAAAATTTATATTCAAACATTTACATACATTTTCAGAGAAAAATAACTAAGATTAAATATTGTTAATTCCTTGTTCTACAATTCTGAGAGAATAACTGAACAAGTTACTTGAATTGACCTAGGATATGCACAGATATAATGTAAGCAAAATATCATTTGAAACACATTAAACTTCTGTAAAATGAGAAAAATACTAGTTTCCTAGAAAATATTTCTGCACATTTTTAGATTACTGATGACCAATAATGTTTTCTAAATGAACATACTAGATATCTAATTTAGATTACCACATGTATTTCTTACTCTACATATTCATGGACAATAAGATAATTTATTTTAAAGCATATTTATCACTCATATTTCAAGTACAGCAGAATGAAATCATCTGTAGTTAACATTTGTTAATATATTTACTCCTTGATCCCCTGCCTGGTGCAAAAAAATTCTAGTCCCCCTAGCAGCATTATGTTATGAGATCAGACAGCTTAATATTAAGACAAATTCCTTTTGGATTCCCTAAGCTACTGAATGGATCTAATTCTTTTACAAAGATCAGAAAAAGTATTAATTATTTGGCACAACTGGCTAAACTAGAGGATTTGGATCCTCAGAGATATCTTGGAAAATAAATTTGTGAAAGCATTCTAGGAACTTCAATAAGATAATTTTCTATCAGAAAATCGCCTTAGATGTTTCATATATCAAAAATTGTTGGCATAAAGTATCAAAGCAAAAAATTTCTACTATAAGAATATTCAACCTCGTTTATTGAGGGACAGACTATTTGAAGAATCTATGAATTATAACTGTTTAAAATTATTAATTTCAAGTTTCCATTTTATATAGAAAAGACCTACATACAACAGTACTCAAGGGTATAACTGACTCCCCTGGCATCTAAACTGACCAGGGTACTTGGAATTCAGAGAGGTCATCATTATGTACTTCATGAAACACTTGCTGTCTTTTCTTCAGTTTCTCCTTTATGTTTATTGATGGTTAAAATGCTTCTCTCAAAATACAGCATGTGATATGAAACCCTGTTTTGCTGTAGCTAAATGATAATTTGATCCCTGAAATTTGAAAGCAAATTATATAATTTACCAGCCTTACATTAACATCAGCCAATTCTCAATGTTAATGGAGGCAAAATTATATATAAAAATTTTCAATTACTTCAGTGGTAACAAACAACTCTAACTCAATTTTCAAGGATAAGATTTTATATAACTTCAACAAGAATAACAGATATTTTCAAAATCATTTTAATATAAAGGAAAACATACAGTATGTGATTTTCCCCAAATATGTGTATTTGAATAAATATTTTCCAATCTACATAATATAGTAACCACAAGAGTAGTTCACAAATGAATTTGGATACTACTTAAAAACATCTATAAGTAATGGAGATAAAACAAAATCAAATAAAATTTAACATAATAAATCACCGAGAAAATATTTCAATTATGTCCCTAATACTCTTGGCTTAATTTTTTATTGCAACTTATTTTTAGCGTTTTATTATTTAAAGACACTCATTTACAAAATATCCATGTAATAATATATTCATCTCCAAAGTATTATTTTCCAATTTTTTTAACATATTGCAGAAAAATAAACTAGACTAATATTAAATATTGGTGGATTTTTCAGTTCAAACATGAAAGAAGATACCTCAGTTGCATCTATTTAAAATATTAAGTGAATGGCTTCTTAAACTATATAAAGTTAGGAATTATCTACCTAACAGAAAATTTTTTCTGTTATCTACCTAACAGAAAAATATTTTCAAATATCTATATTAAATATATATGCATACATAAATACAGTGTGTGGACTCTTAAATGCTGAATTGTAGGCATACTTTCTAGCCTCTACTAAGTTGTGAAGCCCAGGGGAATGAATACCCAGCAGATGGCTACATAAACACAGCCCTCAGATAGTTGAGTAGTTCCTTTACATTGCCATCTGCCATGTAATACTCTCAGAGATTGAAATCTTTCAACTAGAAAATGTTCTGCCAAGATTTCACAATGCCTATCAGCCCAACTAACAGGTAAGAAGAATTTTGCAATGGATGAAAAGTCTCTAAAATGTTTGTTAATATAAATTTTCTAGAAAACAATTATTAATATATTTAAAGTTAATTAAATGTATCACTATGTCAAGCTTTAGTAGAACAACTACATTTACATTTGCATAGCCATCTGCTAGTATTTGCATAGTCATACCTCCTGGGTTGCAAAAACCTACTCCACAAAGATCACAGTATTTGTCAGTGCAGTTGCACACCTGTCAATCAGTCCTGGTCTCCAAAGACCCAGAAAATAAATGTAGAGAAGAAAAGAAATAAAGTTAGTTGTTTCAACATATGAGAAGTGATTGATAATTTCAATCAACAATTGAACATTTTAGGTGTCATGATACACAGACTTTTAATTTTATTAAGTTATTAAAACCATTACAGATATTTCTTTCACATTATTTTAAATTTGGTAAAACATTTTCTCCATATGAAATAAGTGTTGAGAGAGAGTTATAATGAAGTTTTATAGGAAAAAATGTTTTGGTATCTACTCTACCATCTAATATATATATATATATATATATATATATATATATATATATATATATATATATAATTTTCCTATGATGCAGTGCAAATTAAACATACATATCTGATGGCAGAAGGAGACCCTCAAAAAAGTTGCTGGTTGATGTGGTAACTCAAGTCCAAAGGGACTCTACAGCAGAACTTCTTAAAAAAATTTGAGGAGGTGTACACAATTTTGATAATTTGCATATCTCAATTACCACATTATGTCATGGACTATAAGTGTTCCCTTTACTATTGAAAATAGTGCTTTTAAATTTAGTCAAGTTAGAGAACCAATTACAGAAAAGTCAAAATCAACAAAAAACAAAAAATACTCATCCTAAGATTCTATTCCTTTAAAACCAAGTTCAATACAAAGATGCCAACTGATAATATTGTGTAAAAACCTTGTACCTTCAAAAACAATTAGAGAATTTTTTGTTGTTATTATAGAAATAAAAAAGAAATATACAAACTGATTCTAAAATGTATGTTGAAAATGCAAACATATCACAATAGCCTAACAATCTTAAAGAAGAGCCAATTTAAGAAATCTTTTTATTTTTTTCAAATATCAAGAGTTAGTATAAATATGCATTCATCTCCTGATATCCAGTCTCTTGATTGGTTTCAGAACCATCTGTGGATACCAAAATCTGCAGATGCTCAAGTAACTTATAATAGTGTAGTATACACAGCTCTCTTATATTTACAACCATCACTAGATTTCTTATAATACCTGATAGTATATGAACTCTATAAAAATATTTGCTATTTTGTATGTGTAAGGAATAGTGAGAAGAAAAAATAGTTTGCATATATTCCAAAACATTTTATAAAAAGTATTTTCAAATTATTGTTGATTGAATCCCTGGATGTGGAACCCACAAATATGAACAGTCAGTGGCATGGCAATTAAGACAGTGTAGTTTTAGCATAAGGATAGATAATAAAGAAACAGGAATGCAGTGCATATTTTAGGTGTGAGTTAGGTTGGATATTGATACTGCATGTGTTTTCCAACTGCATTTTTCATAATATTGCAATCTTTTTAAAATATATTTTTTTAGATATTGATAGACCTTTATTTTATTCATTTATTTATATGTGATGCTGAGAATCGAACCCAGGACCTCACACATGCTAGGCAATTGCTCTTACCACTGAGCCACCATTCTTAATAGTATATTTTTATAAACAGAACTCCATAATTTTAGTAGAGTCCAGTGTCTTAATCTTTTATGTTTGGTGATTTTTGTGTACTGTCAAAAAAAAAAAAACATGAAGATAATTAACTTTCTAATCTTTCTAATAGCATTATAATGTTCACAATTTACATTGGTTTGCCATTAATCTTAAGCTATGTATTTATTTGTGTGATTAATGTTAGGGTTCATTGTTTCTGTCTTTTGTTTTTTCTTACATGTGTCAAATTGATGAAGCACTGTTTATTTCTAAAAACAATAACATCCTGCATAATTGCAGAGATATCTCTGTTACAAACAATATCGATAAGCAGACTGTATTTCAGATTGTATAGAAAGATAGAACCCTAAATGAGAAGTCTTGAAACCTAGGATGCCTGCAGCCAATAGGAGTGGAGACCTTTCCAAGGAAGACCGATCAATAGATTTTAGAAATTTTCATTAGATATATAGTAAGAACTTGAGGTTAAAAGTAAGATTGAAAGTAACTAAAATTGAAGAGGTTGCTATATTTCGTTGGTTTTCAGTTACTTACCTTGACTTCTGTCTTTAATACTTTGATTTCTCCCCAGAAGTCTATATTCAAGAATATCCCATGACTTCTCTCATTTTCACTGAAGTATGTGCATATTCTGATCATAAATGATTTTAATGGCTTTCTCTTTAGGTTGCAATTCAGAAAATGTTTTGTTGTTATTGTTTGGTGTTATTGAATTACTACAAATCATTATGTGGATAAAATTTTCCTCCTACTTCAAGTGAAAAGTTATAATTAATAGTTATAATTAATTAGTAGTTGTAGCTATAATTATAGTTAAGTTGTAACAGTTATCATTAATAGTACAATTTATCATTTTTTACTATTTTACAAGATTTCTGAGAAATCAGAAGATAAAAAAATGAGACATATAACTTTGGCCATACATTTTATATAAAGTTAATATTATGAAATGGAGTTTTTCAATGAAGAATCATTTGTTTAACCTGTTTCTTTTGTTGTATTTCTTTGTTAAAATACCCTAAATGTTTTGAAAAGTGATAAGTTATGAGATATAAGATACATATATCATTCTTAGTAAAAGATATGTAGAAATAATTGTAAGTGTAGTGTCAAAAGGGTAGCATTATATGTATTTGATCATAATCTGGTATAAATACATTGAAATATTAAATGATATTTTCCATTTATCTCAGTGATTTTGAATAACAAATTAGAATATTTATGGTAGAAATTTCACAAATACTTTGACAAAAATCTAAATTATTAAAAATGAATTTAATTACTTAAATGTTAAATTAAATTTCAAATGTTCACATTTCATTATGATTGCTTTCTCTCTATTCACTGTCATTTGAATCATTTTATTATGAAAATTGTGTTTTTTGAGATGGTTTATATTAACAAGACTTTAAATATCTATGTTCTCCTACTATTCTTATTTTTTTACTTACCTTGTTGAAATAGTTTATTTTAATCACTGAAATATGGTTCACTACTATAAATCAGAGCTAAGATAATTGACTTGATATTTATCAGGAAAATATGCATAAAATCTCTGAACTCTGGCTTGAAAAAAAAACCTCAAATAAACTACAAACTTCATCAAATATTAAATAAATAAGGTAGAGTATCCTTAGCCATTATTGACTTACTATTTACTTGTCAAAATGTTTTTGCTGCAGTATTGCTAGATTTTCTGAAATTTTATACTCATTTGCAAATACCATTTACCATTTTCATTTGTTTTCTATTTTATTAAAATCACAATTCGAAGTAGTATAGTAGTATTTGCAAAAACTTGATCTTTAAGAAAAATGTTTAACAAGCTAAAACAGCAAGAATGCCTGGCTTTTAAATGCATACTTCAGATATTCTTACTGGGCATATAATTACAAAAATATAAAGAGGTTTTACTACATGCAAAGATCAAAGTTTGAATCAATATTCAAATCACTTACAGTTAGAGAAAAAGTAGAGATATGCTAAAGTAACAATGTTAAAATGAAGTAAAAATAATGAGTTCTGGAAGAGATTAACATAATTGGTTAAGGGCAAATTTTATGGAGTTGATATAACAATAATAAGAGAAATATTTGGAAGTCAGCTTCCTAAAAGAGAAAAAAAGGAAGGTATAAATGAAACCGTCTTTGAAAAAACAATGAAAAACAAAGAGAGTAATGTTTTACTGAGGTTGCAGTGAAAATTAAACTATATCAATAATGTGTGGCGTGGTGAGCCGCTTCTGCCGTTTCTGCAGACTATGGTCGCCATTACAAGATGGCGCTGGCTCCGCTGTGGTCTGTGACAAACAACTCCTTATTTGGGAGTGTTGGCGCATGGTTTTTCACCACCCTATGAGAAAGCTCCACGTGGCAGCTTCGCATTGGGGCTTGAGATGCTTTATTAAGGCTGGGAGGGGCATCCGAGGGAGAGAAGAAGAAATATCAAAGGCCTGAATAAACTGCTGAAAGAAGATTCCTGAGTTGCGTCTTCCTTGCGGGCAAGGGGTCGTGACAGGAGGCCAAGCTTATGGGTGACTGAGTTACACTCCCTAGCTGGGTGCTGAGGTGCTCAGTCACAGAAATGGGTGTGTCTTGCTACAGCCCCATGGGTGAAGCTATGCTCACCTGTTCCTTTGTAATTAACCCCTTGCCCTGTTTAGGATAGAATCTTCCATGGAAGTGCCTTGTATGTGTCCCCTCCTCTTACTGTGCCCTTGGGTGTGGCCTACCCTGACACTGTCAACCTGCTGACAGTGGACATCATGAAGATAGACTCAGCCCCCTGAAACCTGACCCCTTGCCTCATTTGAATAGCTTCTCCTCAATAAAAGGGGTCGCGACAGTGTGGTCCTTGGAGAATGAAGCTTGAAATATGTATAGTTCATCTCTTAAAACTTGATATCAGTTCAGTGAGCAAAGCAGTAACACTAAATATATTTCAATGATGTAAGAATAAAATAAAAATATATATTGGAAGTAAAATTTTTAAAATTTATATATTGAGAAGGAAAATTGGAGTAATGAGTTAAAGAATATTGGGGAAAAATAATATCCTATTTCTCGTGAAATATATAGAAAACTAAATCAGAGGTGACAAAGAAGATAGATAGAATTTATTGATCAGTAAGAAAACCATTGCCTGTGAAGAACCCAACAATTTGAAACTGTGTGAATGTAGGAGTCAAAGATGTCTCCTATATTTTGATCCTTATTGATTGGGATAATGGTAGTATATTTTATAGAAAGTAAAATTACATGACTCATAGTAATAAGTGAAACAAGTATTTCTCTAAGCTATGTTAATTATTACTGCTACAATTTGAGGACAGTGCACTAAAATGCACATAAAATGAATTATAATTTATATTATCTTTAATATCTTATTGAGAATAAAATTGAAGACAAATGAAAAGCAGGTAAAAATAATAAAAAATAAGATTTCTTACTCATTCTATCAATTAAAACAAACCCTAAAATGACAGAATATTTCAAAATGAAAGATTAAATTTAAACCCTTAAAGATAACTAAAATGAAAGGGTTAAATTTAATATGCTGTGACAACAATGACATGAAAAATTTTTAAGACAAAGGTAAACAAATAAGACTTTTTTATGTTATACATCAAATAGATTTAATGTGGACTACAAAGTTAATTTTAAAAGATTAAAATTTCTTTGAAAGTATACAAGATTCAGACATGTTAATGTTATGAGATAAATACCAAAGAGTAATAACAATTATGAAAAGGTATAATTGCATACAATTAAAATTTTACATATTGAAAATAAAGTACATGTGAAGCTGTACCCTTAAAGGGTTTGAACTCGTGAAAAATAGACAAAAGTGGAATTGTTTTCTTAAATATATATACATAGATATATAGATACATATTTAGCCTTAGAAAATTTCTTGAAGTTAAAGAATTTAAATTTTTAACCTTTTTGAGGTTAAAGTTATATTTTAAATGAAGTATATTTGTTTAAGAAATTCTCTCTGTTCTATTCAGCTTTTTGTGGCTATGACTAAAAGACTGACCAGAATAATTGTAGTGGAGGAAAAGTTTATTTGAGTGCTCACAGTCAGAAGTCTCAGTTCATAGTCCATTTGCTCAATTCCTCATGGCTCAAGGTGAGGCTGAACATCATTGGAGGAAGAGTGTGGTGGAGGGAAGTGGCTTACAAGTTGATCAGAAAGCAGAGACTCCACTTTTTAGATACAAAATATATATCCCAAAGGTACACTCCAGGGACCTACCTCCTCCAGCCACATCCTATCCACTAACTGTTACCAATCAGATAATTTCATCAGGGGATTAATTTACTGATTGGGTTAAGAGTCTATTAATCCAATCATTTCTCCTCTAAACCTTTTGGCACTGTCTCACACATGAGCTTTTGGGGGACATCTTATATTCAAACCCATTCTTCAACACCTGAATATATTTCATATGCAAAATAGTAAAAGAAACATTAAAATGTCACATGGAAATATTGCTATTATGAATAAATTATGAATAAATCTGTGATCTTTCTACCATCTTTAGCACTTTTCGCTATTTTCTATATATTATGTGTTATTTGCATTAAAATAAGGTACTTTCTATGGAATACAAAAGATCGACCTTGTACATCAAATGGTTATAGACTCTAAGCTCATGCTTGTGAACAAAGAGGCAAAATATATTATTGAATAAAAGAATGCATGAAAATGATTAAAAAATTAAAATAAATGCAATAAAATGGGACTCAGTAAGAAAGACAAATATATGAAATAAATGAAGATATATTAAAATAAGGACCTAAAATAATATAACCTTAAAAGGATTGTGGGAATTTTCATACTATTAATGAGTTGCTAGAGGTGCCTTTTGACCTACCATGACATTCTTTCACTGATGAAAGGCAGAAGGTATTAGATAGAACTATAATTTATCATTTATCCTTGCTACAGAAGATAAAGCAGACCCTATACTAATTGAATCCACATATTTCTATTTGTATTGACTCTGTAAGCAAGACAATACCAATATGATGTTTGATAAAAGAGTTTTCCATTTTAAATAAAAATAATAAGAAAGACTTTCCTACAATGAGTTAATACTAAACAAGAATTAGACTTTCAGTAGCAAAATAATATTTGATAGAAAAGACAAAAAAGAAGATGAGTTAGGGTTTTGTACCCAGAATGTCTTATAATGTCTATTATAAGAAAGTAGTGATCAAACAGATTAAAACCTAAAGTAATATGCCTACCTGCCTGAGTTGCAGTGGAACATGGTATAGGCTGTTATAATATATAATAATTATTGTTGCAGTGTTAATGAACCTAAACTTCAAAAATTATATTTGAATTTGGGTTTTCACACAATAGTTCATTTTTAGAGACATGACCAAATAACCATACTTGCCTAATGACAAATTAAATGGCACTGTGCCATTGGATACAGGTGCCCTCAGAATCTCAAGAAATGTTACAGAAATACTCATAGACGTACAAGAGTTCAGTATTAAATGGTATAGTAATGAAAAAATCATTTCAAGAGTTGAATTAGAATTTAAGCAGATCTGAATTAATTAAAATTGCTTTGATTAATTAGCATCATGGACAATTCCTGAAAACTTTATTAACACTTCAATCAAATTGACTACAGAGAAGGAACTTAACCTACTAAGGTAAAAAGATTCATGTTAGGAATTTTGAGACACAGTTTCCGTATTTATGTTAACTCCATGGTCTCCAAGATTTGAAACCATGTTTTGAGAATTTAGAGTTTCCATATAGGTGTTAACTTGGAAATTTTTTCCCCTTGGAACATTAGAATTCCTGATATAAAGAGAACATATTCTCAATCCCTTTTCTATTCAAGATCCGGCTCCTTTGGTTCCTTTCATGGCCAATGATTATTTTAAAGGTTATTTGAATTCTGTTCACTAAATACCAGATTTGAGAGTTAATTTTATTAAATGAGAATTAATAGTCTTTTGTAAGATTATTCCTTTGATGTTGCTCTTCAGGGAGTTTAATAGTCTAGCCTCTGCTTTACTAAAAGATTTTATCATCTTTTTGGTTTATTTTATGTTAAGTATATTTTTGTGTTCTGTGATTTCACGTTCCTGACCTTCATAATTTTCAGGGGACTTAGACAATAGCATTAATTTTATAAATTATTTTTCTAGATAAAAAGTATAAAACTTGTTATATCGGTATGCACTCTCTGAGGTTCATATCCCTGTGGAAATATTCTGTCTTGTCTGAAATAGAGAAGACTATCTGTATTAACATGGGAAATATTTGTTCCCATATTTCTATAATCAATATAGTTAGAGTTATTTGTTTTGCTATGATGAAATTGTCAAAAGAAAGACACTTTTAACATTCCACTAGAAATGACTACAGTGATTTCTCTTTTGTGTAATACAATTTTCTGCATCTCAGCTTTTTCCCACTCTTGTAAAGAGAATAAAATTAGCCTTCTACAATAGCTTATTTTTTTTTCAAATTTCATATATCTACAAATGAATCACACACATATGTACACATGAATATATGAATTCATTATATATATACATATACATGGATGGATGGATGGATAGATCAATAGAGATATTTATAGATACATAGGTAAAAACAACTTCTTCTTATTCTCTGTCTGGAAATTTGGATCTTAATTACTTACAAAAAATATAAGTGATCCTGTGCATTATTCAGAAAATATGAGCCTAGCTATATGTGCACAAAAATTAAGAATTATTTGTATGAAATCTATTAAATTTGGGGGAGATTATTTACTATGTAATAGAAAGGCACTCTCAATAAGCATGTGAACAAACTTTAAGTTGATAGATTAAAAACGGGACCAATGTGGGGGAGTACTCAATATATTAAAATAATTTGACTCTACTAAAAACTTTTTCTGTCAGAGATGCAGCTTTCAATTCTCTCTCAGTAACTAGTTAACATATAAGGAGAAAATAAACATTGTAACATCTGTTAAAAAAATTAAGTCTTTAAAATTGAGTTTACAGATATAGAGAAAGCTTTTGGGTCATATATAATTAATATAAATCAGTGGATAAAATAGATTTCTCTGGTAATTTTGTGGTTAAGAAAATGCTAAGTTATATATTTTTTTCTCTTCTGTTTTTTTTTTTTTTTTTTTTTTTTTTTTTTCATTTTCACATTTGAAATGAGCATATATTTTGTTTTAACTAAGAGGTGGAAATACCATCATCTAAATGTTTTCCACTTCATGAACACAGGATGATTTTCCACTTACTTGAATTTTATTAAGCGATGTTTTATAGTTTTTATTATACATGCTGTTTACTTCCTTTGTTAAATTTATTCATAAGTGTTTTTCTGATGCTCTTATAAATTGAAAGTATTTTCCATTGTTAATTTTAAGAGTTCTGAAAAATACTTCAAAAGAGAAATGTGCTGTTTGCCTACATGAGCATGTTTAATTCTCTTGTCTATTATTGTTTTATGCTTTATCTTCTACAACATTTGAAGGGAAACAACCAGGGTCTTTCACTTCAGGAAGGGAAAAAAATCTTGTTGGTTATTATGCTAACTCCTTTTCATATTTATGTTAAATATATTGCAGCATCTCCTTATGAGTAGCTAATCTAACTAATCTTCATTGTTCTACTGAGAGGTTTGTTCTGATGACTAATACTTGTTTTGCCTTCCTCATATTCAAATATTGAATTGCAATAAATAATAATAAAACTTAAAATGTCAGTTACATTTTTCTGGAAAGTCACTTGTAAAAATATGTCTTACTTTGCTTGTACAAAACAAATTAAGGATAAAATTTGGGTTTTTTTTCTTTTGTAATTCTCAAGGTTTTAATTGTCTCTAAATTATTGCAATTTTTTCATAAAATCATGAAAACAAATCTGACATTAAAATATATGTGGTTAATTAAAATGTTATTTGTTAGTAAAAGTTGTTTCAATGGTTACACATTTTTCATTTTGGAGGAGGCATACCTTTAGTTGTTGCAGAATGGTATGATGGTAGTCAACAAATTCATTCTCTTTCTGATTTTCAAAGGTCTTTTGAATTAGAAACAATCTTAGTTTTTGTTGGCATAATTCAAGTACTTCTGGAGTTTTTTAGAATAATACTTTTTCAGAAATTTTTATATTAAATTTTTATTATCTTTAAATCAAAGATTTCCCCTTTTTCATCCCAAATAATTCTATTTCAGAGAAATATTTTAGCATTAGAAGTTTTCTGTTAAAACCAAAGGGAAGGTACATTCTTCCCTTTCCCGAAACATCATTTTCTGCAAGATCTTAAGAATAATAACTAGGGTAAGTCTGTTCTTAAGATTCCTTTAAAGTGTTCATTAGGTACAGTTAGCATTTAACACTGAAACAAAACTCTAAAAGATTCATTTTAAGTTATGTTTTCCATATAAAGTAATATTATCCATTTTTCACAATACATAGAAAATACCTGGACTTTTAGTTTATTTTGGCTTAGATTTTCAGTGACCTACCTACCTTTCTTTCTCTCTCTCTCTCTCTCTCTCTCTCTCTCTCTCTCCCTTTCTTTCTTTTTTTCTTTCTTTCTTTCTTTCTTTCTTTCGTTCTTTCTCTTTTAGATACTTAAATGTCAATGAACCTTTATTTTATTTGTTTTATGTGGTGCTGAGAATTGAACCCAGTGCCTCACACATGCTAGGCAAGTGCTCTACCATTGAGCCGCAAACAGCCTGACTTACGATTTCTTTAACATAGAAATCATACCAGTTAATGCAAGCAAGATGCACAGTAGGCTATCTTAGATCTTATTGTTACCAAAATAATATTAGCTTTAAAAAACGCATCACTGTATTTGGAGAATAATGAGAAAGATTAAATTCTGTGTGAAACTTACATTGTCTATACACATAACTTTAGCTTAGCATATTCCCAAATATTATGTTATGAAACGTTTCTGAAGTAACATTTGCTAAATTTTTCTTCAAATGATTCAAGAAATATAGCCCACATGAATGTACAGTTAGACAATTAGACTATATTTCTCAAAAAGCAATGATCTACAAAGCACTCAGTTTGAAAATTGAAACAACACACTCATTTAAGTAAACTTTTTACTAAAAGGTAATATTTTGTGAGTTCTTGTTAGAAGTATTATATGTATTTCATTAGAGTTATACTTGTATTCTTAGGGGTTTTTTGTGTCTGTTTCTTGCTTTATTTTTGTTATTGTAAATGATCTACGTAAAAAAATACATTGTAAGGTTTACTGATGAATAGAAATAGGTGAGAAAATGTAATTAAGAATATATTTAGGGCTGGGGTTGTAGCTCAGTGGCAGAGAGCTTGCCTCACATGTGCACATGTGAAACACTGGGTTTGATCCTCAGCATTACATAAAAATAAATAAACAAAATAAAGATATTTTCAAAAATACTATATTTAGAAAACCTTTTTGATTAAAAAGTGATTATAAAAATATGTAAGTTATAATTTCTGAATAATTTTTTCCTCTAATCATTTATACATTCCCTTTTTTTTTACTCTTAGTTTGTTGGTTGGTTGATTGCTTGATATATTTAATATAAAGCCACTGTACTAAAATATGAGTGAGCTCATTGTCAATTTTATTTTTTTCTGCATGCTGGAAACTAGATAGGGTGATAACACAGGTTTGGCCTTGCATATGAGGACAGCATATTAGATCACAGAAAAAATAATATAAACAAAGTCTTTATTCCACCTTGTGCATCATAATCAGATGCTTATTTCTAGATGAAAATGTGAACAAACAACAATATTTTGTACACTTATATCTCTCCATTTTGAGGTATTTTCATTATAACAGTTTGGTCTACATTTGATAATAAACTATCTCTAGATAAAAATGTAAAAAGGAGATTTTATATGTTCTTGGAGTTAAAGACAGAATTCTGAGCTAGATAGAAAAATGCAGGAGTCATCAATATATAAAGTGCACTGAATGCCAAAGGGAGAACAGCGTGTTTTGGTGGATATATCTAGATAGAGAATAGAATTGATGACTGTGTAATGGTTCACACAAAACTTTGGGACTCAATTAGGTATAAGTAAAACAAATAAAAACAATAACAACAAAAAAAAGAGGAGACACGTGAGGTTGAAAGAGATATAAGTTGGGTTGCCAACTCAAAAGCCACATAAAAGGTTTCAAAAAGCAAGTATGTTAAAAGCATCAAGTTCTGCTGACAAATTGAATCAGAACTAACCATAAAGTTGACTTGTGGCAGTCATTACTGATATTGGCAAAATTTCTTTTGATACAATGATGGTGTAATAGCATGATGGCATTGATTGATTAAATAATGAAATTGAAGAAGGGGAGAGAAGAAATACATATCAATACCATTCTTTGGGGCAATTTTAGGACTAAGGTATAGAAGAACTGAACAGAGGAGATAATGGTGTCATTGATATTTACTTCCATTACAACTGCCATCATGATATATAATCTGCTGGAGATAATACAGAAAAGAAAGCAAAGATGAGGAGAAGGTTTCAGTTAGGATTGAAAAGTTTAACAGAAGTAAAATAAAATATATGGATAGTGGGTTCAGGAATGTTGTAGACTTAATAATGAAAATAGAGGAAAAAATCTCAATACTTTTTCTACTGCATTAAAAAATCAAGGATAATGAAATATTCTTGGGAGTAAGACAATGGAGACTGGAGCAGAATGGGGAAGAAGTTAGAGAAACAAATGGAAGAGTAAAACAACCTAGGAAGAAGGTAATATTCATAATCTTCAATTAAGTGTATTTGAAATCATATGAAAGGTGGCAGGAAAGTAGGTAGCTGAGTGGCAGAGCATTTGCCTAGCATGAGTGAGGCACTGGGGTTGATCAGCAGCACCACCAAATAAATAATAAATGATAATGCATTAATGAGCATGAACTTATAGTGAGACCAGCCCATGTGAATTTGCATTTCTTTTTCGATACATGAATTAAGAGGAGTAATAGATTGAAACAGATATTTTTTTTTTATTTAAACAAAAGTTTAGAGTGAGGGTCAAAGAAATTTTTGATGAAGTAATTTTAATGGTGAACAGTAAAATCTAAGCCAGAAATTAAAAAAAAAAAAACAGAGATCGAGAAAAATGAAAATGTGAAAAGTTGTTTATGCAAGATTGAACAGCCTGATGGAGGTCAAGAAATGATTAGATTCTGAGTTTCTTTGTCTTGGAATTAGGTATGGTAAACAAAGAAAACAGGAGGTGTGGTTAGAGACTATCACCTTCAAGAGTGCATAACATGTTGGTAAATGCAACAGGAGATTCAACTTTCAGGTTATCTTATTAGAAAAAAATCATTTGACATATTTCCAAAAATAAGTAATGGTCTTGGAATCAGTAAAAACATGATCTCTGCAGAGATGGCATCTTCAAAATATAACTTTCTTTAATATTTTTTTTCTACCTAAACCTTAACTGGTTCAATGTTAGAGCACTGTTCCTTTATTTTTAATTCAGATTTTATCCTTCCATTTCAACTTATAAGCTTCATAATTTATATTTCAGCTAAAAATTAAAGTCTTTGTCTACTCACTATGATTTTCCATGTAAATTAATTTGTATAGTTCCTTTGAGGTTAGCTTTTTGTTAACCCTGGAATTTTCATTGCCTGAATTTTGCAATGTTATGTTTGTTCTTATGTTAAACTGGATAAAAATAATATAAATTTATGATAATATATAAGTAAGGGAGTATACTAATCAAGAAGTACTAAAGGCTTTTTATAATTCTTGATTTTCTTTAAGAGGTGAATAATGTGAAATCATTCTTTCAAAAAGCAACTCAGCCTCTACCTCTTGATGTATTGTTATTCAGATATTGTATGGCACTTTCTCACAGCACTCCTGCATTCGTATGTTATGTTTTATATAAAAATTGTAATCAAGTCATTGGTATCAAATAATTGCCCAAATTAGAAATGCAAAATATACTTCAGTTTATAAAGCTCCCTCTTTGCTCCAAATCATTGGGCCAGAGACAAGATGTTCCCTTCAGCACATTTCCTTCAACCTGTAAAACTTTATATAGCTAACCATTAATAAAGTTGTATGTCTTCTGAAAGTAAGCTCTTCACTAGCTTAATAGATTAATGACAAACTTTAATACTGTCTGGTACTTTGCCATTAATTTTATTCTTTCCATTTCACTTCCTATTACTGAGAACTCTTCCTATACCCATCATGATGTCATTAGCTTTTCTATTTCTACTCTGTGTAGGTATATCATTGAGTTTTATGTTCCCTTCGAACCATAGTATGATTAGTACAGATTTTTACATTTTACATAGTCTGTAAGTTGTAAATAATTAAATTCAAAATGTTCTTTTTAAGGAGTCTTGGAGTAAGGAATTTAAGGGTAAAAGATAATGGGTTTAGTTAGAAAAAAAAGTAAAAAAAATAAGTGTTCTTAAATTTGGAAAAATATTGTGATCCAGATAACAATGTTTATCTTGCAATGTCCAAATGCTGTTATGTTAAAGGAAAACTTTTTGCAGTTATTGGTGTGTGTTTGTGTGTGTGTGTGTGTGTGTGTGTGAGTGAGAGAGAGAGAGAGAGAGAAGGGGTAGTTTACTAAGTCTCTATCAAACAGAATAATTGTAAATAATGACCAGATTTGACCTTCATTATCAATCTTGCTTTCCTATACATTTAATTTTTAGAACATTTTGGGTTTGGAATGCATTATTTTTTTCTTACAAAAATACTATTTCAATAGTAAATTAAAATTCTAAGATATATTTTCTTTTTTTTTTTGAAAAAATATTTTCTAGCATTATGGCAAAGTTATATTTTATTAGCATCCTATTTAACTTTTAAATCACAACATTATTAAAATACCAATAAAATGTCACCAATAACTTATCTGAAACTATAATTTGGAGAAATATTCATCTATTAGTTCATATCTGCATGACAGGCCAATTATAGAATAACGTATATAATAATTCAAATAAACTTTTATAAATGAATTCTTAAACTTATTGGATGTATACCTTAACATGTACGAATGACTTAGTCCGTTTATATCAATTTGCAGAACACTGTTCTCTCAATTGCTATTTAAACACTGTATAAGAGCTTTCTTTATTTTAATTTAAATTTAGATTAATATGTAACCAATTTTTGAATTGTTATTTAGAAAATTTAATTTAAGTCAATGTTAAGAAATTTTTTAGCTTGTAATTATTTACAGTATGTGAATTTTTCTATTTTTAAAAATTCTTACATTTATATCTTTAAATATTTTAATGTTATATTTCTACAACTATGTTATTCTCTTTAGAAAATAAAACAGATTTCTTAATTGACATCTACTTAAATAATTTTATCTAATAACTAATGATGAGAATTTCTCATTACATACAATGAAGGGTACAATGTTGAACAGGTATGAATAGTGAACTACTCTCTGGTATAAAATACTCTCCTACTTTACATCTATCAGTTGTTACATACCATCAAATCATTTGTGTCTATTTAAAAAAATATCAAGGGTATTGTTACTGTGTTATTTAGTTCCAGTAAATATTGCTTAATTTTATTAAAGACAAGTCCAAAAGGAAAAGAATGTTGATTTTATACAAACAGTAGAGTTCTTTAGAAAGTTCAGAGGAGAAATACTTTCCTGACATATTTAGTTTGTATAAAAAGATTGAGTGTTTTGGCAAACAAATTTTATGACTCAGATTTATTATTCACTAAATTTGGTTTATAACTGCCAAGAATCATGAACACCTATCTGTACTTTAGAGAAAGAACAACTGGAAATAGCAAAATAGTGCCTTTTATGCTGTTGAATATGCTAGAGACAATCACTCCTCTTAATAAGTCAATATTTGGAAGAAAAAAAAAACATAACCACAATAGCAAAAATGCCAACTGTGGAGAGGCATCTGTGGGCTACTTGTGGACTACATCAGCATTGCAGCCTATTGAATAGAAGAATCTGGTGTCTGGGAACTTGCAGGGGACATTTCCTCTGGCCGATTGTCCAGACACATTTTGAGCCCTATTTATGTTCTGCCCCATGTCCCACACAGCACCAGAAATGGAATGACCTGCTGCAGCCACACAGCCTCTTAAAGATGGGTGTGACCTGCCAACATGCCAATCAACCTGCTGACTCCAAGACATCATGAAGCAAGACTCCACCCCTAAAACCTTATCCCTGACTTTGATGTACCCCCTTAAATAAACCCCAGAAGCCATTTTCTAATTGGCTAGCTCCAGCTTCTATGTGGACTGGACCTATCAAGGGCTCTATCTTTTGAAACTATCTTTCTGACTTTTTTTTGGTTCTTTACTATTTATTCTAGGCCGTAATTTCTTAGGTGGCTTACATCCTCCTGAACAGGAAGAACCCCCCTAACAAGGGGCTGGCCACCTCTTCATGGTGTTTCAAAAAACAGTAACTATAATAAAAAATAACTTAAATTGAATAAAAACAACTTAGTATTAGTGATTCTTCTGTTATATTCCATGACAAGTCTTTGTGTATAATGCAAAAGAATGTTATCTTGCCGAGGAAAGTTTTGTAGTTTGGAGGAATAACGAAATAAAATAGAGAAGTTATAGTCATTTGTTAGATTTCTCCCAAACCATTCTCTAAAAGAGATATTTAGAAATTTACTGTATGATAGCACTCCTGGGTTTCTTGTTTCTATCTAACAACAACTTAGAAGTTTTCATTAATAAAAGGGTTTAAAACCTTCATAAAAAGTGTACCCACAAAGCACTTAACATTGATGCAGAATGATCAGATTGAAGAAAAATTAAGATGAAATTGTTTGCATTAAAAATTATATATATATATAATTTATGTATATATATATAATTTATGTATATATATATAATTTATGTATATATATATAAAATGTATATATATATATACTTTTTTTTTATATAAAAAGTATATATATATATACTTTGAATTTTCCAGGCTAAAATAAATACATTTTATGAGGACAAAAGAATCATATCAGGCCAAAGTTATTAGAAACAGCATATAAAGCAAGGGAAAATTGAATGCATTTTCAAAACTTTTAAGAAAAGTCTGAAGCAAGAATTTTATATCCAGCCAGAGTATACACTGTACATCAGGATTATATAAAAACAGTGTTAAACATAAAATATCTTATGAAATTCACTATTCTGAACTCCCCACTGGCAGATTTACTAAGAAAATTTCTTAAAAAAAAAAAACAAGACAGTACAGAAAAAAATACAACTAAAGGAATAGTGATAAGCATTTAATATTTCAAATTTTTGAATTAAAATAAAAATAAAGTGTGGACAAAAGAGGAATACTAGCATGCAAATTTTGTGTATCCTGACAAAATAAAAATAATACAAGTAGACATTTGTGAAAAATGGAGAAAAAAGTAGAACTCATTTATTGGCTACAAAATAGGTAATATATGAGAAACAAACAATAATACCATGTGAAACTAGTAAAACTGATAGCAGAAGTCTAAGTAAAAACTTAAGCAAATGCATTTTAAAAAAAAGATATGAGAAACTTGATTTTTTGGGGGGTTGCTGATGACCAAACTTAGGGCCTTGCATATACCAGCTTCAAAAAAGATATGAGTATAAAGATAAGTAATAGAATAAAATATACATATTCCTTTAAAATAAAATGAATTTAAAGAATGATAAAAATAGATCACAGATACAGAAAGCATGGAAATTCTAAATATAGTATAGTTTCTAGAATTATAATTTATAAAACAAATTAAGACCACATATATCAGATATATCAATAAACATAAAAGGCATTTATTATAAAAATGACTTCCAAATTGTTCTCATAAGATACAACTGCAAAACATGACTACTTATAGTGCACAACAATAACTAAAAATATTTATTCATTGTGGAATGGCTAAATTGAACTAATTAGCATATGTATTATCTCACATACTTACCTTTTTCCTGGTGAGAAGAGTTGAAATGACTCTAAGTTGAAGATGTAAAGTTTCAAGTATACAATACCACAGTCATCATGTGATACAATGGATCACTTGAACTTGTTTTCTCCAAATTCAATTACAAGCAGAAAATGCACACCTACTAAAAGGAAAAAAAATTCACAATTTAGATGAATATGCTTTAACCAAATAATGCATCTATCTTTACAAGGCAAAATGAAATGCAATGTCTCTCACTAAAAGACCAAGAAGATACAACATAAATCATATAGAGGACATAAACAACATAATGATGTCATATCTCATAAATACATATCAAATTTTAAACTCACGCACAACAGAATGTCTTAAGAGTAGAATTTATGATCAATAAAAGAATAAAGTTTTTTATAAATGGTGCTGAAAAAGTAGGTAATATATAAGAATTGTTAAAACTATATATCATACCTCTTACAAGAATACATCCTGAATTGTATCATTTGGCTAAATATAAAAAAATTGAACCTTGAATGTAATAAAATTTCAATGGATTCTTTTAGACGTTTAGTATGCTGACCCAAAATAGTTAAATGAAATAAGAAGTTTTGCAGTAATACTTACATGCATAATTAATTAGGAAATGGATTGATAATATGTGAGTAACTAGACAGTGGTGATAGAAAATGTAAAAATAACGAGAGGAAAAAAGAAAGAATGTGAAATAGAAAGAAGGAAGAAAAGAAAAAGTTCTGACTTACATTTACTTCTAAGTAATAAATCTAGCAGAAACAAGCAATAATGCTAAGATTGATAATTATTTCAAGCACTAATTATTCATGTATGATGGTCAAAACAATGATAAACATAAGATGATACTGCCCCAAAGTATCTCCCCACAAATTCTGAAAGAAAACGGTAGAAATTTTACACTGAAAAAACTGGTCAACACCCACTGTGAAGCAGGTTTTTCCTTCACTATTGACCAATTTATCAGTTTAACGAGACAGAACAGCCATGCACATGAGTTGAATAATGTGGGTTTATTACTAACAGATAGGGGGCAAGGGGATAACAGAAACCTGGGAATAATCTAGGGATGGTTTCCTGTGAGATCCAGGAAAGTAGCCCCTCCTCTGTTTTATACCCCAGGATTAGGTGACTTGCCAGGGTAGAGTGTCAGAGGACATCTTGTTTCTAGATCAGAGCCTGCACTATTCCAGTCCATCCTTTCCTATCTCATGATGTTGCAGTCCCAGTAAATTTTGTACTTTTTCTTGAGAATTGTAAATGAAGAAAGGAAAAGAGCTAAAACAAGTTACCAAAGTTAACATCAACAGTAATAGTACATGTCTTCATCATGTTTACTGCTGTGACTCATTAAGAATTATAAAGCTCTTCTATGGAACTTCTGCCAAAAATGCAGAAACTGAATATATAATTTTGATGGATTTATATATTATGGGGTATTTTACTCAATAATTGTTCTATTCTCTTCAAAATGTCAAGGTCCTGAAAGGTAAGGTGAGAAAATTTTCCAGAATAGACTAAAAAGATATGATTACTAGTGCACCAGGTGATCCATAATTGGGCCATGATAATTAGTTTGCTTATGGTGGGAATTTGGCAAGGCAATTGATGATATTGTCCTGTCTGTGCTTGAAATTATTGCTTTGTGTTAATATTAAATTTCTTATTTTGATAATTACATTGTGAATATGTATGACAATGTCTACCTTAATCATTCCAGAAAGAGAGAGAGAGGGAGAGAGAAGAGAGAGAGAAGGAGAGAGATTGTTAAAGTAAACAAATAAACTTTGTAATAAAATGCTAACATTGGTATAATGCAGATAAAAGACATATGGGAAGCTTTCATATTCTTCATGAAACTTCTGTAAATATGGAAATGCTCAAAATAAAAATTGTAAATGTATTGTAATTTTGAACTTACACTTATTGGTTTTTATTCATTTTTTAAGCATAGTGATAAACATCATGAAGACATCAAGGTAAAATTAATTTAGGACTCAAAGTACACAGACTAAAAAGCTTTAAGGCCTAAAACATTAGGAAAATGGGGAAATAATTAATTATATGAAGGAAAAAATGAAATATAAATGTCAGTTGCAGTGGTTTGGGGCAGTAGGAAGATTTTCATTTCTATTCTTTTCCATAGTATAAAGTAATGTTAGTGTCAGGGCTGCAACTTAAATGTAGGCAAAAAAGAATTCCAGATTTCCTGCTTTCTTCTCTATATGATTATGCAATGAAAGATTCCAAAGTAATTCATCAATTCATACAAGAAATTTAAACTAAAAGTGATGTCCATATTGTTGCAGAAAGTGCACAGATTTGGGAGTCAGACAGATCTGCATTTGAATCCTAGTCTTCCAATTTCTAGCTTTTTGACAAATGTTAGTTTCCCTTTTATAGAAAAGAAAACTGGCTAATTTTGTTGCACTCTGCGAATTTTAAGATGAGTTTCAAGAACACAGAAGGAATTTAAACTGCAGTTTTTAAGAGGCTAGCTACTTTCATTCAGCCAGCTAACTCTTTGCCAAATCATAATCCATATTTATCTGCATGAAGATTTTCTCCCCAGAAATTCTGTTTCAATGAATGTGGAGGTGGATCCAAGAATCTGCCTGCTTAACAAGCAACCACAGATGATTCAGATGTACATTGCATTTTATGAATCGCTGCTTTGGATAGAGAAGCCTCACATTACTGCTTTGTCTAAGTTTGTTCTGAAATATTAATGTTCTATGAATCCTTTCTGAAAAATCACTTTAGATGTGTTTGACTAAAGGGAAAAATATATAAAGAAACATCCTTAGAGTTTTTTTTCTTCTTAATAGTACATATTATATTTGTGTTATAAGAAAGATGGGCTACATTTTTTATATATTATTTATAAAAACAGAAAGATTTTCCACAGTGATTGCCAACTGTATGTTAAATCCTAATAGTGAGTTTAAACATTCACAGATTCTTGTGGAAAGGGAAAAGAACTTGAGGTGATGGCCATTATTTGAGGAAAAATATAAATGAGGAAAATGAAAAAACAAATAATCAAGTTACACAAAATATTTATATTACATGAGGAATTATTTTCAACAATATGTGTAATGACGGAAGTGAGGTTTGACTACGGCACAATGAAACATTAATATGTATAATCATAACATACCCATAAAAGCTATAAAAATGAAATTGTAAGGGGTGGATAGCTATAGAGACTAGTGTGTGTAAATATACACTACATATACGTGTGTGTGTTTATATGTATGCTCATGCACACATATATGCATGTGTTGAGGGAATGAAAAACTCCTCATACGAGTGGTAATTCTGGAGACAATAACAAATGATAGAGCATCTTTACTTTTTATGAGAATATTTCCAGAATTGGCCACTGCTTTCATTCTGATCCAAACAAGTGCTGAGTGAATTAAGTATAAATTAAACACTAAATTTCCTTACTCCTCCCTACTTTTTATGTTTAGAGCAGCTAACTCTGCTGAAAAGTATATATATTTCCTCATATGATTTTAAATATACTCATAACTATACAAATCGAGAAATATATGTCAAAATAACAATAATAGTCCATCATTATTAACTTAATAAGTAATTATGACATATGTCATAAGTACAATTATGTAGGTGATATTATCATTTTTAGGTGGTCAAGGTGACATTTTGTGAAAAAACACAATAATTGCTGTCCATGAACACATATCTGAAAATAAGAGAGATCTTTTAGATACACCAATAAAAATGTTTAATTCCATTAAATTCCAGTCTTCCTAGTTCTCTATATCTACTTTGTGCAATGACAAAGATAATTCACAAATAATGCACATTGTCCTGACTTAATTTATGTACATTATAGAATTCAACCTGGCATGAAAAACATTCATCTGAAAATATTTTTTAAAAATTATAGAGTTTCCAATTTGAAAAAAAAAAAAAAAACTTATTTCCATGTGTTGACTACCAATTCTATTGTGGAGGGTTGCATAGGTTGAATAGGGAATTCTTAAAATTAAGCAGACAATACCAACTGTATGAAGAAGAGAATGCTTCATTTGTTATTGAATATTGATTAGTAGTGATTTGCTTTAAGAAATTACATTGTCTGCTTATGTCATTGTAGAATTATTATAAAACTTTGTTAGTGATACAAAAGTTAAGACTTTATATTTGCTCTTATAGTGGAGATAATCAAGAAACTCTTTAGGAGTTCATAATAAAAAGATTTAGATGAAAGCTATGTTTTGTGGTAGTTGGGAAACAAATGTATGCTAATAAAATATAGGGTACAAGAAACAAAGCACTTTTACCATACTTTGAAAGAATAATTAATATAGTAGTCCCATTATTCAACTTGATATGTTAGGTTTAAAAAAATCACTATTTTTAATTATAAAGAAATTAAGAAAAAAATGGAATCTTCTCAAATCTATTCAAATTTTAACATAACTAATAAGTAAAATATAACTTGTAAATAGTATTGTTTTAGGGACAGTAAGACAGGCTTTTGCTGTTTCTATGGTGGTAAATAAATTGCCTAATTTCTCATTTTCTCCTAGTCTGACTTTGTGGTCATGCCCTCATTACCATATTCAATTAGTTAGTGCACAAAGGTAATATTCTCATGCTCACAACACATGGAGATGCATTACTGACTCCAAATAAATAGGGCAGGTTCCTAATGTAAGGTGAGCATCCAGAGATCAGAGCTAACAAAGCAAAATATTTTACACCTTTGTGAAAATACTAACATTAACAATGCACTGCTTGACCAAAAACCTCCTACAAGGACAGAGAATCAATCAAAAGGAAAGAGGGAGAGAAAGGGAGGGAGCAGGGATAGAGAGAAAAGAGCATATTAAAATGAAATGTAGAAGAGAATTGCATTTATTCTGATCTCACCTTGACCTAGTGGGATCAGACCAAATCTGTTTCTTTAGAAATTTGCTCTCTTACATACTGAGCAAAACCACAGGAAATTAATTTGCTTTTGTAATTTTTTTTAAATCATATTTGTCCAAAAGTTGCAAAAAGCATTCCAATCTAAGCATTTCTGTATATTCAAAAATTTTAATCTCTTACTGAGTTAATGCACTGGAAGATTTCAGATAGTGTTGTATATAGCTTTGTTGAAAAAAAATATATATAATGGCAATTTTCATCTCTGTCTTAGCAATAGAATCATTTTAGCATGGAACTTGGAAGTAAAGCCTTTCTCAAATATGATTTTTTTTGGTATTGTTTTTTGTTTGATCGTTACCTGTACGGGAGTATGCACTATGCTTGAACAGCAGTAAAAATTGTACAATCAACTATTGCTTCCATTTTAGTGATGCTGATTTCTAGATTATCTCCTCCTATGTTCAACTCCTGATCACCTTTCCTGTGTTCCTACAAATCTGAATTATCCCTTTAATCTTTAGTCAAATATTAACAATGTAGCTTCAGGTACTATATCTTCTCCCAAATGTCCCATCACAATATCTGTTACAGAACCACCTATTCTCTCACCTATTCCCTATTTCTGTGTGTATGTGTGTTAAGCACACTTGAGATACACTCTCTTAGCAAATATCAAACGTACAATACATTATTAGCCATAATAATCATATAGAAGACCAGGTCTCCAAAACACATTTCGCAACTGATCTTTGATGCTTTTGGCCAATGACTTCCCCTCCCCAGACCCAGGTATTTTCCATCCAGCTGTATATTTCTGTAAGTTTACCTTATTTTTCTTTCTTTTCTTTTTCTCTCCTTCTTTGCATGCTTCCTTTTGCTCTTTTCCTCCTCATCCTTCTTCTTCTTTTAATTCCACATATAATTTTGACTATGCACTATTTGTCTTTCTTTGTCAGGCTAATATTGCTTAGTATAACATTTGAACATTCATCTTGTTTATCCATGTTGTAAAAAATGGAAGGATTTCCTTTTTTTATAAAGCTAAATAACATTCCATTATATATAACTCCCCCCCACACAAACACACATGTATATACCCCCCACACAAACACACATGTATATACTCCAATATATATATATATATATATATATATATATATATATATATATATATATATTATGGTTTAGATATAAGGTATTCTCTCCCCAAAAGCTCCTGTATGGAATATTACTAGAATATTCAAAGGTGAAATTAATTTTTGGGTTATAAGAGTCTTACATTAATCAGTGTGTTAAACCACTTATAGGGATTAACTGGGTGGTAACTACGGAAAGTTAGGGAGTGGTTAGAGGAGGTGAATCATTAGAGGCATACCTTTGAGGTATATATTTTATCACTGATGAGTGAAATGTCTCTCTGCTTCCTTATGTCTATGTCCTGAGCTGCTTTTAGACCATGATGTTCTGCCTCTTCTCAGGCCCAGAGCAATGAAGACAATCCTGTATTTGAGGCTCAACTCTGAAACCATTAGCCCCAAATAAACTTTCTCCTATAAAATTTTTCTTGTCAAGTTATTTGATCACAGTAACTGAAAGTTGTTTCTTCAAAGCTGACTGAAAACATATTCCAAGATATCTATCTATCTATCCATCCATCCATCCATCCATCCACCTATCTTGGTTATTGCTAATAATGAAACATGGTTGCACAAATCTCTGAAACAGGGATCTTATTCCATTAGATGTGATTTATTTCTAACTTCTTGTTTGTTGTTGTTTTTGAAATATTTACCTTTTCAAATCAAAGAATTATCTCACTTGCCTCATATTCCATATACTTCATTCTATAGGAGATGAATTTTAGAGGATGCCCCTGCTCATCACAAAACAAACCATCTCTCTCAGGAAAAAAACATGATGTTGGATATTCATCGGCTGTATTATATGCCTAGTTCTTTTTGTATAAATTCAACATAATTTATGTTTAAAACCATATGTCGATAATAAGAAGTTATATCTCATTAAAAACTTATTGACATGGCCCAATAAAAGAATACACAAGTTTCTATTCATCTATAAGCTAGCTTGGTCATTTCCTACTTATTCCCAATGATTTAAATCAAAATCTAAAAGTGATCTAATGATTTTTAGATAACCTAAACTTTTAAATTACAATTAATATTCCCACATTTTATTATATCTAGGCTATTGAGAAAATATTAATTTTCTTTGTAAATGACCCTTGGTGTTTTTCTAGTGAGAATAGAATGACTTTGACTAGCTGGGTGTGGTAGCATGTGACTATAATCCCAATGGCTCCACTTGGGAGACTGAGGCAGGTGGATCCCTCAGTAAAAGCAAGTTGCTAAGCAACTCAGTGAGACATTGTTTCTAAATACAATGGAAAATGAGGCTGAGGGGGTGGCTGAGTGGTAAACTGCTCCTGAGTTCAATCTGGAGTATGCCACCAAAATAATAGTTTTAACTATTTGGATCAATTTTTCTCATATTGATAAGTTTATTTTGATGGATTTTGATGTAGCAAAACTTTAAAGACTATTGATTCTATGAAAGATACTATAGGATAGTTAAGAATGTTTACAAATACTTCATGACACACACATTCTTTTGAGAAACATTGTGAAAAGTTTATGTGTACAATTTTCAATGTTTCCTGGAAGCAACACCATTGTCTCACAATTAGAAAGAAGGGAATACTTGGCGGAACACTACCCACAGTTTACATGGAAATAAAAACTTACTGATTCAGAATAATATCACAAGATCTTTACAGTTTTTTGCCTAAAATTCACTGTGAATACTGAAAGCAAAACAAAATAAGCCAACATCCAAAGCAATATGATAGTCTGCAAAATTGGCATGGTTTAGATACAGATTTAGGTATGATTCACTATTCAATTACTGGAAAAGTACTTTTCCAACATGTTATACTAAACATATGATTGTACATGAAAACAGCATGCAATATAGAAAATAAAATTTCCTATATTCAAATTAGAATAAAATAAGGCAGATCATGGCTGGAATAACTCCTTAATCACAAAAGATACTTGTCTAGACAATTCAAAAACTGATATTACTGTGAATTTTAAATAGACATTTTAGAGCCAAAAATGGCAAGTGTCTATTTTAAAGATTATTCAGTATTTAAATGTGAAAAGGCACATGTCAGGATAAGAATGCTACCATGTGTGCAATGGAGCAAATTTTTTAAGTGCCATTCCTATACATGGAAGGAGAAATAAGTTGGGGATTGAAATTTTTTTCTCATTGCTACACTTTCATTTAAATTATTTAGAGAGAAACCTAATAAAATTTGTGTCCATTTTTCCTTTGTTTCTCTGAATATCAACTTGTGAAAGTGCCATTGCATGTGGTCAAGAATGGATCTTGTTTTAAAGATGTGCTTCTATGTTCCCTTGGGCTGAGAGATGTCTTTCTTTCTCTTTGACTGGGCTGCATAAATAGAGCTTCTGGCATATGTACCCAGTTGAAGCAAATTAATAACTGCCCTTGACTAAATAATTATATTGTTTGTGTTCCATTCATTACCACTTTCAACCTTACATATTCCCTTTGGATTGTAATAAAGAATGAATCCTTTAGAATGTTCCTCACATACAATTTTGAAAAAGTAGCCCAGAATTTTATTGGTAAAGGTAGTAGTTTTACATTAGGAGACTGTCAATTGTTGCAAGAACATCAGTAGTATGATTCTTGTTAGAAAACAAACACTCAGACAGGCATTCAGACAAGATTATACTTTAATGATATGATTATCTGGTTAAATATCCTAATAGGTATTTCTTTTACCTATTTCCTTTTTTGCTCTGATCACCCTACACAGATATATCATCTTTCACTTTAATCCCAGTTCAGGCTTCCTTTTATTGAGGAAAAAAAAGAATATAATGTTTCTTTTCTGACAAAAGAAATTTTAGCATTTCTTCACCTTATCTACAAGTATAATATGAGATGTTTGAATAAAATCGTTAGTGAAACCACTGGGAAAAGAAAAGAAATATCTTCAAATCAACATATCATTTACAGAAGAATACAAAATTATGTGTCAGTCTTCAAGATAGATTAACCAAAAATCTCTACTTGAAAAAAAAAAATCATTCTTCTTTTCTTGCATAGAGAAATGTCAAAGATTTTAACCAAGGCCAGTCTTAAGTAAAAATGTGAAAAAGGTGAAGGTTGTTATTGAAGTTTCCACAAATTCCAGTGCCTTCTTTCTAATTCCTCTTGCCATGTCACTGTTCCATTTCTCTTCCTGTCCTTTCCGCTCAATGGAAACACATCCCTCAACTGGACTGAAGTCTTAAGTGTTGCAACTGATTCTGCTTGGCAGGTATCTTAATTCCTGCTTTTGAGTTGATAATGAGGGAAGGTGATTTGTGAAGGTTGATAATGAGTGAAGGCGTGTTGTAGAATCAAAATTTTTCTTGAAGGTGGTGGTTATAGAGGCTTTATACATATTTCTTAGATTCATTTGTAGGTATTTGGTGTTTTTGATGCTATTATGTTATTTCTAAATTGTATTTTCTATTATTGCCACCAATATAGCAATACAATTGATTTTTTATACATTAACCTATATTTAGTAATATTGTAAAAGTTGCTTATTGTCCCAAGTCATTTATAGATTCTCTTAGATTCTTAATGAAACAATCATACTATCTGAGGAGAATTAAATTATTCCTCTTTAACCTGTAAGCCCATTGTTCCTATTATTATTATTATTATTATTATTATTATTATTATCTTGGCTAGTACCTCCAGTACTGTTTTAGTCAGCTTTTTTCACTGCTGTGAATAAAATATGTGACAAGAACAAAAAATAAATAAATAAATAAATGTCATCAATTACAAATGAGCCCCATAATTGTATTATCAGTGATATCTACTGAATCAACCTCTTTCTTATCTCCTGACTCTGCTTTCCTAATTGCTCTCAGCAGGATTTGCAAAAGCCAGAGGGACCTTATATTATAATATCATTAGGCCCTGAATTCACAATCAGTGTGGGGTTAATGCCTCTGAGGGTAAAGAAAGTCTAAATCTAAGTGATCTGGTAAGACTTTTGACAAAGGGAACTACCTAAGGATTAAAGGATGGGCCATGCAGATGAAAGCATGGTGCAAAATCAGGAAACTGTGATAAGGATCAGTCTTTTCCTAATCCAGCACTGCCCAACAGTTGTACCATGCTCCTTGTTTCTTTCTCTCTCTCTCTCTACTAAACATGTTAGTACTAAAATTTTGTTTTTTAATTGTCTCTTCCCACATGGAATATAATTCCTAAAAAGGAGATAAACTTTTTTTTTTCTGATGATCTTTCTCCCACTTAAATATAAGTTCAATAAATACTTGTTGAGTGAATAACTGAATAAAGGTTCAAAGTGATAATAGATATTTTTCAACTGTATTATGAAATGTTGACAAAAATTTTATAATTTTGTGAGTTTAATCAGAAACATTTTTCAAAGTCATTCAGTGATGCAGGTAATTGGCAGAAGCAGAATTCAAAAATTCTCTAACATCAACTCTACATCTAGTGAAATATTATACTTAGTCACATTGTTTTAACTATGTGAATAATAGAATTTCATATATATATATATATATATATATATATGGCAGTGGAATGCATTACAATTCTTATTACACATATAAAGCACAATTTTCATATATCTGATTGTACACAAAGTATATTCACACCAATTTCTGTCTTCATACATGTTCTTTGGATAATAATGATCATCACATTCCACCATTATTTATAACCCCATACCCTCTACCTTCCCCTCCAACAACTCTGCCCTATCTAGAGTTTGTCTATTCCTCCCATGCTCCCTCCCCCATCCCACTATGAATCAGCCTCCTTACATCAAAGAAAATAGAGCCCCTGCATCTAATAGAAGAATAAGTAGGCCCTAATCTCCATCATATGGGATGAGGCCCCAAATTCCTTAATAAGATTACTGTGGCACAAGAATTAAAAACAAGAATCAATAAATGGTATGGACTCAAACTAAAAAGTTTCTTCTCAGCAAAAGAAACAATATGTATGGTGAATAGAGAGCCTACATCTTGGGAGCAGATCTTTACCTCTCACATATCAGATAGAGCACTAATCTCTAGGGTATATAAAGAACTCAAAAAGCTAAACGCCAAAACAACAAATAACCCAATCAATAAATGGGCCAAGGATCTGAACGGATACTTCTCAGAAGATGACATACAATCAACCAACAAATACATGAAAAAATGTTAATCATAACTAGCAATTAAAAGTGCAAATCAAAACCACTCTAAGATTTTATCTCACTTCAGTCAGAATGGCAATTATTACGCATACAAACAACAATAAGTGTTGGTGGGGATGTGGGGAAAAATGTACACTCATATATTGCTGGTGGAACTGCAAATTGATAAAGTAAATATGGAAAGCAGTATGACAACTTCTTGGAAAGTTGGGAATGGAACCACCATTTGACTCAGCTATTCCTCTCTTAGGTTTATACCCAAAGGTCTTAAAAATAGCATACTACAGGGACACAGCCATATCAATGTTCATAACACAATTCAAATTAGCTAAACTGTGGAACCAATCTAGATGCCCTTAAATAGATGAATGAATTAAAAAAATGTAGCATATATACACAATGGAACATTACTCAGCAATACAAGAGAATAAAATCACAGCATTTGCAGGTAAATGGATGTAGTTAGAGAAGATAATGCTAAGTGAAGTTAGCCAATCCCCCAAAATAATATAATTTCTAAAAATAAAAAAAAAAATCACAGTAAAGGATTTAAATAGGTCACTGAAAATAATGACTTTTTTTTCAAATAAAAAAAATGCACATTATTCAGTGAGAAATAACATGTTCATTGAGAGCTGGTGGGAGAACTCAAGTTTCCACAAAAAGTACAAGTTTCATCTTGCTATATTTAATTTAGGAAGGAATGCAGTCAAAATTGGCCAACTTGTTCTAACAGACATGACACCATTTTGACAAACAATGCACATCCTACCCAAAGGCATTAGGGAGCAAGACTTCCCAAAGATTATGTATACTTTAACCATCTGTGCATTTTATTTTTATTTTTGAGAACTTTAAATCTCACAAAATTGAATGTTTTCCCTGGACTTTAATGTGTCTGTCCTCAAAAGATATTTTTTTCAAAATAAATTTTAGAATATATGATTTTATCTTCCCACTAGTTTCATTATGTCACTTGGTCTGGATATCACTTGACACACCTCAGGAAACTGTGATAAGAATCAGTCTTTTCCTAATCCAGCACTACCCACCAGTTGTACCCTGCTCCCTGTTTCTTTCTCTCTCTCTCTTACAATCCTACACAAAACTTCCTTTTACTAGTATTTTGTTTGTCTGTTACCTGTCCCTTTTGAAAAAAACAATTCCCAAATATAAGATACTTTTCCAACATTTTTTTTTTTGGGGGGGGGGGATCACTAGATGTGTTTTTCCCTGAAAAACTAATAAGAAAGTAAAACAAAAAAATACAAAATCACACACACACCCTAAACTTACATTTAAGAAATCTAAGCTTGAAATATATTTGGGTGTCAAAATAATAGTAATGTTCCAAAAATTACTAATAGATACCTAAACAATAGATACCTAAACAATAAGCAATATTTTGACTTTCATACTAATGATTTTAATATTCCTTAAGAATTGCAACAAATAGAGTAGAATTTCAAATAATAAAATGTTCTTAAATTTCTTTATATTAAAAAATTTCTTAAAAAAATAAAAAAAAAAACAAAACAAATAAAACAAACGTAATCTTTGCTTCCACAACGTAATCTAGCAAATAATATGTCACCTCCAAAATTGGTAACCACTAATTAGGACCTTGTGACTACTTTAAATTAATTACCTCTTTTAATGTCTGCAAGAGTACTTTGGATTCCAAATTCTGTTTTTCTTTCTCTCTTTATTACTGAACTGAAAGACATTTTTAAGGAGTTAAACTGAAATTGATTAATTCAAAGTGTAGAATCTCCTGCAATTTAGAAATGAAAAGAACTGTTGTCATCTAAAAATTTAAACTTGGAAAGGTGTATTAAGGTTATCTCTATATATTAGGTTATCCCTATATATTAGGGATATATCTCATTCATATATATAGGAATAACCTTAACATACAGTTCAAAAATAAACCTTATTTTTAAAGAAATTTCTAAAAAAGTTATTTATGGAAATACAAACTATTTGTTTATTTAAAATATTATCTTTCAAGGATTTTTTTAACCCAAGTTCTTATTAACCTACATAAAGGATATTTAGGAAATATATAAAGTTTACATGTATTATGTCTTAACCTGAGATTATTATCTCATTGTGTACATACTTAATAATTTAGTCTGATATAAAAATTGCAGTTCTTACCAATAAGCTTGTAGGACTTTTTATTACCAAATATACAGTGTAAATAAAGTTTTTAGGAGAGTACTTTGAAATGGAGGTAACGGGACCTGGTCATTACATAAATTGGATTGACTGCATATGTGCATGATTCATTTGTCCATTGACCTACTGAATATACTGTTTTAGGTTGTTAAAGCACTGAAAGGCAGCAGATGATTTTTATGCTTCCTCAAAGACAATTTTAAGATTCTCTATGTTCTTGACATGTTTTAATTGACAATTAGTCTGACAATGGCACGCCATATGTATTGAAGCCAAAAATAAAAAATTGGCTTTTTGATTATAGATCCTGGGATACTGGTGAAATAAAGAGGGAGAGACAGAGATCTTGTAAATAACTTGTAAATGAGAATAGAACAACAATTCAGAGAGTAAGAGTTAATAAAAATACATGTTATTTACACTGATCATCATATGTAATATACTTTGAGGATGTTAACACAAACTTTTTTTATTTGAATCTTCATTTTTGGCTAAATGTTAAAATTGTTTTCTTATTTTATGTGGTAATTCTTGTAGGACTTCAGGTTATATGCATGGTAGTATAAGTCTAAGAAATTTTCTTTTACCATGCAATTTCAGGCAAACTTTTCAGCAAAGGATTTCTAAACCTAAATTTCACAATAAAACCAGAGAAGAAAATGTACTAAAAAATAGAATTTACCAGACCAAAAAGTACTTGAAGAAATGTGTCAGTGTGTATTGTCACTAATCACAAGATTTGGTGACTTGTAATTACCCTCCAATGTTTTTCCTGGTTTCCCTACCTGCTTATTTATAAGGCTGAGTACATATGTTGTGACTGGAACCTATAGCAAAGAAGAAAGCACAGATTTAGACATGAGGGTTAAAAGAACACAGTATGTGGAATCAAGAATACCGAGTCTGATTTTTATTACTCATGTAAATTTTGGAAAACCACTTAAATTTCTTATAAAAGACATTCTGGTTTTACAGTTTTTACAATAAGTTGTCAAAAACAATAAAATATACTAATTAAAAAAAGAAAAGATAATGGAATAATTTAAATTTTATTATGTATTAAAGTATTTATATTTTAAAAGTATATTTAAATAAAAATGATACTGATAGCATTAGAAAACAAATTACTTCTAAAAGCATCATGGTTAACTTAAATATCTAACTATACACTGTGAACATGAATAATTTTTTGGTTTGAAGTATCTCAGAGTTTAAATTTTTCTCTCAATTAATTTTAAGCACTTTAAGAATAAAAATCACACTTCATGTTGGATTTTACATCCTAGAAATATTGTAAATACTTTTTGCTCATTAAACAGAGATAAAATAAATACAAAACTAGAAAAAAAACCTTTTTTCTTTAAGGGACAATTGGAAAAATAGCAAATTCATTAAAAAGGATATGTGAATACCTATTATATTTTAGCCAATATTCATGACATACTAATAAAAGTTAAAATAGCCACTAAAATAAAAAGTGATTTTTATCTCATTTATCCAGTGGTAGAGCAAATATTGTCTTAAATTAGCTTATTGCTTGGGTGTGGATTCATTGTGACTTGGTTTCATAGGCACAGTGTGAGCTTTCATAGAAGTCATAAAAAGAATTCTTAAATTTGTTTGTGAGATTATTTTTAACAAAAACAACTCTCCACAAACAGTTAACCTAATCAGAAAAGAAAACTCTTTCTATAGTTCCATAAGCTATATTGAAACACTCTGGCTCACTGCTTGGCCATATAATCCTCTTTCACCTGCATATCAAGGATATACTCCTCACAGAAGTATGAGGATTAATGAAAAAGTCATTAAATAGTATCTTCTACATGCTTCCTTGTTCCTAAAGACTTCAATAAGAGATATTTTTGTTATTACTTAGAACCTTTCCAAAAGGCATATAGGTAACAACAATCTTAGAGATAAGAAAAGTAATTCAAAAGGATTAAAACTTTACCACTATGATGTCAAATATTTGCTTGAAAAGTGAAAAGTAAAAATGTTCAATTGGTTGTTTTGTTGGGTCAGCAGTCATAGGTGGTGGGCAAGCAAATCTTCAACGTGTTATTGAGAAAGAGTTTTACTTGATGAATTGTATTTTAAATCATTACACCCTAGATCGACAACAGATCATGGAAGCATACAACATTGGAAATAGCAGAGATCATCAAATCTATATATTTTATTAACAAATAAAATACCCAAGTGCTGTATCTACTTTGGATTAAATGAACTGTGGTTTTAGGCACCCATTCACATAGTCCAGTGAATGCTTGACTCAGCATATATTCTTCAGGCAAGTTAAAAGTTTTAAGTATGGCAAAACACTCTTACCAGAAATTTCAATACATCCTTGATATTTTAGACATAGTTTATTGTTTTAAATGAAGCCATTTTATGTAATTTTCCTTCAGGTTTTAACTCTCTGGTTTAGAATAACTAACTAAATCTTTCAAGCATCTTTGGTCTACTTAAGTTAGCAGAGAATCATAGCATCTTAGTATTAAAATGAAAATACAGATTATCTTCCCCCATCACCCTCCTATTTTCTCTATTTATCTACAGAATAGTTTTCAAAGGAAGATTTTATCTTTCTGAGTAGCAAATTCCTCATACACAGTTGCATCAGAGATTTCTTTTTGCTGTTGAGATGAGATTAGTTTCCATGCCTTCCATTTTTTGTTTCTGTTTATTACCCTTAATAAAAAACAAAGTGAGCTCAGCCATATTTGGCATCCCTCACTATATGAATATTGTCATAATAGCTTTCCTTTCCCAAATCTTTTTGTAATCTATTTTTACTAATAAGGTATGTGTGTGTGTGTGTATATGTATATAATTTTTTTTTTTTTTTGGTACAGAAGATTAAACCCAGAGGTACTAACCCACAGAGCCACATCTCCATCCCTTTTTATTTATTTATTTTTAATCTTAAGATAGGGTCTTGCTAAGTTACTTAGGGCCTTACTAAGTTGCTGAGGCTTACTTTAAACTTACAATCCTCCTGCCTCAGCTTCTACCACTATGCCTGTCATTGAGGTTTAATTTTGAGTTGCATTGATACCCCTGTCTTTGGAATGATACATTTGAATTTCTCACTCTCTTCTTCAAATTGATACCCTTGTCATTGGAATGATACATTTGAATTTCTCACTCTCTTCTTCAAAGTGGCCAGTAAAAAACAACATAAAAGTAGGGCACCATGGCCCAGGCTTGTAACCCCAGCTACTCAGGAGGCTGAGGCAGATGGAATGATTGTGTGTTTCCAGTTGGGCAACACAGAGATCCTGCCTCAAAGCAAAAACAAACAAACAAGAACAAAATTCTTCAAATAAGATTGAATATATTTTAACAGAGCTGACCTATCCCCTCTCTTACCATGAATGTAACTGGTAATGTAAGCAAAAGGTAGGTTATTTACTGGTTATATTTCACATTATATTATACAAAATTTGTTATTATGTTTGTTGTGCATTCTACAAATAGCTCACATAAATGTGCAAGATTTCTTCTCTCCTTAACTACTGAAAAGTTTATTTATCTTTGTGAAGTATAATATTTTTATATTTTGAGCATTATTTCTAATTAGTTATGATTACTACTGATATCAGTGTATTTTCCATTTATTGAATAACAATTCAAAATTTTATGAAGATGTTTTTATTGTGTTTCTGGTAAAATGTTGAAAATGGCAGGGTCGAGGGTACAGACATGAAATAAGTTATTAAACATTTAGTTTCAATGGAAAAGATTAAAATAATATATTTTTGTATTTCTGTCACCTAGAATGATAGTGACTAGCATCACTTTTTTTTTTCTTTCTAAAACCAGTTTCATGATTCTTTAATTCACCAGAATTTGTTTTCTACCCTATAATTTGGTGTTTCATTTCAAGGAGAACCCCAACCCTCAAGATGAAAATTCACTTCTTCCCCTGTCACACACATCAGTTAATAATATGTGACTTGATTTCCCTTTACTGTGTTAATATTAATTGAAAGGTTTTGAAAAATTAAAATATTTCTATATATTTATAATTACATAGCTTCAATATTTTATGCTTTTTTCTTTCTTATCTGTCATTCAAAATTTTTATAATTGCATATTTTATTAATGTCATATTTTTGTGGATATATATATATATATATATATATATATATATATATACACATATATATATATTTACTTCCAGTTTGCAAAGCCTTATACTCTGGTAAAAATCAGTTCCTAATGATAGGTCTCAAACCTCCTTACATTGTGTTTAGAACTCTTTATGTGAACTCCTGAATCCATGAATTACAAATACCTTTTAATCCCAAACTGTCCCCATGAGCGTGAAAATGCAGTCACCAGCTTACATTTTGTACACCCCTCCATTACCTGCTTATTTTAATAAATGCTTCAGAACACTCCTGGGTTTATTTTCCTTGCTTGTGAAGAGATGCTACTTGTTTACCTACTACCTGGGTATGAAAAATTACCTTTAATATAGGTTATGGCATAATTACTTCACTAATGGTAAATTATCACCTTTTATACAAGCCTCCAAGAAAAAAAAACAGCAAATATTCAGAAAAAAATTAAGTATTTAGAACATCATATGTCTCTTTGACTTTCTTTTCTTTTTTTGTCAAAGACAAGTCTTAAACACCTCTTCTCTCTTTTGAGCACAGAACTTTTATATTGTTGACATGTTGACAGATTTGCTTGATGAAAACTACTAGCATGTGTGTTTACCATGTGCCTGACACTGTGCTAAGATTTCTACATCAATAAATCTCATCTGAGATCCAAACACACAAATGGTGATTTCTACTTACATCCCTAGTTCACAGTCAAAAAGTCAAAATGTAGAGATGTCAGGTATATATGGACATATAGAACTATCAAGTTGCAGAGTTGGATTTTGGATTTATACTTTGCCCTTTCCGTTCTTTTCTTTTCTTTTTTTTTTTTTTTTGAGACAGTGTCTCCTAAGTTGCCCAGGCTGTCCCAAACTTGTAGTCCTTCTGCCTCAGTCACCCAAGTCACTGGGATTACTCATATGTCATTGCAACCAGTCTCACTTCTCTAACTTTTCTCCACTTATTTCTGGGAGTTTTTTTCAATCACTTCATACTTTTTCTGAGAATTGTTTGTTTTCTTCACTTTTATCTTCCAGTAGAATATTTGTATGTTAGCACTTTCAAATAAGTAGTTTTACTCATGTTTTATTATATTGTGTTTAATATTGTGCTACATTGTCAAAAATAAAAATTCTAGGAATGTGCTTTGATCATTACTGAGAGGAATATATTATTTAAATGAAATTTAGGTGGGAGAGAGTTTTTCTGAAAGACTCTTAACTCATCCCTTGATACTTTCTCAGTGTCTTTTAACTAAGGAACTGTCATTTTGAAACAGACTGGATTTGGGGAGGAAAGGGCACCTGAAAATGGGAAAGGATCTCACATGCTAAGAGTGAAGGTTGGGCAGTGGACTGCTTCATAGAAGATGGGAGCAGAGAGTGCCCTCACAGGCTTGTCTATCCCATAAGTACATTCCCTATCTTTGGTCTCACTTCTCTACCACTGTCTGTTCCCCTACATCTAGTATCACCTTTAAATTTTCTTCTCAATTTCAGGAATTTTGGAGATAGAACATTTGAAATAATTAAGTTTATTAAAACGTTCTTCAAAGCTGGATTGGAATAAAACCTAAGAGCAGAATCTCTAACCTCCTGTGAGTATTAGTGTCTCCCTGCAATAGTGCATGTACACCTACTTTGATTTTGTGAAGTATCCTAAGAAAGATAAAACCATGTAACTAAAAATTTTGATGTAAGACATCAAAATCTCGGTAGAAACCAAGAGTCCCTGTGTTTTTCCTTGCAATGCACCTTAGCAATGTTTAGAGCAGCTCCTTCCGGTGGTTTCTACATGTTGTTCCTAGTTCTCCTATAAAGAAGAGAGGGATCATGTTCTAAAGGAACGGTGTTAAATCAATTGTGTACTAATCACCATTCCATTTTTATATGTTTATTAAAATATTTAGTATAATATTGGTTAATAAAAAAAAGAAAAATGTGTGCAGCATTTCCATAGCACAATTACCATGTGATCCCTCTTCTATTGAGTGTATTTGGAAAATGTTGTTTTAGAAGAAAAAACAGAGTCCTTCTGTTCTAAATCTCATCTTCAAAAGAAGTTATGACTCATCTTCATAAAAATAATTTTAAAAAGCAGAGGCAAGATATTTGAGTTTGAAATGCAGAATCTACCAAGAGTGAGTGTGAAGCCAATATTACCAAAAAGGTCCAATATCTAGTTTAGACTACAACACTTAATAGAATATAAGTTTAAAAATTCTGTGCTTCTAGAAAAAGCAAAGCAGACTCAACCACACTGACCTAAACAGGTAGGTTATTTGAGAAGTCCCTGTGTTGATAAATGTTGATAAATGATAGAAGAAATGAAGAGTATCACTGACAAGCAAAAGGGATATTCAACATAAGTATAGATCTAAAATCCAAAGGAAACGGCAAATAAAACTTCTGCAGATACATTTCCCCCTTCTCGATTTTTGTCAAAAGTGTTCTTGTTTTGCCAAGTAAGGTTAATATGGTATGCAGTATATAAGGATAAAAAAAACATGATTTTAGAGAATTTTGTTTTAAAAATGAAACCTAAAATCCTTGAATTACATAAAATATCCTTAGCTCTTAAATATCACAAGGAATTCACCTAAAACAACACTAAAGATTTTATGGTTATAATGTTATATTTAATATTTTATTCCTATATCTTTCTTCCTTGCTGAATGTCCATGAATCACTGAAATATTATATTATAACTTAACTACAGTGCTTCTTACTAATCCAAATCAAAGGTCAGATTTTCCTAGGAAAATAGCTGCTAGAATTCTATGTGTGAACAATATTGACTATCTCATAAGGTAACATTTACTTGACAATATTTTTTACCAAACAAGATAAGTGCCTTTTTTTTCTTTTTAATTTGAAATAATTAATAGGAACTAAAAAGAATATATATATATATATATATATATATATATATATATATATATACACACACACACACACACACACACACACACACACAAATCCAAAATGTACAAATATATTTATATATTCTTGGGCAGTTGAAGTAGAAACATTCACCAATAAAGATAAGCTTTATTACTAATATTTCCCATTATCTACAAAAGCATATGGATTGTGCACAATTAACCATGAAGCCAATATATTGACAAATGGTGAGAAAAAATGCATATTTATCAGTTTTCTTGTATCTACTGTGATCCAGCTCAAGCCTTCATGAAAAACAAAAGTAAAAATTCCATTCCAAATTGCCAAAGTAACTGTTTGGCAAACAGTTTCGATTAGTGTAAAATGATCCATTTAATGCACCCCACAAAGGACTAAGAACAAATACCAATATCAAATACAATGGAAAAAAGAAATCTTCGAAGTGGCTGTTTTGAACAGACTATTAAGAACATGAAATTTAGCTCAAATGTAACCAACCAGACGCTAGTGCTTGAATAAAACAAATAAAAAAGATTGCCCTGCTATTAGAAAGGTAGCATAAATTTCTCCTCTATGTCACTTAGTGTTACCAAGAGACTCACACAGGAAGATACTGATTTTCTGTGAATCTTTTCTAATTATTTTTATTTTCTGCGGTCCATTTAATTTTAGTGATGTTTTGGTGGTGTTTTGGTTGAATTTAGTGGAATGAGAAATTTCATCCATAAAGTCCATGTAATCTGGGCCCTTGAACTTGCTGGAAAAAAGGAAAAGAACAACTAAGAATACAATGCAAATATTAAACTATAGAAATTGCTTCTGCTGGAAAAAGAATTAAAGATATTGCTCCCTCATTGCTCACATAATTCCTTTTAGATGCCTGCAATCTCTCCAATGATTTGGAAATTAATCTTTGAGCACAGGATTTAGGGCACTGACATTATTATGTGTAATACTATAATGGTAGATTCATGCTGTTATATATATTTGTCAAAATCCATAGAATATGTAATATAAATTGTGAGATTTAATTGAGAAACTGTAGTTAATCATAATGTATCAATAATCATAATAAACAAACATCAACTCATCAATTGTAACAAACGCAGAATACTAATAAAAGATGTTAAAGTTGGGGCATCTGAGAAGGAAAGGCAAGAATATATATGGGGATGTTGTATTTTCTGCAAATATTAAACTGCTTAAAAGATAAAGTCCATTAATTTTAAAAATGTATTTTGCTTGTTAGTTGATGTACAGTTTGATGTACACAATAAAATCAAACAACATATATTCAAAATTGTGTGGCTTTAGTGAGCATAGAACTTCATAAATGTAATTTAATTGAAAAACACTTGATTTTATTCTGATAAATGATGCATATTATTAGGTAATTCAGTGTGCATTTTTTACATCAAATTTCTAAACATTATTTGAAGGTCAAGTTGCATTGCTTTTCTCAATTATAATATATAAACATTATACTTACTATACAATACCATAGTTTATGCATAGAACCCCAACTCCCAACGTGACAATATTTAGAGATGGGCCTTTGGAAAGTAATTAGGTATAGATAAGTCATGATAATAGGACACATATGATAGGGTTAGTGTCCTTATGAGAAAGGACACCAGATGATGTCTCTCTCTGCTAAGTTAGAAAATAGCAGGAAGACATTCATCTGCAAGCCAGGTGGACAACTTTCATCAGAACCTCATCATGCTGGCCCCCTATTCTTGGATTTCCAGTCTTTTCTCTTTTCTAGAGAAAATAAATTTCTGATGTTTAAATCATCAGGTCTATAATATTTTAATGAAAGAATCAAAGCTGGTTCAGACAAGCCTTGAGTTTAGCAAACACTAAAAGGAGTTAAGGGAAAGAAAACTGAGTGAGATTCCACATGTATTGAAACCTAGGTTCTTTCTTGAACTAAACCATTTGAAAAAAACAACCATTTGTCCTATCACTTTGAACTTAAATATTCCTATGTTTAAAGTGAGAAGGTTTCATTGCCCAATCTATCACTGGTCCTTTCTGTTCAAGCTTGACTTGTCCGATAAAATATATATAAAAGATATTGCATTACATTTTAATTTTAGACAAGCAATTAATGAGCTTTTCTCTAATAATATCCCATGCACTATGTAGAACATGGTTATATTAAACTTTTATTTGTTATTGTTCTGAAATTTGTGTGATGTCCTTCTTGTGTTACTCCTAATGCATGTGTAATAATAATGGATTTGTGGTGCCCAAAGTTTAGAGTGAATATGAATAACATGGAGGGCTGGATACAACACAGACTACTGGATACCATCCTCAGAATTTCTGATATCATTAAGTCATAGAGAGGTCAAAGAATTTGTATTTTTTTAAGTTTCTCAGGACTTCTGATACTTATAGAACCTGGATAAGATAAGGCCCATGAGCCAAAATGTCTCTTCAAACTTTTAAGGTGCTGCCACTCTATTATTCTATATTTTGCTACTTGTGAAAAATATTTTGTTTCTCATGATTATCAAACCATCCAATAAAATTTTAGCTTCTTATATCTGAAAAATATTTTAAAAGATTTCATAATTAAACAGCATAGTTTTGAATATACTCTAATTATAATGATTTTTGATTAAAAAGAATAACACTCATAAATGTGTACGTTTCACTAATGTAGCCTCCAAGTTAGGCCCCATATAATATTAAATGTGTTTTATAAATAAACTTTGTCTCTAACCTTGACACAGTATTACTTTTTCTCCTTTTCCTTTGAGTCCAAACTTTCTAATGAACTTTGGAGTTATGTATCTTCTGTAGTTCAATGATTCCAGAAGAATCAAGTAGCTTTGGTGATAAAATAGCCTTAAGCTATTTTGCCTTTTCAGTAGATTTGTATGTTGAAAATATTGTGCCTTGGTTGAAAGTTTCTATATCTCTTTCAGTTTCTCAAGTGTATAATTCATTTATCCTAACCCTCTGTTTAGTCTTATCTTGAATCTCCTTGTCATAGGCATGCTTGTTAGAAAAGTATTTTATGTGTTATATTTTGTGGCTTCCTATCAGTTTCTACCCAGTAGAAACATGTGAGAAACATGAGTAAGATCTAATGTTATCTTTATCCAAAAGGAGAACCAACTAATATGTTTTTCTCCTTTTCAAACACAATTAATATCTTTTTATTTTTTCAGAGTTCCCCATCCCCAGCAGTGATCATAGATATAAGATATAAGCAAAATACCTCCATTTTAAGACCTATGGTGGCAAAATTAATGCAACAAATTAGCTCATAGATTTATAATTTTCACAACATAATTAAAAGGAGAATATGTAAACATAACATTAAATCAATAATTGTAAAAATGTTGGAAATTTTGAAATATTAAATTATAAAATAAAATTACCCACATGTATTTCTGAATAATGTCTATAATATTTGCTCAAATATTAATATAATTATTTTATAAAAAACAAATAATTACTTTTATGAAAACATATTTAATCTTTAAGAAAACCCTGTGAGGAAATACATAATGTTGGCTTCATCCTAAGGATTACAAAAGCAAGTTTCTTTAGAAAAGTCAATTAAGTTTTCCAAAACAACATATTAGGGAAGAGAAACACAGTTTTAGAATTTAGATCCTTTAGATTCTGGCCTCTTAATTTCTATGCTAAACAACCTATATTAGTCAAGTTTTCTCAAAGAAATAGAACAGTTTGTGTGTGTGTGTGTCTTTGTGTGTATGAAAGAAGAGCAACTAACAACAAATGACATATATATGCATATGTATATATATGAGAGATCTTATATAATGTATTGTATACAAAAGGATTTATTTGCATATAAATATAAAAAAGGTTATGAGGAATTGTCTCATGTGAGCATGAAGGCTATGAAATTCTACTATCAGATGTGTGCTATCCAGGGACTCAGGACAGCTTGTAATGTTACTCTAGTCAGTTGTGACAACTTGAAGGGCAGGGTACTTGATGAAGTAAACAACATTCCAACTGCTAGAGAGGACTGATGTCCCAGCTCAAGTAGCTGGAATAGAACAAAAAGGAGTCAATTCATCCTTCCTCGCCTTTGGTTCTGTTCTTCAGTCCCTCAGCAGACTAGATGATGCCCACCTAACTTGAGGACAACCAACTCTACCAGATGCATGAATGTTACTCTCATCTGAAAATATTCTTGGAGTTCAAACACACCCAGAAATGATTAATTTAAGCATTCCTTAGCCCCATTATGTTGACACATTGAAATTAACCCTCACCACTCTGCACAGAAGCCAGGCCCACAGTGGGCCCGGGTCCTTCCTGCCACCAGCAAAAAACCACCAAAGCTCAGGCTATAGCACAGGACAGCCTCTTCTTAGCAGCAGACCATCACAGGAACTCATGAATGGCCCAGAGCCACCCACACCTACCTATGTGGGACCCAGGCCCAGGGTAGGTCTGAGTTCACCACCACCCCCAACCTGGGAGCCCAAGCCTAACCCACTTCCATCTTGGGACACTACAGACATTGCCATATTCTTCCCTACACAGTGACCCCCATCTTGTTGATAATAGACAGGGCCTAGAAGAAGCTGCATCTCAGAGCAGGCATCCCAAATATGGTTTAAGGCCCATCCTTTCAGCCCCATCTCTGTAAGACATTGCATTCATCTTGGGGCACCTCCACTATTATCTCGAGTTACCTTGGTTATTACTGCCTCCAGCTTTAATTGCAGTAGCATTCATTGAGGAACACCACAGGGTCTGGAAGCCCAACATCAAGGTAAAGTACAGACAATCTGTATGGGTACTACAATAATATAGGAAAGAAACTATAATATCTCAATCCACACTGCAAGAAAGGAAGACACAAAGAGAGCATGAAAAAAACAAGGGAGGAAAGTACCCCAAACAAACCAGGATACTACAATAACAGAACCCATGGACAGTGAAGTTGATGGAATGTCAGAGAAGAAACTCAGAAGGTTCATAATTATAATGACCTGTGAATTAAAAAAAGGCATAAATGAGCAAATACAGGCAAAAATTGATCACTCCAACAAAGAGAAAAGAGAGAAAATACAGGTAGCAAATGATTACTTCAAGAAACAGATAGAGACTCTGAAAAAAAAAGTCAGAAATCCTTGAAATGAAGAAAACAATAAGCCAAATTAAAAAACTCAATAAAAAAGCATAAGGAACAGATTAGATCACTTGGAAGAAAAAAACATCAGATAATGAAGACAAAGTATACAATTTGGAAAATAAAAGTTGATCACATAGTGAAGATAGTGAGAAAACATGAACTGAACATCTAAGAATAATGGGACAGCATCAAAAGACCAAATCTAAGAGTAATTGGGAAGGCATAGAGTTTCAAACCAAAGGCATGCACAATCTCTTCAATGAGATAATATTAGAAAATTTCCCTTGCATGGAGAATGAATTGAAAAACCAAATACAAGAGGCTTACAGGATACCAAGTGTACAAAATGAGAACAGAACTCTACCAAGTCACTTCATAATGAAAATGCATAGCATATAGAATAAGGATAGAATCTTAAAAGCCCCAAGAGAGAGGAATCAGGTCACATATAGGGGAGACTAATTTGTATCTCCATAGATTTTTTAACCCAGACCCTTAAAGCCAGGAGATCACGGAACAACATATACCAAGATCTGAAAGAAAAATAGATGCCAACCAAGAATCTTATATCCAACCAAGAATCCTATATCCAACAAAAAAATCACTTTAGACTCTGTGATGAAATTTTAAAAAAAAATCCATGATAAACAAAAGTTAAAAGAATCTACAATTAGGAATCCTGCACTAAAGAACATCCTTGGCAAAATATTCCATGAAGAGGCAATGAAAAACAATGATGAAAATCAGCAGAGGGAGGTATAACACTAAGGAAAAACTAATCAGAGGAGAAACCAAGTCAAGTTAAATACAGAAAATAAACAAAAATAGCTGGGAAAACAAATGCTGTCTCAGTAATAACCCTGAATATAATGACCTAAACTCACCAAAACACATAGACTAGCAGATTGGATCAAAAAAAAAAAAAAAAAAAAAAAAAGACCCAACAATGTGCTGCCTTCAAAGGACTCATCTCATAAGAAAAGACATCCACAGACTGAAGGTGAAAGGCTGGGGACAATCATACCACTCACATGGACTGCAGAAGCAAGCAGGGGTTTTCATCCTCATATCAATTAAAATAAACTTCAAGCTAAAGTTAATCAAAAGGGATAAAGAAGGACACTACCTACTGCTCAAGGGAACCATACACCAAAAAGACTTAACAATTATAAATATGTATGCCCCAAACAATGCAGCAGCTATGTTCATTAAGCAAACTTTTCTCAAGTTCAAATTAGTGCAGACAATATGGAAAGCATTATGGAGAATCCTTGGAAAACTGGTAATGGAACCACAATTTGACCCAGCTATCCCACTCCTTGGTCTATATCCAAAGGACTTAAAAAAAAAAAAAAAAAACATACTACAGGGACACAGCCACATCAATGTTTATTGCAGCACAATTTACAATAGCTAAACTGTAGAACCAATCTAGATGCCCTTCAGTAGATGAATAGATAAACAAAATTTAATATATATATACACACAAAATGGAATATTATTTAGCATAAAATCATGGCATTTTCAGGTAAATGGATGAAGCTTGAGAATATAATGCTATGTGAAATTAGCCAGTCTCAAAAAAGCAAATGCACAATGATTTCTCTGATTTCAGTATGCTGTGGGATGGGGCGCAGGATGGGAGAATTAAATGAACTCTAGATAGGGCCAAGGGTAAAAGGAGAGGGAGGAATAGGGAAGTTGAATAGGGGTAGTAAAGATGGTGGAATGAGATGATCATCATTACCTCAATTGCACGTATAAAGGCATGAAGGATGTGACTCTACTTTGTATACAACCAGAGACAAGAAAAAATTGTGCTCTAAATGTGTAATATAAATTGTAATACATTCTGCTGTCATATGTTACAAATTTAAATAAATAAATAAATAAAGGAAACATCCCGTTATATGAAAAAAATAACTGACCATCTAGCAGCTTCAATAAGATATGTTGAACTACTGCTTTTGAATATTGTAGAAGATAAATTTGTAATAGTAGCATAAGAAAATGCCTTCAATTTTCTGCTTAAATTAGTATATGGTTAGTAGAGAATTTTCTTCTGGCCAGGTCTAATTTTATTTTTGTTTTGTTTTTTTAATGTTTTTTAATAGTCACATTTATTAAAACACCGAATCATTTCTAAGGACATGTGGAGAAGAAACAAATTTATCACCTACCTTCTTCATCACACTACTATGAATCTAAAAACAGATTTTCCAACTTACTCATTTATGTGCCCACAAAATGCAAGTTTAAAAGGTTAGATTCAATGAAGCTTTGAAGAGAATTATAGTTTTGCTTGCTTTACTTTTCTTCAGTGTCACCTCCATTCTTCCATCTATCTAGAAACCTCCTCAGAATTTTCCTCCTCAAAGAAATTTATGGCAACGCACCAGAAAAAAAAATATAATTTCATCCAAAAATGTATTTATATTTATATAGGTTCTCTGTTTGCATCCAACTTGTTTCACTAAAGAAAGTTTGTTGTAATCAATACAGACATAAAAATGTGACTGTTACTTAGAATACTTAGTTATTAATTTTATGTTTTCTTTCTTAGTCAAAAAATGTTATGGAATTCTGTGGTGAGCTGTGTTTGTAGACCGTTGCCGCCATTAGAAGATGGTGCCGGTCTCCGTTGTGGATCTTGGTAAACAACTCTTTATTAGGAAGAGTTGGCGCGCTGTCCCTCAGTACCCAATGAGAAAACCCCGCCGTGGCAGCTTTGGATTGGACTTGAGCAAGCTTTATTAGGCTGTGTGGGGGTGCGTGAAAAAGGAGAGCGCGCTTGAGAGAAGACTAGAATTAAGGCCTGAATAAACCGCTGAAAGAAGAATCCTGTGTCATGTCTTCCTTGCTGGCGAGGGGGTCGCGACAGAATTCAAGAGTTTTTTCTTTGTGTCCCTTCCCTCTCTTTTTGGCAGTACTGGGAATTGAACCCAGGGTCACTCTACTGCTGAGCTATATTCCCTAGCCCTTTTTATTTATTTATTTGTTTTTATTTTGAGAGAAAGCTCTCACTATGATACCCAGGCTAGCCCTGAACTTTGGATCCTCCTGCCTCAGCCTTCATAGTAACTGAGATAACAGGAATGTGCTACCATGTTCTGGGCCATATTTTTTAGTTTAAAATATTTTCAAATTAAGAGCACTGATTTTTCTTCTTTCTTGTAATATAAGTTTAATTTACCAACATATCAAGCCTCTTGACTTCAAAGTGCTTTTCCTTTTGCTTTGAATTGAAAATCATTATATATCTAAGGCAAAATCTTCTTTAATTTCTGTGACATATCTGTGTAGTTCCAGAAGCACAAAAGTATATTAGTTGTGATGTTGACAAGAGCAATTTTATCTCACTGTCAAAATTGACATATATGTGTATAGCTTCATTCCAATTAAGAATGAGGTGAGAATCTCTAAAAGAACAAACTTGAAATATTGTTGGGAACTAAAATAATGCAGAGTAAGAGACACCAGCAACTAGACTGGCAAAAACTATTTGCAGTAATTGCACAGGATACCATTTTTAAAATTTTTGTCTGTTTGCAGAAAATTTGATGAAAAATGGTCTCAAGGGATGAAGTATGATTTTAAATCTTCAGCTAAGCCAAACCAGCAAAAAACCAATATGATATGCACCTGGGTGAATCTAAGATAAAAAAGAATGGTGAGTTCTCTTGTCCTTTTCTATACACTAGGGTCAACTCCCAATAAAGCACTGTATGAATGACTCTACAAAGATGAACATAGAAGTCTCAGGACCAGAAACAGGAAACAGACATGAAAACGGTGAACAGGTTTGAGAATAAATATCATTCACCTTTTCAGATGTCAGAGAGATAATTGTGTCTTTGTACCTTAAGGTATTAGAGCCATTAAACAATATTGAGCCCTAGGTACTTTTTTTCTAAAATGTAATAGTAACCAGAATTCAATATTATACACATTCAGAAGAAATGGGGTAAATAAATTTAGTTTGCCAATTCTTTTGTAATTCTTTAAACAGAAGATAAAACAAGGTAACTAATACATAGGGAGTTAATTTTTACAGTGATTTAAAATTTATCATGAGATAAACTGTTACTTGGATAGGATTGTCCAGGATAGATTCTCATTTTTTGTTGTTTTTATCCTTTGTATTACTGTTTTTGATTAAAGGATTTGAAAAATCAGCCTCAAAGTAGTACAAGAGCACATAGTTCAGCCAAAATGCATTTTACTCACAAGTCTGCCTATAAAATATGCTCTATGTAGAAATCTCTATATTATAACTTCCCACAAGCTAAATTAAAACTAAATGAATTTGACCATATCTGTATAGTCTTTTTTAACAGAGATCTTCAGAAGAACCTAAAGGTATAAGTAGGATCCAGACAGTATACATATGGCTTCACCTGTAGATTTCTTCCTACGAAGTAACAAGTTACCCTCCCCTCCTCTCTCTTTAATTCAAAGTTTATCACACTCCTTTCATCCCAAGAAAACTGTTTATAGTTTTATAGTTTTCTCAACCTGTCAGGTTTACCTTATTCCTGAGACTGACTTAGATCTGTCAATTATATGATTTGCTACTCTACTCATTTTTGTTTATACCGTGAAAAGTACTTTGAATTTTAAAAGCAGCCATGTGAAGTAATCTGAAAAGTAATTGTTTATTTTAAAAGTTAATAATTTTGAGGCACATGTCACTTATACAATCATATATAGACAAGTAGAGGAGTGGATGCTGCCAAAATCAGAATTAAATCCAAATCAAAGTACGATTTGTATTGTATTTTTCCATTTCAGACATCCTACATCCTTTGTATCTTCTCTTTTCATATATCATTCACCTATTCATTAAATGTCAAAGGAAACAAACAACACTGAAGTGATCAGCATCATCATTGTTTCATGCTTTTCCAAGATCAGCTAAAGAGGCATCTAATAAACACTCTAGTTTAAATGACAATAAATTAAATTTGTAGTAAAACAAATATGTTAAAGAGACAGAAGAAAACTTTGAGACTTCTTAAAATATGTAAAGTTTTGAATATACAGGAAACATGAAATGAATAACAACCTATGGCAGAATTGGGTCAGAATTCAAAATGCCTTTAAATAAAAATGATCAAACCACTGATGTCTTAAATAGCACCAGATATGAATAAAGTTATTTGCTATCTTCAGGATTTCATTGCTTACAAGGGAAAAAGGGATAATTAAACCATGTTATAAATGTTATCAAATTCACTACAGGTCAGAAAACATTCACAAAACAGAACAAAAGCATATATTAGAGTTCATAAAGATGCATAAGTAGATAGCAATCTTCCAGTTTGCATGTTTTCCCCATGGTATAAAAGGGTTGTACATTTTTGGACCTCTTCTCAGTATTCCCCAAATCTATCCTATGGGACTACAATATCCTTCTGTATCACCAAGTTTACTCTTTTTTTTTTTTTTCCCTCTGTGGATGTAACAGTTTATGTTTGTAGTTAGTAAGTATCCAGAGTGGGCAACATAAATGTGGACAATAAAGGTAATCTAAATAAAACCATGTGGGATCTGATATAAAGAATTGGATTTGGTAATAAATAAGTTAATTAAGAAATACAACAAGCAAAAACAAATCTAAATATTGAAATAACTTTTGCAATCATGGCCAGAAGTAGGGGGAGTGTATTAGTTTGTTCAAGGTACTATAACAAAATGCCATAGACTGAATGGCTTGAACAGCAGAATTTTTTTTTTTTTTTTTTTTTTTTTTTTGGAGTTCTGGATTCTGGAAATGGCCACTTTGTATTCACATGAACCTTCCTAGGTGAGAAAGCTCTCTGGTGTTTTTTCTTATAAGTTCAGTGAGCCCATTGAATCCATGAGTTCCAGTTCACAGATTCATTCAACCAACAGTAGTTTGAAAACATTTGGAAAAATATCGCATATATTCTGAATAAACATACACTCTGTTTCTTACAATTATTCCCTAGAGAAAGCAGTATGACAACTGTTTATACAGACTTTATATTTTGTTAGGTATTATAAGTAATGTACAGATGGTTTAAAGTACAGGGAAGGATGTTTATTGATGATATCTCCAAACTATAACATTTTATATAAGGAATTTGAGCATATGCAAATTTTGATATCCACATGGGGTCCTGGAACCAATCCCCCACAGATGTTAAGGGATAACCATACACTAAGATGGAGAGAAAAAAATGTAGTAATAAAAAACTGAGTGTCAAAATGAGCATCAGAATGATTTCTGAAAGAAACGTTACTTTTTCTAATTTGATTTAGACGATTTTGTCTAGTCATGTTTATTGTTGATATTATAAGAATGACTGAATCAGAGACCTCAGAAGAGAGAAACATAAGAAGGAAAACTACCTTTTGAATTTATAGTAACTTTGCAGAGAAATCAGGAAAATATCTAAAATGAAACACAAAAACAAATCAAAACAATAACCAAACATGTAAGCTTTATAGTATTTTAAAGAGTTTCAGCATAAGATATTGAGTAGTAAGGCAAATTTTTATCTTTTTTTTCCAAAAATTTTAGGATTGCTGTATCTCTATGCTTCTATTAGTTGATGCTGTTTACAGTCAACACATTCAAAGCATTTTCTTTGACATAATCACAAATGTGATCCACAAAATTCTTTCACTATACCTACCAGGTATGGTAGTTTTAAAAAATAAATTCTGGTTCTTGAACTGTTTGTAAATTTCCTCTATATTTTTCTTTCTATATGAAAGTAAAAAATCAAACCTGAGTTAAGTAATATAAACCACTTAATTTTATCTTATTTTTTTCTTTTTGCAAAAAGAGATACATGACAGAATAAATATATATGACAAATAGGCAATGCTTTTCTTTTAAATAAATTTTCCTTGTTATTTAATCTTCTTATTAATGTTTAAGCCTTCTGAAGGATATTTCCTGGTGAAGATATTTTTGTTGTTGTTGTTGTTTGTTTGTTTGTTTCTTTTGTGTTTTTGCACTCTAAAATTATTATTATGCTTCCGCTTTGATTTCTATTGTTTCATATGAGTGATATACTCTGTCCCATTTTCCTCATGTAGTTAAAATGACATTTTTCCCTTGATGCTTTAAATATTTGCTTATTATTTAGTTTATAGAAGTTTAATTATAGTGTCCATTGGCATGGATATCATTGGGTTTATTCTTTTGGAGTTTCACACAGCTCATTGGGTTTTAGGTTTGTGTATGTTACCAGTTTGGGGAAATTTTCAGCCATTATTTCTCTTAGTGTTTCTCCTCGTCTTCAAATACTTTGAGAACATGATTATTACATGTTTTGTTGCATTCCTACAAGTTAACAACTTTTTTCTAAAAAAAAATTGAATACAGAAATGTGCAAAACAAAAAAATGTATTATATTCTAATAAAATAAAAGGAAAATGAAAATTCCATGTATTGAACTGACTGATGTTTTTTAGTATAACATTATACTTTCTTTGTTTTGTGCATTCCTTGTGTTCAATTTCTTTTGAGTTGTTTATTAAGTCTTCATATTTTGCATTAGAAAAGTTCATGACACTTAACTCAGAACATAAAATCTTTTCTGTACTTCCCTGTAGATATTTTGTATATTTAACATTTCTGGAAAATCATTAATGGCATTAATATACCTAAACTTGTCCTATGTCATGGACATAGTTTAAAGAGTTTTTCATAATGATCTTTTTATCTGAGCAAATACAGTGACCACCTTTGTTTTAGAAATGAAAAGATGATGTAATTCTATTTTGCACTAAAAAATAAAGAGGGGCAGAATAAAGAAAGAAAAGAAGTAAAAGAAAGTGGAAACACTGCTCTTTTCTGTTGATGAGACTTATCTTTTTTAAAATTTTATTTCAAGTTAGATATCAAGTCAGTGCTTGAGAAGATTTGTTAGAATAAACTATGGGAAGTGTCATTGTCTGGTGTTATTATAATGTTATATTATCAACCTACTATGATCTAATTCACTGTTGATTCTTCCATATTTTTAGATTGTGTAAATGTTATCAATCTGACTTCTCAAAAAGTCAGATATTCCCCAGAAACTCTAGATGAATTAGCAAAAACATTTAAGTGTTTTTTTAAAAAGCTGTGCTTTGTAGACTACATAAAGGTGGAATTCATTGTGGTATGTTCATCTTTACACATAGCATAATTTGGTTTATTTTTGAGGGAAACCTGACTTCTTGAAATATAGTTAGAACCACAGATGTTGCAAAGGTAAAAGTGATATTTGACATATGTAAAAACCCTCAACAATTCAAAATGCATACCTAACTGCACTAGATAACAAGTGATGGTACCCTCTTTGAACATCAGTTTTTAAGCTCAGGAAGAAAATTAAATGTATATTAAGACAAAACAAACTTTTCACATAACTCTAGGGTATTCAATTAACTCTGATCCTTTTCATTGGTCTCAAGGATACGTATTCTAAGATTATTTAAACATAGGCACTTGAGGAGAATAAAACTATGCACCCATCTTCACTATTTTTAAATCAAGAATTGGGTATTACCAAACATATAATTGTGAAATTTTTATTACTTTGTGTAAGTACAAGTATTAAGATACACACCATGCATGCTGTGTCATATGTACAAACACACATCATGCCCACATATAAAGCCAATCTGAAGTTTGAAACCATCCTGAAACATCCACATACATTGGGGAACTCAGGGAATTCCTACAAAGGAAATTCCATTGTCATGAGAAATGTTATCCTTGTCATCTTGTGTTTTCATGTGTGTATGTGTGTTTTCAACACTGCAGTTTGTTTGTTTTTTCCCTTGAACTATCCATAAATAGTTCAAGGGGAAAAAAATAGTGAAATGGAAAAAATATCTGTGTGGATTAAAAATAAAATCAAAGATTGCCGCGTCCAGCTAACAGAGCCGAGTCCGGCGAGGGAAGGCGGGGTTAAAAATACACAGGACACCAAGGTTCTTCATCCAGGAGGGAGCATGTGCGCGCTTTATTGCCAGATTTGTTCCCCTTATATATCTTTTTAACAGCTTCGGGAAATCACTCAAAAGTGAGGAGGGAAGAGTAGTAACTGCGTCCTTGGGTTATCGTCACATCACCGTCCCCTATAAGGAGGCTCGAACAGGTCAAGATGTTCCTGAGAGACACATATGCGGGAGGCAGATAAACAGGGAACCGCAAGCCCACGTCATGGCCTTGTGAGCTGGCCACATTGACATGCATAACAAAGAACTGGGGGTTGAGTCCTCAGGGGCCAGGGTGGGCCTGCTACCAGCAAAAGATCATACAGATTTATTGGCTAAAACTTCCATTCTTGTTACATGTGTGCTTATTTCCAATTGAATATAGTGTGTTATGAAGTGTCATCAACTTGTATTTGAAGGTTTTGTTCTGCTATTTTCTCTATTGGACTTAGCAACATCAGCAATGCCTGGGTAGGTACTGAAAAAGATTCAGCAAAATTGGACTTTCATTACATGTATGCTATGATAGATATCAATATTGTGTATCATAGTAATCAAATAGATTTCTAATTGATAAAAATTGATTAAAAAGTCATTTCAACATATAACTCATGCTTTCATTCTTTAGATTATATGCATTTAAGACAAAATAAATGTACTGCAAAAAAATATACTGGGACTCTGAAATGGTTAAAAGGATTTAAATGTTCAGTAGTAAAAATATTGTCAACTTCAGTAATAAATACTCTGCCCACGTGTTTATAAATGCAATGAAGAGAAAAGATTCTCATTTGAAACTGAGGACACTCTGGAAAGAGACTCTATTCCTCTTCTCTGAAAACAAAAACACAATGTTGTAAAGTAAAAGTGAACCGAAAGGAAGAAAGAAAAGAAGGAAGGAATAAAATGCAGGAAGGGAGAAAATGGGGGAGGAAAGGAGATGAGAAAAAAATGTAGTGCAAAATGAAGCAACATTTTTTATTGTTTTCTTTTGAAATATAAGCCTTGCTAAATTTTTTAGGCTGGCCTTGAACTTGGAATCCTCCTGTTTCCTCATCTCCCTCAAGAGAGCAAGCTTTAATTCTTTCTGTTGGTTGATATTCCTTGGGTCATCAACTGCAAGCTACAACTTTCTATTACATGACTGCAAAGCAATATATACACACAAAGATTTAAGGTGCTAAAACTTTCCCCCAGAAGTTAGTGGTCAATTTTAGAATCATAAAATTATTAATAAAATTAGTATTTGTATTTTTATTCCTACAATAGAACTTTATGAAGAAAATATTTTAATTTTTCATTGTTTTTAGTTCAAATCTACACAAATTTTCTGTCATATTTCAAGCAAGAATATATCAATTGCTTATCTAAGATGACTAACAAAATTTAAATTAGCACTAACAAGCAATGAATGAGATTTGTATTTAATACATGTGGAATCTTTTAATTTCTGCATATCACTGCAGTTTCCCTGTACTAATCATAAATTAATAGGAAAATGCATACCTTAAATATTTATGTGGTAAAAATGAATAGTTTAAAAAATTAACAGCAATAAGGTTTTACATGTTTTTACCACTGCCATTGCAATGTAGCAGGACTGATAGCATATATGAACAAATATATTGATAATAAAATGCATTCCTTCAGAAGACATCCTTCAATGAGCCTAATGAAGAAGATAATTGCAAAGTACTTACAAACTAAGAATCTATTCAGTAACCATGACTAACAAATACAAACCATATTTCTTTTAATAAGGTATCTGACATTTATGTAATTTTATATTTTATTTTATTTTTTGTTTTTTTATTGGTTATTTTTTTTGTTTATATATGACACTAGAATCCATTTTGACATAATTATAAAAGCATGGAATGTATCTTGTTCTAGTTCAGTTCCCAGTATCTCCCCTTGCCTCACAGCCTGCATCCTTCCTCTGCTGATCTTTCTGCAATTTATTATAGTTATTTTTAAAATTAATTTCTCGTGGATGTACACAATGGTGAGATTTTATATTTTAAAAGCAATTTGAAGGTATATTAGTTGAAGATCTGCAGAGTGTGAGGGTGGAAGGGGAGAGACCAATAGCTTACATAAAGAAGTTTTCTAATTTCTATGTCTTATGACCTTCTCTTTTACTTTTGCTCTGGGAAAGTTTAATTACACACTTGATTCAGTATTAAATCTGAATTTAATTGATGACTGGATGCTTTCATTAATACATATTCTACTAATGTCAATGGCCTCATACTGAAGAACAGGAGGAGCACACTTGGCAGTAAGGAAGGGCATGCACCTGGAAGGGCCCTCTGGCCCAGAGTGTGTTTGCTAATTAAAGGGTTTGGACTCATGCCTTGTGATTTGGGGGAGAGTTTAAAGAGGTGTGGCATTGTTCTTAAATTTGGAATGTTTTTACTGTCAGGAAGCAATGGAGATTCTGAGATTGTATTTCTTTTCACGTAGAAGAAAAATGAAAGCAAACTGACACTAAAATCACCATTTGTAAAGAGGTAATGTGCCGCAGTCTGGCTGGGCACAAAATCACGAGCCACTCAAACAGGAACAAACTTTATTTTTGAAACTGCCGCCAATGCCCGGTATGCTCCCAGGAAGATTGCCGACCAACCCACGCGGCAGGCGTTCTCCCGGACTCCAACAGGAAGTCCCTCCTCCGGAATTCCCTCCTAAGGCACTTCCCCAACCAATGGGAACTCTCCAGGAGTCCCATAGCAGGCCGTGGTGGACAGCAGGAGTCCAATATCCATATGAATGCAGATCTTAACATAATCATATCATCTCAATGGCTTGCTGGCATCACCTTTCAGCCAAAAATGCCATGCATCATATTACTTGGCTGTGGCTCTTAGCAGTAATGGTCACTCATTTTAGCCAGGAAAGGGGCATGTTTGGTAGCTTTTATGATTTAAGCAATGTTGCACAGAGTAGTCTTGTTTGTTCTTAAGCAATTATGGTCAGAGAGTGACATTATTGATGCTGATATCTGTGAAATTTTTTGTTTGACAGTATACCAAGACCTAGCTGAAAGAGCAAGGCTAGCTCTCAGATGTCAGTGGTCGCATGTCAGTTTCTCACTAGTTTGTGAAAGACTTCTCTCAGCTCTCAATAAAATATCTACCTATCATATTGATAAAGGGCATAACATTAAATTATCTTTCCAATTGAAAAAGTTTGCATTAATCCACTCATTTATTGGTGGGCATCTGGGTTATTCTATAAAAAGTTTCCATCATTTTGTTCTCACATCTAAGCCATCAACAAATTTTGACAGCTGATAATCCAGTATTGAATCTTACACTCTTCACAACCTCTCAACCTCCACACCAATTATATTTATTTATTAATTTCTCATTTGTTTTAATTAGTTACACATGACAGTAGAATGCATTTACACACTTTGATATATCTCTTTATCTATCATGTTAAGATTTTTGACCTTAAATATTGTCATCCTCCTAACTTGTTTTCTACTTTCAATTGTATCATTCTCCCTCCAGACTTCACAGTAATTTCAAAAACACATTCTGATTGTGCTCATCCTTCAATGACATTTGTCTGCCTTCAGAATGAAGTCTAGGCTCCTTGTGCTCCCATCTGCTTATACTCACACAAAGGTCTGGAGGAAGGAAAATTTGAGAGGCAGTGCCTTTTGAGGCTGACCCAGTCACTATTGTGATAAAAAGAAAAAAAAAAAAGGTGGGGCACTTACTCATTTCTGAAATAGGTGAAGCAAATACAATCTCAAGAATCTTTTCTTTTCAAATACACTGATGTTTCTAAAACCTTCTTTGGTGCCCTCCAGAATAAATAAGTGCTCACCTGGGTGCACACACATGCACGTGCACACATTGTCACTCTACCCAAATTGCAGTGTATTTATTTTATCATAATGTAGCATTCTTTCTTTTGCCTTAAAGAATTTGCTCCTGGTTCTATCTAATCAAAAAACTTAGACCTTATGCTACTATCTTACAACTTCTTTGAACTCTGTGAAGATATCTATCTAAATAATCCTTCATAGCTCAGGATTACTTTTACTCCTATTTGTGAAGGAAGAACTGCCCTAACAAGTCTCTCTCTCCTATCAATGCAAGCACTCACTTGGGGTCTGTGACATTTATGCCATCCCACGTTAGCATCCCAAACTATATTTTATCTGTAGTAGACTGTTAACAAAGTGTGCTTAATATTTATAAGAATTCAGCATTTTTTAATGTGAAATTCTTTTTGCCTGTTTTTTAACCAACATAGAGTTATTAACTCATTTTATGGAGAAATATAAAATAAGAATTCTTTTAATTTTCCAATTTAACCTTTCTGTTCAATTTAACATCAGAATAAAAGATAATGTTCCTGAGTATTGTTCTATCCTCAAGCTCATCAATCATCATTAATCTTTGATATTTTCTGAGTTAATGATAATCAGAGATCATGACTCTTATTTTGGCTCACATCATTTTCTTTCCTTTTGAAATGCAAATACATATTGCCACATCATAAAAAAAGAGAAATGCGAGAGAAAAATAACAGAGAATTGCTTGACAGTGCTTTTTGTCATTGTAAAAACTATACAAAATACCAAATGTACAAAAGCTGCCTTTGGTGCTATTGTTTTCTTTCTTTTTTTTTTTTTATATTTTTTGTAAGAATATCTTTCCCAACTACACTTGGTGCTAGCAACAGTTCGTGTAGAATTAGCCTGCATTCTACAAAATAAATTAATTGATAACAAGGAGTCTAATCTTCCTGACAAAAGTAGAAAATGGCAAAATTTTATTCTTTTACTCTTTTTTTCAGATTCTACAAAACATTTTTAAAAATATAGTTAATGGAAAAAGAATGATGGAGAATTTTTAAAAGCTTTTAAGAGACACTTTATGAAGAAACAAAGCCAAATTTTATATTCATAATGATAGCATCATGTTCTTTACTATTATCACTAAATAATCCAATAAACTTAAATAAAAATAAAAATCATACTGTCCATTGCTTCAAGTTAATTTTAACAGACATATGTATATGGAACAAAGTTCTTTAAGCAAAATCATAGTACATACATGTTTTAATATTTTATTTGTTTCACTTTATATATGTTTTGTGAAATTTTGAAGTAGAAATGTTTTTTTATAATTTCCCCTATTATTTGTAGTTATTATATCTCTACTTAAACTTTTATTAGATATTCCTTTTGATTTGTTATTAACGTTTGAAAACATTTGGGAAGGAGAAATTAAGATCTACTTCCATTGATGTTGTTGCTACAGTTGTCTTCATATTAAAGATATATTAAGCAATTGTCATTCTATTTAAACTTTTACTGGTATTATATTATCTTTGTTATAATATGTAGCAATATGTATTTTTACAATATCAGCAAATATAATATAATATTATATAACTGGTCCATGTGGGGTAAATAGACCTAGGATCAACATATTTTCCCCTGGTGAGAATTCAAGCACCAAGGAACTTCCTAATGTTACACAGAATATTATGAACATCAGCTATTATATTTTAAAATAGTAAATAATATTAATTCAGAGAGGTGGCAGGTAGAACTTCATTAAGAGACTTTTTATGATTTCAATGCAAGTAAAGACAATAGTTGAATTACTTCTTAAACTGTTTTGAAATCTATCCAAAGCAATTTGCATTTTCTATGGATTAAATACACACAAATTTAAAAATCCTTTATATATTTTCCAGGAAGTTTAAGTGTAGTGAAAAGTAAATCTGCAGTTTAAAACATTATGGAAATTATAATAATGCTTTATTATCAGTGTTTGCTCAAGAATGTAGTTAATGGAAAAAGAATGATGGAGAATTTATAAAAACTTTTAAGAGACACTTTATGAAGAAACAAAGCCAAATTTTATATTAATTTGATGCTAATATTCAAGCCATACATGGATCATTTCTAAATTAATACATGTACAAGTTTATGTCATGTCTTGTACATGTATCCTTCCACTTTTTACTTAAATTCGTTAACTGGCAAGAGCATGTCTTATCTATTATTGTATTCCTATTGCAGAGAATATAATCAGATATGAAATGGGAATGTGATATACATTTGAGTGAACAGGAATATTTGGCAGTGTAACAACATTTATCAAAGACTAGCAATTTTCTATGATATTTGAAAGTTTGGAAACATTTGGAAAGGAGAAATTAAGATCTATTTCCATTGATGTTGTTACTATAGTTGTCTTCTGATTAAAGATATTGAGCAATTGCCAGGCATGATGATACATGACTACAACACTGAGATTCTAGTGACTCAGGATGAATCAGAAGAATTGCAAATTTAAGGACAGCCTGGGCAAGTTAGGGAGATCCTGTCTGAAAATAAAGTAACGAAAAAACCTGGGGATGTAGCTCATTGGCTGCATGCCTTGTGTGTAAATATCAAATTGTTTAGTCTTTGTGGTTTTTTTTTTTCTGTAAAATGAAGTGTTGGACCAAATACTTTTCATAAGTCTCCAACATTCTATAACGCCAGATTGACAATAGCAGTCTCTCAACAATCTCTACTTGGAATTAAATAATTTATGGAGATTTACTTATTTTCCCTGTAGTTTCGGTTTTCTCTGTAGAATGTGTGAAGATATGGAATCCTCTGTGGTCTAATGAATGCTCCCAGACTTGCTGTTGCATGAACAATTCAGTAAAAGACTTCTTAAAAACTATAAGAATTGAATGTGCAATATGGAATCTCAATATCCTAGAAAGAAAAGAGGAATTCTTAGTAGGAGAATCAATAAGGAACAACAACAACAAAAAGAAAAAGTATGAAAAAAGGGTGAATACAGTCCCAGGGAGAGGAATCAAAGTGAGTCACACAAAGACTTAACACTAACCACATTAATCAACTGGAAAAGGTTTAGGGAGAGACTTCACAATTCTGATAATAAAGGCAGAGAAAGTTCAGAAAAGGCTTTAAGAGAATACTTGGAGGTTGAAGAATTCCCAGAAGGCATAAGATAGCCACATGTATAAGTTTTCATAAAGGAAAGAGATAAAATAAAACACAGTGATAAATTTTGCTGCATACTGACCAAAACTTACTACCCCAGAATTTTAGTGAGAACACCAATATTTAAATAGCCAAACAGAAGAAAAGGGAGATTATATTGAACTAATTTATCTAGGAAAAGCAAGATCTTATAGCTCTACCATGACTTAATTTCTAATCAGAGCTTACAGTAAGGTTCTATAGAATTTCCAAATTTATACTGCATTCTTGAAATTCCAAGAGATAGAAGTTAATTCTGAGTTGAGGTATAATTGTGCTCTACTCTTAGGCTTAATAATTCCTTAAAATTCTGGAATCCAAAAATGAATGAAAAAAAAGACTATATAACATTAAAGAAACAAAAGATTAAAAATGATTGAAATAACTAAATTACATGATTAATTTATTTAAAAAATCCAGACTGGAAACCAGCAGGGAATATAGAAAAACAGACCTACTTTAATATACATGGAAGAAGACAAGCATTCAGAGATAAGAAAAGATTTAGAAATACTCAAGGGAATATCATGCCTGTCTTTACTGTAAAAATGTACAATATGTCCCTTTTTTGAATTTACAGTTTCCATTGTTTAAAGGATTGCAAAAGAGTTCTATTTGGCATCAAATTTGAATGTAGTATTATTTCAGCAGGGAGGAAGAAGATAAAGAATGTGAGAGAAAGAGAGAGAGATTATCAGAAACAGACAGAAACTCATATAAGTCTGTGATGAGAGAAAAAGAAGCTGCTGCTGCTTCCCTGTTAAAAATATATACTTCAAAAATGAAGTGGTTTATATTTTTACAATAGCATCCTTCAGGCATACTTTAATGTTTTAAAAGAGGCTAGTTTAGGTCTTCAATTTATTCAGTCCACAAATAATGTTTTATCATGAATATTCAACAAAGTTTAAGACAGCATGATTTTGAAAGAGTTATTGTTTAATTTGCAAAGAAACTTTGAGCTTAGAATGTTAGAGTCTATAACATTACACATTTGCAATGCTCCACAATGCAATATGTAGTGTAAATATAAATGTTGAATTGCATAAATTTCACATTTCATGTTGGGAATGTTAAACAAAAACGAACTGAATCCTAATATGTGACCTCAATTATAGCCAGTCTGAACAACATTAAATTTGAAAAAGGAGAAAATTATAGGCATTTATTTACATTGTATAATTGATGAATAGCAAAATTAACTCATTCAGGTACAATTAAGTTGTCTTCAGTGAAAATGAGAATAAAAAGAATAACAAATTGGCCTATGGCTTTCACTGCACATGAACAGTTAGCTATGAGATGTTGTGAAGATGCCAAAAAAAAAAAAAATCTCAAAATACAATTGAATTAAATTGGAAGAAATAATACATTATTATGTACTTTTTAAAGGGAATAGAAGGACAGTGTATTTAAACAAAGAATGGGAATTGCAGGGTTAACTATTTAAAAAATCATCAAATTATGCTTTAATTGAATTTGCTCTTTCTTTCTTTCTTTTAGATTTTTGAAATAGGACTGTTTGAGTCTTCAGATATGTATTTGTGGGATGCATTTTTTTAAGTTGATATTTGTGCTGATTTGCTGAAATAATGATAAATAATTTACTCTTGAATTGTGCATTTTTTTTCTTGACTAATGTATTTGAATTCCTAAAAAGTGATATTTAATACAGTAAAGAAATGTGAACATCTATTTCTTGGCATTATGCATTAAATATTTTTTATCTTATTTGTTAAGAAATTTGACATAATTCTTTACAAACAATTATGCAACATTCAAAGCAAAATTTTCACCAGATGTTGCTTTATATAATCAATTACATATTGCTAGAAAAATTTTACTAAAGGAATTATTGGTTAAGTTACAATGTTTGAATGTAATATAACACATATTATAAACCAATTGTAGATATAATAATAATCCTGATATCTTTTAAAATACCTATATATTTGGATTTCTTTGTTTTAAGTCTCCAGAGAATCCCACTCAGTGCACACAACAGCTATATCACATTTAATTAATTCCCTAGTGCTCTTTGGTTTCAAATTTTATATAAGCAATATTATGTTTCCATTCCCCATCATTCAATGATCAATATTCCACATAAAAGCTTTTTTTTTCTTTGTTAAATCACAGGCTATACATCTTTTTTGGTAATTTCAATAAAATCATACTTCTACTAAGCTTTCATATAATCACTCCATTACTTATGGAACAGTTGCAATCATTTAACCTAGATACTAAAGTAAGCACGATTTTGATAGAGGTCAATATTCTTGCTACTTTACTTCTGGCATTATATTTGGAAAGGCATTAAAAAGTGGAAAAATGGATTGAGGAAAATTAAATTACAAAGAATAGGAAGTTATTTTGTGAAAACAAGTAAGGGCATTGGAAAATATACGGTATATGTACACTTGTATATGTTCATCTTTAACTACTTCTCCTCTTCTACCCTCTCATCCCTTAACTGTATCTTTCTGTCTATTCTCAGCCATTCATCCATATATTCTACTACCTATTAGTTCATTATCTGCATCTATGTATCTGCATCTGTATGTATAGGTCTTGTGTATATATGTAAAGATCTATACCTATCCATCCAACCAGCATATCTCTCTCTCGTGCTCCTCTCCCTCTCATTTTACTAGTATAACAAAATCCAAAACTTTAGTTAATAAATGCCAACTGATTTTCAACTTAAGTTAAATGTTCATTTAAATAAATAAAATACTTTATTTTGGAGGCCGTCCGTATTATGTGTCAGTTTTTATCAAGAGAACATTTCTGAGAACTTGTAATTCAAAATCTCTAATTAATATATACACACATTTAAAACCACAGTCAGACTTAAAAAAATCAATCTGTTATTAAATATCTGGTTAGTGTTAATATTTACCAATTTTTTTAAGTTTTAAAATTGTTTTGGGCTGAGGCTGCAGTTCAGTGGTAGCGTACTTGCCTGGCAAGTCTGAGGCAAACTGGGCTCAATTCTCAGCACTGTATATAAATAAATAAAAAATAAAAGTCTATAAACAATTAAAAAATAAAATTTAAAAAATCGTTTTGCATAATTTCAATTAAGAGAACAATGACAAAAACTAGTATTTTCCCATTTACATTTCTCCTGAATTAAAATATATATATATATATATATATATATATATATATATATCTGTCTGGGTAGGTGGCACAGGACACCTATAATCCCTGAAGCTTGGGAGGCTGAGGCAGAAAGATATCAAGTTCAAAGCTGGTGAGGCCCTAAACAGCTTAGCAAGACTGTTTCTCAAAATAAAAATAAACATGAAAAAGGAAAGGGGTGGAGATGTGGCTCAGAAGTTTAAAGCCCCTGGGTTCAATCCTTTGTATGCAAAAAAAAAAAAATTACATATATATATATATATATATATATATATATATATATATATATATATTGTAACTGTGCCTCTTAGTATTTTAATTACTTTGGAATTGATTGAAGAAAATCTATTTCTTCTGTTAAGTTGTGATTTTGTTAGGTATCTCCATGCATTTGAATTCAACATCTTTATCTGATCCTTGTATTTTGTTTATACCAGATGTTAACTCTGTAGTTTTGAACTGATTCTGATCTTTCTCCCAAGATTACTTCATTAATGGTCCAGTTTGCCACCAGAAAGCACATAAATGATCATTATATTTCTTATTCCATAAAGAAATAAGGGACTTAGCTACCCAGATACAGTTTTCATTATGAAATGTGAAAGAGTGACATTCTAATTCTAGCATTCCTTTCTCCTCGTTGATTGGAATACTATTAAAAGTAATTATACCATAAGAATTAGTTGTCTATTACCTATGGCAGAAATTTTTCAGGGAAGGGAAAATACAAGCTTGGTTTTTCTCTTCATCTTCCACTATTCCAAATATGGAGTTGCCTTCCAGCATCACTCAAAAGTAACCAACATATTATTACCACACATATTTGAGAAACAGTCTCCTGGATTCAAATGTATTTACTATGTTCTAATACTTCACAATTATTATGCTCACTGACACACAAAATTGTCCCATGTTTAGCCAGGAGGAGTGAATGCAGGAAACTTTTTCAGTCTACTTGACAATGCTCTTTGTTTCTGAGATATATATATATATATATATATATATATATATATATATATATATATATATATATATGAAATGCTTGTGTATTTCTAATCATAAAATTGGATAAGCTATTTCTCCAAGGATTTCTCATTCATATTAGTGGAAATGTATGTGGGCTTTCTCTCATCCAGCGAGGAGGTCCACGAAACAGGGTAGAGGAGAGTGTGGCTGCGGAATCGCTTATCAAGACCTCAGGAGACCAAACAGGAGCAGGTCTGATTATAGTGCAGTTACCATGTATATATACTCAGGCAGTAGCTAAGCAGATTACAAGCAGGCACCAATGCAATTTCTGCTAACTGTCCTTGCAGCCACCAATCGAGTAGTGGACCCTGGAGCAAGCACAGGGACTGCAACACGTGGCCTAATGCCCAGGGCTGTGCCTACTGGGTAAGCGGTCTGCCACTCACACACCTAGCACAAGGGGAGTGGCCTGCCACTCAGATGCCCTTAAGGTATGCCATGTATGCAGTACTCCATGCACTTGTCCCTACAGAAATGACACCAAGAGACTATAATCTAGCAATAAGAATGTTCAAGTCTAGCAAAGAAATAAGATCACTGCTACTAAATTGTGATCATTTCTACTTTTTCATTGAATAGAACTCGGAAATATATATTTGAAAGAGAAAAGAAAGAATTAAGTTCACGCTGATATTTCTAGATTAGATCTATGTTTTCAGGTTTTTTGCTTCTTTGTTTTTATACTTATATTCTTTCTATGCTAAAAACCTTGGTTTATTGCCACATTGTCATAATTAATGGGTTGCTTTATCCTACATGCCAGTTTCAGGATAAAAATATAAATATAACACAATTACTGAAAATAGCTTATGATTATTTTTGCAGCTATGTTTCTCTTTAAAATGTATCACATCAGTAGAATTAGTATATTTTAAGATCACTTGAGATAACTGCTCTGTGTGATACCCCACAAACAGTCTCATATAAATTAATTTGTTTTACTTTCATTCATTAGACTATGCTCTTCTAATATTCTTTGTTTTATAATTATGAAATATATTTATAATACACCAAAAGTTAATCCTATCTAACACAGAATTATGGCATTTTTTCATCTTTCCTCTACCTTTTTCTTTACATAAATATTAGATGCCCACTATATTTTTATTTGATATTCTTGTTCATTTGTTTGTTTTAAAATATATACACCCATTCATACATGTACCACCCAAGTTTTTTACATAAAAGGAAGCATGCTGTTCACAATATTACACACTTTATATTTTTCCTTAAGAATAAATTCCAAGGAACTGTTAATAACTGAGTTTCAGCTGATCCTCATGCTTTTTAAGCTCCATAGTACTATACTCAGTGCTTGTACTACAGTTTACTAAGTTCATTCTTTATTGAAGGAGTTTTGGATTTCATACATCTTTCACTACTTGTTCAAATTTTTTGACTTACCTGATCTGTAAGTTTTCTCTCAGGCTTGCATTAATAGTATCCTATGAATTCTCATTGTTTGCTTTTATTCTTTCAAAATGCTCTAAAATTTCAGTATATGCTTTCCTTCAGACCCAACTGTTGAAGAAAAGTAAGATTGAAATTTCCAGGAAGAAAACGTTTCTGCTTTTTTTTTTTAATTTGTCACAAATTTCTAATTAATTGTATTGTAGTCAGTGAATGAGTTTCCTAGTATGTCTTCTTCTTCTTCTTCTTCTCCTTCTCCTTCTCCTTCTCCTTCTCCTTCTCCTTCTCCTTCTCCTTCTTCTTCGGATCAAACCCAGGGCGTTCTGCATGCTAGGCATGCATTCTACCATCTGAGCTATATACCCAGCCCCTTATTATGAGTCTTTTGTGGTGACCTGAGTGTTTTAGTCAGTTTTTTTTTTCAACTAAAACACCCGGCAAGCACAATAATAAAGAAGGAAGTTTATTTGGGGTCTCACAGTTTTAGAGGTCTCAGTCTATGGAAAGAGGGCTCCAGTGAGGCAGAACAACATGGCAGAAGAGTATGGTGTAGGGAAGCAGCTCTCATGAATATCAGAAAGCAGATAGAGAGAGAGACTGCACTCTCCAGATATAAAATATATACCTCAGAGCCATGCCCTCAATGAACAACTTCCTCCATCAATACTCCACTGCCTCCAGTTACCACTCAATCCCATCAGGAATTTATACACACTCTCACAACCCAATCTTTTCCTTTAAACCTTCTTGAATTATCTCACACATGAATTTTTGGGGGCCATCTCACATCTAAACCATAATACTGAGAGATACTTGATTTCAATTAACATACAATTGGCAACTGAAATCCCACACAAGAGTGGACATTGTCCACCACAGAAAGTTTTCTCATAGTTCTTTCAATTCTTGTATTTGATCACAAAAAGGCAGTCACAATTCAGATGAATTGCCAGCTCAGGTCAGTCTGGCTTGTTATAAAAATTCATCTAAATGTAGTCTTACAATAATCGATCAGGTAAGTATTTTAGGTACCCTAAGCAGATGTAAGTAAGAAGAGTTTATTCCTTTTAATTCTTAAATATTCCATCATGCAAATGTACCACATTTTTCATCCATTCTTTTGTTGATGGACCTTAGTTTGGAGTTAGTGTAAACAGGCAACTAAGAAGACTTATATCTAATGAGTCTTTTGAACAGATTCTGTTAAAAAATTCTTTTCCAACGATATTATTTTGCACAATGGCTTGCGATGTATGAAAATAACATTGTTCTACATTCTCATCAAAATTTGGTATTACTAGTCTTTTTATATATTCTGATGGGAATGCAAAATTGTCTTAATTTGGATTTTCTTTGCATTTGCTTGATAAATAAAGATATTTAGTGTTTTTTTTTTCTTGGGGGAATGCTTATTAGCTACTTAAAAGCTTTCTTTGAGAAGTGTTTTTAATTTTTTTGTGTGCATTGGGTTTAGTGATCCATAAAATGCTATATATCTTTATAATTTTGTTCTTTAATTTCTGTCAAGAGTGTTTTGTAGTTTTCAGTACCAAGACATATACAAAATTTACTAAATGTGTCCTTAAGTTTTCTGGTTTTATTTATATTTTGTGTAAATGTATATCAAATTGTTCATTTTTAAAAGCTTTCTTTACAAAATTTGCTCTTAGTCTTTAAAAATAAAAGTAGTTAGGTATATTCATTGTTATTTCTAGACACTTTATATGTAAATAATCATTATTTATAAGTAGCCTTTCATCTATTTGTGTGTGTGTGTGTGTGTATGTGACTTATTGCTAAAACCAGGATCTCTGGTACAATGTTAGACAGAAGTGGTAAGATTAGGCAATTTTTTTATTTTTCCAAAATGTATCAGGAATGTCTTCAACATAGTATGACCATAGCTGTATATTTTATTAGAAGACTTTAAAGTGACTACCACAATTTTATTATATTCATACATTTTATCATTCATGTTCTGAATTTGAATCCCATGATATTTCTACACCTATTGTAATGACCTTATGCTTCAATTATCTGTAAATAACAAGAAATATACTGATTTAAAATATCAGTGCATTATAATTATACATCACCCTAGGTTTCATTGTTATTTGTTTGCACATGCAGATAACATAATTTGGTCCATTTTATTCTTCAGTATCTTCCTTTTCCTCTGCCCTTTCCTTCTTCTGATCTTCTTTCTCTACTCTATTGTTCTCCCTTCTATATTAATGATATTCCATTTTATTTCCCTTATTTCTCTCTAGCTTTCAATATTAGAACATATGTATGACCCTTGACTTTATGAATCTGGCATACTATATTTTGCTATATAATTATTACCACCACATTAGTGGCTATTCACAAGTATTCCATACATCATAGTCTTGCACTAAAGACAGTTTAATGATTAAAGATCCATAAGTAATACTGACATTTTTAAAGATTCACATAATGGTTACACTCAATACTTGTAATACAATTTTTGCAATACAATTTTTTGCATAATTCTAATTATGTGAAATAGTTTTTTTCACTTAGCATGGTATTCCAGTTCCATTCTTTTCCCTACAAAATGACATAATTCCATACTTTATGACTGAGTAAAATTTCATTGTTTATCTATGCCACATTTTTTGTTTATTCATCCATTGATGGACACCTAGGCTGGATCTATAACTTTGCTATTTTAAATAGTGCTGTTATAAACATGAGTTTGCATGCATCTTTATAGTGTTCTGACTTTCATTCTTTGGGATAAATAATGAAGATTGGTATAATTAGGTCAATAGAGGTTCTATTCCCAGGTTTTGAAAAACTAACACAATGATTTTCATAACTGTTGTATTAATTTACAACCCCACCAACACTGCATAAGTGTTTTCTTCTCCAAACATCTTTTCCAACATTTATTTATATTTATTTTATTGATGATTGCCATTCAAACTGGAGAAAAATGACATCTCAGTGTAGTTTGATTTGCATCTCTATAATTGATACAGATTTTAACCATGTTTTTCATATATTGTTCAGCATTTGAACTTCTTTGTTTAAAAATGTTGGTTTAGTTTATTTGGCCATCTATTGATTATGCTATTTGTGTTTATGATGTTGTTTTCTATTTCTTTATCTAGTCTGGATAGTAATCACCTTCCAGAAGAACACCTAGTCAAGATTTTTTTCTATTCTGTAGGCTCAGTCTTCACAGTCTTGCTTGCCTTGCTGTTCAGAATCTTTTATATATGATACTATTTCATTTATTACTTTTGGGTATTATTTCCTGAGTGTTAGTGGTCTTATTAAAGAACTTATTGTCTGTGCATATAAATCAAAACATGGGTGCTCTATTTTTTTTTTGTACAGTTGCAGCTTCTGATCTAATTCCTAGTCTTTAATCCAAGTCTGTGATGCACTTTGAACTGACATTTATGAAAGGTGAGAGATAGGGATCTCTTCAATATTTTACATACTGATAACCAGTTTTTCCAGTACCATTTATTAAAAAGTTCTTTTCTTCCACATTTGCTTTTAGAATTTTTGTCAAGGTTCAGATGGGAATCTGTGTGGGTTTGTTTCTGTGTCTTCTATTTCACTGTTCTGCTTATTTGTTTTTAATGCTAGTATAAAAGCTGTTTTTGTTACTATATCTCTGTAGCATAACTTCAAATTAGGTATTGAGATTTCTCCAGTATTGATCTTGTCTCTCAGAATAGCTTTGGTTATTTTGTGTTTTTATTATTCCATGTGAGTTTTAGGACACTTTTTTTCTTGTTCTGTTAAGAATGATATTGGTGTTTTGATGAGTAACAGTGATTAAGAGTGGTAATTTAAGAGCAAGCCATATATTAGCATATGCTATAAAAGTTTATGCTAATAATCTCCATAACCACATTAACCAAACAAAACAGTGGTGAGAGAGAATATAGAGTAGACTGAAAAGATTAATCATTAATCTTAGTATGTTAAATTGGATTGGAAGAAGAGATAAAGATAACAGACAATAGAGAGTAAAAGAGAAAGAGGAAAAAAAGAGTGAAAAAGTGTGAGGGTGAAAAGAGAGAGAAAATGAGAGAATAGAAAAGAACCAAGGAAAGGGAGAGAGAATGGAGATAAGAGAGAGTAGATATCAAGAGGGGATTTTATCAATTGACATAGTAAAATCAGAATTCCGATACAACAGAAAATATGTGACTATACTGGGAATCAGTTAATGCAGTTAATGCAATAGCAGTCATAAAGACTGTTGAGTCTCTACTTTCTGAGGTTTCTAAGACAGAGATATTTCTTCCCCAGGTTTTTATTTTAATATCTTGCAGCTATGAGAGAGTTTGTGTGACACAAATAACATGCGGTTTGTTGGTTCTCAGCTCTGACTCACACCAGACTTGGGAGTCTGAAGGCTGAGCTCTGCCCCCTTCTTGCCTGGCAGCATCTGTTGGAGAAGCATTTTCTGATTCTGAGTAGACTTTATCCTTAAAATTGCTTTATTATAATGACAGTGTGGGTATAAGTGTGGCAGGGCTGTGTGTCAGCCCTTTCACCTACATCACCTATAAAACAACTTGGATTGTGTGGAACACTTGGTTCTGAAAGATTTAGTCTGTTCACTGGGATAAGGGATGTGGAGCATGTTAGTCTATATTCTAGACCCTTTGGGGCATGGGGAGTTTTTCCAGGTCTTCCTGTATGCTGTAGTGGGGCCGGCCACCACCATGTTCTACCTGACCCGGATCTCTCCCATGTCTATCCTGCTCAGACAAACTTTATATCCCAGAGATCTGACCACCATTTTAAATGATATTACCCTTCTATCTTCTCTGCTCTGCAGACTGAGGGACTAGCAGCTGTGGGTCACAAACTCTCAAAGCTTCTCCCAAATCTATGTCCTATGTCTATGTCCTATGTCCTATGTCCTATGTCCTACAATCTCTCTCCTATGTCCAGACAGTCTGAAGCCATGGGCAGCCACCAGCATGGTGAAAATAAAGCCTAAGTGGCTGTTTTATGTTTGATATTCCAAAATCAAGTGCACCAAGAACAATATGAAAAAGGCAAAAAGCATAAAATATGAAAAACAAAGGCAAATTGTAAGGATTTCTATTCTCTGAAGAACTCCAAACAAAGTTGTTGTGGTTTTCCTGCTTCTCCATCTCAAGTCTAGTGGGACTTTGACCCTACCCTATTGTTCCTAGTTCTCTGAGTTGCTTACCTCTATTTTCCATAGCCTACTTACCTCAATATACTTGCTTTAAATATTTGTCTAAACTGGGATGAATGTAGCTTACCAAGTATGTCAGTCAGTTTTCCATTAGTATGACAAATTCTAGAAAATGTTCTTAGAGACTACTTTGATGCACATTTTGAAAGTTCTAGTCCATTTTCATTTGATCCCTTTGCTTTTAGGTTTGTGGCAAGGCAGAATATCATAGCAGAAGCACATAACTGAATACAACTCCTGATGTCATGAACAGAGAATGAAGAAGAGAGAGACTGGGGTCCCCTAATACACTTCAAGGTCATTCCCTCAGTGAGCTAAAGATCTCTCTTGGGCTCTACCCTCTAAAGGTTCCATTACCTCTAATTAGTGCCAACTGGGGCCAAGCCTTTACATCACTAGCCCTAAGTGTCATGGTCATCCCACTGTGTAAAATATATTCAGTTCATATTCAAGAAACCAAAGTTGTTAACTGGAATACTGCTCAAAAGTTCAAGGCCAAAGTCTTTCCTGAAACTCAAGGTTAACTTTCAGCTATGAACGCCTGTGAGAAATGTAAAAACCAAAGTTGTATATCTCCAGCTATACATCTTGGGCAAACATGATAGGATGTAGACTCTCAGGGACTTGGATAATCCCTCCGCTGTGACCTTGATGGCTCTGACTATGGTGGATATAGTCCACGTGGCTTCTCTAGCTCTAGCTCTATCTATATGTCTACACACACACACACACACACACATATATATATATATATATATATATATATACATATATTCCAGGAAAAGATTTTTAAAACTATGATCCATATACTAATCATCTAAATTTTAAATTAAGTTTTATTGGGCTATTGATCCATGTTTTCTCATTTTTTATGTCTATTTTTGTATCATAATAGTGAAGTTAGTTACCTGAAAGAGACCATAGTCTAAGATCAGAGGCTGAAATATATACTATTTGATTTTTTATAGTAAAGGTTTAGGCCAACCCCTGCTCTAGAATAGAAATTCTATCAAAGACAAAAATATATTTATATGAATGTCTTTAATGTTTCAATTTTTTAACCCAAAACACCAAATACAAACAAAGTTATGAGGTTCATTTAATAATTCATTATTTGATAACTTAAATTTAATTTAAGAATAATATTTTTTATTAATCATCTGATTGGTAAAATAAAGTATTATTGGAATAATTTTCAGATAGTCACTAAAAGAAAATAAATATCACTGATATTAAGTGTTATAATGATTTTATGAAATTAGTAGAATCCATGTGCATAAATTGTTTAAAGAGAAAAAGTAAAATTTAAATTAATTTCATAAGAAGGTAGGAAATATACTAATACATTGTGGCTTATTTATTATCTAGAGTAATGCACTTAAAATATCAAGGATTAAAATTTTTATAAGAAGATAATATATGAGGGAATTTATAACAAAAATAAAATTTTTTTTCCATAAAAACCTGAGAAAAATTATTACACACTAATAATGTATCATTAAACACAGAAATGTAAACAATTGTTGTTAAATAAAAATGAGCAGACACATCATAATAAGAACAAAAGAGGCCTAAAGATTTCTAGGTACTAAATTTTCATCATTGCATACAAATTGATGCTTCACATTTGGAAACACCCTGATCTCTGATCTCATGCACTTCTTCCTATGGCTTATTTCAACCATACTTTTCACTATGTTAAATGATAAATGTGAATAAAAGAGCTTTCAATGAATTATGTGAGTCTTAGCCAATTATCATATTGCAGGATTGTTTTGCTGAGCATAGGAGAAATGAATGGTATTAGAGACTTCGAAATATTGCAGAACTAAATAGTTATCAATATAAATTTGGCTTTCTGTTTGGGCAGTGGTTGAGAACAAGTTTCTAGGACATCTTTTTTTTGGTTTAGGGAAATAAAGAAACTGTCAAAATTGGAAGTTCGTTGTGAGGAATATATGAATTAATATTTTAAAGCATATAGATTAGTGCCTAAACTCAGATTAAGCACTCTATAAACATTATCCCTCATTGTCTTCCACTCCTTAACATATAAAAAAGTCTTTTAAATATGATTTGAATATAGAAAGCACTAGTTAATGACATGTAAACACAGTCAGTCATTGTTATGATCTAAATCCCTTTTTTCATTGACTTTTGATCACCTGCCAAAGTCTCCAATCATCAGTCTCCACTCACTCTGTAAATAAAGGGATTCATTTTTCAGTCCAGGATTCTTTATTCTAGAATCTCTACATGTGAGTGTGATAAAGTTTCTGCTACTGAACCTGTCACAGATCTGAGTTCATATATTTTCCTAGATTTATTCCTGAAGTTATAAGCCAAACTTCTTCAATAGTTGCTTTCTGTCTTGTTTTTGCATTCTTCATGGCAAACTCTTATATTTTATTCTTATAAAATTATATATTAATTTAATATATTGTCCATTTTTGGATAGTATACATATAGATTTTCTCCAATGTATAAATATCTTTAATATTCTTCATTGTTATCTTTACACAGTGATTGAATTTTTACTAGAAATCTAATTAAGCCTCCTTTACTCTTACTTATGAGATATGACTATTCCTTCGATCTATTTTAGTTCAATTATTTGCCTAATTTGTTTTTTGATATTAAAATCACTAATGTATATCTTTTTCTCATGTTTTTAAGAAAACATATATTTTTTTTTTAATTTTTATAAATCAGGATATTCCAAGAATTTAAAGATTATCTCTGAGAAAATAAAATCAAACTCCAGACCTTTCTTTGGGTAATAACTTTTTCCTACAGGAGTCCACAGATACTATGTATCTTAATTGGACTTTTGTGATCACATAAAATTTAAGGTACATAAGGAAAATATATTTTCTGTATTTTATTAACAAAAATATTAATGAAACTAAATGCTAGGTGTCCAGAAAAAATGCATTTTCATGCACATTTAATCTTATTTAAATATACTAATTATGTAAAATAACAAAATTAGAATAGTTCTCAAATTATTTTTAGATAAATTCAAAAGTATTCTATATATTCTTATGTGGCTGAAAAACAGAAAATATCTTTGGTAAGAAAAATATGCTTTCAAAATTATATTACAACTTGCTTCCCTCATGCCCTATATCAGAGAACTCCTAAGCTAGACATAATATAGAAGCCAGTATCAAATAAGTTTGCTGTATTTTCAAGTATTGGGAGATAATTGATTAATTATCAATAAAGAACTTATTACTAAGACACTTTCAAAACCTCTAAAGGACAAACACATGCCCTTACTTTGAAGTAAATATAAAGCACAAGTACACAAAATCAGGACAGTCCAGTACTGAGCATTACAGCCATCTGCACAATTTACAATATTTTATATAAAAATTATTTGTTCTTTGACCTTCTGAGATGAAATATAAAAGTGTGTATATCTTTAAATAAAATTACTATACCAAGCTAAACTTGGTAAATTCTATATGTTGGTGGCGAAACATGCCTATTTATATTAGGATACGAGTGCTCTTAAATAAAATATTTTGCTTATTTTGTATACTTTGCAGAAAGTGGTGATGTGGAATTTCCTTTCTATATTTGCAATACAGCTATTAGGATAAAGTAACTGCTAGCATTCTGACTTGCAGACTTAATAACCACTTGCACTGAAAATCAAATGCATCATTTTGGACATTCATTTTCAATTTCATCTGCAAGTGGAATGTAATCATGTACAAGATCAATAGAGTGATATGACCAAACACACAAATCAGATTATACTCTCCCTCTTCTACAACTGAGATTTTAAACTGACAACTGCACATAATACATCATTCAAAGGTGTTCAATCTTTTCTAACATTTTCCACAACTCACAAGAGAATTTCTTTGACAAGCTAATGAAATCTAACTAATTGGAAATTTTACTTAATACTAACTTCATTAAACTCATGTTCATAATGACATTAATTAGTTTTTTAATTTTTTTATTAACAGATACATAGGAAATAACTCATACTTTATCTATAATTTTTATTCACTGAACATCTTTTTGGATGTATTTATTTTTAGAGTTGTGTCATATAAATAATCTCAGAGAGGCAAATATTACCAAAGTGCTCTCTGTGAATCCATATGCTACAGCCAGTATCAAAATCATGTATAAAAGTTTAGAATTAAATGAAGTTATATATCTTGGCATCCTAAATTAAGGTTAGGCAAATATTATAACATGATATTGATAATATGGAAGATACTACACATTATGAGATTTACATTGTATTTAGAATTTCACTCAGTTTCCAGTAATATTTTTTTTTTGTAATTCCTCAAAATAAAAACAGAAATACCTTTTGCTATGGTTTGGATCTGAAATGTCTTCAAAAAGGATCATATGTGGATTGCATGTTCTCCAATGCGGAAAGGTGAAGAGGTGGGGCTTTTAGTCTGTGATTGGATGGTGAAGGCCCTGAACTTATGGGTGTATTAATACATTGATGGGTAAATGGACTACTGGGAAGGAAAACCTAGTTGGAAGAAGTAGGTCACTGGCAGCATGCCCTGAAATCATTTATTTTCTCCCTAGTCCCTTCCCCTTCTGCTTCTTGACTGCCATCAGCTGAGAATCTTTCCTTTGCCGTGCCCTTCCAAAATGATGTTTCTGTAATGGAGTCAGCCAACCATGGACTGAAAAGTCTGAAACTGTGAGCCAAAATAAATCTTTCCTTCTCTATGTTGTTCTTGCCAGATATTTTGGTCATAGCAATGAAAAGTTGACTTACATACGTTTTATCTTTATAACTGAATGTTTTTAAAAATGCTGCATTGTGATAAATATATAAATACAATTTACCATTTTAACTGTCTTAAGTGAACAATATAATAGCTTTGATTGCATTCACAATGTCATGGAAACATCACTTTATTTGCAAACATTTCACCTTTAACCAGAGTTTGAAATCACAAGCAACTCACCATCCTAATATAACTGAATTTTATTTTCAGAATTTTTTTGTAATTAACTTTTATTTCATGGTGAGTTACTCTAAGTACAGATAGACTTCTTTTGAGTAAACTCTGAACCTATAGGTTCTGCTCACTACACCACAAAAAGCATTTTCAAAAATGTTTATATTGAAAATGAGTGTAATACATTTCTTTATTGTCATGTATGTAAAAAAAAAAAAGAAAGAAAGAAAAAAAAAAGAAAAGAAAATGTATCTTAAAACACCCAGTGGCTTGGGGAGCCTCTCGGGGATAATCTTTAACTCCTGGTAAACATTGGTCATGCAAATGGTGATAAAGAAATATAATTAAACTAAATTCATTAAGTATATGCTAAGAGCTCATATATATCTGTGAGCTACCTTCTAGAAAATGTTAAACATTTCTCATCTATAAAAAAATCAAATAAGCATCCAATAAAGAATGGAATACTTGCTTGATAAAGTATTGATTCCTTTTTTTCCCACAATACTCCTTTTTCTCATAGTTATAAAAGAACTACCAGCAGATATGTACATTTTACATATCAAAATAACAGTAAATTCAAAGTAAAATGTGACCACATGTTAAAAAGAATATGCTTCTAGCCATTATTATTCTACCCACAAAACCAAAGGCCAAACGTTTACTCTGATATGTGAATACTAATTTACAATAATGTGGGGGGCCCTAGGGAAGAATTGCTTTACCTTAGATTATGTAGAGGGAAGTGATGGGAGGGAAGGAGAGGGAATGTGAGGACAGAAAAGATAGTAGAATGAATCAGACATTATTACTATATATATATATATATATATATATATATATATTTGACTAAGTGACTAATATGATTCTTAACATGTACATTCGGAAAATGAGAAATTATATCCCATCTATGTATGATATATCAAAGTGTATAAATGTATTCTGCTGCCATGTATAACTAATTAAAAAAATAAAAAGTATAATTAAAAAAATTAGAAAAAGAATATGGTGCCTCTAAAACTGTCTTGCCACAAATATCAGAAAAGTACCATTCTAAAACCATAAGAAGATATTTGATTTAAGAAGAAAGATCATATTCATAATCTCTAAGTTTTTCATTCTTATTTTTTTTAGAAAATATAAAAAGTCTTTATGAAAAAGATATAAATGTGTTTACTTATGGCAAACTGCATAAAAATATGTTAACTGAAATACCATAGAAAATTCTTATTAGTAAGAAATAATCAGCAGGAGAAAATTTTTCTTCCCTTAATTTCTAATTCTTACTTATTTTTAATATTAATTTACTTGTATCATTTTCTACAAGTTTTACTACTCAATATACATGGATGAATGAAGTATTTTTGTTTTTCCTAAAGCCCATTACTTCTAAGTAAAACTTAAATGTTATATGATATAAACACTTATAAAATGCAAAAACCTGCTATTTTTGAATCATGTAATCAAAATAATCTATCAATATTTTTCATAAATCCTGAGCACTTTCATAAAAATTACTTACATCTATAATACCTTAAATTATTTTTAAACTTATAGTTCATTTCAAAATTGAATTATAGTACTTACACTAAAATCTAACATATCTCTGTACTTTCACATGCACAGAATCTTCTGTACTGCTCTGAAATCCATGTGTCTGTATTTGAATTCATTTATCTTCCTACTCAAATCTGCTACTGCTCATGCTTGTACTCCAAGATTGTCTGAATGAGTGATACCAACAGCAGTCACCTACAGTCCAACACAGAATTGTCATTATGACAAGAACTGTCATCATTCACTGTCCCCTTTCCTTTCTTTACTTCCATAAATAACAAAACTCATGAGGATTCTATTTTATAATAGCTCCCTAATTTTTTATCTTACTACTTGTAACTAACTTGGTTCTGCCTTATTAATTGCTGGATGTTATCATTTTTACTTATGTCAAGTAATTTCTCACATTATAAATAAATCATATGATCTTTTTTTTCTTGAAGACATTCAATCATGTCAGTTTTACCAAAGTACTGTGCTTCTTATATTTGTTTCACTTATATTTTATTTAATTCATCTTTTAACTTATCACTAAGCATTTAAATCACATATTTGTTTTAAATGTATAAATGTTTAGGAATATCATTCTTTAAAATAGACTACCTTCTTAATATGGGGGATTTCAAAAAAGTATTCTGGAAATTTTTCTTTGCCTGAAAAATTGAAAATATTTTGGGTATGGAAAATACATCATCCTTTCTTAAACATTTGCTAGATGTGTAATCATGGTCAAGTTATTTAACTGTGCTATTTATGCCTCAGTTTCTCATGTGTAAATTGAAGATAATATAATGCAGATATTATTATAGAGGGTTGCAAAAATTGCATAATATAGCACATAGAATAGTGTCAGTGTCACATTAAGGACTCTGTTACTGTTAGCACTTATTTATTCTCAAGTAATAAGTAATAATAATGCAATAATAATTTTAAATATTATAATAATTACATATAGAAATAGATATTACTTCCTAATTTCTATAATGTCGACACATTCTCAAAAAATATGTAGTATTAATGTTAGAAATGAATACAAGCTATCTTAAATAAAGAAAACTCTTTTATATATCTTTTAGTTGTAGATAGATACAATATCTTTGTTTTATTTACTTACTTGTATGTGGTACTGAGGATTGAACCCAGTGCCTCACACATGTGAGGCAAGCACTGTACCACTGAGCTACAACCCAGCCCTCTTTTATATTTTATTAGTTTCATAATCTTACTTACAAAATAAATTTATGGAATTTTAATTCTATTTTATTTTTATAATTGGTTATATTCTTTCTAAAGATAAATGAATAACTATCATAAAAGGCATTGTTTCAAGACAAAATTTCTAGAAATTGTCAACAAAATGATAATGTGGAATTTTCTTTTATTAACTTATTTATTTTTTAATTATTATTTTTATTTATATATGACAGTGGAATGCATTATAATTCTTATTACACATATAGAGCATAATTTTTCATAACTCTGGTTGTATACAAAATATATTCATACCAATTCATGTCTTCATACATATACTTTGGATAATAATGTCCATCACATATCACCATCATTTCTAACCTCATGCCCCCACCCTTCCTCTTGCACCCCTCTGCCTTATCTAGAATTCCTCCCATCCTCCCCCTCCCACCCCACTATGAATCAGCCTCCTTACATCAGAGAAAACAGTCAGCATTTGTATTTTGGGGATTGACAAACTTCACTTAGCATTATCTTTTCTAACTTCATCCATATATCTGCAAATGCCATGTTACTGAATGAACAATGGGTTGCAGAAGACATCAAGGAGGAGATTAAAATATTTTTAGAGGTGAATGAGAACACAGATACAACATATCGAAATCTCTGGGACACTTGAAGGCAGTTCTAAGAGGAAAGTTCATTGCATGGAGTTCATTCCTTAAAAGAAGAAAAAGTCAACAATTAATGACTTAACATTACATCTCAAAGCCCTAGAAAAAGAACAACAAATTAACACCAAAAGCAACAGAAGACAAAAACTAATTTAAATCGGAAATGAAATCAATGAAATTGAAGCAAAACAATTGAAAAAATTGGCAAAACAAAAAGTTGGATCTTCGAAAAAATAAATAAAATTGACAGATCCTTAGCCATGCTAAGGAAGAGAAGGAGGAATAAAATTCAAATTACTAACATGTGTGATGAAAAAGGAAATATCACAACAGACACTACTGAAATACAGAAGATAATTCGAAATTATTTTGAAAACTTGTGTTCCAATAAAATAGAAAATATCAGAGCCATCAACAAATTTCTAGAGTCAAATAACTTGCCCAAATTGAATCAGGATGATCTACACAATTTAAACAGATCAATTTCAAGTGAAGAAATAGTAGATGCCATCAAAAGTCTACCAACCAAGAAAAGCCCAGATGGATACACAGCTGAGTTCTCAATGGCCTTCAAACAAGGACTACTACCAATACTCTTCAATTTATTTCAGGAAATAGAAAAAAGAGGGAACACTTCTAGACTCATTCTATGAGGCCAGTATCACCCTGATTCGAAAACCAGGCAAAAAAAAAAAAAAAAACACTTAAAAAAGGAAGAAAGAAAATTTTAGACCAATATCTCTAATGAACATAGATGTAAAAAAAAAATTCTCAATAAAATTCTGGCAAATCGAACACAGAAACATCAAAAAGATCATGCACCACAATCAAGTGGGATTCATCCCAGGGATGCAAGATTGGTTCAACATACAGAAATCAATAAATGAATTCACCACATCAATAGACTTAAAGATAAGAATCATATGATCATCTCAATAGACACATAAAAAGCATTTGACACAATTCAGCACACCTTTATGTTCAAAACACTAGAAAATTTAAGGATAACAGGAACATATCTCAACATCATAAAGAATTTTCTATCATTCATTATTTTTCAAGGCATAATCATGCTTTACATGATATAAGAATTGGCCTTAAACATAACTTTACATATGTTAATAGAGGAATTTATCATCCCTCACGAGGTTTTTATAAGAACCCTACTATGAAATGATAATGCAAATGTATCATGAAGTGTGAGAAATATAAGTTTATACTCTTAACCTTCAAGTATTTTTGTGAAATTATTTTATCAGACTCCTCTGAACATACTATTCTAAACCATCTTCTCTGAAGAGTTGAAATTTTTATTATAGAAACTTTATTACAGAAGTTTAATTATAGAACATTTATTATAGAAGTTTTATTATAGAAATTTGATACAAATGAATAGATATTTTGGAATATGGGGCACTTTCTTGAGAAATCTTAATAATCTCAAGATTAAGGAAGCCAGAGATGTCTAATATACACAGTAAAATTTGAAAATTTTTGGTTAAATTTTTTATTTATCTTTTTATAAAAATAATTTCAAATAAACTATATCAAGTAATCTTTCTCAAGCCTTCTTACAAGTCCAATATTTTGCTAGTGTCCATGCACATAAAAATATCAACTTGGGAAAGCTTCATTCTGGATCCAAGATTTAAGGGAAACCAAGAAATTCCTATTCCCATTACTTAAGTTAGAAATTCTGTGACAGAATTGTGAACATACCTTCAATGGAGAACTGTGGTTAATGATAATGGAAATGTTGCAATGAGTAATATTTTTCTATACCATCATGGTAAGTAGTATTTTTGAACTGGAATCAACAACTAATAAGCATTGATAGGATCGTTTCTGAGTGGAATAATTTTAAAAAAATCTCCATCCAAATGCCATACTTCTTAGCTTGCAACTTTTAAAATATTTTAAAAGTATAAATTGGGGAATATTCTCAAATGATATCCAACAATTAGATTAAATCTCTCTTGATATTGGCTACAATGCAATAAACTATTTATAAACTTTATACAAAATTCAATTCAGCAACTGAGAAAATTAACTTTTAATGTTTACAGCTGCCTTTAATTTCAGGTTCATCCCTATTGTTTAAAAAATACAGAGAGAGTAAAATACAATGAAATACCTTATGGTAAGTTGTATAAATAAATGTTAAAGAGAGAAATTTGAAATATTGAAACATTAGATTTTTATTATGAATATATTTAATGTATGAAGAATGTCATTGTCAACAAATAACAGATCAGTTAAGTCTAATTACTGGGTAGTGTGATAGGGAATGAGTCAATATATAAACCATTAAAGAATAAGGGAATTGAGTCATTTAGTTTTCAAAAAAAATATAAACAAACTAAATACACTATTAAAAGAATTTTATTTTAAAAAGATGCTTATTAACCTACAATCATTAAAGTTCTTCCTGTCAACCAAGAACCATGCTACCATTACTTTCCAGTAACAAATTTTGAAGTTTTATTAACTGTGAAAGAAATATATTGTGATTATTGGCCAGAGTTTGCCAGAGTTATTTCTCCAACAACAACTTTGATCAATCAAGAAATTCCTATTTCTTCCCCTTAGTGTATATTGAAGTTTATACTGCCTAAATGTCAGTGAGCAAGAGACCTTACTCTCTTTGGGATGGTGATCATTGTCTTCAACTCTTGCTCAATCTCCTTCAGCTATTGTGGAACTAACTTTCTCTCTGGAAATGTGTGACATGTGGAGCAGTAATAAGGATTAAAATGACACAGGCTTCTTATATTCTAGAGACATTAAATCTCATGTACTGCCATCAATATCTTAAACTACAACATTATTTCATGGGAATAATTTGTAAAGTTTTCAGAGGTCGTCTTTGCTGCAGTCTGGCTGCAGCAAAATTACCGGTGGGGGTGAGGAGCAACTTGTGTAGATTGATACAGCAGGATCAGGAGCCATTTATTGTAGGACAGGAATGGTATATATACATTCCACACAGCTTATCTTAATTAACATAAAATAGATACAGCAGTCAACCAATAAGGAATCACCACACTTAATGGCTCGCTGGCATTACTTCACAAATCACTCCCTCTGGCAAAATGCCAGGCGCCATCCAGACTTGTTTACAGACTCTAACATTTGCTAGGTGCCATCCTGACTAGTTTACAGATGCTAACAGTCTTGATAATTTCTATGTAAATATTCAACATTATAAGTTCAGGACTACTCTAAGCATCCCTGTAGCCAAAATATGACTATTTATATTAAATGAAGCATACTTTTTGCTTGGGGAATTTCTCCCAAATAATAAGCATAAGCACTTAACCAATATGTTGTCTCTGACACTTTTGTCCTATCTCTAGAATAATGAAGATTATGTTTATACTTTGTCATCAGTTTTCCTGGATTAAGTTAATTTTAAATAAAATATATTCTTGCACCATCTTTTTGTTTTGTTTTGTTTTTAGTTGTAAATGGACACAATATCTTTATTTATTTATTTTTTATGTGGTGCTGATGACCAAATCTAGTGCCTCACATGTGCTAGGCAAGTGCTCTATTACTGAGCTCCTTATAATACTTTTGTATGGCCAATTCCTATGAGTAGTTACAAACTTCAATGAAAAAAAATTATTTTTCTTGTATCTTGTATACTGTATCTACTGATTAAAATTGAATTATTCTTATTTTTGTACATATACTACAGAAAACTTTTGATGCATAATAATTTTGAGAAAAATTTATGTGGTAATTACCTAGCTAGTATGAAATCTAATTTAAATTTTTCTACAGAATTGTGCAAATTCACATTGGTAATTTTATTAAAAAATAAATATTCCATTGTTGTATATAAGCATGTAATTGTATAACACTTAAAATGTAGAATGTTATTTGAGTGGAAACTCAGTAGTTTAATATATTTCTATGCATATGGAAAGTAGGAGAAGGTGTTTTCTTCTTGATATTTAGTGCAAGAGCACAATGTGTTGTGTTTGTTTTGAACCTGCTGTGCTGCCACCTGCCAATCCAGGCTCTCTTCATCACCCCAGAACATCAAACAGAAGGGACATTGAGTGGTATGATTTTACTTGAAATAAATGTATTTCCTTATTACTTAACAACATTTTAGGTGATTTATGAAGCCAGTCCAATTTCAAAGTCTTCCTCAACTATCAATTTCTTAATTGAAAATTTCTCGATACTGATAATCCCCATTCTGCTTTCCTTTCTCAGAAATATAATGCTTTTAAGAACCAGTAAATACCCCCCAAATATCATTCCTTCATTTATCTTTAATGTCTTTTTTGCTGTTGTTGTTTAATTCTAAAATATTGACTGTGTGGTACAGTACTACATCACCACACCTGTTCTTTTTACATGATATGTGGAAAAAGTGATCTTAAGCATTTCTTTTGTACCATAGACATATGGAGAAGAATAGTGACCAGAAGCAACACTCCCAAATATATGATCTTTATGGTAGAAAATCATGACTGGTAAAAAAAAAATGTTTGAAAGTGCTAGTCAAAAAGATGTAGTTCTAAAACAAAATGTTCTACATGAATAGATATTAGATTTATCTTTACATAAAAAGCACAATCAGAGCCAGGCATGGTGGCATATATCTTAATTCCTAGCCACTAGAATAACTGAGGTAGGATGATTGCAAATTTAAGGCCAACTTCATCCACTTAGTAAGACCCTGTTTCAAATTTTTGTTTTTTTGTTTTTAAAGGCTTGGGATATAGATCAGTGGTAAAGCACTCCTTGGTTCAATTCCCTTTCTGTGAGAAAAAAAAATATATCAGTATTAACTGTAAAGCAGGTTGGAAAGGAGTCAAGAGAAAAATAGGTGGCTATGATAGGAGAACTTAGGATGTTAAATATAAAACCAAGATGAAGAAATACATTTAAGAAATTAAAAAAACTTGAAATACTACTAACTATATAAGATATTAAACAGAAGCTGTAAAGTTTTCTTAATTTTTTTATTCTCTAATGTAGACAATATTACAGAAGTAGATTTAGAGGGATAAATGTTGTATAGAATATAGAATTTTACATACGTGTAGGGAAACTTGGCTAGGGGAAAGAACAGACAGCTAGAAAAAGTAGGTTGTAATGTGAAAAAAAAGCAGAATTTTAATAAATATCAAATGGAGAGTGGGTATAGATGTGATTCCTCATACAAACAATTACAATGCATGAGAATGTTCAGGACAAGTGAACTGAGGGAGAACATTACACATCTGAGGAAACCAACATTCAAAATCTGAAAAATAAAATGGATCAGGCATGAAAGAATAGAAAAAAATCAGGGGAAAAAAAAGAGAAAAGTCAGTATTATTTCTAAAGGCTGAAATTTGAAGGTATTTTAGAAAGGAGGAAATGGAGACCGCTATTCAATAACTGAGAGACAGAAAATAAAATATCAAATCACTCCCTGGATTGGTAAATAGGGAAGTCACTGCTTTGAGCAGACTAAAATCATGAGGAAAACACAACATATTAAGGGTGTGTCTTTTAATAATTTTCTTATGTACAGTTTTGAACAGTTCAAAATATTGACTCAGTATCTATTATAAATAACATTTATCCTTTAATTAGAAAGCATAGTTAGTTTTGCTTAAAATTAGTGACTCTATGAACTATAGTTCTAACTGTGGAATATTAATAAGAATAAGGGGAACTTTGGTTTAGTTTTGTTTTTTTTTCCAGTTCAATATTTTGGTTGTTTTCAATTTTCCATTAGTAGAAGTAACACTTCAATGCATATATCAATGTATAAATTTTTTTGTGTTTCCTATTTTGATAATTGTGTTCCATAATAGGATTAGGGATAAAATTAAAATTGGAAATTGGCAAGGTAAAGAATACAATACAGTAGGGGTCCTGATACATATTATTGAAATAATTTATTGATGATAAGATTATTAATTCATATGTTCAAAATAAAAAAATATTACATTATTACTAGTATGATTAATTTTTAAAAAAAATTTATCATTTATGGAATATGGAAACATGTATAATAAAGACAAAAAAGACTAGTTTAAAGGAACAAATTAATCAAAAGAATATGTTAAACAATCAATAAAACTAAAACATATGGGAAATTAGCAACTGCTAGTTATGTCTGGCTGATAAGATTATGATTCAATTTTTCAATACATTATAGGACACTTAAGAACATTACAAGGTAGAAATCAGTATGTCTAATAAGATAAGCAAATAGTCACAGAGAAGGAGAAAGTACTTCAAACTTGGAATGTGGAAGACTTTGTGGAAAATGTATAACTTGAAAAGACTGATATTTCTACAATTTTTTAAAAGCATTGAAGATTGAGTATTCGTGATTTTATTTAAAATTTGTATAAATTTCAATAAACCAGTAAGGGATAAACAATTATTAGTTTTAGAGAAGTGTGGGAGTATAGACATGAGCAGGAAAGATCCTGTTGTGAATGTTCCTCTTCATTTTCAGTTCAGCTGTCTTCTAGCTGTATGACCTTGAATAACTTGTTTGAGTTAACCATTCTCCACTTTTCTCTTGTATAAAGTGTGGGATATAGTTATACTTGACTTTATTGTACTGTTATGAGGATTAAGGTTTGAGTAAATACAAAGTACAGAGAAAAATTCCTAACATATGTTGTTATTTATTGCTTGGCTCTATTATTATTACTAAAAGTCATCATCATCATTTTAAATAGATTTTTGTGAAAATAAAATTAGTAACCTAATCCAAAACTTGCAAAAAAAAGTGTTCTTTTTCATCAATATGTATTTGAAAACAGTATACAAAATAATTTAGCAATAACACATTGGGTTAATAAGGAAATAGATAAGTATAGCAGTAATAGCTTTAAAAGGACAGAAAAGAATGCAATATCATCTTCATTCATATTTTCATAGCATATGCCATGAGTACAATCAGCACAGCAGGTACTAGACATGCAAGGCAGATAGTCATCTAAGACTGTACCCCGCACCCTGGTGTGGGGGATGGGTATTTTAATATCTATCAAGAATTTAGATCATAGACCAAAAAGAAGGAGAAGCCATTACACTTGCTGTTTAAAATGTGAAAATTCAAGCACTTTAATATTTTATAAACTCTTATTTTCAAGAGGTAATATCTGAAAGCATAGCTCTCCCATTCTATGCCCTATCTGTACAGAGCACTTAATCACTCTGATGTTCTTGGGGAATCCTCTCGTGTTTACCATTTAAATCTCATTCCTACTTCACAGCTCTTTGTTAGAGCATCTGCTTTTTAAAAAGAGACTTCAGCCTTCTAGAACTTCATTGTCAGAGATAATGAATTTTAGATTATATGACAAAGTTGAGCACAGTAAGACTATTGAAATATGAATTTTACCAATGTTAGCTCTTGAGTTTAAAAAATTAGTGTGTGTTGGCACTCTTCATCTGTATCCATGTTGAAACTAAAAATCTTTGGTCTAATTTCGTAGTCTTCTTCTTTATTATCTCACAGTAAATAAGCAGCATATATATCAATGATATTTTGCAAGTGAAAAAGTAAAATTAAGATGTTAAAACATGTATAGCTTCTCTATTCTGGGAGACTAAATAATTTTTAAAAATCAAAATGATTGGTAATTAGGCCAAATATAAAATAAATCTAGTTAAAAAAATTAACTCAATTATAACAAATAATCATAACAAGTAGTTGGCTTATTACTAAATTTTGATTTGAAAAAAGAAATGATACAAATTGTTCTGTTTAGCTTGCTGTGTTAGTTTAAATGTGAATTAATGTGTTCTAGGAAACAATCTACTTGACAAGACAAATATAAACATATGTATCAGCATGACTTTGAAATACATATTAATATTGGCAAATAAGAATATTATCTCTTAGTAAAGCAATGCATTACTACTTAAATCATGAAATTACAAGAAAAATATATTACAAATAAATATTATACATATATATATATATATATATATATATATATATATATATTTATTATATAAAGATATCATAAAATGTAAAATCTGAAATTTATTAGAGGACTTATGCTTCTGGAAAGATGGAGTAGAAACAGTTTTCATTATTTTACCAGCAAAGGGAAATAATAACATTGGCTATTATATATGAAACAATCATTAAAATACTCTAAAAATGTAGTAGTAGACAGATCAACTAGGGACCTTGATACCAGAAAAATAACATGACATTTGAACAAAATTGCTCTATAAAAGTAATCTATTAAAAAAAATCATAGTGCAATAGTAAATTTATTGATATTTTTCATCTCATATCCTCCATATAATTAAACTGAAGAAACCAGCAACCTGTAAATACATGTGTACAAATGGAAAAATATATTTCCAGCAAAATCCTGCTCTCACTAGCCAATGGGCTAGGAAAGGCCAACTTGGAAAAATAGAAAATTTTCAGTTAAAAAACTTAGAATGAAGAATTTATTTAAGCTGAAAACCTTAAAAGAAAAGAAAGCAAAAAAATAAATCCAACAAGCTGTTGTTATACCACCAACCAAGACAACAAAGGCCAAATTCATAACTTAACAGGCAATTGTCATAAGGGACACAGGAAATATCTTACATCCCCACTAGGGTGGTGTCTGGCCATAACTATTATGACCTGTATATAGTAAACTGGTTAGAGGTCTTCAAGTAACCCCCTCCACCCCATACATATTCAGAGACCAAACATTGGATCTGGATTTCTATGTGCAGAATGTGTTCTTCTTCTTTCTGAAATGATGTTGAAAATAACAATTTAGATTTTATATATATATATATATATATATATATATATATATATATATATATATTTAAGATTCAGAACCTTATTGCACAATACCCCAAATGCTCATTTAAAAAAATATTTTAATAAACTACACATCATATACAACCATAAGAATGAAATCATAAATAGAATAATATTCCATGCAAGTATGTCAAATATACTCTAATATATATGTAAGAAGATAAATAAAAAAATAAAAACTTAAAAATATTTTAATATTATTTATAGTTGACAAACCATAATGTATACACTTATAGGGTACAGTATTATATTTTGATACATGCATATAATTTGGAAAGATCAGATTATGTTAATTAAGATATCCAGATAGGTCTCAGTAAAAAAAAACAACAATATACTAAAAGGAAGTTTTCAAACTGAATACAAAAGGAAAAATAAAAAACCTTACAATTTAGATGACAGAAATGCTAGAAATTATTTCACAATTATTTTAAAGCAGCGATGATAAAAATGCTTCAATAATTATGACATTTCAAACAAATGAAAATATAGAAAACATCATCAAGAAAGGTAAGGGGGAAATAAAGTTATGTTTTGGAACTGACAAATACAGTGAACAAGTTAAAAAGTAGATGTCCTAAACAGAAGCATAAATTTGGGAGAAGAAAGAATTGATAAAATAGAAGATAGAAAAAATTAAAAAAAAATCAATGAGGAAACTAGTGAGAAAATAGATTAAAGCAAATAAATAAACACAGACTCAGGAACATGTAGAAAAAAAATGGACCCTTATTGACTGGACTTCTAGAAGGAGAAAATGATGATAGAGCTAAAAAAAGTACTTGAAGAAATAACAAAAGAAAGCTTCCAAATGTGTGAGAGACCTAAAACTGCAGATTTACCATGGAAGCAATAACATGTTAATTTTACTATAATGGACACTGACTCTAAATATATATTTGTATTCCTAAATGGTAACTTCTGCCAAAACAACCATCTGTGGGCCTATAGAACGACTTACTTCCGATCAAATACGTCACTTCTTAGCAAACGAACAATGGGTCCAAGCTCATGAACTAGAATAATGATCACACCACATTTTCACAATTATGAAGCAGTTGGCTTTAAAGTAGCCTTTAAAAGGCTCAGTTCCAATTCCAGTTAGGTTGTGATATCTTGTAGGGCAAGGTTCTCCAGAATGCTGTACAGCTTGGCATACAAAAGAGTATCCAAAATATGGTGCTATTTCTTCAAGGCACAGAATTCATAAATCTAAGAATCAAGAGGTAATAATGGGAGTGGCAAAATATGGTATTATCCTTTTCAACTATTAGCAAAAATATTTGCTTCCTGTCCCCTTAGGCTCTACTGGGTTAAAAATCTTAAATTCAAAAGGAGAAATGCTTCCAGCAGAAGACATACCAATAATTTACTGAAGTGGAAGTTATTTTACTTACCTGGCTACTCTGGGCTCATCATTCCTTTAAATCAACTTTCCAAAATACGAGTAGTGGTACTGGCTATGGTACTTGAATCAGTTTACCAAAGAAAATTGGCCTATTACTCAGATATGGAAATACACAAGAATATGTAATGAAATTCTTTAGGGTGTCTCTTAGTAGCCCTATGTCCAGTAACTAAAGTCAATGAAAAGTGTAAAACAACTGATTTCAGAGAAGCTACTCATGGCCTCAACTTGACTAATGAGAGTTTGGCCACCCTAAGAGGTAAAGAACCACAACTTTCTATTATTTTTTTTAAATATTGTTAACATTACTTCATAATGTTTAAATTACACTGTATCATGAAAAATAAACATCATCTATGAACTTCAAATTATCTCCTGAAGAAAGGATTAGTCTGCTTTTGGTTATATACAAGAGAAGTGTTATGTTACATGAAAATACAAACTTGTTTTTGTTTTTGTTTGGAGATTGGATAGGGTTTAAAGATATTCACATGTGTCCCAATTTTAAAAAGGGTAAGTTCATGATAGTGGTTTTATAGCTGTGCCATAGCACCCAAGTATTTGATCAAATACAAATTTAAATATTGTTTAAATTACACACGATTAATATTTTAAATTATTAAACATTGAGTAAAGAAAATTATCCATCATTATTTTTGTAGGTTTGGATAAGATTCTGCTAAAATTTATATGGAAATGCAAAAAAGAAATTTTTAGCTAAAACAAATTTGAAAAATAACTGTAAAGTGGGATGAATTAAGGCTCTGTGATGTTGGAAGAGTACCACAAAGAATGAAAAATGGAACAAAATCAAGAACCCAGAAACCAATTATTTGACAATGGTACAGATTCAATTAGGGGGGGATAACCATATCCCTGCAGCATTTGGAGAGTAACATGCAAGAAAAAAAAAAGAAAACAAACAAACAAAAAATAAAAACTCTTCAATCTAAACACCCCAGCTTATTTAAAAACTCAAAAAGAAAATAAAGCATAAAATGGGAATCTCTGCAAACTTTAGGCGAGAGAGACAGAGAGAGAGAGAGAGAGAGAGAGAGAGAGAGAGAGAGAGAGAGATATGAGAGAGTGAGACAGTGAGAGAAGAAACTTTAGGATCTAGATTTAGGACCAAAAACATAACTCATGAAATGAATAGACTGGAAAATTGTACTCAATAAAAATTTTAAAAGTTTGCTATGTGGAATGTACATCAGAATGTCTATATTAAAACAAAACAAAACAATAATACTGACAGTACCAAATGCAGAAGAGAATGTAGAAAAAGTGGTTATTCAAATGTTTCTGATGGGGATGTAAAATGGTACCATCGTTCTATAATGCAGCTTGGCACTTTGTTAAAAAACTAAAAATGTAAGTACCATACAGTCCAGCAATCTTACTTCTAAGCATTTTCCAGATGAATATAATTTATATTATCATCAAAATCTATACAAGAATGTACATGGTAGCACAATTGTAATAGCCCCACAATGAAGCCACCTCAAGTCCTTCCAACTGATAAATGGTTAAACAAACTAACAAATCGTGGTATATTTATACTGTAGAAGACTACTCAACAATAAACAAGGACGTATTAATGAAATATTCATAAACTTGAAGGAACATTTAAAGAATTAAGCTAAATGAAAAAACCATAGCACTAAAGAGCAACACAAAGCTCACTGCAATGATGGAAATACTTTATAGCTTGATTAATCAAAATAAATATCTAGTTGTGATATTGTATTATAATTCTGTAAGCCATTACCATTGAGGGTACCTAGGTTAAGGGTAAAGGAATCTCTATGATTCTGAAATAGGAATTATTTCCTAAACCTTCATGCTAATCTACAATTATTTTGAATAAGATGTTTAGTTAAAAAAATAACTGAATGTTTCTTTTTTAGTAGCTATACAGGGTGAAAGATCATCTATTGAAAATTATAAAAGTAGAAATATTATTAAACATGAAACAGACCAGTTAAACATTGACTTAATCATGTTTTATATAGGAAAATGTGAAAATAGAATGCCATATGGCTAAACAAACATATCTATTTTGTGGAAATGACCTATAATCTTGAATAGCACAGAATTTCAAGTTGGTTACAATTGTCCATCCTTAATTGGATGACTGCAGCATGACTATGTTGTCTTATGATGTAAAAAGTCCTGAAATTGGAAACTAAAAACTGGATTAAAAACTGATTTGGTCATTTTTTTCCCCACTATTGTGACTAAAAGACTGAATCACAACAATTATAAAGGAGTAAAAGTTAATTTGAGAGCACATGTTTTCACCAGTCTTAGTTCATAGAAGGATGGCTTCATTCCTTGGGCTCCAGGGAAAGCTGACCATAAGAGCAAAAGAGTGGAGGAATATTAAGCAGCTCACATGATGATCAAAAGCAGAAAAAGATTCTCTACTCTCCAGCTATAAAATATATACCCTGAAGGCACTCCCCCAATACCCACCTCCTCCAGCCATATCCTACCTGCTGAAAGTTACCACTCAATCCCATCAGGGGGATTAATTCACTGATTGTGTTAAGGCTTTCATAACCCAATAATTTCTCCTCTAAACTTTCTTACATTGTTTCACATTAGTTTTGGGGGGACACCTCAAAACATAACAAAAGCAAATTAAATAAATTTTAAGTCTAAATTATTCTGTAAATTCTTTTAAAAGAGAGAGAGAGAGAGAGAGAGAGAGAGAGAGAGAGAGAGAGAGAAGAGAGATTTTTAAAAATATTTATTTATTTATTTATTTTTAGTTTTAGGCGGACACAACATCTTTGTTTGTATGTGGTGCTGAGGATCGAACCCGGGCCGCACGCATGCCAGGTGAGCGCACTACCACTTGAGCCACATCCCCAGCCCCAATTCTGTAAAATTTTAACAGTATAGTTATGCAACATATATGTGCAGATCAGAAAATAATTTGGAATTTGTTTGATTTAACATTTACAATTATATTCAGAAATCTATCAAATAAGTTTGGAATCACTACTTAAAATATATGTATATTCTATAAACTGATACAAGCTATTATATAGTGGATATAGGATAAATATTTAAGAATGCAAATGATGCCTTTTAATTCTCTAGTGTAAATATTTTTTTCTAGTACCATAATGCTATTATAATAAAAATAACATATCTATCTACTTTATAAACTAATATTTTACAAAGTGACATTGAAGTAATCACTTTGACTATGAAAACTTAAAAAATTCCAGACTTTATTGAGAAAAGAATGCCATTTACAACTGATAGCACATCTTCATAATTTTTATATCGATTAATTTATCATTTTTATTTTAAATTATTTTTTAAAATTATAATTAGTAACACATATTAATTGTACAAGATAATGAGTTTCATCGTGATATTTTCTTACATGCTTATATTTTGAACAGATTGCATCCACCTTCTCTTCTACTACCTCTATAATGGCTCCTTACTATCTCTTCTCCTAACCCTATTCCTCTAGTCCCTAGTAATAGTCCCTCCCATAATTCCTCCTAATCTCAGGTAATCTTTTTATGTTTTAAATTTAGCTTTTTTTCAGTTTGCACATATGAGAGAAAACATGAGATAACTTGTTTTTCTGTATCTTAAATAATTTTTTGAATAAAATGTGATCATGATGCTCTTCAATATCCTGAGGGCTGGAATGGTAAAAAAGATCAAGTTACCTTCTGTAGGAATGTTCTCTATAGGTAAGAATTTATATACTTAGCTTTCTTAATCTCCAATATGCAATGTTCAGACCTAACAAGATTAAAAACTACTCCCAGAAAAATAAAAACTATACAGACTCTTACATTTTCATCCAACTCCTTTTTCTGTATTTTTTTCTTAGTATATTGTTACTTATTTAATTGTACACCCCCAAAAGATATGTTAATTCTCAACTCCTGGTACCTGTGACTGGGACCTTATTTAGATGTAGACTCACTTCATAGGGATTTATTTTGATGAGGGCATATTGATTTAGGGTAGGTTGTAAGTCAAATAAGATTTGTGATGAGGTACAGAAACACACAGGCATAGATACCATGTGACAACAAAGTCAGAAATTGGAAAGATGTGACCATAAACCAAGGAATGCCAGATTTCAGATAATCATCAAGAACTGAGAAGAGGCAAACAATAAAAATGATTCCTAGACCTTTCAGAATATGGCCTATGAACACCTTGATTTAAGGCTTAGTGCCTCCTGAACTGTGAGATAATGTTCCTTTTGTTTTAAACTACTTGAGTATGTAGCAATTTGTTACAGCATCTCCAGGAAAATATTATACATATTTGCTTCATCCATCAAATTAATTTTTATCTCGGCTTCCCCCACAGCACACCCAACCCTTTGCAACATACATACAACTCATAGTAGTAACAACATTTTTTTTTTTTACTGTTGTTATCTGAAATAAGAACACAGAACCTAAAGAGAGAAAGTTAAATACTGCTTGTAAGTGGGTAGAGACACAGAAAGTAAAAATAGTAACCTTCTTTTATTGTTGGCCTAGATATATCAGGGACCACAGACCAGCTATTTCCAAGGAGAATTATAAAGCAAATAAAACAGGATACAATGATACACTGTGAAACAAACTTTTAGAAGTTACTGATAACACTAGCATCCAAGAGTTTCCTCAGATACTTTAGTTACTAATCTGGTAAAGGTGTGGTGTTAAATTAAGCTGGTTCAGAAATGGCTTCAGGCAAGCCTGAAGCCTGGGTTCACTGAATTCTGAAAGCCAGTGAAATTGACCTTGATTTCCTATCTCTCTGTAAAGTCTCAGGATTGACTGGAATCTGCAATTTGTTATGTGTACTTAGAAATAGGCAAATGTGTGTGTTTTTTTTTTCTTTTTTCCAAAATAGTGAAGAAGGGCAGAGGGCTGTATAAAAATTCCTCAGAGGAAAATTAAGGCTGTATAATACCAATTGTACTAATAGATGTAACAATATCCTGTTTCTTAGAGATTATTATAAAAATTGGATAAATTTGTGCTGACTTGAAGTTAACAGAAAATGGTTCTTGTGACTGCTATCACCTGCTGTATGTAAAAACACCACCCTATAAATTTCATACTTTTCAGTCAGCCTAGTGTCATGTTGTTTTTCTAGGGCTATAGACATCTTTCCAATAATCCTGTTAAATCTTTGAGAAAAATGTGAAATGGAAGTCAAATAACAAAAAATGTAAGATATATGTCTCCCTTTACTGGCTTGTATTTTATCTGGTGACTTGGAAACATCAGCCTTAACATACTTTCAAATTGATATGAAAAATTAAAAGTGCCAAATGAGTTCTTACTTCAGAGTGCACAATCCTAGCTAGCAAAGAAATTTTACAGAAGATAAAAATTTATCTGCTCCCAGATGGTTTAAGAGGAATTGTATAGATAAGAGAAATAGATGTTTGCATGAAGAAAATCAATGTTGAAAAATATAACATAAGTCAGAGAAAAGAAGTAGAATAGTATGGTTAAAAATGGAAGTTTTATGGATTTTTCCTCTCCTTCAATTATTATCTTGATATTATGTTGATACTCAAGACCTTTAATTGACTAAAAACTGATGGATCCTACATATGTTGTACAAACAAAAGCAAAAGTCATGCCTATACTCAACTGGAAATTAATATTTTTAGAAAAAAAATCTTAATATATTTTTTATTCTAATTTGTCATATATGACAGAAGAATGCATTATAATTCATAGTACACATATACAGCACATTTTTTTTTTATATCTCTGGTTGTATACAAAGTAGTGTTACACCATCTATGTCTTCATATGTGTACTTAGGGTAATGATGTCCATCTCATTCCACCATCTTTTCTACCTCTAGGCCCCTTGCCTTCCCCTCCCAACCCTTTGCCATACTTAGAGTTTGTCTAATTTTTCATAATGCCCTCCCTCCCCCAACCCCACTATGAGTCAGCCTCCCTATATCAGAGAAAACATTCTGCATTTGTTTTTTTGGGGGGACTGGCTAACTTTACTTAGCATTATATTCTCCAACGCCATCCATTTACCTGCAAAATATTACTGAGTAATATTCCATTGTGTATATATACCACAGAAAATTGTTAGCGTTCAAATATTCTTAACTTCTCTTCTTAGCAGCATTAGGTCATGTTGTCTGGAGCATGATGCTCCACCCTTGGCATATCTGGAGTGAGTGAGGTAATCCAGTAAACTGAATTCTGGAGGCAGGGTTTAGGCTTAGGTAGGCTCCTGGCTCTTCTTTTCTCTGGAAATATTTAGTGCACCTCCAGGGCCCAGCAAATTCCAGTTCATGCTGGAAGACTGCACACCCCGTGGAATCCCTCTGAGGTTCTACTCCTGTGGTGGAGAAACCAATTCTTAGTTAACTATATCAAATGAGGACCCCATATTTCCTAATCTTAAATTCAGTCCTCAAACACAATTTCTTCCTCCACACCTTTTTGAATTCCTTGCCAGGGCTGTCTCTCATAGCTGGTTCTGTAATAAGCCAGATTGAAGGGGGAGGGGAGAACCATGTGGGTTTGCATGACCTGTTGTTTCCTGTGTAAAATTCTCTCCACATTTCATGTTCTCCTGGTCACTTCGGCACACTCTATGCCATGCAGTTTGTGTTTACTGGGCCTGTATTTCAGGCCAGACTCAGGTTTGCCAGGAATCACCTCCCCCAGTGGCCAGCCCCATCACCAGGGCTGCGAAATGGTTTCTTCCTCTGTCTTCCAAACACAGCCCTGAGAGATTCTGTTTCTTTCCCATACAAGGATATGGTATGGCATGCTTTTCAGTTTAGTGGAGCAGTGTTTTTGATCTCTAAATTCTCTGTACCCAGACATGCCTTGGGCCTTAAAGTAATGCAGATTACTTTAATTCCCTTATCTCTTCACTTTGCTCATGGAGGGAGAGCTGAAGCTGGTGTCTTCAGACAGAAGCAGCTGCAATGCTGTGTGTTTTTGTTTTGTTTTTTTCTTATCTATTTATAAGTTTCTATCCAACATCCTGAGTTCAGATCTGTTTTGAATGTCCAGTTTTAAATTCTTTTTTCTTTTCACCAACCTTGCTTAGAAGGCCTCTGCTTTTTTGGTTCCATGACCTGTTGTTTTTTCATTTCCTGGCTCTCAGGATGTCCTGGGTTCTCCCTATGTATCTTTGTTGTTGTTGTTGTTGGGGGTGGGGTGAGAATGGGGATTGAACCCAGGGCCTTGTGAAAGTGAGGCAAGCACTCTACCAACTGAGCTATATCCCCAATTCCCTCCCTATGGTTCTTTTAGCACCTGTGTAACACAGAAACATGGGACCTCTTAGCATAGTAGAGGGAGTCTAGAAATGGATGGGAAGAATCCCCTACATGATCTCAAAATACTTGTTTTAGGGTGTCTCTTTGTTTCAGTCACCAATAAATATCTTCATAATAAAGTATAAATATTTATGTATAAAATAAGATCCTTGATATCAGTGAGCTTCTTTCTGCTTCTCCAGTTTTCAAAACATTCTTTTCTTTCACTCTGAACTCTACCTAAGCAGTCTATTATATAGAGTTTCAATAGTTGGCTTTAGTTTTGTCTAAAAGGCTCTTTGTCTGTCTCCTATGGCTGGACACTTCTTAAAGTTTAGTGGGCTCTATTCATCTCTTCATTCTTACACTTCTGTATAAAACTTGAGATTCATTTCTGGTTAGCTCTTAATACAACATAACATTTCTCTGTATGTTTGCTTATTGTCTATTGATAATAGCATGAATATTGTAGCTTCTGCTGCACTCCCTGACCCATGTGATGTCTACCCCACAATTCATGCCTTTTATTTATAGTCAATAAAATTGCAGAAAGCTTAAGGAAAAGGCAAAGATTTATACTGACATTTTGACTCTATAGAAACTAGAACAGTGCTGAATGTCTAATTTGGCCTTACTGCTATTGACAAGTTAACTAAATTACATATGTTAATTGTATATATTTTATAAAATGCTTGTTATTACATGAATGAATAATGAATAATGTTTTACTTTTTAGAAATTATGAGACTATATAACCAGGCTTAAAACTATAACTTTTACAAGTTGATTTTCATGCCAAAAAAAAATGAATATTAGAATAGATTTTCTAGGACTTCAGAAAAGATGAGGGTGCTTCTCATTTCCCAAAGAATCTAGTGCTTCCAGAAATGCAGATTTGTATTTTGTGCAAGGTTAAAGGTCATGAAATACTGTTTATGCTAATTTATGAAATAAATTTTTGGTTTGGTTATTTTTGCCAAATGATTGTAGAAGCATTAAAAAAAATCTCCTCAATTAATCTCCCAAAATATTACAGCTATAGTTAACATCAATAAATAGTGACAGAGGCAGCTGCTGATTGTCCCAAAGGCCAGATATTGGATGTGTTTTCTGTTTCAAGACATGATAATTCTTTGGCCACAGTACATGCTAGCTTGAGGGTTTCATTCATTGCAGAGGGAGACTGGAGAGCACAATTGGTTTCCATATGCAATTTCTAACTACTAACCCAAATGAAGGTGAAATGGTCATTAGTTATGTTGACAGCTTGGGGAAAAACTTACCTTAACAAAAGCAGTAATTAAAGAATAAAATGATTTTGGAACACATGGATTAGAAGACCTTTAAAAGGGGAACAATTATGTGAAACTTTAAATGTAACAAAAATAAGGACAGGTTCTCATTTATTCTTTGTCGATAATGATAATCCATGGAAAAAGCAAATTAGATACAAGTTATTGTTAGCAGAAGCAAAGGCAATTTTGTTAATATTCTGTTATAAGTTGAAAATTCAAAATGAGAATGGAAAAGAGTTTGATGTGCAATTGTATAACTTAATGGGTGGAATTCAAGCTGTTGCCCATCTTTTTACTTTGCTTAACCTTGGGAAATTATAGTTTTAACACTTAAGTGGCTTCAGTTATTCTGAAGAATTAAATGGGTAGAAACAAACTGTTCATATTTGGAAAATTGATATATGGCATAAATATTGCTACACAACCGTGCAAAAAGCAAAATGACTTTATATTGCTTTATTATGACAGCTTAATGATTTTACTGACATCATAGAGGCTCTTATTAAAAAGGAAGGGACATTGGAATTAAATTGACCCATTTATACTATGTACATATATGAATATGCCACAGTGAATTTCACTTTTATGTATACCTATAAAGCACTAAGCAAAAAATTATACACACACACACACACACACACAAACAAGAAAGACCAGTAGAGTAGAAGAAGGGGAACAGGGAAAGACAGATGGGGACTACAGGGGAGCAAATTACATTCTACGCATGTATGATTATTTCAAATGTTATGTATATATATTATGTGTAACTATAATGCATTCAAAATGAAAAATAATGATAGTTTTGGTTACCTACTTTTGCAACCAAATCACATGAAAATATGTTGTCTTCTAGTATTATGTTGTACTATATTATGCTTTTATGGGTTCACTGATTTTATTTTTTATTTAATTTTTTAAATACACTTATTTTATTTATTTTTATGTGGTGCTGAGGATCGAACCCAGGGCCTTGCACATGTGAGGCATGCATTCTACTGCTGAGCCACAACCTCAGCCCGGGCTTCACTGATTTTAAACAGAGTATTCTCCCTTAGGTTATGGCTGTGATCAGATACTGCACATAACTCAAGATTTCTCAGAGATGGACATTGAAACAGGCATTATTCATTCATGGTATTCCCATGGTAGCAACAGATGCTCTTTATTGTCTAGTAACTCTTGTGGTAATACCATATTTCCCAAAGAGATCACTCTATGGATTATTCTGACTCCTTAGAGTATGACCATGAAATTATCAAAGGGAGTATGATAACTTCTGATAGAAACCTACCATGTTCTTAATTCCTGGATCCAGATATATGAACAGGATTACCTAATATACTGTTGTGCAAAAATGATATGAAATTTGTTTGATTATAAAGTGAAACAGCATAAATTCTCTCTCATTGGAAATATGTATGTGTGTGTATATAAAATTTGTAATTTTCCATAATAAGTAACATTATAAAGTGATTTTTAGGTAAATATCATATTCTTTACACAGAAACAAAATCATTCTGGAGTTCACAAGATTTAGTTTGCTTTACTCACAAGAATATAGATATTGCTGTCTATGACATATCCTTTATTCATTTTCAAACTTTCATCTGTAATAGAGCAAATCAACTGAATTAGTGTGCCTAGCCCATTCCATAATTACTAGAGTTTCTGCTACCATAAAAAAAGCAAAAACAATTTCTATTTATTAAAAAATATTGCAAACATGAACATAATATCAAAAGAATCCTGATTTTACTTCTTGAAATTGGGTCATCAGGAAAACAGCATATTTTTTTCCTGTTAAAAAAAGTATGGATAGTAAAAGTATACATAACTACTATTTTGTTCATGGTGAGAGGGGCTTAATTTCATTTTGTTGCACATGGATTTCCAATTTTCCCAGCACCATATGTTGAAGAGGCCATCTTTTCTTCAATGTATGTTTTTTGCACCTCTGTCTAATACAGTTATGTGGGTTAGTATCTGTGTCCTCTATTCTGTACCATTGGTCTACCAGTCTGTTTTGGTGCCAATACCTTGCTGTTTTTGTTACCATTGCTTTATATCTAGGGTATATAAAGAACTCAAAAAGTGAAACATCAAAAAAAATCAATAAATGTGTCAAAGAATTGAATAGACACTTCTCAGAAGGTGCTATACAATCAATCAACAAATATATAAAAAAGGTTCAAGATCTCTAGCAATTAGAGAAATGCAAATCAAAACTACTTTAAGATTTCATCTCACTCCAGTCACAATGGCAGCTATTAAGAATACAAACAACAACAAGTGTTGGCGAGGATGTTGGGAAAAAGGCATATTCATACATTGCTGGTGGGACTGCAAAATGGCAGCCAATATGGAAAGCAATATTGAGATTCCTTGGAAAACTGGGAATGGAACCATCTTTTGAACCAGTTATCCTGCTCCTCATCTATACCCAAAGGACTTAAGAAAAACATACTACAGGGAAAGAGCCACATCAGTGTTCATAGTAGCACAATTCACAATAGCTAAATTGTGAAATCAAATTAGATGCCCTTCAGTAGATGAATGAATAAATAAAATGTGGTGTACATATACAATGGAATATTACTCATCAATAAAAGAGAATAAAACCATGACATTTGCAAGTAAATGGATGGAGTTGGAGAACAAAATGCTAAGTGAAGTTAGCCAATCCCAAAAAACCAAATGCCAAATGTCTTCTTTGATATAAGGAGGATGATTCATGTGGCATATATACACAATTCATAGTAGGGTTGAAAGGGGGAGCAAGGGAAGATAAACTCTAAATAGGGGAAAGGGGAGAGAGAGTAAAGGAGGGTAAGGGGGTTAAAAATATGTTGGAATGCGATGGAAATCATTATCCTAAGTATATATATGAAGACATGAATGGTGTGAATATACTTTCTATACAACCAGAGATATGAAAAATTGTGCTCTCTATGTATAACATGGATTGTAATGCATTCTGCTCTCATATATAACAAATTAAAATAAAAACATTTAAAACTAAAACTTTGCTTGTCATTATGTAATTTTCAATTTTAACTTTCTATGGAGTACACATCATTAACACTGACTTCTTGGAAATTTTTAGTCCACTATGTAGTCATAACCAAATGCAGACAACCTAGGATATATATTCTGAGTACAATTAAATTACAAGAGTCAAGAGTTAAACCATAGTTTGAGTCCATCTCATTTATTGATTCTTGATTTTAATTCTTGTGCCACAGGAGTCTTATTAAGGAAGTTGGGATCAAAATTCCACATGATGGAGATTTGGGCCTACTTTTTCTCCTATTAGATGCAGGTCTCTGGTTGTATTCCACAATCTGTGAGGTAAATAGAGAGTCTACATCTTGGGAGCAAATCTTTACCTCTCACAGATCAGATAGAGCACTAATCACTAGGGTATATAAAGAACTCAAAAGCTAGGCACCAAAAACAAACAAACAAATAAACAAATAACCCAATCAATAAATGGGCCTAGGACCTGAAGAGAAACTTCTCAGAAGATGATGTGCAATCAATCAAGAAACAAATGAAAAAATGTTCATCATCACTAGCAATTAGAGAAATGGAAATCAAAATCACTCTAAGATTTCATCTCACTCCAGTCAGAACAGCAGCTACTATGAATACAAGCAACAAAAAATGTAGGCAAGGGTGTGGGGAAAAAGGTACAATCATACACTGCTGGTGGAATTGCAAATTGGTGCAGCCAATATGGAAATCAGTATGGAGATTTCTTGGAAAATTGGGAATGGAACCACCATTTGACCCAGCTGTCCCTCTCCTGGGTCTATATCCAAAGAACTTAAAAACAGCATATACAGGAACACATACACGTCAATGTTTATAGCAGCACAATTCACAATAGCTAAATAGTGGAACCAACCTATATAACCTTCAATAGATGAATGGATAAACAAATGTGGCATATATACACAATGGAATATTACTCAGCAATAAAAGAGAATAAAATCCTGGCATTTGCAGGTAAATGGATGGAGTTAGAAAAGATGATTCAACATGAAGTTAGCCAATTCCAAAAAACACCAAATTCCTAATATTTTCTTTGATATAAGGAAACTGATTCATAGTGGGATAGGGAGAGGGAGCATGGGAGGGATGGAGGAATTCTAGATAAGGCAGAAGTGTTGGAGGGGAAGGGAGTGGGCATGGGGTAATTAATGATGGTTGAATTTGATGATCATTATTATCCAAAGTATGTGTATGAAGACACAAATTGGTGTGAATATACTATGAAAAATTGTGCTCTATATATGTAATAAGAGTTATAATGCATTGTGCTATCATATATAATTTCTAAAAGTTAATTAATTTATTAAAAAATAGTTAAACCATAAAATGGTATATTTCATAACAATGTCATGGTTTCTTTATTTCTAGATAAATAACATTTTTTCTTTGAGACTTGCATTTATTAGACTTCAAAATATTTCAGAAAATAGCATGAAAATACTAAAGGTTAAAAATCATACCATGCACTTAAGAAAAAAGAAAAAAAATACCAATTATTTTTAATATAAGTGTCTTTTGGCAAATTCTGATGCTAAATATGTTGCATACTTACTAAGAAATGTATCACCAGCTCATTGAAGAATACTTTCCTCATTTAGTGTTCTCCTTTTGTCCCTTAAATTGTACTACAATATTATATGGGAGCCATTTAGATGCTGCTTTATAATTAGTGTTTATTCAATATAAACATTTGCTTTGTGGTATGCCAGGGTGAGTTTTGTTGAGCTCTAGAAGAGAAAATAAAATTCTCTGATTTTCCACATGCCAATGGAATGTTCTCACATTTGTAGCCTGGATTCATAGCTTATAATTACTTAAGAATAATTTTTTTGCGTTTGAATTTTTTTAAAGGTAGAATTAATGTATAAAACAAGAAAATAGCCTTTCATTGTGTTTGTATTGAGTTATAATTTACTTGCTTTTGTTGTGGAATCAAGACTGCATAATTAACATGTTCCTTTGTATTGAGCAATTCTAATATCCACAGGCAGGTAATTTTGTGCAACACTCAGGGGTACAGATAATGTATAAGATATGTTCCAAGAGTACCCATAAGACAAAGGGTAGTGATTATGCTTTGTAATAATCAGTCATTCATTATAATCCAATAATGTATTTTTTTTCCTCAGCAAAGTTTACCAGATGTGTATATAAAAAAAAAAATCCCTGAACTCTCAGAAAACCAGTCTTGTTTAGACACTATGACTACAGTTTGCAAAACTTTCTGATAAACATTGACACTATTTTAAGCAAATTAAAATATTGATCATCTAATCTACAATGTGGTGGTTATGAAGTGCTACACCCAATTATCTTTCTCATTCACATTCTAAATGTCCAAACTATTCATTAAAACACCTACTAAGAGGAAACTTCTATTTTAGATAAAGAGAACTAATATTTATTGGGTTTTTTTTTTGCCATCATTATCTCTCATACTGAATTAGTTGGGAAACTATACATCTTGTCACTACAGTATTTCAAGGCAGAAGTATATGCATGAAAGTTCAGCCCTGATTCTCTGAAAGGAAGAAAAGTATAGGTGCTGCTCTAACAGCACCTAGGGCTGCTGTAAAAAATGTAACAAACTGGGTGAGTTAGAAGAAATAATAAGTATTCTTTCACAGTTCTGAATGTTAGAAATCTGAAGTCCAGGGGTTGTTAAAATTTCTTCCTTCTAATGATTAGAAGTAAGTATTTGTTAAATGCTTCTCTGTTGGTTTTTGGTAGCCTCAGTCTTTCCCTTGGCTTTTAGATAACCTGCCTGGGTCTTTAATCTTCCGTCTGTCTCTGTGCAATCCAAATTTCTTCCTTTTTATAGTGACACAGTCATATTGACTTTAGTGTACATCACAAATAGCTGCTTTTAACTTAATTACATATTTAAAGACCTTATTTTAAGTAAGGCTACATTCACAGGTGCTGGAGGTTACAATTTCAATATTTTCAATGTATAATATGCACTAGGGAGAAAGATAAAGCTTTTTAGGCAGAGCCTTGTGGTGTCATATTTTGCAAAACCTTCTGGGAAAGACCAGTGGATTTCATGAAATACCCAGAACAATGTTACTGGATTTATGTTTACTGCATTCCTAAATCATGAGAAAGTAGACAGCTGTGAAAATTAATTTATTATTTGTTCGGATTTAGTTGGATTTGCAAATAAGAAGTTCAAACAGAACTTGGCCTTCACAGTTCTATCTCAACCAACCTTCTCATTACACACTCCCAATCCCATCTTTTGTTTTAGTTATTATCCAAGTCTAGTTCGAGTACTGATTCATTCAGGCTCAGCAGGTTTTTCCTCAATTGGTGGTAAAACTAATGAGAATCTGGTGATCACTTAGTGATCATTTTGGGTGTGGTGGGAATTTATGTTCTTTCATGTGTGAGATGATAGTGTTTATTAATTTCTTGCTTTTGGGCTTAAATATTTGTGAGCCGAATACATTCAGAAAGTACTTCATCATCACTGGAAAATAAAACATATCCTTAAGATGTGACCTGCTTTGTTTCTAATTTATAGGTTTGTTTTAACTTGTGACTGAGATTATAAATCTGAAACTAACTCTCAATGTATTTAAGTGTCAATATTCAAGAAAATGTTTTGTTTCAGTGTAAGATTTTAGAGTATTTTAGTACCTGATAAGGATTCATATATTAGATGATAAAGTTTTTAATTTCAAAAATCATTGTTTTAAATGGTTTGTAAATATTTATACAAACTATATAAACTATATAAATATAATAGTTCCCAAATTTTTCAGAAAGTAGAGAAACTATCCTTTTGAAAAAAATAAAATACAAACTTAGAAACAATCAAAATCAAAATGTTATTGAGGTGAATTTTGAGAAACATTATCTTTTTAATATTGTTGATCAAAATTATTTCTCCCTCCTATATGTCTACATAACATTTTCACTTCTAGAAGCATGACCTCTTTTTTAATAAAATCTAGATTTGGAGATGTTTGATTTTGTTCTTGTAGCTGTTTGTGCTGATTTAGTGAAGAATACTCAATGTGCTTAGATAAAATGTTTTCTGACAGAAAAAATAATATTGTTTCCATCTAAAGTGCTTTGTCTTGGGATAAAAATAGCCAATTCCAGTCTTTCTTTAGAAAAAAAAATCATAGCATTTATATAATAACAATGTGAGAGTCAGAGGGGTGGCTTACCAGGCTGTATTTCTGAGAAACTTCCTAAAGTCAGAGTTTCCAATCACACACGGCCAGTTAAGCCCTTCATCTTCCCTAGGTACATAAATTGAGTGCCATGCACTTTGCTGTGCACAGAACTTTGAATGAAACCTTTTAAAGTAAAGGTCTTGTTTGTTGTGACTAAAATTCAAAGACTTTTGCAATTGTTATTAATAAAATAAATGTACATGGTGGCTGATCTTTTCTGATATATTGCTTGATATTACTAAGAATTTACATAACCTTGCAATTTGAAAAATAGTTACACAGTGTACCCTCATCAATTGTTTTTTCTGGAAAGAATTTAACGGTCTGTACTTTATGCTAAGCCATCCTCACTGATATTAACAAAAATATAAATAAGAGTGATTTTAGGATTTGTTAAAATATATTTATAAATAGTTAATGAAATCACTTTACATCCTCAAATGCAAAGTTATTTTGAGAAAAATTAAAATAATGAGTATAATAGAATAAAGGGAAAGGAGGAGGAAATACAAGGAAAAAACAAAAATATAGAACACAATACTTATAGATACACACAGGTTATTCATTTGTAAAACTAACTTATGCTAAAATACTAAATACAATTAAACCATCTAGTTGCTCTTTTTTCTATAATTTCCTTTTCCCAAAAGAAGTCAGCCTATGATTTTCATATTTTCTCCTTTGAATCCTTAGGATTATAATAGTGAATCATTCTACTATAAAATAACTAGAATTGGCCTTCTTCTGATCTGATAATTTGTATCTAACTTGGCTAAACTTTAACCTCCTAAGGTTGTTGTGAAAATTAAATTAAATAAAAATATTTATCATATTCCTTGCCACATAATTAGAGCTTGAGAAATGTCAGCTATCATTATGAATATGATAAATATAAATTGTTATCCTATAATAATTTTATAAGAATTATATTATCCATATGAACAGTATTTTTTTGTGTATGTGCGACACAAGAGAAGAAAAATGTTGGTGACTTATTGTATGTATATGGGTGGGCATGTGTATTTTTTTAATAGAATGAGGTTTCTAAAAGGAATATTTTATTAAACATGAAAGAGATTAGAAAGCAATGGAAGACACACAAAGAATAAAAGGGCAAGAATGCAAATTAAGACAGGTAAGGAAAAGAACAAATAAAGGAAAGATTAGGAAGGCAATAATGAATGTCAACTTAACTTTGAAATGATTTCCTTTAAGTACTGCACTGAAAGACATAAAGAACAAAACAAAATATGAACCATTTTAAAAATTATATTTTATTATTTCCTGATCATTTTAACCTTCCTTTTTTCTCTGTTGCTCTTGCAATACCTATTTGAGTTTATGGGACAATTTTTTTTTTAATCAGTAATTTTTAGTTATACATGACAGTAGAATCCATTACAAATAATTGGGATATAGTATTTAGATTTCTTTATAATAATTTGGGCCTAGAAATTTTAAGTGACTTGACCAAGGTTATAAAACAAATAAACAAGAAGATCTGAAATAAAATCTGTTTTTTTCTAGTGTTATTTGATGATATCAAATTGTCACCTTGTAAGTAAATCTTACCCAAGTGGATTATTTCAAATGCTTGTTGAACAGCTACCATGTGAGAACTCTGTCATATGCTTAGCAGACTTCTTATCATTTAAGGCTTTTAATAATCTAGTGAGCATGTTAGACAGAATATTTGACAGCACAGGTGTTTCCCTTTAAATTTTGAATATCAGCTTGTTTATTTCATCTTTTAAATATCAGCTGTGTATCTCAGGTTTCAACACAAATGTATGTGTCTTCAGACTGTTCCAACTTTCATGGGGTCTTGCAAATGAATAATTTCCTACTGACCAGTTTTCATTGGCACTTTAGAGTTACTTCATAAGTACTTGAAAAATGAATTAGCTAATAAATTATCATGAATAAAAGAAGGAAGGAATGACTGAACATACTCCCATGTAAACTCTCTGTCTAGATGTCTGGGAATCATAAGGTAGAGAATGACATAGAGTTCATAAGAAAATGATATAAAATCTCTTGTACGGTCAGTTATATCCACTTGTAGCAGTCAGGGAATGTGTTTAATGTTGTTCATAGAAAGCTATCAATCAGTCACTTTTCCCCCCAAAGAATTAATTGTACAATTGATATCCATTAAAACTAACCCTTTCTGTCAAAGTGAATAAGGCAATCACCTTCCTATTTGCAGTGTCAACACACAAAGTTTTAACTAAATAACCCATAAGGACAGCTTATTCAGAATAAAAGAATGTCTCTTTTGTTCACATCCATGTCCCTAGGAAATAGACTATTTACGTGTATATATGCTAACACTTAGATGCAAATTTATATTCACTGGATAGACATACATTCTTCAGCCAAATTAGTATAAGATAGGAATTTTCCAAATGTTTTGGGTTTTCTATGCTTTGCTTATAAAATGAAAGAAAATGTTGCTTAGTTGATTCACAGAATTAAGCTGCAATGTCTTAAAATGTACCAGTAAATTTTATATTCATTGTCTTGTTCCTATTTAGGATGGCCATAGCTCAACAGAATTATTAAGACAAACCCTCTTTTTCTATTGAGACAAATGCTATCTTTAAGTAACCAATCCCTCTACTTTTATTGATTAAGAGTTAAGATTTTAAATGATCATCAGAGGAAAAATCATCTTGCTTTGTCTTATAATTATAATTATGATGTTTTTAAGAAGCAGAATCCCTAGAATTATTTAGTTTAAAATTAACAACAGGCAAAATTAGTTTCTGATTTTTTTTAAAAAGATTTGCAGATACAGTTTATTTTAGAATTAACATTGGATGGATGTACTCAATTAAAAGACTATTTAAACATCTGAAGCACTGTGTCCTGGTAATCAGTTGTTTCCATTATACCCAAGGTCTGAAAAATCTATTTAGTAATTTTATAAAGAAGACTCACTCCACTGCTATCCTTGGTCATCTGTTGTAATTATTCATGAAATTAACAGGGTGTGCTAGAATGTATCTACATTTTAATACAGAACTAAAAGCCATTATTGGATTTTATTATCTCTAGTATCTGACTCTTATCTAATAAATTTTAAAAATTTGAACTACTATATTGACATGCCTTTTCCATGTCTGAAGAAACTGTTTTGAAAGTAACATCTGACTCATGAAGAGAAGGGAAAGAAAGGTACGTGTAATTGCACCCTGCTTCTATAGAATGACAAAATCTAATCTATGACTTTATCATTTGAAACAATTTAAAAATATTTCTTACAGCTGCTATTGGGTAAATCTATATGTAATAGTAAAAGTCAAAGACTATTATATGTAATAAGATCCTGAAATGTTATCTTAGGAAATGGTTTCTTATGTGTTAATTTCTTTCCTTTTTAGCAACTACCAACTTTATCAGATACTAAATTAATCTTAAATACTTTAAATTTTCCCAAATATTCTCATACTTTGTCTGCTCATCCATCAGAGAATATTTCATTCTCTTTTCTACTGCTTAAAAGTGTATTTGTTTGCCCTTGTTTCAAATTTAATATTTTTCATGACCTTGATAAGTAATTCTTGCTTTATTTCCAGGCAGACTTAATAGATAATCAGACTCCCAAATTTAATAGTATCATATTCAAACAGTTATTTGCAACTCTACAAGTAAGAGATATTATGTCACTTGAAAAAAAATGATTATGGGTGCATTACCCTCCTTTTTGTCCTATTAAAATCTTTTGCTAATTCAGTGGCCTTAGGCCACCAAGTCATCTGTAAAATCAGAAACCCTGTCCTTTGTCCTCACTTGCTCCCAAAATATTCCTCACCTTTACAGATTTGTGCAAAGACTAGATATTTATCTATATCATCTTTGAATTCCATACAACTTATTAGTTGTATCATATTTTTTTCATTTCTTAATCTTATGCGAACTTCAATGAAGGTATTAGTTTATAGGCACAAAATTATTTCCACATTTGTATAAAAATCTCTAGTGACAGAATTAAAGTCCATGATTTTCAGATAAACTCTCTGACATCTGTCTGATATTTGGGCACATAGTATTTCATTTTTAAAAATTTTAAATACTAATTGAGTATATCATTCTATCATTTAATTTAAATCACCATTTATATACCATTTATATACCACTTATATACCATTCATTGGTCTGAAATGAGTCAAATTCAAGATTATTTAGCACACTGAGTTGGTTCACTTAGAGATTTGTAAAAATAAGTTCTCATCTTTTTTTCTTCTCTAGTCACACTTGAAAAATGCCCAGACCACCCAAACTGGGCATACAAAGACCAATTCTTCTCTCTTTTTTTTTTCTTTTCCTATACAAATAATCACAAATCTTACTCATCAGATGTCCAGCGTGTCTTTCAGTTACTTAACACTCCTTAGTCAATATCTATAAATATTTAACCACTAGGGAGGGGTTGTTTTAAGAAAAGTGTTTGCTGTCTTGATAATAATGAGCAAAATGAGTGAGTACTATTATTCTCTCTCCCTTTCCCCTTTTTCTTAGCCTCAGTGCTGGATGGGAAGCTTGGAACTCCAGCAGTCCTCCAACATAAGAATGTGCGAGGTTACACCCTGTACTATCAATTTAGCAAAGTGGAAAGATTAAGACATGCATTGTGGGCAACTAGCTCAGTAACCTCAACTGTGTATTATGAAGGTTTCTGTCACACTGGCAAATACAGCTTTCTGAATGTTGACATTATAATTTGAATATATGATCACTGTGAAATCTCTCCATACTGTCACATAAAATAGCATATTTCCCCTTATTTTTATAGCTATTTTCACTTTTGTGTAAAATATTCAATAAGAATATTAAAAACAAGATTATTTTCCTCGGTAAAAATTTACTTAAGGCAATTGCAAAGCCATGCATAATTTCAAAAACCTTTGCTACATTTTACCACATTACAAAAGAAATCATATGAATCTCCTTTAAAAAAATAAACAAGGTAATACTGACATTGACCTGTTCTTGGACCTCATTTTCCAGAAGTACAGTCAGATTGAGATGAAAGTTTTCACTTTCTTGCTTCCTAACTTTATATGTGGGAAATACAGTTTCCCTTGATGCTGCAAAAGGCTACCAAGTTAAATCCTTATCTTCTTGTGTATGATTCAGAGAAGACAAGCCTCAGAGATCTAAATAGTGGAAATAATTATAGACCTTTCTAAGTCCACTCACGGCTTGAATGTGGGGTCTGGCAGCATTGGTATTTTAACATGGCATCTAGTATCTGAAAAGAACCTACTGTATTATTATTTTTCTTTAAAAAAATTGAAATAAAAACCGTTATACTTCTATAAGAATACAAACGGAAAATGTGTTTTTGTTTTCAATTTGACCTTTTTGAGTCAAAAAAAAAAAAAAAAAAAAACTCACAGGTTTGCATATGACATTTAATTTCTAAGCCAATTAAACATTTAATGAATACTTTCATGCTATCTACATGAAAAATATACTACTAACTACACCCTGAAAAATATACATCAAATGACCCATTTAAAAAAGTTGTTTCTAAATTAAAAAGCACCAATAGATATTCAGAAGGACTATTTTGATTGTTTAAATACCTTTATCAGAATTCAAGGCAAAGCATCATTTTCATATACTATTAAAAGTCATGATGATCACATTAATATTTCTTTCTCAAAAAGTAGCATTTACTTTCTCTTATTATAGTCCTACTAGATGGGAGGGGCATTTCTAATTCGTTTATATGAAACTATTGATTTTGACATGTTAGTTTTGCTTGATGCAATTATTACTTTTAGAAAAACAGTAAATAAATAAAAGTTTTATACTTGCTGATAGAAATTGTGGTATAGTCTGATTTTTTTAAGCTATAAAGCCAAGTTTCATATTTCAAAGTTGAAAAGATGAGAATAAAATTCTATGTTCTGGGACTTTTGTTTTTGAAACCTGAACATTAATTCTTTTAAATAGTCCCTTAGGCTGGATAATATCGGATTTTTAAAAGTACAGACATTCTATTATATTTTATTAGAATGTACACTTAAAATAAAAGTGATGTTTTATAAGAGGGCATGGTACATATTTTTTGTCCACATGTTCAATAATTTTTAAATTGAACCATGAAACAACTGTTTAAAATCTTTAGCAATATATTATTATTACATATTGATGAACTTTTAAATTTTAAAATAATTTTGAATGTTTAAAATCAAAAAAGAAATTTATTTATTTTTTTTTAATTTTTTATTGTGGGTTGTTCAAAACATTACAAATTTCTTGACATATCATATTCCACACTTTGATTCAAGTGGGTTATGAACTCCCACCTTCACCCCATACACATATTGCAGAATCACATCAGTTACACATCCATTAATTTACATATTGCCATACTAGTGTCTGTTGTGCTCTGCTGCCTTTCCCATCCTCCACCCTCCCCCCTCCCCACCTCTCCTCTCCCCTCCCCTCCCCTCCTCTCTCTCTACCCCCTCCACTGTATAACCCTGAGGGTCTCCTTCCATTACCGTGCAATTTCCCTTCTCTCTCCCTTTCCCTCCCACCTCTCATCCCTGTTAAATGTTAATCTTCTTCTCCTGCTCTTCGTCCCTACTCTGATCTTAGTTACTCTCCTTATATCCAAGAAGACATTTGGCATTTGTTTTTTAGGGATTGGCTAGCTTCACTTAGCATAATCTGCTCTAATGCCATCCATTTCCCTGTAAATTCTATGATTTTGTCATTTTTTAATGCAGAGTAATACTCCATTGTGTATAAATGCCACATTTTTTTTTTATCCATTTGTCTATTGAAGGGCATCTAGGTTGGTTCCACAGTCTTGCTATTGTGAACTGTGCTGCTATGAACATCGATGTAGCAGTGTCCCTGTAGCATGCTCTTTTTAGGTCTTTAGGGAATAGACCAAGAAGGGGAATAGCTGGGTCAAATGGTGGCTCCATTCCCAGCTTTCCAAGAAATCTCCATACTGCTTTCCAAATTGGCTGCACCAATCTGCAGTCCCACCAGCAATGTACAAGTGTACCCTTTTCCCCACATCCTCGCCAGCACTTGTTGTTGTTTGACTTCCTAATGGCTGCCAATCTTACTGGAGTGAGATGGTATCTTAGGGTGGTTTTGATTTGCATTTCTCTGACAGCTAGAGATGGTGAGCATTTTTTCATGTACTTGTTGATTGACTGTAGGTCCTCCTCTGAGAAGTGTCTGTTCAGGTCCTTGGCCCATTTGTTGATTGGGTTGTTTGTTCTCTTATTGTCTAATTTTTCGAGTTCTTTGTATACTCTGGATATTAGGGCTCTATCTGAAGTGTGAGGAGTAAAGATTTGTTCCCAGGGTGTAGGCTCCCTATTTACCTCTCTTATTGTTTCTTTTGCTGAGAAAAAACTTTTTAGGTTGAGTAAGTCCCATTTGTTGATTCTAGTTATTAACTTTTGTGCTATGGGTGTCCTATTGAGGAATTTGGAGCCCGACCCCACAGTATGTAGATCGTAGCCAACTTTTTCTTCTATCAGACGGCGCGTCTCTGATGTGATATCAAGCTCCTTGATCCATTTTGAATTCACTTTTGTGCATGGCGAGAGAAAGGGATTCAGTTTCATTTTGTTGCATATGGATTTCCAGTTTTCCCAGCACCATTTGTTGAAGACGCTATCCTTCCTCCATTGCATGCTTTTAGACCCTTTATCAAATATAAGATAGTTGTAGTTTTGTGGATTGGTTTCTGTGTCCTCTATTCTGTACCATTGGTCCACCCGCCTGTTTTGGTACCAGTACCATGCTATTTTTGTTACTATTGCTCTGTAGTATAGTTTGAAGTCTGGTATCGCTATACCACCTGATTCACACTTCCTGCTTAGCATTGTTTTTGCTATTCTGGGTCTTTTATTTTTCCATATGAATTTCATGATTGCTTTCTCTATTTCTACAAGAAATGCCGTTGGGATTTTGATTGGCATTGCATTAAACCTATAGAGAACTTTTGGTAATATCGCCATTTTGATGATGTTAGTTCTGCCTATCCATGAACAGGGTATATTTTTCCATCTTCTAAGATCTTCTTCTATTTCTCTCTTTATGGTTCTGTAGTTTTCATTGTATAAGTCTTTCACCTCTTTTGTTAGGTTGATTCCCAAGTATTTTATTTTTTTTGAAGATATTGTGAAGGGAGTGGTTGTCCTCATTTCCATTTCAGAGGATTTGTCTCTGATATACAGGAATGCCTTTGATTTATGCGTGTTGATTTTATATCCTGCCACTTTGCTGAGTTCATTTATTAGCTCTAATAGTTTCTTTGTAGAGCCTTTTGGGTCTGCTAGGTATAGAATCATATCATCTGCAAATAGTGATAATTTAAGTTCTTCTTTTCCTATTTTGATGCCTTTAATTTCTTTCTTCTGTCTAATTGCTCTGGCCAGTGTTTCGAGAACTATGTTGAACAGAAGTGGAGAGAGAGGGCATCCCTGTCTTGTTCCAGATTTTAGAGGGAATGCCTTCAGTTTTTCTCCATTCAGAATGATGCTAGCCTGAGGCTTAGCATAGATTGCTTTTACAATATTGAGGTATGTTCCTGTTATCCCTAGTTTTTCTAGAGTTTTGAACATAAAGGGATGCTGTATTTTGTCGAATGCTTTTTCCGCATCTATCGAGATGATCATATGGTTCTTATTTTTAAGTCTATTGATGTGGTGAATAACATTTATTGATTTCCGTATATTGAACCAGCCTTGCATCCCAGGGATGAATCCTACTTGATCATGGTGTACAATTTTTTTGATATGTTTTTGTATCCGATTTGCCAGAATTTTGTTGAGGATTTTTGCATCTAGGTTCATTAGAGATATTGGTCTGTAATTTTCTTTCTTTGAAGTGTCTTTGTTTGGTTTAGGTATCAGGGTGATGTTGGCCTCGTAGAATGAATTTGGAAGTTCTCCCTCTTTTTCTATTTCCTGAAGTAGCTTGAAAAGTATTGGTATTAGTTCTTCTTTAAAGGTTTTGTAAAATTCTGCTGTATACCCATCCGGTCCTGGGCTTTTCTTAGTTGGTAGTCTTTTTATGGTTTCTTCTATTTCCTCAATTGATATTGGTCTGTTTAGGTTTTCTATATCCTCCTGACTCAATCTGGGCAGATCATATGACTTAAGAAATTTATCTATGCCTTCACTATCTTCTAATGTATTGGAGTATAAGGATTCAAAATAGTTTTTGATTATCTTCTGTATTTCTGAAGTGTCTGTTGTGATATTGCCTTTTTCATCCCGTATGCTAGTAATTTGAGTTCTCTCTCTTCTTCTCTTTGCTAGCATGGCTAAGGGTCTGTCGATTTTGTTTATTTTTTCAAAGAACCAACTTTTAGTTTTGTCGATTTTTTCAATCGTTTCTTTTGTTTCGATTTCATTAATTTCAGCTCTGATTTTAATTATTTCTTGCCTTCTACTTCTTTTGCTGTTGTTTTGCTCTTCTTTTTCAAGGATTTTGAGATGAAGTATGAGATCATTTATTTGTTGGTTTTTTCTTTTTTTAAGGAATGAACTCCAAGCAATGAATTTTCCTCTTAGAACTGTTTTCAATGTGTCCCATAGATTCCGATATGTTGTGTCTGTGTTTTCATTTATCTCTAAGAATTTTTTAATTTCCTCCTTGATGTCTTCTATAACCCATTGATCATTCAGTAACCTATTGTTCATTCTCCAAGTGATGTATGCTTTTTCCTTCCTTCTTTTATCGTTGATTTTCAGTTTCATTCCATTATGATCAGATAAGATGCATGGTATTATCTCTACTCCTTTATATTGTCTAAGAGTTGCCCTGTGACATAATATATGATCTATTTTTGAGAAGGATCCATGTGCTGCTGAGAAAAAAGTGTAACTGCTTGATGTTGGGTGGTATACTCTATATATGTCAATTAGGTCTAGGTTATTAATTGTGTTATTGAGTTCTATAGTTTCCTTATTCAACTTTTGTTTGGAAGATCTGTCCAGTGGCGAGAGAGGTGTGTTGAAGTCTCCCATGATTATGGTATGGTGGTCTATTAGACTCTTGAACTTGAGAAGAGTTTGTTTGATGAACATAGCTGCACCATTGTTTGGGGCATAAATATTTATGATTGTTATGTCTTGTTGGTGTATGGTTCCCTTAAGCAGTATGTAGTGTCCCTCTTTATCCCTTTTGATTAACTTTGGCTTGAAATCTATTTTATTTGATATGACACCCGCCAGGCTGTCACAGGTCTGTTTACCTTGCAAGCGCGAACGGCGGCTCTGCCCTGCCCCTCCTACCACGCCCATGTACCACAGGGTCTGCTTGTTTCCGAAGTCCATATGAGTGATATGATTTTTCCCAACCTTTCACCTTCAGCCTATGTATGTCTTTTCCTATCAAATGCGTCTCCCGTAGGCAGCATATTGTTGGGTCTTGTTTTGTGATCCATTCTACTAGCCTGTGTCTCTTAACTGATTTTAAGCCATTAACATTTAGGGTTATTATTGAGATATGGGTTGTTCTTCCAGCCATATTTGTTTATTTCTGTTACTAAACATGGTTTGTTTTCCTCTTTGATTATTTCCCCCCCCCCTTTACTGTCCTACCTCCCACTGTTGGTTTTCATTGTTATTTTCCATTTCCTCTTCCTGTAATGTTTTGGCGAGGATGTTTTGAAGAGATGGTTTTCTAGCTGTGAATTCTTTAAACTTTTGTTTATCGTGGAAGGTTTTAATTTCATCTTCCATCCTGAAGCTTAATTTCGCTGGATACACAATTCTTGGTTGGAACCCATTTTCTTTCAGTGTTTGAAATATGTTATTCCAGGATCTTCTAGCTTTCAGAGTCTGTGTTGAAAGATCAGCTGTTATCCTGATTGGCTTACCCCTAAATGTAATCTGCCTCCTTTCTCTTGTAGCTTTTAAAATTCTCTCCTTATTCTGTATGTTGGGCATCTTCATTATAATGTGTCTAGGTGTGGATCTCTTATGATTTTGCACATTCGGCGTCCTGTAGGCTTCTAGGATTTGGGATTCTGTCTCATTCTTCAAGTCTGGGAAGTTTTCTCGTATTATTTCATTGAATAGATTGCTCATTCCTTGGGTTTGGAGTTCTGTACCTTCCTGTATCCCAATGACTCTTAAGTTTGGTCTCTTAATGTTATCCCATATTTCTTGGATGTTCTGCTCATGGTTTCTTAACAGTCTTGCTGAGCTGTCTATGTTCTTTTCCAGTTGAAATACTTTGTCTTCATTGTCTGATGTTCTATCTTCTAAGTGTTCTACTATGCTGGTAGTATTCTCCATTGAGTTTTTAAGTTGGTTTATTGCTTCCTGCATTTCTAGGATTTCTGTTTGTTTGTTTTTTATAACCTCTATCTCCCTGTATAGTTGATCCATTGCTTCCTGGATTTGTTTGCGTAGTTCATTGTCGAAGTGATCTTTCATTGTCTGATTTTGCTGTTTAATGTCTTCCTTGATACTCCAGATCATCTGAAGCATGTATATCCTGAATTCTTTATCTGACATTCCATCTGCTGCAGCTGTTACCTCTTCTAAAGTCGCGTTGACCTGCATTGCTTGTGGTCCTTTCTTTCCTTGTCTTTTCATACTGCTTGTATCTTTCCTGCAGGCGCGGGCGGCGGCTCTGCTCTCTCCTTATTCCAATTGGGGTGACGAGTGTACCACCCCGGCAGGCCACCGGGCCTGATCCGCCGGTCGGTTGCAGGTTTGCCTACCCTGCAGGCGCGGGCAGTGGCTCTACTCTGCCCCTACTCCAAATGGGGTGACGTGTCTGTCGTACCAGCAGGCCACTGGGCCTGTCCCGCTGGTCGGTCGCAGATCTGCCCACCTTTCAGGCACGGGTGGAGGCTCTGCTCTGCCCCTACTCCAATTGGGGTGTCGTGACTACCCCGCCTGCAGGACGCTGGGCCTGTTCCTGGCATGGGCGGCGACTCTGCTCTGCCCCTACTCCAATTAGGGTGGTGTGTGTACCACGCCGGCAGGCTCCTGGGCCTGATCCGCCAGTCTGTCGCAGGTCTGCCTACCTTGGAGGCGCGGGCGGCGGATCTGCCCTGCCCCTCCTACCACGCCTGCGGACCCCTGGGCCTGATCTGCAGGTTGGTCACAGGTCTGCTCACCCTGCGGGCACGGGTGGCGGTTCCGCTCCGCCCCCACTCCACTTGGGGTCACGTGGCCACCACACCGGCAGGGCCTGATCCGGGCATGGGAGAAGGATCTGCTCTGCCCCTACTCCAGTTGGTGTGACATGTGTACCACACTGGCAGGCCACTGGGCCTGACCCGCCAGGCTGTCACAGGTCTGTTTACCTTGCAAGCGCGAACGGCGGCTCTGCCCTGCCCCACCTACCACGCCCATGTACCACAGGGTCGCGGGTCTGCCCACCTTGCGGATGCGGGTGGCGGCTCTGCTCTGCCCCCTCTCCAATTGGGATCAGGCGGTCACCACGCTGGCAAGCCGCTGGGCCTGCTCCGGGCGCTGGCGGCGGCCCGGCTCCACCCCTCTGGCTCGAGGACAAATTGAGGAGACTCAGGTGTCTGTGCCCCACCCCCCCTACCAGGAGACCAACTGTTTCTGTCGCCGGTGGTATTGATGAAGTTCTCTCCTCCGCAGCTTTCTGATGACATCAGATCTCTGCCATGTTGGTATCCTATGCGAATGGCAGCATTTCGTTCCCCTTGCCGGGCAACCAAAGCAACGGGTGAGTCTTGACCGGCCCTCAGCAGGACCCGGACCGAGAAGCAGTTTCCGCGGGCTTCTAGCCCTGGGCCAGGGAAGTTCCGGGAGCCGGAACTCGGCCGCTCCGTGCTCGGTGTAAACTCCTATAAGAGTAGGCTCCAAGAAGCAGTCCCCACGGGCTCAGTTCCGGGAGCCGGAATTCGGCCGCTTAGTGCTTGGTGTATGCTCTGATAGGAGCAGGGTCCAAGAAGCATCCTCCGCAGGCTCCGCAGCCCTGGGCCAGGGCGGTTCCGGGAGCTGGAACTCGGCCTCCCCGCACTTGGTGTTCGCTCCGATAAGATCAGGTTCTAAGAAGCACCCAGGCACTGAACCCTAGCAATCTGTCTGCAAGCCGCAGGCGAATGGCAGCCTGAAATTACCTGTTCTATGGCTGAATGAGCTGCAGTCAGTCGAAAACAGGGATGGTGACGTCAGCTTTCCAACATGGTGGCTGCTGGCCTCCTCTGTGGTCTGACCACCGGTGTGGAGAACCGAGATGGACCGCTTCCTTCCCCCGCCTCCAACCCAGAATTCAGCCCTGAGTACGGTGCTTGCACGGCTGGCAGAAACTGCAGCGCTGTATCCCTGCATCGCTATCTCAAAAAAGAAATTTAAAGCAACTTCATCAGAAACAACAAATCAACAATCATCAACTGATTTCATAACACATTGTATTTAAAATTCCTGATCTTTATTCTTAGTTTACTTTATCAAACTCAATTTATTTATATCAAATATTGCCCATTCAGATCCTATCATCTTTTCTTATTCTATAGAACTGTTCTAATATAAGCTAGAGCTTTCAGGAACCAATACACTATAAAAATTAATCTTTCTCTTTTAAATAAAATATTCACCCTGAAGAGCTATATTTTGATCATATTTATTAATTCAAACACTTAACCCAATTGGAAACTTATCTAAATTATGTTTTTCCTGCATATTCAATGCAGAAAAAATTATTACTGTATTAATATTCAGAGCTTATTGAAATGGCAGAGCTTTCTAAAGGAAAGTAATTGCATTTGGAATTCAGGACCTAAGGTATTTGTAAGTTTGTTTATTTTTCCACATGATCAAGAGTTCCCACTCTAGGAGATACTTTTTCCCAAAACTGAATCAAAAATATTCTGAACAGTCCAGGTATGATTTTCTATTTATCAATAAATAAGAACATCAAGGATAGCAAAGGAAAATTACAGTAAGTGTTCACTGTAGACCCCAGGAAAGAAATACATATATTTTCTTCACCAGTGACTAGAAACTTTCCTAAATCTTCACAATGGTCCCTTCAAGATAGTGTGTATCTCTTCATGGAAATGTTGCTGAATCTTAGTCTACCAATATTATCCCAGTTTTAAAAAAAAACTTATAAATATGCAAACATCAAAAATATTTATTGTTCTCTCAATATTATCAAGTTATTCTAGTAACATTTATGGAAAATTATCTGGAGATAATTTTCCTGCCATTGGGAAATTCATATAGATAGCAAATGGTTACTTATTGCATTTGGTAGTTTTATTCTACAGGAAAGTCACCGTGGAGGCTGAAATAAGAAATATTGAAGAAGCTCTCCTAGGAGAAATACAAGGTTAGGTTCCTGTGAGCTGCTGTTCACATTTTATCAGCTTGTCAATAAACAGCTTATTTATATATGTTTCTGTTTTAAGACACCTTTTAAAGGTTATTGAACACATGAATTTTCTTCATAAAGACTTTCCTAGAGAAGTACTAGATAGCACTTCAGCTCTATTTTGGGGACTGTTTTCAAAACCCAAATCACTGACAGAAAGCACAAAAGTATGAAAACTGTGGCATAAACAGATGACAAAAATGATACTTGTTTAGAATATCAAACTTGAAAAATAAATCAGAGCATCATCTCATTTAAACATAGCTGGGAAGTTATGCTTTGGGTGACTCAAAACTTTTCACATTTCTGGAAAAATGTCTACAAAAGAGCTTGGCAGTGGCATGAGTATTGATTGTGGGTTACAAATCAATCTTAATTATTAATGAATTCACAAATATGAAATCCAGAAAATGATGGAAATAGGCTGTAGACTGACAGAAAAAAACAGCTTCCTCTGATATCCCTTTTAATGATCATATATATATATATATATATATATATATATATATACATATATATATATTTACTTTTTAACAATGCATTGTTATAAAACATTCCTAATTCATTTTATAATAATTTTGTTATTTTCAGATCATAAAATGTAAAACATGTTTACTATAAAAGAATCTAAAAAACACAGAAAGATAAAAAAGTAGAGTGATTACAAAGAACCCTTCTACCTGAAGGTAAGTCAAAATAGCACATTTATAATATATAAAATCATACCTGACTATTTTAAATTAGTCTCTGTTGTTGGACATTTAAACTGTTCTCCCTTTTTCTACAATTACAATAAATTGTGATAGCATTCATTTTTTTTCTTAAATTTGAGTAATTATTGAATTTTCTGGGTAAAGTAAATCAATATTTGAACATTTTTAATAACATATTAATAACAATTGTATTCTCAACACTTGTATTCCATGCTCATTTCATCTCATCATTATTTCCTGGCATTGGGTATAATCAGTAACACATATACACATAGACATACCACTCTGCACATTAGGCAAACATTAACATTTCTTCTATTTTTCCTCTATATATCTCTTTAATTTGAATTCTTTTTTAAAAAATTATCATTTGACTTTCCCATTTCTGTGAATTGCATATTGATGTCATTTGCACAGTTTGAAGTCAAGATATTTGTTTTCTTATACATTTGTATACGAACTTCAAGAATTAGCCCCTTGTTTATTACACTTATAGAAATTCTATCATTATATCATTAGCATTGGTTGGTTATTCTCTCTCTCTCTCTCTCTCTCTATATATATATATATATATATATTCACTTAAAACTTCAGACAGAAATCTATGATTATTGTTTCAAACTTTCTCCTTTGAAAGTTTTCCTGTCTCAATTAATAGTCCCACAGATTCTTACATTAAAACATTTGAGGTCAATCTAGATACTACTCTGACTCTCTCATGCTGCACCTTTAAATTCTGTCAGGACATGCCATTACTTCTATCAGTTCCTACCACTGCCACTGCTAACAATTCACTCTATGTCACCATCATCTCTCACCTGAATTATTGCAATATCTTTGTGACTGATCTCCCCACTTCCACCTTTGCCCCCGGTCTATTTTCCACACAGTTGCTAGAGTGATCCTATTAAAATGTCAAGTCACATCAGATCAACCCTATAAAATATTTTCTCTGTAAAATGAAACCCTTAAAATGGCCATCCAGATGTTCCATGATCTGTAAACTCTTGGACCTTATCTCCCAGAATGCAACCTCACCTTCACTTAGCTAATATCACATTGATATCTTTGCTCTTCAACCAAACAGGACATGCCTCCAATTTAGGTTTTGAGCAATGACTTTTGTTTGTCTAGAATGCCCTCCCTTAAGAGTAAGTCTTTTAGGATTACCTCAGAACAACCGAGTAGTTATTGTTATAATATTTTTAGGTAAATTTAATGGCAATCAATATATTCCCTATTAGTAATACATTTAAAAAGAAAAATGAATAGAATTTTTTGTAAGCCCCATGTTAATTGCAAATTATATTTTTATTAGATGTCAACTTTTCCACTGAATCTTAGCAGTAGATAGTGTTTTTTCAACATCCAATATTCAATCTTGTCCCAATGAAGTAATTTTAAAATAGCCACCTTACTGAGAAATAAATCTTCAATATTTATTATGTTTAAAATGCTTTATCAAAATGTATGTTGATCAATTACATTTTTATTATTCCTAATGGTAATTTAATCCAGAGACATTGTTTTTTTCTTTTAGCTTCCTGGACCTTTTATCAACTTCAAACATAAACTTTGATCAAATAAAACTTTAGAAAGATATATTTTATTTATAAATTTTGTTGGCAGAAAGATAATCAGTACATTTTCAAATGTAAATCAGTATGAATTTTACAAAGATAAAAAATGAAGTATCCAGAAGTTTTGCTATTAAAGAAGAATATATTTCAACACAGTTGCCAGAATGATCCTACTAAAATGTTGTCATATCATTATATATCAACCGTATATATTTTTTTTCTTTTCAAAGGAAACCCTAAAATGGCTATCTAGATGCAGTTATCATTTGTGATCAACTGACTTCTACCTAAAGTAGATTACTTTTCATAATGTAAATGGGCCTCAAACAATCCGTTAAAAGTCCTTAAAGCAAAAGTAGAAGTTTCCCAAAAATGAAGGAATTCTACCGCAAGAATGCAACATGGGAATCCAACCTAAATTTTTTTCCCACCTGCTGGCCTGCTACATCTCATAGGTGTGTAGGCACCGTGTGTGTGTGTGTGTGTGTGTTCATGTGCATGCATGAGTGTATATCTACACTATTTAAATCAACTTCATTAAACATATGCAGGTTGAATTTTAGGGCTAGGCCACCTTATAATTTATCTACACATAAAACAAAGATAAAAATAAATACATAGTCTCAACAATGTTTTAAAATTTTGTAACATTTAGTCTGGAAATTTGGGTAGACATTAAGACCAAAATGCAAAAGATAAACCTATAAAATTAATGATTGTTTAATACAGAATGTTGTGGAGAAAATTGCATATATCAAATGGGAAATTGTCAAAGTAGTTAGAGAGGAGACCACTGAAATTATTAGAATTGACTTCTTTTTTTTATTGATATAATTTTATTTTTATTTTTTAATTTGTTTTAATTAGTTACACATGACTGTACAATGACCTTGACATATCATACATTTGAATCAGATGGGATATAATATCTCATTTTTCTGAGTATACAGGTTGCAGAATCACATTGGTTATGCATTCATATATACACACAGTAATAATAATATCTGTTTCATTCTACTATCCTTCCTATCTCCCCAACCTCTCCCCTCCCCTCCCATCACTTCTCTCTACCTAATCTAGGGTAACGCTATTTTTTTCTCACATCTTCATACATGTATTTTGTATAACAATGAGGGTCTCCTTGAAGTTTTTTAAGAAGTATGTAATAATGACAAGAATAAGTGACAGAAAAGTTAAGAAATTTCAGAATGTCAAGCCAAAATCAAAATATAATTTCAAATTAATATCCTCTAACAGTTCCCAGGGACTATTTTTTTTTGTGATTCAAAATAAATGATACCACCTTATGAATTTTCTATTAAAATCTCATTTTTTTTTGTAGAACTTTTATATAAGTGTTGACAGATTTGATGCTCCCATTTTATAAGATGGTTAAACCATGGTTCATATTGGCATGTTTGCATGACAAAAAATACTGATATAATATTGTAGGCCTTGATTTCCTTTTATATTTTTTCCTTCATTTTGTATCATTTTATAATATAAATCCAAAAATTCAACAAATTCAGGGTAAGGTTGAATTTGATGTATTATACTACTATAAAATATATCTACAAACAATTTTATAGTATATGATTGAATAGTACTTTAGTGTTTATAAGCAGTTTATACTTTTACACATCATTTATTCTATCAATATACAAAATATTGACTTTGTATACTGAATTTCATATTACAGTAAATAAATTCAAAACAATATTCTTTTCCTCTAAATGCAAACATTATATACATTTTCTCACTATATTAACAATTTTTAATTATTTACCAATTATCAAACTCTTATATAAATTTAAAAAGCATACACTTGATAGTAACTGAAGCTATAGTAAATTGTGATTATTTGAATAACATTTGTAATATATGCTTCTTAATTGCCTTCTAATAAAACTTTTGATACCAATATAAGAGGAATCTGTGTGTATAAGATGTGCTGATCCTCATAAATTTACTAACCATTTCAGGTGTTATGAATAAAATTTTCTGCAAAACACATTGTATCTGGCTGGTTCCATTTCATGTGTACTGCTTAAGCATTATTATATATCACAGTTGTCACACCCAATGGGGTTGAGGGGCAACTCTACTAATTCTGTCATCTTTTCAACCTACTGAAAAATCCTGGACTGATTGCATGACACCTGTATCCACATTATATCTTAAAGAAAGTTCAATTAAATAGACTCTCAATGGAAGGAAGTGAGACATTTGAAATCATGTAACCAGAAGTGAGAAGATTCTTTAAGAAATGAGAAAAACTATGAGGGTCAATTCAAAGAGTAAATAGCTAGTTCAAAGTAAAGAATTTATATCATGAAGATATAGAAGGCATATTTATAAGTACAGAGCATATATATTATACTCTCTTAATACTGCTTATTTGTATTTGATGAAATAATGGGAAGAAAGAGATATTCTTGTTATATTTTTGTTAATGTTTAGGTAAAACTGCATGTTTCTCTTTATATGGGTAACAGAGAAGAGAGAAGGTGCATACAGTGACAAAATGAGTAATTATTGTCTTTTTTCTTTGATACAGTCCTAGAATACAATGATGATTAATGAATAGAAAGTCAATGAAATATATTTATGAAGGGAAAAATACATTTAGATAGAAGACTGAAATTATATAAATAAGAACTCAGAGATGACTAGAAATAAAAATTCAGGGATGGCAAGAAATCGAATTTAAAAATGTTATTAATAAATAGACATAAGAAATTATGAAGTATTGGATACAAAAATGCCTAACAGACTGACTCCTGAAGCTAAAATTTGGAAACTGTAAAATTACTCAATACTTCTTCACAATTCATAATTCTATATTTGCCTTTACTGTTTGTATGAGGTCCAGAAATCTAACCAAAGGTGAGGACAAAAAATTCTTCTATATGTGTCCATGGGAAAATTTTCACAGACCTCATTTTAAAATGTTAACCCACATTTGTTGTCTATATCATAAGAAATCAACTTAGTCATTGAATTTAGAATATGACATGTAGCTATTTCTTAAGCATTCTTCCCTCCTCCCCTACTCTCCTCCTCCTCCTCCTCCTCCTCCTCCTCCTCCTCCTCCTCTTCCTCCTTCTCTCTCTCTCTCTCTCTCTCTCTCTCTCTCTCTCTCTCTCTCTCTCCCTCTGTCTCTCCCTCCCCCTCTCTCTCACTGGCAGGCATTGCTAATTTGTCTATATACTTTTCATATTAATAACCAAAGCAACATTAAAAAAAATGAAATCTAGTAAGCTTGTCTCAATCAACAAAGCACACAAAGATAAATTCTGCCATTCCTGAGATAACATTCTTGGTTAGGTTAAGGTCTTATATTACACCTCATCTCATAAAGAAAAACTTCATTTGTAATCTTAAAAAGAGTTAAAATTATGGTACACATTCACGTGTTGAAATGTATGCTACCCTTTAATATATGCTATTTTCGTATTAATTACAAAATGACTTAAAGATAAATCAAAACGTGCACATGTACAGATATATGCTAGATTTCAGTGACTTAGGATTTTAAAATAATGTAAGATAAATCAAGAATAAGTCTAAATTGATTTTATGTTAAAAAGACAATATTCTGAATATGTTGTGCTACTTTAAAAAAATCAATATTTTTTTAAAAGATTTTACTTTGCACTCTATACTGTTATCTTAAAGGTATATACTTTTATTCTCAGTGAGACAATATGTACTTATTCACTATATTTTAATAAATTTATTAACTTCTTTGTGCTAGATATCCTGAAGGACATAATGGTAAGTATAAAAATATTTGATTTATTCAATGTGTGACTATTAGATATTCTCTCTATCACACACACACACACACACATTCACACATATCTAAGTCAAGTTGTATGGACCAACTAGACCCAACTGTCAGGAGTGATAATTAAATCATATTTAACTTTAACTTAAAAGCAACAATCCAGGTGAAGTTCTAGCCAAAAGTAACGAAAACAGGGCCGGGCAGAAGAGCAAGAGAGGTAGAAATACCATTTACAATCTTTGAAGAGTTACACAGAATAAAGCAATTATAAATTGCCTATATTTTTATTTTTCCTCTCAAAGAATAATAAATGGACTAGGGTTTAGTTACCTATTAAAAAAATGTTAAAAATTTTAGTGCTTCTAAAATAGATGGAGTATTTATGATTAACTGCTTAATTGTGTATATGTATATGTGAGTATACATCTGTAATGTCTCTGTGTATGTTGTTCAGTGTGTGTCTTGGTGAATTTTGATGGGTTTTACATTTTCCTGATAAATATGTAATTTGCATAAATTCTACACTAATAGCCACACATTGACTAAATCAAATATTTTTATACTTACCATTATGTCCTTCAGGATATCTAGTACAGAAAAATTAATAAAAATTTTAAAATATAGTGAATAAGTGCATATTATCTCACTGTGAATAAAAGTATATACCTTTAAGATAACAGTATAGAGTACAAAATAAAGTCTTGGGCTGGGGATGTGGCTCAAGCGGTAGCGCGCTCACCTGGCATGCGTTCAGCCCAGTTCGATCCTCAGCACCACATACAAAGATGTTGTGTCCTCCGAAAACTAAAAAAATAAATATTAAAATTCTCTCTCTCTCTCTCTCTCTCTCTCTCTCACTCTCTCTCTCTCTCAAAAAATAATAAAGTCTTTTAAAATGTATTGATTTTTAATGTAGCACAACATATTAAGAATATTGTCATTTTAACAAAAAATAATTTAGAACTTATTCTTGATTTATCTTACAATATTTAAAAATACTAAGTCACTGAGATCTCGCATATATTTGTACATATGCCCATTTTGTAACTAATTAAAAAATAGCATATAGTAAAGGGTAGAGTATATTTCAACACATATATACATATCATAATGTTAACTCTTTTTAAGATTAAAAATTAAGATTTTTTTTTTTTTATGAGATGAGGGTATAATATAAGACCTTAACCTAACCAAAAATGTTGTCTCAGGAATGGAAGAATTTATCTATGTGTGCTTAGTTGATTAGTACAAGCTTACTAGCTTACTTTCTTTTCTTTTTTTTTTAACATTGCTTTGGTTATTAATATAAAAAGTACATAGACAAATTAGCAATGCCTGCCAAGTACTCAGATATGTATGTAATTGCACATATATGTGCATATTCGGTATAATTCATTTAAAAAGCACTTAATTCATTGAACTCTTATGCATTGAATAGTATTTCAGATTATAAAATGAGTTTGGAGAGATTCAGTGGAAAGAGAAAAAAATGGATAATAATGTGTCAGCCATAGGCAAGACTTAGAGAAGAAAAGGAAAATGCATTTGAACTTTTTGGGAATTGTTGAAATGTAAGAATCTGTGAGAAAATTTAAGTTCAGGAAGTGAACATAACCACAGAACACTATAGATTGAGCATTGATAGCAGACACAGTCAGGTTCCATCTAAGAATGGATACAGTTCTTAAGTGCACTTTGAAGTACCTTTATGGTCTGGCCCCATGCCCCACAATCTCCTTATCCCTATTTTATTTTCTTCTATGATACCATTATTTCTCTTTCTTCACCTGTAATTCTTCAACAAAAAGGATTTTTGGAATTGCTGCTTCCCTTGTTCTTCTCAACTCATTCTTCTTTCACTCTGACATCCATCCCTGATAAAATTGCTTTCTTACCAGAGATCTTCAAATTTGATAGCTGACTTGTCAGTATACTCAGATTCTTTGCAGAATTGCACAATCCATTTCCTTAAAATCTCTTTTCATCTATGAATGTATTTTTGTTGTTGTTGTTGTTGTTCTAAAAGAGATTTTTCAGTCTCTTTTACTAGGTCATCCCAAATTAATGTTCTTTTCTGTTATTTATTTATTTACTGCTATTTATTTAACTGTATTTATTGAGCTCTAAATATGTGAAAAGATTCTTAATGTGAAAATGTAAGTCTTGTCTTCAGTGAACTGAGATTCCACTTGGATGTGTTAGGGATGTAGAAAATTACACAGTGTTCAAGAGAAAGGTGGTAAGCACACAGTGACATAGGCATAAAAAGTATTCCTTACATTTAGATAAGTTTCCATTTGGACTATTATTTAAAAATGGCCTTGATGGTGAAGAAAACTTTACAAAGCTTTGGATAAATTCCTTACTTATCCTTATCATTTAAACAAAAAATATCCTTGGAATAAGGCATGGGTCTTGCTCATCTCTGAAAAAAAAAAATAGAATTTTCTCCAAGGGAAGAAAATTAAGAGTTCATTACATCACGTCATCTCACACTTTTCTATTTTGTCCCACAAGAGACATTTTCAGAAATACAAAGTACTTATTACTTACAGAATATTTATGCATATAAAATTGACCAATAGTAAATTTAAAGTGTATCTACTCAAGAGCAAATTTCTTCAATCCAACATGTTTATTTATAAAATGATTATTTATAAAATAATAAAATTATATGACTCCATTGCTAATCACAATTTCAAGAAATACAAAAAATTTTCTTGAAATAACTTAATAATGTCACATAGAATGAATAGTGAACATAATAATACATTATAAACATACACTGACCTGTGATTTAGAAATATTTATAGCTTAAAATCCTGAGCAGAAAATTATTAAAAAGTGAATTCTATATTTTTCAGGTACCATAATGAAGGTTTATTAAACTCACATGATATGTTCAAAATACACAATTGGCAAGTAAATAAAGACTAAAGCAAGCCCATCTCAATTTATTGTCATATATTCTTACCATTGTAACTCTGCTGCCTTTGTTAATAACATCCTTTTAAAATATTTTCTTCAAAATTTTATTCATTTGATTTTGCCTACATTATATTTATGCATGCAAGAACATGTAAAAATGAATCCCATTATAATGCACAAATACAGTTTACCAAAAAATATGGAAAAAATAAAAGAATTAAAACATTTAATCTGATGAATATAAGCTTTCCCTAGTAAGATAATATACTGCAGTTACAAAGAAACATTTATATGGACTGAAATGAATTAGGAATATTTTAAATGATCAATAGCTATCTTTAAATCTGAAGGAAATGCAAAATTTCTTGACTGGTCTTTAACTTTGAAATGATGATTCTTGAAACTTTTGAGGTTTGTAAGTTTTTGTAACAGTTATATAAATACCACAGTTTGAACTTATTTCATTTAAGAAAACAATCAAAAATGTGTGTACTAAGTATTTCATAGGAAGAATATTATTGATGTAAACATTGTACTGCTTGTTGTGTATGAAAATGTTTCATATATACAGATGTTATTGAAAAAAGTTCAAAAGTAGAGAAAACTTATTTTATTTTTATTTATTTTATTACATGTGAAAAACATTGAGATACTGAGCATTATTATAATGGTTGCATAATAATTGATGAGATAATATGGATTTTCATATTCTATTATTTAAATCTATGATTTACTTAAGAATTTTACAGAACTAAGAATACATAGCATTGTAAATACTTTTAAAAATGTACTTGAAAATAAGCAGAATGATGATGAAACAAATAGTCCTCTAGTATAGTGTCTTTCAATTTTAATGACACACTTCAAACATTAGAAAGTTGCCCATTAGGCTATTGTCATTTTTGTGCACATCATAGAATGAGTGTATTTGTAAGGATTCTGGCTGTGGAAATGTACAAGGCAGAATTCCTATGGTGAGGAAACTCCTGGGGCATAACAGGTGCCCTGATTCCCATGGTTGGAATATTCTGCAGTCTTTCCCAGGAACTAGTAAGATGACCAATACATGCTCATTGCCTAGCTGCTATGGTAATATCCTTTATGAGGAGGTTTATGCTAGAGTCTTATCAGCCTCAACCTTGAACTCATTCAGCTTCTGGGAATAAAGGAACTGTCTTAGATGACACTAATGTGTCACTGTGCCTAAACCTGCCTACATAACAGTAACTTTATACAATGAGCAATCTGTTCTAATGATGTTAATGACTTAATGTTACCTATATATATAAATAGAGCTGGCAGCTCTGATGAACAGCCCTTTTACTTTGCCCCTGAACCTTTCTTCTGTCTCTTTTGGGTTTTGTTTGCATGTACTTACAAAAACCTAGTGGTATCAGTCAATCACTCATTTTTGTGGTCTTTTAATTCAATCAAGAGAAGAGAGAAAAGAGAAGACATAAGAAGGTGTGGCCAGAGTAATGTTGTGGCCACAATATTATGGCATATTATTTTACACCTCACTTTATTATATAAAAGTATCTTCTAAAATAATGATAAAAGTGTATCATAGTAAATACATAAATTAGTAATATAGTAATTACAATATTGTCAAATTTTATGCATTATATATGATGTGCTGAATTTTGACAATAGTAGACATATAACAGTTTCACTACACCAACATGATCACAATGTACTAGGTACATTTTCAGCTCCATAATAACTTTGTGGGACTACCATTGTACATGGGGTCCATCATTGGCTGAAATGTTATTGTTTGGTGTGTAACCATATATTATAACCATGTATTATTCAAACTGTTTTCCACTGTATACTATAAAACACATACAAGGTAAAAATTAATATTTTCTTGATATCCTCAAGATGCACATTCTTTTCCTTACAGATGACTACTCATAAATGTTACATACAATAATATTAGATAATGAAAAATAGTTTACCATTAGCTCTTTCCTTGGCCTACATTCCTAAATCATTGATAGAGAACTAGAGTTCTTTATCGAAGTTTTGGAGACTCTAAAATCTATGTAAATGAGATAAGGGAGTTTCTTTTAGACATAGATCTCTGCAAAAAATGTCATGCCCCAAAGATAAGTGGATGTTCTTCTAAAGATATTTTATAGCTGCTAAGCTCTTGTTAGATAGCACTGGTGATAACTCTTGCAAGATAAGCATAAGAAGTCTGGATATTCTGAGGCCTAGTGTCATGGGCCCCTGTCAATTCAGCCAAGAATATCTGGTATAATCTGTTTTGAAATAAAAAGGTGCTGCAACATAAAGATGCATGACCATCTCAAAATGGTGAAAAGGAAATTAGAATCTGTTCCTCACAGAAGTGAGTGCATTTTCCCTCGTTATCATAAAAGCAATGCACCAAAATTTTAAAAAATCATTGATAAAACAAAAGGCAAAAAACTCTTTACATGTTGGTCTCGGACTAGGATCAGAAGTAGAATTTGGCTTATCAACTCTCACTACAGCATACTGTATCTTGAAAGAAGGTTAACTTGTAAGTCAACTCTTTTGTGAAAGGGACTTTAGGTGGTCACTTTGTTACTTACTCATTATTGTGTAGTCATTTCAAAAGGGAGCATGGCCTCTGAAGTGAAACTGAAGGCAAGACTAGCTTTACTAATGAGAGCACAACCTGGAAAACAGACTAGGACTCATTTGGCTACTGCTGCTGCTTGCTGCCTTCTTGATCCACATTCTGCAACATTTTGCACATTCTGAGTTTGGGAAATCCATGAATTACTTGATAAGTGTGTGAGATGGAGGTAAATATAGGAGGACAGGGATAATAATGTTGCCAGCTGTAAAATGTTTATGAGAATACCCTTCCAGTAGACAGTGATACACATCAGCATCAGGAAAACATGTAGAAGTACATTTCAACATTTTCCCTGAAGCAAATATCAAGTAATTATTTCATGTTTTCAGTAGAAGGAAGAATATTAAAACACTCAGAGCAATAATATTGTCCACGGGAAGAATATGGTCCATTTGTCAACTAAAGGGACTTTGTGAGGAAGGTGCAGATGTCTTAATTTTTAATTACTGTCCAATTTGTTCATTTGAAAGTCATAGAATATTGATTATTCTACTTCTTTCAAACCAGAGACTCTACTCTCTCTGTGGTAAAATTTTGGAAATACTACACACACACACACACACACTCATACTACGTACTTAGTCAAATGTATTTATTTATTTTTTAATATTTATTATTTAGTTGTAGTTGGACAAGATACCTTTATTTTATTTATTTTTATGTGATGCTGAGGATGGAACCCAGGACCTCGCATGTGCTAAGTGAGCACTCTACTGCTGAGCCACAACCACAGCCCCAAATGTATTTAAATTAAGATATAAAATGGGCTTATCAATAGAAGCATTTAAAGAGGACTTCATTTTGTTTATTTTATAACATCTTTATTTGATATGTAGATTTAATATATTTGGTGTATATTTCTTATAGGAAAATGTAACTGTGTACAGATATTCCTGATTTGTCACAACAGCTATATTAATTGTATATCATCTAATTTCTATATTAATAAATTTGATTGTACACTGCAAAATGAAGTTGTCACCAAACTAGATATTTTGTAGTTCTGCTCTAACTTAATGTGTGGCTTGAACTAGGATAAAAAACAAAATGACCCATTAGACAACAGCATTTCTTCTGAGCACTTCAAGATCAAACTTGTCTAGTGCTCATATTTCATTTGCTGTTGAGTATGAGTTAGGAAAATTGTTCTCATTTTAAACATTGTTAGTTTTACCTTAAAAGTACAGAAACATTTCTAGGTAATAAAATATGTTTACTAAGCTGCACTGCCTCAAGGCTATACCACCTACACTATATGGAGTGGATCAAATGAAATCATCATTCTTTACAACAGTCCTGTCATAAATGTTCACTGGTATGGTGCTGTCAGGCTACCGTAAATAATAAAATAGGTCAGAGTCTTTTTTCACAGCACTTCAGACTTCTACTCTTAGCCATCCTATTCCACTCTGACCCTTGTGGAACTTAATAAAAACTGAGATCAGAGCAGATTACCAGTTTTCAGATCAGTGATATAAATATATCTCATTTATTTGATAAAATGGAATATAGGCTACATCTTTACATGGCTCACAAGCATTTGAAAATGAATCTTTTCATGGAAGACCTAATTCATTACCATTATGATGATTTAAATTGAAACACTCCACCTTGAATTATCATCTTATACTTTTGAACTTGAACTTGCTCATTTAGTCTAAGGCAGGTATTCACATAATGATGAATTTAATTTTGATACATGAAACAATTGTTTTCAACACTCAGACATTACATTTATTAAATATTGCTTAGGAAAACAGGCACCATGTGAACCTTATTTTCTTGTATAGCTAACATGGAGAATTATTAAGATCTTACAGCTGTCTCTGTGTGTTATTCTTCACGTTTTATTCTTTACATTTGATCATTTTTCTTTTTTCAGCTTTTTAAATATATATATATATATATATATATATATATATATATATATATATATATATATATATATATGAAGTTTGTCAACGTGGTTGTCACCAAACAAGATATTTTGTAGTTCTTGCATAGCTAACATGGAGAATTATTAAGATCTTACAGATGTCTCTGTGTGTTATTCTTCATGTTTTATTCTTTATATTTGATCATTTTTCTTTTTTCAGCTTTTTAAATATATATATATATATATATATATAATTTATCAATATATTTAGTTTATCTATATATATATATATTTAGTTGTAGATGGACACGATGCCTTTATTTTATTTTTATATGGTGCTAAGGATCGAACCCAGTACCTCACACGGGCTAGGCAGTTGCTCTACCACTGAGCCAGAAGCATATTTATGCATCTTTAAGCCCTTTTTTCAGCTTTTTGTCTGCAAAATTTTATCAATAATTTGCTCATGAAAATCTTTCCATTGAATTAATGATTGCATATTTAAAATATTCTATCTCATATAAATCAGATTATCAAGTCACATGTCTTTTCCCCATAAACAAAGTTGTATCCTTTCTATGTTAGCTTAATTTTTAGTTAGAAATGTGATAGGTTTGCCTAATAAAGTCATTTAAAGTGCTGAGTGGTATCTTAAGTTTTTTTTTTTTTTTTATCTGAAATTCTGTTAAAAGAAAAGATCTTAAAACATGCCAAACTAAAATGGAAAGGATTTTCCTTCTGGATAAGAAGCAGGCAAATATATGCTATAGCAACTCTGTACTTAAAGCATATAGGCCAAGTAAAAAGCATATTTCATACAGAATTCTCTACATATTAGTCTATTATGTTGGTGAGTCAATATATGTAAAAAAATAATGTCATAATGATCAAATCACCTCTTATTTTCTGTTGTATAAAGTGTTCAAGCTCAAGCTGTCTTAAGATATTGTTTCTGCACTTTTATTTAGTAACATTTAAAAATCTAGCAGTTTTTCAAATGTGAGAAGATCTCATTATCTTTCTTGGATATAAAAGCACATAAATGAAGAAATTCAATGATTCAATAAATCAATTCCTGAAGAAATAAGCCAAAACAATATACTGGTTATTTATGCATCTTTAAGCATATGTAAAAGACTGGACTCCAGGGGTATTGTTATATAAAGAATTTTCTGAGGTACTCATCAATCCAACTTTTAGTTTTGCTCACTTTGTACATTCTCTGCTATACACTGAGGATATAGACATGATATGAACTGTGATTAATGTTGGTAGGTAATATACTCCCCTTGATCTCACATACCACCCTGTTAAAATTTCCTAGGTTACTCATATGAGGAAACATTGCAAAATATAATTTGCATTGTGTTAATCTCATTTTAGATGTTTTATTATCCGAGAGTGCATCACATAAACTTTGATTCAGGGAAGCCATTAACAATCTATAGGGCAGCATATATTTTAAATAAGCATGAAAATTATCACTAAGAGTACACATTTGTTTAAAGGAGCACTTCTAAGGTTCTAAACCCTCAGTTGTTTACATCTCATTTTAAACTGTCAGTTATTGGATGCCTTTATATGGAGATCTCAGTATTTCAGTTTGCTACTCTGCCCAGCTTTCCTTTCTGAACTCAGATATTTAGTATGATTTAGGTTTCCTCATGAAAAATTTGGGTGCTTCACATTACTCTTTAAATAAATCTAGGAACATTTTTTAAGGGCACATAAAATCCATTTCCCTTCCAACTTCTTATGATTATCACAAATGACTGCTACAAAATCATAAATTCTTAATATCCAGGCTGAATATGTGAGTAATGGGATTTTTTTAAATTTCAGATTAGCTCCATGGTTCCTTCTCCTCCCCTTTTGTTTTAGTCATTCTCAATTTGTCTGAGAGGTGTGTTCTTTAGTTATTGCTCAAATAAAGTTCTCACCAGTTTAAATGAATTTTTCAAGATGTAATGAGTTAAAACATTCAAATCATAATTATATGATGAGGTACAGCAATTTCATAGTTTATCTTCCCCCTCCAACCGAAAGATAAGGTAGGAAAAAAGACATTACAAAAACGTGAGAACTTTATATAAACTTGTTAAAGTCTCTTGTTCATAATTACACAAGGGTTATATCTTTGCTTGAACTCATTTTTATAGTCTCAGATATGTTGGTATTTTCACAGCAATATAATTACTAATCTCCTTGTATAGTATGTTTTTATACAAAACAAAATCTTTACTGCATTAGAGATTAAATTACAAGTCCTTTTAACATGCCTCCATTCTTTGGACCTTAAAAATTTCCCAAAGGTCCCCATGGCAAAGGCTTGGTGTCTAATTTGGTGTCACTGGTAGGCAGTAGATACTACAAGAGTTAGAGCCTGGTGAAAGGTCACAGAGGTCATATCATCAAAAGGGAATGTGGGATCTAAACTAAACACTTCCTCTTTCTCTGTCACATCCTGGATATTAGGTGAATAGTTCTGCACTACCGCATGCTCCTGCCAGGAGGTCCTGCTTTGCCAACAATCATGAACTGAAACCTCTAAGACTGTGAGCCAAAATAAAACTTTTTTATCTTTGTAAGTTGATTATCTTCCTTGTTTTTGATAGTAATGAAAAGCAGAGTAACAAGGAACATTGGTATTGAGAAGTGGAGATCTGACAATACCTTATACCAGACAACATTGAAGAGACTTTGTAATTTGTTTACAGATGGAGCTTGGAACAGGAATTTGGAAAAATATACTGTTCGTGGAACTTATTGGACAATTCTATTGGAAGCTTAGAAATTCAGGATGCTGATAAAAATGTGGACGGTAAACACTATACTACAGGTTTCAGAGAGGAATGAAGATTCTATGGGCAACTAGACCAGAGATTATCCTTCTTACACTAGAACAGAAAAATTAAATACATTTTGTCTATGCTCTTTGTGGAAACCAGAGCTTAAAAGAGGTGGACTACTTGATCTGATGGAGGATATTTCAAGTCAGCAAAGCACTCAGACTGTGGCATGAGTAATAGTGGCTGCTTTTTTTAAAAAAAAAATTAGTATTTGTTCCAATTTGCCAAAATTATGAGAAAAATCAGGAACAAAGGAGAGCAAAGCAGAAACACTTGAAACATTTGTGGCATAGCCAGAAAAGAGGCATCACTGAAGGTGTTGCCAAGGATGGTGTGGCTAATAACAGGTATGAAAACAAAGCAAGTACTTTGCGCTGAGTCAGTAGGAAATATGCCTTGAGGTCATCTCAGGAATCAACAAGGAGGGATCCGTCACAGGCTCAAAGATAGAGAAATGCAGTTTTTTAAAATGCCTTTCAAGGCATAGTCTTTTGAGAGTAGAGCCCACAGTACCCTGCCTGCAAGAGCCACCTCGGGTATCATTTGTCTCTGGGATTCATTTCCCTACATTTAGCCAGCAAGTTACTGAGAGGACATTGCATCCATTGATAAAGCAGACCCACATGCAGTGTGCATTGGCAGTACACTTTGGCATCATCCACCTGGTGCTCATTTTTCAGGTGTACAGATTGCAAATTATACCTTCATGGATTCTTCCATTCGGATTTCAGAGGAATGGCTGGGAAGCAAAGTAATATGTACAAGCTCGACCTTCATTCAAGAAGCCCCCAACAGGGTGGTGTGTGGAACTGTATTAGTAAAACTGAAGCTGTAGTGAAAAACCTAAAGAAAATAGAGATACCATCAATATTCAATGCCCGCCAAGAGATGCCTCCAGGCACATGCAAAACCAGCCTGAGATAGAAGCAATTCAGCCTCCAACCAGTAAACTTTTTGGGTTGGATACACCCAAGCCCTTGCAAGTCCTCTCCCTGTTTCAGCATGCCCCATATTCCAAACATGGAACATGAGTATTTGTTTGCCCTGCTTGGTCTTATGTCTGATCTCCCTTTCCATTCTCTCCATTTCTTCTTTTTGGAATTGGAATGTGTACCTTGTGCCTGTCACATCATCAATTTTCTATAGTTTTCAAGGACTTTGGACTTGGGCTTTGGAGCAATGCTGGAAGAGTTAAGACTTATGGACAATTGGGGATTAATTAAATGTATATTAATTAAATGTATATTGCATCATGAAATTAACATGAAAATGTAGGGACTAGAAGCAGAATGCTACAGTTTGAATCTTAAATATTCCCAAGATGTGTATGGTAAATCTGGGTCCCTAACTTGGCACTATTGGGAGATAAGGGAAGCTTTGTGAGGTCAGGTCTGGTGGAGGTTTTAGTTCCCTGGAGATATGTGCTCAAAGGGGATTGATTGCCTTCTCTCTCTCTCTCTCTCTCTCTCTCTCTCTCTCTCTCTCTCTCTCTCTCCCTCCCTCCCTCCCTCCCTCTAACTCTCTTTCTTCCTGGTCCTGAGGCCAGAGGTTTCTTCTACCATGTACCATTGCCCAAAGAACCAAAGGATCATGAACTGAAATTTCTAAAATTGTTAGCCAAAATAAATCTTTTTTAAAAATTGATTATTTCAGATATCTGTTACAGGGATAGAGAAACAACTATTCATGTCTTTTTTTTAATATATATTTTTTTCAGTTGTAGTTTTATCTTTGTATGCTTACCAAAGGCTAAGTATTATCTCATTAAAACCACATTTTAGTTTCCAAGCTTAAAATGAAATTTAAATATCTTATATGTATTTATTATTTGGTATTTGCAATGCATCTGACATTGTTCCAAGTGATCTATGATATACATTTATGATCAAGCCATAGAGGTCAGAAAGAATATATAAATATAACATGTATATCAGAACAGTGCTGATTAGATGAATCTTATTAGCATTCAAAATTGGCAAGATCAAGATAGGTAGGGCAATTAGAAAATTCTTCACAAAGAGTTAACCCCTGCTGTCATATATACATAGGTAATATTTTCTGAATATCTATAACATAAAATGAGGCACACCCTTATAATGATCTCTTTCAAAGATCATTGCTGTACTTTAAAAAATTGTCTACTTGACAATTTAATTCTTATTTCTCCTATGCAATATCAATATTAAAAAATATGGAAACAAAAAATAAATAAATAAATCTAAAAAAAATTGAAATTCAGGGGCTGAAGTTGTGGCTCAGTGGTAGTGTGCCTGCCTTGCACACATGGGGCAGTGGGTTCAATCCTCAGCACCACATAAATAAATAAATAAAATAATAAAATAAAAGTATTGTGTCCATCTGCAACTAAAAATAAGATAAAATAAAATAAATTGAAATTGACCATACCATCTGTGGTATAATGAGACTATGACAGGGCTTACCTTTTAACCACTCTGTCATTTGTCCGTTGAATGTAAGATCCAAAGTCTTTAATGAAAATTATAAAGAATATTTCCATCTTCTTTCAGATTAAATGTTTGGTTGTTTGCATGTAATTCCTCTACTGGTGCCCAAGACTAGCTTAATAGCATCTGTTCAACTGGCATCTGTACTGATAAACCATGTTTGCCTCCACAAATAAGAATATATGACCTATTTCCATATTTTTCCACTTTGAAGAGTTATATTCTACTACCTAATATATTCTAATACATGCACAAATGCATATATCTCCTTGATTCCAAGGACCATCAGTGGTATAATGAGGCTAACAAATGACTTACCTTTCTATTTTTCCAGGACTAATCTTTATCTTACCATCTTCCATAAATGGTATTGAAAAGAAGGTGGATTTGAACTTGACTCTTGTTGAGGTTGAGAAATATAGCAATATAATAGATATACCTTAATATTGTCCACTTTCTATTTAGCCTGCTCTCATATGAATGAATATAGATTCTGGAGAGTTATGAGGAGGAGTAACCTAAATATAAATAAATACTTTGGGCACAAGTATGGTATTTGAAAATATCTGAGTGAACATAATATTATATTACTATCTTTTGAAGACTATCAATTAGCTCTCAAATCTTCAAAGCAGAGTTTTTAATTAACGTGAATTTGGAGCATGAGGTTTTCAAGATAAAATGCTTTTTATTTATTTATTTATTTATTTTAGATCTTCTTGTATGAGAGCTCTCATTAGAGTCAAAAGTACAGAGCTTAATCGTAAAACTTGGGAAAGTATATTTTCTATTATTGAAGTCTATTCAACTAACTCCCATTCCAGAAATAAACAGGAAACAGCCAACTAAAAAAATCAATTCAACATGTCTTAGGCTGCCAGTTTCAGCATGAGCAAGAGCAGACATAATATGATTATGAGGACTCAAAGCATTCAGGACATACAGCTGAATCCCACATAAACTGCCAGCCAAAGGGAAATGTTGCTGGATGCCCTACTAACAGGGATTTACAACAACCAAGCATTTTTGATATGTGTTTCTGTGGTGAGGTGGATTCCATGTCCAAAAATTAGGCTTTCATGGTCACAAGTTCTGCCAAAACTTTAGCTCATTACCTCTAAACAAGTCTTCCATAATTACAACATTAACATTGTTGGGCTTTAGTACATTGAAGCATTTTCTACTTGCATGAATATTCTACTGAAAAAAAATTGCCCCAAATTATTTTGATTTTATTGTAGATTTCACTGAGACAAAAAAATGCTGATATTAATATGATGCAATGCATTAGTGCTAGAAGATAACCTGAAGGATTACTTTAATATAGTTTATGACTCTTATGCAATAATAAACCTAAATCTATACAAATGGATTAATATTTTCCCATTTTTCTATAAATACTTATATAAAAATTTTAAATGTGTAAACCACAATTAAAATTTATACTACATACCCACAGACATGTATACCTACACAACTAGTACCTATATTCTCAGAATTTCCTGAGTATTAAAAAAAATCATTGTATTAAATAAAGTGTATGAGAAGTCTTCTCTACATATGAACAACAACACAGCTAAGCTCTTTAAACTTCAATCTACTTACATGGTGCCATATCTATCAGAGGACTTGATTTTGTGTTGCTACACAGTCACAAAAGATGCCACCTGACTCTAAGTCAAGAGAAAAATGATAAAAGGAAAAAGATATTAGGAGAAAATACCAGGAAGATGGACTGAAATGGAAAGATATCCCAGCAAAAACAAACTAGAACAAAGATTCTTAAGACTTCAACTGTCCTATGCCAGAGAATATACAAGGAAAAAGACATGACCAAATTTTCAAAATCCAATATCCAATGCCAAAATGGAAAATATTCTCTACATCAGCATCAGCATCTCTTTGGGCTTCCCTATTTGAGCTGCTTGAACAGTGATCAAAATTATTGAATAATGAAAGTGAATAAGGTGATACATGTAAACAAAAGGTGGATAAATTTTACTATCATTTTATACTACAAAAGTAGTATATTTTTATTAAGTTAATGAATAATTATGTTCATCATTTTATTCCTATGGTTTTATATATTCTTTAATATTTAATTTGTTATACTACTTTCATACATAGAAAAATGCCAGCAACCTGTTCTGTCTGAAGGATGTCTTTTTCATACTAAGTGTAGTACTTCAGTTTTTTCTCAAGTTTTGTGTGATACAAAGAGAGAATCTGTATTTGGGTTTTAGCAGAATTTTTTTTTAATTGAGCCCAACAAGAAAAACACACCCTTCTTTTGTAGATATCATTAAACCTGGTATTTCCTATGATTGCTCCTGGAACAACCACCTGGCATTGTATTGATTAGTTACTTATACCTACTATTAGGCAGGAGGAAATTTGACTCAGTATTTTCCAACCAAGTAACAATGAATAATAGAGTTGTTCTATGTCATAGTTTGTGAATTTTTGCTTTCATTCTGGTTTTAGCAAGAGGTAAAATTATCTCTGAAAAAATTCTACCTCCATATATCTCTATATCATCTTCAGGATGACAGAATTATTATTTGGAAAGAACTCCTTACTAGCAGGCAGATACCTAGACATCTAACCTATGACCTTGAGCAATTGTCATTTTCCCTTTCAAAGCCATAATTTTTTCATAGCAAAAATGAGGTTGATAGACTATACACTTTATATGGAAATTTTTTCTTTAATATTATGTGAAAACAGACACTGCAGGCTATTGCTTCTATATTCACGGCTGGAGTGACCAAAGGTCTCTAAATTAATTTAACACTTTAAACCTTCTAAAATAAATGAAAGACTCTAGGGCCTACCTAGTTAGCATGTGGATAAAGCATATTTATGTGGAGAACTTTATGTTCTCCACAAAAATGTTAACTGGAAGAAAATTAAGTAAATATAAACATAAAGAACAGAAATGTGTTATATAGATGGGAGGTAAGAAATGAAATAATGTGACTTACCAACTTTGGTTTTCTTAGGTGTATATCTTTATCTATAATTCTAAAGGTTATTACTTAGAATATCTACTTTCAGAAGAACAGAGGACAGAAATCAGATCATTGGCAAATTTTTCAGAGGATGAAAGAGAAAGACATCATTTCGAATTTGGGAGAATTAAATATTTTACAATAATTAATAGAATTTAAAGTTAGATTATTGGGATATAACATGTAGAATGGAATTTCCCATTGTAGTGAACAATTCTATGAGTTTTGAACAATGAAATTATATCACATTAGCCAAAATTAAGAAAAAATATTTCATTACTTCCCAAATAATTCTCCTTTTTAATCTTTTAAAAAAATCAACCCTTCCTACACCCTCTGTGACTGACAACCATTAACTTATTTCCTATCCATACACTTTTATCTTTTTTTCCCTTTATTATAATGCATTTGAGATGGATTTATGATGCTTCATGCTTTGGTTATTTTTTCTTGTCTTATCACTGAATTGCATTTTGTTGCATCAACGTGTCATAGTTTGTTTATCCACTCATCTTTTAAGAGGCATTTGAAAGGTTAAATTTTTGATGATCATACATGCAGTGATTATAAACATTTGTATACAAGTGTTTGTGCACCGCATATATTTCTATTTTTCTTGATAAATTACTTGAGAGTTGGATTTTTTAGTCACATGTTAAGTTTATATGTACTTCAATCAGAAAATCAAATTGTTCCACAATTTGTCTGTAATTCTTATGGTTCATCTATTTTTTTTTAATTTTTAATACAGTGTCTTGTTATATTGCCCAAAATGGGCATTATTATATGATCCTTTCAACACAACCTCCTTAGTAACTATGATTAGTAAGCACTATGATAACTCGGTCATCTTTTCTATTTTAATTTTAATTATTCCGTTTTAGGTTTGTAGTGGTGTATCACATTTGTTATTAAATTACATTTCCTAAATATTTGTTTATATTGATTTAGTTTATATGCATATATATGTATATATATGCATATAAACTATATATATAAACTAAATATATATATATATATATATATATATATATATACACATATATATGATAAGTATTTATGTGTTTGTTCAAAGAGGCTTTTCAGTTTTATTGTGGTATTTGTTTTCTTGTTATTAGTTTTGAGAGTTCTTTATATATTCTGGATGTGAGCCCTGTATAAGATAATAATTTTTGCAAATTTCAATCTTCAACATATGTCTTTTCCTTTGAAGCACTATCTAAGGAATGAAATCCCTTGATTTTGATGAAGAAAATGTACCAAATTTTGCTTTAATAGCATCACGATATTTAGCAACAAGATTAAGTATCTTCAATGCAAATGTCAATGCATTCAATGTTAGAGCATGGTATTTGGTACTGAATAGGCCTACTAAAGTAGTAAGTAAGTAAATACCTACTTACTCTGACCTCAAATAAATTTGTGAACTTCTCTGAGATTACTGACTTCATATAAATTCTGGTTTAATTATCATAAATGCAAGGTTTCTGTTGGTATTACAGTAGGAAATTAATGGAAAGGGAACCAGCTAGAGTTTTAAATAAATAATGTTTCTGACCAATGTTGTATAGTACCAATCATCTCCAGGTTGGGATATGTGCAGAACTCTTCAAAAATTCATATATTCATTTATCTATTCATTAAAAATGCTAGTTAAGGATGTGTTGTATTGAGATTCTGTGCTAGTGCTGAGAATATATTGACACACAAATCAGCTGAAAAATGATAAAAACAATAAAGAAAGGGATGACTTTGCAGGAGAGATAAATAATAGGGAGCTCCAAAATTAAATCTGATTCTGAAATAATAGCTCTGGTTTTAGTAATAGCAGAAGTTTTATTTGATTTAATTCTCATGAATTAAAAAGAGTGAGCCATCTACAGAGTGGTGGAATGATTAAGATAAGTTTTGGTGTAGAAAATCATATATGATGTTCACTCTTGGGGGAAAAATATGATACCTAGGACAGAAAGTGGGACAAAACATGAAGCATAGGAGAACAAGTTTGTCAGTTTGAAATCAACACATCCAAATACCAGGGTATATGATAGAAAGTGAACCCTTGAGACTTCCTCATAGGGGATCTTGTCAAGAAAGGCCAGCTTACTCTTAGATTTTTCTCTTCAGAGAAGGATAACAGGAATCAAGTTCAAGGATACAGCACTTTAACTGAAGCATTTCAAAATCCATCATTAGTCAATGATCAGCTACACTGTCTGTGCTAAAAACTGACAAAAAAATTTTTGCTGTACTGGAGCACAGGAAGGGTCATCAAAGGGTACAGTGGATGGAGCTGTCTAGGGAATCAAAAAGGGGGTGGTCATAATCGAACCCCTGCTCCACAGGCAAGCTGAGAACCACACATACCTCAGAACATTCATGATATAGAAATTCTATTGTTTAATGGCTTAAACAACTTGACCAGTGGCATCCACTTATTAATCTGAAAGTTCTAACTTTTCTTTGAGTGGAATCATTTCTCACTGGCCTCCCTATAAAAAAATCAAAATCTACAAAACTATAGTGCCCAGGCCTTGAAGATGTCACATCACTGAAGCTGTTGATGAATTAATAGGCTAACTGCTGCTACTAAATCTTGACATTGTCCTTCTTTCCTGCCACAGTGGCCTGATTATGATGATGGTGAAAGCAACCATGGAATGAGGGAAGGAGTGCAGTGAGCTTATCATGTTCTCCAAATGCTATGCTCAGGAGCAGTATATTCTTTATTTCAACTTCCTCCATTTTTCATTAGGGAGTTCTGATAAAATAGTGTTGCTCTAACCACCCAACACTTCTCCACACTCAACACATGTTATGGTTTGGATCTGAGGTATTCCCCTAAACTCACATGTGAGACAATGCAAGAAGTTTCTGAGGAGAAATGATTGGGTGGTAAGAATCTTAACTTAATCAGTGAATCAATCCCCTGATAGGGATTAACTGAGTGGTAACTGAAGTGGTAGGGTGTCGCTGGAAGAGGTGGGGACTTTGGTATGGATATGGGAATATATATTTTATATCTCCATAGTGGAAACCTCTCTCTGCTTCCTGATCACTGTGATGTGAGCTGCTTCCCTCTGCCATACTCTCCCACCATGATGTTCAGCCTCACCTCCACCCCTGAGGAATGGAGCTGGCCTTCTATGGACTAAGACCTCTGAAACTGTGAGCCCTCTAATAAACTATTCCTCCTCTATAATTGTGATGGTCTGGTTCTTCAGTCACAGCAGTGAAATAGATTTTGAAATTAAAGGCCATGTGGATTGAAAAAAAAACTCTATCATAAAAATTCGTTTTGAGAGTGAGCAGGAAACTCAACAAATGGCAATGAAGAAATAAAAATACAATCAAGGAAGGCTCCTAGAAAGGGAAACATGAGACAGTATTCAATGATCTAGTTGAAAACAAATAGCCTTAAGCTATGGGAGAAAGAAGAAAATGTTGAGGTGTAAATTCATTAAGAAGACAAGAGAGAATGGAATCCAGAGCACATCTGAAGGAACTGGCCTCCATTAGGAAGAGGGATCCTTTGTCTTTAAAAAAAAAGAAGATTACACAGAGGCATATGGCTGTAAGTTTCTAGTGCTTCTGGTGGAGAGAGGAGGGAGTTCCCATCTGATGAATTCTATTTTCTACAATAAATTCTATGGCAATATGATCCACTAAACATGTGTGCTTGGGGCATTACAAAGGCCTAAGAGGTTTGAGACAGAAAAAGAAAGAAAGAAAGAGAGAGAAGAAAGAAAGAAAGAAAGAAAGAAAGAAAGAAAGAAAGAAAGAAAGAAAGAAAGAAAGAAAGAAAGAAAGAAAATATTATAGTGACAATGCCTTTAAGGAAAAGTGAGAGAGTAATCAGACAGTACTGATATATATACTTCATCCAGTTTTGAAGAAATGATTAGCAATGAATTATCATTTTTAGGGAGATTCAAATTGTGTCATTTGAAAAGACAAACTTATGTAATGAATGTATACTAATAGATAACTAAATAAGACAGATGTCAAAATAATAGCTGGGGTCAGAAGAAAAAACACATAACTAGTCTCCACCACTTATTGGCTGCACACCTTAAGTGATATAATATTAAAATTAGCCATGTGAAAATTTGAAATAATAATAAATTTTATTAGAGATGTGTTAAAAAGACACATGTATACAAAACAGCAAAAAACCTGGTACATGTTGACTTTTTACTAAAGATATTATTAAGTGTAGTAGTAGAGAAAGCACTACCATCAAAATATGTAGCAATTTGTCTTTAAACTACATATTTCAAACAAATTTGTTCTCTGTTTATCTGATTGCTTTTCTGCTCTCTCTAAATGTACTTTTGTTGTAACTCTGTTATATTCCAGCAAGGCTGAACTATTTACAATTAAAAAAAAGCAGGTTGGCTCCTTACACAAGTACGTCTTGGCATGAGATTTTTCTCGTCATTTGGAAACATATCCAGAACCATTAACCATTAGTGCCACACCAACACACATACACACACTCATGAGCACGCAGGCGCGCGCGCACACACACACACACACACACATCACATCATCGTTCTATTGTCAAAACAGTTCTGTTTAAAATTCAACTCAGCTACCTTCTGTAAAAAGACCTTGCTAAATACAGGTAAGTGGACATTCCTGTAATGTAGATTGAATCATGATATTTTGTGTGTCATCCCTTAGAGAAAGGGTAGCTTATTCATTATATGAATTTTTTTGAACAGTTACTGAAACACTAGAGATCTATGAATACTTTTTCAACAAACGTCTGACATATCTGAAAACAGAAATAATGCCATGTGCACTGCACATAGGCTATTAAAGACAGAATAATTTGCACAAGAATTTTATGGATTTTATTAGTCTATATTCTTTGCCAAGCTGAGTATTTGAGACTGGATCATTTATAAAGAAACGTTTATTTTGGTTCCTGGTTTGGGAAATTCAAGAGCATGGCAATAGCATATGCTTGGTGTGTGGTAAGGGGCTTAAGGCGCTCATGGGGAAAGACCAAGTGGGCACATGCAAAGAAGAGCACATATGTGAAAGAAAAAGTACCAAGTTAGTGTTCTAACAGCTCACTCTGGGATATAAATAATTCATTTTCACAAAAGTGAGACTTCTCCCAAGACTGCATTAATCTATTTGGAAAAATAAAGTCCACATGGTTTAATCACCTCTGAAAATCCCCAAATGTCAGTATTGCAAGCTAGGAATCACACTTCAATAAAATAAAACACTTGGGTGGAGACAAATCATATCCAAACCATACCTGGAATGAAAGGCATGGGATTTTCCCTTAGATATTAATACCTGACAAAAGGAAATATTAACAATAACAGTATTAGTGGTATCTTGACATGGTGCCAGATTTAAGAGGAAGAAATAGCAATTATGAAGGAAAACAAACCACATGACACGGGTGAAATCAGTTAACAGCAGAAGTCAGGAAATAATGCAGCTTCCTAGGAAAAGAGAAAGTTTTAGATCCCCAAATTCATAATTACTAAATAAAATGAATGAATGCTCTAAATTTCCTTTTAAGAGAAAGGGATTAGAATATCCTCAACCTTCCCCTTCTGCAATAGAAAATGCCATGAGAGGGTCACACAAACCAACATGATATTCTGGAACATTTTTATTTTGGAATACTTTTATATGATATTTTCAAATTCTGTTCAATGACTAGGACTAGTGTTTGATCTATGTTCTTTTGTTTTAGAATTCTTTTTTAATTTTAGTAATTTATAATTGCATAATTTTATTGTGTGTCATGAAAGATAAGACTTTTTTTTATTATCAAAAATACTGAGAATAATGTGTTTTTCTCAATAAGCTATAGTAGAATTCATTTGTAAATGTTGGGCATAGAACTATCCTGTAGGCAGTTAAACAATTTCCCCTTTCTTACAAATGTTTGCCTAGGATCATTCTATACTTTTGATTCCAGATTAACAAAATTCATTATTATCTCATTATATAATTTCAATGATCCAATCTAGTGTCTTTCTTTCATGGAAAAACAAGCATTTGCAGGGTGATGAGAGGGAGAGAGAGAAAGCTAGAGAGATTATAAGCTTTTGTCTTCTACATTAAAATAAGCAAGTTTGTTATTATTTGATATGTTGAAGGAAAAATAAGTTATTATTTTAAGAACATTGTTTAGCCCTCAGTACCTGATAAAGAACAAGCTACTTTCTGTTGTCAGGGCATAGTACAATGCCTTCCCAATTTAAATTTGTTTAATATGACTCGCTATAAGTACTTTTCAGGGCTTTTAAACATTTAAGATGACTCACCAGCAATATTTTCTCATCTTTAATCCAAAATAAGACTTCACTGAACTAAGGTTGTTCTGATAAATGAAAAGATATTGCATGCATCTATCATTAAACTAATAGATTTTCATATGAAATTTGTTTTGGACCAGACAGATCTACCAGAGTGCCAGATGGTATCTTGAGTTGCTTATCAGTAGGTGAAGACATAGGAAGAAGGCCTTTCAGAAAGAGGGACTTTTATTGGTTCTTAAAAGTCATGAAGCTGAAGAAATATGTGTATCCTAAATAATCATTGCTTAAAAAATCATATGCACATAACCTAATCTGAACTAAAATTTCACCAAGGAAAACCACAAAAGACCTGTTTTTAAGTACATTTGAACAATGTGATATTGCTGATATTCAAGGACTATTGAAAACCTCAAACCTCTTTCTGTATCATTTAACATGTTCTCATATGCCAAGAGTAATTCTGTCCAATTGTTCAAAGAAAATTATGTTTTCTGAAACCTGCCATCTGCACTTGGTTGATAAATCATGGTAAAAAATTTAAAATAATTTCACATATTTGATATCAAACATTTATCCATTAAATATATATTCCTTCAGAGTTCAGAATCTGTGTAAATTATCAATGAAATGTATTTATTTAGGAGAACCTAACTGGAAATACTGGTTGGTTATGTGGAGGTTGATTAATTTTAGATCACAGTTTTTTTTTTTTCTGATGGGCAAAAAAATTATCACAAGCATACACGTGTATGCACACGCACGCACACACACATGACTGTATGTGTGTGCATGTGTGTGTGTGTGTATATGAGAGAGAAAGAGAGAGAGAGAGACCTTTTGTAATGTTAATAAATTCAAATTTCCAGGGATAACTATTTTAGGAAGAGGTAGTTTGTTAGCATTTAAAATCTTCTAGATTTCAGTTCCTCATGGGTCTCATCTCTTTAATCTGCAGAATAAAGGGTTCATTAGGCTTTTTCAATTTTAGAAGTGAGGTAGCTTTGAAAGAATGATAAACTTGCTTACAGTTACACTGTAAGTTTGAAAGAATGAGAAACTTGCTTACAGTTACACTGTAATAAATATTTCATTGTTACAATCTCAATAAAAGTTTTGATTTCTGAAACCATTCTCAGTAATTCCACCTCAAAACATTTACATACAATTTTTAATTTAACTCACAGTTGTAGCTCTTATTTCTCCAGTACACATTCTTATATGTACTTGTGTCCTTGTAGCAAGTTATATAATTATAAACTTTTATCTTCTACCATACTTTATAGGAAAAAACAGTAAAATAAGCAAGTTTTTTATTTCTTATAACAAAAAAATTTGTTATAATCTTATGACAAAATTATTGTATTTTTCTGTGGGTTATTCAGATTTCATTCTATTCTCCAGAAAACTTTCTGTTTCCTGAGTTGTACTATGTAAGTTGGCTAATATTGCAGAACTCTGATTTGACAAAGATCTTACATTAATTTTAAAAAGTCTAAATAGAATGAAATTAGATTGAATTCAGAGAATAGATTTATTTAAACCTATGAAGAGTTCTGGTTTCAGTGTCTCATGAAGAAATAGATTTGTGTAGCACTAAATTTGCATGCATAAATAAATATTTTAATATTTTAAATAAAAATATATAAATTAAATAATATTTTACTTTACATGATCATATTTATAATATTGAACTTAAAGATTCTCAATATGAAATTTTATTTCATGCTATAAAATGCCTTGCATGGCATATAAAGGATAGCTGGGTGGAGGTTACTGTTTTGGCTTTCCTGTGTTTTTGGATAGTGTGTTAGCATACAATAACAGTGATATTGGCGAGTAATTTGTGACTATATCCCACTGATATTTGATCATACTGGAGCATTATATGAGTTTCCTGGTATGATAGGTTTCATGTACAGATGCCTCCAATTTCAAGATGGTTTGGTAATTTTTTAGTTTATCATAGTGCAAAAAAAACATATTCAGGAGAAACTTTGCTTTTATTTTTTATCTTTCCTCAAGATTGCACATGCAACGTGATACCATCTCATGATGCTGAGCAGTAGGGAGACACAGTTACCACTCAACCATGTAACCAAGAGAGTAGACCACTGACTCTACAATGTACTATGTTGTTGTTCTTGGTAGATTAGGCATATTAAATGCAAATTCAACTTAATGGTATTTTTAATTTCTGATATGTGTATTAGACTTCATGTTTTATTGTAAATTGAGGAACATCTGTATATAAATCATCCTAATTTCTCTAGTTCAATTTTTTTTAGATCATTCAGAGTTCCAAAAGGGCAATTTCTACTGGGATGACAGTTATTGATAACACTATCTTGTTTCTACCCCAATTATTAAGTGACATTATCAAAACCTATTATCTAAACTCTTCTGGCTTACTAAAGAGATCTACTTACTGATTTTTAGAAAAGTATCATACATGGGCCCATATTGTAGAAAATCTTCAATCAAGCTATCACTTTAAATTCTTTAAATTTTAAAATAAAAAGAAAACATTTCAGTTATTTTTTGTTGTTGTTTTATAGAATACAGAGTAAGATAGTTCTTTGTGTTTGTGTCCCCTACAAATCACAACAAATTATGGCACAGGTCATTAGTGTTTGATTTACCTTATAAAATTACTTTTGTTAATAATCTGAATATCCTCAGAAAATTGTCTAGCCATTGTTTTAAATTTGATGATTTGATGATGGTATTTTTAATTGCAAACTAAACTGTGCTAAAAATTTCTCTTGAATGTAATAGAAAGTAAGAATTTTTAAAATGGTCACTTTGAATGGTACCAAATACCAGAAAAATTGCAGTGACTTGAAATTATGCCTCCTTATATAATTAAATGAATTGAAAAAAATGTGCCTATTTTAGTGCAACTCTAAAACATTTTAAATAATTTCTAAAAATTTTTACATATGACATCTTATAGCTGGAACAACCTAATTATTTTAATATTTCATGTTTAATTTTCAGGTAACATATATCGAGTGTTTATATGGGATCATTTATTCCATATGACACAGGACTTCTGATATTTGTCTCAGTCATAATAAGATAAATTATGCTTAAAAAATAAACCTACTGGGCTGGGGATGCAGCATAGTTGGTAGAGTGCTTGCCTCACATGCACAAAGCCCTGGGTTCAATACCCAGTACCACTAAATAAATAAATAAATAAATAATAACCCCATATTTATGTGGCTTAAGACAACTCAATTTTATTTCCTCTTACACTACATGTTTGGAGTGCAGTGGGTTGCTTTGCACCCCTCTTCTAAATTGTCCTCATTGTGAGACACTTGCTAGAAGAGCCTTCATAGCAATGCTTCTCAACTTTAATATGCATACAAATCATTTATTAAAATTAATATCGATTGACCCTCTTCTTAAGATATTACATGATACTTATTCGTAGAACACAAATGTACGTGAGAAGTAAAAGAAATTACTGAAAACTCTCCAATTTCTAAGAACCCTCAAATTCCTATCACAGTGAAATTAATTTCAGATTCATCCCATTTCATAGATTTCCCATTATATCAAGATAAAATAAATAGTTCTTCCATAATAGTACATTACTACTCCATTAGTCACCCATGCACTTCAGCAACTAATACTGCATTCAATAGTGAAAATTTCCTTTACAACAGAAAATATTGATCATGACTCCCTAGTTTATATCTTACTTTAATAGACTGTTTCTCAAAGTCTTCCATGTATGAATTGTCTTATATTTCAGACTGAAAGTTATAAAGGAACCTAAAATGTTTTAAATTCACTAAAGTAAATGTGGCACAATAAATCTGTCTCCATGCTAGTGATAGCAACAATAACACAAAAAGTGAATAACAGATATCTATATATCAGCTCATGTCAGGTTAAACACACAATCTTTCTTTGAATATTAATGTATGGTCTTATCCATTACTCATTTGACTTCACCACATCATGTGTTAATCATTTACCACCTTTGGATGGTAATCAGAATTTTAAAAAAATTCCAGCCTCCTGTGAATTTCCCTTCTGTTTTATTATTCCCTACCCTGATGAGATTATATACTTTTTTAGCATAAGAGTTTAATAATTATGGATGGCTTAGAATAGGAAGAAAAACAAGTATATTTTGGGGAGAATTAATCAGAAAAAAAATGAAAATTAAGTCCATGATTGGTTTCAAGGAATCAATAAAACTGACCAAATTGTCAAAAAAAAAAAATCTAAATACCTAAGTTCATTTTATAATATACCATGCTATCTCAAAAGATTAAAACAAACTTTTATTCACTTACAAATTTTAGTTATTTTACTGCTAAATATGATGGTTTGTTGTTTTGATATTTTATAACCCTTTTAAAATTAAGCTAGGTAGTACATCTCATCTTTTGGACCAGTTCTTCAAACTTCTTTATTTTATCAATATTAGTAGATATGAGGCCAGAAAAGATAACACTTTTGATAACAGTATGGAGAACACTGAAACTTTTCCTTTTATTTTGAGGTGACTGTATTTAGCTTAAACGAGGAGCAAAAATTCTTGCTCAAGTGGACTGGAAATGCATATTCAGATGTCAGCAGAAAAGTCAGGGTAAAATTTATAAAATTGGCAGCCATCCACATACAAATAACAATCAAAAGATGTAACAGGGTAAAGGAAGAGATTATTGTGACAACAGAAGGTCATGAAGAGATCACTTGGATGATTCCTGCAATAGTGGAGTAAAGGAGAAATAAAGTTAACAGAAAATAAACTAAAAGATGAGGGAAGAAATTTGAGGAAAAAAATGAAAAAAAAATTGCAATTTCAGAAACCAAGGAAGTGAAAAATTTAATTAATAATATAACGATCAATAGTGCTAAATGGTACAGAAAATTCATGATAAACTAAGATAATTATTTCATTTCTTATTTATTTCAAAATCTGGATTCTAATACAAAAGGGTCAGTTAGAATGTGAGTTCTGGAGTTAGATAGCTTGGATTGAAACACAACTTCTGCCAATTGCTAGTTCCAGCAATTCTTAGACTTTCTACATTTCCAAATTTATTTTCTTTGGATTAATTTAAATAATCTATTTTAAGCTTTCAAGTTAAGTTTTGCATAGAAAGCCTTCAATAAATACTAGCTTAACAATAATGATTTAATTATTATTATAAGAATAGTTTGTGAAGACAGAAGGAAATCAAGCCAAATTTCAGGGGATTTGGGATTTGAGTATATTTATAATGCACTGAATGGCTTTTGTATCATACTGTAGCAGTAGAGGGGTAGGTCTACCACACCTGATGGGCAGATAATTTTAAGATAGAGAAATTTATTTTTGTCATTAGGAAACTTTAGAAAGAGGCTCTCTTGAATTTACTTTTTAGTGGACTAAAAAATAAGGGTGCAGTAAAGGAAAGGCTATTCAAGAGGCAAAGTCTTCCATGAGAATATCAGAGTCAGAGCTCCAGTGGTAAGGCTGCCCATGGTAAAGGAAACTAAAAGATGCCTATCTGGACCCAGAGAGGAAAAGGAACATGCATATTTAGATTAGAAAATGGAATGTTTTCTTTCAAATAGCCTCTGTCTCAAAATATAGTAAGAAAAGTAAGGTACAGAGGAGTAGAAGAGATGGGGTTTTAATATAGAGAGTACAAAAAATGTTTGGGATGACAATAAATAAAATATTATAGAGATTCACTTAATGATGAATAAATAACTTCCTGGAATTTGAAAGAAAACACAGACAGGGCAGGGATCTAGGCTCTCACCGAAAACACAAGATCCAGATGTAATTTGGCAAGCATTGGATAGACAACAAAAATGAAGTTAAACACACACACACAAAAAAAAATTGTATTTGAACACGATTTAACTCACAGCACGGTAGAAAATGTGTTGGAGGAATGGTTTTGGAACCAGAAAGACTACTCAAGTAGCTAGGTTTATAGAAGAACTAAGTATGCATGGCAGTAAGAACGAAAATGAGAGCAGGGAAAGTGAAATAAATGGCAGGTATATATTTTTCCACTTTAATTCATTCCTGTATTTTACATTCATTAAACACATAACATATCATCAAGACTATGACAATCTCGTGTGAATTTCAAGTACTCCAAAATAAATTCAGCTATAAATTGTATGATTTACTAATTTTCAAATAAAATGAAACTATTATGGTTAAATTTTCTTCACCCAAGAACTGAATCTTCTTATTATGAATAACCTCAACATGAATTGACTACATTGAAGATAGGATTAATTACTATGGTTTGAGGCTATGGAATTGGAAGTTTGGCTTATTTAAGGAGACTGTATTCTGTTATATTTTTACACTAAATTTGACTTCTACCATCCTCAAAATCTATGAGGAAAAAAGGATTCCTAAAAACAGGATCCTGTGTGATTTGATGTTTGTAAAATCCTCATGAAACTACTTTTCTTTTGTCTACTACCTCTGAAATGGGGCTTTTGTTTGCTTGTTTGTCTATTTAAGTTTGGGGCTAGTCCTTAGAATCAAAGCAAACTCATAGGACCAATACATCATTTGAACTTTGCTCTAAAAATGAATGAAATGAAAGTTCTGTTTGTAGAGGAAACCTATGTTTTGTTTACATAGAGGAAAAGGCAACAGAAAATTCTTCCCCAGGGAAAGACATCCCATGTTGATTTATTTCTGCAATAGGAGAAATAATGTAACAGATGTTTCTGTTTGGAATAAAGTATATATTACACACAAATTTAAACCATATACAACTTATCTTTATGGGAGAGTTGTGCATTGTGCTTTTTTGTTTTCATATGTAATTAAAAATTTTGGAGAATGATATTGAAGGTAAACTTTAATACATCTGTTTTACAGAAAGTAATATGCATAGTGTCCAGTGAATGGGGTAATTTGGTTTCTTGTAAGGATGTTTTGCTTTAGTGAGATGTTACAGAAGTAATGTGGACTTTAGGAGCTAATATTTGTGAACATGTAGAGTAAGAGGAGCCAAATAATTTACAAATAATGTAAACACTAATTTGTGAAGCACACTCTGTATTCTGTAGTGGGTTGGGATGTTGAAATTTTCTGTTTAGATATTTAAAGAGGGTGTGTACCAAATAATGGAGTACATTATTATGCAAGGATTCTTACCTTGGACTAGTTTTCTTACAGCACTTGCTCTTTGTAAAGCAACTTTTGCTTCCTTCATTCCAAATTATAGGATTAGACTGTGCAGCAAGCTCACAGTCAAGCTTTCCCTCTTTCTGGATATATTTTGGTTAGAGCTATGCCAAGTGTATGATGCCCTGTACGTTAGCTACATGTTTAATGCTAGAAAAAGTAGATGAAATAAATCTATTCATGATAAAATAGCCCCAGAATAGTCTTCAGTAATAATTGTCAACTTTATGTTTGTATCTCAAAATATAAAATAGTCCTGTGTGTTTTTCCTACCATTAATTTAATTCATACCCACCAAATTTTGTTTTCAATTTGCATTGGGAGGAATGCATGATGATCTGCCAGTTGTACCCTAAGGTACAGAATAATTCTCTCTACTAAATGAGGAAATTTCTAACTCAAAATCTTTTGCACAGAATCATTTTGCCTTCAGCTTTTTGAAAGCAGGATTTAGGCAAGATCTGTCTTAAGGGCTAAATACTATCTACACATGCCATATTTGATCTTTTGGATTTACTTTTCATGCTAAAGAAGTTATTAATTTCAATAAGAAAATCTGCAGAAAAGACTCTTCATATTCTGAAAACCAAAAGTCAGAAGAAGGAAATAATTTGCTTCACATTGTTTCCTAAGAAAAATGAAACCTTAATTGGGTTTTAAAATAAAAGGAAGAAAACTTTTGAAATGGTCATAATCACAGTCAAAATATTTGCTAGATTTTTAAAATTTAACTGTCCCTTAAATTTAAAAATATATAATAAATGAAAAATTTTGTATTTTATATGATAGCGCTATTGATTCAATGATAAGTAAAATTGTCAATAGTTCTATGATGAAATCAAATTATTTTCAAACTGCTCAAACGAACCTGATTTATCAGGGCAAAGGTAACAATTGTAATTTGTGATATGCTTTTGATAGTATTAACAAAGAAAATTTTCAAAGAAATCAGTGATTGTTCAAATCCATGAATTTCACAATAGCACACAATTTGCTCACATTTTGGTCTTCTAATATGGATAATGATGCCAATTTTGCCACATTATTATAAGAGATCAATAAAATACTGCATTAAATGAGACCAACCGGCTTTCCTGTTAAGGGGCAGCAATCCAGATTTGAACCTTCACCACATTACTTTTTCTACACATTGACATTCAATTTGTTTTTGAATTTATATCTCACGAAGAGCAGCTACTCTTATTTGTAATGAATCATCAGAAACATTGCTAAAAATGTTTAAACTTGCTAACCAAGATTCACCCCTGAAGTTGTCCTCTAGTTTTTTCTCAGTAGCTAGTGTATCTAAAGGCAAAGAAATATACCCAATATCTGCAAAACTTATCTCTGCTTCCATCAGCAATGTGAATTAGAGCTTTTATTATTATTTGTTCTCAACTCTTGGACCTAAATATCCTTCCATTCTTACATTTGTTGTTTGATTTTCAATTACTAGAGTATAGATTATATGAAGACAGAATGAGATAAGTACAGGTGCAGTTTCTTATTTAAAGCTCGGTGGGGTTTTTCTTTAGTCAAACTATAGCAAATCCTAATAGTTCCAAATAGACGTTATTTGCTAACCTGCATGAGAGCAAAGTGAGTTTTAGCAGCAGGTGATGGCCACAGTATTCCAAGGAAGAATGCATGAGCTGTGGATGAGGGATGGAGCCTGGATAATCTTGCCTTTGTGATGCTGCCCAATTCTGTAAATGACTTCCTCACTTCTTTCAACCCTCTCTACCCAGCCATTGGCTAGTTCATTGTATTTAAATTACCCTATCTCAGCTTCCGGCATGATCAGAACAGTAGTCAGCACTGCTCCACTCATTGTTCCTGCAGTGCTCAGCTCCATAGGAGCCAAGACATAATGGGCCAACATAATGGATGACTGAATTGGAAATAAAAATAAGCTATTTGTTTGAAATTTACCTCCCATTTATTATATACTTGCATAGGAGGTCTCCTAAGAATCTGTAGGGGAGCCTTGTCTGGAAAAGTTGTATAATATATGTTTATGTACAGAGGATGGAATACACAAGAGATTACCATTGTGTTTCATAGCATTGATTTCTCCCTTTCCTTCTTTCTTTAGTAAGACAGTCTTCAGGAAATTGAAGTGCAAGTCTTATCAATAAACACATGCATCAATAACTACTATTTGTAAGAGAAAGAGTCATGCAGGTACATATATGAATAGACACAAATCACAAATGATAATTGTATTTCCTGTCATTAGGGAATTTGAAACATTCTTCAGCTGTGCAGTGTGCACAAGGTGATCTCATCAAAATAAGTGATTTCTCTCTGTATACCCTGAGTAATCTCAAGATGGAGAGCCCATTGTCTAAAAGATTTCAAATTAAACATTATGAAGGTCTTTTTTCCATATTGGAAAGAACTATTACTTCAAGCATAAGTGCTATTACTGGTAGAAATAACTGTATCTATATTTTACCCCATGAATCATTGAAAACATACTCTATACATGTAACATTATTATTTTTACCTGATGGCCATTCAGCATGCAGCCATCAAAGTGCAAGATGTATGACTGTCCAGATGAATATGAGAAAGCAATGAGCTAGAATAATCTTTCTGCTCAAAGGAATGTCTCTTAAAATTTATGACTCTTAGATGGAAATTAAGGATTATATACAAAAGTTTATAGGAAGAGTTGCCTCTATAGAAAAATGGTTAACATTGATAGACTGAAAACTTTCAGATATTTACTTAAAGTCTCTTACACACACACACACACACACACACACACACACACACCAATCCTTATCAAAGAAACCTGTTCATAAAAACTTGTGAATGCTCTTTAACCATGGAATTTCTTTTTAAAGCTTTTAAACAAGAGAGAAGCTTTACTTGTTCCAAGTATATTAGACATTAATGTAACTCATTTCCATTTATGTTAGAGGATGAGGTAGATTATTACACAACTTATAAACAAACAACAACAACAACAACAAACTAATATGTATGAAGAAAGACTGGGCTATGAATGTCTACGGCTTCCAGCTATCCACAGCAAAACATAACAATGAAGTACATAAGCCTGGCATGGTGGTGCATGCTTATAATCCCAATGATTTGGAGGGCAGGATGATGGCAAATTCAAGGTCAACATCAACAATTTAACAAGATCTCCAGCAACTTAGAGATACCATGTCTCAAAATAAAACATTAAAATAAAAAGACTGGGGATGTAGTTTAGTGGTTCAAGAAAGAAGGAAGGAAGGAAGGAAGGAAGGAAGGAAGGAAGGAAGGAAGGAGGGAGGGAGGGAAGGGAAGGAGGAAGGAATCACACAGTTTTGGGGGGCATTCCAGGTTTTAACCCTGGAAGTTCTATATTCAGTGAATCCGCTTTATATTAAATAACTGAAGTAGCTGGTCACCTTACACAGAATAAGCTACAAAATGACAATAGCTGTTAATTAGAAAATGACAATATGGAGAAACAGAGAAACAGAGTATAAAAATTATGATAATGGAGCTACAAATTTTATATACGGAGTCATATGTGTAATAACATATACACAGAAACATGGAAATGACTGAACAAGATGAAGAAAGATTAACTAAGAGTTAGAAACTAGGAAATGAATGAAAAGCCAACAGATTCTGAAGGCAAAATAATAATAGTAATAAACATCAAAACATATGATAGTCTACACCTTAATTAATACCTTCAGATGATGAAGCTCAATTCACATACACAGGTGAACTATCTCAGGACACTCTGATGGTTGAGAGTGTGATCACTGAAGTTGGATTGCCCATAATACAGGCATGAAGAGTATGCATTTAATGAGCTACTCTGTAACAAAATATTCAGAATATAATGTGTTGGTATTCCTGTTTTTTCTTCCATGTGTCATTGGATATGTGCAAAATTACACTTCTGTACTTCACCATTCTCTACTATTACAAAATTTGTCCCAAGGAATTGGATGACATCAAGCAATAGGGAGCATAAATAAGGGTATTATATTATATGTTCTACAATGTATTATATATAGAAATATTATGTTGAATGTTAATACTCACATGTTTTATTAAATATTATTTTGCTTCTGCATTATTTATTTATTTTTTTATTATTGTTTGTAGTACTTAGCAGTCAATCCAGAGCATTCTACAATTGACATACATCCTCAACCCTTTTTTACTTTTTATTTTTGATACAAGTTATCTCTAATTTGCCCAGGCTGGCCTTGAACTTGCTATTCTCCTGACTCAGCCTCCAAAGTAGTCTGAATTACAGATGTACACCACTGTACCCAGCTTGCTGTACTTTAAACTATTCTGATAGAGGTATAAGCAGATTCCTGTAGATAATTCATTTTTAATTCATAGTTATATGGGTTAGCGATTCATAGTATGACCAAAAATCTATCAATATCAGTATCTTTTGTAATACATGATTATATTACTTAAACATTTAAAATTTTCATTTTTTACTTGGGTACAAAATCACTGTTCAATTGAATGTATATGTCCCCAAGTATTATGAGAAAGTCAGTGAACAATGGAATATTAAATTAACAAAACTGATTTACTTTTTCATTGTAGTTTTACCATGTTTATAAACAAATCTGATTTGAAATAAACAAAATCTTATTCTCTTGAATAAAATTCACTTAAAATGATATGAAAGCTAATGCTGCTTCATTATTTTTATCATGGAATAAAATTTTCAACTATCTAAAGGCTATAAACCATAAATGACTGCTATTCTTAACTTTTATCATCCCTGTGACTTCAATAGATTGTATGGTTTACAAAAGAAAAGAGAATAACACTGCATGCCGAAATACATTGATTTTTAGGTAGAATTAGCATTTAAATCAATAATGTATTTGAATAAAGCTTTTTCTACCAACTTTTTAGATATTTATAAATATATGAATAGTAAATACTTTACAATCTTACTGTAGTGTGATTCTTAAGGAAATGATAAATTCATAACTTTCTAATTATTATAAATTTTGTTGATTTTATACCTTTATTCATAAGTTATTGCAAATGTTATGAACACATACATGTGTATAGACAATTAAGTATGGACATATATAATGCATGGACATTAATTTTTATGGCTTCAAAAGTGCTTTTTTCTGTATTAACTTACTATATACAGTTCATAATACTTAAAGTCTGCTAACACTTGAAAAAGATATGAATTTTACAAAGCTATAGAAAATATCTCCAATATGTACACACAAAAAATGAACTTATCAACAATGTTAATAAAGACAGAATCCTAAATTTAAGCTTAGCCTGGTCCTTTTACTTCCTGGGGAGATGGGGAGATAGGGAGCTGGTGTAGAATCATGGCTCCTTCTACAAGTCTATTCAATAGAAATTAGAAAAAAAAAAGTAGTGAAGTGTGAACCTTAGGTAATTTTCTAGCTTATTGAAGTATACATTTTCGTAATACAAATAGCTTTGAGAAGTACTTGGGATAGATAGCTCTTTGAACTGGTTTAAAAAGAGGGTTGTAATCTGTATCCTGGGATATATGGGTGTAGGCTTCTCAGAGAAAGGTTATATTGGAAGAGAGATTAAATTTCTTTTCTTAGACGGTACATTAACATCTCCACTTCTTTTGTGAGACAGAAATAAGTAGCAATAACACATTCACATGGGAATTATTTGCATCATATCAAAACAGTGCTATGTTCCTCTTTGAGAAAGAAGCTAATTAAAACAAGTGAGCAAGCAAGTATTCACTAGCCTCTCCTCTTCTGGGCATATGCATGATATGGAGTTTATCTTTTATCCTTTGATATTTATGTCAGCCAATCTGAACATTTTCTAATTGTGTAAGGCAGTGGTAGTAAATTGAACTGTTCATCAGTTAATGAATATTACCTAGAATCATCTACCTACATTATACCACCATGTTAGATCATCAAGAGGAAACAAACTGGAGTTTAAAATTAATTTGCTACTCTAGTAACCCATTGGAGATAGCTGAAATATTCAGGGAACATAAACTCTTAGGTAACTTATAATTTGATATCTATGATAATATCAGAGCACCATAAAAATAAGCAGTAAACTAAGCAGTGAAATATGTAAAGAGAATCATACATATGTGTTATATATGGATATATATATATATATATATATATATATATATATATATATATATATATTATACACACACACATACATATATAAACAAAATTATATATAAGAAATGCATGGACATATATACATGCATTTGTATTTATATGTGTGTGTGCATGAGAAAAAGGAGTAAGGTTATTTTAAAAATAAAAGAAATGAAATAAAAAATAGAAGATGGTATGTTTAGATAGAATGAGTGGAACCATAGGAACCATTAAAGTTCTATTTTGAAGGAACATATTAAATAATGTTTTTAAATTAAAAAGAGAAACTGTATAAAAGTTAAGAATTATGAACATTGGAGAAATATCATCATCAAAATTCCTGGGACACTATGAAGGCAGGTCTAAGAAGAAACTTCATAACATTGAGCCCACACAGTAAGAGGATAGAAAGACAACAAATAAATAGGCTAATATTATATCTCAAGGCCCTAGAAAAAGAACAAATCAACACCACTATCAGTACAAAAAGTTGGTTTATTGAAAGAATAATCAAAATTGATAAACCCTAACCAAACTAACCAAAATAAAGGAAAAAACTATTTAGAATCCATGATGAAAAAGAAAAGATCACCACAGAAACTATTGAAATATAGAGGTTTGTCAGAAACTATCTTGAAAATGTATACTTCAATAAGCTAGAAAATCTTGAAGACATTGACAAATTCCTAGAGACATATAACATACCCAGATTGAATGAGGAGGATATCGCAAATTTAAACAGATCAATTTCAAGTAACAAAATTGAAGAAGCTATCAAAAAGCCTACCAACAAAGATAAGCCCAGGACTGGATGAATTCTCAGCCATGTTTATAGTAGAACTTTAAAGAACTTCTTAAATTAGCACATGAAATAGAAAGGGAGGGAACTCTTCCAAACTCATTCTATGAGTACAAATATCATGCTGATACCAAAACCAAAGACACATCAATGAAAAAAAAAATTTAGACCAATATCCTTGATGAATATAGATGCAGAAATTTTAATAGGATACTGGCAAATAGCATACAAAAGAACATTAAAAATTTAGTGTACCATGATCAAGTGGATTTCATCCCAGGGATGCAAGGTAGGTTCAACATACAGAAATCAATAAAATTTGAAAATGTTGTGATTTATTTTAATTCATGAACTTCATTTTTAACCAATACATAAAAAGGCTCCAATAAAAAAAAAACTACTATCCAGGAACTTACACATTCACCAAGCAGTAAATAAACAATTAGTACCAATCTTTTTCAAATACTTCCAAAATATTTAAGAGGAGGTAACAATTCCAAAGTCATTTAATGAGGGCAGAATGACCATGATACCAAAGCCGTATAAGGACAGTATAAGAAAATAAAAGCCAATATTTCTGATGAACATAGAAGTAAAATTTCTTCTCAATGTACTGGGAAACAAAATTCAGCAACACATCACATTAAAAAAATCATTCACCAAGATCAAGTGGGATTTATTGTTGATGTACAAGGAAGATTCAACAAACACAAATTTATAAATGTGATACATGATATCAATGGAATGAATAAAAATAACTATATGACCATCTTAGTAGATGGAAAAAAAAAACCTAATTCACCAAATCCAGTAAAACTTCATAATAAAAACTGTCTAGAGTTAGGTATTGAGGGAATGTTCCTCAATGGGATAAACACCACATATATCAAAACAGACAACATACTCAATGATGAAAATTAGAAAACTTTTCCTTAAAGATCAAAAACAAGACAATAATCTGTATTTGAAATCCACTTTTTAAAAAAGTTTGTTTATTAGTGTTTGGGAGTAATACATAGTAACTGGATTTTTTCCTGACAAAATCATACATGCATGGAATCTTACCCATTTTATATCAGTCTCTGTTTTCCCTTTCCCCAACACTCTCTCTACTTCACTTAGTCTCCCTTCACTCATCCAATTATCAAAACCATTTCAAAATAATTAAAAAGTTAAAAAAAAATGTATGAAATAATGCAAAATGGCAGCCCAAAGAGAGACAACATTCTCTGTTGCTTCATAACCAGGTCTCAACTAGTGGGAATACTACTTCTCTGAGAGTGATAGAGGATCCCTATACAGCTGATTTCATGCAGAAATCACCAGTGCTCTGGGATTCAGTGTTCGAGCAGGACTCCCTATACCCAACTCCCGAAGTTCTAGCCCTAGCAGGGCTGGTGAACACCTTAGCAGGATCACCTATCAGCACAGAACTCCCACATGTTGCTCTGCTCCCATGCGGGAGGGACACTCAACTGCTACCTACCCTGAGGACACCCTTCTACCAACAAGGGAATACCCTTGTTGCCGCCATCTTGTGACTCAACTCAGCAGGTATGGCCATAGTCTCCTATCTGGTAATCTACCTTCACCTGAGTCATTACACAGGATCTGGAGGCAGGAAAAGCCACAGAACTGACTGTCACAGAGCTCATCACTGAATACACAGTGCAACCCATCTTCCAGTTCCCCCCACCTCCCCCAACATCCCGGTGCTGGAAGCAGCCCACCTCTATCTTGGGTCACCTTCCTCAACATATTTGGTGGGGGCAGCTCCCAGATTGGAATTCCAGCTGGCCAGGTACCTGGTTTTCAACCCTCCCCTTCCCCTGCAGCAGTAACCCAGCACAGTATCTCAAAGCTCTCAGTGAGACAGGTGCACAGTATGACCAGGACACCGCCTATGGGAACTTCAGAAGAGAGTTCTCTCAATTGAGAACTGCTAAGGGAGAGGAAAACAGAGTAAAAATTTGGAGACTAACAGAGAGATGAGGAATTGGGAATTATTCAGGCAAGATAGGGAGAGAGGACTGGATACTCAAGTCATAAGAGAGGACTCAAAAAGAGACCCTTGAGGTACGGTCTTCCTGCAGGGACTGGTGGGTGCCACACCTCACTTCCAGGCACCCTTCACCAGGACCAGCCTTCCCAACCTGGTTATGTTGACCTTCCTGAGGTCATAGATACTTGCTAACAACAGACAACCTCACCTATTGCATGAGAAGGGAAACAGGAACAATCCTGGTTTCTTCCTTCAAGATTCTTTTTTCTCTTTTTCTTCTACCCCTCTATCCTCCTGCCTTCACATCACCAACATATGTGAAACCAAAAACTTTGTATAAATTAGAATTTTGAGGACTGGAAAATCTAAATAATATATTATAGGTGTGCTGTATATGCCCCCCTTTTTTTCTCTTTTATTTTTCTTTTCCCCTCCAATTTTTACTATTTTAACCTTCTTTAATTTCCTGAATATATATGTGTGTTGGTTTTATGTATGCTACTGTCTTCCCACGTACATGTCTACCAAAAATTACTTCCTGTCTATTCTCTTACTACTAACTCTCTTCATTAGATTTCTCTTTCATACTTCCTAAGATATATTAACTCTATATCACACATTCTACCTCCTCAGTATATCTTACTACACCTCACCTCCATTTCATTCTCCACAATCAAAAACTATAAACCCTTTTATAAACCTACTGATTATATTATAGATAATAATCAAATTCAACATTTCTGTACATTGTGATCAAACTGTAAATGTCTTAACAGCAATGAATTATTCATAGGTGGTATATAGTTGATATTGGGATCTGTTAACATTGTCCTTCCCCATAAATGATAGGTATTGGAACCCTAAAGGAGCACTATAAAGCTATAGGGTAAAAACAGTAACATTCCAGACCCACAGAGCTAGAAGGAAAGACACATGAGCAACATAAAAAAAACAAGGGAAAAAAATGCCCCCCAAAATCCAAGATAACATGTTATTAGAATAAATGGCAATTACAGCAGAAGAAATTACAGAGAGGGACTCAGGATGCACATGATTAAAAAGTTCTGTGAATTGAAAAATATTTTAAGAGACCAAATACAGGAAGCAAATGATTATTTCAACAGGGAAATAGAGGGTCTTAAAAAAAAGAAATTCTTGAAAGGAAAGAAATAATAAACCAAATTAAAAGTTCAATTGAGAGCATCACCAACAGAGTAAACCACTTTTAAGATACGACATCAGACAATAAAGACAAAATATATAATCTTGAAAAGAATGCAGTTTACACAGTGAAAATGGTAAGAAAACATGAGCAGAATATTCAAGAAATATGGGATAGCATAAAAAGACCAAAGGTAAGAGTTATTGGGATACAGGAAGGCATGGAGTTCCAAACCAAAGGAATGAACCATCTATTCAATAAAATAATATCAGAAAATTGTTCAAACATGGAAAATGATTTGGAAAACCAAGTTCAAGAAGCCTACAGAACACAAATGTACAAAATTTACAACAGATCCTCAGCAAGCCACATTACAATGAAAATACCCAACACACAGAATAAGAAGAAAATATTAAAAGACACAAGAAAAAATAATCAGATTACATATCCAGGGAAAACAATTAGGATATCTGCAGATTTTACAACACAGACCCTGAAAGCTAGAAGATCCTGGAACATCATATATCAAGCTCTAAAAGAAAATGGATTACAACCAAGAAACTTGTATCTAGTAAAATTAAGCTTTAGATTTGAAGATGAAATAAAATTCTTCCATGATAAACGAAAGTTAAAAGAATTTATAGCTAGAAAACCAGCACTACAAACCATCCTTGGCAAAATATTTCCTGAAGATGAAATGAAAAACAATAATGAAAATCAGCAGAGAGAGCTAGTAACCTTAAAGAAAAACCAATCAAAGAAGAAAACAAGTCAAGTTTACTAGCAAAATAAACAAATATGGCTGAGAATACAAACCATGTCTCAATAATAATCCTAAATATTAATGGCCTAAATTTACCAATCATAAGACTTAGGCTAGCAGATTGGTTTTTTAAAAAAAGACCCAACAATATGTTGCCTCTAGGAGACTCATCTGATAGAAAAAGGCATACACAGACTGAAGGTGAAAGTCTGGAGAAAATCATACCAATCATATGGACTGCAGAAATAAGCGGAGGTTTCCATGCTCATATCAAATAAATAGACTTCAAGCCAAAGTTAATCAAAAGGGATAAAGAAAGACATTTCATATTGCTCAAGGGAACAATACACCAATAGGATTTATATATATATATATATATATATATATATATATATATATATATATATATATCCCAAACAATGGAGCATCTATGTTAATCAAACAAATTCTTCTCAAGTTTAAGGTTAAATTGACCACAACACAATAATCTTGGGTGACTTTAACACACTTCTCTCACCACTGGTACATCTTCAAAACAAAAGTTGAATAAAGAAACTATAGATCTCAATAATATAATCAATAACCTGACTTAAATGACATATATAGAATATTTCATCCTCAATTAAGCAAATAACTTTCTTCTCAGTTGCACATGGATCCTTCTCTAAAAGAGACCATATAATATGCCACAAAGCAACTCTTAGCAAATACAAAAAAGTAGAGATACTACCCTGCATTTTATCAAATCATAATGAAATAAAATTAGAAACCAATGAAAAAATAAAAATTACTCCTATACCTGGAGACTAAACAATATGCTACTGTGTGAACAATGTGTTTCAAAAGACATTGAGGGGGAGATTAAGAAATTCTTAGAGGTAAAGGAGAACATGGATACAACATATCGAAATCTCAGACACTATAAAAGCAGTACTAAGAAGAATGTTCATTGCATGGAGTTCATTCCTTAAAAGAAGAAAAAGTCAACAAACAAATGACCTAACACTGCATCTCAAAGCCCGAGAAAAAGAATAACAAGTCAACACCCAAAGCAGTAGAAGACAGAAAACAATTAAAATTAGAGCTGAAATCAATGAAATCAAAACAAAAGAAACAATTAAAAAATTGATAAAAAAGTTGATTCTTTGAAAAAATAAATAAAATTGACAGACCCTTAGCTATGTAAGGAAGAGAAGAAGAGAGAAAACTCAAATTACTAACATACATGATGGAAAAGGAAATATTACAAAAGACACTATAGAAATACAGAAGATAATTAAAAATTATTTTGAAAACTTGTACTCCAATAAGATAGAGACTACCAAAGACATCGACAAATTTCTTAAGTCATATGATTTGCCCAAATTGAATGAGGATGATAGACACAATTGAAACAAACCAATATCAAGAGATAAAATAGAAGACACCATCAGAAGCCTACCAACCAAGAAAAGCCCAGGACCAGATGGATACTCAGACAAATTCTATAAGATCTTTAAAGAAAAATTAATACCAATACTCTTCATTTTATTTCAAGAATTAGAAAAGAGGGAGCACTTCCAAACTCAATCTATAATACCAACACCACCCTGATTCCAAAACCAGGCCAAAACACATAAAAGAAAGAAAACTTGAGCCGAATATCTCAAATGAACATGGATGCAAAAATTCTCAATAAAATTCTGGCAAAACATATAGAAAAACACACCAAAAAGATAGTGCACAATGATCAAATGGGGTTCATCCTAGGGATGCAAGTTTGACTCAACATACGAAAATCAATAAATGCAATTCATCAAATTAATAGACTTAAAGATAAAAATCATATGATCATCTCAAAAGATGCAAAAAAAGTATTTGACAAAATACAGCACCCCTTCATGTACAAAACATTAGAAAAATTAGAGATAACAGGACCATATCTCAACATTATAAAGGCTATCTATGCTAAGCCCCAGGCCAACATCTTGTTAAATTGAGAAAAATTGAAAGTATTCCCTCTAAAAACTGGAACAAGATATGAATGCCCTCTTTCACTACTTCTACGTAACATAGCTCTTGAAACACTGGCCAGAGGGATTAGACAGATGGAAGATATTAAAGAGATACACATAAGAAAAGGAGAACTTAAACTAGCACTATTTGCTGACAATATGATTCTATACCTAGAAGACCCAAAGAACTACAACAGAAAACTAGAACTAGTAAATAAATTCAGCAGGATATAAAATCAACACCCATAAATCAAAGGCATTTCTGTATATCAGTGACAGATCCTCTAAAATGAAAATGAGGAAACTACCTGATTTACAAGAGCCTCAAAAATAAATAAATAAATAAAATACTTGGTAATCAACTTATTAAAAGAGGCAAAAGATCTATAGAATGAAAACTACAGAATACTAAAGAAAAAATCAAAGAAGACCTTAGAAGATGAAAAGATCTACCTTGCTCTTTGATAGAATGACCATACTACCAAAAGCACCATACATTTTTAATGCAATTCCAATCAAAATCCCAATGTTATTCCTCATAGAAATAGAAAAAAAGCAATCATGAAATTCATTCGGAAAAATAAGAAACCAAAGCAGACTGGTAGGCCAATGGCATAGAATAGAGGACACAGAGACTAACCCACAAAATTACAATTATCTTATATTAGACAAAGATGCCAAAAATATATAGTGTAGAAAAGGTAGCTTCTTCAACAAATGGTGCTGGGAAAACTTGAAATCCATATACAACAAAATGGAATTAAAACCCTATCTCTTACTATGCACAAAACTAAGCTCAAAGTGGATTAAGAACCTAGAAATTAAAACACAGACACTGCATCTAATAAAATAAAAAGTAGGCTCTAATCTTCATCATGTGGGATTAGGCCCCAACTTCCTTAATAAGACTCCTATTGCACAAGAATTAAAATCAAGAATCAATAAATTCGATGGATTTAAATTAATAAGTTTCTTCCCAGCAAAAGAAACAATCTGTGAGGTGAAAAGAGAGCCTACATTTTGGGAGCAGATCTTTACCCCTCACACATCAGATAGAGCACTAATCTTTAGGGTACATAAAGAGTTCAAATAGCTGAACACCAGAAAAAAAAAAAGATAATCCAATCAATGAATGGGCCAAGGACCAGAACAGACACTTCTCAGAAGAGGATATACAATTAATTAACAAGTATATAAAAATGTTCATCATCTCTAGCAAGTAGAGGAATGAAAATGAAAACTACTCTAAGACTTCATCACTCTTGTCAGAATGGTAGTAATTATGAAGACAAACAGCAATAAGTATTGGCAAGGATGTGGGGAAAATGGTACACTCATACATTTGCTGGTGGGACTGCAAATTGGTGCAGCCAATTTGGAAAGCAGTATGGAGATTCCTTGGAAAACTTGAAATGGAGCCACCATTTGATCCAGCTATCCCTCTCTTTGTTCTATATCCAAAGGACTTAAAAACAGAGGAAAAGCAGTATACTACAGCAACACAGCCACATCAATGTTTATGGCAGCGCAATTCATAGTAGCTAAACTATGGAACCAACCTAGATGCCCTTCAATAGATGAATGGATTAAAAAATGTGTCATATACACACAATAGATTATTACTCAGCAATAAAAGAGATTCACAACATTTGCAGGTAAATGGATGGAATTGGAGAAGATAATACTAAGTAAAGTTAACCAATCCCCCCAAAACAAATGCCAAATGTTTTCTCTGATCTAAGAAGGCTGATTAATAGTGGGGTAGGAAAGGGGAGCAAGAGAGGAATAAATGAACTCTAGATAGGGCAGAGGGTGAGAGGGGAAAGGAGGTTAGAAAAGATGGTGGAATGTGATGGTCACCATTATCTAAAGTACATGTATGAAGACATGAATTTGAGTGAATGAACTTTGTATACAACCAGAGATATGAAAAACCATGCTATATATGTGTAACATGAATTGTAATGCATTCTGTTGTCATATGTAAAAAAATTAATTAAAAAAGAGAAAAGAATGGTATAAAAATATAACATCATGAAAAACAGTAAAAATATGCATATATAAAAATATATATGTGAAACATACGCAATAATACATGTATATATAATAACATGCTTATATGTATATAAACTATAACAATATAAATATATGTATATATGTACATTTATGCATTTGTGTATATAAACTATCTATAGTAGCTACCAACTGATAGTTGCAGATTTTTTGCACATCATGAAGCCGTAATAGAATGTAGTGTATTTACACTTAAGTGAAAGCCACAGGGGAAGATGATAACATACAATTAGTACATGGATAAACTAATATATTAAGAATTAAAATATAAGGCAACAATTAAAACACTAATATACTTTAAGCATTGAGAGGAAAATTTATTTAAGAAAACCTCCAAGCAACAGAGCTAGTATGTACACGAATTTGTGAGGTATGGGAAGATCCATGAAACATCCTTAGAGAAAAGTTAAATTATACCGATAGCTAGTCGTAGCATAAATAATAAAGTATTTAGGAAAAAATTCTTTAGTCTCTTTCCTCGGTGATATGGAAAATAAACTCTACTTTGTTCAAAGAAGTAAATATGAAACATTCAACACTAAAGCAAATATTGGTAAATACCTAATTTCAACATAAGGAAGATCATATTAAGCATTTGAAGAAATAAAGAATAATCTGTTCAAAGATTCATAAACTGAAATTTTAATAAAAATTAATAGAAATTGTAAATAAGAAGATACAGAAGCAATTCCTGAATAAATACTGAATAAACATTGGAAATATCTTTAACATCAAAACTGAAATTATGACAAAATCATTTTTATCTATTAAAAATATTTGATGAACATAATATGCCAATGCTTAGCATGAAACTGTGCTTAAAAAAGATATTATTGTATCCTGTAAAAGGAGTTTAAATACATTATTTAATTAATAAACACGGTTAATACTGATATGAAATGTAACAATATTAAGTGACTGTATGTATAATGTATGATGCGATTTGTTTTCAATTTACTAACCGAATAGTGCATTTTAATTTAAAAAATTAAACAAGCTTATGTCATCTCATTTCCATAATTTCTATCAATGATATATTTTCTGATATTTTCAGTGCTCAAATATGTTTCTATAGTTCAGATGAATCAGAGCATCTGTGATTTTTTAAAAGATCTATTCATGTATTTGTGTGCATATATTTATCTACATTCCTATCTCCTCTGATTGTGTAAAAGCTTCTTTTCTACTTGATTAATAAAGAGCAAAAATGTCTAATGTTTTACTAAGGATTACTATTATTTTTCTTTTATACAGTAAGCATCATAGTACATGAGCAATACACTAGAATTCACTCATATTTACTAGATCCATTAAATACCTAAAAAATATAAAATAAAAGGTGGCTTGTGATAAAATAAGTTTTAAAATATTTTAAAATATTTAAATATGAGTGCTTTATGGAAAACATTATTTTGTTTATTAGCTCAAAGTTTAATACAAAACAGAAGATGTTTTCCTTTCTATGTTTCTAAGGTTGCCTGTATTCTATCAAAGTCTATTATTATAGTATTTAAAATATAATTCGAATGTAGTGGTCATTTAGAAATACTGTGGTTTCTTGAAATTTCTACATTGAAAAAGGTTATTTTTCTGCAACACACATCAAGAGACCTGTGGCTAAAATACATCCACTGTGATGGCTTCTCATTAACATAAACTTACCAGGTTAAGCATTGAACACTTCCCCAATATAGTGCCCCAATATATTTCTAGTTCTTTTATTGATTGATTTTTGATCCAAACATTTTATTTAATTGTGCTAAGGAAGAATCTTAAATACTAATTTAAATAATTCTGGTATATATTAAAAATAGTATCCTATTAGTTTCCAAAACAGTATTCAAAAAGCCCATTTCCCAATTAAAATCTAAGTTTGGTGATCCACTGCAAGATAATATGTAGGACTTTACCTACTGTTAATTTGGATTTTTTTGATGTCTTTTCATGTTTCCCATGAACTATCAGCAGGTAGTTCAGTTTTGATCTTGGTGACCAGGCATACTGTACCCACCCCAGCTGCTATGCTCAAGGACATGAAAAGCTATTTCTTTCTTAATTTTCTCTTAGGTACCTTTTCAGAATGATGATATGGAAGACTCCAAATCAGTTTGCTGAGGTTAAATATTGACTGTATCAAAATAACTTGTGACCTGCAGCATGGAATATTCAACATTTCATGAATAGGTTTTCTTTTCAAGTGTAAAAAATATAATGTCAGTTCTGACCTCAAAATGTTATTGTAAGTATTAGATGAACTAATACAGCACTTAGCATTCACATATGTTAGGCATTGTAAGTTTAAAAAGCATTAGTTATTATTAAGTCTCTCTCTATATATATATACATATATATATATATATACATATATATATATATATATATATATATATATATATGTATATATATATTTAAAATATATATATTTTCTCTCTACTGCAATAATAGTTTGCATTACCTACTTCCTGAAACAGTGGTTTTCAGGCTTTTCAGGCTCTCTAGGTAGCAAAAAATTACTGAGAGACAGATCTAAAAACAGCTTCATGGGCTAAAACTTAAATATAGTTAATCAACAATTCTTTTCTAAATTATTGCTTAACCAACCACCCAAATATTTCTTTATCACTCGTTCAAGTATAGTCCAAAAGACTTATCATGCAAATAAACCTTTGGTACTCATTTTCATCACTAACCCAGAGTAACAAAATCTGCCTCGTATCTGTTATGCATGGCAGTAGTGTTTTTATGCTTTGTGAGATATTAGTTACAGGCCTGTAATCTCGTTTAAAATGCACAAAGCAAAGGCAGGGAATACAGTATCTTTTCCAGGAACAACAAAAACTATCACTCCTAAGCATTTTTCTACTTATAACTTTATATACTTCTGTGGGCAGAGAGTAATCTTTATAATCTAGATTCATTATTTTTATTTATTTCTGTTTTATGTTTTTCTCTGTATTTTCTAAAAGGTAGCTTCTGTTCCCTCTGTAACCTTATAATAAAAAGCAGTTGTTCTTAAAGAGATTTGCCAAGTTTATGAAAAGTCTTGTAACAGAATGACAACTGCCAGTGTCTTTATTGTCAGGTATTTATATAAATCATTTTCATAAAGTTAGATAGAAAACTGAGTTAATAAATAAAGATACACAGAATTGATTGTTCCCCCTATTTTTAAGAGAAAATTACTCAATATTGTTCTCCTTAGTAATTTCTGCCTGTAAAATACTGACATAAAATCTACTCAAACAGAACTTTAAAACCTTCCATTATTAAGGGAAAAGAAGGGATCAAAAATATTATAGAGGTAATGCCTCTTCAGACTGTAATTTTCACTTAAGAAGCTAAACATAAAATAACAGTTCTGACAACAAAGTTATTTCTCTGTCTTAATTTCATAATGCCTTGGAAAAGTGCATCTTAACCTATCTTCATCTTATCTTAAACTATGAATGGAGTATAAAATGTATGGGCTTTTTGAAGTATTTATTGGATTTGTATGAATGAAATTCAAGTAAGTTTTACTAAGTGATTTCAGTAGCATATCTCCTTATATTTTTAAAAAAAATTACTTTGTTTCTGGAGAGTACCGTTTTAGAAAATGTCAGTATTTAGCAATCTACTTATAGCTAGAAAAATGTAGTGACTTTCAGTGAAAACATGTCATCCTCATTCACTCACAGTCTTCTTGTCAGGGTGGGCTTCATCCAGGCAAGGCAAAGGGGACATTGGGATTGCCAATTTTCAACAACATCTGAGCACTTCTGTGGCACCAGTAAGATAGTATGATGTGTGTTAATGTGGGAAGCTGAAGCTTTATCTCTAGAGGGATCACGGCAATGTGCTGCAGGCAGACAAAGGAGAGGAAACAATGCTTAACTCCCTTGAGACAGTTCATGGAAGTCAGAAGACGTGAAAGCAAAAGTAAACCCAAAAGAGCCCATATTATTCTCTTCTTGTACAAGATCTTCATGCATCCAGGTCATCACATTTTAAGAACTTACACTGGATTAAGTCCAGAAAGGAAAATTTAAAGAGTGAAAGGATATGAAAGATGACTGAACATAATAGTACTCTGATGATTTGGACAAAGGAAAGCTAATAATAATAATTATTATTAACCAATCAAAATTTAAGAGACAAATGTAAAAGATTCAAGGATACAAGTTAATTGAAAAAAATACATTACACAGCACTTAACAAGGATATGACATTTCTAACTTCATTGCACAATCCAAGAAAATGTATAGTTTTAAGAAGGTCTTTTGAATATATATTATATATATATATATATCTATCTATATATATATATATATATATATATATATATATACACACGTATATCTGTAACAAATGAAAGAAATCCCTGATGTTTTAAGTAAGGTGATCAAGTAGTTTATCACCCAAACGGGGATGATATTGAAAACAACATAATGATTAGGAATCAATATTTATGTATAAAGGTAAGAAAGCCAAGAGAATTCCTGGCAAACTGGGAAGTTGGATCACATTACATTTAGGAAATATTTTCTTTGGCTTTTTAAGTTAATGTAAAGAACAAAAATATGTCTCTCTTCCTAAAGCATAGAATAATGTTCATGCTGTTATCATTAAAGTAAATCCGGACTTTAAATGCAGACATTAGAGATCATTACTGGAAAAGTGTGATGTGTGATGTTTTAAAGGAAATAGTGCTAAGTCCTATATCCTCTCACTTAGATAACGTGGGTTTTGAAATTCTAAATGTAGAGTAACAAAGAAAGTCCCTCTAAGTTGAGAAAAGGAATATTCTATTTTCTACCTTGTTTAAAATATTATAATTATTAGAGTATAAGCATATTAAATCAATACTCAATTCTTTTCTGTGTGATAATATCTTTTATCTGTGTTTTTATTTCTGGGGGAAGAACCTGAAGAATTTAGAATGACATCCTTATTCACTCACAGTCTTCCTATCTGGGTGGGATTCATCCAGGCACAGCAAAGGGGACACTGGGATTGCCGATTTTCTATCAGCAGGTAGGTCAGTTTTGATCTTGATGACCAGGCCACTGTACCCACACCAGCTGCTATGCTCAAGGACATGGAAAGCTATTTCTTTCTTAATTTTCTCTTAGGTACCTTCTCAGAATGATGATATGGAAGACTCCAAATCAGTTTGCTGAGATTCAATATTGGCTGTGTCAAAATAACCTGTGATCTGATGCATAGAATATTCAACATTTCATGAATAGGTTTTCTTTATATGTGTAAAAAATATAATGTCAGTTCTGACCTCAAAATGTTATTGTAAGTATTAGATGGACAAATACAGCATTTAGCATTCACATATGTTGGGCATATTTTTAATAATATTTAATAATAAAATTATTAGCTATTATTAATTTTTTTTCTCTCTATTTCAATAACAGTTGGACTTTTAGACAGTTGTAGAGGATTATATTGGGAAGCATGTGATAAAATAAATACTCCGGTTATTCAAGAACAGTTTCTAGGAGAAAAAACTAAGATTAGGTAATTCTTTTTTTTAAGCTTGTTTTAAAATATTTATTTTTTACTTGTAGTTGGACATAATACCTTTATTTTATTTATTTATATATGGTGCTGAGGACATTTAAACCCAGGGCCTCGCATGTGCTAGGTGAGCACTCTACCATTAGCCACGACCACAACCCCAAGATTAGGTAATTCCTGAAGTGTTTCATTCAATTTAAAGTATATTTTAGAAGATGCTATATGATGATATTTCAGTAATAATTGTCATGGTAAACATATACATAGACACATTAATGTATTCATAAATAAATTTATGGAGTCAACTACTAAATTAATAAAATTGAAAGGAGAAAATTATCCACCTTTACATACAAGAGACTACTTAACATTTCAACATGGAAATCTAAGAAGCATCCAAGAACCACATGTCCAAAATTCACTCAATGTCCAAAGCGACATCAGGAAAAGAGAATACAAGATCGGAGAAAGTTATATATTCTTGACATAGATACATCTTTGTTGCTAACTACTCTGACCAGTAATTCACCAAATTCTTTTCATTTTGCTTTTAAAAGTATCTCCTATGTATGAACCTCTACCCATCTCCATGTTTAGCTACCAGACAGGCCTATCAGCATCTGTCACTTGAATTACTACAATAACAATTTAAATAAATATTATTTCCCATGTGCTTTTGTTTATCTAAATCACTGTATGCCCTGCATCAAGTGTGAAGTTTAATAATGATTAAAGACAATAATGTCAGTCCTCATCACTCAGAACTCACTTCTATAAGAGGCTTCCTATGTTATGGCTATAACTCAAATTTTGAAAACCAGCATGCTGTCTTCATTCACTCAGCCTGTGCAAATGAATATCCAGTGCTGTCTGTTCTAGTCTGACTCTCCAAATCATTCCAAGCCATTCTTTGTCTTAGTCTCTTCAATCTAGCAGCTCCATCCTACCTAAAGGTTAATAAATCATCATACCTCAGCCTGTATGAATTACCTCTGCCTGAAACTCAATCAGTCTCCCTGGACTTCATAGTGTTACTTGTATTTGTCTTTTAAATAACAGTTCTGAAGTTCTTGATTCCTCCATATTGGATGATGCACCACCCGTTTTTCTCTTCATTATTCATAAAGAAGTTTATAATTGTGTTCTAAAATAATTATTTGATTAATATCTGCCTTATTATACACAGCTCAGTGGAAAAAGGAATATTTATATCTTTAAATAAATGCAAATAAACAGTTTTGAATTAAAGTGCCACTCCATTGCCAAACATATGAGAGATGAAAATACACATTTTTGAATAAAAGGTAGCCTTAAATAGGAATACTAACCCTTCCTTCTGTACACATTTGGGCTTCTTTGGCAACAGAATGCACCACAGCTGATATTCGATGCTTCCAAACCCAGGCCTTAAGAAGGTGGCGATATTTATTTCTCCTGTTTTGTAGAAACAACTTCCAAGGCTATAAGAAAAGTCAAGTTATACATTAGGGGATAGATCGATAGACAGAAAACAAGAGGAAAACCTAAAGAATGAAACCACAGAGAAAGAAGGTGGCCAAGTACAGAAATAGTGAAATTTCCAAACAGGTGAATTAAGCCTGCTTTGACTTTCCAACTAACATAGCTGCCAGCTGAATGCAGCCAAATGAATTTCCAAGCTGATGCCACAGGAGTAAAATGAAAAGGACTAAAAAGGCCCTGCCCCAAATACTAATCCACACAACATGAGAAATAATGTTTGGTTTATAGCATTAAGTTCTAAAGTAGTTTATTACATACCAATTGAAAATAAAAATAAATTAATCAATACTCATTATTAGGACTGAGGTGTCATGGTAGACTACGTACATAGCACTCATGAAACTCTGGGTTGGAATTCCAGTAACACACAAACACACACAAACACACACACAAAGCAACAACAACAACAAAAATAGTCCTTATTAAAATTATCAGAAAAGTACAACTTATTTTTAATAGAGGTGCTTATTCAATTCTAGAGTGAATATTCGAGTAGTGGATACAAAACTTTAAATATAGAACTTTCTTAATGTTGAAAAAGTAAAGGGTATTCAATAAAGATTTTTTTAGTAGACAATTGTTATTCACTATTCTTTAACAATGTTAATCTATCATATGTTGAATATTGATTTGATTTGTTCATATATCATTTTAATATGATTGAAGAGGACCTGACATATTATATACAACGGAAAGTAAAAAATAAAACTACATATATATGAGAAAATACATAGGACAGGAAAAAATGAGATTAAGCCAGTAGAAAACTAGTTTAAAAAATATGCACTGGGAATTTTCAGACCTTTATTGCATAAGATTTCTGGTAGCTCTTGTGGTGACTTTGGAGGCTAACTCAATCACCTTGCTTAAGTAATTCCATGCAAATGGTAATTTCCTCAAGAACCAACATTAAGTTAGGCCCAAATTCAATTTCTAATTTTGTAGTTTGACCCTTAGCATGGATATCATAATTTTTCCTATTCCTTAGAGTTCTGTTTGATAAAAATATCTTAGCTTTTTCCTACCAGGGAATAGGCAATATGCATGCCACCAAACATAATCCATGTCTTTCTCTACTCTTTCTCAATCACTAATAAATAATTTTCTTTTCCTTTTTTTTTGTTTGTAGTGGGTTCTCTATCTTCAGATTCGAACATGAGCTTCTTAAATTTGTTTTCTACTCTTATTCTGTACAATGAAGTCAAATGTATTTCAGTATTGGAAAATTTGAGATTGTTACAATATTAAGAATATTGTATTGTCTGTGTGTATATATTGAAAGACCCAGAGTGACCTGGAAAATACTCCATGATAAAACTCATTAGTATTTGTGCAAAAATGTGTGAATATTCACATAAAATGAGATTAAAAATATTATAAATAACCTCAAGTCCACTTTTCTCCCAGCATGATTTACATAAGGTCATGTTTTGCTTTCAGATCAAGTTATTAAAGACCATTTGTCTTTGAAATTATTTTCCATATCAGAACTTTGGACTAAGGATTGTGATTCATAATTTCCTGGATCCTTTTTCTGAATAGAATTATCATTTTAGTCTTTTCCTAAACCAATTCCTTACTTTTCAAAATTATAACTCTTTGGTTCCCGGTCATGCTTTCACCAGGTAAAGAATCAATGTGCACTTCTCTTTGCAATATTATCGTTAAAGACAGATTAGCTACACAGTTGTCTTAAGTAGACATCTTTGTGAATTTGCATTGTAGATTTAATTTATTCTATGAAGCTTCAAATCTCCTTTGAAATCTACCCTTTTTGCTTTTTTGAAACTATTTAAACTATTTTTTTTGCAGTGTTTAAACTATTTCCTGAGCTACTCTTCTCTATTCATTTCATAATTTCTGTGTTTTTGTTGTTGTTGTTCTACTTTCCTGTAGTGTGCCTAATCACTTGATCATCTCAGAAATACTCTGAAAGATATCTTGGCCTTAAAATTACTTTGAAATGATTTGGCTTTTCCTACCTTTTTCCAAGTAGAGGTTCTATCTCCAAAATGGTAGGGTTGCCTGTTGCCTTTTATTTTTAAATAATGTATTTCTGAAAATGAAGCCAGAATCTTGCTTTCAGATATTCACAAGGATAATTAGCACATGGTGAGTGAGGAAGGTCTCAGAATTTCGCCAAGAGCGACAAGCTACAGTTTCTGGACTATTGCCTGGGCATTGGATAAAGGTCAATGCTTTGATTCCAAGGCTAATTTTTTTTTAAGGATCAAGACTGCACAAAAAATTTACTAGAGTGACGAAAAATGTTAAATCTACCAATGCCTGTACAGGATACCAAGATGATTTGATGTAAACTGGACTTTATGATTAAAGTTAAATAAAATATTTTATTTCAAAGTTATTGGAGGCCAGGGTGTAGCTGAGTGGGAGACAGGCTCCAGGACCTGGGTTCAATTCCTAGCACCACAAAAAGCAGTGAAACAAAAAGCAAAACAAAGACATGGGAATCCAGAGCCCAAAGGCCTCTACAGTTATTATTTAGGTCTGTATATTTCTTACGCTATTTATTTTCTTATAGGCTTGTATCACACACCAGGTTGCACATTTTCTCAATTAAAGCTGTCTCTCTATTTAGGGTAAGTTCTGAACCAACACAACAATATGATAAGTACTAAAACTTATCAAAGTCAATACACACAAACTTTCTTTCTTGTTAATATGAACTAGTGTGAGGGATGAAGCTTAATGGAACTGACTGCTAGAGAGTCTTGCTAACAGAATACCAGCTCAAAGTTCATCCTTCCAATGCATAAATAGAGAAAGATAGTAATACACATTTTTATTTGGACATAACAAATCACTGGGATTTATCTTCACAAAGCAGTTGTATTTATTGCTCATTTTTTTGTTCTAATTAGTTATACATGACAGTAGAATGCATTTTGATATATCATACATAAATGGAGTATAACATCTCATTCTTCTGATTGTACATGATATAAAATCACACTGGTCATGCTCTGATACTATGTGTTAGGAATTAGGTACCTCCTAGCTGGGCTTTCTGCTCAAGGTCCTCAGATGGTCAGTTACATTAAGTCTTCACATAGAGACTTAGCCATATGAGAATTTGCTTCTCAGTTCTTTGATATTATTAGAAGGATCCAGTTTCCTTTGGCCATATGACTATGGTTCTTGGTTTTTTACTGGATGTTGATAAGCAGCCATCATGTGATTTCAGAAGTTATAGAAGTTTTCTAATTCTTGGCCTTCTCCATAAGAGTCACACAGTTCACTCCTCTGTTTTTTTTAGGACCAACTGGACAATCTCTCATTTCCTATCTGTCTTACATAAAGCACTGTAATTACAGGAGTTATATCCCAGTTCCTTCACCTTTTTCTATTAATTAAGAGTAGGTAACATGTTGTGCGCAGACTCAAGGGCGATATACAAAGTTGGGACTCACTAAAGTCACCTTAGTGTGTATCTGCCACAGAATTTATAGTAAATTACCTGATTCTTAGTACCAATAAGGCGAGAAACATATTCAAATCAAGTAAAAAAAACAAAAGTACCTTTCCCAAATGCCACAGTCTGGCTGGGCAAAGTAACCGGGGGGTGACAAGCAACTTGTGAAGGTTGATACAGCAGGAACTGCTTTATTGTAGGACAGCAGAGGTATATATACATAACTGAATACACAGCTTGACTCAATTTAGCATCATACAGTTACAGCAATCAGTCATTAAGGAATCCTCATCATCTTAATAATTATACACAGCTTAACTTAATTGACATAATCTAGACACAGATTCATTAAGGAATCTCCATCATCTTAATGGCTCGCTGGCATTACTTCTCAAACCACTCCTCCTGGCAAAGTGCCAGGCGCTATCTTGACTTGTCTGTGGCCCTCAACACCCAAAAGTATAATATAAATCCATGATCTCAAATATTGTGAAAAATTCTACTTTGGAACATCACAAAGATTAGGAGTTTGCATGTCTCTCAGTATTATGAATCAGCTAACTAGTATATAGTCTTCAATTATTTAATCAAACACTTAATGTTTCTGTGAAGATCACGTATAAATGTGATTAAAATCCATAATCAGTTGATTTAACCTAATATAGATTTTCCTACTTAATATAGTAGTACTGATTCAATTTGTTCAGCATTCTAAAGCAGAACTGAGGCTTCTCTAAGCAAGCCAGAAATTCCACTATGGGTTACTGTTTCAAATCATGCTTGAAAGTTTTATCATGCTCTTCCTGATTCCTGTTATGGATTTTAGACCTCCCTCTTTCACTATAATCACATAATCTGAATGCCTGCAATGGGTTTCTCTTCATAATAAATATATCTGCATACATATATTTATAATAAGTATACATGTATACACACATACAAACACATATACACACATATTTTCATGTCATGGTTAAAACCTGACTAATACAGTCTCTTACAGACTTAATGTAATTATGGTATCATATTCTATATAACATTGTTCAGTGTACATGCATGAAATAATATCAAAGACAAATCTGTTTGTAAAAGTTACACAGCAGTGTTTTTAAGAGAGGCTCAAACTGAGATATATAAAAAGAAGAACTAGTATCTGTGTACTTTTCTATTCTAAATTGCAGCTGCTCCTCAATAGAAGCAAATGACTTAAGGGATACTGTCATCTCAGTTCTCCATAACCCTCTCAAGGAATGGCAAAGCCACATTTTAGCACAACTGTGATGTAGTGAACTATAAAGCACTAGTTTAGGCAGTCCTGTTTTATGGAATAAAAATAATATGACCTATGCATAATATTATTTTTTAATTTTTTTTAGTTGTAGTTGGACACAACATCTTTATTTTATTAATTTTTATGTGGTGCTGAGGATCAAACCCAGGGCCCCACACATGCTAGGTGAGCACTCTGCTGCTGAGCCACAACCCCAGCCCATATTATTTATCTTTAAAAAATTATTTGTAAATGGACACAATATCTTTATTTTATTTGTTTATTTTTATGTGGTGCTAGGGATTGAACCCAATGCCTCATGCATGCTAGTCAAGTACTTTCTCACTGTGCCACAACCCCAGCCTGCATATTATTCATTTTATAAATTTATTTAATCCAGAAATAGACATTGGAGTAAGAATGAGTGTATTATAAAAACTTCAATTATCAAATAACATTTATTTTTTATTAATGGAAGATTTTTTAAAATATTTCTTTTAGTTGTAGATAGACACAATACCTTTATTTTGTTTATTAATTTTTTTATGTGGTGCTGAGGATTAAACCCAGTGCCTCACATGTGCGAGGAAAGCAATCTATCACTGAGCCACAACCTCATCCTTTAATGTAAGACTCTTATAAAATTATTTTTTATCTTTTAACCAATGTGAGATAATATAAAATTTATATATATAACAAAATATAATTTGATTTTGATTTATGAATGCATTGTATAATATTTAAATCAGTACAAACATTTATACCTCAAAGATATATAATTTCTTCATGATGAAAGCATTCAAAATCCTTTCTTCCAGCTTTATGAACTACAAAGTACATCATACTTATTGTCATTCTACTGTGTACTGGTACATCAGAACTTCTTCTCCTCTATTAGTACCTATTGATCAGTATCTTCTTCTTGCATCAATACCTCTAGTATTAGGAAGCTTTTTCTTTGCTGTCACTAAAAGACCTGACAATAACAAGGTACTTGGCGCTCATTGTTTCAAAGGTCTCAGTCCACAGTCAGCCAACTCTACAGCTCTAGGTCCAAAGCAAGGCAGACCATCATGATGGTAGGGTGTAGAAAAGCAAAGTAGCTCAGAATACTGCAGACAGAGCTCAGCTCACCAGGGACAAAATATAAATCCCAAAGACACACCCACATGGACCTATCTTCTCCAGCCATAACCTAGTTGCCTACAACTACCACCTAGTGAATCCACATTAGTGGATTAATGTACCCATTAGGTTTAAGGCTTTCATAGTCCATCATTTCACCCCTAAATGCTCATGCATTGTTTCACACAAGCTTTTTGAGTACACCTCATACCTAAACCATAATATTTCTATTCTTCACAGTCTTTGTTAACCATTCTTGTGTTCTCAACTTCTATGAGATTAAATTATTAAGCTCTGCATATAATTGAGATGATGTAGTACTTGTTTTTCTGTGCCTGGCTTGTTTCACTTAACCTAATACTCTCAAGTTCCATCCATCCACACAAATTACAAGATTGTGTTTATTTAGGACTAATTAATTGTACATATTAGTTCTTAGATGCATAAAGCATGTACTGATCAAATAGATCCATCTTATTTCCACCGTGCCAAGACCCAGGCACTTCCAAATACTTGTAATCATTATTCTATCATTATACCTACTATGTTTAGCTTCCACATATGAGAAAGAACATATATTACTTCTCTTTTTGTGTCTGGTTTATTTCACCTAACATAATGTCCCCAGTTCAATTCATTTTGCTGCGAATGACAGGATTTTATTATTTATGGCTGAAAAAATATTCCAATGAGTACCTAGGATGATTATGGCATAACTTAGCTATTATGAAGAGTGCCCCAGTAAACACAGAAGTACGTGAATCTCTTTTGTATGTTGATTTCAGTTTCTTTGGATATGTATCCAGGAGTGTGATAGCTTCATAAGGCTGTATGTTTCATAATGACTCTATCCATCAACACTGTAGAACATTCCCTTTTTCTCCACATCTTGCCAGTATTTGTTACTTTTATTGTTTACCAGCTATTTTAAGTGGAATGAAGGAATATCTCATAGTTTGATTTGTACTACCTTGATAACTAATTATATTATGCATATTTTCAATTGTTTTTTAGTCACTAGTATTTCTTTTGAAATATTTCTATTTAGATCATTGGTCAAAATTTTATTGGATTACTTGATTTTGTATTAAGTTCCTTATATATTTGGGGTATTACCCCTCTGTCAGATGAGTAGGTGGCAACATTTTCTTCCATTCTGTATGTTTTCTGTTCACTGTGCTGTTTCCTTTGGTCTGCAGAGATTTTTTTAGATTTTTATGTAATACTTTTTTCAGTATTTGACTCTGTTTCGCATGTATGGGGGGATCCTATCAGGATGATTATTGCCTGAACCAATGTCTTGATGTGTTTCCTGTATTTTTCCTTCTAGCAGTTTCAAAGATTCAATTCTTACAGTAGGTCTTTGATATAATTTTGTACAAGGCCAGAGATGAGGATCATGTTTCAGTCTTCCACGTGTGGATATCCAGTTTTGTCAGTAACATTTACAAAAGAGAATGTTTCTCTCCAATGTATGTTTTGGCCCCTTGTAAAGAATCAGTTGACTATGAATGTATGGGTCTGTTTCTGGCATCTTTGTTCTGTTTCCTTGGTCTATATGTCTGTAATAATGCCATTATCAGACTTCTTTGGTTACAGTGACTTTTCAGTACACCTTGAAATCAGGTGTTATGCTGTTTTCAGATTTATACTTTTTTGGTATATTGCAACTGATTTGTCTATTCAAGGTCATTTGTGGTTCTATTAAAAAAATAGGATTTTTTTCTAGTTATTTAAAAAGTGCCATTGCTATCTTCTTAGGAATTGTACTGAATTTGTAGATCAGTTTGGGTAGCATGAAAGTTTTCACAATATAAATTCTTCCAATCCAGGAACTTGGGTGATCTTTCAATTGGTTTGTTTTGATCTTCTTTATTTCTTTGATCACAGTTTCATAACTTTCATTGTAGAGATATTGTGCTTCCTTAGTTAAGTTATTTTCAGGTATTTTATCACTTATTTTGTGGGTATTATTAAAAGGATTGCTTTGGAGATTTCTTTAATCAAAAATTCATTTCAGTTTATAGAAAAGCTACTTATCTTTGGTGATTTTGTATCCTGCTATTGAATGTATTTATCAGTTGTAATGATTTTGATAGGGTCCTTGATTTTCCCATGTTCAGAATCATATTGTCTGCAGACAGGATAATTTTATTTAATCCTGCTCTATTTGTACAACTTATTTCTTTCACTTGGTTAATTGTTCTGTCCAAAGTTTCTAGTACTAAACTGAGTGATAGCAGTGAGAGTGGTCATTTTGTCTTATTTCTGGTCCTAGAGACAACACTTTCACCTGTTCTACATTCAGTATGAAGTTAGCTATATGTTTTCTTATATACCTTTTATTATATTGTGATAAGATCCTTATGTACCAAATCTGTGCAAAGCTTTGTCATGAAAAGCTGCTGCATTTCATTAAATGCTTTTTCTACATCTATTAAGATGATCATATAATTTTTGTCATTCATTCTGCTGATTTGAGGCATTATGTTTTTCATTTTGAGTATGTTGAACCTTTCTAGCATCTCTAGGATGAAACCAGCTTGATTGTGCTGAATGATTTTTTTGATGTGCTTTCAAATTCAATTTGACATTTTGTGATAATTTTTGAATCTCTGTACATTAAGGATTTTGGTCTATAGTTTTCTTTTATTGTTGTGTTTTTGTTTAGTTTCAATAATAGAGTACTAACAGAATGAATCAGTTTGGAAGGGTTCTCTACCTTTCAATTCTAAGGAATATTTTGAGAAGCATTAGTGTTAGATTAGTGTTAGTTCATCTTTAAAAACTTGTTAAATTTCACCAGTAAATGTCAGCTGATCCTGAGTCTTTCTTTACCTGGAGAATTATTTTTATCTCAATTTCACTATTTGGTATTAGTCCAGTAAAGTTTTTATTTTATTTTATTTTATCTTATTTTATTATGAACTCATGGTCAATTTTCATAGGACATGTATGTCCCAAAACTCATCAATTTCTTCTAGGATTTCCAACTTGCTAGCATATATTGTTTTTCAAGAATTCCTAATATATTTCTGCAGTATTGATTGTAATGTTCCTTTTTATCATCAATTGTATTTGGGTTTTCTACATTTTTTATTAGTTTAGCTAAAGCTTTGCTAATTTTATTAATGTTTTGAAAGAATCAGATTTGCTTCATTGATCTTTTTATTGTTTTAGTCTTCATATCATGTATTTCTGTTCTGAATTTTGTTACTTCTTTCCTTCTATGAATTTTATGTCTCTTTTTCTTGCTTTTCTAAATCCTTCAGATGTTTATTTAATAACTTTCTTTTTTTTAATGATGTATGCAAGGCATCTCATTGCTATAATTTTTCCTCTGACTATTGTTTTGGCTGTGTCCTACAAGTTTGAGTATATTGTGTTTTCATTTTTTGTTTGAGATTTTTAAAAATTAAATTCCATATATTTTCTTCCATGATTCACCATTCATTAACAAGTGTGTTATTAAATCTCTTGTTATTTGTGTAATTTCTAAAAGTTTTTGTTATTGATTTAGAAATTTATTTTTTCTAAGGATGATTATATTCCATTATGTATATAATACTGTATTTTCTTTATCCATTCCTACATTGATAGACACATAGATTGTTTCCATTTCTTAGCTAAAGTGAATAGTAATGTAATGAACTTAGAAATGCAGAAACCTCGAAGACAAAGTGATTTTATTCACTTTGGATACACACACACACACACATACACACTGCAATGAGATAAGTGTAATAAGAATAATACTGATTCATACAAACTCATGAACTAATGATATATTTTATTTTTTTTAATAATCTTTTTAATTTTTAATAAAAGTTTAATGGAGTCCATCATAAAGATCTTTCAACTTCTTTATTAAATTTATTTCTAAATGTATTTTAACTGTTATAAAGGGGATTGATTGAGTTCCACTTCATACAATTCACTATTGACATAAACAATAATAATTTTTGTATGTTGATTTTATATCAACATACAAAAAATAGTATTATTTTCAAGCAGTGACAATTTGATATTTTCTTTTACAACTTAGATTATTTATCTCCTTCTTTTGCTTGATTACTCTCAGTAGGACTTCCAGTGCTATGTTGAATTAAAGATCTTGTTCCAGATCTTAAACAGAATGCTTTCAGCTTTTCTCCATTTGTTATGATGTTATGTGTGTATTTCAATTAATTAAAGTTTATTGATGAATAATAAAAAGTGAAGTTAATCTATGAATCTAAATAGAAAGATGTATACAGGCATCAGCAGATTAATAAATAGAAAGATTTAATTTTGAATGAATCTTATGAATATAAGCTTTGACTCCTACAGCATAAAGCCATATGATTGAGCAACACCCTAATATTTATATCATAGTCATGGTATCTAAATACCAAGACTGAAAAAAATGTTCTCTATATCATTTAATTTTGAGAGATATAAATCTTAGTACACATTTTTTTAATTACTCAGGGTAAAATAGTTGCCCCATAACAAAACAGCAATAAGTCATTTATTATTGTTTTATTGTTGATGTTTTTAATTGTTGTTCTTTATATAAAATTTTAATTATAAGACAAATAAATATTACATGATTCATCCTGAAACTTATCATTTGAGATTTAGTATGATATCATTAAGCTGTCATTTATATATGAGATTAGAGCTCTATCTGATGTGTGAGGAGTAAAAATTTGTTCCCAGGATGTAGGCTCCCTATTCACCTCACATATTATTTCTCTTGCTGAGAAAAAACTTTTTAGTTTGAATTCATCCCATTTGTTGATTCTTGGTTTTAATTTATGTGCTATAGGTGTCTTATTAAGGAACTTGGGGCCTAACCCCACATGATGGAGATTAGGGCCAACTTTTTCTTCTCTTAGACACAGAGTCTCTGGTTTGATTCCTCAATCCTTGATCCATTTTGAGTTAACTTTTGTGTATGGTGAGAGAGAGGGATTCAATTCCATTTTGTTGCATATGGATTTCTAGTTCTCCCAGCACCATTTGTTGAAGATGCTGTCCTTTCTCCATTGCATGTTTTTAGTACCTTTGTCTAATATAAGGTAGTTGTAATTTTGTGGGTTGGTCTCTGTGTCCTCTATTCTGTACCATTGGTCTAACAGCCTGTTTTGGTGCCAGTACCATGCTGTTTTTATTATCCATGTTGTTTTAACAACAACAGCTACTGGCGAGGATGCTGGGGAAAAGGTACACTCATACATTGCTGGTGGGACTGCAAATTGGTGCAGCCAATTTGGAAAGCAGTATGGAGATTCCATGTAAATCTGGGAATGGAACCATCATTTGACCCAGCTATTCCTCTTCTCGGACTATACACAAAAGACCTAAAAACAGCCTACTACAGGGACACAGCCACATCAATGTTTACAACAGCACAATCCAAAATAGCTAGCCTTTCCTTCAATGGATGAATGGATTAAAAAAAATATGTGGCATATATACACAATGGAATATTACTTAGCACTAAAAAATAACAAGATCATGGCATTTGCAGGGAAAAGGATGGCATTAGAGCAGATTATGCTAAGTGAAGTTAGCCAATCCCTAAAAACAAATGCTGAATGTCTTCTCTGATATAAGAGGGGGGACTCAAAATGGGATAGTGAGAAAGAGAATGAGAAAAAGATTGCCTCTAGATAGGGAAGAAAGGTGGGAGGGAAAGGAAGGGGGAAGGGGAATTGCATGGAAGATGGAAGGAGGCTCTCATCGTTATACAGAATACATGTATGATGATATAAGGGGAAAAAAAAAGAAGTGTGTCACATTAGATTGGGTAGAGAGAAGTGATGGGAGGAGAGGGGAAGGGAAAGGGGGATAGGAAGGGCAGCAAAATAAAATAGACACTAGTATTGCTGTATGTATATAGATGACTGTATGACCAATGTGATTCTGCAACCTGTACACTCAGAAAAATGAGAAATTATATCCCATCTGATTCAAATGTATGATATGTCAAGATAATCTTCACATTATATATAGAAGCTTTGTTCTTCAATATTGAGTTATTTTTTATAATTTTTTATTTGTTGTAATTAATTACATCTATTGTTAAGCCAAACTCTAATAAATTCTAGGCTGTAGTAAACCCAGTAGTGCAACAATTTTATAACCAACTTAAGCTCACCAGGAAACACACACACACACATCCACATTATGAAAAGAATCAAAGGCAAACAAAGAAAAAAATATTCCACAATTTTGTCAATGGTTGAGGTTGACAATATTAATGGATATTACACATTTTGAATGCTTTCTAGAAACTCTATTGTGCTGAGTTGGGCTTTTACAAAAATCACATCAAGATCAAGAAAAGGAGATATGAAAGAAGATATAATTCACTTTCATATTAACATTTAATGAGCATTTACTTTTGTATAAATATATAATCATTAACAAAATCATCACTTTTCACACTAGTCATTTTTGTAGATCTATATGTTCATTCATTCTTTCATTCTGTATATATGAATTGAACAAAAACTATCCCATAGGCACTGAACTTCAAGAAATAAAAGGATGTTCTTATTCTTCAAAGACTATATTCTGGGAAAAGGAATAACTATTTATTACAAAAATTATAATGAGCAAAATAGGTAAATATCAGGAAGATTTTTATTAGTAATTCACATTGATTTGAAACAAAGGTTTAATAGTCACTAGCTAGATTTTTTTTGGGGGGGGTGTACCAGGGATTAAACTCAGATGCACTCAACTACTTCACATCTCCATTCCTATTTTGTATTTTATTTAGAGACAGGGTCTCACTAAGTTGCTTAGCACCTCACTTTTGCTGAGGCTGGCTTTGAAATCACAATTCTCCTGCCTCATCCTCCCAAGTCACTGGGATGACAGTGAAACTACTTATAATATCTAGAGACTTGAAGTAATTTATAATTTATAATTTCCAAGACACAAAATAAAAGTACAGATAGTTTCAGGGTAGAAACAGGGCCTAGCACAAAGTGCAAAGAGACCTGTCATTTATCCTTGTGTCCATCCAGAAAAGCAGATTTTAAGGTGTTAATAACTATTATAAACAAAGGAAAAGTCAAACGATTTTATGAATATCAATTAATCAAAATTAACCAAACATTCTTTGAAGCTTTGATGTATCTGTTTTATAAATTGTCAAACAAATGATTCTGAATAATTTTTTCAGTAATTTTTCCCACTTGTTAAGTATTTTTGTAGATCTACGATTCACTAAAAGTTCTAGAAAGGATGGGGAACATTGAAGCATACATATGTTTAAGCAACAAGACCAGGTTTTAAGTTCATAATATTATTGGTGGATTTTTGTGGAGACTTGATTAAAGGTTCAAATAAATGGATATAGGAAGGCCAGGTAATTGGCTAGAGCAGGCAAGAGATTAAAAAGTATTGCAAATTCTGTGAAGAACACATGAAATATATTAAGGAATTGAGATTCATTGGACTTAAAAGTGTAAGAAAAGGAGGGGAAAAATAAGTCAATTACTTCTGGATGTTTAGATTAGGTGATCAAAAGAGTGAAGGTATTCAAATAAAATATAAATTATTGAATCGTTTGGGAGAATAAATAATGTGTTAGAACTTGGAAACGTCCAATTGGCAACATATGACTAGTCACATTTACAAAAATCTGAGGCTTCTGGGAAGATTTGTCACTTGAGAAAATTTCTGAAATCAATACCTCTGACTTTCTATGGAAATCTTCACAGAAAAATGTCATCTGTAATATCGAGTTTTATTCCTTGTCTCCATTCACACAATCGTGTCAGTCAATTTGCTCATACAGTTCTTCAAATAATATTTACTAATACTTAATAAACATACGTGCGTGCGCACACGTGTGCACACACACACACACACACACACACACCTTCTGTCTGTACCATTGGTAAAGTCTCACCTAGAAATTGGCATCAGTATTTTCAGCATATGTAAATCAATCTTCAATAACAAGTAATCCACTAATATCAGTGACTTACATGAACCCAGAATATTCTTGGTTCTTGAGGGCAGGCAATTCTCTGAAAGCCTGTTATGGTTTGCCTAAAGTGTCCCCCAATAGCTAATGAAACAATGTAGCAATAGGTAAAAATGTTAGTTTTTAAGATCTATAATCTAATCAATCGTTTAATTCATTTAATGAGTTAATAGTTTGGAAGGATTACTTTACTGAGTGATAAGTGTAGGGAGATAACATATGACTGGAAGAAGTAGGTCACTTCAGGTGTGACTTTGAGTTTTATACATTGTCCCCCTGAATCCTGCTCTCTACTTTCTGGCCATCATGGGCTGAAGTAGCTTTCTTTAGCCCTGCCTTTCCTTTGTGAAGTTCTACTTTGCTTTGAGGCCAGAGCAACAGAGTAGGCTGACCATGGATTGGTACTTTGAAATACAGTAAAACCAACATTGCTTTTTCCAAATTGTTCTGGTTTGAGTATTTCGGTCACAGTAACAAAACTTAACTAATACAGAGAACAACCCTTCTAGAGGTGAGGTGGTAGTGTTTCATTCCAAAATACCCTAAATTTGTGATGTACCCACATTTATATGTGTTTCTGCTATTACTGTGACCTAGGTAAAAAGGCCTGGGAAATCAGCAACTGTCAAACTGTCATTCAAGTACTCAATTCATCCAACTATTAAAACACACACACACACACACACACACACAAAGTTCTGCTTCCAAAGCAATTCACTGTGTCTTCTATAATTTCAAATAAATGGGAAAATGTAATGTAAGAAAGAAGAGCCAGCTTTGTCAGTGAGCTCCGATAGACACATTCTAAATTAACTAATCTGCAAATTATTATATAGGATTTAGCATACTATGAAAATTATTAAGTATATTAAATCAAAGGAAAGGTTAGTTAAAATAAAGCTGTCACCAATTCTTCCCTAAATCAAAAATTAGACACTAATCCTAAATAATAATAATAATAATAATAATAATAATAATAATAATAATAATAATTTTAAAGAAGAAGACTCCTGGTATTTACTTTGGAGAACACATTATTTCAGGCACCTCAGTTTTAACTATGCTGGCAGAATTAGAGTGGAAGAGAAAGACTTGAACATTTTGACTACCACTCTGAAATGTGAATTTAGACAAAAAAAGAGAAATAAAATACATATTCCATAGGAAACTATAAGTCTTAATAGAAAAATTAAAAAAATTGCCTGGCGAGAGCTCTGTCACAACAAAAAATAACACAACCCCTGCCACGTTCTACATCCACTCATGAATGTCACATGTAGACTCTAGAGGATCAACAAAAACTGCTGCTATGCTTATAAATGAAACCAGACATTCATTGAGGCTGGTAAATAATTTTTAAAAGGTGCCACAATTGGCATGTAGAATGTTTGTTTCTATTTGGAAAAAGATCAAAATACATATATGTACATAATTTTGTATTATCTCCTGTATTCTGCTGTTGCAAGATAGAAGTCAACAATCATTACTCGACATGTTGGTTCAGGGAAGATTAATGAATTTGGCATCTAGAGATTTCTCCATTGGCCTTTGTCTCCATATTTCACATAGTCATTTTCATTTTTGGAAACTGGTGTTTTAAAGTATAATATATTCTCATGTGATTTCTCAAACAAATGAGTGTTTTTAAAATACCACTTTGTAATAATAATAATAATATATTCATAGACTTGAATTATTATACTATTTATAACTGTGCTGTTGGTGTGAATTACTTTGTATCAATTCAAGGCCTGCTCACTTGGCTTAATTAAAGTGTTCTCATTCTTAAAAAGGGCATAAGTGAAATAGAATTATTTAAAATGTGTCATTTTTAGGGGAGAGAATCTGATTAGTACTTGATTCAGCAGCAGGGAGATCTGAATTTAGTCACAAGGTGTACAGTCTGGAGAACAAATAAGAATGTTGGAGAAGGTAAACATATGAACATATGGAAAAGAAAATATTTTGACTTTGTGTCCGTGTCTCCAAGTTATTAGGGAAAGAAAGATGTATTACATCTTTTATTATTATTATTATTATTATTATTATTATTATTATTAGGAACAAGTAGTTCACGATGAAAGTAATTAATAAGTCTCCTGCTCCTAAGATTCATCAGTAACATGCAGATGGCAGGTTTAAAATTGTATACTGTATATAAAAATCTTGATGTTTCATGGCACATCATTTTCAGTGCTCATAGCTACAGCAATGTATTTTTTGTTAAGATACCACTTTTATCCTTAACCGGATTTATATGCAGTACACAGGAATGAATTATATGATCACTAGGATGTGACAAAGAAAACTTCTATTTTCTGAAGATCTTCCTTTGATATGAATGAGAAAACTGTAATATCACATTAACCTTAAAAAACCCCAGGCTTTAATGATGACTAGAGTTTAGTGTTGCACTGAAAGAGTCCAAACTCAAATATGAAATGTGAGTCATTATTATCAATCTCATATATGTTTTCAAGTTATTTTCAGTATAAGAAACACATCTGCTAAAATGTAGTTATTGAAAGCACTGAATATCTAATTTCTCTTATCCATGCATTCTTTCCAGATAGAATCTAGAGCTTAAGTGTTTTATTCATTATTTTGTAGAAAGGCAGATTTTTATATCAATTAATATACTCTCTGAGAAACATTTAAAAGTAATAGCAGTTTATTTTAAAGAAATAGCAGCACAGACTAGATAAACTATTTCTTATGATTTATGGTAGCTCTTCTTTATTTAACTGCCCTTCATGTGAGTAGCAGGAAAGAACAAACCCCTAGATAGCAAAATGATTAATTTCTTATACTCTAAATATCTTCCTCTCTCTCTCTTATATACCACACTAAAAAAGCATCACTTCTTGAAATGTGAGAATGAGTTAAATGTTTTAAGCATTATGATATGTGTGCTGTAATGAACACTGCTATATTATCATGACTTCAATATGATCAAATACTGGTTCTGTATCTGAGATTACTGAAACAGAACTGAGAGTATCACAACGATTAAAGACATATGAAATGTTAAATCCTTAATCATTTTTCATACATTTTATAGGTAGCCTATCCTTTCTCACAACTCAATGAAGTTAAGGTAATGACTAGTGGAAAATAGTCAACTAATTAAATTTCACTTTGAAAAAGGTCAAAATAGTACAGAATATTACTATACTTCCCAGAATAAATGGGGCATGCAAATGTCAATATTTCATTCTGGAAAAAAAAAACCTTTGGAAAAATAAAATAAAATTGAGTAAAATTGTCCCACGGTTTCAAGGTATCAGGTAAAATCTAGCTAAAATTTTAAGTTCATAGCAAGCTATTTCCTATAAAATAGAAAACCACTCATGTTCTTATAACTGCATCTTGAAAGTTATTTCTGCATTGTGCTTCTTGAATATAGTTTCTTTCTGCTAGAATATAAATATGAGCTATATTTCTCTTAGCTTCATGTGTGATATACTTTTTAACATTGTCTTCCATTAATCAGCTAAATTTTCATGTTTTCTCGATTTAATGGTCAGTTACATTTAACCACAGAATGATTCTAGGGGAGAAAAAAAGACCATATCAATAACATCAAAAAGCAAAACTCAAACTATAAAATGTGCATAGCTGTATGTACACATTTTATGTCACACACACACATAATCCTTAGTATTTCTAATACTTTTGATATTTTAAAACAAAACCACTAAAGACAAAAGCATCTCTAATCTTCTTGCTGCTGTCCTTACTATTTTGCAGCAACTTCAATGTCACCCACATCCTATTCTTCAGGGTTCAGTCTTTCTAATCACTGATATTCTTTTTTTTCAAAGTGCTTGCTTACAACCAGTTTCAACATAATTTTTCCTATGGATGGTAAATAAAATAATGTTTATAAAGTTATTATCACAGGGCTTGACACAGTCCAGACATTTAAGGGAATATGACCTCTTATTGCATATTGGCTGTGCAGTCTGACCTACATTAGCTGGAAATCGCAGTATCACACTTTAGTAATTATGCATCCTTCAGAATATTATTCCAACTCTCCAACCAAGCATTAGTTTTTCCATATAGATAACGATCAAAATGAGATGTTAAAGGGTTATTGAGATGATTATAACCAACCACTTTTTAAGATGCTTAACATATTTGATATATAATTGGTGCTTAGCAAAGATCCAGTTCCCTTCCAGTATTTTAGTGTAACACTTCTTTAAAATTAATGATTTTGACTTGCTAAGCTCTCTCGTCTTCTAAATGTATACAGAATTGAGGCAGAAACCAGTGCATTAATTTTATGTTTCTGTGATAAATTGCCACTAACTTAGTAGCTTAAAGTAGCACAAATCTATTTCTATACTATTCTTTGGTAATAGAATATTCTATGAATCAGAAGTTTGATGTGGGTATCATTAGGCTAAGATCAAAATGTAAGAAGCAATGTGTTCCTTTCAGGAGCTCTAGGGGAGAATCTCCTGTGAGATTCAATTTCTGTTTGTTGCAGTTTCAGAACCAAAATCAGTTTTCTTGCAGGCTGTATAGACTATAGGCAATACCAGTGCTTGTTCTGTGGTTTCCTTCATTTCATACTATCCAAAGCCAACAATAATTCAAGTTCTTCTCTTATATCTTCTTGGATTTTAAGGGTTCCTATTATTAGATTAGTCCCATGTAGATAAGAATGATCTTCTCAACTCAAGACTTATAAATACAACAAATATGTAAATTTCCTTGAACATTTTGTTATATATTCATATATTCCAGAGATTAGGATTTGGACATTTACAAAGGGCTATCATTCTACTGACAAACTGAGTAGGATCATATTATGGGACTTATTATTTGGACAACTTATATTCACACAAGCACATAATTCCTACTAGGCCAAATCTGATAACTAGCAGTTAATTCCATTTTGGAGAAGTGCTACCAAAAGTTAGAGATAGTTTCCCTTCTAAATAGTTCGCTGATTCACAGTGTTGACCTGCAGCATGAACAAAAATGATTATCTACCTTGCCTTTTCTTGCTTGAATTGTCCCACATGTATTCTGTCTGAAGAGTCACTATTATCTATCAACTGTGAAGACTTACTGCCTCATTTCAATCTTTCTTGTTACTACTCATAATTAAAGAGGTAAAGCTGTGACTTTTTAAACTGAATTCTCATCATATTGCTACAGTTTTCTTATTGGGACCAATTTAAAGAATAATTCTCAGATTTTACTTTGCATTTTCTTTTAATGGATTTCCAATCTGTGTCTCCATTTCTCAGTAATACTATTAGATGCAAGAAATGCTTATTTTGTATTTTACATTTTATTCATTCTGTCAGTATTTTAGGAAACCATCATGGTCATTATTTTTTTCTATTTTTTCATCCAGATTTAGGATAAAAAAATAATTTGTTATAATTTTCTTTCAGTCTTCACTTCCATTATTATTGTTATTTACTGAGAATCCAACTCAGTGACACTTTACTACTAGGCTTCCCAGTCCATTTTAGTTTTTATTTTGAGGCAGGATCTAAGTTGCTGAGGGTTGCACTAATTTACTGAGAACTTGAGATCACCTTGCCTCAGGCTCCTGCATCTCTGGAATTGCATGCATGTGCCACTGTGAGGCTGAAATCCCTCTCCAATTCTTGCCAGAGAAATCTCTCTGATAGTAAAGAATTTTAAGCCTTACCCTGTTTTCTATTGTCACACTGACTCATTCATCTGCTTAACTCCTTTCTATTAATTTGATTTCTTCTTCAGTGTTCTCTTCCTGATGGTTACTATTATTTTGTTAAACTTATTCCTCTTCTACATATGTGATTATTTTATGGTATATATGTTCATGCAACCATGGACTAGAATACCCCCAACTTCTGCACTGAATGTTTGTACAATAGGCATATATAGAGATATGTTTTCAAAATTTAGCAGAATAAACTTTGTACTGAAATATATACTGTAAAATCAGAGTAAAAATTCATAATTTTCAATACATGAATCCACATGTTTATATATATGCACATATTCATGTATGTATATGTGCATATGAACATGAACATAGTTATACAGATGTGATATACAGTGATGCAAAATACTCTATTAAAAGTGAGCATATGATGTTGCTTTCTAAATATACCTCCCCAATAAAAGGATTCATGATTCTTAGAGAAGGGAATGACCCCAGAGCAAAGGAAATGCAATATTAACTGGGATATCTTATTTAGTGAGAAACAAAAGGTTTTTAAAAAATAGGAGCTGTTGAAAGAAGACAAAAGACGTTAATCTGAAAACTCTCTAAGTGACTAAAGTTAGAAAAAAAAACCCAGAAAAATAAAAATATCAATATTCATATCTTTATATTAACAGAAAAATCATTAACCAAGTTGAGTAATGCAGGCCTGTAACTCCAACAACTCAGGAGGCTGAAGCAAGAAAAATGTAAGTTCAAGGCCAACTTTGGCAAGTTAGCAAGAACCTCAGTAATTCGGGAGAGGAAGAATAGAAGTCCATTGGATTGGACAAAGGAGAATGAAACGAAGGAGGCAGAAGGGGAATATGAAGAACAGTAGAATTCATAGGATATAACTTCCTTATCCTTGTATTTGAATACTTGACCAGAGTAACTTTGCATCATGTATGACCACAAAAATCGGGTGATAATTAGAATAAGTTATACTCTATGTATGTATAATATGTTAAAGTACATTCTAAAAAGAACAACAACAAAAAGACCCAATCTCAATTTTTTTAAAAAAAGGAGGATTAGGATATAGCTTATAAGCAAAGGACCCCTAGGTTCAATCCCTAATACCAAAAATAAATAAATAAAATATCAAATGAATTATAATAATAAATATAAATTAATAAATGTAAATATGTTTAATTAAAATATGGCATATAATATACACAATTTTATATAATTAAATATATGTGAATATTTTAATATGAATATCAATAATGGATTAATAGATTAAATAATTTCTTAAATTAATATCTGGGGAAGACCATCTACTCTTACACTTTCAATTGATAAACTCAGAAGGTAAGAAGAAAATACAAAATTCCAATCAGGCAAACACTATCATTATAACTCTTGAAGATAATATGCACTAATGGATTATAAAATAGTAAGGCAAAAGTTATAGTCAGAATGAGGCTCTAATAATCTCATACTATCATCCAAGATTATTTATTAACTATAAAGGGAGAAGCTGAAAATTGGAGAAATGTGGAAGATGCCACCTTACTCAGGTTATTAAGCTTAAGTGTGATATATTAATATTAGAAACCACTTGCTATGAGGCACCAAATAGGTTTTCATAATGTCATTTCAAAAAATGTATTACACCACTGCTATGATAAGACATGATTAGACAATCCAAATTGAGGGCCATTTCACAAAATAATTGATCAATATTTTTCAAGTGTTAAAGTGCTGAAAGATAAAGGATGAGGAAATGTTATAGGCTGGAGAAACAGTAACTATAAATAATATGGAGAATGCTGTCATACATAAATAAGTAGTAAGAGAAAAAGAATATGGAGAATGAATAGAATCCTTGAAGAGAAAAAAAAAGAATGTTCATGAAAAACTATGTGAATTTTTTTAGTTTTTCAATATAGTTTAAAGTATTTTACCAATATTAATTTACCAATTGTGAAATTGTACTGTGGTTATATAAAATATTAAAATAAAGAAAAAAGAATGAAGGAATAGAGAAAACAAATTTTTTTTCTGATTTTGATAACTTTCATAGAGGACTTAAATTAATTCAAAATACTGTATCAAAAGTTATTGGAGAAGTTTATTCACAGGCATAAACTGGTGTTCTCTTGGTATTAATAACAATATGATTAAACATATTCTATTTAGCAATCATCAATTTATGAGACTTCATAAATTAAGTCATTTAATACCTATGGCTACAGCATGAAATAAGTACTATTTCACCATCCACATTTTTCATTTGAAGAAATTGAGGTACAGAGAAAGAATATTTTGCTAAAGAACTTTGAAATCACGAAGACTTAGCTTATATTCACTGTGCTGCATAGCCTCTCCCTTGTAATAGTTTATGAAAAGTTAAATAAGGCTTAATTGGGCAGATAGTTGGACTGAAGATTGTACAGTTAAATAACTAACTTCTAAGAAAAGGAATTTTAAAATTATTAGCCATGAAATCAAAGTAAATAGCAAATACCATTACCGATATTAATTTACCAATTGTGAAATTGTACTGTGGTTATATAAAATATTAATAAAAGAATACATGTTGAATATTGCATAGTAAAAATTTTTAAAAAGACTATTTTTATGTCAGTTTTTCTATATTTTTATTCTTTTCATTGATATTTTTCTGCTTTTTAAAATATGAAATCAGCACCATTTTTATTTCTTTTAAATGTTTCTGCATCCCAAGTCATGTTACAGTCTCCTCTGCCTTTTCTCTATTATTTTTCCCTTTTCCCATATTCCCTAAGTTTGCCTGACTCACCCTCTTCAATTCCTCTATTCCATTTTATACCTCACATTCCTTTTATACCTCACTCTAGCTGGGAAGATAATATGCCTCAGCTCTCTACATTTCCTGACATCACAGCAGCTAACAGAATAAGCATTAATTTTCATTTTCAGTATCAACATAAATCTCACCTTAACATAATCTGAAATGTTCACACAAAAATCATTATTCATATAGCAAATATCTTTGAAAACCCCACATCTTTGATGAATTTAGGTATTGACTGTTCACTGTGGCAAGCTCTGCTATGCTCTCATCCCTACCATTTGTTCCCTTATTCGGTTTCTTTAGAACAAATGTGACAAAAGTCACTGTTTGGAACCTTACTACATTTAAATTGTACTTCAAAATATAGAATAATAGTCCTCATGTATGGAAACAAAGTAAGAACTGGATTTTACTTTATTAGTCCACCTTTATTTTATTAGTTTATTCTTTCACATTGCTCAGTTGTCATACTAAAGGAATGGAAGATTGTTATTCACCCTGAAAATCAGGCTTGTTAGTACAGTTAAAAACAACAAAAACAACAACAAAAATGAACCTACACATCACCCTAGTCTGAAAAACTATTTTCTCTACCTTACTCAAATTACTCATGTAAAAAATAAAAGTTTCTCTAGACAAATAACAATTCCAATTTTTCTCCATCTCCATTTGAATGAATCAATGAGTATTTTAAACTCAATATGCTAAAAAAAGAACTTCAGCATCTGCTAGCTTTGCTCCTTCAGGCTTAACAGCATCCCATGGTATTCTACCATCCCTGCTTGACTTCTCTTTCACTCAGTCAAACATTTGTAAATAGTCTTTTCAGTGAACTCCCTACATTTGCACCTTTGAACCACACCATCTGTATCTGAGGCCTTATCCAATGCAATGCACAATTTTACGTATAAAGATCTGGTAACTTAAAATGATAAATTGCTAGCAAATTAGAAAAACTTTTGTTCTTAACTAATTCACATTATACAAAAATTCAATTAATTTTCTTGCGTACCAACATTGTTTTGGTATTCACTGGGCCGCTTTTACTGGAGGATCTATGAATAAGAGAAATCATGCTATGTGCTGCTTATGATACCTTCAATTATCAGAAGACTAATAATGCATGGCTATGACTGACAGCAAATCACTTTGTAATTCTGCTGACCCAGGAAGGCAGGGTTATTTGCATGTGTCAGGGAAATGTGTTCACTGCTTTTCTGTGTATATCCCTTGCAATAGAAATTTCCTATGAAGCGTAGTTGCCCTGTTGTCCTGGAGTGTGATGTTCTCCCCTTCAACCAATAAGGAGAAACAGGTAGGATGCTGTGCCAGTTCATTCTGCCTTTGGGCTTTCTCTCAATGCAATTATAAATATTTCCCTAGCACAATCTTGAGAAGATGTGAAAATTGACAAATACCCTTACTCAAAGCAAACTGAAAACACAGGAAAAGTGGAAATATTTATCAAGGAAGATTTGTATCTAAAGTAAAGAAGTATACCATTATTGAAGGTTTAAAGGATGTAGGGAGATGTTTGCCAGGCTGTGTTTTCTCTCTCTGAATGCAGGTATTGAAAAAATTGATTGAAATATGCCCAAGAAAGATAATTTAAAACTTTATTCAGCAGTAACAGTACATACCACCAAGTAACCTATTAATATATAGTACAAATTTGGGATACAGACCCAACACTTATTAGCTGTCTAACCTTAAACAAATTACATATCATTTTTAATAATCTACTTTTTACCCCTAAAATATATGTAGTGGGTATATCTCACTAGACTGTGAGAATTACGCGATAAAAATTAAAACACATAAAGAATATAAGAACGACTGATTCACACTAAGTTATATGTGTTTGCTATCTTGTTAGTGTCATCATTATTACTAAAAATAAATAGTTGAAAAACATTCAATATTGCTTGCCTTAACAGTACCACCAGTGATTCCTCTCAATCTTATAATAGTTGTTCAGTTAATTCTCTTCTCTATAATTGCTTTCAAAATATTTCTTATCTCTTGCAAGTTACTATCTCTCCACCACTACTTTCCCACATTTTAGCAGATGAGCTCATCTTCTAAAGTACCAGTTAAATATAAACTACTAAGCTGCAACTTATTCAAATTTTAACCATGAACTTTTTTTCTTCATGAAGTATATCATCGAAGTTCAGTATTTCCTCTATGTTTTAATTCTTGTAACTCTCACATACTTAAGGATATTAGATTGTCAATCAACTATATTGTTGTACCCAATTTCTTCCTGTTTTGATCAGCTTTCTTGGCCACTGTGCTTAAGAACCCAACCAGCACAACTGTTGAGGAGAAAAGGTTTATTTAGGGGCTCGCGTTTTCAGAGGTCTCCCTCCATAGACAGTAGGCTCCTTTCCTTGGGGCTTGAGGTGAGACAGAACACCATGGTGGAAGAGTGTATCAGAGGGAAGCAGTTCACATGGTGATCTTTTTGTTTTTAATAGTCACTGGACTTTAAAGAACAACAGAATATCACTACTTCCTATCTTTGCGTTCTCTATTCATTTGTGTAAGTTGCTGATTTGTGGAACAGCACCTTTTTTTCAAGGCAGGATAGTAATTATACCTGTATTTTCTTCAGTATAGATTCCTGGAGGGTATACTTACAAAAACATTTTGCTAAAAATTCTCTTGAGTCCCACAACAAAGCTTATTTCTTTATACAGACTGAGTTTTTGCTAGGTTAAATGAAAACTTTGTAGCTTGAAAATTTTACCTCACATACACAGGGGTTAGAATCATATTTTTCTGATGTATTCTGTTAAGGAGAAGTGATTCGTCTTCCTTCTGTCATCTCTTTCTTTTCTGACTGCATTTGAAACCAAGGGAATGACATCATAGAAACAGGTAAAATTAGTGTTTCTATTTGTAGGTCCAGTTATATAAGTGCATCTTAAGCTTTACTTTGCAGAGTGCCATTTGTTTTTTCAATAGATTAATTGTGTAAGAAAATTGCCAAATTTACTTGATATTTATGTTTTAATTAATGCAAAAAGTATCCACAAAAGGATAAGTATTACGGACTAATTGAAACTGAGGGAAAGTTCCAGATAAAAAATATTACAAAGAATATTTTAAATGGACATATGTAGAATTAAAGGTCACAATTACTACAACACTGTGTGTTAAATGGGAATTTTTAAAATGATAAGTTTCAAATCTCAATTATTGATACAGTTCCCAAAACAAGAACTAACCACAATTTGATAGCAAAAGAGATAATACAAGCTAGTGTTTACAAAAAAGATACTACCTTTTACATTTTAATTTTCACCAAAAAGTGAATATTATCTACACATATTATTATATTATTTGAATATACCTCATTCATTCTTTTTTTTTCTTTTTTTTAAATTTTTTATTGTTGGCTGTTCAAAACATTACATAGTTCTTGATATATCATATTTCACAATTTGATTCAAGTGGGTTATGAGCTCCCACTTTTACCCCATATACAGATTGCAGAATCACATCAGTTACACATCCATTGATTTACATATTGCCATACTAGTGTCTGTTGTATTCTTCTGCCTTTCCTATCCTCTACTATCCCCCCTCCCCTCCCCTCCCCTCCCCTCCCCTCTTCTCTCTCTGCCCCCTCTACTGACATTCGTTTGTCCCCCTTATATTATTTTTCCCCTTCCCCTCACTTCCTCTTGTATGTACTTTTGTATAACTCTGAGGGTCTCCTTCCATTTCCATGCACTTTCCCTTCTCTCTCCCTTTCCCTCCCACCTCTCATCCCTGTTTAATGTTAATCTTCTTCTCATGCTCTTCAACCCTACTCTGTTCTTAGTTACTCTCCTCATTCATTCTTTATTGTCACATATACAAAAGGTCTGGAAAAGATACTGATGTCAGGATAGCATATTTATTACTGCATGATTTTAATTGTATTTATCTACATTAGAGTCTACATATCCATTAACAAAATGTAGTTGCTTAGTACAGCTTTACTGCCTAATACATGAAATGCGATCATATTACTGTTAATACAAAAGATTCATTGAAAGGAAGCCAAAATTAAATCATAAGCCTTAGAATGTGAAACAGGACCAGTAAAGACTGGAGCACACCTTAGGATAGAACAGGTCATGACTAACTTTTGCTGACTTTCTATTACATGCAGCACTTGCTACATGTTGTCTCACTCATGATTCTACAAAGAAAGCCTTTCCACAAGAAGGCAAGTGGGCAATGGTGGGAATACTGAAGAAATGAGTTTACAAATTAAAAAAAATGGTTAGATAAAATAAACTTATATTTGATATAGTTGGGAAGTTTATAATTCTGGTTAGTTCGCCCAAATTAAATAGCAAAAATGTTAGATAAACAAAAAAGATACTTTTGTAAACATCTGTTCAAGTTGCTGAAAAAAATTCACAAGTGAATTGGGAATATGAATTATGTATTAAAAAACAGTGGATGTAGAAGATAGCTTTCATCTGTTTATTTTTTGTTTGTTTGTTTGTTTGTTTTGTTTTGATTTTTCTGGACCAGGGTTTTCTAAATTAACAGTTGAATGCAGGGACGCATGAGAAGGTATAATACTGCATAAACTTTTTATAAAGGTCCACTTTATGAAGCAGTATTCCAAACTTAGAATCTTACACCCTCAGGGTAAGATTCAACAAGAAATAAATACAAAACTCTTTTGAAAACTTAAAATCCTTAAGTGGCCATACTCTGAACTTTCTATGTTTTTTTTTTTTTTTTTTTTTTTACCCCAATATACTACTTGTGTTCTCTGAAAAACAGGAGCAATCAAAGAACTAAATTTAAATGGTCCTGGTTATTAATGGCTCTGGGTGGTTAGGAGACAGAAGTAAATGCAAATCCTGTTATAGATCCTCAAATCAGGGAACAACTAAAAATGACCATGAAAATCAAATAGCTCACAGGCAGAAAAACAAGTAAATGATTCACTACTTAGAAGCAAAATAAATAATAAACAGTGGATAAAGTCCCAAATTAGTTGAAGCATTGAAATTATCAAACATGGATTTTAGAAAAGAAATATGTTTAACAAGTTTAAAGAAAGAATACTCAAATATATCTGCAGAGAATATCAAAAAATGACTAAGAAGCCAGCTTCAGATGTGGAATTTAAGAATTTTTGGAAGTCAACACTCTCGTTTAATAGCAGATAAAGATTTCAAAAAACTGAAAAAGCAGCAGCTTTACTTGCATTTATAAGAAGAGTAAAGTAAAGAGACATAGTTTACTCACCAAATTGGAGAATGACAGGAGAGTGCAGAGAATAACAATCTACTAGAACAGAAGCCCAGGTAACCTCTGATGGTACCAATGAAAGGCTAGGGAAACCTGAACTACAACTGATGAATTGCCAAAGCCTTCTCTGGACATGTGTAAGAGGTAAAACTCTAGGGAAATCCAAATATAGAAAAGGAGCCATACTGAATTTTACCTCTTAATATTCCAATGGTTTCACACAGTGTTTATCAGTGAGTTTTTCCTTCTTACTTCTTCCAAGGGAAGGAGAAAAAAGGCCCAATTTTGAAATATCCTAGAGTGTTTCATCTTTCTTAATAAGGACTAACCTAAGGGAAAATGATTTATTCTCAGAATATAAAATAGTGGGATTTTATTAGAGCCTAATTGTCCTAGGGATAGGGAAATACTGAATTCCACTCCCTTCTATCTATCCATGTATAAGTATGAAAATACAAAATCCTAGCCCACTGTAGGTATCCTGCCCCATGCAAGGGGGAGTAGGCAGAGCAGCACATGCGAATTTTACAGTCCAGGAGCACAGGCTCATTAATAAGACTGAAACATAACTGGAACTATAGGTTATTTCCTGCCCTGTCATACTTTTTACCAGATTACTAAGATTCTATTTACAGCAATATCTTTTACCCAGGATATTAGGCCCAACTACCAAGGGAAAAAATAATTACAAGATGTACTAAAAAGAAATAACAAATTTTAAAGAGGCTGAGCAAGCAACAAAACCAAACATGGCAGTGGTGTTCAAATTATCAGATTGAGAATTGGAAAAAGACATTGAGTAATATGCTAATGACTCTAATAGAGAGCATCCAAAAACATATGGATAGTACAAACAGAGGGAAATGCCAAGAACCAAAAAGTAATGTTATAGATAAAAAAAAATAAGAACATAAATTATGCTTTAGATGGTCTTATTAGTAGATGACAACATTGTGAGAAAAATGTGTGAACTTGAGGATTATCATATACAACGCTCCACAACTGAAATATAATCACAAAATATTGAACAACAAAAAAAAGAAAAACAGCATATTCAATGACTATGGAACAACTACAAAAGATGTGACAATCATATAATGGAAATACTAGAAGGAGAAGAAAGGAACAAAAGAATGAATAAATATTTGAAACAATAATGAAATTAAGAATTTGCCAAATTAAAGTGAGATACCAAACCACAGATCTAGGAAGTTCATAGAATACATTTAAACATATATAGGCATATAATTTTCAAACATAAAATTAAATATAGAGAAAAATCCTTCAAAGTAGCCTGATGGAAGACATGCACGCACACACACACAACTGAGAGAGAGAGAGAGAGAGAGAGAGAGAGAGAGAGAGAGAGAGAGAGAGAGAGAGAGAGAGAGAGAGAGAGAGAGAGAGGAAAAAAACTCATTATCAGCAGATAAAGATAAAAGTTATGGGCTGGGGATGTGGCTCAAGCGGTAGCGTGCTCGTCTGGCATGTGTGCGGCCCAGGTTCGATCCTCAGCACCACATACAAAACAAAGATATGTTGTGTCTGCCGATACCTAAAAAATAAATATTAAAATTCTTTCTCACTCTCTCTTTAAAAAAAAGATAAAAGTTATATCTGATTTCTCCTCCGAAATCATGCAAGAGAAGGAGTACAAAAATGTTTAGTAGTTTGAAACAAAAGAAAAAAAAATAAAAAGAGTCAACTTAGAATTTCATAGCATGATAAATTATCATCCAAAAATGAACAAGAAATAGACCAAAAACACAAACAAACAGAAAAGACAAGAGTTTTTGTTTTTTTTTTTTTTTCACTAGACCTGCCTTGCAAGACATGTTTAAAGAAGTTCTCCAGTGATAAAGAAAATGATATACTTGGAAAACACGTATCCATGTAAAGAAAGGAACATTAGTAAAGAAATAAAAGAGGGTGAAATACAACATTTTAAAATTATTCTTAATCTAGCAAATATTAAGTAATTCAAAATAATAATAGTGACAATATAATCCATAATGTATTCTTATGGAAAAGTGAAACAAATTATGTATGATGCAAAGGATAGGAGGGAGTAGTTAGAATCATTGTGCAATTATAAATTCCTTGCCGTACTCACAAACAGGGCAGTTATTTATAAATATATTCTTAAAAACATGAACATAGATTAGGTGTAAGTATATGTAGTAAACGTTAGAATAATATTAAGAGATTTGAAAAAGAAAAAAGCAATTAAACATACATGTTAAGAAAAGGAGAGAAAAGATAATCATATTGAATGCTCAATCAATATCACAAAAACCAAAAAAGAGTGTAAAACAAATATATAAGTAAATATTAGGTTAAGAAATAGAAGACATGAACAGATATTTGTAGGTAATAATACAACTGTATCAATATTCAATTTTAACATCAATTGTCTAAATGTATCAATTAAAAAACTGATAATATAGTGGACTAAAAGCATCACTCAACTGTATGGTGTCTAAGAGAAATGTATTTGAAATAGGAAAACAATATGTATTAAAAATGAATGGTTTGGGTTAGTTAATGTAGATCAGTGGTAGACTGCTGATGGCAAAGCACCAATTCAATCCCAGCACTACAATAAATAATAAATGAATAAAAAACAAAATACTTTGAAAAATATATGCTGTCGTAACACTGATTTTAAGACCAATAACTCTATTAATTTCAGACAAAGCAAATTTCAGAGCTAAAAATGTTAATAGGATTAAAGGCAGTCATCATTCAATAATAAAGTGGTCAATTGTCAAAGATGATTATACCAATGAAGAACATGCTAACACCTATCAATGGAGCATCAAAATACTTGATGTAAAAATTGGTATACTTGTGAGAAGAAATAAATTAATCCAATCTTATGGATGGGACTTGAACATCATTTCAATCTCAAATGGACAGATACAATAAGCAAAAATCAGTAAGGACATCCTTAGTCAAAAATAACAATGATAAGTTAGATATACTTGATATCTTTAGACTACTTCATCCAACAATAGCAGAATTTATACTCTTCTCAAACTCATTAGAAATATTCACCAAAACTAAACACATTCCATGCCATAAAACACACCCAGACAATTTAAAGTAGAAATCATATATCTTTTCTGAAATTATGTAGAAATAAATTAGAAATCAATAACAGAAAGATAGCTGGGAAATCGTAATTCTTGAAGATTTATAAAAGATAACTAAGTAACACAAAATTTATATCAGAATACTGAAAAAAGCAGTCTAAGCTAAATGAAAATAAAAATGCAAGTTATCAATTTTTGAGAAGAGTTCAGGGATTTGAATATCCTTACCAAACTAATATTTAGTCATATCTCTAGCCCAAAGTATTAATATATATTTGATGAAGCAAAATAGTACTTAGAGGAAAAATTATGGTATTGAAGGCATATATTAGAAAAGAAAAAAATCTAAATCAGTGATGGAAATGTTCACCTTAGGAAACTAGTAAAAGTGGAAAAAAATTAAATACAAAGTCACATATTTAAAAAAAAAAAGTTAACTGAAACTTGGCACAGTGGCACATACCTATAAACCTAGAGGTGCGGGAGGCTGAGGCAAGAGGATCATGAGTCCAAAGACAGCCTCAGCAAAATCGAGACACAAAGCAACTCAGTAAGATGATGATATAAATAAAATACAAATAAAAGGACAGAGGATGTGGCTCAGTGGTCACATTGCCTCTGAATTCAATCCCTGCTACAAAAAAAAATAAAAAATTAAAAAACAATAATTTGACAACAGAAATTAATAAAATTGTAAACAAGAACTTTGTGAAGAAAAGGTTTTGTTTTTTTTTAAAAAAAAATATAAAATTCTTTTAGGATAATTAAGAAAAATAGAAAAAATAGAAGGTGAAAAGATAAAAATTATTAAGAATATAATTAAAGAGAGAATATGACTACCAATCTGACAAATATTAAAATAACAATAAGAGAATGCTATTGACATCTCTATTCCCCAAATTTGATAAGTTTCATTAAATGGGCCAACTCATGAACAGACACTATGCTTGTCAGCTTTCCATCATTATAACATAATACCTGAAGTGATCAATTTATAAGAGAATATGTTTGGGCTCATAATTTTTTGTGTTTCAGGCAATGGTAACTATAGATGGGTCTCTAAATCTCAATCCTCCTACTCTGTCAGTCTCCTGAGTCACTGGAATTATAGGCTTCCATTGCCATGCCAAGTTTAGAAGATTTTTTTTTTATTTTTTTTGTTGTTGTTACTTGGGGATTGAACCCAGGGCTGCTTAAACACTGAGCCACATCCCCAGCCCTTTTTATTTTATTTATTTATTTATTTATTTATTTGTTTGTTTGTTTGTTTTTGAGACAGACTCTCCTAAGTTGCTTAGGGCCTCAATAAATTGCTGAGGTTGACTTTGAACATGTTCAATCAGCTGGGCCAGCAAAAGACTCTTAATTCTAAATCTCTCTCAATCCAGTGAAGCTGACAATCCAGATTAATCATCACAATAGCTAGATATATAAAATGTGGTAAATCCAGATAAGACAATATTATTCAGTAGTAAGAAAGAAATATCAATCCAGAAAAAGACGTAAAGAAAACTTAATTGCATAATACCAAGTAAAAGAAAGCATTCTAAAAAGTGTACTTTTAGAATACTGTAGATTCCAATTATATGAGATTCTGAAAATGGAAAATCATGGAGTTAGTAACTAGATTAGTAGTTGACAGGGAGTAGGGATGAGAGAAGAATGAAGAATTGAAGAACAAAAAATGCTTAAGGTGACTATATTACGGTATAATTCTATAATGGTAGATGCATGTGATTATATATTTATCTAAATCCATGGAAGGTATAACAGTAAGAATCAACCCTATTGTATGATATGGTCTTTGTGTGATACTGGTGTGCTAATGTAGTTTCTTTATTTGTAACAAACGTACCACTCTTATGGAGTATTTTAATAATAGAGGAGGCTGTTTACATACCTGATAAATCATATTTGAAAAATTTTTGTAATTTCTGCTCAATTGTACTGTGAACAGAAAACTGCTCTGAAATAAAGTCTCCTTAAAAAAAGATAGGATAATTTTATAATATATTTTTAAATAGTAATTGATATTATAATAATTTTATGATTATGTATGTGTTGCAATTAAATTTCAATAGATAATGTTTAGAGATTAAGAAAGATTAGAAGTAGTTTTCCAGAGCTGAGCTTGGTGAGGTACGAGAAACAAAACCTGAAAGACAATTTCAGAGACACAAAGATAGTATAAGATCCTAAATTTTTTTAATGATTGTTGCTGGAAGCAGAATGAGGATTGACAGAGGAAAAGATAGTTTTCTGTATTCTGTTCAGTGACAATAAACAGCAACCAAAGGATCTGAGGAAAAAAAAAAAACTCAATCAGATTAAATTAAACAAAAATTATCATACAGGCATTATTATGGAGAATGCCAAAAGTGTTACAGATCAAAACAACAGCCTGAAATAAGAAATTACCTTCCAAAGTGAATATTTATATTTATAAAAATAACTACAATAGCAATCGTTAACATAAAATTACAGTGATATGACTATCAAGACTACAAGAAGGTATATTTGTCAAATTTAAATGTCAGCCAGTATGGAGTAGATCATGCCTAAGTTAGAACTCCTGTTATCACGAGTAATGTATAAATGTAATATAAAATATAATTTATAAGTGTAATGTAAAATGCCATAAGGAAAAAAATAAATTTTCTGATTCAAAAAGGAAAAGTATGAAATACATGCATAATCACGTGCAATCTACTCGGGAATATTCTTTAACAGATATGGGCCTCCTATCCTGAATAATTACCAGATCCTAATTTGGGGGACATAATCACTTCTACAAATATTACCATGACTCTTAGTTCAACTCCTAGATAAGAAGTCAGCAAACCACAGTCTTAGATTCTAACCTGACCTTTGACCATTTACATTTTTAAATAATTTTATTAGAACATAGCTACAAACTTTGACTGAAACATGCTTTATAGCTCATGCTCTAATCTTCTCTCTGTATAAGGATTGAGTCCTCATACAGAGACTTTATGATACATGAATATAAAATATTTATTAAAGTCTTTAGTAAGAAAGTTCATGGACCCTTGTTCTAAAACAGTACTCTTACATTGGTTTTACGAATAATTCTTAGGTCATATTCTTTCTTCTCTGGAAGCTAATAGCACTCATCCCACTTCCTGCATATAGGAGAATAAAAGCTAAGATTTATTAGAGGACTAAGACATTCACAGGATTTGCCATTCTGGACCCAATGTGTCTTTACCAGGATAAGGATGTATTAAAATATTAGAAGAGGACTTTCATATCATAAAAGGAAATCCAATAACTACATATATATGTATTTATATATGCATACATATTTTACATATATATATATATACAAATATATGTATAGATGTATTTATATATGTATATTTTGTGTGTATATGAATATATGTTTATACAATATGTATATATGTGTATATATATATATATATATATATATATATTTAATTAATAGAACTAATAGAAGAAATAAGACCAAAATAGTAGCTGAATATATAACCAGAATTGTACATATAAGAGCATAGAAAATTTTAACCATATAATCAATGAAAATACCTAATGGACATACATACAATGCTACAACAAAAAAAGAATAATATATGTTGTCTTTAAAACAAAAAGGCAATTTTAATATTTATAACATTTTCAACCATGAAGCAAATCATATCAACAGTAAATATCAACAGTAAATCATAAAGAATATCATTTCTCATTAATTGGTAATTATTCTAAAAAAATTAAAAGGTTAAATAAACAATATGTGTATTTGGAAATAATAATTCACATGCCCAAGTGACCATTTCATAAAAGATATGTCAAAAGAAAATATCATGGGGCTGGAATTGTAGCTCATTGATAGAGCAGTTGTCTAGCATGTGTGAAACAGTGGGTTCAATTCTCAGCACCACGTAAAATAAAGCATTTAAAACTAAAAAAAAATTTTGAAAAGAACATATCATTTATTATGTTTCAAGTATTTTTGTTAAAAATAAAGTGTACTGCATGCTCTATAGGCATATAGCATGATGTTTTATTATATGTATATCATTTGTATGTCACTTTATAAGCAATATCTCTATAATGGCTGTATATGATTTTATATGTGTGTGTATTTACTGAAGTGGAACAAATTGATATATTCATCATTTCATATAGTTACCCACATTTCCTCCATTTGACAAAACTATTGATAATCTACTCATTTAATGTAAATCTTGGCTATGTATATTAAGCTTCTAAGAATTTGAAACATCATCCCAAGACAGAATCAAGCTAAAAGAGAATGAAGCTTTTCTCACAAAGAAACATGAATTCTATTATTTTCAAATACTGATACACTCAAGATGCAAATAAAACTCATGCAAATTTTAAGGGAGTTGTAGTAATGAAAGAAACACCTATATACTAAAATTGATAAATACTGTTTAAACACCAAAGAAGCCTCTGGACCTTGAAGTATGACAGAAGAAAGATGTAAATGCCACAGTATTAAAAACGTGAACAATTTCTTATTTAAAAGAAATATACCTCAGATATGGATCCCAGAGCCCAGAATGTATTCCCATAAATCAGAGAGGAAAAAAAATGGGAATGCCACATTTATTTTCTCTCTCTTTGTAGAAATGGTTCCTGGTCAAAAAATGCTTTGAGTGCAGAATATAACGGTTATAAATGTGTGTCTGTGTACATTTAAAAATTTCTATGGACTAGTTACTATTAAGTGTATTTTCATTGGTCTTCAGTTTGATTGGTACTATCTTATGCTATAGGTCTGCATGTCTTTTCCTTGTCAATTGAGTATGAAGGAGGATGATAAATCTGTATTTTTAAATTGCAATTCTCCTAATTAAGAAAAACTTTCTCTCAAGAGTGTTACCCACATCAAGACCTAATGCTGGACTTAAAGAACTGGAATTTAAAACTTGTTACGATTGGATAATACTTTAGGGGAACAAGCATAAGAATATTTTAATGCAGTAAATAATGTGAGTACTTTGTTATTTTCAGATCTTTGCAACTCTTGCTATCAAAATATGGAGTCTTTCTTTACTATTTAAGTCTAGTTTGCATGTTTATTTGACAATAAAATTCATAATGCTCTGTATGTTCTAAGATGAGGTCTTTAGAATCCTTACAGGTTTTTGTTTGTTTGTTTGTTTGTTTTTTTGCCCTTTTAAATGTTGATTTTACATGAACAACCCTGTAATTTCTAGTTTACTCTAGTGGATGTAGAAGAAAAGATCTAGCCATACCAGCCATCCCAAATGATGCCCTAAATGTAGGTTTAATTCTACCAAACAGTACATGATACAAAATGATTTTTTTTTTTTGCTAGGAAAAGTCGAATTAAAAATTCACACCCAAGTGGGGTGTCAGCATATGCCTGCAATCCCAGTGCCTCGGATGACTAAGACAGGACAATGGTGAGTTCAAAGGTAGCCTCAGCAAAAGCAAGGTACTAAGCATTTCAGTGAAACCTTGTCTCTATATAAAGTACAATATAAGACTGGGGATGTGGCCCAGTGGTCAAGGGCCCCAGAGTTCAATCCCCAGTACCCCCCGAAAAAAACAAATTCACACCCAAAATTTTATGAGTAAATAAATAATTATTGTTTCTAAATACTAACTTATGAGGTGATTTATTCCTGAGCAACAGATATGCCTAAATAGGACTGTTCATTATATGAAAAAATATTTAAAATGACCTAATATTTTCAACATAAAACTCAAGATCAAGAAAGATTCATATTCCTATTGCTCACTGTGGGAGTGCAGAATATCTCTCCTAAGGTTCAAAGATATTCTGGGGAACCCCTTGGTGCTATGCTGCCCTGTAATTAGCAAAGTAAAATTATAACTATCAAATACAGTGAAATTTTATATTGGTCCACACACTTCAGCCAAAATTTTTGCTGGGGATGAAAAGAATATAAAATAAATAGGAGAAAATAGTTTTAAACACTAGATGTAACCCTCTGACCACCTAATATGTATTTTTTTAAATTTTATGTATATACATAATTTTTTTGCTCAGAGCATTAATAAAATAGCATACTATAAACAGTGTTTATTATGGGTCAGGATTATTCCAAGGTCTTTGTAATGCTACAATTATTTGTCACATTGATTCCATGAGTAAGGTAATAACATGTTAAATCTAACTTCTATTAGTAACTATTACTCACATTTTACTCATTATTATCGCATTGTTATCCACATATGATAAAACAAGTTTGATCTTAAAGTTTTTATAAAACAATTAGAACCACTAGCAGCCTCTCAAGGACTTCTTAATCAGTTATGTAATGGGATAAGTTCAAATAATTACTTGAAGGGATATTTGGTACCAAGTAACTTCTCTGTTAAAAACTCCCTCAGCAAAGTGTTATTCTAAATGAAGTCAATAATGTTAAACAACACCAATACAGTTATTTAATTTTTTTCAAGCAGATTTAACATCCTTTCAAAATGGTATAAAAATGCTTTTTTATTTAATACATTAAAATAATATATAATGGGTTATTGTATAACATATCACATTAATATGCAAATATATTATGATTTAAGACCTATAGTACAGAGGAGAAAAATCTCATTTTTTAAATTTTAAATCGTATTTATTTCAATTTATATATAAAATAAAAATTATGCATATCAATAGAGTAACATGATGGTTGAAATATATGTATACATTACATAATGTTTAAATTAAACATTTATTTAAGATTAAACATACCTATCTCCTCAAACATTTAATATTATTTATGGTAATATTTTTCAGAATCCTCAAACACTTAATATTTATTTATGTTAAAAGCTTTCAAATCCTTTCTTCAACCTTTTAAAAAATACACAACACATTATCACTATTTATAGTTACCCCACTGTAAAATAGCACTTCAGAGCTTCTTTCTTAAAACTGTAACTTAGAAACCATTGAGAAACTTTCTCCCCATCCCCTCACCCTTATGCTCCCCAGTCTCTGATAACCACCTTTTGATTCTCAACTTCAGTGAGATAAAAAAATTGAGATTCCATGTAAGTGAGTTCATGCTGTGCTTGTCTTTGTGTGCCTGGCATATTTCACTTAACATAACAATCTCCAGTTCAATCCATGTCATCCAAAATGACAGAATTTTATTGTTTATTTATAAGAAGATAGAATTCCAATGTGTATATACATCACATTTCCTTTATTCATCAGTTAATAGACACTTATTTTTTTTAATTTATTTATTGGCTGTTGTAAATACTTTAGCAATCAATATCTGAATATAGATGCTTGTTAAATTGATTTTTAAAATTAATTTCCTTTTTATATATACCAATAGTGGGATCGGTAGGTCATATGGCAGTTCTGCTTTCATTTTGTTAAGAAACTTACATAGTGTCTTCCATAAAGCTGTACGCATTTACATTCCTACCAACAGTGTGCAAGCATTTCCTTACTCCACACCTTTGCCAGCACTTATCCTTTGTCTTTCTGATAAGAGGCATTCTTACTAGGATAAGATGATATCCCATTATGGTTTTAATTTGCAGTTCCCTGAAAATTAGTGATGTTGAGCAAATTTTAATTTCTGCTGGTCATTTGTATCTCTTTTGAGAAATGTCTGTACATTAATTTGCTCCTTTTTAAAAGAGGTTATATGAATCATTTTTGAGTTTCATGAGTTCCTTATGCATTTTGAATGTTAGCTTTTTCTCAAATGTGTGTTTTGCACACATTTTCCCATTGTCTAGATTGTTCTATATATTGCACTTTTTATTGGTTATGTTTAGTTATATATAACAGTAAAATCCATTTTGATATAATTGTCCAAGCATGTAATGTATATTATTCTAATTAAGATACCAGTCTTGTGGGTATACAAGATGGTAAGATTCACTGCGGTTTATTCATACATGTACATAGAAAAATTATGTCAAATTCACTCCTATTCCTCCATCCTTTCTCCTCATTCCGGTTTATCTAATCTAGTGAACTTCTATCACATATCAGAAACAACAATCAATCATTGGTTTACTGGAAATGGCTTATTTCCCTTAGCTTGATAGTCTCCAGATCCATCCATTTACTGGCAAATGTCAAAAATTCATTTTCTGATTGGTTGGTTGGTTTGGGGGCAGAAGCTTATAAGTTTGATATAAGCCCATTCTCTTTTTTCATTTTTGCTTTTGCTTCCTGTGCTTTTAGATCTTCACTAAAAATCTTCCTATTACAATGTCCTGAATCATTCTCTGTATGAATTTCAGAAGTTTCATAGATCAAATCTTACATTTATGTCTTTAACTTATTTTGAATAGATTTTTGTAACTAGTAACTGATGGGGTTTAGTTTCAGTCTTTTGCATGTGCATATTTAATTTTCCCAGACTAATTCTATTTATTGAAATGACTGATTTATCCAGTGTGTGTTAATAGCACCTTTTCTGATAATCAGATAACTCTGGATAAATGGGTTTACTAATAGTTTAAATATTGTATTTTTCTCATATATATTTCTGTTTTTCAGAAAATACAATGCTGTTTTGACTAAGATTTCTTTGCAGTATATTTTGACCTCTCATATTATAGTGCCTAATGCTTTCTTTTCTTTGTTGAAAATGGTTTTGGCTATTGAAGTTTTTTTTTTTTTAGTTTTATATAAATTTTACGGTATGTTTTCTATTTTTTGAAGAACCTTTGGTACCTGGATTGTGTTTTATTGAATCTGCATATTACCTTCTATAGCATGACCATTTTAGCAATGTTAAATATATATGTATATATAGATACATAGATATTTTAATTTTCCCCATATATGTACACATACATAGGAAAAATCAGAAAAAAAAATCTGTAGCAAGTGATCACATAGTGGCAACTTGTATATATTTTTTCTAATGCTTGTTTTATAATTCCTTTACTTCAACAAATATCATGGCTTGTTGATTTTATTTTTCATTAGATTTCTTTAAATAGAAAACAAATTTTGATGACACATAAGCTTAAGATTTGGACCCTTTTGAATCATTAATATTCCATCACTTTTCTTTTGCTTTTCTAAAACTAAATGTTTTCAACTGATATATGCTATCATAATAAGCATACATATTTATGGGTACCATGTGATATTTTGCTAGATGTACACACTGTGTTACATTATAGGGAAGTTCTGCATTTTGGGGGCTGTAATTTGACCTTGTTAATGACAGGGCAGGACAGTATTGAAAGTACCAGCAGGGGATCACCTGCACTCCTGAGAGACCCATCCTATTGCTACTCAACAGCAATCCAAATGTCTGTCTCTCTCTCTCTCTCTCTCTCTCTCTCTCTCTCTCATTTTTGTGGGTACATTACAGTTGTACATATGGTGATATTTGTTGCTACATATTATTACACACACAAACACACACACACATACACATACAAGTAATAATACAGTTTGGGCAATATCCCATCAGAACACTTCTCTCCTATCCCCTCCTTACTTACCCCTAATCCCTTTCCTCTATTCTACTGATATCCTTTACTTTTCATAAAATCATACCTTCACCTTTCTTTTCATTTTTTCTCTCTAGCCCACACATATGAGAGAAAACATATAACCCTTGACTCTGTGAGTTTGGCTTATTTCAATTAACAAGATGGTGGCAAGTTCTGTACATTTTTCTACAAATGGCATAATTTTACTTTTTTATGACTTATGACTGAAAAAAAAACTTCATGGAAAACAGACACATAGACCAATGGTACAGAAGATAAGATACTTCTAAAGTCTCCTGGTCCTTGACAAAGGTGCCAAAACATACACTGGAGGAAGGATAATTTCTTTGACAAACGTTGCTGGAAAAAACTGGATATCTATATGTAGAAGAATGAGACTAGACCCTTATCTATCACCCTTCACAAAAACAACTCAAAATGGATGAAAGACATAGAAATTATGTTATGCAACTCCTGGGAAAAAATATATATTTTCAACATTCCAGCATATAGACACTTTCTCAAAAGGACCCTCAAAAAAAGAAATACAAATAGTCAACAAATATGTGAAAAAATGTTCAACATTATGAGCAATTAGGAAAATATAAATCAAAATTATAGTACTTCATATGACACCAGTCAGAATTAAAATCATCAAGAATACAAATAAAAAATGCTGGAGAGGATGTGGAATAAAAGGAAAAGTTTTACACTTTAGGTGGGATTGTAAATTAGGATAACCATTACAGAAATCAGTATAAAGCTTCTTAAAAGACTAGACATGAAGCCATCATATTAGCCAGTTTTACCACTATTTGGAATTTATCCTAAGGAATTAAAGCCATCCGCTATAGTGATACCTGCAAACTTACATTTATAGCAGCATAATTCACAAAAGTCAAACTATGAAATCAGTCTCAGTTTCCATCAATTGATGAAAGGATAAAGAAAATGTGGGATATATCCAATTGTCTCTTGATCATCAAGAGCATTTGTACTCATGAATATACTAATCCTTTCTTTAACATTGATCCACTTTCATGAAGAGCCATCTGCTGAAAAGACTGTGATAACTTTTGGCTAAATAAAAATGTAACTAATATGTTTGTTGGTCACTGTTTCACAAATTTGCCTTGGAAAGGACTAAATAGAGTTATAAGTGGAGTCCAGTGTGACCTGAAACAGTTCAAGAATCAAATGGGAATCACAGCCAGATATCAGGGGAATAAATTAAACCTGAAGGAGGATAGGGTCACCTAGACAGACTCCTGACCCATGGGTAATGATTAGACCAGCCAAGGGAAATCCTCACCTCAAAGAACCTCAGAGGCCCAAAATGTAGCACAGATTCGTTGTGAAAATTCAAGACCTCACTCCATATGTCAAGAAGATATAATGAACACTTTCCATCTGGGAAAGAAACAGATGGAAAAGTTAGTATTCAGAAAGACTGAGCAGTTACCTTAAAGTAACTATTGTACTTTAAACATAATCTTTACAAATTATATGGTCTAATGGCACTCTTCATTCTAATACCTATTTACTTCTCTGTATGGCTACTAGACCCTTAACTCCATGTTACAGAATTTATTATTTTATTTGCTATCTATTGTGTTTTTAACAGACAAAACAGTTTTTATAGAACATGAGATATTCAGGAAATATCTGTGAAATAAACAACTAGATGGCTGCACAGGTTTAGGACAATAGGCAGGAAGAATGGAAAGAAGTAGAACCCTAAAGTTTTTAAAGAGGGAAAATATGCCACACAGGGAAAGAGAGTAGACCCCACACTCTGCAGAGGGAGAACATAATCTTGCATACAATCATTTAGTGCCAAGAAGTATTTTTTATACCAGCGAAAAAATAGATATGTCTGCTTTATATGATTTGTATAAGTATTTTGTATTGTTTTTGCCTAACATTAGAGCAATTCTTTGCTGAGGGGATTCTATGACAGAAAATGCATTTCATTCCCTGTCAAATTAGGCTCATTTTGATTGAATATTCTTTTTATTTGCTTTCACAATGGAATTGACACACTATCCATAGACAATAATTTTAAATATTTAAAAGACCTAATTTTCTTGAAATTCCATTTAAAATACAATCTATTTTTTCTTCTGTAATTTATGATCTGTTATTATGGGCATAGTAGGCAGAATTAGAAAATACATAAAAATGTTCTTTTTTAATTGTCTGTCATCTGATATATTCTTTATATATAATTCCAATTTATCTCTTGGTTTCCTAGTCTCCGGGCTAAACAATTATCATCCCTTAACCTTCTTTTAGGGTCATATTCTTAATCCTTTAATCATTTGGGGGACTCTCTCTTAATCCTCTGTGGTTCTCTTTTAAGTTGCAGAGCAAAAACTAAATGTGGTACCCATGAAAGGTTTTAACTGTGTTAAGATGCAGAGTATAATAGGAAATTTATCTCATGGTATCAACACATTCTTCTTCTCTCCATGTGTCCAGAATTGCACATTTTAATAACTAAGGAATAACATTGTGCACTCACGTTCATCATGTTAGTTCATCTTGTTACCCACTGCTAATGAATAGCTCCCATTGGGATTATGAAGCAGAGAACCAAAGACATCACTTCATAGGATCAAATGTGAATTATCCTTTCACAATAAAAGAAGAATCATGCAAATCCAGTGACTTTCCTCAATACTGAAATGACTATCAATTATAGCTTACCTTGGACATATTATCTACCAGTATGGATAGTTTAAGGCTCATTTTATCTTCTATCACTATATTGAAAGGTCTGGGCAGCCCAACATGGAGCAGAAAAAGGTGGGTGGATCGATTTTTAAATTAAGCAATAATTTCCAACATATGCCAGAGAACAATATTTTTTTTTTGCTATTTTAAAACACTCAGACTAAAAGTGACATTTCTTGAATAACAGTTTCATGATATTCTACTACCAAAATAAGAAGTGTTTATGTAACAGTTTCATAAAGTTCTCTAAAGGATTCTTATAAAGGAATTCCCAAACACTAGTCAGGGCAGAGTAGGGGAGCATAAAATTTGTCTAGTAAGGCACACTTTTTTTGTTGTTATTTACTTTTAAAATGTATGTTTTAAATTAATTATAGAATAACACGAATTTTGGAAGGGATATATCGACGTCTTATGGGAATTTCACACAACCTTTCCCCAGAGTAACATCTTGCAACACTACAATATAGTAAAAAAAATCATGGATATTGACATTGGTACAATTCATAGAGCTTGTTCTGAACTAATGAGTTATAGAAGCTACATAAATTTAGATGAATGTAGATTTCAATGAATGTAGATCTGGGAATCTATATCTGTGTGTATTTGTATGCAAATCCCTATGCAATTTTATCCAATGTATGGGTTCATGCAACCCTTTCAAAAATCAAGAAACCTAATTGTAACATGAAAAAAAAAATTATGCCTTTTTAGATAATTTCTTGAACTCCACCCTTTGTCTCAAATCATTGAAAAATAACTCTTCCATATCATTAATTATGTTATTTCATAAATGTTATGTAAAATAAATAATATATTATTAATTTTTTTGTAATTTAGGAGCTTTAAAAAATTTATTTCAGAACCTTAAAACCAAACAAATTTAATTTGGAAATTAAGAAATGGAAGCACGCAATTCACATTTTTAAAAGTTGGTAAAGTTATTTCATAATACTCTTTGTATAGCTAGCATTGAGAGAATTGGCAACAACAGAATAAAAGATCTGATAAGTAAAATAAATTCATAATAATTGGGGCTATTCTATTAATATTAAGAAATTCATGGATCATATATTGAATTATTTTACATTTGCCAAGAAAATCATATATATTGTGATTTAACTTACAACATGTTAGCAAAGGTTCTATTTAACTTATAATTCTCTCTATAATACTTATGCCACAGTATTTTTGCATGAGATAATTATGAAATTGAAGAATTTCAAAAATTATTCATTAAAATTATTAATGTTCAATACCAAAATTCAGTTCTTAAACATATTTTAAAATCAGTTGTGGAGGTATATGATAGAACTCCTAAAACTATAATATGGAAAAGTTAAACTACATAAGTTAATTTACAGATGATAAAATTGCAATGTAGACAATTTTAAAAAAACCTACAAATAAAAATTAAAACAAATGCCTTTACTGAAGTTTCTGGACACAGTATTAAAATACAAGATTAATCATACATAAACTTATTTTACTGTTAACATGTTTCAAACTCAAATATATATATATATATATATATATATATATATATATATATTAAAAAATCATGTATAGCACTTGTATTCAGAAAATTACAAAATGCTAATGAAAGAGATCTAAGATATTCTAAGTAAGTGGAGTGATATTCTGTGTTCATCTCTTGGAGGACTCACTATAGCAAAGATGTATTTCCCATTAAATTTTAAAAACACAATATAAGTATTGACAAGACCATGATAAAATTAACATGAAAAATGAAGTAGGATGACTATAATAATTTTGAAAAAGAAGTGGGAAGGATCACTTTATTTGCTTTAAAAGTTAATTATATAACTGTAGAAATCAAGAGTGTGGTACTGTGGATAACTAGGACACATATATCAATGCAATGAAATATGTTGCCTCAAACTAGAAACATACAAGTGTGGCTGACTATTTTTATAAAATGTTTCAAGAACAACACAAAAGAAAATCTTGTACTTTTTAAAAATGGTGGTGCTATACTTGGATATCAAAAATAAATAGATAAATCTCAAAATTCACCACTACACAAAAAATACAATTAAATGTCATAACCAGAGAGATCCTTCTCAACATTAAAATTTATCAAGTTGTGAGATTATCTTTGCCAAGAGCAACCACTAATATTTTTATTTTTATTAATTGAATATAAAGTTTTAACATTCTATATTTTGATGACTGAATAAAAGAATTAGAAGAAAATCAAAAAATAAAAAAAGAAAAAAAATCCTTTACAATCAACATAGCATATTAATGAGGGATTATTAGTATATTAAAACATGACATAAAACTACTTTTTCATAATTTTTCACTTATGTAGTTTCTCCTACACTTCTATTATCCCAGTTATATTTTTAAAGTAGTACTATATTTTCCTGGAGCCTGAAAGTAGAGGAGGTGGGCATAACCCATTAAGCCCCAAGCAAGTTGTCTTTGAAATCTTTTTCCTGTTTTCCTCAGGAAGTTCTTCACACTGAATCCCACTGGTTTTGCTACACATTTAAATATAGCATGGTGGGCTTCATTTTGTTGTTAGATCCAGTCTCCACCAGAGCTGGATCATACCACTGTGCCCCATTTTTCACTTATTTCTGAATCTTGTTTTTATTTCTTAAATTTCTCATACCTCAAATAATTCTATTCTAACTCACTATGCTAGTTTGGGGAAACTGAGTAAACATCACACAGGTCGTGATTTTCTCCATCTCTTATAAATCACCTGTTCTTTGGTATTCTGATGTAGCAACACAAACTGGACTTGGACACTTTTCATTGAATATATCATGTAGGATTTCATGTGGAGGTGTTATTCTTACTTTGTTTTTAAGATAGCTTGTGGATCTGTGCTCTATGTTGTTGTTTCATGGATTCTCAAGAGAACTCCAAGGTGAGACTGGAAGGAACTTTTTCTCAGTATTTTCTCCATATTTTTAATTTGGTTTCATTTGCATGCCCCTTCACCTCATTTGGAATTCAATATAAATGGGCTTTCTCTGGCTAAGTTACAGGTTCCAAATGAATTTGTTATGGAAATTGCACTTGTACATTATTTCATTTTTCTTTGCCACCATAAGTAAATTATTCTTGACATTTTTGGATCTCTCAAAGTACAGAAACAGCTGTAAAATTATATAATATTAATTTCAATGCTGTTCATGTTGTTTTGTATTTCTCAAATATTCTCCACGATTACAATTCACTTTGCTTCCATCTGGGAAAAGGTAACCATACCATAGAAAAGATGTATACTGAAATAAATAAACAAATAGAACAAGCAGGTAATGTGAGAAAACTAATTAAATAACACATTTTTTCCATTCTCATATATAGTTCTATTCATTTGTCTTGGCAATAAGAATGCCATTTGTCTGATACATTGTTTTTTTTTTTATGATGCAAAGACATATTATCAAGACTGAGAAAAAGGAAATCAGCAACAACCTACAAAAAGGTAACTGCAAAATCTATGACAACATATTTTAATCTTTCTGATATTTCTTTCTGTTAGATATATTCCACAATGAACTCCATAAGGTGTGAAAGATAATGTATTTTTTTCCTTCAATCCTTAATAACACAAGATATATATCTGCTAAAACTTAGTAATTTTTATAAAAAATTTGGAATCTGTTTATAGGCATTTATTTTCACATGTGTTATAATCAAAATGATTTGCCTGAAATTTGTTTTTATTTATAGCTTTCATATGAAGTTTCAGTAGTAATGTTCTATTGGCCTTATAAAATATGATTGGAGACATTCTTTAATTTTCCATTCTCTGAAATAATTTTTAATTGATTTTATTTCTTAATTTTTTAGTATTCGAATTGAAAGCCTAGGCAGAAAATTGTAAGTAGGTATGTTTTTATATACAGATTTGATATCTTAAAAAATTATAAGATCATTTTGATTTTCTGTAATAATTTAATATCCTATCAAATTTAGTTATGTATTTTGTAATATTATTTTGGTAGCACATGTAAAGTCTAGAAAATTTCGGAGAACAGAAATACTTTGCTTTAGACATAGGGAAATGAAAGAGAAGGGGCGGGAGATGAGAATAGGAAAGACAGTACAATGAATTAAACATTACTATCCTGTGTATCCAATGTAATTCCACATCATGTACAACTATAAGAATGGGAAGTTATATTACATGTATGTGTAATATATCAAAATACATACTACTGTCAAATAAAACAAATTTTAAACACTAGCAAATTTTCCATTGGCTAAGTTGTTATTCCTATCATCATACTTTTTGTTTCATTCATGTGTCATTGTCTCATTTAACTTTATTCTTTTACTGAAATATATATATATATATATATATATATATATATATATATATATATATATGATAAAAATAAGAAATTATATCATACAATTATAATATTATCTTCATTAGAAGAAATCTTTTGTAATCTGTTAGATTAGATGTACTAGAATTACCAAGTGAGCTTATTCCTTTCAAAGATGCAAATAACTGAATACATGTTTGGGCTGAAATCATGGGAGCTGATTCACTTCACAGTTACTTTTGTCCTATGATGTAGACCTATGGAATCACAACCCCAAGCCTTGTAGGAAGGTATTGAAGACCAATCTGTGACAGATTGTGTGCTCTAAGGTTTGTTAAATGTGCTAGTCAGCATGTCAGGCATCACTTTAAAGTCATCAGTCATACTAAGAAGATAAAAGGTAGCATATATCACCCACTACACTTAGTTCCTCATTCTCTGGGTTAAGACCCTGTAATCTTTCATTTTTTTCTAATATATTCAAACTTAGACTTTGGCATTTATTTTTCTTCCCCCCTCCAATTGTGAATGCAAATTTGTTCTGAAATATTCTGGGAAAACTTTGAAGACACTACTTTTTGTTTGTAAATATCAAATGTAGGAGAGAAGTCTGCAACATGAAAGATAAAGAACAAACAGAAAAGAAAAAAAAACAGGGTAAAAATAGATAAAACATCAAACAAACTATAAATACAAACCAGAGATGTGAGATGTAGTTACGTCAAAGAAAAAAAAAACTTATCATAAAATATCATATTCAGAAAACATTAAAGTCTTATAGTCAAAAATATAATGACACTAATAGTATAAAGTGTTGAAAGAAATGTTGTTAAAATATCTCAAAAATTGGAATAAATAAAAACAGCATTAGAAGGAAATGTAATCAAAATTTTATTAAAAAATATAGCTTATTTAAAAGGCTAATTATAAAACTTTCAGTAATAGAGAACAGATGTTATGGAAGACATTAGTTATAATTAATAAAATTTTCAGAACTAATCCATAGATAGAAAAAGCTCACTAAAATGAATAGTCAGAATAATAAATTTAAAAATGGACCATGAAATATATCATCATCTGAAATTATGGGGAAATACCAAATGTATTCTGAGATAAATTAAAGGATTAAGAATGTGTCCAGCTTCAATATTAAAAATGAAAGGCATGAAGAAAATATTTTTTGAAACTTTCTGAGAAAAACAGAGCATAAAATTTTATTACCAAAGCACCAATTAAGGATGAAGGAAGAATAAATACATTTTTAGGCAGTTCAACTTTCTAAAATTTGTCTTTGAAGTAATATTTTTTCATAGGAAGTTGCCTAAGAAAGTTTGAAGAAAAAAGATTAAACAAAATTTTTTAAAAGCTTATAAAAAAGTCAATAATAAATAAATAAAAATTATACATAATTTTAAGCAAAAGACAAAAATAAATTCCAGGAAAGAGATGTCACCAGAACTGGGGTCATAAGGAGGTTCCCCAAAAGGAAATTGGTCCTTAAATTAGACCATGAGGATTTTTGATGTCATTACAGAAAGGAATTTGAAAACAGGTCACACTGAGGCACTGACAAATTTTATTGAGAAAGCAAGAAGTACAAATGCTAAGAGACAGGGGAGAGTATGGGTTTTGGAGAGGAAGCTGGTTGCTTAACTTTATATTTATTTATGTAAAATCTATAGTACAGAGAGGTGAACTAAGAGGTATTTTTAGTTCTCCTTTGTGTTGGAAACATTTATCATCACCTATTGGGCATTGTTTTTTTGTTGAAAGACCTCCATTAATTTCCATCAGGGCACTTCCTTGTTCTGCTTTGTGAATTTAAACAGTACTAAATTGAAGTAGCATTGAGGGTTTGGTGGAGAGTATGGCCTATAGATAAATTAATCTGATCATAAAAGTATGTCACAATGAAATTTATTTGTTGAGCAAAAGCATTCCTGGAACTGTCTTTCTTTTACATCCAGATTAGGAGTGAGGGTATTCATGGACCTGTGGATAAAGTCTTATAATGAATTTAATACTATAGTTTGTGATCAAAGTATGTAGAAGTAGATCTGGAATTTAAATTTGCATGTTAAATCACTGCCTCTCTTCTTTTGTCACACATTTTCTTTCTGTCTATTCTGTTAGTTTCCATCCTATGTCAGGAGGATGAATAAATACATTTCTGAAAATCAGTCATAGAGCAGGCTTTGACTAAGGCAATAAAAGAAAGGGATTTAAGAAAATAATATCTTTAAGAAAATAAAGTACAACTAATGAATAACTGATGTGTCTGATCAAAATTGTAAATTATTAAAATTCAGAAAATGTTCACATCAATATCTTATTTAAATCATATATATTAAATTTACAAATATAAGTAGTTTCCATTAAATTATCCCTTTGCTACTTAAAACAAGCAAAATATTTCAAAAGTTCTATATAAAAAAAAGTGTACAGTTTTAGATCTAGAAAGTGAAAAACAAAAGTGCAATGCCATTGAAACAAAGCCTGAGAAGAATTTCAAGATGAAAGGTGGAGTAAATACCACTTTGTAATATCAAGGTCAGAGTGTCAAGGATGGCGGAATGCTGCAAACAGTGTCAAAGTGGAAGTTTCTGGAAAAACAAAACAAAAACTGAAACAAGAAACCTCAAGACCAGATGCTTAACAGGATGAAAGTTATAAAAGTTATTAAGAAACAGTTGTTATAGCAACTAGGGTTGTGGGCCAGTGGTAGAGTGCTTGCCTAGCATATGTGGGTTTGATTCTCAGCACAAATATAAATATATGAACAAAATAAAGGTCCATTAACTTCTAAAAAAGTATTTAAAAAAAAGAAAGAGGCATTGTAAATCATAAAGAAAATATTGCCTTAATATTTATGTGTATAATGTACTCTACACATCAGACCATTGATATAAAAGTCATTAAAAGAGTTATGTGAAGCAGTAGAATACCTCATAAGTTCATTCTTATTAGTTCCATGTGCATTTGTACTGGTAACTTGAATTCCAGTACTTGAAAAGAAAATTTCTGTGACTAAAACTTATATTCATTTTGCTACGATTTAGTTCAAATGTGATCACTTTTTAGAAAATTCAAAAAATAAAAGCATCAAACAAAATTAATAAAGAAGATGATAATAAAGTCCCCTTCCTAATTTAAAGTCAGTGTGTTTAAACTGTCATTTAGGAATTTTTGAAGAATAAACAAAAATATAGTTGACTATCTACCTTAAAATTTGAAAAATAGGAAACACCATTTGGCGTAATATCTTGGCCACTTTACAGCTAAGAAAAAAACAAAATTCATAAATGTGTGAGAATAAAATGTAAAGTTTGGGACGTGGGAATAAATACTTTGAATAATTTTATCATAGTTAGAAAATGTTTTATAATTTAAGTTTTAAAACTTATATTTTAAAAATGTTATAGTTTCATTTTATTTCTTTGTTTTTAATGCAAGTACTCTTAAACATCTTTTGTTTTTCATAAATATAAAAGCATTCCTTATTAATATCCTTTTATATTATTTTTGCAAAAGCCTACTATCATAGTCTATTCAGGTTTCTATAGTACAATGTCATTGAATAGGTGGCTTATAAACAATAGAAATTTATTCTCACAGCTCTGGATACTTAGGAGTCTAAGATCAAAGTGCCAGCAGATTGGGGTGCAGGGCACTTACCTGGTCATAGACAGTTGGTGCTTTGTTTTGTATCCTTATGTAGGAGGAGGCCTTCTTAGGAATTGTCTGACTTCTACTTGTTAAGGGTACTAATCCTCATGACCTAGTTCACTTCCCAAAGTCCTCATACTGTTACCACAATGGTCTTAGACTTCAAACTAATTTGTGGAGGTGTCGGTTGGAGGATATAAAAATATTCAAGTTTATGGCTCATACTATGCTATTTTAAAATACAGTATCCTTAGCAAACAAGATTTCTAAAATATGTACACAAATATATTAATAAAAAGCTTTTAGTTTTCTATTTTAGTTTTACTTAGAATACTAAATAAAATTAAAACAATATCAACAAACATCAAGAAATTTACTTTTTAAATTAGGGAAAGATTCACAAAAATGATTGAGTATAAGATTAATATAAGTGCTTTTATTGAATAAAATATAAACTAATATCAAAACAAGAAATAGAAATCTCTATATTCAACTTCCTTCAGATACAAAAGTTTTAAGACTAATCAAAGATCAGCTAATGTTTGAATATCTTCAAATAAGAACTAATGGAACAAATTGTTTTTAGATTAAGTGACCTAAAATTAGGGTCAAATGAAGGGGGGAAGAGAGGAATGCATTAAATATATAGTGAACAAGAAGTAAATTTTGAGATGTCATGGAAAAATTTCACACATACACACACACAAGTATGTATATTTACCTATTAAAGGCTAACCAGAACAACTTACTAATAAAAAAATATGATAAAGTAGAGATCAACTAGGAAGCATCTCTATAGAATATTTGGTTCTGAAAGGAAAACCTACAGATTTATAAGTAAAGAGAGTGTTTTCATATATTAATTCAATGAAGAGCATATTCAATGGCTAATGCAGAGATGATATTAATTGGTGAGAATAATTTTTGAGAACATTTTTAAATAATAATATATTAGCAGCATATCACAAATCTCTATGATCCTCTGCTCTTAATGCATATTTTAAAAGTGTACTTCTAAGCACCTGAAAGAGTTAAGCATTGCCATGTGACTTACTTTAATTGTTAGAATTTAAAAGGGGATGGTACATGTAATATCCAGGCTAAAATTTCAAAAGCTAGATCAGAGTTTGCTACTTGATTTCATTGCTCTTTTTTATGGTTTCTGAATGAGAATTAAGTATAATAGAGTTCCTATTAACCCATACCTACACAATAGGGACCTAGTGCAGTAGTAACACTTGAACTCTTTAACCAGTGAAATTTTACTTCTGGGATTGCATAGGATGTTGTATTCTGACAAATGCAGAAAAGGGTACTGTTCAAGAAAGTGACTTTCTTGAACTCTTGACTCAGCAGGCCTGTTTGGTTTAAAATACAGGGCTGTCTGGCTTAAAACATGGGCATTTTGAGAATTAGCATTCAGCCAACTTTTTTGGAACTAGATCCTGGAGTGCTGCCTCTGGATAAGGGAATTTTAGCATTCGTGAAGCCTGGAACTGCATAGTACCAGTATTTTTTCAAATAGTTTTATATTAGTCATGATTTTTATGGTGAGCTCCTACTTTCTCCTAGTCTGGAGCTTGAATAACTGATGTTATATTCCTAAATGAGTGATACTCCAAAATAATCCTGGACTACCAAGTTTAAGCGAGTTTCCATGGTTGTCACCACTTTACACATGTTGTCACACATCACTGCAGGAGAATGAAGCAAGTCCTATGTGACTTCACTGAGACAGACAGTTGGGACATTTGCCAGGCTTCCTCTAAATTTTGTCCTGAGCCGTAATAAACCATAACCATGAGTATAACAGTCCCTGAGCCAGGTAACTAATTTTAGTGAATCATCAAATCCAAGAGTAGTTTTAAGCATCCCAGCATGAACACTTATTAGCTTCTTCCATAGCAAAAGCCTAAAATGTGTGGCTTTGAATTAGGTGCTAGGCAGTGAACACTATTTGTACTGGCGTCTAGACAGATTGCAATGCATTTTATGACATATGGGTATATGAGTTTTTGTTTTATAAAATTTTTATTATTAACATGCATTAACTATACAAATAATGGTTTCACTGCAACCTTTACCTACACATACTCTGTGTGATCATGTTCAAGTTACCTTCTGTTCTTGTCCTCCCTTCTGCTCACTTCCTCTTGTTCCCTTCCTCTTCCCTAGTAGTACCTCTTCTAATTTTAGGTTGCCTTTTTTTTCCACATATGAGAGAAAATATACGAGACTTGTCATTCCATGCCTGTCTTAATTCTCTGAGCATGAGGTCATCTACTTTCATCATTTTCCTACAAATATCAAGCTTTCATTCTTCTTTATGGCTGAATAATACTCTCTTATGTATACGTAAAATATTTTCTTTATCCATCCAACTGTTGACAGGCAACTGAGCTGATTCTTTACCTTAGCTATTGTGAGCAGTGCTGCAGTAAAGGTGAGTCTGCATGTACCTCTGTTGAATAGTATTGGGTTTTTGTCTTCTAAGCTTATAGTAGGATTCTCTTGTCTCCTTGAAAATAAAATATTGGCATGATGCTATGCATTAGCTGCAGCATTGATCTAAAGAAGGTAGAAGAACATGGAAGTTTCCATGGAATATGCCACTTTCTTACTCATGTTCCTCCAGCAGAACCACTCAGTCAGTAAAGAATATCAGGTTGGTGATATCTGACATGCTGCACACATTTTCCGCCAGAGATGTATGCCATTATTTTGACTATATATGTTATCACTAAACTCTTAGCAAGGGAAGCAACTCAAATCCTATCAAGGCATTGAATTTAGTCCAAACCTAGGATAATAAAGAATTATTTCCACCAATTTCAGCTAAGCCTCTTCATGCCACGTTGTCTTAAGAAAATCAATGCATGTGTACTGTGCTATGCTAAAATAAGGACATGGCAGCATCAATTAAAAGTTTCATCCAGAAAAAGAGAAGATGGAGACGCTCCCAAGCTTCACTGTCCATTTCACTGTGAATGCTACAAAAACCTCCACTTTGGCTATGGGAAAATTTCCTTGCTCAGATTTTGGAGGAAATCTCTCTTTTCCACTCATTCTGTAGCCTTTGCTTCTTCCAGTTGACACATCAAAGGTGGACAGTGATGTATATTCCTTTCCTTTGCCTAGCTGTATTTGCAAGTTTTGGTGCTGGCACATTATGACTTAAAAACAAAAAGAATTTTAAACTGAGAAAAAGTCAGTAACTTTGTTCTGGGAAAGCATTGAAAGTGAAGGTGAATAACTACATGTCACTGGTAATGAACAGAAAAAAAAAAAAGTCACCACAAAGAGAAAGGTACCTGACGAAAAAACATGAAGGTTGACCAGAAAAATGAAATAGTCTTCAAAACTTTTTAGTATAAAAATTAATAGAAATAGGGACAATAAAAATGGTCCATGGCTAGACCTGTTGGCGAATATCTGTAATTTCAGGTACTGGGAAGCTTAGGAGAAGGATGACAAGGCTATCTTCATCAACTAGAGAAAACTACACCAAATAATAAATAAATAAAAGAGCTAAGCTTAATTTTAAAGTACCCCTGGGTGTAATCTCCAGTTTAAAGAGAGAAAAAGAGAGAGAAAAAAGTAAAAAAATAAAATAAAATAAAAATCAGGAGACATTCTATGGTAGTCCATAGCAGTAAATTATCCATTTATTTCCCAAGTAACCAAGCCACCAAGTCCAAAACCCCATCTCAACAGACTGTGTCCTTAGAAAAAATTCAAACCAAGTCACACAATCTGTCAAGGCCCTTGAAAGGAATAGAGGGTATATTAAATTCAGCAGTTCATGGAGTGTTTAATGATCAATATTCAAAGATGTGAGCAATGGTGAAATGAAATCACAAATAGTACTATATGGCAATATTGGCACTGTTACTGTTAGGATCTGAAAGGGGAAAAGGAGGGGCTACTTAGAGAAATGTGGAGACAGACAGGCTGTGTGAATATAAAGTTCTGGGCACTGTGAATTTATTTAGAAGATGTGGCTAGAAAATATTGACCTCAAAGCATTAAATTAGCCAGGGAAATACATATAGTATCACATTATCTTATCTCTCTCCAAACTTCTTCTCATAATCTCTATTGTTTTAACTCAACTAGAAACTTGAGGACAAAAGTATTCTGTTATACAATTTTAAGTCAATCTCTTGAGACAATGAGAAAAATTAAGGAAAAAGAACAGAAAGTAAATATGGGGGCCAAATTGAAAATATCCATTATAGATACAGTCAAGATACAGAAATTCACATTGGCCAAAATGAGAAATCATGTATCAGGCACCTTAATTAAATAACAAGCCATCCCCAAACTTGGTTAATTAAAACCTAAACCATCTTTGTAATTCATTTTATCATTGGAATGCTTACACTTCCAAAAAATTCATATGTTGAACCTAATACCTAATGTGATGATAATATTAGGAAGTAGGTCCTTTGTGGAAGATTAGGTCATGAATGAAATTTTTGCTTTTAAAAAAAGAGGTACCAGAAACCTGACTTACTCTTTTTTTATCATGTTAGAACACAGAAAGGAGACCCCATCTATAAACTATGAAATTGGGCCTCATTAAAATTTGAAGTTATTGAAGTCTTCATTTTAGATTTCCTAATATCCCAAACCAGGAGAAATAAATCTATATTATAAGTTACCTTTTTAATGGTATTTTGTTAGAGTACCCTGAACTCACTCAGATCATTCTGAATTCTAAAAAGGAGACTAGTCAAATGAGAAAAATTGTTGAATAATACACTTTTTAGTATATTTAAAATTTTTTATAGGTTGGGTTATTAATAAGTAAAAAGTCATAATACTAATAATTCATTATCTTTCAGTCTTAAAAGTGGATTGGGTTTAACAAAGCAGTATTGCTTGAAATGTCTCATGCATTTGCAATCAGATGAGTTTGGTTGGAAATGAGTTACTTGGAGACCAGGTTGTTTCCTGTTGTGAATAGGATCTAGTAGCAGAGGAAATCTCCATGAGTTGGTCCTTCTATGTGCTCTGTCTAGCATGGCAGCTTCAAGACAATTTTCATTGTGATTCAGAGTTCCCAGGGTGCATGCCCAGAGAAAAGGAAACTAGAAGAATGTCACATTGCTTGTGATGATGTAGATTCAGTAGTCATATAGCAGCACTTTTGCTGAAATTCATTTGTATTAGAAAAGTGTCTTTAGGTACAAAGATAAAATCCTCACCAAATCAATGGAAGAATATCAATACCCTACTGTGGACTTCCTGCCTCCAAACTGAAAATAAATGTTTACTGTCTAAGCCACCTAGCCTCTGAAATTTTTTGTGACAGCTTTAGCAAACTAAGTAGTCAATGACAATGAGGAATTATAGGAGCTGGATGATGGTCACTAAGTTTTTCTTGCTCTCCAAAAGGAACAAAAGTTCTTTGGAGAAATGACTAATTTCATGTCTGAGAAAAAAAAGCATAAGATAGTCAAAAATAACTTGAAAATCTACTCGTCATATTAAAAATATGTTCCCAGTGTCAAAAGATGCTATAATATAAGCATCATAAAAAAATTAAATAACAAACAAACAAAAACCTGGATATTTTAAAATAAAATTTATACTTAAATCTGTTAATTTCTAATGGTTAAAAGCAAAATCCAGAAAACCCTGTTTGCCTATTTAAAAAACTTTTGAATTATTCTAGATCTGGTTTACCATTTTAGATTATTTTTCGTTTTTATTTATTTTTAGATTATTTTTAGTTTTTAGTTATATAATTATTGATTGGTACATAGTAATTGTATATTTTTACAGGGTACCTTTGATGTTTTGATTCATATATGTACAAGTATATACAGGGTGACTACTCAACTGAGACACAAGCCTCGTACATGATTAGTGTCCATCTATATTCATTCATATCACCACGTATCTTGGGACTAAGAGGGAACTCATGAAAATAAGAAGGTCATTAATATCACCAATCTTTTCTGACTCATAAATATTGTGTACTATGCCAACATCCATGAAATTATGCAAGACTTTCAAGGAGAGTAAACTGAAAGCACTACATAATATAGTTCTAGTTATTCAGTTCTTGAATATTGTCATGTGCCAACTTCCTCTAGATACATTTTTACTCTTATGTAACCTCTATTTCTGGAATGATTACTATAAGTATACTAATTCCAACTATTCTTCATATGCTTGTCTCCCCAAGTCTACATATTAACCCTGTTCCTATTTCCTTATATTTAAATAAAGGCAAATAAATGGTTTGAGGTTTTTAATGTGATAGCATATTCCCAAAATGTTTATGCTTCATTATTTCTCTCAGTACATCAATATCATTTCCCTGTAAGAGCTGGAATCCATGTTTAAAGGGAAATCTTGAGAACTGACTTTACCTCTTATGAGAAAATGATCTGACTGATTTTCTTGACAAATAAGAGGAAAAACTTTCTTCCTTACAATTTCTTCCTACTTGGAAAGCTCACTGTGTAGAATAAAACAAAACACCACTAAATAAACTATCCAATTACCATGAGTCTGGCACTTTTCTTTAGGAAATCTCAGATAGCTGTATAGAGCTACCATCCCATTCCCAGTTTCAGACATAAGAGCAAAAGTCATTTTCAGTTTTCATCCCAGTCAAGCTTCACCTAAAATGGCAATTGATTGAGTGATTGCTGAAGAAACTTGCCCCGCTGGGCCCATTCTAAACCCCAAATTGTGAGGGAAAATAATAAATTTTATTTTTTGTTTTTAAGATTTGAGTTAGCTGGTTATACATCAATATTCACCTAAAGCTAGGAATATTTAGGTGGCCTATATGAAATCAAGTAGATATAAAGTAAGAGCTCTCTTTTTTTTTTGCAGAGTTATGAAAAATTGTGCTGTGAATGGATAATTATAAATGTAATGCATTCCACTATTGTCATGTATGTAAGAAATAAATAAATTAAATTTAAAAAAATAAAGTAAAAGTAGCTTCCAGCACTGATTTATTCAATTTTTGTCTAATACTGGGTCAATCACCGCATTACACTAGTATGCATAACTTAAAAATAACTGGGTTTTTAAATATTCTTTTATATATACCTTAACTATACATCTATTAAGTCTTTAGATCCCATTTGTACTATATGCTATCAGAACCTGTGTCTTCAAATCCATTTGAAAGAAACATATCCCTCTATGTGTTCTTGATCCATGGTAAATTCCTTCCATTCTCTTCCTTGAGTCTCCTCGCTAGACATATTTCCATAGTTTTCTATCAAATATAATTAGGGTTATCGTCTATTACTACACTTTAGTAGCTCATCAGTCCTAAGAAGGTTAATGACAAACTATCTGTGAATGTGTTGAAAACACTCTTGCTTTCTTCCTTGATTTACATCAGCATCTACTGATTGCCATATTCCTTTATTATGGGTTCCGACATCATCTAATCATCATGCATTCTGTTTTACAAGAATCATTGTAATTGGTAGTAAGACATAATGTACAAAAGTAGCTACATAATAATCAGATATCTCAATTAATAGGAATAGAAGAGAAAATAATAAAGTTCTTGTCATGAAATATTTGTGTCTTCCACTATTCCGTTCTTTCTATTTTTTATCTTTCCCTCTGTTTCCTTTTTCTCTCTCTCTCTTCTTTTTTTTTTACACAAAAGAGACGTCTTCTTGGGCTTGGGATGTGTCTCAAGTGCCGCGCTTGCCTGGCATGCATGAGGCACTGGGTTCGATCCTCAGCACCACATAAAAGAAAATAAAGATATTGTGTCCACCTAAAACTAAAAAATAAATATTAAAAAAAGACATCTTCCCTTCATGTTTTTAAATTTATCTGGTTTATTGTGTGCCTTCTATATATCTGTTTCATACACACAGGCACACACAAACATCTGAAAATATCATTCTATTACAAGAACAGTATTCAACTAAAATTGAAGAAACTGTGGGCATACAAGGAGTTAGTATGAATCAGCAAAATGATAGAGTAGTAGGATGCTAACACTTGAGCATTCTTGTATTTTAACATTTTTGGCAGACTTCAAAAATGTTGTCAAATTATTATCCAGGGCTTTGAACTTCAAGGTTTTTAGCTTTGAGAAGGTTTTAATGGGAAGAATCAACCATCATTCACCGAAATAGATAAAACTATGAAGCTAAAGCAGAAAAGTAAAATTGATTTTTAAAGAGCATGAAGAGAAGTACTCTATCCAAGTAAGAATTTGCAGACTGAGAAAAATGCTTCAGAAATTACCAAATGCCTAAATAGACTCAGGCATTTCAGAGCAAGGATGAGGAATGATTGAAAGCTCTAGAACTGAATGCCCCAAGGAAACATTAAACTTGTAATTCTATGCAAATACATTTTAGCTGTTCCTCTTTTAGCAGACACTGAAAAAAGATTTTTTTTTCACCATACATTTATAAAGTAGAATATGAAGGGTGATTTTTTTCCAAATTTCTCAGTAGTGAAAAAACCCAATGATAACAGTAACAAAATAAAAGAATGACGAATAATTTTACAAAAAAAAATATTTACATAGATTTTTGATACTATCAACAGCAAAACTTCCTGCCATGATAACAATTTAGTCAAAGAAAATATATTTAGACTATAAAATATGCTTTATACTTTCCTAGTTTCTGATAATATATATTACTATAAAAATGTAAAACCCTATGACTCATGGAGCTTACATAGGATTGGACAGGGGCATATATAAAAAGGACAGAAATGTAATGTTACAGATGGTGATCAGTGCATGAAAGTAAAACAGTACAAGGCATTAAGAGAGTGACAAGTAGTTTAATCAGCTGCAGCAGGTTAAAATATCTCATTATCCTATCACCAAATGATTAGTATTATATTTTAATAGCCCAAAGAAAAATTAGCCAATTAGTGACAGTTCTTGCATTCTCAAATACCCAGTGCCCTGGTTACACTTCTTTAGAACTAATAACTGAGTCTTGTTTTGTGCAACTAAGTTTATGATAGTTTTGTTGCTAACACAGAAGTGTTTAGAAATACTAAAAATGTCAATACTTTAAAAAGGCTTTTGCAATAGGAAAGAGATTGAACTCAACTTCTCTGTAACAGAAGGCAGGAGGATTTTTAACCTCTAAAGTGAGTTTATGCAAGAGTACAGAAGAATGTTTGCAGAAAATTTCTCAAAATGATCCTGTTATATGTGTTTGCTTATTAATGTGCATGTTTTTACTCTCCAACAGAGGTTGGGATAATGGGAAATTATATTTCTTGTTCATGGAATTGTCTTGAGGAAGGCAATTCTGGGTAGTAGAATATTTATCTCTCAAAAGGTAGAGAAAGAATTTATAATTTCAAGATTTCTGAGGTAAGTGCTCTGTAGAAGGTAGATTAGTTGTCTATGGTAAGAAAAAAAAATCTCAAGTCTATGCAAACTGTTAAGAATGTTCAGACCATTTTGGGTATTACACAGCAATAGGTTACTAATATATTAGTTATCATATCTCAGTATGTAACATAGTCTATTCATTTCCCATCAGGATGACATGACTATTCCTGTATTTGTCTTGTCCCAAATAGTTACAACACAAAGGAAAAAATTGCTTTGTCCATATTGTCTCTAGACTGTTAGTAAAGATGATCAGTTCCTTAGTCACATGGAATCTGCCCTAATGTATGCCACATCATATGGAGAATAAGTTTCCCATAATTGTGAATCTCTAACTTAGTCCTCTAGAAACTCAGGCTGATGATTTTAAAATACATCAGATTTCACAATGATTAAAACACCCATTAGCCCTTTGTACATGAGGGTTTAAGCTATTAGTTAACACTGCTACACTACAGGAATTATTTTCTTAGTCCAATTATTTATGGCTTTATTTTCTCCAAAGTTCAATACACTCATTTTCTTGGGAGGTGCTTTCTAATAAAATCTGAATTTGTAGCTATTTTTTCATGCTTATGAGGGGTCTCTAAAATGTTATTATAGAGGCATTAAGAGAGTGACAAACAGATAGACTTACTCAGACCCTTAGATAATCTCCTGAAATTCTCTGAAAACACAGAACATCCAACCACTGATATATGGGCCAAAGTGAATGAACCCACCTCACATGATGTTGCCCTTAAATATATAATATTTGAACACAAAAATATTTTATATCCCATGGAGCTCTTATAGGATACATTCTTTGTATCACATGCAATTCCATTCCAGGTAAACCACAAAATTTTCTATAAACTTCTTTTACTAAACTTAACATGTATGATTTGGGTAATAAACAGCAACTATGTAACATCCATGATTGTATCACTTAATATTGTCCTTATTATTTCTACTTTTCTCAAATACTTTTCATATAAACCCACTTTTGCTATAATCAAATCAATAAATCAACCACTGTCTTTAGTGACTTGACAACAACCATTTTCCCTACCACACCATAATTTAATCACGGATTGTCACCCTAAAGAGAAAAGAAGTTCTGATGGTCAGAATTATCCCTTCCTATGATTCATTGGTAATATTTCTCTCAATTTATTTGAAAATTAGTCAGAATGTTAATATAATATGACCTGTAAGTACAAGTTGATGATTAATGGGTTTTGGCTACCAGGAAATTCAGTGGTCAGGAGACACAGCATCATTTTTACTCTTAGATTATCCAAGTGCAGTATTAAGGCAGACTTCATAAACCAGTAGTATTGTAACACTCCTCCTGTGAAGGACACAGGTCTTCACAAGGGTTTTCTCTTAGCATCAGTCATAGAAAGTACCAGATCTAAAATGAGTACAGGATGGTATTATTCTCAAGATCTAAGAGGTTCTCAAGAAAATTCTCTGACTTTCATCCACATACAGGTATTTCTCTTATTTTTTAGAATCACTGCTGTTTCTGTGTACTATCTCTTTGACCTCCTACCCCTACTTGTTTTGACTTTCTCACCCTGGCTTGACTGTGCCTCTTACTCATAGGGCAGATACTTTGGAAACTGGCTGACATTTTTCTGTCAGACTCTCTTGAGATGGATGCCAAAGGATTTCACTAGTTAAAAAAAAAAAAAAAAAAAAACACAACTGTCTCTGTTGGTAGTAATAGAGTTGTAGTCAGTTTGTTCAAATTTGGCTGCAGGGGTGTAGATACAGTCTAAAGCACATTTGGGAACATAAACTGTCACATATGATTGCAAGGAAAATTTGACTCTTGCATTTGTATCCACTTCTTTGGATATTCATAGATATATAACTACCAAAATCAAAGAAAGATTTAATAAGATGAGATAGAAAAATTCTGTATTTTCTTCCACCCATTCCTTATTACACTTTTTGATCTTTGGAACTATGTGCATCTTTAGTACACATCATTTAAAAAATTAACCCTTGTATGTAAGCATTTTTATCACATATTTTTTATAACAGGTGCTTCAATCACCCATTTTAATTTTAAATGAGACAATGTTCTGAGAGTGTGGAGAAATGTAGTGTGTCTGTATACTATTTCCTTGCATATTTTTTACACAATGGTAACAGCAATGTGTATAATATGATTAGAAGAAATATATTCATGGAGTCTAAAATTATAAAGAATTTTCTCTCTCAAACTTTTAATTGTATTGTCCAAAGCTGCTTCTTTTACAAGGTAAGCTAAGCATAAAGTAGAATAAGTGAAAATTTCAGTTAACAACAATTTGTAGCACCCTGTGGCTATTGGCATATGTCCAAAATAATCCATTTGCTAGATATGGTGGAGCTCCTGAATGTGACAGATTTTTTCTAATGCTATTTTCAACTGAGTTCTTGCCTCTTCAAATGGGTAGAGGTAGGTTTTGTTTTGTTTTGTTTTGTTTTCCCCTAAGAGCACTTCCCTGGATTACCAAGGGGAACATTTATAATATGTATTCTCCCCTCATTATTGCATTTTACCAGTAAATGCATTTGTATATGCACCATATGCATGGGGAAGAAACCTTTGAGGTCCGACAAAGGCACATGCCTCAGCGTTCCAATCCTTGAACTGACAAATGATTTTTGCATTTTGATTTTTTTATGTACATTGTGTGATTGTAGGTGTCTATGTATGTATGCATTTATACACACACTTGCACACACACCTTCCCAAAATTGTCTATGTGTCCCATTTTAATCTTGCCTGTTAATTCCTACAGAAAGTTTTACTATTGAGAATTCCAAAGGATGATTTTTGTTTTGACTATTTATCTAATATCTGTTTGTGTATATTGCAAGGTCCGAAGGTATATAAATATTAAAACAATGCCCTAAAAAGCCAAGTCTAACTTCTTTCTACTGAACTACAACGACAACAAAACGGTCTCTTACTGTGCCTTTCTGGCTCTAGGATTTTACCGTTTGCTGAATGCATTGCAGATAATTTCCAAGCCACCAGAAAAAAACCTCAATAAGGGAATCAGGAAACTGGTTTTGTCTCACAGAGTCATATATTTTAGTTTATGCAGCAAAGGGCCAGAAAAGTCCTTGGAGTGCTCTACAGTTAGTCTGATGGGCAGTAAATTAATATCTGCCCATAAACAAGGTGGATGGCATTCAAATTTCCCTACTTAGTATGTCCAGTAATATACCACTTCCATTTATGAGCAATCTTTTCTGGACTTCTTCATCAATATCTTTAACATCACCCAAGACCTAATCAGTAATCTGGTCCCAGAATTAACTGTGGGGGCAGTTCATATCAACATCCCATAGAAAGGTATGGAGTGCTATTTAATGGGCTATGAAAAACAGCTGCACAGACAGCCTTTGAATGCAGAACTCTTGTGGAGGGCATGGAATAGACAGAGACTTCTGTTTCAGTGGGATTTATCAGTCATTTTGTAGTATGGTTGACTACAGTTCTTAATTCTTGTACCTCTTCCTCAGAGAAAGAAAGGATTGTTATCCTCATGTAGTGCAATAGCATACTACTATGGTTTAGATATGAATGCCCTGCACCAAAACTCATTTTGAGTCTTAATTGCTCAATGTGGCAGTATCAGGAGGTAGGGCCTTTGGGAAGTGATTAGGTCATATGTCGCAGTCTGGCTGGGCACAAATCAGGAGCCACTGAAGCAGGAACAAACTTTATTTTTAAACTGCAGGAAAACACTTCACACAGCTCCCGGGGAATCCTCCCGAACACCACAAGGCTTGTCCAGGAACCCCCAGCCGGAAATATCTCTCCCGGAAATCCCTCCTCCTGCACTTCCCCAACCAATGGGAACTCTCGGGGAATCCCCGGAAATCCCCACGAGAACTCCAAAATAGTGCGAGAACTCAAAAGTTGCGGCAGAGGTGGATAGTAATGCCTGGCCTGTCAATCAATACTGTTGGCAAAATGCCAGGGGCCATATAGACTCGGCTGTGGCTCTTAGCACTGTATTAATGCAGGCACTTTGGCAGGGCACTTCATATCCAAACCATCACACTCATGAAGGCACTGCCCTCATGAATGGATTTTCTTTCTTGAAATCGTGGGTTACATTTTCTGAGAGTGAGTTGAGTCTAAAAGGTTAGTTACCATGAGAACACTTTGTTGTACAGCATGATTAGTCCTGGTAATGTTGTGCTCTTTGAACATCCTGCTTCCCAATGTTACCTGTGCTCCCAACATCTGATACCATCTGCCATGTTATGCAACATGAGGTCCTCACCAGTTGTAGCCATTCTAACTGGAACTTCCCTAACTCCATAACTATGAGTAAAAATAACTCTCTTTTCTTTACAATTTACCCATCCTTTGTTAGAACAAGACAAATAGAATAATACACATATTTTAAGTGGTTATGAAGTCTAATTCCTGACCAACTCTATTATAGTAATTTAAATATTCCCATAGAAAGCAATAATTGCATACCAGATTTCGATCCATAAAGATTCCACAGAAGGTATACAGGTGAAATATGTTATTTGCCCCATGCAATAGCTGGGAAATAATTATACTAAAAAATGTATTTATTTTATCTGATATTCAAATTTAACTAGAATCCTGTGTTTTAATTCATAAACCCTGCACCCTATTTTTGTAACTAGATCGACTACTGATCTGTAAGGAAAACAGAATTGTCTTGTGACTTGCTATGCCTCTTGGTTCTTGTACTTCCTGTGTAGCCTACTCCCTATTAAGTACAGCTGAATTGATGCAGGGAAACTTGTCTAATCCTGGAAGTCTATTGCTAAACTCCAGGAACCAACTGTTTTATGACCATAGTGGTCATACAGGGTTGATAAAAAGGATTTTACGGGGATTTAAAAAGACCCATACAATCATTCTCTTAATCATAATAGTGATCTCCCAATGCCTTCTGGAATACTGTAATAATGTTTAATATATATGAACAATGGATTATTAGCTGGTTAAAGAGATTTAATCTGCAGATTAAATTATCCACCTAAAGGATTCACTCAGGTAGAATCTGTGTGATTACAGATGGGTCTTTCCATCTCACTTTCCATTTTCCTACTCAAACTTCACTTTAATTCCTTCTACCAAACATCTCCATATGCTCCAGTGCTCCATATGCTTTGCCTTAAGGCCTCCTAGAGTGTGCTGTTTTCACCAGAAGGGTTACTATATATTGAAATTCTGTATCCAGAAATTCTAAAATGTGTCATGCACTACCACCATCCTGGACATGTCACCCAGTTCTTTATGTGTTGTAGGATGCCAACCCAGGAGTTGGACAAGCAAATTTAGGATTTTTATTTCATTTGGGACTTTTATTTCATTTAAAAATTTTTAAAAGTTTTGAATTCCTTTAAGCTAGGATACAAAGGAAATATTTGGTATGGCAATTTAAGAACCAAATGGAACAAATCTCTTACCTCCAATTTCTACCCCATATTGTTAATGAGCTATACAATCCTTAATAGAAATGCGAACAAATTTCTTTATTTTTATGCCATTATTTATAAGATATCTATACAACTTTATCCATTTGAAATATTTTTCCCATGAAATTTTCTTCTGTTTTTTGTTTATCCTTCCTATTATGCTACCTAGTGCATTACTGGATTTTTTTTTCATGTCTTGAACCTCTTGAATGAAAACTAAATCAGTTATTGCTTTCTAAATATTCGCTTGACCCCAATAATTAGATTAAATAAGGCGTGGAAGATCAGAAAGTGTGTGTTTGTTCCTACCACATATATGATAATTTTTGTCAATGACATTAAATTAAAGTTTTCCTCTCATGGCATCATAAAGCTATTTTGTAGGCAGTCAACTCTTTTACACTAGGTCTGCCAAAAGCCTTTCTTCACTTTCAGGAAATATCTGCTCAATTTGTTTACTCAGGGAAAAATAATTTCTTCCAAGTAGCATGTGAGAAGTTCTCCACCATACACCCTATGGTTAATCTTAAAAATTTATGTATCTATGCTAATGATGGTTTGGTAGGCTTGTGCTATAAGAAGCTTAATTTTTAAACAAGCTATTATTGGTATTTTATGGTACCTAGGCCATGGCTTCTATTTTTGTATACTTTTTAGATTAATAAATGGTTTTAACTGAGTTAATTTTCTCAATAAATGTGCCAGCTGACCAGGTGACTATGGAAGCAGCATAAGTTTTTTCCAGTGACAGAACCTCCTGGTTCTACTATTTTTTAAAATAAGAATAAGGAAACTTCTTCTGAACATCCAGTTTTAACCATAACTGATGACAAAAAGTACAAAATTAAAATTTTTGTTAATTTTCCTTCTACCTAGTTGCATATCCCCTGCCTATCCATTTGTGCAATTCCCATATGTCTCAGATCTCATCAGTCCCCCACAGCCTGCCTCTAGATGTTCACACTACATGACAAGAAGGGAAAATGTCACCTGCACATCAAATTCCTGTTATGTTTTTTTTTTTTTTTCATATCCTCCTGGTTCCTGACTGATGGAGATTGAGATTTTTAGGAAATGTGAGTGTGAAAAATAAGTGTTCACACTGTGAAAAATCTGTTAACAAAGGACAACTTTATCAGAGATCTTCCTCAATATCCTACTACACTAAGATTTCAGAATTTTTATATAATCATGAGATATGAGAAAGTCATTGAGAAGTTTGTCACCTCAAAAAAGCAACTTCCACCAAGCGCGGAGGAGCACACCTGTAATCCCAGTGCCTCTGGAGGTTGAGGCAGGAGGATGGTGAGTTCAAAGCCAGCCTCAGTAATAGCGAGGTGCTAAGTAACTCAGTGAGAACCTGTCTTTAAATAAAATACAAAATAGGGCTGGGGATGTGGCTCAATGGTCAGATCCTCCTGAATTCAATCCCTGGTAATCCCCCCACCCCCACCCCTGCCAAAAAAGACAACTTCCATCATCTTTATCTGCTTCATTCAATATACTCTGGCAGTTGCGACACTCAAGTAATAAATGTGGGCCTTTACTTACCCAAAGATAGTTTTTTAATCATGAAAGATCTTCATATTTTTCTCCAAAAATAGTATAGAGTGTGGTGGCATTTACCTGTAATCCAAGGAATCCAGGATGCTGGGGCAGGAAAATCTCAAATGTGGAGCCAAACTCAGCAACTTAATAAGCCCCTGTCTCAAAATTAAAAATGCAAAGGATTAGGGATGTAGCTCAGTGTAGATTTCTCTCCCAGCATGTATGATGCCAGCAGTTCAATTTTAAGTAACATACATATACCAAAAAGTAAATAGTCATACTTCCTAGTGTGCCATGCCCCCCAATCCATAAATTCTGTATAATTTTTCATAAACAATTTAAATAAATTGAGTAAACTCCAGTAAAAGAACTCTATATTGTCATTATAAACATGGCATCACTTGCAATTAAATATATAATAAGCAATAATGAATCTCATCATTTTTTCCCTTTTTTATTATCAGATTCTGTGATCTCAAATTAAGCAAGGTGAGATATACATATAAGTTGGGCATTCAGTTTGTAATCATTCTTGCAATCAAAAGCATTGAAAATGGAAAGAAAACGCTATGTATGTTTAGTTATGTAGCATATACTTATATGTCACTTGTTATGTGCCAGACAGTGTTCTAAGCACATTAACAAATCATGTTTCATTTATTTCAATGCCAGTAAACAATTTCAAGAGGCATGTTGTTATTATTACTGTTGTTGTTGTCATTGCCATTTGATGGATGAGGAAACAGAGATCCAGAGAGATCAGTAACTTGTTAAAGATAGGTAGAAGTGAGAAAAATAGAATTCAGGCATCTGGGTTCAAGGTTTTTTCTTAGTCACTATGATGAATTTGCTTTTTTTTTTTTTTTTTTGGTAATGGAGATTTAACTTAGGGGCACTCAACCACAGAGCCACATCCCCAGCTTGTATTGTATTTAGAGAAGTTCTCACTGAGTTTCTTAACATCTTGCGTTTGCTTAGACTGGCTTTGAACTCTCAAGCCTCCTGTCTCAGCCTCCCAAGCCACTGAGATTACAGATGTGTGCCACCATGCCTGGCCTATTTGCTTTTAAGTAAATATTTATAAAGTTATTAATTCAAATATGAGTTTATTGGCATCTTTCAAGAAAGAACATCATGTAACATAAATGGACTGGCGATCTACAGTTCTGGAGTCTATCCCGATCAAGTCATGAAGTTATCTGAATGAAAGTTTGCTAAGCCTGTCCATTATGCTTTGTGTTCTCATCCAGACCTTATAAAGATACCCACAGCTGGGCACAGTGTTGCATTCCTGTAATCCCAGCAGCTCAGGAGGCTGAGACAGGAGGAATTCGAGTTCAAAGCCAGCCTTAGTAAAAGGGAGGTGCTAAGCAACTCAATAAGACACTCTCTCTAAATAAAATACACAATATGGCCGGAGATGTGTCTCAGTGGTTGAGTTCCCTTGAGCTCAATAACCGGTACCCCCCCAAAAAAATGCCCATTAATGTATAATATTTGATAACTCTCACTTGCCAAAAGGAAGACTAGTCAAAAAAAAGTTAAGCCTCATGATAATAGGAGTAACATACTATGGTACAATAAATAAAATTATGCCTTCTCAAAAGACACTAAGAAGATGTGGAACACTAGAGGAGACACGTGTGCTCACTTGAGAAGATGCCCTCTACATTGTAACAAACAAGAAACAACATTCACACACATAAACAGAGATAGATGGATACCCAAGTATCAATATAATGGGTTAAGAAAAGAGATTCCTCTTCTGATCTAGTGCATTCATTCTTTTATTTACTGATTGAAAAAGTATTTATTGAGCTTGTATTACCCTGTTATGTACAATTATGGTTTTAAACACTGAGCACATAGGTGATTTTAAAAATGTAGATATAATATATCTGAATGTAAATATAAATTAATTTACATATTATCTTATATTTATTTTATTTCTGAAAGGGTACTGGAGATTGAACTCAGGGACACTAGACCACTGAGCCATATTCCCAGCCCTATTTTGTATTTTATATAGAGACATGGTCTCACTGAGTTGCTTAGAACCTCGCTGTTACTTAGGCTGGCTTTGAACTCACCATCCTCCTGCCTCAGCCTCCCAAGCTGCTGGGATTACAGGCTTGAGCAACTGTACCATTTTATTTTTAATACAGATATATAGCTAAGATCTACAAAAAGCCAATAATAAAGCATGTGATCACTTTATTTTATATTTTGCAAGTAAATTTTAAGATCAACTTTTTGCATGTAAAAGTCAATGTATTAAGATGTTGAAGAGTTGTATAAAAATACATAAATTTATCAAATATCTTTAAGTGTCTCCCATTATTTAAGCATCTTACTATTTCTTGGGATTGCTAAAATAAACTATGGTTTCTAGTCTACAGAATAAAACATTTCCAGGATACAGGGTTGACAAATAATATTAACTAACAATTGTATATTAACCATCAAATTAATATTTTCCTTTATTTATTTAACTGTATGTGTTGTTGAGAAACTAGTATTTGAGCAGAGGAGGTAAAGATGACATTTGAGAATAGAATTGAAACCACAAGGAAAAGACTGAAATAAGGCTGGAGAGGAAGGCAAAGATCAGATTACATATGTCCTTATAGTTTATATTAAAAGATTTTTCTTTATCCCAAGAAAAACAGAAAGCCATTAAGTGTGGGGGGAATGTTATTATCAAATGTAATAGTTCTAAAAGGAAGACTGGTCATAATCTGGAAACCCATCAGAGATGTGAGAACTGGATGAGGATAGAGTGTTGGTATTCATGGACAAAACAGTTTAAAACAATGCAAATTTCATTTCAAATTATTATTTTTTATTGTTTTGGATAATTTAATGCTTAAAAATTGACAGATATTCTTTTAAATGTTATTATAATTCTTGTATATGCATGCACATGTGTTCCTTCACACACACACACACACACACACACACAGACACTCAAGCCATCTGGGGATACTGTGCTGCTTTCAAGATGAACATATAACCCATTTTTTATAAATATTTAATTATTCCTCAAAATATCTTTTGTGGACAAATCTACTTTTTTTATTAGTTGCTCATGACAATACAATAATCTTGATATATCATACATTTGAATCCAATGGGGTATCATTTTTGCTACAATCTGGATTTTTACATATAACAAACTACAGTGTCAACATATTTTAGATTCAAGTTTGACGTTTTTAAGACTATGTTTTATGTTTTAGAGGGTTCTATGGAATATCTACCTCAGGTTAATAATCTATGATTTTTTTGTGATAGCAGCAAACTGATGATCACTGCTTGATTTTATTAATTCATTAGTCATCTTTTTTCTCTTAATTTCACCCAAATTGTGATTTTGATTCTCAACTACAAAGATGCTATTCTCATTAGTCACCAAAGATCTCTGTTATTAGACAAAATGGTAAATTTTGTGTCCATAAATTATTTTGCTCTATAAGAAATATTTGCTTGAGTTGATTAGTACTAACCTTAATCACTGTTTTCACTTGCCTTCTAGAAAACACACACATGCAAACACACACACACTTTATTTCCTCCTATAATACAGGCGATTCATTCTGTTTTCCTGGCTGGATCCTTTATTTTCTACATATTATTGATGATGTATTAGTCATTGTATATTCCATAAAAATATATATATGAATATAATCTATACTACTTACTCTAAATTTTATTTTTCCAACATATATATTGTCTATGAACTTCTTCATACTTAATCCATTTTTTAGATGAAAAATAGGCATTTATTATTTACCATGTTCATAACAAGTAATGAAATTTAGGTTATATGAGGTACTCCTAAATATCAATAAGACAAATGATAAGCAAAATAATCCTATAGACACACACAAATATATTCAATAAGCACAGGAAACACAGGGAAACACATTCAACATCACTAATCATCAACAATTAAAAATATCAACATATTCTACTATATGCCACTACAAAATTGACTGACAATAACAATTTCTGGCAATAACTTTGAGCAACTGGAACTCTCTTTTACAGCTGATAGATTTCTGCAGTTGTAAAATGTTACAATTCCATTGCAGAAGGATTTCCTCAAAAAGAAAACACCTAACAATGGATCTCACTGTTTTATTCCTATATACTTATGTAAAAAAAAATGAAAACACATGTCCACAAGATGATTTAGATTTGAATATTCATAGCAACCTATGTGTAAAACTCAAAACTAAAAATAATCAAAAATTCTAACAATCACTGATCAGATAAACAAATTGTGGTTTATCAGTAAATAGAACATCACTCAGTAATAACATAAAAGAACAAACCCTTGATAAATGCAATGACATGGCTTTATCCCAAAATGTTATGCAGTACAAATGATACCATATCTCAAAATGACATGCTATAAAATCCCATTATTAATATAAAATTATATAAGTAAAAACTTATTTCAGAAAGCACATTAATGACTACCAACAATTATCTTTGGTAGGGGATTGGTTGGAAAATAACATGACACAAATTTTGCAGGTAATATTCTATTTTTAAATTTTATTCTATATTTTAAAATATTCCACATTTTTATTCCATTGGTGTATATTTATACATATTATAAAGCTCATTGTACATCACATTTAAAATGGATTTGCTTTATTGTATGGACATTATGCCTCAATAAAGGTGACAGTGTATGTATTTGTATGCTTATTAATAATCAAACTCTGCATATTTCAATACCATCTTCAGTGTTATTTTTTTCATTCTGAGAAACCATTTTCTTTAATTGAGTTACTGTTTTAGCTATCATAGTACTCTTCCTCTTGTCAAATTTGTCCCCCTAAAGTAAAATCTCACTAAGACATCTTTAGTGAATGTTGCAGAGCGCACCAGAAATCATTTCACCTTTCTTAGAATATTCTCATTTTACTCAGTCTACCCTACACACCCTTACCTGTTAGTGTTAATTCTTAGTTTCTCTTCTTGATTTACTTCAGGAACACAGGATTCTTGGTTCTTTCTGCATAATGCCCCTACGCATTCTGCCCTCAGGACATTTCATCAGGTTTTTCTCTTTCTCCACAGAGTCCTTTCCTCAGAAGTCCACATGGCTACTTCTGTAGACTCATGTAGATGAGTCTACATTGCTGTTTCAGAGATTCTTCTCAACAAACTCATCTAAAATGCCAAACCCTTATGCCATCATGATTACCATGCATTCCTTAGAGCTGGTTTCTATTTTGTCATGGAACATATCAACTTCTAACACAATTATAAGTTATATATTTTCTGTACATTTCTGTGTAGCTATTTTTAAATTTTATCATGATAAGAACATTTTATTGTGGATAACACAAGATTTTATGTAGTACTTAAAATACTAAAACTTTAAATATAAAATTTGTTATTGCTGACTATAGGTGCAATGTTTTATGATAAATATCAACAGCTTACTCAACTTACTTAACTGATGTACATTAGTAACTCCCCATTTTCTCTTTTGTCTATCCATGGAAACCACCTCTCCACTCTTTGATTCTGTGAATATGATCATTTTAGAAATCTAATTTAAATGCAATCATGCAGTACTTGTTTTCTTGTGACTGGCTTATTGCACTTGGCTTAATGTTCTCAAGGTTCATCCACATGGTTGCATATTGTGAAGTTTCCTCCTTTTTTACAAGCTTATTAATATCCCATCCTTATTTTATTCATTCGTTTCTCAGTGGACATTTAGTTTTTTTCCACATCTTTTTTTTGTCTTTTGAAGGAGGAGAGTACCAGGGATTCAACTCAGGGGGACTTCGCCACTGAGTAACATTCCCAGCCCTATTTTGTATTTTATTTAGAGAAAGGGTCTCACTGAGTTGCTTATCACTTTACTTTTCCTGAGGCTGGGTTTGAACCTTGATTTGAACATGGTCCTTATGTCTTGGCCTCCATAGCTGCTGGGATTACAGGCACGTACCACCCCCACCCCTGGCATCCATATAGCACTGGAATTTGCAAACTTCTTGAAAACTATTTATTCCTGTAACTTCACAAGCATATGTAACATTGAAACAAACCAAAATAGTTCTCCCTAAAATTGAGGAATATGGAGATGAAGGTGGTTGAAAAGCAAGTTTTGTCTTTTCCTCAAGTCTGATAGCAAGACAGAAACTGACACAAATAATAAAAGATTGTTCTTCTTTTCCTCCCTTTTTTCACCTAAATTCAGATACGTAAACACCCCTCTGCTGGAGAAAGCTGCACATTAGCCCAGAGTTGGTGCCCAGAAGACACCAGAAGAATCTAAGAGCATAGTGACAATCATCCCATGATTTTTCCATCATTTGAAGTTTGAAATTTCTTACTTCTTTGTCTTATCACTCTAAGATTTATTGTTTTATTAAATTACTATTTTTAAAAGATTCCTAAACCACTGAGTAAAAGTTTCTCCTAAGAGAGGGATTTATCTTGCATGATGCCTTTGCACAAGTAGGTGATAATTTATATTTATACAAAAAAATCCATTCTCTTAGTCAAATAGAACAAGTAATTACACAAGTAAAAATTCATAAACCAAATGTCATCCAAAACTCCAATATCCACAATTATTTTTTTCTATCACCATATTGATAGAGAGGTAGTTTAATCATCTTTTCCCTTGAGGTTACTTACTGTTTCATGTTGATATCCAAAGAATTGTCCTCTTAGGTTTCAAGTAAACAACCCGAACAAGTTCCAAGTTGATGGTAATTGCTATAATATTTCCCCATACATATGCTGTGACCCTTAGTTTTCAAGTTTTATTCATTTTTGATTCACAACTCATATTTATTGGGGTATTTTTCATCATGAACACTTTCTATCCCTTATTAAAATTATTCAAATTGGACAATAATAATTATCTTTGTTAGATAATCTTACTCATTCAGAACTCTTGTCCATCTTTAAATGTTTTAATTTTACCTTCATTTTCATACTCAATGTAATTATTTCAATCTATCCCTCCATGCTGTAGTTCTATTTTTAAAATATTTACGAATTTGAATGTTTTTTTTTCCTTATATTATATAGGTATTGTTCATTTTTCTGAATTGCCTTTCTGAACTGTTCAAACAGCCCTTTCATTAGTTCTGGTTATACTCTCTCTGTCTGATTTATCTGGATTTGGGGCTTCTGTTTTGCTGACTCTATATTTTTATTGTTTGTTGTATAGTTATCCATGTTTTCTCTTGTTCTGTGATGTTTAGTACAAAGGGTTATGTTTCCTGAGGCTGAGTTCTTCCTTTATATGATGCTTTCTCTTTGTTTTCCAAGGGTCTGTCTCTAATTACTAATATTGTTTATATTTTCTCCATTCTTAATTTTTATTAATACTTTTGTCCACATCTATCAGATGAATTTTAAATTGAAGCTAGAATTTGAAGGACAAATCTTATTTTTGTTCACTTTTCTGAAACACAAAAGTTGAGAGATTGGGAAGAAATAGTACTAAGCTTCACTCACAGCATGGGTTCATGGCTTATGAATTTCCTGGATCCTACTAGTTGTCAACTGAAATCTGTTTCAAATAGTAAAAAAAAAAAAAAAAAAAAAAATGAGTTTAGGGGCTTTTTTTAATTTTTTTTTTTTTTTTGAGAGAGAGAGAGAGAGAATTTTTTTTAATGTTTATTTTTTAGTTTTCGACGGACACAACATCTTTGTTTGTATGTGGTGCTGAAGATTGAACCTGGGCTGCACCATGCCAGGCAAGCGCGCTATCGCTATCCCTTGAGCCACATCCCCAGCCCCCAAGTTTAGGGGCTTTTATTATTCTTTCTACATCTACTTAACTCACATACTTTTTTGTTTTTGTTTTTCTAAGTTTAAAGTTGTATGATTTAGATATGAGGTGTCCTCCAAAATCTCATATGTGACACAATGCAGGAAAGTTCAGCAATGAAATGACTGTGTTATGAGAGCCTTAACTTAATCAGGGCATTAATCTGCTTGAGATTAACTGGGTAGTAACTGAAGACAGGGAGGGTGTGGCTGGAGGAGGCAGGTCATTGGGGGTAGTCCTTTGGGATATATATTTTGTCCCTGTGAGTAGTATAGACTCTCTCTCTCTCTCTCTCTCTCTCTCTCTCTCTCTCTCTCTCTCTTTCTGCTTCTGGTGCCATGTTCCCAATTGCCTTTCCTCTGCCATGATGTTCTACCTCTCCTCTAGCCCAGAGCAAAGGAGTTGGCTATCTGTGGACTAAGACCTCTGGGTTTGGAGAAAGTGTTGACTTCCAATTTTAAAGTATTTTGTTTAATTTAGCAAAGGAGCTGGCTATCTGTGGACTAAGACCTCTGAAAACATGAGTCCCAAATAAACTTTTCCTTCTCTAATTGATCTTGTCATATCTTTTGGTTACAGAAAAAAAAAATGAAAAGAGTAAAACAAAAGTCATTGTTGATGAATTTTAATACTCTGCCAACTTTCAATGCTTTGCATTAAAAAAGTGAGATGTTATAGAGAATCTCATCAAACTCATTTTGAACCACACATTTTGTTCTTTGAATGTTCACAATATAAGTTCTACATAATTTCTCTTGATTTTTGCCAAAGAAAATTGATATTTCTTCCCTCTATTTTTTGGTCCTTTGTTAATTGTGTATTGTTTTTCTAACATTTGAAAACTATCTCTGTATTATTACATCTCTTATGCTTAGTTTTTTTTTTAATTATAAATTTTAGTATCAACAATATTTGTTTTGTTTTGAATACTACTAAAGTAAATAAATGTATAGTGTTTAATACAAAGTCTTGTACAAAATTGATGATAATCACATGTAAACATACATATATATTACATGATTGTTGAAGACTATATATATGTATGTTCTGTTATAATATATATTATTATTTATAATTTTATGGATGTATATGCACAAAATCAGTATTGATTTTATTCATTAATAAGGTATTGAATTGATACATATAAAAATATGATTAGATTCTGTAGAAAGATGATATTTTTCCATATGTATGTATCAAGATCTCTTGAGTCTTTTCTTAAAAGATAAATATATTTTTAAGATACATATAAAATCTTCACATATTTTGGAATGGGTTTGGAGAAACTGTTGCCTTCCAATGTAAAAGTATTTTGTTTAATTTGGAAATTGTATTCTAATGAAGCAGATGGAAAAGCTGTAGGTAAGCTTCAACTGCCATTAATTATGTATATCTGTTGGATTTTAACAGCTGGCATCATTATAAATGTTATTAGCCTTATTAGGCATGTGCATAGCAGTTTATTACAAGATGCTTTATAGTGTTTAATTTGTACATAACAGTCATAATAAATGGATGTAGGTGGCTATATCAATTTCCAAGTTGTGAAAACAAAACTGGCAAATGTTGTCTCTGCTACCAATGCTATTGATATTTTAGATTTAACACAAACTTAAATACTTAAATGAGTACTTACAACCATGTCCATATCCTATGGTCTGCTTGAAATTGAAATTTATCTAGGTAGTATAATGTTATTTCATCACCATGTCATTTTTCATACTTCCAATATATGATAGCTCACCTTCAGTCCATGCATTTTAATTATTCTTTTAAAATATTTTTTAGTTGTAGTTGGACACAATACCTTTATTTTATTTATTTATATTTATGTGGTGCTAAGAATTGAACCCAGTCTACTCATACATGCTAAGCAAGTACTCTAACACTGAGCTATAATTCTATCCCCATGTGTTTTTAAATAAAAGTCTTTCATAGGCAGGAGTTTCTTCTTCTTCATTTTCTATCTCATAGAAAAATTGCTATAATTTTGTACAGGAATGTAATCTATATAATTTATCATTTTTATGTATGTTTCAATTAATTATATAAAAATGGGGCAAAAAAACAAAAGCTTATATACCATAAAATATCAAAGCACAACTTGTAAAACATTTTTGTGATTTAAAATGTAAAAATTAATTTAAGATCTCATTTAAGATATTAAATAAAATTTAGCACAGATCAAAACTATGTTCATTAATTAGTACATTGGCCAAAACTAGTTGGACATTAATCTAGACATTAGGAGTTCTGGTCTCAAAATTTTGAAGTTGTGATAAGGTTTGGATTGTAAACAGGTAATAACTTTTGTTCTCTTTAAAATAATGAAGATTCAAAACATAATTCTCTTTTTAGAGCTTCCTATGTATTGACCATTATATGAAAATGAGAACATGTATGATTAATTTAAAAAATGATTTTTGTTTTCATATAAATGATAATTTAAAATATGTCAACTTTAAAGAGTAACTTCATATATTGTATAATTTAGTTAAAATTAGTGCTTTTAGACATTTAATTAAGGTGTTCATTAGCTGGCTTAGGCAATTACATCTATTCTCTACTTTTCTATATTTAATATCTCTTTCTAATTTATTTATTTTTCCATTATTACAACTCTCAAAAATGCATATTACCCACAAAGACAAGTGTAAATTAAAGGATTTATTCTGAACAAAAATTATAAAAAGAATTATCACTGTATAGTTCTTAATAAAACAAAAACACATATGCTATTTATGTTATGGGTAAGGTCATCGAGGTGAATTTACACTATCATATGCAATTCTTAACTTCAGATAGGTCAACTAAAATAAAAAATGCATTATTACACATGATGCTTGCTTATATTGCCCCAGGAAAAGCACTGTAGACTAATCATCACCACTGGTATTTATTAAATAGCCACTTAAAATGCCACTATCCAAAATTACACAAAACAGGTTTCAGGAGTGATACCTGACACTGGTACCCTAAGGGCATAATATTTGAGCTAAATAAAACTCTATTAATAGATTCCCTGCATAGATTTAAATATTCATTTTTCACTGGGACCAAAAGTTTAAGTGCACTGTGCATGATAATGAAGAACAATATGTGACCTTCTAGGTAATTTTTTTATTTTCACCATACAAATAGGCACTAGTTCCAGCATAAAAAATATTTAAATAATCAAAAATAAATAAAAATGGTGTTTTCTATTTAAAACAATTATATTTTTAAATTGAAAAAGACTTGTGTAGGATTGGGGTATAGCTCAATCAATTGTAGAATTTGTGCATAGCACAATCCCCAGGACCACCAGGACAAAAAAGAAAAAAAAAGTTGCTTAAAACATGATTAATTTAAGCAAGGAGCTAGGAAGCACACCTGTAATTCTGGCAGCTCAGGAGGCTGAGGTAGGAGGATAGTAAGTTCAAAGCCAGCCTACATACAGGAAGGTGCTAAGCAACCCAGTGATACTCTGTTCCTAAATAAAATACAAAATAAGACTGAGGATGTGTCTCAGTGGTGAAGTGCCCTGAGTTCTATCCCCAGTTCTCAAAACAAACAAAACACAAATCCACAATTAATTTAAGAAAACTTAAAACATTATGGTCACACAGCTGGAGATCTGGCTCAGTGGTAAAGCATAAACTTAGCAAGCATAAGTCTCTGGGTTGAATCCTCAGAACCAAAGTTAAATTAAATTAAAATAGGTATAATCATGCTAATAATGTAATAATGAAAATGAAGCTTTCAATTATGAATATATTTACAACCATCTTGTTAAAGAAGCAACTTCATGAAATCGATCCCTTATCAGATTTATAATTCTTTGAATTATGTGAAACTTTTCAAGAACATATTGTTTAAATGGACTGTCTGAAACAAATTATTTCCTCTTTAACAGAAATAAAGATTATCATTAATGTAATTATCTTTGCTATGATACATTTACAATATCAAAAATTTAAGTACTAGTGATTATTATGGATCCCCATAATGAATTGGAGTAGCAGTTGCGGATCCCAAACTTTGCTGCTTATTAAAATTACCTGGGAGCCATTTAAAAATCTGTGTCCAACTTGCCTTGCATCCTAGTAAATCAAAATGTATGAGATTGAAACGTCATCAGTACTTGTCTCTGTTTTTCAAAAATTCTTCTTATACTCAATATATAAATAAATCAGGAATCAATATCTTAGAATAGTATTTGTCAAACATATAATGCAATCTCTGTTCTTACAGGTCTGAAGCAGATTCCCAGCATCTGTATCTCTAACAAGCTCCCAAGCTATATAGTTGTTATATGTCCTTGGACTTCACCTTGAAAAGCTAGATCTTAGAGGACCTTTATCAATGCAACATCACTCAAATACTATGTGAAAAACCTAACACAGTCTGCTTTCTGATGAGAGGAGAAGCTGTGTGAAATTTGCAATACATTTCTTTGAAGACTAACAATTTGCTAGAAAGATATTAATGTTAATTGTATTAAAGTTTAAAATCTATTGAACATAAGCTTAAATTAATTTTAATGTAACTACTTAGAAATATCTATTGATACAAGCAAGCATTATCCTTTTGGTAGACATTTATTAAGTAAATCTGTTTCAATTCCTTAAAAGATGCTTTAATATTATTTCAAAGATTCAGGATGTAAGCATTGTTAGGATATCTTTTAGTCTGTAGAAGTTTAAAATAATTTTATCAACATTTCTAGAAAGTTCAATTGATTTTCTAATATTTTATTTTATTTGAATTGATCAACCAATGTTAGAGACAAATTATTTTATTTTATAATAAATAATTCATTAAAAAAACATTATCTAAAATATTCAAAATATAAACCTTATAACCTCTTAGTAATCTATAGATGGCTAAATATATTCTATTTTATATTAATTATTCAAAGAAAAAATTAGAGGAAATACAATCAATATATACCCCATACCTCTAATTCTGTCAATTGTATACTTTTTAACTGTATGGTGAGGAGATACTTATAGCATTATTTGCTGCTTCAAATTTACTTTGCTCCTGCTACTTTTATTCAGTAGTAAAATCTTATTTACTTTCTCTTAATTGCATTTTATTAATCAAAGCAATACATCTATATAGCCATTAGTTTCTAGTTATCCTCATATCCGATTAATGCAAGTGGCTTTTTCAAATGATCCTCTGGGTTAAACATTAGGTGAAATGGTAATTGAACTTATTTCATTTTGAATATTTGCATCCTTGGTCAGAAAAAATATCTATTATAGTTTTTTTAAAAGAATTTCTTAACCAGGCCACTTTCTAAAGTCAACAACACTGTGTTCTTCCATTTAAGTAGTCTATGATTTTTCAACCTATGGAACTACTACCCCTTCTACCAACACAGAGTAATGAGAAAAGTCAAAGCCATCCTTGTTTGGTAGGAAAGAGAGTGTTTAATTAAGGAAGAACAAGTTTTATTGAATTTTTAATCAGGATAGAACAGCAATAGAGTCTTCTTTAAAATTTATGAGCCAAGGGGAAGTGGGAAATATATCAAATTAATGTGTATTAAAATCACCTATTGAAAGCTTACCTCAGGTAACATTCCCTGGAATTGTAAAACTCAGGTACTCATCAATGCGTTAAACTAACTCACACTTGTGTGCAGTGGTTGAGGTGATTTAATTATTGTCATATTGAAAAGACACATGCTATTCTGGGTACATAGTGACTTCTTGGGAAACAAAGCCAATTAGAGAGTCACTCCTGTTACTGCTCCAGCAGTATGCTTTGCTAACAAGGTCCACAGGTCATGTCACCAAGAAGCCAAAGTACAAGCATCCTTTTCTTTCTCAAATTTGAAAAAAAAAATGGTAAAAGTCATCTACAATAAAGCTACTCAATAGGATTGTGTCATTATAGGTCTTACTTTTTTTTTCTGAAAATACTTTCACTTACTTTGTTTTAGTTTCTATCAAAATGTATCTTAGAGACTTGATAACTATAAACAAAAACTCAAAGTACATGTCTAAAATATTTAATATATGCAACTCAAATGTATATACAAAGCATTTTAGTTGCTGGTAACATTAACAACAAGAAAATATTAAATTCTAAACAGCAATAAAATTGTAAGGAAATTCCAAATTCAAAAATAAATGTTGGGGCTGGGGCTGTAGCTCAGTGGTAGAGTGCTCACCTTGCACATGTGAGGCACTGTGCTCAATTCTCAGCACCGCATTAAAATATATATATATATATATATATATATATATATATATATATATATATATATATATATTTTAATATATATATTAAAAAATATAAGACATAAATTTATGATTCCCACATCATTTATTTTAATATTTGAAATAATTTTACATATGTATTATTCAGCTTTTCATTACTGTAAGGAAAATACCAGATAAAAAGTATTTCAAGTAGGAAATATGGTTTTTGGCCTGTGGTTTCAAAAGTTTCTGTCCATGTTTGGCTGGCTCCATTACTATGGGCCTGTGGTGAGACAGAACACGGAGGCCAAAGAGCATGGCAGAAGAAAGCTATTCGTTTCTTGGGAGTCAGAAAGCAGAAAGGCACTGGGGACAAGGTACAATACCTAAGGGAATGCCTGGAAGGACACATACCCTTCAAGGAGGTCCCACCTCCTCCAGTTTCTACCACCTTCCAATAATGCTATTTATCTCTTAATCTACAACCTCTCCAAAGCCTCACCCCTGACCACTGCTGCATTGGAGACTGAAACTTCAACACATGAGCATTAGGGGACTCTCATATCCAAATGACAACAATATAAATAGGAAAGTTGCAGAACAGTACAGTTATTTTCTCTACGTCCTTCACTCAGCATCTTCAAGTATTAACAATCATAATATGCCATGGTGACTATCAAGAAACTAAATTTAACATTAAATAGTTAAAGTGTTAGATTCCACCAGTTTTTCTACTAATGTTATTTTTCTGCTTCACAATAAATTCAAGATCCAAATTGCATTTAGCTGTTATGTCTGCATATTCTCTCACAAACTCTCGGTCTTTCCTTGTCTTTCACGACCCTGACACTTTTTAAGAAGGCTGGTAAGATATTATATAGAATGCCCCTCAGATTGTGTTTGTCTGAAGTTTTTTTTTTTTTTTAATACTACATCAATTTTATTAAATGTTTTATAGGAATGATGTACACAAATTTGCCTTTCTCTATGAATTTTGTCAATATGTATGGTTATTGAAGATGATGACATCAATCACTTGGTTGAAATTGTATTGAAATACAATTTCTTATTTTTTAATTTTTGTAAATTCTGTAATTTTTCCTTTGTAATTAATAAATATCTTGAAGAAGATCATTTGAGACTATAAAAAATATTTCTTTTTGGGGGTGGGGATGTAACTCAGTGTTTGAATGCTTGCCTGGTATGTGTGAGGCCCTGAGCTCAATTGCCAGTATTATAATAAATAAATAAATAAATATATACATACATACATAAATACATAAATATGTGTATATGCATATATATGTATTTTTTCTTTTTTAGCTATTATTTAGAGCATTATATTTATTCAAATATCTGATTTAATTTTACATAATTATACATACAAAGTATTTGATTTCAATTCCCATTCCCCTTCCATTTTTCTCCCCTCTTTTATATTTGTTTCTTTTCAAGATTTTGGTTGCATATTTTAGTATTCATTATAGACCTTCCCTTCTTCAATTTTTACTATTAGTCTAAGGATGATTTTTAAATACTATTCTCTGGATATTTTTTGTAAGGGAGATCTGTGCCACATTCCCCAATAATATATTCCTTCTTTACAAATATATTTATTCAAATAAATACATAAATAAATATATTCTATAATTCAGTAAAATAAAAATAATAATATTGTTGTTGTTGTTTAAATTGTTTAAGGTTTAGGAGTTGGAGTTCTTTCAAAATCTCTTCTAAACTCTTCTCACATACATGCACCATCTCTTTCTCCAAATCAGTGTCTCTGTTTCTATGTGTGTATCTCTGGATCTACATAATTATTTATCTCAGCATTTCTATACTTCTGATACTCTATGCTGCCCCAGGCTTTACTTGATTTTCCCTATATCAACTCTAGAATCAATTCATTATCAAAGGAGTTTTATTTATTTATTTTTAATAGATAGAATTTAGAGACTCAAAGTAAGTAAATAAATATTTTCATTGCTACAGGGCATTATTTTTCTAGATTCTCTCACTAGACTAAACTAGGAAATATAATTATGTGTCATAGTTATGCATGTTATACACATGGAAACATTTATATATTTCCTCCTGTTATGTTTGCATATGAGGTCTTCCCCCACCAATCTAATGTGAATTAATGCAGGATGTTCAGAGGTGAAATGATTAGATTATGGGAATTGAAACTGAATTAGTGGAAAAATCCATTTGATGGATTAATAATTTGAATGGCCTAAGTGGGTGGTAACTGTAGGTAAGAGGGATGTGGCTAGAGGAAGTGGGTCCCTACGATCATACCTTGGATCTTGTATATTTTATTTTTGGCTCCTTCCACTTGCTCCTTCTCAGATGCCATGAGCTGAACAGTTTTCTTTATCCATGCTCTTCTGCCATGAATGTTCTGCCTCATTTTAGGCCCAAAGTAATGGGGCCAGTCATCCAAGAACTGAACTTCTGAAAATGTTGAGCCCAAAATAAACTTTTCCTATATTAAGTGGATTTTTTAAGACACTTTGGTCATAATGATGAAAAGCAGATTAACATATCTTGTTATTTGTGTATATAGTAATTCATTCTTCCTCTCTGTTTATCCATCTATCTATCTATCTATCATCTGTCTGGGTCTGTGTTTTCTTACATTTAATTGCAAAATCCACCTTTGTACTAATACATCTACTAATATGTTTTGATTCCTATATATGTTTTTCCATTTTCCAGAATGCTACAAAAATTAAGTTATACAACATATTGTGTCTTAGGAGGTTGTATCCCCTCAAAATGTATTTATTAAAATTCTACCCTGGGCTGGGGAAGTGGCTCAAGCAGTAATGTGCTCGCCTGGCATGCACGGGGTGCTGTTCGATCCTCAGCACCACATAAAAATAAAATAAAGATGTTGTATCCACTGAAAACTGAGAAATAAATATTTAAAAATTCTAACTCTCTCTAAAAAAAAAATTCTACCCTTAAAATCATGGTATTTGAAAGTGGGTCCTTAATAGATAATTAAGATTACGTAAGCCCATAAAGGTGATGCTTTTGTGAATTAAATTAGTTTACCCTAAAATAATTCATGAGAGAGTTTGTTTTCTCCTTCTGTTCTCTACCAAGTGAGGATATAACCAGAAATTGACAGCATGCAGACTGAAAAAAATAATTTTCGCAAAACACAACTACACTGGCATCCTGGTCTTGGATTCCCAGCTTCCATAATTATAAAAAATAATTTTCACTTCTTTATTGTATGTGTTCCTTGTCACTGATGGGTTCAATGGTCAATTGGCTACCTTGTTTCAGGGGCTTAGAGACATGGAATCAACACACGGACACCAGGAGCTTGGTGAGAAAACTGACTGATGAGAAACCGCAGATGACATTCAGCAAGCTCAAGCTCATTTATTTTTGGAATGCATACAGCTGTTATAGGGTTCAGGTAGGGTGTGCCCGCCAATCACATACGCACCTTAATGTCTATAAGCCAATCATCTTATGCCTAATGTAACCACACTATGAGGAAGCACTAAATATTGCTGTCTTGATGGAAGGCAGTCTGGAAGTGTCTTTGTCCCTAATGGAGGGGGGCTTTATGAGTTGGGGGGTTACATGCCCTGAAGCATCTGACCCTCGGTTTCCTGACCTGGTAGTCTAGTAGCTTGGCAATGCTAACCACAAGTACTGAGGATGTGGTTTCATGGATGGCTTGCTAGAGCAGAGCGCCCCGTCCTGCAGGTGTTCTTCTCAGGCCTGTACAAGTGTAGGTTTTCCTACACTCTGAGCTGCTCATAGCTACTAGCTGTGAACCGAAAGTTATTCCAACATTTTATAAGTCACCAAGTTTATGGTGTTTTTTTGCAGTAGCTCAAAGTGACTGAGATTCAAAAGTGGCTCTACTCCATTTTCTTTTTTACTAGTGATGCCTAGTGCTTAAGCTGTTCCACACATTTACCATCCCTAAATGTTACCAGTTATTTCTTTTTTAGCCAGTTTAAAATTTATGCAGTATTATCCAATTGCCATTTTAATTTACAGTTTTCTAATGATTATTGACATTGTGCCTCCTTTTGTATTTATATTTGCTTTTAAGATATACTCTTGAATGAAGTATATTTTCATAATTTGGCCAATATTGAAATTGAGTTGTGCTGTTATAACTATTGTTTTTCTGAGAGCTATTTATACATTTGGATTATAATACTCTTGTCACAAGTATTATATCTAAGTATTTTCTTCTCGTCTGTAGGTAATTTCTTCATTTCTTTAACAATGATGTTTATATAGCAAACTGTTTTAATTAAATTAACTTAAGTTTACCATTCAAAACAAAGAAAAATTGATCATGCTTCCGACATTGTGTCCAGACAATTCTTACCCAAAGATTTTTTTCCCTACTAGATTTGTCTCTACTAGAAATTCAATTGTTTTATTCTTGACTTCTAAATCCATAATCCACTTAGAGTTTATCTGGTACAAAGTATCAAATACAGGATGAAGTTTAATATTTTCTCATTGACATCCAATCGTCCTAACACCATGTGTTTAAAAATATGATCAAGTCTTCATTGAAATGTTTTTGAACCTATGCCAAGGATCAATGAGCTTATATGGAGTGAGCAATCACTAGATGATGATGGGAGGAATGGGCCAAGGCAGTATCCCACTACTTGTTTATATTGGTGTGACATCAGGCACAGTTACAAGTGCTTCACAGGGACTTTAGATCCAGTCTAGAAACAAGAACAAAGTCCCTATTAGATGGGTGGACAAAGTGCTGGCAGAAACAAAACCATAAGAGAATAGTAGTTTCCTCAATGCACAGAGAAAACTACTGAAGAAAATGAAATTTATAGAATGCCTAGAAATAAACAAAAAAGGTAGACATAGACAAAGCAAATTTGGATATTATAAAGCATTGAATGTCAAAATGAATTAAGGAAACACTGAATTTAAAAATCATACTGTGAGGCAGGTACAGTGGCACACACCTGTAATCCCAATGGCATGGGAGGCTGAATGAAGGAAATCATGAGTTCAAAGCCAGTCTCAGCAATGGCAAGCACTAAGCAACTCAGTGAGACCCTGTCTCTAAGTAAAATATAAAATAGGGATGGGTTTGTGGCTGAATGGTTGAATATCCCTGAGTTTAATGCCCAATACCAAAAAACAAATAAAAATAAAACTATGAACAAGCTTATATTCATGCAGTTGTTAAATGAAGACTCCAAATTCTAAAATAAATGAAAATAAATCCATGTGTCTGGATTTTAAAAAAATCTGTAAAATGTATAAAGAAGTGTGAACTCTACTTTTACAAAATAAATCCTGGGTGCTATTTGTCTTAAATTCAAGGAAGAGTCAATAAAATACATACAGTGTCAAAGAAATTTAGTATATATTAAAAACAAAAGCAAAACAAAGCCAAATATAACAAAAGAAGGAAGAAAAAGGAAAGTGAAAAGAAGAACACAGTCATCTAGAAACTCAAGAAAACATAATCAGGATTACCCTCCTCTTGAAGAATCTCTTTCTACCTTAGAAGATTGAGGGCAATCACTCTCAATCTTTCTATCACGGAACCAAGAGTGGATGAGTCGTTCCCTTACTCCTGAAAAAGGAAAACCCAGAGCTTTTGCTTATTGTTTGGATATGAAATGACTCCCAAAGACTCATGTATTGAAAAGTTGGTCCTCAACACACCAATGTTAAGATTTGAGACTTTGAGGAAGTGATCAGTTCATGAGGGTTCTGACCTCTTCAGGGGATGAATCCATTGGAAGCTACATAGAAAACTGGGAAGTGATGGAAACTATAGGTAGAGGGGTATGGTTGGAGAAAATGGATCATAGAAGGATATTTCTTATCCCCGACCCTTTATCTCTTCCTCTACTTCCTGACTGCTATGAAGTAAGCATTCTCTTCCTTCCTTCTGAATTGACCTTCTGCCTTGCCTCAGGCCCAAAGCTGGACAAATCATGGACTGAAACCATGAGGCATAATAAATCCTATCAGCTTTAAATTGTTTTTCTAAGACAGTTGTCACAGAAAAAAAATAATCTGATCAGGACAACTTCCAAAACCTTCAGTGAAAGTAAAACTGCCTTTAATGCAAGAGTCATTCTCCTCAGTGGCATCCTATAACTTCTCAAACATTAACCTGTACAGACAATAGAGAATCATCTCTGAGGAAAAATAAAAGTCAAAACAGGGAAGGGAAAGGTAGATAATAATTTGGCCATTCCAAATTGATAAACCAATCACATGGTAGTTTTTCTTCTCATGCGTGACTGAGCCTTACAGATCTTCATAAAGGTCTTATTCTTCAAGCAGGTGGTCCAACTCAGACAGATGCTATTCCTCAAGGAAGAACTCTATCAGATATGAATGTTACTTCATCCATATATAAAAGCAGTAACACTCCAGTGAGACACACACACACAAATCTATATCTTTGTCTTGAAGTCACTCATTATCTGGGTCATTATCAAAGAAACTTCCCCACATAACAAAAGTCCTCCTGAGGGATTTGGGGTGGGGGGCTGGTTATCCAATTTAGCAAGTTGTCTAAGAGGAATGCATTTCTTGTCACCTCCAGCAATATTTCCACCCCAATCTTTTCATTTCCAAACACCAAATAGTCAATACACACAAGAGAAAGTCATGTCTATCTTGTCAATGAGAACTTCATATAAAATGACAAGATTTACAGGCACTGAGGAAAGAAGATTCCCTCCACAGTACCCAAATCTAGAAAAGGAGAGTTGTCTAAATTAGAGAAAGATAAAGTGGCAACAGAGCAACAGGTTCCATTCATCAGAATAATAAACATATGGGACAAACTAGCAATCTTTGTCTGAATCTGACTCCTCTCAGTCAGAGGATGAATGACCCAAGAGGTCTTACGTAAACTTCTGAACTATAGGTAGATCTTTTATTATATTTTTCTTCCTTGAGTGACTCCCCATAAAAGTTTCTAAAGATTATTACCTTTTGGTAGATGATGCAGGAATTGCTTTCCACTGTGCAGCAGAAATCTCAGCAGAAAATTGTCCTTTTTCCTCTCCTATTCCTCAGCCATGCAGGTCTTCCACTCATTACCATAAACAAAGATTCCTTCTTCTTTCTCCCAGAAAGATATTCTTCTATATACACTATTCTTCTCAACTTCCTAAAGGAAAAGTATGCTTCCATGACCTTCCTAAATAAAAAAGCATCACCACCTATACTGTAGACACAGGGTCTCCCCATCTCCACCTCTCAAAAAGTGTGCCAGTCACCAATGCTGCTTTATCACCAGTGCTCAAGAAAAGGAATTCCGGGAGGTTCAGTCACCACAATTAAACAAATAGCATTCATAATTAATATCAACTGAAGCTGTTGAAAGCACTACAAATCTTCTCATCCTTCCTCAACTGATACCCTTCTAATAGGAGTAGCATAAACGTCATAGCACATCTCAATATACATTATATAATATTCATTCTGATAATTGCTAGGTCAAGTTCATGTAAAATAAAGGGGGATAGTAGTTATGGATTTATATTTTAAAAGTTGTCCACAGCACATTAGTGCCTTTCCTTCATTGATAGCTGACAAATACATTTATACATTTAAAGTGAAATATTTTAAAGTGAAATATTTTAAAGTAAAATAATCTGTAAAGAACTTAAGTATTGTTGCCATTTTCATGGTTTTCTTAAATAACCATTTTTATTCTTAGAAGATCATTGTTTTTTATTTCTTTCACTTTATTTTATTAGAATGTTAATGGCTATTTGGTATGACAGTTCTGACTTTATTCATGGTTTGTAAGTTTGTTCAGAAATTACAGGTATGCGATTCCATAAAAGTATAAATGTATATTTTAATTCTGTAATCTTCCCAATATTTATGGTTTATGTGATACAAATTTGGATTTGAGCGCTAAGATGACACCTTATATTGATGTGTGACAAGTTGATTGGAAATGTTAAAAATTCAAATATTCTTATTCTGACCTTTCATTTATAAATTTGATTAACAAATTAATTTTTAAAGGATTATCAGGAAGTATATTTCAGTTATACATTTAAAAAATGACCATATTTGTTAGGGTTTATTCTGTATACTGTATTTTATTCAATTATGTATTTGTTTATTCTTCCACAATTAGTATACTGTCTCTATTGCTATATTAAAAATGTTCATACCAAATATTAATATTGACTAGTGGGAGCCCTACAAAGCTGTTTTTTTTAAATTTCCAAAAAGAGTTTTATTTCTCTAATATTTTTCCATATAAATGTTAGAAAAAACTTACCAATATCTGCAAAAATTTTATTGTGTTTTGATTAGCTTTGCTTTTAATCTTTATCAACTTAAAGAAAGTTCAATTTTCCAAACGAAGTATATATTATATCTTTGTATTTATTTAGGAAAGAGACATTAATACTTGCCTATAAAACTTTCCCAGAAAATAGAAGAGAAAGAAATGCTTCCCAACTGATTTTGATACCAACATTATCCTAATACCAAAATGAGATAAAGATATTTCAAATAATTTACCTATAGTCCAATATTCCTCATAAGCATACCAGTTCAGGGTTTTGTTTTTTTTACTGGAAAATTTTAAACCAGAAACTCAATTTATTTGATAGATAAAGGATTACTGATGTTATCAGTTTCTTCTTGAATGAATTACTTTGTTTTAAAATGTATTTTTAATTTTGATGAGTAATTACTTTCCTTCAAAATCATTCTATGCCAGTTTTATTTTTTCTGCAATACTACAAAATAATAGTAATTACATTTTTTAAATTTCACCAAGTTGATATTGTGCAGCATTATATAATTGTTACATTGATTTAAACAACATGAGCAGTTTTGATCAAATATTTATTACTAGTAAAGAGTAATTTTGATTTCAAGTCTTAATACTCAAGAAATGAATGTTGTAAAACTACAGCTGCCCTAAATATTGATTCCTCTGATGAACTTGGTAAAAGTAAACTGAGGGGCTGGCATTCTGTCCATCTACAACTAAAAAATAAATAAATAAATAAACTGAAAGCCTTCTGGAAATGACTAAATGACTTCATCATCTACTAGATGTCATTAAGAATATCTGTGAGATCCACCCACACCAACCTGTGCAGGACCCAGGCCCACAGTAGGCCCAGGTCCACCAATTTACCAGCGGGACAGATACCCTCTGGAGCCCAGGACTGCCCCTTCTGACCAGCAGACTACCATAGGAGTCCAGGCCCAGCCCAGATCCCCCCACACCAGCCTTCGAGGGACCTAGGATCACAGTATGCCTGGGTCAACCTCTTTACCATCAGGGCAAGACACCTGACAGAACCCAGCCTCTGGCACAGGACTGCCTCTTTAGAACAGCAGACTATCAAAGAAGTCCAGACCCATCCCAGATAATCCCACATCCTATTGTGCAGGATCCAGGTCAAGGGTAGGTCTGAGTTTGCACCCCCCACACACCTGGGAGCCTAAGCCTAGCCCACTTCCATCTGTGGACACTGTAGTCATCTCCACAGCCTTCCCTATGCAGTGGTCCCTAAATTTTTGACAATACACAGCACCTAGAAGCAGCCACATCTCAGAGCAGACATCCCAAAGAAAGTGTGAGTCCCACCTTTTCAGCCCCATCTCTGTAAGACATTTCTTCCATCTTGGGGCATCTTAAGTATTATCTTGAGTTACCTTGGCTATTCCCTCCACCACCTTTAGATGCAGTAGCATATATTCAGGGACACCAGCAGGGTCTGGAAGCCCAACATCAAGATGAGGTACAGACAATCTGCATGGGTACAACAAGAATATAAGGAAAAATCTATAATATCTCAGATCCACACTGCAAGAAATGAAGACAGATAGACAACATGAAAAAACAAGGGAGGAAAGTGCCCCAAACAAACCAGGATACTATAAGAACAAAACCCACGGACAGTGAATTTAATGAAATGTCAGAGAAAGAGTTCAGAAGGTTCATAATTAAAATGATCTATGAATTAAAGAATGACATAAATGAGAAAATACAAGCAAAAATTGATCACTCCAACAATTAGATAAGACAGCAAATACAGGTACAAAAGATTACTTCAAGAGAGAGATAGAAACTCTGAGAAAAAAAAAACAGTCAGAAATCCTTGAAATGAAGAGAGAAGATGGGATGGGAGGGGAGGGGAGGGGGGATAGTAGAGCATAGGAAAGGCAACAGAACACAACAGACACTAGTATGGCAATATGTAAAAAAGTGGATGTGTAACTGATGTGATTCTGCAATCTGTATACGGGGTAAAAATGGGAGTTCATAACCCACTTGAATCAAATGTATGAAATATGATATGTCAAGAACTATGTAATGTTTTGAACAACTAATAATAAAAATTTTTAAAAAATTGAAATGAAGGATACAATAAATCAAATAAAAAGCTCAATAGAAAGCATAACAAACAGACTAGATCACTTAGAAGAAAGAACATCAGATAATAAAGACAAAGTATACAATATGGAAAATAAAGTTGATCACACAGTGAAGAAAGTTAGAAACCATGAACAGAACATCCAAGAATTATGGGACAGCAGCATCAAAAGACCATATCTAAGATTCATTAGGATAGAGGCACAGAGTTTCAAACCAAAGGAATGCACAATCTCTTCAATGAGATAATATCAGAAAATTTTCCAAGCATGAAAAACCAATTGGAAAACCAAATACAAGAGGCTTACAGAACACCAAATGTACAAAATTACAACAGATCTACACCAAGGCACATTCTAATGAAAATGCCTAGCATACAGAATAAGTTTAGAATCTTAAAGGCCACAGAGAGAGGAATCAGATCACATATAGGGGAAGACCAATTCACATATCAGCAGACTTTTCAAACCAGACCCTCAAAGCCAAGAGATTGTGGAACAACATATACCAAGCTCTTAAAAAAATGGATGCCAACCAAGAATCTTATAGTAAAAGCAAGCATTATATTTAATGATGAAATAAAAACCTTCCATGATAAACAAAAGTTAAAATAATTTACAATGAGAAAGCCTGCACTACAGAACATCCTCAGCAAAATAATTCATAAAGAGGAAATGAAAAACAATGATTAAAATCTGAAAGGGTGGTATTACACTAAAAGAAAATCTACTCAGAAGATAACCAAGTCACATAAAATACCAAAAATAAACAAAAATGGCTGGAAATACGACCATGTCTCAATAATAACCCTGAATGTTAATGACCTAAATTAACTAATCAAAATATATAGACTAGTAGATTGAATAAAAATAAATAAAAAATAAGAAAGACCCAACTATATGCTGCCTCCAAGAGACTCATAGAAAAAGACATCCACAGACTGGAGGTGAAGGATTGGAAAAAAATCATACCACTCACATGGACTGTGGAAGCAAGCAGGGGTTTCCATCCTTATTTCAAATAAAGTAAACTTCAAATTAAAGTCAATCAAAAAGAATAAGGAAGGACACTACATAATGATCAAGGGCACCCTACACCAGCATGACTTAACAATTATAAATACATATGCCCCAAACAATGAAACATCTATGTTCATCAAACAAACTCTTCTCAAGAGTCAAATAGACCACTGCACAATAATTTTGGGTGTCTTTAACATATCTCTTATACCACTGAATAGATCTTACAAACAAAATCTGAACAAAGAAACTATAGAACTCAATAATACAATCAATAAATTAGACTTAACTGACATATATAGAATGTTTCATCCTTCAATGTGAGAATACACTTTCTTCTCAGAAGCACATGGATCCTTCTCTAAAATAGACCAGATACTATGCCACAGAGCAACTCTTAGGCAATATTAAAAGGTAGAGATACTACCCTGTATTCTACCATATCATAATAAATGAAATTAGAAATCAATGATAAAATAAGAAATAAAATCTAATCCAACACTTGGAGAAAAAAATAATATGCTACTGAATGAACAATGGGTTGCAAAAGACATCAAGGAGGTAATTAAAAAAAATTAGAGGTGAATGAGAACACAGATACAACCTATTGAGATCTCTGGGGTACTATGAAGGCAATTCTAATAGAAAAGTTCAATGCATGGTATTCATTCCTTAAAAGAAGAAAAAGTCAACAAATAAATGACTTAACATTACATCTCAAAGCACTAGAAAAAGAAGAACAAATCAACACCTAAAGCAGTAGAAGACAGGAAATAATTAAAATCAGAGCTGAAATCAATAAAATTGAAATAAAAGAGATAATTGAAAAAATTGACAGATCAAAAAGTTGATTCTTTGAAAAAATAAATAAAATTGACAGAACCTTAGCCATGCTAATGAAGAGAAGGAGAGAGAAAACTCAAATTACTAACATACATGATAAAAAAGAAACTATCATGACAGACACTACAGAAATAGAAAAGATAATTAGAAATTATTTAAAAACTTGTACTCCTATAAAATAGAAAATATTACACAGTTAGAAAGTCTGGCATAAGGAAGTAACCTTTTGTTCAGGTTTTAAGCACTTTTTTATAACAATGAGAAATGCCTTTTCAGAGATGATTAACTTTTTCAATGGTTTTTTAACTTGGTATCTCTACCATTGTAGTTTCTGGGCAGATTTCTTGGAATTTTAAATTTTAATTAAGTCTCATTATATATGTAAATGGGAAGTTTTAAATGTTTAGAGGTTATGCAAATTGCTACTTACTGTGTCTGTGTGGTGCTGGGGATTTGAACCCAGAACCTTGTTCCTGGCCAAGCCCATATTCCACTGAACTACATCCTCAGCCTGTTTGGAAAATTTGAGGTGTTAAAAGATTTTGTCTTTTTCTTTCCTTTCACGTAAATCATTATATGGTAGAAGTGGAATTTTAAGTGTTTGTGTGTCCAGTGTATTGCATGTATAGCCTGTTGCTGTATCCTTTCAGAGTTTGATGCTTATTTTTGGACTTTCAATCAATGAGTGTAAATATAGCTTTTGATCTGTAATACTTTTATACAAAGGTTTTTATTTTAATAGTAAAACATCTTGTCATAAAAAAATAAAATAAAATAGAAAATATTGAAGGCATCCACAAATTTCTAGAGTCATATAATTTCCCAAAATTGAGTCAGGATGATAAACACAATTTAAACAGATCAATTTCAATTGAAGAAATAGAAGACACCATCAAAAATCAACCAACCAAAAAAAGCCCAGGACACGATGGATACCCAGATGAGTTCTACAAGACCTTTAAGTAAAAACTAATACAAATATGCTTCAATTTATTTCAGGAAACATAAAAAAAGGATAACTTCCAAACTCATTCTATGAGGCCAATATCACCCTGATTCCAAAACCAGGCAAAGACACATCAAAGAAAGAAAACTTCAGGCCAATATTTCTAATGAACATGGATGAAAATTTCTCAATAAGATTCCAGCAAATCTAATACAAAAACATATCAAAAAGATCCTGCATCATGATCAAGTGGGATTCATCCCAGGGATGCAAGTTTGTTTCAACGTATGAAAATCAATAAATGTAATTATAAAATCAATACCCATAAATCAAATGCATTTTGTATATTAGCAACAAATCCTCAGAAAGGGAAATGAGGAAAACTATCCCATTTACAATAGCCACAAAAAAAAAAAAAAACCCTTGGGAATCAACAAAAGAGATGAAAGTTCTATATAATGAAAATTATAGAATCCTAAAGAAATAAGATCTTAAAAGATGGAAAAATCTATCTTGCTCTTGGATTGGCAGAATTAATATTATCAAAATGACCATACTACCTAAAGCACTATAGAGATTTAATACATTTTGATCAAAATCCCCGATGACATTTCACATAAAAATAGAAAAAGCAATCATGAAATTCACATGGAAAAATAAGAGACCCAGAATAGCTAAAGGAATTCTTAGCAGGAAGAGTGAAGCAGGTGGCATCACTGTACCAGACTTTAAACTACAGAGCAAAAATAGTACAAAAACAGCATGGTATCAGACCAAGTCAGACTGTAGACCAATGGTAGAGAATAGAGGACACAGAGACTAACCCACAAAATTACAGTTATCTTATATTAGACAAAGGTGCCAAGAACATTCATTGGAGAAAATATAGCCTCTTCAACAAATGGTGCTGGGAAAACTGGAAATCCATATGCAACAAAATGAAATTAAACCCCTCTCTCTCACCATGCAGAAAACTTAACTCAAAATAGATCATGGACCTGGGAATAAAACCAGAGACCCTGGATGTAATAGTAGAAAAAGTAGGCCCTAATATCCATTATGTGGGATTAGGGCCCAACTTTCTTCATAAGACTGCTTTGGCACTAGAATTAAAATCGAGAATCAATAAATCATATGGTCACCAACTACAAAGTTTCTTCTCAGCAAAAGAAACAATCTGTGAGGTGAATAGAAAGCCTACATCTTGGAAGCAAATTTTTACCCCTCACACATAAAATAGAGCACTAATTTCTATAATTTCTAGGGTATAAAAAGAACTCAAAAAGCTAAACACCACACCAAAAAAAAAAAAAAAGAAAAAAAGAAAAAAAAATCAATAAATGGGCCAAGGAACTCAAAAGACACTTCTCAGAAGATGATATACAATCAATCAACAAATATATGAAAAAATGTTCATCATCACTAGCAATTAGGAAAAATGCAAATCAAAACTACTCTAGGATTTCGTCTCACTCCAGTCAGAATGGCAGCTATTATGAAGACAAACAACAATAAGTGTTGGTGAGAATGTGGGGAAAAAGGTACACTCATACACTGGTGGTGGAACTGCAAATTGGCGCAGCCAATATGGAAAACAGTATGGCTATTTCTTGAAAAATTGGGAATGGAACCAACATTTGACCCAGCTATCCCTCTCCTTGTTCTATACTCAAAGGACTTAAAAACAACAATATTACAGGGACACAGCCACATCAATGTTTATAGCAGCATAATTTACAATAGCTCAACTGTGGAGTCAACCTAGATGCCCGTTAGTAGAGGAATGGATAAAAAAAAAATTGGCGTATATACACAATGGTATATTACTCAGCAATAAAAGAGAATAAAATCATGGCATTTGCAAGTAAATGGATGGAGATAGAGAAATTAAGTCAATCCCAAAAAAACAAATGCCAATGTCTTCTCTGATATAAGGAGGCTGATTCATAGTGGGGTAGGGAGGGGGAGTGTGGGAGGAATAGATGAACTCTAGATAGAGCAGAGGGGTGGGAGAGAAGGGAAGTGTCATGGGGTTATGATAATGGAATGTGATGGACATTATTATCCAAAGTACATGTATGAAAACACAAATTGGTGTAAATATACTTTGTATAAAACCAGAGAAGAAAAATTGTGCTCTATATGTGTAATAAGAATTGTAATGCATTCATTCAGCTTTCATATATAAATAAAAATAATTTAAAAATATATATACCGTACTGACTAACAATCATTTTCAGAGTTCATGTGGTACAGACAAATTTCGTATTCAGTCCTTCAATGAAGATTAAAGAAGTGCTTTCCATATTCTAGGCACTGGGCTAATGCAAGAGGTACAATGATAACCAAGAAGGCGGCTCCCTGACCTCCTGTGCATTACTTTCTAGTAATTCATACCTGAGTTATATTGAATAATTATAAAAATAAACATAAAAATTATGACTGAAATTAACTTGTACTAAGCTGTGATTGCAACAAAATCACTTTGACCTAGCCTGAGAGGTCAAGGGAAGTCTTTCCCTGAAAGATTTTTTGAGTTGAGCTTTAAACAGTTAGCTGGTTTTAAGAAGATGATGGTAATAGTTAATATAATATATACAAAGTCTCTGTGGTGAGTGGGACAATCAGGAAAAGTGTAGGGGAAATAAAAAGAATATTAGTGAATCACCAGGTGTAGTAGCACATGCCCGTATTCCCAGAGATTCCAGAGGCTGAGGCAGGAGGGTTGCAAGTTCAAAGCCAGCCTCACTCAGCAACTTGGTAAGGCCCTAAGTAACTTAGTGAGACCCTGTCTCTAAATAAATATAAAAAGGGATTGAGAATGTGGCCTGTGGTTATGTGCCCCTGAGTTCTATCACCAGTTCAAAAAGAAAAAAATATATAGAGAGAGAATCAAGAAAGGAGTTCAAAATGTTAAAATTAATAGCTATTTGGAAAAAGCATAAATAACTTTCAGTACTTCAAGTTTCCAGTGAAGGAAGCAACCACACACATGGTAAAAAGCAAGAGAAACAGAAATAGAGTCTGCAAATGTGAATCAATTGCTGCAATGTCACAAATGTTGAACAGAAGAGAAGTTGCTTCTTATGGGTGAACATAGAAATTTGTTTTTGGAGATGGCATACCTCATTTTTGAGGTGACAGCAAAGGATTTAGAATATTTCATAGAGTTAGCTGATAATGCACCAATAGAATCAAATAACATCATATGCTGCAGAGAAATATTTCATGATATCAGCAGTCAATTATGAAGCAAGCTTCATTGTCATTCTATTTTAAGAATTTTCCATAACTACCCTACCCTTCAACAACAACCACACTAATCCATTAGCAGTCATCATTTTTAAGACAAAACCTTCCACCAGCAAAATGACTAGAACTTTATGAACACTTAAATAATTGCCAGAATTTTAAGCAATGGGGCATTTTTTTTTTAAATTTAAGGATTGAACATTTTTCTTTTTGCCTAAAGCTCTTACACATTTAATAGACTACAGTGTGGTCTTAATGTACACTTTACATGCACTGGAAAACAAAAAAAATATGTATTTACCTCCCTATATTGCATTCTTTCTTTAGTATAATGGTCTAGAATTAAACTCACAATATCTCCAAGATATCCCTTTAGTTTTATATAAATCATTAAATTCAATTTATAATTAATACCTAAAATCAACAGTAATCTATGGAGAAAGTAGAGCTTTTTTTTCTATTACAGTGCATAAGATTGTTTAAAAATTATTTTATAAAGCAATATACTAAATTAAATGATTTAATAAAGCAGTAATATATGTTATAACATCAACAATATGATTTGAATATAGTTATAATAATAAAGATTATGATAGCTAAAGAATGTTAGGAAATAATATCACTCATGTTTTTCTTATCATTCCTTTAATATTCTACAAATGGTTTGGTTTTCAACAGGAAACCTTGCATGAAAAACAGTATTCAGTTGCCTTCCTTTATGTAAAAAAAATAATATATATGTATTAGTTTGATAGGGATGCTGTAAAAAATACCAAATGTTAGGAATTTCAAAAATAAATTTATTGTTTCTTATATCTAGAGCATGAAAATTCAAAATCAAAGTGTCCACATGGTTGATTTTATTCTAATCTCTATCTTGTAGATGGTTGTCTTCTCATTTTGTCTCAAATAGTCTTCTCCCTGTGCATATGCACAGAGAGAATTTCTTATTCTTCTATGGACATCAAGTATGTTTGATTAAGAACTACCCAATAGCCTGATTAAACTTTAATTATTGCCTTAAAGGTCCTGGCTACCACTATACTCACATTCTGTGGAAAAGGGACATTAGAAATTGAACATATAAAATTGAGGTAGGCACTATTCTGACATATTGCCCTTATATTGCCCTATGTTATTTATTGACATATTGGGACTACTTAAACTGTGAATTCATTATAGAATGAAAATTTATATTAATGAACTAAAGAAAAACACCTGAGCCGTAGGTATAACTAAGTGGTTGAGTGCTTGGCTATCACCCATGAGGCTCTGGGTTTGTTTCCCAGCAGCTTCATCCACCCCCCCCCCCACACACACACACAATCATATTAAGTTTTATAGATGAATATTACATAGCTTTTTTTTTTTTTTTTTTTTTTTTTTTTTTTTTTTTTTTAGATTTTGGGAATCAAATCCTAGGCTTCAATCATGATAGGGAAATATTCAACTACTTACATTTGTGAATAAAGTCTGAATTCTAAGACCTGTTTATTGTATAGTGATCAATTGGAAAAAAAATAATCACACCTTCTGGTCTTAAAAACAATCCTTTGAATGAACATTAAATTTGGGCTCACCAATTCTAATATAATCACCTTCATAAGCATATTTGAATATTTGAGTCTTTAATCATTCAAAATTTTGTCGTTCGTTTCCCACTGATTTAAATGCACCATGATCACAGTTTGACTTTAAAAAAATCACAGAAAAGCAAAACCAAAAAAACTAAAATAAGAAAATAAAAACAATGATATTATTTATCCCAATGCCAAAATAAATAAGGTATTCCATAGACCTAAGAATATGTAAAAATGCAAACTCAGATCTAATGTAATTTATAATATTTATGTTCCAGCATTCTATACACATTTCTCAGCTTCCCAGTCATTATCCAATTAGTCATTGACTGCTAATGTTGACATCCTTCATACTCACAGAGAACATGGATTATACTCATAGGTAACATGGATTATCAAACAATAATAAGAAACAACAAAAAATGTTCAAGACAGTAACCAGTGTTATTTTAAAGCCACAAACATAATCCAGAAGGTTTTCAAATTACACATTTTACAATCATAATTATCTAAAATAATTAGATTCACCATATGGAATCACCATCATCTCTGCCAAATGGCCTGTCTAGGTCATGCACACTTAAAACTTTAGCATAACTACATTTTGAGGTTTGTTACTGAGGTCCCTCTGAGGATCTCTAATTATCATGGATAACTCTTTTCATTTTATAAATTGTAAACTAAAGCATGTAAAATGAACTTTTCAAATGCATTTCATAGAGCAGGCTAAAAAACAGATAATCTGACATCTTTTACATTTTTATTGCTTGGCCACAAAAAAATGTTTAATTAGTAAAGACACATATCTCCAAATATTGGAAAATGATGTTGGTATTATTTTAACAATAGGAAATTTCTTGGGTAAAGAAATGTGCTACACACACTCGAGCGCGCACACACACACACACACACACGAATACTATTCAACAACCACAACAATAAAATGGAATAGAATTCTGTCTATTGCAACAATGTGGATGGAGATCATTATGTTTAGTGAAATAAGTCAGTTACAGGAATACGAGAACCAAATGACCTCGCTCATATGTGGAACATAAACAATCTGATCTCATATAATTGAGAATAGAATGGAAGAATGCAGGGACAAGGAAAAGTTGATCAATGGATACTAAGTCATAGTTAGATAGGAGCAAGATGCTTTGGTGTGCCAGTGCACAATAGGGCAACTAGAAATAACAATAACAACTAGGGCAACTAGAAATAAATAACAACTAGAAATAACAATTTATGCTCAGCACCTGGAAAAGGAAAACAGCTCCAAAAAGCTAGAAGGAAGGATTTTGAAAGTTTCACCATAAAGAAATAAGATTGAGGAGTTAAATATATTTACCTGATTGAAACATATATATAATGTACACATATTGAACAGAACTATGGTACCATGTTAATATATTTTTTTGTTTTTAAATATAAATTATCAACACATATAAAAAGTAAATAATTCCATTGTTTACAAAGCAAGCACCCATGTTTGATTAAATAAAAGCTTATTTACATAGAAATTAGCAGACTTAGTCAAATTTTACATTATCCTTGGTGAAAATCATTTCACTTATTATTTTAATTTTATTTAAATAAATCACTGAAAGTACTTGTGAAACAAATGTTTTTATAATGGTGCAGTATGCAACAGGATGTTGAGTCATACTTAGTTTTTATGACTAATGCTATTGTAAGCCTCTTTCATAGATAATAAATAAAAACAAAATATTCATGGACTTTTTAAAAATAATCCTACCTACATACAACCCTCATAACTTGTGCTACTTTATGAAATTTATTTCAAAAACAGCTTAAATCCCTACAGCTATCTGCGGCATTCAAAAGCTTGGTTTTCATCTGAAAAATGCATATCTGAGTACAGACTATGATCTTTTTAACTTTTATGGTTGCTGTTCACATTTTCTCCTACTGAAGATCAACTGCCTTGAGCTGCACAGAAATCACAACCTTCCATCCTCCTGCTAAGAAGAAAAACCAAAATGGCAGAAGGGATTTTCATAGCTCCTGAGATATCTTTGTGAAGCCTTAGCTGCTTGAGTATCTGTCTGATACAAAATGCATGGAAATGTCAGGAGTAGGAATAAAATTAATTAAGTACCCAACCTACAAACATAATTGAAAGTGGAAAGCACCAGAGTACTTCATTTTGGAGGAGAAGTAAACCATGATGATTGCATTTTCAAATAAAAATAACTAATTAAATAGTGAAGTACTAAATGGTTCTTCCAATACTATATTTAATCACTGTCTAATCAACAAAGTCTTCATATAAGATTTTTATAATTTGACTTTTAAAGAGAGTTTAGTACTCACAAAATATCCTTCAAAATCATTATTTCAAAACAATGTTAAGAATAAAAGTAATTTCTTGTATATATATTATATAATACTATATTTTACATATATATCTCATTACATAAATAGACAAAGTCTGGATAATTATTACTAATAGTTGAATGATGATAATATGAATAAATTTAAATTTTATGCCTGTAGTTTTTGCAAAGTGTTTTATCATATTGATGATTTTATAACCAAATAAGACAAAATATATTTTATAATGATTCTTAAGTATAGATTTCCAAACTTCAAATGTTTCTAGATTCAAAAACTCCTCTTTGTGTTGGGGAAAATTCTATGTTTAGAAGTGTAAATGGCATTTAATATTAACATTAAGACCAAACTGTTGACTTCTGTCATGATACTTGTTTGTTCCACAATACTCATTCATCTTAGTAAGGGAAAATTCTAATCTCTGAGACCAAACATCTTATGGCCATCTCTGACACAACTTTACAGCAAATACTCCAAATTCAAACTGTGACAAAATCTTTTCAGTTTTAAAATTGAAACAGATCCAGAATTACTATACTTCCCCACCTATATTGGTGTCATGTTAGTCAAGGTTGTTGTCATCTCTCTAAAACCTTAACTGGTCTCCCTGTCTTCTAAGGTTTACACCAAACAATTGAGACAGAAGAAATCTTTAAAATATAGATCAGTTTTGCACACTCTCTGAAATAATCAGAAATGACTTGTAATGTTTAGCTGCATAAAATTTCACATCCTTATCATAGTAATACATAGACTCCTGGCTACCAGTCTGTGCCTATTATGCACTGTAATTATTCCCTGAACATATTCCCTACTGCATTCCTTACTGAGATACATAAAATAGAGAACAAAAATTGATAACCAGAAATTGCAACATGCAACTTCCAGGAATGTTATACAAGGATAGCAGGTTCAAGTGGTACTCCTATATTTTGGTTGGTCTTTCCTCCTTCTACATCTACATGTATCATTCATTCTTTTTAGCTGTTTTGTAAGCATGTGGCTAGGAACCACACCCTATGGATGATATAAATGATAGTGTGATCCTAAGACTTTGTTGAAATATTGAAGCTATTAAAACATTCCTGGGTCTCTTGTTTCATAAAAAATGTAACAAGAAAATGTTTTGAAATATATATTATTCAAAGCCTAAATGAGTTACTATTTAAGTTTTCTATTCCATGAACCTGAACTCAGTTCCTAACAGATATATGTGGTCTTTAGATCCTTAGATTTATTTACACCTAATTCAGTTATCTGCTAGTATTTGTTTATTAGGGATGCTGTATAAACTAGGATAAAATTGGTGGAATTAAAACAATGAATAAAAATTCTTTCACAATTCTGGAGGCTAGAAAACTAAAATCAAAGTTTTGTTAGAGCTGTACTTCCTGTAAGACATTGAATACAACATTTCACTACCACTTTTGAGTTTCTGGTGCTTGTGGCAATTCTTGCCATTTTTTCTTGTAGATATAGCAGTGAAAACTCTGTTTGCATCATCACTTGGCCAGTCATATCTGATTAGGACTCAATAAACCTCACTTCATATTCATCATAGTTAATATTTTTCAAAAAAGAGCACTTCATAGATACTGGGGACAAGGACTTCACATGTTCTTTGTGGGTTCACAATTCCTGCCATAACACTGCCTCTGCTAAGTTTTATACTTTATATTCACACTAATATAGCATTATGGTATTCTTTTGAATATGTGAAGTGTGAATTTTCCTTACATTATGGCATGTGTATAATGGTGGCCCCTAAAACTTGTATCTAGCCCTACTTCTTGGAATTTGTGAATGTGACTTTGTTTGGAAAATGTAGATATAAATGAGTTCATCATTTCATACTGAGATTAACCTAGATTATCTATCTGGGTGGCCCCCAAATCCAATGACATTATAAGAGTCACAAGAAGGTAAAACAAAGGAGAAGACTCTGTGAAAGCAGAGGCAAGAAATTGGAACTTGGAAATTCCACTAAGATTTGAAAGAGATAATTAAGAGTTCATTACTAGTGCTTCCAGAGAAGTGTGGCTCTGTTGAAAATCTGATCTCAGACATTGGCCCATAAAAATATGTGAATAAGTCTCTGTTGTTTTAAGTCTAAATATTTTTTTAGAAATTTGCTATGGTAGCCTTATAAAATGAGTGCAGAGCCTTTGTATTAGCTGTTTCCTTTTATATATGTTCTATATGTTTAGCTAATTAATATCAGCTCTTAATTACATTTGTTTTTCACTGTAGTTTCCCTTACCTGTTTGCCATGTTTTGTCAATCTCTCTCACTAAAATAAAAGAAACATGAGAACTAGAACTTTTCTGTCATCAGCTTTCAGAGAACAAGTTAGAGTAGGTACACAGTAATTGATCAATCTAATGTAATTGATTAGACAACAGTATTAATTGAACTAATGAACTAAACTGAAAAGAGTAAACTGGCCTTTACATTTTCTGCTTTTAATTATTCTCATTTTAATCATTGAAAAAGATAAGTCATGAGTTTCAAAATTACATTCTAGTTATCCTTTTTAGTGCTAAAGAATGGTGTTATCAATAATACGAAATAAAGTGGGAAATCAAGATACTAAAATTTATTTAAACATTTTTTTTATTTAAACATTTTTAATTTCTAAGTAGTAATTTCTCCAATCCAGTATTCCAAGAAAGAAATACTGAATTTAGGAAGGTACATTAAAAAATAGACCACTTTTGCATTTGTACGAACAAAAGAAACTAATGTTTGTGAAACACATCAGCTATTTATTTTTCTACATAAACAGCTGCACAAAAAATAACTGTATTCACATCAATGATGTGTTGGTCATGATGTGTATGTGTTCCTTCTTCTTCAGGTTCCTTGGTTGTTTGTTCAGTCCTGATTTTTGTAATGGCCTTTTGACATGACTTGGCAAAGCATGGATAAAAGAGGAAAATTCCATAGAAAAGAGAGTTGTCAGCCAAGGAGCTTATTTTATTCTGAAAATAGGGCAATGATACAAGAGTCTTTTGAGAAGATAATGTAGATAAACATTATTGAGAAGTCACAGACATCTTTGGCAAGTGTATGAAATGGAATCAAGAATAAAAATTGCCTAAATAAAGTGATAGATTTTTGAAAAGAAACTAAATATCCTGAAATAACTCTGGAAAATACACTTACAGCAAAGTTAATAACATCATGGACTTTTTTTTTCATTTTAACCTTTGTATCATAGTTAAGAAACGTTATATTTAAATCATGGACAATGATATTATATTAGTTTCTCAAAATTTATTGGGATTAAGAAAGAATTTAAGTGGTAAGAAGAAAGCTTAGAATGTTCCCTTATACTTCTAGTGATGTGTAAATTTTATTATTAGGAATGTCCTAATTAACAAAAAATAATTGTACATGAAAAACTAAAATTATATCTTGATGGCATGGAAATATATTTATCTAACAGGAGGTTCCAAGCCTCCTCTTTGCTTAAAAATAAAGGTTTTTTTTGAAATATACATGTTATGTATTCCAGAAAAATGAACTTTCAAAAATAAATATTTTACTATCATAAAGACTTTTGAATTTGTGTACCTTTCAGTCTCTTCATGGTACAGAGTTTTGAAGCAAAGTAACTATATGTTCATTTGTTAAACATATTTTAATAATGGTCTGAATATCCAGAATTCACTCATGATCTTAAATTATGCTTTACCATATCTGTATCTGTCTGAGGAAAATGGATAAATGTTAATTTTTCTAAAACACAATGTTCCATGACACATGAGAACTCAATATAATAATTTGTCATGCAAGAAGAAACTTTCTTTTTAAAGAAAATCATTTATGGTGGATTTGAGACAAGATGGGTGGCTGTGGGAGAGCACTGACTTCAATAGTAGAGAAAGAGAGACATGGAGATGCCCAGAGATTTTGGATGATACAATAGTGTGAGAAACAGAGCACCTCAGCACCAACTGGATAACAGAACAGAGGACACAGAGAGAGAATACCCCCTCTTTAGGGAAATAAGTGAGATGAAGAAAGATGAAAGATGGAAAGTCCAAATGAGCTACATGAGTGCAAATTTCAGCACCTTGCAGGCATAATCTTAAACAGATAAGAGGTCTAGGAACTGCATAACAAGATGGCACTGGAGAAGTGCTCCACAATAACCAGTGTATTCTCAAGGAGCTATGACTGGGAGCATTCCTGAAAAAGGTTCTATTGTCTGAGCTTCCCACTCTGGGAATCAGAGACCTGTGCCATTTTCCTGTCTCTCAGAACCCAGACCTCATTGCAGTTCTGCAGCCATGGATCAGTGGGCTGGTATCTTGTGGGTCAGTTTGGCTCAATGAAGAGACTTTGACACAAGTGCTTTGAGAATTCTATGTGGTGGGAAACCAGACTGTATCAAAGAGAAAGGCAGAAGACACTTCTCTTTAATACTGGTGATTTTAGGGACCTGATGAGAGATCCTGGGGGAGTGAACAGTCATGTGTGATTTCACTTCTCAGACAGGTCTGGGATACCAGAATTGTAGCTGATAGACCATGCATCTCCCCCTACCACTACCACTGCCTTTTCCTAGCTGCAGGGTCAACCTCTCCCCTGCCCCAGGACACATAATCCAAAGTACTCTAGAGAAATTATTTGCTTAGAGACCTCTGTGTTCTATACCAGCCTAGTCGTCATCAAACCTCAGCACCAATAGTTGTCCCACCCTTGAATGGAATCACTAAAAATTCTCCAGAGAGAACTTTGCCTGGCAAGCTCTGCATTCTGCTAGATTGTTCCAGAATGCAAAGTAGCTGAGTGAAATTTCAACTAGTCTGTGATTCCATCAATCACTTTCATTGGTGATCTGGCAGGCACCACAGTGTGAAGAATTAGGGTTCAATTGCCCCCAGCTTTCACTTGGTCCACAGGGCACAGAGCCTAAGGAGACCTGGAGAGAAACTTTCATTAGCATGCTTCCTCCTGATTCAAGTACTTCATTAAGGAGGAAGCTTTTATTTATTTATTTTTATTTATATCTCTTTTTCTATTCTTTTTATTAATTTAAAAAATTTCTACCCTCCCCTCCTTTTTTTTTGGCTTTTCCACTGCTTTTTTTCCCTTTTTTACTTGTTATAATTTAATTTTTTTCATTTATGTATGTATTGTGTACATTTCCTCTTGCATCTTATTGCTGCTATTGTTTTGTTGTTGTTACCTTTTTTTTTTCTTTGTGTGTGTAATAGGGATCAGTCTTGGAACTTTTTGCACACTGAGAGTGAAGCAGTAAAAAAAAAAGTATCCCAACAAAGAAAGGCATTGGAGAAAGGGCAGTATCAGACAGACCCAATGGCTTTCAGAACTGACAGACCGATTCAGTAAAGACAATTGAAACAAAAATTGGTATTTTTTTCTAAACCTTAATAATTATCTCCCTGAAAAGGAAATCAGAAAAAGTAATACCATTGGTACTAGCCACAAAAAATAAATTAATCAAAAGCTAGAAATAAACCTAACTAACAATGTGATAGACCTTTACAATTAAAATAACAAAATAGTGAAGAAAGAAATTGAAGAAGACACTAGAAGACTGAAAGACCCCCCATGTTTGTGGATTAGGAGAATTAAAGTTGTTAAAATGGCCATAGACTCAAAGAAATCTCCAGATTCAATTGAACTTTCATCAAAATGCCACTGGTATTCTTTAAACCTGGGAAAAATCAATTCTGAATTTCAAATGGAAGCACAAAAGAGTAAATAGCCAAGGCAATCCTGAGTACAAAGAGGAATGCTGGAGGCATCATGACACCTGGCTTTAAAACAAATGGCAGAACCACAGTGACAAGAATAGCACAGCACTGGCATAAAATACAGAAATCTAGAGCAACACAACAGGGCAAAGGAATCAGAAGCAAATCCACACATCATCATGTCTTCAGCCAAATGTTCCCTGACCATAGTAACAAAAATATGCACTTGAGAAAGAATAGTTTGTTTAACAAACAGTGCTTAAAAACTAGATATGGGGGGAAGGGGGGCTGGGATTGTGGCTCAGTGGTAGAGCGCTTGCCTAGCATGGGTGAGTCACTAGGTTTGATCCTCAGCAACACATAAAAATAAATAAAATAAAGGTTTCATGTCCATCTACAGCTAAAAAAAATAAATTATTAAAAAAAATGGATATCCACGTTTAGCAGATTGAAAACAGACCACTGTCTTTCATACTGTCGCAATGGCCAAAAGGTTCGACTTATAAAGTCAAGGGGGAGAAATAAAGAATGTCCATGAGCTTCTGCCCTTTTCAATCCTTTGTTCACTCAAGTCACTCAACACAATTTCACTCTATAGGTTCTAAATCAAGAAAATGACAATCCTTAATGCTAGGCACTGCAATAGACATAATCAATTCACAGAAAACAATTCTAGATTAATTCTAAGCACTGCAAAGACACTTAATCCTGACACAGCTATTATAGACATTCCCTCTGCATGCTAAGTTTAAGTGCTAGATTTCAAAGTCTTAAGCCTTAGGCTTTATGTCCAGTAGATGCATACTCACTCAGACTGTGATGATCAGGTCAGGAACCAAGGTAGGCTTCTCCTGGGGTAGAGATGATGGCTGGCTGAGGAGGTGGTTATAGGGAGAAGTCCTTTTCTCACCAGAGTCAAGAGGCTGCTATACACTTTGAGAGCTGTGAGAACAACAGATGAGATGAGTTGGGATGTCAGTCCAGGTCCTCATCAGGTTCTCAGGCTTGTGTACATCAGTGTCAGCTGGCTCAATATCTGTCATTTGCTCCATCATTTATACTAAATTTTTGGGCTTCTGACCACCCTTTCAATTCCTAACAGCTGCTACCAGATTCCTCAGTGACATCATTCATCCTGAGGTTAAAGCACTTGGTCTGGTAGTTAGTTCCCAATCTAATTTTCTTGCTTCTCCTACTTATCAGAGTGAGGGCAACATGCCAGAGACTTCACTCTGAGTATGTCAGGGAGGCAAAAACTGACTTGTTTTTACCTGAGGGCCATACTGGAGGGCTCCATAGGTATGCCCGGTAAGACTGAAGGTTTCAGACTGGGGTTTTAAAATGGAGTTGCTGAGTCTAAGTTCTAAAGCCATCCTTACACATACTGTACAAAATTAACTGAAAATGGATAAAAGACCTCAACATAAGACATGGAATGGAAACAGCTAGAAGAAAACACAGGGGAAAACAATTCAAGATACTGGCACAAAGAATGATTTCCTAGATAAGGAAGCCAGATTTAAAGATGGGTAGTTAGTGTCCTTAGGTAAATCTGGTCTGATATCAAGTCTAACAGAGAAAAATGAAGTCTAATCTGAGCCAGGGAAATCATTGTAACTATGCCTGGGAGATTGAAATGTTAATGTTCTCAAGGCCCCAGTTGTCCTAAAGAACTGTTAATGAAGCAGCTCCCAGCAAATAGGAAGGTGGTCATCAAATCACCCTAGGCCCTTCCAGCCTGGATCACTTCTCTCTGACCCATTGGCCACCTGTTTTCCAAATTCCCACCTGCATCCCCCATCAGTTGCAGGATAGAGGAAAATAATCAAGATGAAAGACAGAAATGTAGGAGGCCAAAAGAAAACCTTAGATATAAAAGGAATGAGACCTCCCCATCCCACAGATTCTACATTTCAGGTCCCCTTCTTCCACAAGGAGAAGTCTTTTCTGCTACCTTTAATAAGCCTTTTTACTTTCCACTCTCTGCTTGCCTTGGCATACTTCTCTGGTGTTATACTTTAGCATTCGGGAAGCAAGGACTGGTAAAGTATCAATAGGACTCTGATAGCTCAGGAAATAAGAGCAAGTATTAACCCCTGAGATAACATCAAATTAAAAACTAATAAATAGAGTGAAGATACAAACTACAGGAGAAAATCTTTGCCAGATATTAATTTGACAGAGGATTAGTATCCAGGATATATGAAGGGCTCAAAAAAAGTGGGAAAAAAGAATAAGTAATCCAATTAATAAATAAACTACCAACCTGAACACATATATCTCAAAAAAATAAATGCAAATGCCAAAGGACAATAAATATATGAACAATAGAACCAACATAGAAGCCCATCAACAGATGAATGGATAAAGAAAATGTGGTTTATATATACTGGAATATTGTTCAGCCGTAAAGAAGGATGGCTTCATTGATACTGGTCTTGCTTCTCCTACTTATCAGAGTGAGGGCAACATGCCAGAGACTTCACTCTGAGTATGTCAGGGAGGCAAAAACTGACTTGTTTGTACTGTCAGGATTGGGTTCTGATACCCTTGGTATTGAAGTTTAAACACCAAAGAAATGCCAAGGCAGGCATAGGAAGCAAATTTTATTTGAGAGAGAGAGAGAGAGAGAGAGAGAGAGAGAGAGAGAGAGAGAGAGAGAGAGAGAGAGAATCCTCTTCTGGAGAGGATTGGGGAATCAGCTGGTGCTTTTGGGAGGGGGTGTGTCTTGTCCCTTTATATATATCAGGTTTCCTATCTTCTGACCCCTCTCCATTTCTGTTTTGCCTATGTGACCAAAAGGCAGTAAAAGAGCCACCCAGAAACTGCATGGATTGGGAGGAGTGATTGCCCAGAGGTAGTGGTAAACTTCAGTGGGGAGAAGTGCTCAGAAGATAATAGCATTCGATTTCCCTTTCTTTTAATTAGCCCCCATCTTCCTCACCTAATAATTAATTGTCTATGCTAATTATCTGCCTTTTGCCCTATCTCATTATGACGCTAACTAGTAAATGGATGAATCTGGAGAATATCATGCCAAATGAAGTAAGCCAATCTCCTATAAAACAAATGTCAAATGTTCTCTCTAATATATGGATGCTAACATACAATGGGGTGGGGATAAATATTCATAGGATTAGACAAAAGAGAATAAAGGGACAGGAGGAGGGACAGGATTAGGAAGACAGTGGAATGAATCTGACATAACTTTCCTACTCGTACAGGTTAGGAATAAACCATAGTGAATCTCAACATGATATACATACACAAGACTGGCATCCTAATTAAAATAAGATATACTCCATATTTGTATAAATAGATTCTACTGTTATGTACAACAAAAATGAACAAATGGAAATTTTTTTATAAAGTGTTCACTATCTTACTGTGAAGAAAAAGAGTTCTTCATAAATGAGTTTACTAATATTGCCAATACTTCTAATTTGAAGACAGGAAGAGAGAGACAGCAGTCAATTATTCTGCTTTTTTCACATTTTCCTTTGCATAATAGAAATTAGAATATTGTAGAGTAAATTAGTACATACCATCAGAGACACCAAAAATGGCACAAATGTTTTCATGTATTCTGTATGGGAGCCAGAGGTATTCAGTTTTTTCTTAAAGCTTTTTCTGAAAAGAAAACTACCAAGAGACTGCATTCCCATACCACTGGGGTACCTCTTATGGTACATAATAATTTGTATTGACAATAAGTATTGGAAGAATGCCATTTGCTAGCTTTCCAAATTTAAGTTGTATAGTTAAGGATGATATAGCACTAGGTAGGTATAAAAAATACTATTAATTTAAAGTTAGTACATAAAGAATTGAGAACTAATAAGATTTGAGAACTAGTAAGAACTAAGAAGAAAACTATGCCTATTAAAACATGAGGTTGCTTCTAATGAAAATTGCTTGTGGAGTAGTCTTCAGTCTTTCTGTGAAATAAATATATATATATATATTTAAGGTAAATCTACTTTTACTACAAATCAAATTTCCTTGAAATTAATCTGTTGACTGTCAATAGGGGTTTAATGTGACAATTGTAAGTAAATGATTTTTTTCACAGAGCCTAGCCCATAAGAAGAAAAGCATGTTCATTGTCTTTAAGCCCAGATTAATTTGGCAGATATTGCATCTTTGTATAAAGGATATGCTTTTATTTTTATATTTACATTTTTTGTTTACTTGCTCTAAGCATGAATCATTTTATGTGCTGTAAAGTTACATATTTTTGCTGTCATTGCTAAGAATTTCTATAAAATAAAATTTCAATTTAATGAGTCACAGTAAAATGGTTCAAAACATGAATTTAGGTTGAAAAGGAAAGAGAAAAAATGAGATTCATGACCTCAATTGCACATAGAATGATGAGTTTACACATATTTTAAATGCATTTTGTTCATTCTCAATATCTCAAAATTGAAAGATAATTAATTTCCACTATTCTTATCCCTCCATAATCCTATTTATGCCAGTTTCCATAAGGAATATTAACTCGTATTTTTGAACATTGCTTATCTTTGAATTACGCCATTGATTTGATAATTACATCCCCTACCTCTAAAAAATTCTTCAGTGATATTTACTAGAGTATGGAGGCAAACGTATCAGTGCATTTCAAATTCTGGTTCTTTTAACTCATTGACACAGTATATTATATTTTGACTTAAGTGTTATTTTGTTGATAATTAATATGACTGATGATATATAAATATTACTAACTTTTAAACACACTCAGGAAAGAATAATAACTTTCAAAGCAGTCACCTAGGAAATGTTTAAATCCAGTAACTTTGTCATTTTTCAATTGTCTATTCTTTATTTTTACAGTTTCTAAAAGTTGAAATTATATTTATTTTGAAGTTCAATTTGATTTGGAAGATAAAAATGCAGTTATGGATTAAATGTATATTAAAGATAAGTAGTACAAAGTAAACAAATGTATAATTCTGAAAATGTTTTACATTATATTCTAAATTATGTATGTCAATATTCTATATTCTAATTCTCAAAATAGAGTTAAGTCCTGTTACTAAATATTAAAATAGTTCAAAAGATTTAAATAATTCAAAAGATTTAAGACTGAGAGTATTCTGCAAAACTGGAATGTATATAGATTATCTATTGCATGTAAAATAGGTTTTATTTATCTAAATATTATCACATTGCAAAACATGCTACAAAACATGAATAAAGAAAAAATAAAAGTTGCTTATAATTTTTCTTCTAGAGGAAAAAATTTGATATAAGCATGATATAAGATATATGTATATGCATGTGTATATTATATATATGTAGACATATAGAGAGGAAAGAGAGAGAGAGAGAGAGATGGAAAGGCAGTATTTTTTTAAACAAAAGAATATTTTCTGTGTCTAACAACAGCATATTATCAGGAGGCATATTTACCATTCCTAACATAAATCAAAAGAAATTTAAATAACATACACAATATATTATATTTTGACTTAAGTGTTATTTTGTTGATAATTAATATGACTGATGATATATAAATATTACTAACTTTTAAACACACTCAGGAAAGAAAAATAACTTTCAAAGCAGTCACCTAGGAAATGTTTAAATCCAGTAACTTTGTCATTTTTCAATTGTCTATTCTTTATAGAACATGATTATGAGTCTCTGTGAGAAGTTATAAGGGTGATGTCCTTTGATAGTTGATACTCTACTTGCTTCCATAGGATGTTTTAAAAGTTTTATCAAAGAAATGGGTAACTCAAAAAGAACCACTCTCACAATAATAATTAATTGAAAAAGTAAGCAAAAAACAGTGGGGAAGCTGGGTGCAGGGATGCATGCCTATAATCCCAGCAGCTGGGGATCTGAGGCAGAAGTTCAAAGTCAGCCTCTGCAAAAGTGAGGTGCTAAGTAGTAGAAGATAGGGACTAATTAAAATCATGGCAGAAATCAATGAATTTGAAACAGAAGAAACAATTCCAAAAATTGTTCTTGGAAAAAAATAAATAAAATTGACAAATGCTTAGCTACCTTAATGAAAAGAAAGAGAGAGAAAACTCAAATTACTAAAATTCATAATGAAAAAGGAAATATCACAACAGACACTTTTGAAATACAGAAGATAATTAGACAGTATTTTGAAAATTTATACTCCAATAAAATAGAAACTTGGAAGATACTGACAAATTTCTAGAGGCATATGATCAACCCAAACTGATTCAAGAGGACATACACATTTAAACAGATCAATTTCAAGGAAGGGAATAGACTTCATCAAAAGTCTATCAACCAAGAAAAGCCCAGGACCAGACAGATTCAAAGCTGAGCTCTAAAAGACCTACAAAGAAGAATTAGTACCAATACTACTCAGATTATTCCATGAAATAGAAAAGTAGCGAATGCTTCCAAACTCATTCCACAAAGCCAGTATCATCCTGATATCAAAAACAGGAAAAGACACAACAAGGAAAGAAAATTTAGACCAATATCCCTGATGAACATAGATGCAAAAATCCTCAATAAACTTTTGGCAAATCTCATACAAAAACATATTAAAAACATAGTGCACCATGATCAAGTGGAGTTCATTCCAGGGATGCAAGATTGGTTCAGCATATGGAAATCAATAAATATAATTCATCACATCAATAGACTTAAATATAAGAATCATATGCTTATATCAATTGATGCAGAAAAATGATTTGTCAAAATACAGTACCCTTTTATTTTCAAAACACTAGAAAAACTAGGGATAGTCGGAACATACCTTAACATTGTAAAAGCTATCTAGGTTAAACCCAAGGCCAATATCATTCTAGTTGGAGAAAAACTGGAAGCATTCATTATAGTCCCTGAAACTCTAGCCAGAGCAGTTAGACTGATGAAAGAAGTTAAAGGGATATGAAGAGAAAAAAAGACCTTGAACTATCATTATTTGCTGTTGACTTAGAGGATTCAAAATAAATTCAGTAAGTACCCTGATATAAAATCAATACCCATAAATCAAATGCATGTCTATACATCAGTGATGAATTCTCTGAAAGAGAAATTAGGAAAACTGCCCCATTCACAATAGCCTTAAAAGAAAAAAGAAAAGAAAAAAGAAGTACTTGGGAATCAACAAAAGAGGTGAAAGACTCTACAATGAAAACTACAGAACACTAAAGAAAGAAAAAAAAAATGTGATTCCAATTAAAATTCCCATGTCATTCCTTATATAAATGGAAAAGGCAATCAGAAAATTCATTTGGAAAAAAGGAGACCCAGAATACCCAAAGCATTCCTTAGCATGAAGAGTGAAGCAGGCAGCATCACTATGCCAGACCTCAAACTATAATACAAAGCTATAGTAACAAAAATAGCATGATATTGGCACCAAAATAGACATGTAGATCAATGGTACAGAATAGAAAAAACATAGACAAAACCCCATAAATACAGTTATCTCATATTGGACAAAGGAGCCCAAAACATACATTGGAGAAAAGATGGCCTCTTAAAATAAGTGGTGCTGGGAGAACTGGAAACCCATATGCAGCAAAGTAATAATAAACCTCTATCTCTCACCATGAATAAAACTCAACTCAAACTGGATCAAGGACCTAAGAATTAGACCAGAGACCCTGTGCCTAATGGAGAAAAAAAGTATGTTCAAATCCTCATCACATTGGAGTAGGCCCTGACTTCCTTAACAAGACTCCTAAAGCACAAGAAATAAAACCAAGAATTAATAAATGGGATGCATTCAAACTAAAATGTTTCTCAACAAAAGAAACAATGTGTGAAGAGAATACCTACATTTGGGGGAAAAATTGTTTGCCACAAAACCTTAATCTCCAGGATATATAAAGAATTCAATAGGCTTAACACACACACACACACACACACACACACACAAGCCAAGGAATAAATGAGCTGAGGAGCTGAACAGACATTCTCAGAAGAAGATACACAATTGTTCAACAAATATATGAAAAAATGGTCAATGTCTCTAGTAATTAGAGAAATGCAAATCAAAACTACTCTAATATTTCATCTCTCCCTAGTCAAAATGAGTTATCAAGGATATAAACAACAATAAGTTTTGGTGAGGATGTGGGGTAAAAGGCATACTCACACATGGCTGGTGGAACTGAAAATTGGCATAACCACTCTGGAAACCAGTATGTAGATTCCTTAGAAAACTCATAATGGAAATACCATTTGACCTAGCTATCCCACTCTTCAGTCCATACCCAAGGGACTTAAAAATCAGCCTACTATAGTAACACAGCCACATCAATAGCAGTTCAATTCACAACAGCTAAATTTTGAAAGCAAGCTAGATGCCCTTCAATAGATGAATGGATAAAGAAACTATGGTGTATATACACATTGAAATATTATTCATCATTAAAAAAGAATAAAATTGTGGCATTTGCAGGTAAATGGATAAAGTTGGAGAATATCATGCTAAATGAAGTAAGCCCACCCCCCCCAAAATGAAAGGCAGAATGCTTAGTGAAAATAATAACCCTGAGTTAAATCTGTAGTACCACCCACACCCAGAAATAAATAAATAAATAAATACATAAATACAAACAAAAAACACAAAACAAAAGGAATATGGGAAATTAAATATTTTCCCTAAGTGATACTTATATAAAACTATTATTAGAATTTGGATAATTCATTTATTGTTTTCCAAGTGGCAATGGAATATTTCCCAAGATAATTCATAATCTGAACCAAAAATCAAGATAAATCATACTATGCACCATAAAACAAGGGTCAATAAATGTAAAACTAAAGAAATCATATAATATCCATTATCCAAAACTAACTAAATGTGAAAAGGAATCTATAGAAAGCAATTTGGAAAATGCCCACATATTGAAAATTTAATAAATAAACTTCCGAGTAATCATACATTTAAAAAGAACTAAAAGCACAAATGAAATGAAATAAAATACATTTCAAACAATATTTTTTAATTTTTAGAATTTTTAGGATGTAGATATAGCATTACTAAGTCAAACTTACAGGAATAATAACTTATTAGAGAGGTATAAAAGTCAACTCAATAGTGTAAACTTTCTTACATATTTAGAATCTGGAAAAAAATCAAATTATTCTCAAATCAAGCAAAAAATAATAAAAAATGAAACAATGAAATAGGAAACAAAAACTTGAAAATAAAGAATCTGAAAGCTTCTCACTGTTTGAAACATCAAAAATGTTTACTAAGGTACAGACAAGCAAATCAGGAAAAAGATCAATGTTAATGAAAAGGAAACACACAACAGGTACTACAGGTATTTCAAAGACAATAAGGAAATATTATGAAAAACTTTATGTTAATAAGCTCATTATGTGAAACATAAATGTATTCTTTGAAAGATAAGCACTGTCAACCCAATTATATATTCCTATCTATGTAAAATATCCTCTATAGAAGAAATGATCTCAGCTACTTCACACCTATTTTAAAACTAACTCCAGAAAAATATCTTACCCAAGAACAAGGGAAAATGTGTTAAAATTTTTGACCAAATCTTTCTACAAAATAAAGAAAGTAAAACTTCCCAACTTATTTTATTAGAATCACAGCATTGTTAAAAACAAAGAACTCAAAGGAAAATTTCAAAAAGACTATTGTATATCATGAATACAGTCCCACAAATTCTTAAAATTTCAATGAGTTGAGGTTGGGGTTGTGGCTTAGAGGTAGTGCGCTTGACTAGCATGTGTGAAGCACTGTGTTGGATTCTCAGCACCACATGTAAATAAATAAAATAAAGGTCCATTGACAACTAAAAAATATTTTTAAAAAATTTTAAAGGGTTGAATTCACTGACTTTTTGAAAGTCTGGTATGTCATACAGACTTAAGTTTTTCCCAGATATACACATAGATTAAAAATGAAAATTCAATTAATATAAATTATGTTCCTAACACATTCAAAAATATATACCATTGGACTACTTATATAAATGTAGAAAAACATATGAAAAAATTCAATATACATTTATGATAAAATCTTTAATAAATTCAAAATTGAACAAATATTCCTCATCATTTATGAAAACATACAGCTACATAATACTCATAATACAAAGGCTAAAGAATTCATGCAAATGTCAAGAACCAAAAGAGAATATACTTTTCCATACTTTCAAATGACATTATGTTGCATGTCCTAGCCAGTGCAATAGGGATATAAAATATAAATACATAAAATATAATGATATGAAATAAAGAAAAAGAAACTTTAAAAATTTTTAAAAAGAATGAAGCACAATATTATGGAGTACACAATTAATTGATTGACAGATAGTCATTCTAAATAATGTCAATTAGGCAATTTTTTAACCAATGGAATAAAAATTTGTAATCTGATTCTTTTCTTTTTGACATTTTACAAACCTTTAAATGGGGATGTAGCTACATTTTTTCCATGACAATAGAATACATTTATGCACTTTGATATATCATACTTAGATGGGATATAATTTCTCATTTTCTGATTGTACATTTTGTAGAATCATATTGGTTTTATATATATAATGTTTATTTCATTCTAATATCCTTCCTATCCCTTTGTCCTCTTCCCTCCCCTAACTTCACTCCCCTGTACTTAATCTAAGATAACTCTATTCTTCACACTCCATTGTGAATTAGCATCCACATATAGAAGAATATAGCTGGACTTTGGTAGTTTGGGATTGGCTAATATCACTCAGCATGATATTATCCAACTTCATTCATTTACCTACAAATGTCATAATTTTATTCTTCTTTAAAGCTGAGTAATATTCCATTAAATATATATGCCACATTTTCTTTCGTGATTCATCTATTGAAGGATACCTAGGCTGGTTCCATAGATAGTTTAGCTATTGTGATTTGAGCTGCTTTAAACATGGACATGGCTGTGTCACTGTAGTATGCTGATTTTAAGTCCTTTGGGTATAAATCCAGGAGTGGGAGAGCTGGGTCAAGTTTTCTGAGGAATCTCCACACTGCTCTCCATAGTGGTTGTACCAATTTGCAGTCCCACCAATTATGTATGAATATACCTTTTCCCCCACATCTTCACCAACATTTATTGTTGATTATATTCTTGATGGTTGCCATTCTGACTAGAGTGAGATGGAACCTTAGAGTAGTTTTGATTTGTGTTCCTCTAATTACTAGAGATGTTGAACATTTTTTCATATATTTGTTGATCCATTGTATTTCTTCTGTGAAGTGTCTGTTCAGCTCCTTAACCCATTTATTGATTGAGTTATTTTTGTTATTGTTGTTGTTGTTTGTTTGTTGGTGTTAAGTATTTTTAGTTCCTTATATATCCTGGAGATTAATGCTTTTTCTGAGGTGTGTGTGTGGTAAAGATTTTTTTCCATTCTGTAGGCTCTCTTGTGCCACTGCTACAGATGCCACTGTGACAGCGCTGCAGCCAGAGGATTTTACTCTGGGTCCAGAAGCCAAGACAATCTGATTCTTAAATTTGATATGAAAATCACAAAATCTAGAATTGCAAAAATTTCATCAATAAATGACACTTTTTAAGGATCTGATATTAAGACCCCCCCATAAAGCCACAATAATCACAAAAATGGGTTATTGATATAAGAAAAAAAAAAAAAAACATAAAGCCCAGAAATAGATCTATCTGTATAAAATTAATTTAGTTTCAGGAAACAAATAAAATTTTAAAGAAGAAATTTGGAAAATATGGCCTTTCCCTAAAAAAATGTTTAAGAAGTTGAAATACTAGTAAAAATAGAAAAAAAAAATCACAACTTTTACCTAATCCCATACACAAAAGTTCACTTCAAATTGATCAAAGATACAAATGTAAGAGCTTGCAGAAGAAAATATTTGTGGTATTGACAAGACTAGAAATACAGATACAAGGAACAGGATAGAGAATGCAAAAATAGCTATACTAATATATAATTTAGAAGTCAAATTTCTAACAGAAAATGATACAGAATGTTTAAAATCACAACATAAATAAAGATGAAAGAAAACTGCTTGCTTTGACACACTAAAATTTTCTGAGACCTTATATAACATATCATCACAACTATTTTCTTCAAGAAAATCCAATTGAGGAAATTGGAGTTATAAAACACTAAGTAACATCATAATTAGTATCAGGAAATTCTTGCAAACCAGTTTACATTGATAAACAATCCGTTTTTCTGTCTGGGCAAATGGCTGTCTCATCAGAACATCAGTTTATCCATTACCTGACCAAGAATTTGACCACTGAAAATTGCTTTAACTTCTTTGTCTCCCTGGATACTGGCTTGTTAAGGGGGCATCCTCCACTCTGCCATAAGTTACGAAGGTCTGCTTCTCATAAGTATGAGGTCTTACATATTGTCTATTATGAGAATATAGAAATCAGAATAAATACATATCAAAATTGTCTCTCATTCAAAGAGTTTAAACAGGACAGAAAAAAAGCTATATTCACTAAAGAAACATTTACTCAGTAATGTAATAATATGTTGAACAACATCTTATATTCCTATAAGAAATAATTGAGAGAAATTAGATTGAATGTTTATATCACATTTGAAGAAAAGAAAAGCTATCAAGTGAATGAGACCAAAATGATAGAATAATAAAGTTAATTATTATTATTATTATTATTATTATTATTATTATTATTATTATTTGGTACCAGTGGCCCTTAACCAGTGACAGTGGGTAGGGGAAACACAGAGGCATGGCCCCACAAACTGTCTTATCAAATGGAAACAAATTTCTTTAAGCTTTATAATGATTGATGGCTGTAATTGGGCTTTTCATATGTCAGGGGATTATTTTAAAGTGTGATTCTTATACATTTTTGGAAGGCTACTAAAGTTTTGTATTTATCAAGGACATTTACAGGAAACAGTCTAAGATTTTATTTCATGATTTAACTGTTTTTGCCTGCTCAGGAGATTCTAAACTTTGGGCTCATTTTTATTTTATTTTAATATTTCTCTCTTTTGCTTAGCCTTTCTGATTAACTGATAGAGATCATCTAAAGGTCATCAAACAGGATTTCAATGGGTTTTTTCCTCTGATTCCATTTATCACTTTTTGTTGCTCAATCCCCAAGGAGATCATTTGAGAATTCAGTGACTGCTGCCAAGCATTTAAGACTCTTGAGAAAACATGTTACACAGAGGATAGTGTCAAAGTATCTAATAGAAGACAACATAAAAGTTTTGAAATACACACAGAACCAATGACTTCTAAGAGCCAAAATTGACCAAATATTTCAAGAAAAGAACCACTGATCTAATGAAATATTTATTATATGAGCATTAAAAAAAATTAAACATTGGTTAATGAGTCCTAACTTTATATCTAAAAAGCACTTTTTTTTTTCTGATAAGAGCACAGGGTTTTCCTCACTGAGGAATTAGTATGTCATTAAATCTTCTAAATTATAGTAAAGTAGAAACTAAATTTTTCATTTTAAATTTTACTGTTTGAAGATAATTATATTAAATTGTATAAAAAAGAAAATTGTTGATGGGGAGAGCAAAACATTAACTTAGTTTTGAGTCAAGAAGGAAGTTAGTCAAGACTTGCATATTGTAACTCCAATCATTTTTAGATGGTGAAATGCAATAGTAGTTAAAATCTTATGGATTCTTTGGGTTCCTCATTTGAATATTTCTGGTTTTTACCATGGGATATACTGTCAGATTCTCTGATGGGCACACAAATTATTAGACATAAAATTTACCTATGTATAATCAATTGTGGAGATTCATCTGAAATTCATATTTAATCATCTAGTTTCAGCTTGCATGAATTTGGAAAACAATAGTTTTAGATTTTAGTGAATCAAGGGGAATTAAGAATCCAACCAAGTTTACATATAGAAAACAAAATCTTAAAGTTAATTAACATCCAAAAAGTCAGATAAAAAGTGCACCGTAATTTTCTACAGAAATATAATCTTTCCCTCTATAGTCATCACCATTTTTTACAAAAAAAAAATAATTATGGTGAGAGTAATTTGTAAAATAAACCCAGTCTCTAATCGGAACAAAAGTTGTGATTCAATGTATTTTTTAACATATGAAATTTCAGTAGAAGCTGCAGAAATATCCATGGAGCAAGAGTTTCTTCAACTCCATAAAAATCAACCTTAATTTCCTAAAACTGTCAAGTAGTAGGAATATTAAATTAGATTTTTTAAAAGCCTCTTCAAAGTAAAAAGCCAATCTATAGAGTTGATTCATTACATGCAATTTACAAAAAGAATAACTTCTTTTTACCTAATGCAAATATGTATACTTCCATAAAATAAAAAAATATATTAGTGTTTATACATATTATGTTTATATATATATATATATATATATAGAGAGAGAGAGAGAGAGAGAGAGAGAGAAAGAGAAAGACCAATATTAATTTTTTGTTTATAAAAGTATAAACAAGTTGCTGTAGGTTATAGATACCATAAGAGAAAAGAAAGGAAAAAAATGTGATTAAATCAAGAAAACAAAAAATTTAAAAAAATGTTTTTAATCAGCAATGTTTTAAAAGAAAGCTTATGAAAAGTTCAATTATCATTATTAATTTGAGTCTCATGTAATTAGCTTATGTTTTCTTAATATGGGGCTAGATGTTTTAGTAATTGGTTTATCCATTAAAATTCTAGAAATTCCTACCTAGTTTGATTGTGTCATCATAAAGTCATTTGAAATATATCAGAGCCTTTTCCACAAATTTATGATTATTTTATCATAGTTTTTGCAGAAAATTTGAGAAAACCATCAGATTAAGACAATAAGTGCATTTCACATGACAGAAGAGTTAAAGTGTTCATAATTAAGAGTATGAAGAAAATTCATTACAATGCAATGGATGTAGAAATTTTGGTGATATACATTTTAATATAAAAAGAATATTGGCAGTAAGAACTTTTTTAGAAATTTTGCATAATTTTGGCTTTATCAATAACACATTTTGCAACAAAGTTAGCCTATGTTAGAATTAGCATTATATTTTCCTTGACTTTGTTTTCCAGTAACTTTAACATACTAAGTAAGTCTAATTAGTTTCACATTTATTTTTTATAGGTGAGAAAACAAGTTCCTTTGAGAACTTTTTGGGCTTTTCTGAAAAACTCTTCAGTTAGAATATGACTTTGGGAAATTTTGAAAATAGTCAAAGTTTTAAAACACTTGATTTAATATAATCACATTACTCTAAAAATACTTAGTCATCCATTCAAATAGAGTGACAAAATATTTAATAACTAATGTCGAAAGACTCAACTTGTAAATAATTCTTAGCTCTTTAACAGAGAGCTTTTTTTTTTTTAATAATCCAAGACCTGATGAAGACAAAATAAAGCAGAAGAAACTGTTTGACAGAGATACAGAAATCTTGTTTTCTAGGGTGATTATGTAATAAGCAAAATAAAACACTTTTACAAACTGTTAATAAGAACAGAGTCATCCTAGAAAACTCAGAATTTTTATTATGGAAACCTAGCTTTCCATCAGTACATTAAATTCTAGCTTTCTATCAGTACATTTTCAAGCTTAAGTCTCATAAATCAATCATCCAATCTTAACAACTTATTATAAATTATATTCATTTTCCAAGAATTCTTTTTCCATAAGTGTTCTATATTCTTCATATACATTCAGGTTTTGATCCTATGCTTTTACTCTTTTCCATTGTGGAACAACAAAACATTCTATGTTAGGACAAAAAGTGCTCTATTTCACAATAAAAATATACACTTTATTTCTCATACCATATATATATATATATATATATATATATATATATGTATGTATATATATATACACATACATATACATATATATATATATAATATATGCTTATATATTCATATGTACTATTTACTTAAATGTTTATGTACATATGATCAATTATATAAACCTATATTCACAATTTCTTGCATATTTTTCATGCAAAAATTTATTTTTTTCATCTTATTACTTCTAGTTTTGATATTATATATTGATTAGAATTCTTAAGCCTTCATAATGTTAATCTTGAGCAAAAAATAGAAAGTGCACCATTTCATACTCTTTAAAATATGTGCATCCTAATGATGGAATATTTTTACATGTGGCTCTGAACTTGTTTACCAGCAAACCCAAATATCTTCAGTTCCTCTTTAATAAGTAGTCAACAAAGATAAGCTTAAACTTGTATTCAGTAATTAATGCTTCAGTAGTTTATCTTATTTGGAGATGATTCAGAAATTTAATGAATGTTTATCACTTAATTTAAATTTAGTAATAACATTAAAATTTAAAGCTATCTAAAGAATTTTAAAAACTTTTTTAAAGAAATATTAAACAAAGATTGTTTTCATTGCAATAAATTTAATTCCAGATAATTTGAACTTATTAGATTTTAAACATAATTCAAATAAAATTGTGTTTCTGCATTATATTTGAGCCAGATAACTTTGAAAAATGAATGTCTGATTTTTGTGTTTTTGTTTAGTTTGTGTGGGGTTTTTTGTTTGTTTGTTTACAAAACCCATAGCATTTTTATTTAGTAAAGATTTCCTAAGACATAAGGTTTGAAAAAACATGTGGGGTAATTTTTATTTTCTCTGAGAGAATATTTAATTTATATCAAGTGTTAATTTGTAAAAGATTACAAATGGAGTTTGACAATATCATCCAGATATGGAAAAATAACAGACATCTGTTATTTTATTCAGCTTTGTTGCTGCTGTTACTAAAAGGACCTAACCAGAACAGCTGCAGAGGAAAAGTTTATTTGGGAGCTCAGAGTTTCAGAGGTCTCAATCCATAGACAGCATACTCCATTTGTCAGCACTCAAGGTGAGGGTGAACATCATGGCAGAAGAATATGACTCAGGGAAGCAGCCCACATGATAGCCAGGAAGCAGAGTGTTAGAGATGTCTACTTGTCAACTACAAATATATACCCCAAAGCCTTGCCCCCAATGCCCCACCTCCTCCAGCCATGCTCTGCTGCAGTCTGGCTGCAGCAAAATAACCGGGGAAGGGGGGGGGGGGGAATGAGCAACTTGTGTACATTGATACAGCAGGAGTAGGAGCCATTTATTGTAGGACCGGAGGGGTATATATACATTACACACAGCTTATCTTAATTAACATAAACTAGATACAGCAGTCAACCAATAAGGAATCTCCACACTTAATGGCTCGCTGGTGTTACTTCACAGACCACTCCCTCTGGCAAAATGCCAGGCGCCATCTTGACTTGTTTACAGACCCTAACAATGCTCCACCTGCCTCCAGTTACCACTCAATTAATCTCATCAGGGGGATAATTTACTAATTGGGTTAAGGCTCTCATAACCCAATCATTTGTTCTTTTAACCTTCTTGCATTGTCTCACACGTGAGCTTTTGGGGGATATCTCACATCCAAACCACAACACCTATGTACTTTTCTTCTTTCAAACATGCATATAAAAATCTTAGAATTTTCATTTAATAAATTTAAGCCATATGCCAAGTATTGTAATGCAATAAAACAAACTTCACTAGATTATAAAAGAAAAAATGAGTTCAAATTTTGTTCCTGTCAGATAACATATATTAAGATTACTTGTTTATATATCCAAAACTTTTAAGTAAAGATTGTTTATTTTTGGACAGTAAGGGTTATCCTTGTTTACTTTTTAAGTATTTTAAGTCATTTTGTCTTTTTAAAGCTTCATATCAATTAAAGAATACATTCTATTTTTTTTTTTTTTGAGAACTCTGGGATGACCTCTTTTAAATGAGTTCCTAAGATGGACTATTTTAACTAAGTTAAAGGTTAAGTACCTACTGCAGTTCTAAATCATCCCTTCTAAATTCTGAATTGTCCCTCAAAATTCACATATTTTTCTCTAGAAAAAAATAAGATCCCAGACTCTTACACTGGGTGAAACCTATGTTTGCCTCAGGTTTCTCAATACCATATAAAGTATGAGAGTCTAGCCAGTGAAACATGCCCTCCCTTACCCATATTGAGAAGAGAGGAGTGATTTACTTAAACTCAGAAAAACAAAGAAAAAATATACATAGCATAATTCGAAAAATCATAACGCAGGCAGTAAAATTTAGATTCAATAGACCTATTCATGAATTCTCCTCCTGGTCAATGAGAAAGCAGTAAATTCAAGAGATTTTGAGTATCAACATCTGATTACTCATTGGCATCAGGGTCTTCCTTAGACCCTTTACCTGATACAAAATCCCATTGAAAATAAAATTACATCAGCTTAAAAGTATAAAAGTTCATCATGCATACAAAAGAATAGTTCATAAACTAGGATGCCCCAAACTTAAAGTGCTAAAAAGTTCAAAAGTATGATGTTCAGACTAGTTTACAAAAGTGAAAATTGGAATATTATTTAAACTGAGCTTAAGAAGTTTGTAGAAAGCTACAAACCACGGATTCTACCCTCCATGAAGGATAATTGATAATTTCTCAAATATTTCCAAAAATAAAGTCCATCAGAGAACCAGGTCAAAAAACAACCACCTTTACTTTTCTCTGCCTGTTTTTCTCTTTTTGTACTTTTCACTCTCTTGTTTTCTCAACATTTTTTTCCTCTATTCAATTTAATCATTCTGCTGGTCTTTTATTTTGATATACAAAACATATGGTATAATTTAACTTAAATACCCTATGCCATTATTCTTATTTTGATCACTGACTTCCAAAAAATAACATGTGTGTGCTACTTTAACTGATCTTTCAGGTAGTCACTCTTTACAACAAGTTTCTACCCATTTTAATTTACCAGGGATTGAATTCAGGGGCACTCAACCACTGAGCCACACCCCAGCCCTATTTTCTATTTTATTTAGAGTCAGGGTCTCACTGAGTTGCTTGCTACCTCGCCTTTGCTGAGGCTGGCTTAGAACTCATGATCTTCCTGAGATGCTGGGATTACAGGTGTGACCCACAGTGCCCAGCTTGTGACTCCTTTTTAATCCTTCACAAGTCTGTTACTTTATGGAATATGTTTTGAGCCTTCTTAAATAGCATTAAATATTGACAAATAAGGATTCTAAATGAAGGCATAGAAAAAGAGAGGAATCCATTGAATCCTAAAGTTGACTTTAAGGGAACAGAGAAATATATATATATATCCTGGACAAAGGAGGAACTAAACTATGTCATGTTCAAAATAGAGAGAAATCATCTAGATGGCTCTGGTGGAAGAGCATCATAGGAGATAAACTAGAGCAATTTTCCAGAACTGGGATAGATATTTATGTTAAGCAAGGTTTATTTATGTTATATTTATGGGATAGATATTTATGTTGAGCAATCAGAATTACTGTATTGAGGAAACAGATAAATCAATGATGATAAAAAAATATGGTGAAACATCTCAGTAGAGTGATAAAAAATCTATGTATTAAATATAAGAGTCTGTGAGAATCAAAAGAAAAGACAAAATTCCAGCTTTATAGACATAAGAAAAATTGATTGAGGATATGGATTTCAAGCTGAACTAAGATGGACATTCTATTAAAGAGAAATCAAAGTGCATGTAATTTAGAAAACATGAAAATATTGCCTTGGAGAAACTTTGTATTGGAAGCATACAGATGTAAAATTAAAATGAAAGTAGAAGAAACAGTGTAAATTAATTGATGCTATAGTAGGATGGGTCTTGTAAATCATGATAAAATGCTACTTGGATTCATACTTAAGTGAAATGTTGACAGCAAAATTCTTCTATTTCTGAATCATGTTCAAGTCATGGAATATCTTTGTCATAAAAAATATAGTTCTTGAAAATTTATAACTAATAAGTATCAAATGAAAAATAAGGGTCACATTTTGCTTAATAGTCATACCAAGAAGGCTACATGTGTAACTCTTGGGCTATTTGAACAAATCAAAAGACCCATACAAGATAATACTAATTCTATACCATAATATTAAAACAAGAATTCTAAAACAAAGTGAAATGTGTTCTGTCTTTGTACTTAAAGCAAATTCTAAGAAAAAGGTGATATTAAGAGTTTGGAGTTTTTCCAGGTTAAGTATAGTCACCTCCTCTCAAATTTCTAAATTTCTCCATGTTTACCTTCAGTATTTTGTCTGAAATTCCATGTTGATAATTTTTGAGTAATGAATTTATGTCTACGTTTTTTAGATGAAGATTTATTCTTTCGAAAATAATTGGCATGATTACAAGTATCTATATTTGCTGTGATCAAAAAATGATAAGAATATATCTATAATGTTAGATGTATATATCAGTTTTAGTTCAATGCCATTTTTATCTATTTGATTTTATTCACAAATACATCACAGTTCTGGTTTGATTTTATTTTATGTTTCATATATTTGAACACTGCATTGTTATTCCTGAACTATTAATTATAATCATTGTTAGGTAAAGAATAATGCATAATCACAATAACTTTCTGACTTCAAATTTCTGGGCTTATTGAATGTGTAAAAACAACAGCATTTTTCTCATTTCAATGCTTACACTTAACACATTTGAAAGACTGAGACATTTGTGCTCTAGTATTTGGAAGAACTTTGAACTCAACCTACTTTAAAAATAGCCAGCTTTCTGAGGTCTGTGTGGACTACCTAATTGGTATGAGTGAAGCACAGTGGAATACAGAAGCTAAATTTGTATGCAAGAGTCATCATAAGAAGTATGACACTCACTGTGAAAGCAGGAAACAGCAAGCCAACAGTTCAGAACTAGTCATTCAAATGGACTCAAGGTCACTTGCTTTTGTCTACCTTTCTTACAAAGAGTTACATAGAGTTGGGTGTTGGAAAAAAATGAATTTTTCATGAAATATTCTGCCTGAGGAAAAGGAAGAAAAATATTCCACTGTGTAGACCCAGAGCAAAATGTAAGGCTGGTATAGAAAAAAAAATGTCATAGGCAAAGCTTGTCGCTTTCTTCTATGACACAGTTGGGTGAATGAAGATTGGCAGTGACTTAATAATGGATCCATTTCCCTTGAGCATAAATCTGGACCATAAAGGAGTCATAAAAAATATGTTCTATCTATGCTTAGGGAATGATTCAGAATTTCCTTTATCAAGAGCTAAATATAGAATTTTTAACACACAGGGAAATATACACACATGGGTTTGTTAAAGATTTGCAAAATGCATGTTATTCTACTTTCTTCTCTAATATAGAAAATTGGAGGTGAATTTATAGTTAAAGGACATTTCAAGCACATCAGTAAATGCCTTCTTATCAGTTTCCAGTGGTTCTATAAGCAATTTCTGTAGGACCCATTGTCAATAGTTACTTGTCCTATGTGGGGAGAGAATAAAAGAGAAATGGATAAAGAAAAAAGAGAGAGAAAGCAAAGAGAGAGAGTGTAAGATATAAAAAAAGGAAGAGAGGAAGATAAGGAAAAATGGAAGAAGAAAGGAAGGACAGAAGAGGGAAAATTTGTGCAATATAAGATATATACAATTATATATATATATATAATTGTATATACATACATACATACACACATGTAATTGATAGGAGTCTCAATTGGAAAAATTATACTTAGGAGTGTTATAATGGCTTATTTGTATTTTATACCACCAACAGTCACATTCAATTAAATCTCATGCTTACCAATCTGATGTGAATATTATTTCCCCAAAATAAGATAAGTTTATATTTTTAAAAACTGTATCAACATTTTTGATAGATAATCTATACTGGTCCCTTTGTAGCTACCATTTTTTAAGAGAGAGAGAGAGAGAGAGAGAGAGAGAGAGAGAGAGAGAGAGAGAGAGAGAGATTTTTTTTAATATTTATTTTTTAGTTATTGGCGGACACAACGTCTTTGTATGTGGTGCTGAGGATCGAACCCGGGCCAAACGCATGCTAGGCGAGCGCGCTACCACTTGAGCCACATCCCCAGCCCTGTAGCTACCAATTTTACATTGTTTTTATTTTATGTATTCAAATTTAAGAATGCGTACTTCTGTGAAAATTGCTGCATCTTCTCCAAGGCTAATTTTTTTCTTATTTTTTACTTTGTCTCTTTCCCTTACAACTTTCCTTATATATCTTCTTTATTTTTTTCTTTTCTTTTACCTGCTTCTCTTATTGCCTTCCTATGTTAACTAATTTCTTCTAATCATGTGCAAAAGTATACCTTGAGATCACCAGGTGAGGTTTCAGAGTTTTTAATTGGAAGTCTCATTAGAGTTATTATTAAAAGCCTTACCATTACCATCTTTAATAGAAAGCAAAAACAGGTAAAATGATTAAAATGACTAAATAATGGCAGATAATTAAACAGATAAATGAAATTAACTGGAAAACAGTTAGAAATAAGGAGCAGGTAAATTAAACAGCATCTGTTTTTTACTGATCACTATTGGTTTTCCTGACTAAAGAGATGATGAGCTAGTAAATTCTCTTACCTTAGGGAACGCAGAAGCAATGACAATGGGGCCTAGCTCTTCTATCTGAATTTAAATGTTATTTGAAGGAATTACTCAAGGAGATGAGGTTAGGTTCTGTTTTCAGATTTGACACTTAATCTTACTATAAAAATGATAAAAAAATTCCTATGTCAGGAGCAGTGCAAAATGTTATGATTTGGTAAAAATCACTGAGGACAAGATTATCACAATTAAACAAGAACTTGATACTAGGGCATAGTAAAGTTTGAATTGCTGCCAACTTGTAGGAGCCAGGAATGCAAAGGTGCGAAGCCTTGGCATCTACTCCAACAACTGAGCTGTAAATTTCCATGAGTGTCTCCTATAAATATATGTGGTATGTTTAATTGTAAATGATGGAAAGGAGAAAATTACTGCAGACCTATAACATGTTGAAGAGACAGACAAATTAAAGTCCCTCAATTCATGACATTAAAAGGGAAAAGCTAATTTTGATCACCATTTCCACATTTTATTCAAGTCCCCACTTTCCATTTTATAAAATGTATATGTCTCATACTTTCCAACTTCTGGCTGATTAATTCATAGGGAATGTATGTATGAGAAATAAAATTATGTACAGTATGCCTATCAAGTTATAATTCTATTTCTACACACACACACACACACACCCCACACACACATAAAATGCATATGATACTTTCCCCCAAAGGCTACTAAACAACCACTGTTAAAGACCTTAAGCATATGACACAGCTAAATCAATTATTTGAAAATTTTGTTTTAACTTTCATCTGTCACTAAACTAAACTTTAATGTTATTCTTGGCAGTTATAAAGTAGATATTAGGTTTATTCTGAAGAGGAATTTCCATTAAGGGTTTTGTTTGCTTTCCTTTAATTTTTCTTTTTCTTTTTCTTTTTTTGGGAGATACTTGGGATTGAACTCAGGGATACTCAACCACTGAGACACATCCCAAGTCCTATTTTGTAATTTATTTAGAGAATGGTTCTCACTGAGTTGCATAGCACCCTGCTGTTGCTGAAGCTGGCTTTGAACTGAGGATCTTCTTGTCTCAGCCCCCCAAGTCCCTGGGATTACAGTTTTCTATATTTTTTAAAAAATATATATATATTAAACAACTTATACATGCTACTTTCACCAAGTTTAAATTGCTGGATTTTTTTTTTAATTTAAAGAAACAATATCAGCAGTCTCATTGGTTAGAAAAAACTACATTGCTTTAGTTAGTCTGTTACCTACGTGAGCACAGGATTCTCCTTCACTCTTCTCTTTTTCACATCCAATGAGAGCACTTGGCACATAGTAGGAGCATCCATTTATAGAAGGGAAGAATACAATGGTACTATGCCTGTTCATTTGTTTTTCTTTATCCTTTTGATACTGAATAGAAACAGAATTATTTAGAGGCTTTAATTGTGTGAGTTCATGAGATGCGACCTTGCATCCTCTTGTGTGCCTGTGTTGCTGGGAGACCTAGGTTACTGCCTACAATTTGTTTTTGTTCTGAATAAAGCTACAGAAATGAAATCCAACAGTTTTTGGCAAGGAAGCTCCCTTTATCACCTCCCTCCCTCCCTTGGGACTTGGAGAATCTTCTCTTCTTGGAAGACCTAGCATTTGCTATTCTTTACACCTACTGTGGCCCCTTGAGATATATTATTTCCCCAAATTTCAACAGAAAAGTTGGATTGACATTTTCTCACATTATTTTTCACACTTCTAACTCTCAAGAAAATAAGAACCACTTGGTGACAACAACCATGGTGATATGGCTGCTTCTGTCATTAACTCTTTACAATAATTACCACAACTTAATCTAGTTTTTGTAACTTCCTTTATTTTTAGCTTTCTCTTTCTTTTGTATTTCATTTGGATTCATTGGAGTCTTTCTTTAACAATAATCTTTATTATGGTACTTAGCATAATAATTATAAATGTCAGTATCAAAACTATCTTTGGGATCTTTATCCTTAACCTTTCAAAATTTTACAGTTTTATTATGAAAGTAATAATCAGTTTCTCTCTATTATCAATAATGGTAATTTTAATTAAGGAAATATTTTACACATTAGCTTCTAGAGTCTAGCAGCCCTGATTTATTTAGAGACTTTCTTCTCTTTCTCTCATGCTACGGAACAGTGAAAGAAGAAAGATACTATTATGAGGAGTTTCTGTAGATGATGTTTAAAACTTTTTTGAAAGTCTTTAAAAATCACAGCATTATGCAAGTTTCCCTTCTAATGGACATTTCTCTGACATAATTAACTAGGAAATGGCAAACATTTTCTTTAAAGGGATAGATAGTATGTATTTTAGGATTCCAGGCCAAATTATTTCATTAGAACCACAACACAGTTTTTAAGTTATGAAGGAGACATAACAGTAATGAAGGGGCTTTACTGTTTATATCATTCAGTTTCTGAACACTTTTTTTAGTTTTTATAGGTGCAATGACAAAAAAACAGATAGTAGGTAGTTGAAACAACAGGAACTTATTTTCCCACGGTTCTCAGGCTAGAAGTTGATGGGAAGGTTAGTTTATTCCAAAGCCTCTGTTCTTGAATTGGGGTGATAGCCTTCTATGTCCTCGATGGTGCACAGATCTGTTGGTGCCTCTTTGTAAGTCGAAACTTTCTCTTCCTATAAGGACATAAAGTCAGATTGAATTAGAGCTTTCTCTAAGGCTTCTTTTTGACTTATTCACCTGTAAGGGTGATTAAGGCACATTCTGAAGTACTAGGGTTTATACCTTCAACATGTTTTAGATTATGAAGAAACAATTCAGCCAATAAAACTTGAAATTTATATAGCCTTCAAGTGTCCTGACAAGCCATTTTTTTTTCAGTTTTTTTAAATGTTTGAAACTGTGAAAACATTGTTAGCTCTTCGGCCATACAAACAAGCTGCAGGGCAGAATTCACTCAAGGCTTTTGGTTTGCCAAACCCAACCCTGGAAGCCCATTTGTTTCTCCTTAAGCTGTGCTTGCATCTGAATACTAAGAATCAAATTACATTAAAGTATAATGACACTTTAGTAATTACAAGATACTGTGTACATTAAAATTTAATTTTATATCTAAACAACAAAGTAACAGTAAATTTTAAAAAGGGGGGTTTTATGCTTGATATATCAGACCATTTCTACAGGATATAGCTTTGTTTATGTTTTAACTTAGTTTTAAAAGGATACACATGAAATTATAATGCCTTATGTTTGAATATTAGTCAATATGTTCTATGTAGTTTCATGTGATTTTGTGTCATTTTTCTTACACTTTTGCTTTTAAATGCATGGATAGTTTATTTTTCAAGTTATCTTCTCAATGTTAAAAAATCAGGCATAGTGTCTAGTCTATTAGGGAAAAGCAGATACAAATAAATTAATTAAAGTAAGCGGACATCATAATCCTCAGCTTATACATAGATAAAATGAGGCTCAGAAAGTTTAAATAATTATTATATGAGTAATTTAAAATATTTAACAGGTAACACAGATTTTATATTCTTTTACTTAATTTGATGCAGACATATATCAGTTGGATGCATATTATCGTCTATTTAATAATGTATTAATATGATAATCTAGAATTGAAAAGCTGTGTGTTTTGTGAATGTTTGCTACAATTCTCTGTATATTTAATAAAATGTTCATTAAGAAAATGGCTGTAAGATTAGCAAATTATTTTGGTATAGATTTTTAAAACCTGCTATAATACAAGCATCCTAAAATAATTAAGACATGACTGTTTTTCTAAGTATGGGAAATAGCCATGAAAACATGCAGTTATTGTATCATAAGTGCAAATAGAAATCTATAAAATATTAAACTGTACTTCAAAAATGTATGTAATTTGCATAAGGTCTTTTGGATGTTCACAAGATAAGTAAGAGTTGAGAAAATTTTAGAAATAAAAAGCATCCTGAAAAACTGTGTATACACAATTATATCATTTTCTACTTTCATTGAATTCATATTTTATGAGACATAAAAGTAAAAATATGGACACAACAGTATAGAAAATTCAACAAAAGTTTCATAATAATATTAATTAAAATTTCTAGAAGATACAAGGCAAATGATTGAGAAGTCAAATATTTCATGCTACAAAAGACCTTTGTACTATAAGTTCACTGTATCTTATTGAAAAATTTGAACAGGCATCTTAAAACAAATTTAAAATATATTATTTTTCTTTTATTTTGGTGGTGAGCTTTTGGAGTTCTTTATATATTCTGGATGTTAATACTCTGTTGGAAAAGTAGCTGGCAAAGATTTTATCTTCATGTTGCTGCTTCCAAATGCTGTGAAGAAGCATTTTAATTTGATTCCATTTCATTTATTTATTCTATTATTTCCTGAGATGTAGAAGTTTTATTCAGGAATTCATTGCCTAGGCCTATATGTTGAAGCATTTATTCTATGATTTCTTCTAGAAGTTGCAAAATTCTCATTGTTCAATTGATGAAAGAAAATAAATGTGTTATATATACATAATGGAGTTCTAGTCAATCATATAAACGAATGAAATGACATCATTTAAGGGGCAAAGGGATGGAATTAAAGAGCATCCTGTTAAGCAAAATAACCAATATTCAGGAAGATAAATGCTTTCTTTTATATGTGGTAGATGTAGGGGGAGAAATGATAACATGAAAGTGGAAGGCAGACCATTGGAGTAGAAGAACAGTAAAGGGTTGGTGTGAGAGTAAAGGAAAGGGGGTTAAACTGATCAAGTTGTGTTATATTCATATATGAGTGTGCCATTATGAAAGCCTCTATTCTGTATAATAAATATGCATCAATTAAAAAATGAGCAAAATCACCCATCAATATTTACATTACAAAAATAAATAAATTAAGACAAACTTATCAATGGAAATATATCCCACACTTATGGTTCAGAAAAAAGTACTTAATATTGCATAGATGACAAACTTTTATAAATTGATCTTTATATCAACATAGTCCCTATCAAAATCCAAGCTGTTTTTTTTTTCTTTCTTTTTTTAAAGAAACTGACAAACCAAGGCTCTGGAAAAATGATTGATTCTATGTCTGAATGGATTAAATTAAAGTTGATATTTGTTGATCTTTGTATCAAAAATCAAGGAAGCATTTAAACACTAATGGGAAGAATCATATCAAATGGAAAAATGATCCAGTTTAAAGATACAACAATGGTCAAATTTTCAATAATTTAAATATCAGGAGATCTGAATGGAACTTGTTATTGTAGATTAATATCTTTTAAATCATGCTCAAAAGGAAAAAAATTGTATCCACTTACAAAGATATTTATAATAAATCTACACATTTAATTTTCATCTCCTATTTTTAAATTTTTGTAATATGTTTACAAAAGTAATCAAAGCAGTTAAATAAGCATCCATTTTCCCAACAATGGTAGCAAACATTATACTGATTTTTTCTCTATACAAATTATAATAAGAAATATTTATCATGAGTTTATAAGAAACAGTAGTACAATTCAAATTGCAAAAGAATAACAAATAAATATATAATGATAAAACTACTAAATCATCATATTTTCAACCTCTTATGAAATAATCAATTTATTTAAGGATCATAAAATATGCTAAAATCACCATATGAGTGTGTTTGTGTAAATATATGTATGATTCTCTTTTTCCACCCATTTATTGATATATACTTAAGGTGGTAACTTAACTGTGCTATTGTTATTAATGCTACAAAGAAGTCAGGAGTGAAGGTGTCCTCCATACCTGATTGTCATTTCTTTGGATATGTATTCAAAAGTATGATTGATGAATCAGATAGTCTATATTTTTGAGAACCCTCCAAATTGTTTTCTATAACAGCCACTAAAACAATATAAGGATTCTTTTTTCTCTACATCTTGACCAACACTGGTATTGATAATTCCTTAAATATTTTGCAGGATTCAGCAATGAATGTATCAAATCCTGGACTTTTTTGGTACATTATTATTACTGATTCAATTTCCTTACTCTTTGTCTTTCTGATTCTGTCTCATTAACGTATGTTTCTATAACTTTATCCATTTTTTTCCACATTGTCCAATATGTTGGCTTTAAACACACACACACACACACACACACACAATACTCTTAAAAAGTACACACTATATTTGGCAACATGGATCAACCTGTAGTACATCTTGTTAAATGAAATAGGTCAGGTATAGAAAAACAATACCACATGATGAGATCAGATACATTATTGCCATTAGTGTATATGTATATGTATATATATACACACATACACACACAAAACTATATATGTATATATGTGTGTGTATATACATATATATGTACATAAATTTATCTCATGTATACACACACACACACACTGAATTTGAAAGAGTTGCATTCATGAAAACTGAGAGTATAAGCATAGTTACCAGGAGTTGTGTTTGGAATAAGGAGATGTTAGTCTATGGGGAACAAAATTTTAATGCTGAATAAACTTTAGAGATCTAGATTACATCATTGTGATTAAAAGGTAACTTGAAAATTGCTAAGTGAGTAAATGTTAAATCTTCTAATCACAGAAATGATAGATAAATGTAGTGATGTATATGTTCAGTAGCTTCACTTAATAATTTTACAATGAATATGTGTATGAAAACTTCATGTTATCCACCATAAATATATACATTTTTTTTAATTATACTTAATCTGGTTTTCAACATTGTTCTGAACTGAATGTTTGTATTCTCCAAGTTCATGTGTTGAAAGTTTAACTCCAAATATTATGATATTTAGAAATGGGGTACACAGGAGTTAATTAGGATTTGATTAGTTCATAAGTGATAGACTTTCATGGTGGGATTTATGGTTTGTTAGATGAAGAGAAGAAGTGCTCTTAAACAGAAATTCCACATGAAAAATCAGTCATCAGGAAACCTGAATGGGTGCTCTTTCCATGAGCTTAATCAGATAGCACTTTGATTTTAGATTTCCAGCCCATCATAACTGTAAGAAATATATTCATGTTTTATGAGCCACTCAGTCTATATACAGTATTTTCTACTATTAGCCTATGCTGATACAGAAATCAAGAACTGAAAAATCATATGCTAAACAAGATGAGATATATTATTGCCATTACAAACAGGACAAAGAAATGTATTAGATAAAGTTGAAAGGTAGTTAATATCAAACTCTACAGCAACTCATTATTGTAAAAGATTATTAGAAATGTAAGGAGGGACAAAAAGCTAAGCATCAAAAAAAGAAAGTCCTTTATACCCAAAGGACTTAAAAACAGCATACTACAGGGACACAGCCACATCAATGTTTATAGCAGCACAATTCACAATAGCTCAACTGTGGAACCAACCTAGATGCCCTTAAGTAGAGGAATGGATAAAAAAAAATTGTGGCATATATACACAATGGAATATTACTCAGCAATAAAAGAGAATAAAATCATGCCATTTGCAGGGAAAGGATGGAGTTAGAGAAGATAATGCTGAGTGAAGTTAGCCAATACCAAAAAAACAAATGCTGAATATTTTCTCTGATATAAGGTGACTGACTCATAATGGGGTAGGGAGGGGGAGCATGGGAGGAATAGATGGATTCTAAATAGGGCAGAAGGGTGGGAGGGGAAGAGGGGAGAAAGGGGGTTAGCAAAAATGGTGGAATGTGATGGACATCATTATCCAAAGTACCCATATGAAGACATGAATTGGTGTGAACATACTTTATATACAGAGATATAAAAAACTGTGCTCTATATGTGTAATAAGAATGGCAATACATTCTGCTATCATGTATTTTAAAAATAAAATCAATTAAAAATAAGATTAAATAAATCAATAAATAAAGCTATGAATGAATAAATTAATACCAGATAATCTATAAGTTGTTTATTTAATGCTAAAAATAAAAGAACAAAATACGATACCAATTACCTCCAAAACAGTCAAGGGAAAGTACAGGACAAAATATGTAGATTAGTAATGCAAGAAGGAATAAAACACACAATCAGAAGAGATTAATATAAACAACTTTGTGGTGGTAATTATTGTATAACAAGTTAACTCCAAACTTAGTGACTTTATGACAGAAACATTTATCAATCCATAGTTTCAGTGCCTAGGATTCCAGGTGGGAGTCAGAAGCTCGGGGTCTCTCAGGCTTCTGAAAAGGTCAGCAGGGGTTGCTTCATCTCAAATCTCAACTGAGGCAACATTTACTTTAAAGCTCAAACATGAGTTGTAGGATACAGTTCCTCCTGTGTTAGATAGTCCTTGGTTGTTAGTCTTTGGCTTTCCTCTGCTCCTTGCCAAGGGAGACTTTCACCATGGGGCAGCTCACAACATGGAGATTTTACTTCACTAGAATGAGTAAGCAAAAAGAGAGACAGAACAAAAAAAAAAAGAGAGAGAGAGAGAGAGAGAAACAGAGGAAGGGGAGAAATAAGACAATATCCACAGGTTTTTTTTTTTTTTTTTGTATGTGTTCTAATCTCAGAAGTAGCATACAATCACTTTGGTCTTATTCTTCTCTGAGGAGCTGCTCACACACAAGAAGGTGTGATTACATGAGGTTATATAATCAGGAAGAGGCATGGATCATTGATAGATATATTAGAAGCTACATCTAGAGGTGCACAAGATTCCCAAATAAAAATTTATGTATTTCACAGCACAATATGTTATCAAAACTTATGTAAGGAGAAATGAAAGCATAAATAGATGAACTAATGTGCACAACATTTAAAATGCAAACAAACTGGTATAATTGGATTAGAGTTTTGTGGTTAATTGTTTTTTGATCATGAAAAAGGCCAATATTTTAAGTTACTTAAAATTTGGAAAAAAAAATTCTTCAGACTTTAGAATGTTAGTAAAAATACAAATTTTCTAATTTTGTCTATTGCAGCTAGAGTGACTTATTACATATATTGTAATCATCCCCAACCTATGATTATTTTACCAACATATTTTGATAATTTTTCTCAGTCCAGGAGAAAAAAAATTCATACTTTTGGGAACATTTTCTATATATTTACTACAATATTACTGTATTCTCAATAGTTAGAGTAGTGCATGGAATGTAATGTGCATCTAGTTTTGACCTTATATTACTAATTTAAAAAAATTATACTGTGATTTTTAATATAAGAACTATATGTGTCAAAAATGATTATCTGAATTACTAATGCATGCTTTGCAATAAATCTTTGCAATAGATGAGAAGAAAAGTAAGACAGTGTGCATTAAAAGCAAAGTATAAGGGTGGGCAGAGTGCTTGGCTCATGTGCATAAGGCCCTGGTTTCAATCCCCAGCATCAAAAATCAAAAAACAAAAAGAAAATATATTAGCGAATCATTAAAATTTTCATAATATGCATTGTTTCAAAATTAAATAAATAATAATTAAATAATGGAGTAAAGCATAAATATCTTTTCAGATATTATTGAAGATTTCATGAGAAAGGGATACTAAGAGATAAAATTACCTGTGGGAAAAGTCCAGGAAATATGAAATTGTACAATATTTTTGTTATTATTATTATTATTATCATCATCATCATCACCTTAGCTAAACATTTCAAAAAGATTAGAATACAGTAAAGAAACAATTTTTATTCTCTAATGGAAATTTTATTATTCTAGTGATTAATTTTATGATGTATTTTATATGAAATAAAATATTTATTAGGCATGAAAAGGTGTTTAGATTATGTTAAATAAAATATGTCAGGCACTGAAAAACAAATATTGTATGATCTCACTCATGTGTGGAATATAAAAATTTAATCACATAATAGTGATAATAAAGGTGGTTACCAGAGACTAGAGAGAGTAGGGGCCACAGAGAGATGGAAAACTTATTCAATGTGCATACACTACAGTGAAATATGAGCAGGAGACTTTGGTGTGCTGTTGCCGCAGTCTGGCTGGGCACAAAATCATGAGCCACTCAAGCAGGAACAAACTTTATTTTTGAAACTGCCGCCAATGCCCCATAGGCTCCCGGCAAGATTGCCAACCGACCCACTCAGCGTTCTCCCGGACCCCAACAGGAAGTCCCTCCTCTGGAATTCCCTCCTACCGCACTTCCCCAACCAATGGGAACTCTCCAGGATTCCTGTAGCAGGCTGAGGTGGACAGCAGGAGTCCAATATCCATATGAATGCAGATCTTAACATAATCATATCATCTCAATGGCTTGCTGGCTTCACCTTTCAACCAAAAATGCCATGCATCATATTACTTGGCTGTGGCTCTTAGCATGCTATAGCCAACAATGATGTACTATACAGGTCAACCAAATGAAAGTAAAGATTTTGAAAGTGTATATTGTAAAGAAATGATAATGCTTTAGGAAATGGATAAACTTAACTAGATTAAAACATTACACAATATATACAATACATATATTTAAACATCATATAGTACACCTTTAGTATGTTTTATTATGGTTTTATGTATCCATTAAAATAGTGTTAAATAAAAATCTTAATTAAGTACAGCACACAGGATGAAGGAAATTAATTTAAAATATTTTAGACATTTAATAGTCCAATCTTACTTCATTCAACTCTTTAAAATGAAGAAATATCTGATTTTGTTCAGTTCTCCTTTGCAATTCCCTTAGCCAATCACATTCTATCAGCAAAGCCTCTACTGCAGGCAGAGTTTTGAAATGTCTCCTGAGATTTCTATCCCTTGGTGTAAATACCCTGTATTATTCCCTCCCTTTGATTTTGGGCAGAATTAACATAATTTTGCAGATTTAATTAAGATCCCATATGAATTAACTTTGAGTTAATCAAAAAGAAGATTATCGCAGACAGCCAGGGATCCAATGGGTGATCCCTTGAAAGAGACTAAACCCTTTTTGAGGGAAGATATTTGAAGTTATGAAGCCAGATTTAAAGTTAGGTAGTCAGTGTAGTTAGATAAATCGGGTCTAATATCAAGTGAAATCTAAAATGGAGGCCATGCGGAGAATGACTCAGGGAAAACATAGGACAACTCATGGAATGTTAATGAAGTCCCGAAAAGGCCCTAGGCCAAAGTCCACCTCAAAGAAATGTTAATGAACAGCCCCCAGCAAAAAGGTGCTGACTCAGAAGTCCTTCCTGACCAGATTACTTCTTTGGCCCACCTATGTCCCACCCCTCGGTCCTTCCCACCTACATTCCATCACTGAAAGAACTATAAAAAGGGGAGACAACATCCCTTCCATGGATTCCACCTCTTGGGTCCCCTTCTTCCTCCGGGAGAAGTCTTTTCTGCTGTCCTTTAATAAACTTCTAATTTCTACTCTGACCTTGCCTCGGCATGCTTCTTTGGTGTTATTCTTCAACATTGGGGAAGCAAGAACTCGTCACCGGTCAACAGTGGTAACAGTTAGAGAGGGCCTATGGCGAGTGTCATGTGACAAGGACCTGAGTGTTATCTCTTGGAACTGAGAATGGGCTTATTTTGATACTATTAGAAAATATGAATGCTAGTTACACAACCCCAAGGAAATAAATTCTACCAAAAACCCAAGGAAGCTGCAAAGCAGATGATTCTATTCAAACTCCAAGCTGAGGTCACACACAATCAATATCTTGATTTCAGCCTTGTCAGATTCTGAACAGGAAATTTCAGCTAAAACATGCCAGACATTTTACCTATGGTAAATGTGAGATGATAAAACCTATATATGTTGTGCTTCAGGGTTGGTTTTAAATCATGAAAGATGTTAGACTTAACCAGTATTCTGTCATTTTCACTGTGGTTGTGAAAAGTTCCAGAAGCTACACTAGTAAACAGAATTCCTAAATACTCCTAACCATAAATTCTGATGGTTTTATCTTGTGTATTTGCAGAAAAGAATATTTCATAGAAACCTAAGAATTAATTTCATCAGACATTAGAGAAGCTGTTTTGATATTCCCTAAGACAATTATTTGATTGTACTTTAAAATTTATATTTTTTCCTTAACTCTAAGGAAAATATTAACTCACAAATCACAAGAAATAAAATTTTGGGTATATTTATTTTAAGGTAAAACAAAAATAACTAGAACAGCATTAAGAAACAGCTCTTTCTTACAATTAAAATAATGAAATCTAAATGCTTCCTCATATGATTATTTGATTTAACCATTTTCACATCTTAGTAAATAACTTCAATATTAAATCATACATATGTGTAAAGATATACACAAGAACTAAGAATATCAAGAAACGTGATTCTCACTAAAATTACAAGGTATTTTATGTTCTTTTTATTTTCTTACCTCAGGAATTGATAAAAAAGGTGTATAGTTATATGTATGAAACATGAAATATCATTCAAAATTGATGAGCTGAATTTGTTAATCTGACAAAATATTATATATTTTTATGAGTAATGGTACCAATGATATAAAATATCTATGTAAAATGGTATATGAGTCTTTTAAAAAAAGTATTAATATATTTTAAAAGCAAGTATTGCCCAAGTGCAGGAGTAAGTCATATACAACAATTTTACCTACTCAGCCAATGCCACTAGTGATTTTATTTTTATGAAGTCATAAACTTTTATCTAATGTACTCAATTTAATGCCTTATGCCTTAAATAACTGCAAATGTACCATGATAGTAGAATGATCTATACTTATATAATTTGCCAACTTTTCAAGGTAGTTAGCAAGCTTGAAAATAGTGCAACATACTACAACAAGAATAAGGAAATATAGTTATGCCCACTCTTGACTGGTTTGGAAGCCACTATTTTCAATAATCCTGAGAGGGATTCAAAGATGACCCTTTATTAATAACTTTTAGAAACATTGCTCCACATTCTACTACCAGTCTGAAGGAAAATAGGTCAACTACATAATAAATACTTTTTTATAGTCCTGCTCTTAATACTGAGTTAATTATTCATGATATTATCCAAGTCTCTTCTTGCTAGAGTAAATCTTAAGAGATTATGGAGAGCGATTAAAAATTGTCTTCTCAAGTTTTTTTTTCTATCTTCCCTATGTGCATGGTGTTGACTAAAATTCTTGTAAACAACTGTATGTACAACATCCCTGTCTTTCAATGAATTTGAACACCATATTCCTACCAGCTGCTTCCTGTAAATCACATCTAAAGGGGCCTAATTTTTAATTTCTGTTATTATATGATTATCTCCTGTTAGTCCTGCACTAAAGCCTATTATTTTATCAGAAAAATTGTTCTACCATAGAAATTGCATAAAAATTCTAGAGGAGTAGTGACAAGGGTAGAGTGGAAAGAAAGATTATTGGCATTGAAGTGGTCATAAAACCAAAAGGTTAAATGTTGGGTGTTAAAATAGTCGGGGTTTTTAAATTGAAAATAACAGAAAACAAATCTAAACTATCTTAGGTTGGAAGAAAGAGTTAGAGAAGATAACCATTCAGCAAATTAGTACCAAGTTAACACAACTTAGAAAGGACAATAAAATTCCACTTGCCTTCTATGTCCAACCAGGTGACCATAAGCAGATGATGACATAGTGGAAAAGTCAACATTATAAATAATTTTCACTGAAGCCACATATTTTGAAAAAAATATTTTTCCTGGCAAACTACTTTAAATTAATTGTTAGAACACTTATATTTATAGAATTAAGCAAATGTATTAACTACAAAGTTTTTAAAAAATAATTATACATTCTTTTTTTTTAAAGAGAAAAAAGAGAGAGAGAAGTTTTTAATATTTATTTTTCAGTTTTCAGTGAACACAACATCTTTATTTTATTTTTTATGTGGTGCTGAGGATTGAACCCAGTGCCCCGCGCATGCTAGGCGAGCACATTTCTGCTTGAGCCACATCCCCAGCCAACATTGTTGATCTATTGAGATGACTATTCATAAAAAAATAAAATTAAAAATTAAACTGCAGAAACTAGGTGTGGAAGGAAGATACCACAACATTTCAAGGTTATATATAATGAATTCCAAACCAACATCCTAAGGAATGGGGAAAAATTTTAAAGAAAAGCATTTCCTTTAAAATCTGGCACAAGACAAAGATATTCACTCTCTCAACTCCTATTCAAGGTAGTACTACAAATTCTAGCTACAGCAATTAAGCAATTTGGCAAAGTAGCAGACTACAAAATCAATGCATAAAAATCAGTGGCTTTCCTACACACAAATAATAAATGTGTTGAGAAATCAAGAAAGCAATTCTATTTACAACAGCCTCAAAATAAAAATGCATAGAGTGATATATTAGCCTTGGGTTTAATGTATATAGTTATTACAGTGTTGAGATATAGTCCTACTAGCCCTACTTTTTCTAGTGTTCTGAGTATGAATGGATGCTGAATTTTGTCTTTTTTTTTTTGCATCTATTGAGATAATCCTGTGATTCTTAAGTCTCTTGACTTGGTGAATTACATGTATTGATTTTCATATGTCAAACCAATCTGGCATTTCTGGAATGAACCCCACTTGATCATAGTGCAATATCTTTTAAATGTGTTTTAGTATGCATTTTACAAGTATTTCTTTGAAAATTTTTATGATAATATTCATCAGGGACATTGGACTGAAGTTTTGTTTTCTTTTTCTTTAATGAGTCTTTGTCTGGTTTGAATATCAGGGTGATACTAGCTTTATATAATGCATTTGAAAGGGTTCCCTCTTTTTCTAATTCATGGAATAATTTGAGAAGAATTTGTTTAAGTTATTCTTTGAACATCTTATGGACCTCAGCTGAGAATACAACTGGTCTGGGCTTTTCTTTGTTGGTAGGCTTTTGATGGTTCTTTCAGTTTCATTGCTTGAAATTGATCTGTTTCAATTTTCCATATGCTTTTGATTCAATTTGTGTACACCATGTATCTCTAGAAATATGTCAATTTAATCAAGATTTTTCTATTTTATTTGCATATTGATTTTCAAACTAGGTTCTGATATCTGTATTTTAGTTGTGTCCTTGGTAATATTTCCTTTTTTTATCTCAAATTTTAGTAATTTTGGTTTTCTCTTTTTCTTCATTAGTTTGGCTAAAGAGTATCTCTTTTTTTCCAAAGAATGAACTTTTTGTTTTACTGATTTTTTGAATTTTTTTTTTCAAATTTATTAATATCATCTCAGATTTTAATCATTTGTTGTCTTCTGTTTTTAATGTTGGTTTGTTCTTATTTTTTCTAAGACTTTGAGAGGTAATTTTAAGTTATTTATTTGGTGATTTTCAATTCTTTTAATGAAGGATTTTAACACAATGAACTTTACTCTTAGAATTGCCTTCCCAGTATCCCAGAAATTTTGACCTATTGTGTTGCTATTCTTATTTACCTCTAAGAAATTTTTTTATTTCACCCCTGATTTTTTAAGCTATGCATTGGCCATATAATGGTGTATTATTAAGTCTTCAAGTGTTAGAGTAGTTTCTAGTTTTTAATTTTATCATTAATTTTTAATCTCATTTAAGTATGATGTGATAAAATGCCAGGTATTATTTCTATTTTTTTTTTTTTTGGTATTTGCTAAGAGTTGCTTTGTAGCCTAAGATATGATCTATTTTAGAAAATGTTAAGCAATCATGAAATTCATTTGGAAAAATAAGAGGTATGAAAATAGCCAAAGCAATCCTTAATATGAAAAGTGGTGTAGGAGGCATTACAATAACAGACTTTAAATTGTACTGCAAAGATATAGTAACAAAAATGTCATGGTATTGGCACCAAAACAGATATGAAGACCAATAGAGCAGAAGAGAAGATACAGAGACAAGCCCACATAAATGTAGTTACCTCATACTAGCAAAAGGCACAATTAACATACATTGCAGAAGAGCTAGCCTCTTCAACAAATGGTGCTTGGAAAACTTGAAATCCATATGTAGCAAGTGAAATTTTACCCCTCTTTCACTCTGCACAAAACTCAACTCTAAGTTAATCAGGTTCCTAGGCATTAGACCAGAGACCCTGCACTTACTAGAAGAAAAAGTAGGCCTAAACTTACCTCATGCTGCCTTTGAAACTTACTTCTTCAATAAGACTCCCAAAGCACAAGAAGTAAATCAAGAATCAATAAAGGGGATTGTATCAAACTAAAAAACTTCTTCACTGCAAGGAAATAATCAAGAATGCAAACAGAAAGCCTATAGATATAGAGAACATCTTTACTAGCTGCACTTTAATTAGGGCATTAATCTCCAGGTTATACAAGGAACTCAAAAAACTTAACACCAAAAACAACCCAATCAATAAATGGGCTAAGGAACTAAATAAGTAATTGACAGAAAAAGAGATCAAATGGTGAAAACTATATGGAAAAAAGGTCAACATCTCTAGCAATTAGAGAAATTAAAATTAAAACTCCATTGAGATTCCATATCACTCCAGTCAGAATGGCAATTGTCAAGAATACAAGTAGATCAGTAAATATTGGCAAGGGTGTGGGGGAAAAAAGCATTCTCATACACTGCTAGTGGGAGTTCAAATTTGTGCAACCGCTGTGGAAAGCAGTATGGAGATTTTTGAGAAAACTTGGAATGGAACCACAATTTGATCCAGATATCTCAATCCTTGTCTATACATAAAGGAATTAAAATCAAGATATTACAGTGACACAGCCACAACAGTGTTTATAGCATCTGAATTCACAATAGCCAAGCTATGGAACCAACCTAGATATTCTTCAATAAAATGGATAAAGAAAATGTGGTATAGTTACACAATGGAATATTACTCAACCATAAAGAAGAATGGAATTATGGCATTTGCTGGCAAATGGATGGAACTGGAGAATATCATGCTAATGAAATAAGCCAATCCTCCCAAAACAAAGGCTGAATGTTTCCTCTGACGTGTGGTTACCAACCAACAATAAGGAAGGGTGTGTGGAAAGAATAGAAGTCCATTGGATTAGACAAAAGGAAACAAAGAGAAGAAAGGGAAGGGGAATAGGAAAGACAGTGGAATTAATTAGACATAACTTTCCTAGCCTTGTATTTGAATACATAATCAGAGTAACTCCACATCATGCACAATCATAAGAGTAGGATCATAATTAGAATGTTTTACTCCATGTATGTATAATATGCCAAAATACATTCTACTTGTCATGTATAAGTAAAAATAATACATAAATAAAATAAAAAATAAATTACAAAAAAATGCTTAGAAATAAATCTATCCAATGTTGTAAAAGACCTCTTCAATGAAAATAATAAAATATTGAAAAAAGTAAAAGAAGACAAGAACATGAAAAGACCTCCTATGTTCATGGATAGGCAGAATTAATATTTTTGAAAAAGTCTATTATTAAAAACAACATAGAGATTCAAAATCCCCATCAAAATGTCAATGACATCCTTGTAGAACTAGAAAACACAGTTCAAAATTTAATTGGGGGAGGGAGAAGAAGAACCAAGAATAGCCAAAGCAATTCTAAGTCACAAAAATCAATGCTGATGGTTTCATACCTAACTTCAAATTGTACTACAGAGCTACAATTTAAAAAAAAAGAAAGAAAAAGAAAAAAAAGAATAGCTGTATGATACTTGCATAAAATAAGACAAATAATCCAATGGACTAGAATAGAAGACGCAGAAATAGTCATCCGATTCTTGATCATCTGCTCCTTGACAAAGGGACCAAAAATATACATTGGAGAAAATACAAGGTATTTAACAAATGGTGCTAGGAAAATTGAAAACCATTTGTAGAAGAATGAGAATCAACACCTGCCCCCAGCAAAAAAGAAAAAAAAAAAAGAGCCAACTTAAAATGCATCAAAGCCATAGGAATTAGAAACTGAAATTCCTAGATGAAAATGCAGGTCCAACACTCCAATATATATGTAGGGGCAGCAAATTTTCATAGGTGTTAGGGTCTGTAAACAAGTCAAGATGGCGCCTGGCATTTTGCCAGAGGGAGTGGTTTGTGAAGTAATACCAGCAAGCCATTGTGTGGAGATTCCTTATTGGTTGACTGCTGTATCTAGTTTATGTTAATTATGATAAGCTGTGTGTAATGTATATATACCCCTCCGGTCCTACAATAAATGGCTCCCACTCCTGCTGTATCAGTCTTCACAAATTGCTTGTCACCCCCCCGTTACTCTGCCACAGTCCAGCTGCAGCAAAATAACACAGGGGGGTGAGGAGCAACTTGTGTACATTGATACAACAGGAGTGGGAGCCCTTTATTGTAGGACAGGACGGGTATATATACATTACACACAGCTTATCTTAATTAACATAAACTATATACGGCAGTCAACCAATAAGGAATCTCCACACTTAATGGCTCACTGGCATTACTTCACAAACCACTCCCTCTGGCAAAATGCCAGGCGCCATCTTGACTTGTTTACAGACCCTAACACATAGGACTCCTAAAAGCTTGGGAAATAATACCAAGAATTAACAAATGGGATCACCTAAAATTAAAAAGCTTCTGTACAGCAAAATAAACAATTTGGGATATTAAGAATCACCCACAAAATGGCAGAAAGTCTTTGCTAGCTACTCTGCTGGCAGAGAATTAATACCCAGAACTCAAAAATCTTAACACCAAAAGAACAAATAACCCAATTAATAAGTGGGCAAATGAACTAAACAGACACTTCTCAAAAGAGAAAAGACAAATGGCCCACAAATGTATAAAAAACAAAATGCTCAACATCTTTATCATTAAGGAAGTGCAAATCAAAACTACAATGAGATTTCATCTCACTCCAGTCAGAATAGAAGTCATCAAGAATACAAACAATAGCAAACACAGGTGAAGATGTGAAGAAAAATGTCACTTTTACAATGCTGGTGGGATTTAAATTAGCACAACAAATATGGTAATTCGGATGAAAAGTCCTCAAAAGACCAGGAATGGAAGCATCATATAACCCAGCTATAGCACTCTTTGCTATTAACCTAAAGAATTAAGGATAGAATGCTATAGTGATACATTCATGCCCATGTTTATAGCAGTACAATTCACAATGGCCAAAGTGGGTAATCAGTCTAGTTGTCTGTCAATGGAAGAATGGATAAAGAAAATGTGGTATGTATATGCAATAGAGTATAATTTAACTATTAAGAAAATTGAAATAATGTAATTTCCAAGAAAAACATGCTAAACTCAGAAAGTCAATTGCTGTGTTTTCTCTCTCACATTTGGAAGTTAAAGAGGAGGAAAGAAAAGAAAGAGGGGAAAGTTTGTGAAAATCAAATACAAATCAGTAGAGTACAGAAAGGGGGCCAGGGAAAAAGAGGAGGGAAGGGACAGGGGAAATACTGGGAAAGATATTGTCCAAATTATTTTGCTTTATGGTATGCATTAAGGTATCTGCAACAATGAATTACACCATTATGTATAATTATAGTGCATTAATGAAGAAATGAAAAAATAAACATATCAGAAAACTACAAAATAAAAAAAATATATAGCTATAGATTCTTGAATACACATGATTCTTGAAGTTTATTCCTGGATTTGTGTTTAGGAAAATATAAATGGCGGTGATTATTGGGGTGGATGTTGCCTTTTGCAGAATTATTTGGGCCATTATTAATGACTAGGCTTGGTGCTAACTCTATTAAATAAATGCTCTCAGACCTAGTAAAATAAAACAAACCTATTGAAAATGTTGTACATTAAAACTCTATATGTTTGCAGAATAATGGTATCTTATAATGTTTAGACAAAAATTGTTGGAGCAACATAATAGAATGTATGTCAGTTTTGTAGTTCATAAATGGATCCTAAAGAATGTCTGCTTCTTTTCTGACAAAGTCCCATCCAACAGGAGATGTGGTAACTGGGCAATAATTTAGTCTCCCACAGAGCATATTTGAAAAAGATACGCATTCAAAGGCAGTGAGATACTTAGTCAATATAATATTTTTAGGCTAGCTTGCCCTGAAAACTTATTGGAAATATTTAATCTTGAAATTATTCAAAAAAGTTTTAAAAATATATATTTACAAAGGAAAAAAGGATTTGTTATATTTGTGATAAGTTTTTGTAAGTTTGATTTTCAGTTATTCATAAGATATTTTAGTTTGCTCATAGTTATAAATTATCTAAAATTTTAAAATTCAAGTACCGTTAAATATTAGCCTAGATTTCTTTTAAGTGTTGCTTGGATTTTTTTTAAGAGTCTGCTGAATAAACCATATATATATATATATATATATATATATATATATATATATATATATATTTGTAGATGGACACAATACCTTTATTTTATTTATTTATATTTGATGCTGAGGATTGAACCCAGAACCCAGGGCCTCTCACATACTGCAGGGCTTCTCATGTTCTACAGGGTCTCTCACATACTAAGCAAGTACTCTATCACTGAGCCACAACCCCAGCCCTGAATAAACTATTTCTTATGGTGATTTAACACTTTGTAATTCTCTGTTTACATGGTTACCTCATGTAATTATTCAGCAATTCAACCAAATTTGAAGCCATTTAAATGCTACATTAGACAATACGATACATTTACAGTTCTCCATGCAATTTTTTAAAAGATCAAAATATTTTCAATAACTACTCCAATTGAAATCTAAAAATTAATCATCACAATATATGTTAAATTAATTAAAGTTTGTGCTTAGGCAGCTAGAAATATATTATTTTGTTTACATTGCCATCTGTTCTAATTACATATCCAAGGTTACTGGACATTATCCAAAAATCTGTAGCTATTATTGGCCTTAAAAATGTTAGCTGAATACTTTTACAAAATAAACAATGATTAAAAATAGGGAACTCCTTTAGTGTAGGAAAAAAAAAAAAACTAGTAAGTGAACCTAAGATCTCCAAGGGCACCAATTTTCCTAGAATTGTTTTTAGTAAAACTGTTGCATTGGCTTATATTTTTAATCAACAAATACATGAAAAAATTGTTCATCATCACTAGCAATTAGAGAAATGCAAATTAAAACCACTCTAAGATTTCATCTTACTCCAGTCAGAATGGCAGTTATTATGCATACAAATAACAATAATTGTTGGCGAGGATGTGGGGGAAAAAGTACACTCATATATTCTGGTGGGACTGCTAATTGGTGCAGCTATTAAGGAAAACAGTATGGAGATTTCTTGGAAAATTGGAAATCGAGCCACCATTTGACCCAGCTGTCCCTCTCCTCAGTCTATACCCAAAGGTCTTAAAAACAGCATACTACAGGGACACAGCCACATGAATGTTTATAGCAGCACAATTCACAATAGTTCAACTGTGGAACCAGCCTAGATGCCCTTCAGTAGATGAATGGATAAAAAAATGTGGCAAATATACACAATGGAATATTACTCAGCAATATAAGAATAAAATCTTGACATTTGTAGGTAAGTGGATGGAGTTAGAGAAGATAATGCTAAGTGAAGTTAGCCAATCCCAAAAAATCAAAAGACAAATGTTTATTTATTTTTATTTTTATTTTTTTATATAAGGAGGCTGATTCATAGTGGGATAGGGAGTGGGAGCATGGGAGGAATAGAGGAACTCTAGATAGGGCAGAGGAGTTGTAGGGGGAGGGAGGGGACATGGGGTAATTAGTGATGGTGAAATGTGATGATCATTACTACACAGAGTACATGTATGAAGACACAAATTGGTGTGAATATACTATGTATACAACCATGCTCTATAAATGTAATAAGAATTGTAATGCATTCTGCTGTCATATATAAATTAAAAATTTACATAAAAAAGAAGGCTAATAGAAGCTATATGGCAATAAGGATCTCTTCCCAATTCTTTAGTTTTAGTTTCAACGTGAGTTTCACACTAATGAAATCCGCATGTTCTTTGGGCACTTGATATCTAGTTTAACTATTCTGAGGTAAGACTCTGAAGGCATTCCTTGAAAAAAGTGAACGGTCTTTCCCTGTATCCTGGTCATTGTTTTTTTTTTTTTTTGTGTGTGTGTGTGTGTGTGTGTGACTTATTGCTTACTCTGCTGCATTAATTGAGAACAATGGTATTTGTCTCCTTCCCTCTATATTTTTAGTCTTATATTGGTCTATGAGATTATATGTCCCATGAGAATAAACTTTTTTGCATTTATTACTTTTAAGGTCAATCTGTATTTGTGAGCAGTCAACAGGAAGTAAAATTTTTCTTCAACCTCATTCTGCCATCCATGTGTATTAGTCAGGATCTAATCAGGAAATAGACATTCAGAAAACTGAAGAATTTAATACAAGAAGTATCAACTTTTACATGGATTACTGTAATAATGAACCAGCAATTAAAATGTAATGAGAACTGTGAAGAATGAAGGAATAGTATACGGAAATGCAGCTACTATCCCTGGAGCTGAGGTAGAATATCCATGAAACAGGAGACCCCAGGACTTGATCCAGACATTGTTGCCAATACACCTCCTTAGGCACTGAGTAGCAAAGTTACTGGCATGCAACTAGCAGAAATGGCTAGAACATTGTCCTAAAGAGTTTAATCATAATTTTACCCCTTAGAATGCCAGGCAAAATTTCTCACAGGAGACGTATCATCAAAGGGACTTCACAAAAAACTACCAAATAGGGATTTGCATTTGGGTTTTATTACCAAGAATGCAGAGAGATACACTATCTATTTAATTTCTGAAGCTTTTTTAAAAACAAAATGTTAAAAAATGAAAGTGGGTAGAATATTTGATAGAATGCTTGTGTATATTGTGATTACAACAAATGAACCAAAAGAGAGCAAAATAATCTGACTGCTTATACAGTTTCAAATAAGTAATAATTATTTTCTACTCATTCAATAAACAAGTCTTTCCATTTTAGCCAGTTGGAATAATTCAAAATTATTCATGTAATTCCATCAAAATATTAAATAACTATATCATCTAAACAGAACATTAGCTATCTTTTTAAAATGGAGACTACATAATGATTTCAAAAAAGCAAAGATATCAAAACTATCAATCAAAATTTAAAAGTCTGTAAGCAAGAAAAATAAATTACATTTGCTTGACTTTCTAACAACTCCTACTTTTTTATTATTTTTTGATTCTAGTTTAGAGTATATTGTTTCATAACTTCAACATACTTGACCCTAGCTTTATTGTGGGAGTTGGTGAGATGAGAAACTTCAAACTGTGATTTTGAAACCCCCAGTTCAAATGCTCTGGGGTGATGCCATGAAGAGACTATTCCTTAAAATAAATGATTTGATCTTCAATCAAGAAAAGTGTTAACTTCCTGGAAAGTTTCCAGTTTGCTGTTCTGAAGAACTCAATTTAGCAATTTCATCAACTTTCACTTATCCACGCTATTGGAGAGCAGCAGAGGCATGAATAATCTAAAAGTGCAGTTAATTTTAAGAGAAGTTATATGAAATAATTTTAAGTAGTAGATTCTACTTCCTAGTTGTGTTGTACCTAAGCTAATAATAAAATTAGTTTTTCTTTCCTTAGGGCATAATAATTGGTAGCCCAGTAAAATAATGTGTGATAAGAGAGTCAGGCACTTTTGTTAGTGTACATGAACATTTTCTTAAACAGTACATCCCAAAGTGGAGAATTCAAAATTATTAATACTATAAAATCTTGCTGTGAGAAAAACCAGTGAATCAAGGCAACTGGCCTTTATTGTGAGATGCTGACCAGATTTTATACATGTCCACACCACTAAGGTGGGCAGACTTTCCTAGGCAAGTCTCCCATAAATAGTTGAATTTAAAAGTGCTTTATAAATCAGAAAGTGTTACTTAAATATATGCTGCATTGGATGTCACTGTACTGTGGCTTTTTGGTGTGGTTCATGTATTCATTTAATTCTCATCAATATACATGTGGAAAGTGCCTTTTTAATGTTGTTACTGCTTTCCCCTTTCTTGTTTCTCATTTAATTAGGTTTCAGCTTCTGAGATTCCTTCTCTCAAATAAAAATCATAGCAGATATTTGTTTTAAAAAAATCTGGGCTTACCAAAAAAGGACAGTGTGAGAAGAGATAGTTTCCTACAAATTAAGAAGAGAAACTCCTTGGTTGCAGAGTAGAAGAGAGTATGAGAGAAAAGTCTGGAAGATGTTAAACTGAGGTGTATGTGAAGAAACCCTGGAGGAAATTCTGGGTCACAGCAAATCAGCAGAAAGTTCAGTAGGCTGAGAGAAACAAGCCTGGAGCAACAATATTAGTTAAAGGGAAATGCTAATTCCAGTAACTAACAGCAACAAATGTAACTAATTTAAGAAATCTCTATGGAGACTGAAGTCTCTCTAGGGTCAGTATATGTGGGAGAATGGATGCTATAGAACTTTAGAGGAGCAGAGAAAGAATACTTTCCTTTTATTATGACTTTATTAGTGCATTATAATTACACATGGTAGTGGCGTTCATTGTGATATATTCATACATGCACAAAGCATAAATTGCTCCTTTTCATTCCCCAGTGTTTTCCCTCTCTCTTCCCTCCTCCTTTCCTCTGATGCCTTCGCCAGAGAGAATACTTTAAATTTTTTAAAAAATACCAGTGTTTCCTTATTGACTCGGTATCTTAGCAATTGAAAATGATGTGAATAGTATTAGGACAGGACCAATGCCACATGGAAGGGCAAACTTAGTGGAAACAGGTCCGGCCTAACCAGCCATTCACAGGCATTTATTTTTCCACTGTTTTCTCCTGGATCACAAACTTTGCCAAGTGCCAGCTCTGAGTGTTTCTCACTCATGCTCATCAATATACGAACACGTAGTGCACAATAAAGATGGCATCACAAATGAATGTGGAAAGAACAGATTGTTTATTAGATAATGTTTGGGAAATTGGCTCATTAAGTGGAGAAAAATAAACTTGGATCTCTACCTAATACCACATAGAAAGGTGGACTCCAGATGGTTTGAAAACTTAATGAAAAGTAAAATTATAAAGTCAATAAATGAAAATGTTAAAGACTATCATTGTTACTGAAAAACAACCAAGAATTTCTTAAACAAGATTTTTAAGTACTTAAGATTAAACAACAAACAGAGCTGGAAGAGTGATGTTTAATAGAGATATCATGAAAAATTGTAAGGGAAGAATGAGAAAACAGAGAAAGATTAACATTTTGCATATAGAGGTTATACTAAAATATACTAATAACTGAAAAGCAACTAGAAATAGAGCACTAAAAATAGGAAAATAAGCCAAGGGATAGGTAGTGGGTAGAAAAGGAAATTCACAAACTAAGAAAGATATGAAGATTTTTAAAAATATTTTGTAACATTTCACTTTGTAATCAAGTGAAAATAAATATCCGATATCATATTGACCTTATCACATACTAATGGTGAGTATTTGGGGTAATGGGGACACAGAGTCCCTGGTGATCTACTGGTACAACCAGAGCACCTGGCTTGGTTGGTCAAATTAAGCATATGCACAACTAATGACCCAAGAATTATATCCTTAGTAAATATCTCCCAACTATTTTCAATTAAGTCCTTACATACAAGGAATTTCATTGACTAACCTTGTAACCCTGAGTTATTAAAATTCGATGTAGGTCTGTTATAGAATAGTAGTATTGGTTAGAGACAACTAGCTAGTCTACACTAATAATGGGGATAAGTCTTTAAAAGGTAATAGTAATAAAAAATGTAATAAATAGAATGAGGTATATGAAATAATATTATGATAAAATGAAAATATGAGCACCCAAAACAATAATACGTACATGCCAAGCATGCATAAAGCAGAAACATTCACAGAAATCATTTTAGGATTGTTTATTTGGAAAGGGTGCGAAAGAAGAATGTGGGTAAGAATAGTATTCACAGGGAGAAGATTCAGATGAGACATTAGGGAAGGCCAACAGGAAACAGAATAATCTGACAAATTGAAACCTCTCCTCAGCCTTTACTTAAGTGTGCCTCACTTGTCTTTTGCCTCTTTCTACGGTTTTTTTTTCTTTTTCTTTTTTCTGGCTGTATTTAAAGTTTAACTCAAGAGCAGCCGGCAGCTTTCCTGAATTGTATTCAGTGGAAACTTATGATCCCTTGTGACTTGGCTCAGGCTCCTAAGCTCCTTCATGTGACCTATGTAAATTCTCACAACCACCTAACACCAGAACACCAGTAAAAGATGGAAAATTGGGTGCACCTAGGAATCCAGTAAGTACTGAAGTGGCATACATAGAGGGGGAAACACAGGCACCTGAACATGGATTCTGCGAACTGGATAGAAATAGCTTTAGGCCTTCAAAACAATATAATTATTAAATGTCATTGATCTGCTTTTCTAGATTAATATATCTTTCAACAGCAATAAATAAATCTGTTAAAAAAAGTGAGCGGACTCATAAAGAGTGTAAACAAATCATAACTGATGAAAAATAAATTCATAAAAACTATACACACATCTATTATGTACCCAAAATGATATTTAAAAATCATATTTCTAAGAGTTAGATAAATCAATGATGATTTCTAAAAGGAGAAAAAGATCCATTATCAATACCTAAGGAAAGTAAAGTCACTAAAATTATGGTGGAAAAATATTTTAGCATATGGAGTTAAACTTTCATATGGCTGAAAAATTGCATTCGAAATTCAATAGTGTCATTGGTTTGATGAATAAGGATTCAGAATGACTGAATCTTTGATCAAAAAATCAAACAGAATATGTTTTGATAGTCAAGAATATTGTACAGAGGAAAGCATTTTCTAAAATTCACCATCAAAATAAAACAAGGTTAAAAAAGAATAATATGATGTCTTTTGATTAAAGTGAAACGGAATATTGTCATAGGTTATATCAACTGGTTATGTCTCTTTCCACATTGACCTCCAGTTATAATATCCCATACCTATGCTAATGATATGGGCATACAATTAAATGTTTACATTATTGAACATTTTAAAATTTCAAAATGTTTGTCAATCAAATAAACATTAACTGACATTGTTTACAGCATGAATAAATTGGTCCTCTTTTCCCTCTTTATTGGTCATATGCTGTTTATTTCTATGTACTAATTGCTCCCTTTGAGCACCTAATTCTATGATTCCTTCTTCTTTTCCTTTTCTTTTTATAAGGATAATAAGGTCTAGTTTATAGTAAGGTATACATTACAAGTTCAGTGTGAATGAGAAGCAGGGTTTTATAGGATTTTGTCTTCTGTTTTTAATCTAGTTTAAATTCATTTCAAAACTACAGAGCAAGATAAAGAACAGGAAAAAAAAGTCTATTTATCCTTCATCTTAGATACTTCATTCAAAATGTGAAACTTATCTCAGTAATGTAACTTCTATTTAAATTATAATACACACTCTTAAATTTGGCCCTTTGGTATAATTTAATCCAGAACATTTCTTTCTAAATTGTCCAGGCTGGTTTCAAACATGAGACACTTCTGCCTTAGGCTCCAGGGTTGCTGGGATTATAGGCAAGCACCACTGTTCTTCAATTCTTATATATGAATTACATAATTTTGAAGAATATAAAAATGTATTTTTAGAACATTTTTAGTTTCTGTTTATCTCTATCTCCTCTTGATTATGTTTTAATTATGCCTTTGGGGCAAAAATATCACAGGAATACTACCATATTATTATCACTGCTTTCTAAGAAGTTCCTCTGATGTCAATGAGTTCCATCATTAGTGATGTTTGATTTAAATACTTGAGGTAGCTTCAGAAAGGATTCTCTTTCCTTTTATGAAGTTATTTTTTTTCTTTTACAATTTTTATGAAGTTATTTTATATATTGGAAAGATAAGTAGGGACTAGGTTGATATTTTATTTCTCATCCAATTTCAAGTTAAGATTTTTAGCAACAATTAATGTAACACAACAAAAGATAATTTTATGGTAGTTGTCAAGAGTGAATTTGTATTTCAAAATTTCTTCTATATTTGTTATTAGGCATATTATTATAAACTTAGAAAAACTTTTGAATTCCCTTCTACCTTATAGAGTGGATATATTATTTTAAGCTTCCACCAAATATATCTAATGATATTTTTAAACAGAATATTTCCTGCAGAATATATTTTAATACCAATATTTAGATGTCTATTCTCATGAACATATTTACTCCAATTACACATTTCTAAAATATGTGTTTAATAATGTTTTAAACTTTTTGATAACACTTACTGAAATTTCACTTCCAGGAGCACAGATAAGTCCTTTAGTGATTGAAAAATGAATAATAGCACAACAAATTTATGAGCTGAATTAATGAATAAACACATCATAATTAAATCTGTATACTTCTGTAATCACTGAAATATTTGCAGAAAGCTGGTTTTTCTGTTTCTCTCATGAATTTTATCCCTGTCATTGTCTCTTTCACCACATATCTGATGGAACAACTAATGATCCAAAGGAACTTACAGAATATTATTTAAAATAAATAATTACAATAAAGTAATAAGATGTTGATCTAATCTCATTTTTTAAATAGTGTATTAAAATTTATCCTTTTTATTTCTAGTCATAATTTCTTTTTGCCTCATTCTTTCTTTTTATGGTCTATTAGAGCATTACATAATGCTGTATTGAAAAAGTTCTATTTCTTCAAATATTTACCTGAGCCCTAACTAATTGATTTATTGTTGTGTTAAGAATACCCATTGTTCTTGATGAAGCATGAACTAATAAACTTATTGTTCTATAATTGTTAAAGTTTTGATGATGCTTTAAAAATCTTTAAATTCGTTTTACATAATTAACATATATATGTTTATTTCTGTTTTCTCATCAAACATCACAAATTTAGCATAACAGGAAAGCCATTAAAATAAAAGAGGAGAAGAAGTAGATACTACTAAATTTCTCATAAAATAACATTTGTAATGTAAAATATTCTATGTAATACTGTACATTTTTGTCTTTCAAACCTTGGCATATTACTAAATAAGGAAATAGCCACTAGTATATACCTTCTACTAATGAAGATGTATATAAAATTAATTAATACTTTATTATTACACTTTTTCTAGTAATTTATCCACAACATTAATAAATGTAGTGAATCAAATATATACTAAAAATGATGTTCTGGTCCTATGCTTTTTAAACTAGAATTGATTTGTTACCTATTATAGATATTTTGTGACTTCATTTATTTTTTTTTAATTTAAAAGTCATGAAGGTAGAAAAAAACATTCCTATGAAACTTTATCTCTACATTAGAACAAACACCTGTATAGAATGAAGCATATAGAAGAACTTTGCTAGGTGTATAATACATATTAGTCTTACCATGACAGCCAGAAAACAATCTCTATCTTTTAATTAAGAAAAAATAACCCTGTATTTTTAAAACAAAGAAAACATGTAATCTTAAAAACTGTCAGTCAGTGACTTTTAATTTTCACAACAATCAAAATTAATTTTGGCATTATACTTGAAATAATGACAGGTATTATATATCTTATAATAATAAGATACAAAATATTCTAACCTTAGCCTTTATTAGGATAAGCTAACAAGACAGTATTTAAGAAAGGAGATGTAAAGAAAAAGGATATAAAATTTGTATGATATTCATATCATATCCTGAAAATAAGTAATGTAAATTATGAGAACCCATATCTCATACCACTCTGTTTCCCTGTGTACTTCTGTAGTGTACAATGTAGCTCTCATAAATTAGTTTTACACAGTAGAAACAAAACATAAACGAGTCAAACTAATACAAAAGGCTTTACATTTCAATAAACAAATTGCAATGTGAGCAAACTAATGAAGACCAACAACACCTGTTTGGTTCATTCATATTGACACCATAGTGTCACAGTAGTATTATACATAACAATCTTTAAATTATCAAAAATTGTTATTATTATATTTGAGATCTTTATATATCACATCACAATTAAACATCTAAATTATTTAATTATCCCTAAATGGACATATTTCCTGCTAATAATTTTAATTTCCCTCTAATATAACACATTTCTAAATTGTTACATTTTTAAGGGGAAAATGAAATAGGGTGAGTGGGGATATCTGGGATATTTAATATATTTTGTAAAAGCTTATATGAATTTGAAAGAAAATATGTGGGACACAAAGATTACTGAAAATGACTCCAGTGTTTTGTGATGCATGAGAATGGAAAAACTAAAGATGAAAATTATAAAAATTAGTCACATGGAGAATTCTTATTGAAAAAAATATTTCTCTATTAAACTGTTCTCAGAATAACAAATTGTGAAAAAAAATTATAACAATGTATGATAATGTATGTAAAGTGATAAGTGATTTGTGATTTTCATAAAATAATGGAAGGACGTTTTACCCTGTAAAATATAATGAGCCCTCTATACAGGTTTTTAAATTTTATTTTTACCTGATACATACACAAAAACATTAAAAATTGTACATATTAATTAGGTAACATATTATTTAAATCAGGTAAAACATATTTATTTATCTCTTCAAACGTTTGTCATCTCCTCTTACTGAAACTTTCAAAATCTCTAAGACAATTTTAAGGAATGAATAACTTGAAATGGATAAGAATATATTGTAAAAAGGGCATGCATCTGGATACACAAAGCATTCTAAAATGTACTATAAATGAAGAAAAATAGCCTAATAATCTTTGATACATTGATTTTATTAAATATGTACAAAAGGAGATGCATATATATATATATATATATATATATGCACCTATGCTGTCATCCATATACATATATTTACATGACATGCATTTATGAATAAAGGTGATGATTAAAATGACTCAAAAACTCAAATAATTTTTGTGTTGACAAGGTTAACAAAACATTAGCGTAACATTAAGATAATGCTGACAGAACATTGTCAGTTCCTACTCTAATATTCCTTCTAGTAATATGATAGCCCTTGCTCTATTCTATCATACATTTATCCACTTAGTTTGTACTGATTTTTCATATCTGAGAATATGAAAGAAGAAACTTGGTCTCTACACATTACCTAGATCATTCCTTCAAACCTCTTTGACTTAACAGCTCAGATCAAAGACATGTCTTAGGGTGACCATGTCAAATATTAACAGGTGTTTCCTCTAGCAAGTGTGAAGGGAGAAATTTACACAGTGAACTAAGCACTGATTGTAGAAAAATAAAATCTTTTGAAAACTGAATAATTCCAAAAGATTTGCTTTCAGAAAATTTAAACACTAAAGTTTACCAGGGATTGAACTCAGGGGCACTTAACCACTGAGCCACATTCCCAGCTGAGGCTGGCTTTTAACTAACAATATTCCTGCCTCAGGTTCCTAGGTCGCTGGGATTACAGGTGTGCACCAGCACACCTGGCCTAAACACTAAAGTTTTAATGCTAGATTTCTAAGTTATTGGTTGGCTTTTTACAAATCAGTTAAAACATGTGAATGACAATCTTTTAAAAATTATATTCTTAAACACTTAAATGTAAACAAATATCTAACTTATTAATGGCATATAACCAAACAACAGGAATAAAGCAAAACATAGTATTATAGATTGAACACTGTTATATTTACCTTTAAATGATAGTTATACACAGAAAATGAAATAATATAGGTAAAATATTAAAAAATAATTAAAATAAAATTGTAAAGGTATTTTACCACTAAGAAGTGGACTTGTTAAAGTTTACCATTTGTTTCTAAATTAATTTTATATTTGATGAATAACATATTAGTAATTTTAATGATAATTCAGACATGACTAAATTTTTAATACTTGAAGTCACACAGACCAATATTTTTTCAACAAACAATTTCAATTTTCAATCTATATTTTTGAAGAAAATTATAATAAAGAAAGCAACAAAAGACAGTGATGTATAAGAATATACTTGGAAATGGCACAGTGGCATATACCTATAGCTACTGTAGTGATTCAAGAACAAGAGGCAAAAGGAGTGCAAATTTTAAGCCAGCCCCCAAAACCTGTCTCAAATTACAAATAAAAAGAGGACTATTTCTCAGTGGTAAAACTCCCCTAGGTTCAAAGCCCAGTACCAAGAAACAAGCAAATAAACAACAACAACAAAAGACATACTTTGATAAAATTATCTGGTTGTGATAAAATAAAAATGCAGATAAACTTTCATTGAATGAAGTAAATTTTCCAACATTAAAAATGAACTTTTATGTATTTGCAAAAAGTTTACTAGTAGAATTCATTTTTATTGTATTGAAATACTGAAGTAATAGTTTGTTTAAAACACTTATGTTTAAAATATATTAAAATTACAATATTTATATTTACATTAAAATGTTAGACATCAACTAAAGCCATATGAGTAAGCAAAAACTTTCTTTATAAAATTTTGGTGGAAGGCATAAGCCTAAAGGATTTTATGATTTTATTTCTACTTTATACATGAGAGCTTTAATATTGGTTGACTGTTAACATTGAAAACATAAAAAAAAAACTAGACTATTGTTTTAGAGACACTATTTTTACCCTACTCAATTTTTATTGCCATATTTTAACTGATGAAAATATTCAGGTTATCAAGTGGCTCTAAATTATATAATAGTGTGTTGTGTCTAATTTCCCAAATTTTTAACTTTATGATGGTTTCAAATGGAGCACCATACTTTGGAGCACTTGTGGGTCTGCATATAGGTCTGAATGCCTGCATATAGGTGTGGATGTATTTGCTTACCACTTGAAAAGTGATAGAATGTTGGAAGCATCCTTATATATCATTTTAATTGGGAAATTGACTCTCAAGATGAAAAGTTAATTTTCTCTTTATTAAAGCATTTATTCATTATGCATTCAACCACATTAAACTCAATGACTACAGGTTTACAGTCCATCCCGTGTTATCAATTCCATGAAGCTCTCTTTTGAAGGAAATTACTAGCCAGGTACATCAGCGCCCCACTGTAATCCCAGCGGCTGGGGAAGCTGAGGCAGCCTCCGAAATTTAGGCACTAAACAACTCAGTGAGACCCTGTCTCAAAATAAAAACTAGAAAGGGCTGGGGATGTTGATCAGTGGTCAAGAATCCCTGAGTTCAATCCTGTACAAAAAAAAAAAAAAAAAAAGAAAGAAAGAAAGAAAAGAAAATCTTACCCTATACTTAAAACTAGAAAATTTACATTTTTGTTTATTTTGCTAAAGATAATCATTAAGTTAAATAATTGGAAAAATGAAGTGAGAATCATTTCTTTAAAAAAAAAAAAGAGCTCCTGAGAGAGGCCAACTAAGTAAGGTATAATAAACAACTGTTCAGGGACTTGGCACTTTAGAGATGATTTATCCAAGAAGAGTTTGTGTATAACCTTATAGAGAAGATTTGCCACAGATGGGTGAAAAAAGAACATTCAAATAACTAAAGAGAAAATAGGAAGTGAGGAATAAAGACAGCAAATGTGGAGAACTCTTATCAAGAACTTTGTCAGTGTATTCTGTAATGTCAAAAAATAAACTTTAATATTAAGAAAGCAGAGACTGTATCTTAATCTTGATACTTAATAGCTGTACGATTGATTTGGAAAGTCACAAAATATTTCAGGTTCAGATTTCTCCATATGCAACTAATGGTGAGATTATCTATCTCATAGGGGCGTAGCAGGTATAACAGGAAATTATCTATTAAAAATAATTAGGACACTGTTTATCACATAGTAATTACATAATGAAAGGAGTGTATAAAACGAAATAAATAAATGCAATATGAAGAAATAGGTATTTAAAATATATTAAACAAAATAATTTTAACAATGAAAAGCATATAAAATTAATTTATAAGTTTATTGGAAGGATTTAATCATATTGAAATTATTGGAAACATTTTAATTTGTTTAACTTTATGAAGATAAAATCATAAAACAAAGAAACAACTGCTTATTTTAGATAAGGAAATCTAAGAAATTTTTAACCTCATGAAAAGTTATTATTTTCTAATTAAAAAATGGAAAAATTATATATATGTATATATATATACATACATACATATATACATACATATATATACCCAAGCATATATATATATATATGTACACATACATGCCAAGCAATTGCTCTACAGCTGAGCAACATCCAAAGTCTGCAAAACTAATTATTTGTTAATATTAAATATTAATAAGTTTGGTCAACATAAATAACTCTTCCTGAGTTTCTCTAATTCTATGAAGATTCGCGTTTAACAAAAATCAATACAATTATTATTGCCAGAAATAACCTAAAGCCACTGTCTGTTGTACTTTCATTTTGCAATCAATTACTATTACTACTATAAACTTTGGTGTTACATGGACTTCAATGAAAAAAATTATGACAATCCTTAAAAACACTTTTGCAATATGTTTATACACATTTATATCTGTTTTTTTTTTAATTTTGTTATGTAATATCCAATTTAAAAACATGAAGATCAAGTTGCATCACCATTAAACAGTAAACTTTTCATGTTTTTAGCAACTTAGGTTACATGCATGAAACACAATATTGCTCATCACTTGATTCTAATTTAGTACAAAAAAAATCTTTGTTTTCCATTATTTTTGTCAAATTTATATGATTTTTTTCTTGTCTTTGCACATTCACACAATGTTTTCATAACATTTGAGTTTTTATTTTGTTGTGTATCCTTACATATATATTACTTTTAGACTCTTTAAAATAATTTTAACTTAATAATTATTACTTCACTCTGAAAAGGCATGAGAAATCAATATGTAAGATCCCACAGTAGTTTGTTATGTATTCAAATCATGCCTAGGTGAAGATTAAAAATGAATATTTAGTAATAATCTGATAATTTGAAATAAATAAGACTGTTTTAGAAGTGACAATTTTACTTATTCTACAATGGAATAAATGAAAGTCTTAAAATTTTATATTAATGTTAATAAATTTGTATTAATCTTTATACTATAATGATAGCACATGTATTTACAGTAAAATTCCATTAATTTCCTATGTTCACATATAAATAAATGACTGTTATAAATAATTACCTTTTTAATTTTATTACTAGAACTAATATAGTTTTTATTACAAATACTGAAAACTGGAGGTGTTAATTTTTAGTAAAAAGCTTGGATTTTTCTGCAGGACTATTGAAGGACAAAATAAATCATGAGGATAATGTGATTAAAATGAGAAACTGGTATTTTCTTTTATGTGCATTAATCTAGCATTAATGCAATTTTTCAGTGTATTATTCATCAAAAAATGATACAACAGTTGTCCAGGTGATTCCAAAACAAGTGAAAAATTGTAAATAAGGTGGATGCACCTCTTCTCTGAAATCTTATGAATGATTACTTTCCTGTAGCTTCAGAACATCAAATTTCAGTTAAACTATGATTAATTGATTCAGGATGGCTCTTGTTGAGTAATTACATCCAAGAAGGATCTGTCAATACCATTTTCTTTCCATTGTCACATTAAATCAAATATAATGGGTACAGGTGTGCTGAGAGGTATATGGAATAATGCCAAGGAGTGAAAAATTCAGATAAAAATATATGTGATGGTGAACTAAAAATAATATGATAAGAGTGATTTGTGGCCTTCAGAATGGTTAAAAACAAATCAAACACATCTGTTAATGATTTAAGTGATCCACTTAGTGCACTGAAAATATTCCCTAGACATGTTCATAAGATAAAGGGTCATGAGGCATATGCAAGGTCACAGAGTAATATTGAAATTGGTACCAAATGAACTAAAACTTCAAAAATCTAGTGTGTCATCAAAGAGAACAGAGTTAATAGAAACTGTTCAATTATTGAAAAGTTAATGTATCTTTCAACTGGAATTTCTCATATCCTAAAACCGCAGTTCTTAAAATAAAAATGCTTGTATTTGTAAACTATTTAAGTACAATGTTCTAGTAATTCAGTCAATATTTGTGTGTTGCTAAGAGTTAAAAATTGTCACTTAAAATAATTTAAAGATGAAAAATATATGCTGAAAACCTTCAGTATGAAATAATATTTCCCAACTCAGACAGAAGTATGTCTCCAAAACTAAGAAAGTCAAGTCAGAAATGAATAAAATAATGGATTTTACAATATAGAAAACTATATATACAAATTCTGAATATTACTTATGAAGTTTGTGGAAAAGCCCAGAATAAATAAGAAAATATTTTCTATGGTAAAATATATGTTTAATTCAATTTGCAGTATCCTAAATCTCAATTTGTTGCCTAAAGATAAATCTAGTATGTGTGGATGATATCTTTATCTAATTACAATAAATTAATGTCTTAGTATGAAATAAACTACATGCCAAGTGCAGAATCATGCATTAGGTTCTAGTCCTAAAAGGATTTTTAGATGTATCAGCATAAATTATAATTTTGTTTTATCTTTAATTTACCTCTGTTTCAAGTGAAACAGCTCAAATGATAGTACTCAGTTTATAGACACATTAAGTTAATTTATAGACTTGATCTACATGGTACTAATAGATAAGTTTATTAAACAAGTTCATGTTATGTAGAATTATAATTTTAATAATAGTACTGCCATCAAAATATTTGAGATTGCTGGAAACTCTTTACTGGTAGATGATCTGGAAAAAGTGAACCACATGTTTCAAAAGAAAGGCAATAGCTAGAAAAAACAAATGTTTCTTCATCATTTCTTATTTTCACCCAGAGATATATTTAAGTGACATATCATTTATCATTGCCCATGTGATGATGCTTAAAATTATAGGTGTTAAAAAGTAAGTTGAATATTTCTAATACAGCTATTCCTTAATGTCCATGAAGGGTTGGTTCAATGAGCCCTGACTCCCACCGCCCCCAAAAATCCATGAATGCTAAAGTAAAATGGCATAATTCTAGTATATAACATGTCTACAACGTCTCTTGTACTTAGAATCATTACTTATAATAGCTTGTTCTTAGGTATTTCGGAAGAATAATGAGAAAAGTATCAACATTTTTAGTGCATATGTAATTATTAAAAATTTGTTTTATTTTTGATTGTTCAAATTTGCAGATACAGAACCTGGGTACATGGAGACTGACTGTATTTGTTTTTCTAATAAAAATGGAAATACAAAAGAAAAACTCTGAGGTAATGCATTTAAAATATTTTGTGGAAGTAATATCCTCCCTACCTGTTTAATATGTCAACAACTCAACTTGATTAATTTAGGTTACCTACATTATAGGAATATTCATTTACAGCATGAGCTCATATTATTAATACTAATTTTTTTGGTTTGTTGTCATTTTATCACAGAATAAATACATATGCTGATGAAACAATAATAATAATAAAAGATTCATTCTCCAACGTGGCCTGCCTGGAATGGAATAAGTAAACCTCAGAGATATGGACGGGCTGGAAACAAGAGGCTGAAGCTGAAAAAGTAATACCAAGAAACAAAGCAAAAGACACAGAAAATATTTACATTGAAATCAGGGGCTTAATTGGGGGAAAGGATCTGATGGGTCTGATTCGAATAAAGGAAAAAAGCCCGAGAATGTTTTATTTATAGGGAAACACACCAAAATAATTTTTTTTTTTTTTTTTTTTTTTTTTTTTGTGAGGAAGGGTTCTTCAAAGGTAAATAAGAACAAAGGAGCTGTGGGGAATTATCCTGGTTGAGGACTTATCACTTGAGCAGTAATTTGTCTTCCTCCCGGCAGCAGGCGCCTCCAGGATATGTAGGTGTACTGGTATCCCCCAAAGTTAGGAGGCATCTAAGTTCATATCCAGCTCATAAATCCCATTCCCCGCCCGAATTCGCCTCATTACCATGCGCTACCTGCAAATGGGCGTGTCTTTCAGCACTGTTGTATTGAAAGAAATCCAAAAGAGCACTCTAACTGTTCAAGGCTATGGAGTTCAAAGTGATAATTTATTTGCCGCTCCCCGCTCCCCACAATTCATCACCTCCAAATCTTTACTTTTATCTATAGCTAAAATTAAAAATATAGTAATGCCTAAAGTGTCAAGGATTATATAAAGTGCAGTTAATTTCAAAATGATGCTCACTCTTAGACAAAAAAATCTGCTAGATAGTCAAATGCCATGTAAGTATTTTAATGTGATTTACGAATTGTGCATTTCTTTGCATCTATAATAAATTTAAAAAATACCAAACTTTGAAAACCATGAAAATAACCTTTAATAAAAACAATCATACCTGCAAGAAAATGAAATGTATAATTCAATAGTTGTAACAAATAATTAAACATGGAAGAGTTATAAAACAAAAGTTTATCTAAAGTAATAAATTTGGGTTAAATATTATTAATTATGTGTATTTCAAATGTCTCTATTGTATATAAATATTCAGATAAAATGATGGACACTAGATTGATAGATATCTACATATTTTAGTATTTCCCAGTGTTCATTCTTGACTATTGATCATTCTGACAGAATTAGCAGCAATGAATTTTGACAAAATTCAAGGAGAACATGATGACAAATCTCATGTGTACCTTATTAAAATAAATGAAGTTAGAGGAATTTTTATAGATGCTCACTTTTTCTTATTTATTGTTTAATTTATGTTAGAAAAAAAGTATTTCTTCAAATAAAATCATCTAAAATTAGGTTGTAAAAAATCTCTGAACATGCCTCAACATGATGCATAATAAATTTGTTTGATTCTGTCCTTCTTCCTAACATTGATAAAATGAAACATGTTGTTTAAAGTATTAGATTTTATTTTTTTGATTCCTTAAAAATATTAAGTTGGTACCTAAAAACATTCAAATTGCACATATTAAGAGAGTTCCTTTTAATGTTTGATACATGTGTACATTGTGTAGTATTCACAATGTATCTACCTTTTCACACATATCATGGTGAAACTATCTTGTAGTTTCATGATATATGCAATACATTTTTTAACCTCTTGTTCCTAACAATAATTTAGTACAATTGATTAAACTTTCCCCATCCTCCATTCATATTCTCCATACTCTGATAACCACCATTATATTCTTACCTTCCATGAGATCACCTTTTTTAAGTTCCACATATGTGGTACTTGTCTTTTTTGATTGGTTTATGTAACATAATTTTGCCAGTCCTATCCAAGTTGCTACAAATGATAGGATTTTCATTATTTTTTATGACTGAACAGTATTCAATTGTGTATAGGTAGCATATTTCTATCTATTCATTATGTATTCAACACTTTGCTTCCATTATTTGACTATTATGCATATTGTTGAAATTAATATGGGTATACAGATTTTTTTATGATATTCTGATTGTATTTCCTTTTATTATATATCCATTAGTGAGATGAAGATGTGCAGTAGTTTTATATTTAATTTTTTGAGAAACCTCCATACTATTTTACATAATGTCTGCACTTACATTCCCACCAACAGTATGCAAATATCTTCCTTTCTCAACATTTTATAAACACTTTTAATGTATTTTAATTTCATTAATAACCATTCTTACTGGGATGAGGTGCTATCTATCTGTTTTTTAGGGGGTGTCCCTGTTGATTATTGATGTGAACAATTTTTCATATATCTGTTGGATATTAATTTTTTAAAAAAATATACTTAGGTCTATCATTCTTTTTAAAGCAATTTTATTTTCACCTATGTAGTTTTGGGACTTCATTAGATATTGTCAGATATAGTTGGCAAAACCGTTTTTCCATTTCACAGGTTTTCTTATCATACTGTTGATTCTATCCTTTAATATGTGCAAACTTTTAAATTTAAGGTAATATTGTTTGTCAAATTTTATTTATGTTTCCAGTGTTCGGAAGGTATTTTTGCAAAATAAAACCTTGGTATTTTACCATGTCCAGAGGTGCTCCTTTATGTTTTCTTCTAGTAGTTTCATCTTAATTAAATTTTCAATCTTAATCCACTTTAACCAGTTTTTGATAACTGGTGAGAGAATAATCTAGTATCCTTCTACCATATGTGGATATGACATGACATTTCTCAAATGCCTATTTTAACACCTTTGTCAAAAATATTTCTTTTAATTAGGTATGGAGCTCAGTAGTACAGCACCTGTCTAGTATTTACACATTACTGGATTTAATTATCAATCTATATATTATCAGCACTTGGTTAAAAAGGTAAGCAAATAAAATTTAAGTTAAAATTTAAAAAATATATTTACTTATGTATGTTAAAACCACATGAGTACTGAAAACGCAACTGGCAATTTTATTTCTATTTGTAAATTCAAAAGAAATCTAGAGTAGGGATTGCATCAGAAATTTATGTTTAATTATAGATTCAATCATTATTGCTGTTTTCCAAACATAGATGTTGTCAAAGGAACAAACTTTTTCTGTTTTCACATTTCATATTATATTTATAAACACTTTTTAGCTCCTGAAAGATCTACTTTGAACACTGTACTTTTGGACACTAGTGAGTTGATTTTACTTAATCTACAGAAAGTTCTGGCTATTTCAGAAGATAAGGATTTACTCCTTTCTATTGAAACAACATGGTGTAATCTAAAATGTTCTTCAAATAAGTTGTGAAATAAAATTGTATATAATTATAAACAAAATTAATAGAAAGTGTGTAATTTCTGAAACAAATGCAAAATGATAGAAGACTATAAAATACATGACTATATCACACTCTTATGATTTTATTATACAAGTAATATTAGACATTTAACATGTAGAATATTTATGAAAGACACAAGATTTTATTATTTATTTATATATTTATTTTTAGTACTGGGGATTGAAATCAGGGGCACTCAACGACTGAGCCACATCCCCAGCCTATTTTTTATTTTATTTAGAGACAGGGTCTCACTGAGTTGCTTGGTGCCTAGCTTTTGTTGAGGTTGGCTTTGAACTCTAGGGATCCTCTTGTCTCAACCTCCTGAGCCACTGGGAGTACAGGCATGTGACAACACATCTGGCTAAGGCACAAGATTTTTGAGAAAATATCTAATATTGGGGAATTACAATTAGTCAATTAAAAGAAGGAGAAATTCACAAAACATATATCCAAATAACAGTATTTAAGAGTTAGAAATTAAATGCCAACTAAAGAAATTATGTTTATTTTTTATATTTACATAAATTCATGTATATACTTCCAAATCTATGTTTATACACCCAAATTAGATTTATACATAATCTTCTATGAGATTTGTGAATATCTTTTAGACTACACTTACAGATTTAAAGTATTTGATTTTAATTTTATGATAGTATATATACTAAATAAATCATTGATTTATTTGAAGTCTGTTATGGAAAATGACACATAAAATCTCATGAGGATTTACTAAGATTACAAATTGTGAATTTAAAAAAAATTAAAATTTAGTTGAATTAGACACTTTTCCTTTCTTCCAAATTACATAGTGTGAACAAGCATCCTTAAGAGAATTCACAATTATCAAACTACTTGAATTCTTCTTTGTTATTTGAAGATTCTACTATTTCAAAAAATATACTTCATGATGAAAAAGTTTTCATCCTGGTAAAATTGTTGTATAAGTGATCCACCATTGCATCACAGAGTATAAATAACTTAGCATGACAAAGCATTATATCATTTATATAATGATACTTTAATATAGATTTTATTATTGAAAATTTCAAATAATATTGTATAGACAGACATTTTCTTAAGAAGTGATTTAATAAATACAAAACTCTTCAGTGCGTTGGTGGTAAAAAAAAAATTTCTTCAGCAGCATGTGATGTGTGGTTTGTTGTACTTTAATCAGATAGCTTTCACAATGAAAAATTGTCTTATCTTTTCAATTTGTAGCTCCTTGTACTTTAATCATTTAGAATTGAATGATCTCGTAATGCTGATATAATCTTCTAAGAAATCAGAGGATATTTAAGACACATTAATCTGATTCATAAGTGTAATTTGATTTTTCAAGATATGTCAAATGAAATTGGTTTAAAGGTTGTTTTCTTTATAGTAGCTCAAATGTTTCCAGTGCTACTATCTAAGTGCCAATACACAAAATATGAGATATGAAAGATTATTCAGTTTTGTATTTCCAAAGTAAAAATACCTATGGCTTAAGAGAAAAATAGGAATTGGTATCCTGAAGTATTTTAAAATGCTACTATTTGGGTTTTATATATTTTATTTGTAGGAAGTATTTTATTTATCTAATATATCATGACTTTGAAAAAGTATAGGAAAACTTTCCCTAAACTTAAGAGTAAATTTTATTTATTAATTTAAATTCATGTATTTGGAAACTAGAATATCATTCTTTTATTTTATGCATACTGTATTATATTTTATATATTATAGTTTCACTTTGCATCATTATTTTTCTTTTAAACATTTATTATCCCACTCATTTTAAAATTTTGCACAAATATTATAGCTAACGAAAATCAGATTTTATGAAATTATTATCAAATAAATATTACCAAACACTATTTTTAAAATGTACACTTCTTTGTAGTTTACAGTTACCTAATAAATTTTTCTTATATACATTTAAATGTGCAAAGAAAATAATTTCACTTTTCTAATGTAAAAAAATCAATTCACATTTTATTCTGAGACACTTATACAAGAAAAAGAAAGTGAATTAATTTATTTTCTCCTGCTTAGAATCATTTATTTTAAAAATCACAAATTGATATTTAAAAATTTGTAAAACATAATTGTCAATTAGATTCAGTTAATTTTTTTTTTTTAATCAGTGCTGGGGATTGAATTGCATGCTTAGCAGGTGACATACCAGGGAGCTACTACTTCAATCTCTGCGCATGCTTTGAAAACCAACAACAGGAAAATTTTACTTACTTGAACAAAAAGTTTTAACTGTCACTCACATTACATATTTACCAAGTATGATCTCTGATGCATGTCTTCAGTGTAGCACCCAAGCTAGTAGACATGTCCTTGTGGTAGTCAACTTTGGATCACTCTGACCAGAATACCTGACAAAAACAACTTAGAGGAAGGAAAGTATATTTTAGTTTACCTTTTTAAATGTTTAGTCTATAAGTCCTCCAAGTCCTCCTGATCTGGGTCCGAGGTGAGGCAGAACATCATAGCAGAATGTAATGGTGAAGGGGAGCTGTTTACCTGATGGTTGCCACAAAGCAGAGAGAGGAAGGGGCCATAAGGAAGGTAACCCCTATCTGAGCACACTCCCAGCAACCCACCTTCATCCAGCCATACCTCAGAAGCCCAGAGTTAGCACCTAGCCCAGTGGTTCACTGAAACTATAATGGACAAAATAGGTTGCAGCTCTCATAATCAAATATTTCACCTCTGAACTTTCCTGCATTAACACAGGAGCTTTTGAGGACACTATATATCCTAACCATAACAACCCAACACACACTGCCAGTTGGATGTTGCAGGTTTCCACAGAGGAGAGAGAGCTCTCTAAAAGAGAGTTTTGCCAATCATTCACTGGCTTTCAAAAATTATTGTCTTTTCAGTAAAAATTCATAAAATACGGTACCAAAAGTTTGTTGCCTGACCAGCAACATCAGAACAACTTATTAACTTATTAGAAATTTAGTTTCTATTCCTCTCAGTTATTCTAGAATTGAAACCTAGAAATCTATTTCAAGAAGCCCTTTGTAGATTCTGAGGAATAATGAAATTTGAGAAACACTGAACTTGGCAAACCTTGACTAAATTTAACATCAAAGAAGTGGGGATATACAATATACTGCCAAATATTCTGAAAAGAATAAGAGACATTTAATGACCAGCAATAGTGACACTTCATGAGTTGAAATATGTAAAAATACTGATTATTGCCCAGTCCTAGCCCACTCCTTTTATAACCATTATTATGAGTGTATGTTCGTTGCACACCTATTAAAAGTAAAATCTTGTCTTAAAAGACACAATACACACTTACTTAGTACTCATATTTAAAATAAATTTGGAGAGACAGTTATTTTACCCAGATTGATGAGTAGCAGCATGAAATAGTTATTGTTAATTGACTACACAGACTTTTCCATGAGCTAATTCAAGCTGGTCGGCTGAGGCTTTACATTGAGGGTTCTAGGATCAATGTCAGATATATTATTAAAGAATGCTCAGATCAATCCAATTAAGAATGTTCATATGGGTAGGGAGAAAGAAGGATATATGTGACATGACTGCTTTTCCTGGTTAATCAAAATCTGAAGCAATTTATGAGAAGAAATTGGATTTATTAAAGTGAAAAGTGAAGAGATAACAATCATAATAGGCAGTTTTCCTAAGGACACACTATACTGTTCTTGTAGGAAAAAAAAAAAAGAATTTTGGAAATTATGACAGGTGAGAGAGCACTCACAGAGTGCCATGAGTTCTTATGTGGCTCCATTTTTCCATTATGTCATTTGTTATTAGGCCTGCTTTTTTCTTACCATACAAAAAAATAAAGCCTGTTTTTTTTTTCCTTGAAAGTACTTAGATTCTTATATGTACGAAAACATATGATAATATGTATACCTTGTTACTTTATCATTATGTGCATGTGAAACCTTTTTGACCCTTTTTAATTTTATTTTTAGATGATTAATTCCGCTGAGCAAAATTTCATGAAATATCCCTTTATCTAGTAAAAAATGTTTTCTTATCATCCGTATTATGAATTTGATCTGATTTGATTTTATCACTTGACTTTGATCATTGTGAACATTAGTCACTTGATGTTAGTTATTTTATTTTTGAATGCTTGGATTAGCTTCAAATATTTAGTAATCTATATGATTATGCAATACTTATTTTCATATTGTAAATAACAAATAGTATTAAATTTATATTTTTTCCTCAGAATAAATTTGTGAATTTCATACAAATCAGAGAAGGTGGGTAACTTTCAGTGATTAGAGTTTCTAATGATATTAAGCTAATAAGACCCAAGTTATGTTTGGGTTATAATTTTACATTTTTAACTTGAGTACCCAACCAGAAAATTGAAAACAAAACATTTATGTCTATAACAAATGCCTAATAATGTCAAAAAGTAGAAGAAGTAAAGATCAAAATAAAGACAAATGTAGAGATATAACAGAATCTATTAGGTGAAGTTTAAGAGAAGCTATAAATCATTTCTAATTAACATTAACTTACTTTTTTTTTACTGAAATCATCAAATATTTTGAATTTAAAAACATGGAATTCTATAGAAATAGCTTAAAATTTCCTGTCTTTTTTATTAATAACACTTTTAAAAATGTAATTGATAAAAATTGAGTATATTTACCTTGTACATATTGTTTTGAAATCATACACAATTTGTAATGGCTCAGTTGTGCTAATTAACGTAAGTAATAATCTTTGTGTGTGTGTGTGTGTGTGGTGAGAATAATTAATATCTACTCCTTAGTCATTTTCAAGAATATAATACATTATTATGAAATACAGTCACAATTCTTTAACAAAATAACCAGATTATTTTTTCCTATCAATCAAATGGAAATTTTGTATCTTTTGAGCAATGCCTTTTCCATATTTCCCCTCCCCCGTTCTTAGCCCTGATATATACCACTCTAATATCTACTTCTATGAGTTCAGCTTTTTTTCTTTTTTACTCCACATGTAAGTGAAAGTATGTGATGTTTATCAATCTATGCCTGGTTTATTTCACTTCACATGCCATCTTAGATTATGTATATTGTTTCAAATGGCAAAATAGAATAGTACTTCATTTTCGATTTATGCCACATTTTCTCTATTTATTCTCTAATTGAGAGACACAGTTTTTTCAATCTCTTGTCAAAGTGAATACTGCTGCAAAGAAAATGGCAGTGCATGTATCTCTTTAAAACACTTATCATTTCCTTTAGGTTTACTTATTGCCGCAGTCTGGCTGGGCACAAAATAACCAGACCACCACACCGCCTTGTAGATTCAAACAGCAACTCTTTATTCCCGACTCTCACCGGCACTCTACACGCATGTTCTGGGAAAATTCACCCTCCACCGGGCTCTGTGTACCAAAATACTCTCCTGCCAGAACTCAAGGGGAACTCAAGGAGCGGGCGGCGCCTGAGGCAGCAGGATACGCCCTATTCCCAGCAGGATCAACCCTAAACACAGGTCTCCCCAAAACCCGGATCCACCCTGGTCCTTGAGCAGGGTCACCTTTCTCAAACATTCATGCAATGTCACTGCAAATGACCTGGGTCCAAGGCAAGCCCATTTCCACAATGGAGAGTCCTCCCTCTAAGCAACATTGGGTAGGCTGACAAGGAAATTGCCATGCGTCATTCCTACTTGGCTATGGCTCTCAGCAACTTGTAATAGTGGAATTGCTGGATTGTATAGTATATCTATTTTTATTTTAGATTTTGAGGAAATTCCATTATATTTTCTATAATGGCTGTATTAATGTATATTTACACCAACAATATATAGAGGATTCATTTTCTTCTACAATGTGTGCTACACTTATTGTCTTTTGTTAGTCATTCTAGTGGAAATAAATTAACATCATGTTGTAGTATCTATTTGCATTTGTCTGGTAATTGATAATGTTGCACTTTTTTTTTCACATACCTGTTGGTCACTTGTATATCTTCTTTTGAGAAATGTGCATACAAATTCTTTGACCATTTTTAATTGAGTTATTTGAATTCCTTATATATTCCTTATATATTTTGAGTATTAATCCCATATGAGATATATGAATTGCAAATATTTTATCCCATTATATAGATTGTTGCCTACATGATACTCACTTCACAGGTAAGGACAAACATAAAAGGAAAGCAGGGTAACTGGGAATGGTAGCATATACTTCTAACCCTAGCAACTCAGGAGGTTGAGACGAGAGAATAACCAGTTTAAGGCCAGCCTTAGCTTTTTTTTTTTTTTTTTTTTTTTAAAAGAAATCAATAAAATCAGCATTTCTTGAAAAAAATATTAAGAGAAAGAAAGGGAAGGCTCACAATCAGAAATGAAAGAGGATTCATTACAACTGACATTATAGAAAACCAAAGGATCATAAAAGACTGCCATGAACAACTATGTAGCAATAAACTTAATAACCTAGAAATAATTGATAAATTCCTAGAACATACAGCCTTCCAAGAAAGAATCATGATGCAATAGATAATCTGAATATAACTCTAGGAGACTGAGTCATTAATAAATAGTCTGCTATCAAAGAAAAATCCAGATCATCAAAGTCTTCAATGCCAAATAATGAACTAATTTCAATTCTTAAACTTTTCAAAAAGTTGAAGAAAAAACTTCAAAACTCATTTTATGATGCCAGAATTATTTTGATTCCAAAACCTGACAAGAACACTACAACAACAGAAAGTTAACAGTTCAGTATTCCTGATAAACAGAAAGGGAAAAAGTCCCCAACAAAATATTAACAAATTAAAACCAACAACAGAACAAAAGGATTATGTACCTTGATCAAGTGGGATTTATCCTGGGAAATTAAAGATTTTTTTTCACCTGGGCATCATACAAGATGAAGACTGAAATTCCACTATTATAGTGGAATTTTTGTGTTTGGTTTGTGTTTCATATGGTTGTTTTGGGTTTCATAGGATTGGTAGCAATTTTATGTTAATTTTGTGATGTGTACAGGTTCTTATTTCATATGGATAGTATAAACAGACATAAAATATATAATAAAACTTACTCGTTTTTTATTAACATTCTTTAAGCACACAGGATATACTAAAACATTATAGTTGAACTTATGACATTTTGCAGAATAAAAGCAACCTTTAAATGTGTACATATCCCCCTATTAAAATTTTATTCATTAGGATGATCTAGTTATGAGTACATTATGTGATTTTTCTATACAAGGATAATTTAAATAATATTAGCTTTAACACTTCTTTTGTTCATTTGCTAGGGCTGCTCTATCAAAGAGCTACGACTGTCTTAATATAATTGCATATTATTATATTATACTTCTAGAAACTAAATTCTCAAATCAAAATGTCCTCCATATGGTTTCTTTCTGAGAGCTATGAGGAAGAATGTGTACCAAGCCTTTTTCCTAGCGGTCAGCATTTACTGAAAATCACTGGTTTATAGAGGCATCATACCTATGTCTTCTTGGATCTTCCCATGATATTCCCCATTTCAGTTTACGTGATGGACTTAATTCTTAATTATAAAAACATTAGTAATACTATATCAGGAGTCATTACAATATTCTAGCATTCTATTCCAACCCTACATTTATGTAACTTTATCATTTTTTTCCTTTCACTTACAATTTTGAAATCGAACTAACTACTGTACAGTGGAATCTCCTTGTTTTAACCTGTAGTTTAGATCTTTTCATATGCTTGTTTACCATCTTCTTTGCTGAGGTATTTGTTAATGTCTTTTGTCCATTTTTGAAATGAATTGCTTGTTTTCTTATTGTTGAGTCTTAGAAGTTACTTTTCATATTTTAGATAATATTCTTATACCAAATGTGTTTTTGGAAGCATTTTGTTCAATTCTGTGAATATTCTCATTCTTTCCAGAGGAGAATTTAATTTCATAAAAAGAAGAATTTAATTTTATAAAGTCCATCTTATCAATTATTTTGAGCAAAGTGTTTTCCATGTTGGATCTGAAAAGTCATTATCAAACACAAGATTATCTATCTAGATTTCTCCTATGTTATCTTATAGAAGTTGATTTTTTTTGTGTGTGTTTCATAGTTAAGTCTGTGGTCCATTTTGAGTTATGATTGTTTGTTTTTTTTCTGAAAGGTGTTAGGTCTATGTCTAGATTGAATTTTTGCATGTGGATGTCCACTTGTTCTACTACCGCTTGTTGAAAAATATTCTTTTAACTTGGTTGGATCGTCTTTGCTCCTTTATCAAAGTTCTATTAGCTATTATTTTGGTGCATTCTGTGTTTCTATTCCTTTCATTATTTATTGTCTATTCTTTCTCAAATAGTACCATGCCTTGGTTACTGAAGCTTTAAGGTGAATAGTGAAGTCTGGTAGTGTCAGTCTTCTTCAATGATCTATGTTCACTTTCTCTTTTTTACATGTCCTTCCCTGTCCCAGTTTTATGCCTTGGAGAGCTCAGAGTAATTTTTTAAAAAATGAAACAATATAGTATAAGCTGTCCAATAGAAATCTTTCAACAAGTGTCTTTTCTTTTAGGATAAAATGTGAAACTAACTCAATAATCTAAAGGCCTTGCATTACCTGATTCCTGCCTTTATTTTCAGCTTTGTAGCCACTCACTTCACCCTTATTTTTATGTCACTCTGACTTCTTTCACTTTTTGGTCTATGATAAGATCTTTCCTCTCTCTGGTTCTTTACATTTGCTCTTTTAAATCTCTAATATTTTTTTTCTCCCCCCTCTGAGCCTGACCGTCTCCTAATCATCCATAACACAATGCTATAAAAGATTTTTCTACACTGTGGAAATATGTTTAAGTTTTTTTTTTGTTTTTACTCTTGCCCTGATCACTAAGATTGATGAAAGTGTTCACTAAGCTTCAAAGCATATATAAGGCAAAATACAGGTGAGAACTTAGAAGTATAATTTAATAAATTGATACAATATTTTTGAAAAAAGGAAAGAAATACTGAAAATTACAGACATTATATCTTTAATTTCCACTAACCATTTTTTCATAATTTGGTAACTGCACTGCCATTCTACTAATATCCTGTCATCCAAATGTCAATCTTTTCTTTAATAAAACCATTATAATGGGGGCCTGGGTCGTGGTAGAGTGCTTGCCTAGCATGCATGAGGCACTGGGTTTGATCCCCAGCACCACATAAAAGTAAACAAACAAAATAAAGGTATTGTGTCCATCTACAACTAAAAGAAAGTTAAAAAAAAAAAAACACAGCATATAGGTCATGACAAAACATAAGACAGTTTATTTGACCTTGTTCAAAGTACTCCACTGATTCCTATCTCACTCGGAATAAAATCCAAGGATCCCACTAAATGGCTTGCCTTACTTTTCTAATGTCAACTCCCTCTTTCTCTTTCCACTGCAGCAACCTTAGCTTCTTTTCCAGTCATCAAGCTTCAAGAATGCCACTTACAGGCTGCTTTCAGCCCAACTGTAATTGCTTTCCCCCATCATACAATGTTTCAGGTATGTACAAGTTTTGTTCCTTCATCAATATCAACTCATTGTTCAAATGGTAATCTGATTTGTATTGCCTTTGCTTGCCACATGACCTGACCTTTTGAGATTCTGTATATGGGTTTTCAGGTGTATAGTTGCATGAATCAGTTGCAAGCTTTTAGTTTATAAGGATGACACAAGTCATAAATTTATCAATATTTGATAGTGTAAAGAATAAAGTATGTGTATTTCAGTTCATATTTTTTGTCTAAAAGAAGCTGGAAAAATAATAGAAAAAAACTAGCTGCTTAGCCAATTAGTGAATGTATTATTTTAATAAATTGGCCAAAAAATAGAGAAATACAGAAAAAAAACCCTCTTGATTTAGTACACATTTTCCAATATTCTGTTTACATTGTAAAAATAATCAGTAGTAAAATTATGATTGTAAATTTTGTTAAATGTTTTCTGTATGTTTTAATACTTTGGAGAAATGGCTGTGTTTTAGGATATGTTTTAAATCTCAATTATAGGCAATCACTCTTTAACTTATTAGAATCCCTTCAGTCATCCTAATGCTGTGATGTAGTATTGTTTATAGAGCATTTAAAACAATGATTACAGGAAAAGATAACATAAATTAAGTTAGCCATTTTAGCTAAGTAGTCTTAAAGGTAATCTTTTTTACTTAGGGAGAAACATGCACATACATACACTCAATAAAGAATTATACATCTGTAGTGTTAGCTTTGTTAAGAAAAGAAAATTGATGATGCTAAAAGGTCTATTTTCTGAAATATTAACTTGTAATAAACAATTTATTACAGTTATAACAGAAGTTATGTCTGTATCTATGCATGAAATTTCAAAATTAATTCTACTATAGCTTGTGTGTCTACTGCAATTGCTGGTCATTCATGTTGAGTATAACTGACAGAAGTTCATGGGCCTAATGTTTGAGTTTAGGGTAAAATTTAGTACTGACCAATATAAAAGTTGTTAGTACAATTTAGATTTTTGCTTTGTATGTCCTTTGTACTTAGGGAAGGAAGAAAAATGAAGAATGTAAAGGTTTAGAAATAGAAATAGAAAAAGAATGAAGAGGAAAGGAAGTAAAAGAAGGATAGTGTGGTAATAATGAAATAAGAAAAAGGGAAGGAAAATCAAAAGATAAATGTTATATAATTGTATATATTTGTGAATGAATGAGTATTCAATCATATTATATAATAATATATTTTTTAATATCAGTAATAGAGAAAATAATAATAATAAAATTTAAAAAAAAAACAACTTTGAAACTACTCTCTAGCACCAGCCTTCTCTATTTTGGAAAGATCTAAATTATGTAGACAAGATATCATTTTGTTATTGCAGATAGATTTCTATTCCAGGTGGGTATTGTGTAATATGTTCTCATGTATACATTTTTCTGTGCCTGTGTAAACAGGGAGAATAAGCATTATTTTATGAGAGATTTGACTTGAAACCAGAAGGATGGGTTTATAAGTCAGTATCTCAGTCCCAATATTTTTCCTTGTTATCTATCCTTCAGGATCTGTTCTCCATCTCTTCCCTAATAGTTGTGCTTGAAAGGAATGAATGCTACCTGGTCCAGATTATAAGAAACTGTTTGTTATTATGTTATAGTTGACTAAGACCTCTCAAGGTAGCCTTGGCTTTTGTACGTGGTCTCTTATTTTTATTAGTTCGTTTTGGTACCCAGGATTGAACTCAGGGCACTCAATCTCTGAGCCACATCCTTAGTCCTATTTTGGATTTTATTTAGAGTCAGAGTCTCACTGAGTTTCTCAGTGCTTCATTTTGCTGAGGCTGGCTTTGAACTTGTGATCCTCCTTCTTCAGCCTCCCAAACCATTTGGATTACATCCAGCCCTGCTGTATGTGGTCACTTAATAGACAGTTAACAGAAGTAGAAATACAACCACTCAGCAAATATATGAAAAAAGAAATGTAAACTAAAATTACACTGAGATTCCACTTCACTCCAGTCAGAATGGCAATGATGGAGAATACAAGCAACGGTAAATGTTAAAGAGGAAGTGGGGAGAGAGGTACACTCATACACTGTCAGTTGGACTGCAAATTGATGCAACCACAATGGAAAGCAGTATGGAGATTCTTCAAAAAACTTGGAATGGAACTGTCATTTGACCCAGTTATCCCACTCCTCAGTTTATACCCAAGGGATACTACAGCACACTACAGTGACACAGCCACAACAATGTTTATAGCAGCTCAATTCACAACAACTAAATTATGGAACCAACCTAGGTGTCCTGAAATAAATGAATGGGTAAAAATGTTGTGGTTTTTGTACAAAATGGAATATTACTTCTAATTTTAGTTTTGAAATTTCATGCATAGATACAGACATAACTTCTGTTACACCTGTAATAAGTTGTTTACACTGAAATAAAGCTAATATTTCAGAAATAATGGAATTATTACTGGTAAAGGGATGAAGCTGGTGAATAAGTGGAGCTAAATGAAATAAGCCAGTTCCAAAGAACCAAAGGCCTAATGTTTTCTCTGATATGCATATGCTAAATCACAATGTGGGTGACAGTTTAGGAAGAATAGAGGTACTTGAGATTATACAAAAGGAAGTAAAGAGAGGGGAGGAGGTATGAGGTTAAGAAGGATAATAAAATGAATCAGAGGTATGACCCTATGTGCATATATGATTACATGACTGGTATAATTCTTCATAATATACAACCCGAAGAATGAGAAGTTATACTCCATTTATGTATGATGTGTCAGAATGTATTCTACTGTCAGGTATAACTAATTAAAACAAATAAAAAATAAAGTAACATAAGCAAGTTAAAAAAAATGTCAGTTTTATATATTTGTTCAGTTCACGTTCTGTATATAGTCCACAACCTGCTCTAACTTAAACTGCCACTATGAGATCTAAATCTTCTTCATTAAGTAGTTTGGCCAAGATGTATTTATGAACCTATAGAAACATAATCAAATAATTCCCTACCTTTATTTGTTAAGTGTACTTTATATACACCAATTAATTACCAGGGAATTATTTTCTCTTCTTTGGATTAAGGGACTTAATCTTAGGTAGCAATAATACAAACTAAGAAATTATATGGAGAATAATAGATTCCCTTTCCGCCTTACCTGTTCACACAGAAAAAAATTAGGTTTGCACTCTTAAAATAGTCAAATTGATTCATGAAGCAAATGTATTTGGTAGTTATATGCTAGTTATTTTGGCAAATTGGCCGGGATGAACAGAGAATACTAAAGTGGAGGGCGTAAGGCTAGAGAAGTCCATAGTTTAAAAGTGGGTCAGATAAAAAGAAATGCTAGCAAGTTGGAAGGGCAAATTCAAGAGCTCCGATATTAAGAAGAAAAAACAAATATACAGAGTTTTCAGTGTATCAATGCATAATTAGCTGTGATCACAGGAAAAGAGATAAGCATGGTATGCTGAAATTGACATTTTTACACATAGTATAGAATTTATGTCTCACTGTATATAGTAAGTGCTTTCTCATTACAGATGAATAAATTGGAGTCAAGGATTTTCTCAAGTCTACTCTATAATCTTTAGCTTTCTGCTGGAATATCCAAATTTTGATGCCTAACCTCTTCTCTCTTCAATTATTTTTCACTTAGTCTACCCTCTTCTCTTTCATGGTTTTCCTACTTCAGTAGTAGAAAAAAGGAATGCTAAGATAATTACATACTTGACATCATAAAACATCATTATTATTTCTCTAGCATAAAACCCTTTCTTATGATGCTGTAATTTTCTTCTTCATCCTTGATCCCATGCCCTGTCCTCAATCCAGATACCTATTTTACTGTTTTTGATGACTTTTTAAGTGCATACATATTTTTAAAAATTTAGTCTTATTTCTGTGTATTTGAATGTTTGCATAAATTTATTGAATGCATTATGTTGTAGAGTGTCCTAAGACCAACAACCAGAGCTTGATGTTATCTTTGACTTTCCCTTATCCCTTAACATGAATATTTGTTTTATCAATTTAACCCTGCATGGAAATGGAAATTATCTTCTTACTATTCTATGTGCTATGCTTTATTCTTTCTCTTCATTATTTCTAATCTAAGTTTTGGTAGGATCCCTATAAGTACTTCGATTATAGACTTCACTATTCCTCCCCAATCATCTGACTGCCATGCGGGCCCATTCTGTACACAAATGACTTATTTAGGTTTGATTCTCTAAAGAAAATTCTCACTTGGTAATGGTCTTGCAAACAACTCAGTGAGGTAGTGCTCTAATTTAGAGAAGGGAATTGAGAGATTCTAGATACAGCAAAAGTGCAACCAGGTCTTAGCAAGAATCCTTCTTTCAGCTGGATCCCTTGGGATCTGCTAAAGCATGAGGTATTCCACAGGGTTTCTGCTTCCCTTGGACCAGCCTTGTATACCCCACAGCCCTTTGGCTATGGAATTTCTTAGATAGTCGGGATTATAAGGACATGCTAAGCAGGTCACCATGACTGAGGGCAGTTCTCTACTGTTTGGCAGCTGGGATCCAGGCGGATATAGCCACAGTGGAAGCTGTATTACAAAAAAATAGATTTAATATTCTTGAAAAAAGATAGTTATCAACTGGGCAGAATATCAACTGTATTCACTACACCATCCAAGTAAGTTTCTAAAACCCTTTCAATTCCCTAATTATACTTCATCAGTGGCTTCCTGCATGCTTCCACATTAGTTCCACATTAGTTATAATAGCTTGCTTTTGTTTCCCTTTAATTTCTTCATCCTTATATGGTATTCATAAGGATCTACTTGTAATATTTTAAAGTGCCATCTTCTGAATGTATTTGTATACTTTTTGGATAGACTGCTCCATCTTTGAAGAATAGTCTTTGAAAATTTGAACATATAGTTACTAGTAAATTCTGGCTTTCTTAGTTTAACAAAAGCTTAATTTCCTGCTAACTACCTAAACACATCCTCAATGCCCTAACTTTTGCCTTGATCATACCATTTCTATAAATTTCCTTTAACATTTCTAGTTCTCTTTGTCAGATTCTATTCAACATTCTCTCACCTGAATGAGCAATTTTTTTTTATCAACAGGGTCAGAGGCCCTTTATCTCTGTATCATGTATTTTAACACACAATAGTCATTTAATATATTTTCTTATATAAATTATGAACCTTACAGATTAAGAATTCTTCATACTTAAAAAAGTGTGAATGCATTGTTATGTTTTGAACTCCACTCCATCAGATTCTAAAGTTTTCCAGCCCCAGTTTAAGAAAAAGAAATTCCCTCAATTCTTGTACAATGGTATCTGAAATTTTATGACTGTTGATTTATTGATGAATTATTTTGTGAATACAATTTGACTGCATATTTAAAATCTAGAGTCTCTACATGTATGTTCATATATCCAAAGTTTCCTCCCAGATCACATGCAGTACAACTGTTATGATTTTTTTTCCCTAAATTCTGCATTGTATTCTTAGTTAGGACTCTTTCAGCCTTGTGGTATTACTACCAGTTAAGACTGCTATTGTAGTCGTTTAGGGTTCTATGGCCCCACTCCTACTTATCCAGCTCTATTTCCTGCTTATTTTCAAAATTTTATTCTTTGGTATACTGAACAGATAACAGGGAAATAATCAATTCACTTTCATATAGTTGTGGTCATACTTTCTTTCTTTGGTCCTTTTCCCATGATGACTTTAGAATAATCCCTTCAACTTGTTAGTTTTCCTTTTCTTCATAAACTGTTCAAATATATTTTTATTTACAATTATATTGCTTTTATTTACCTATGGTGAGCCGCTTCTGCTGTTTCTGCAGACTATGGTCACCATTACAAGATGACACTGGCTCCGCTGTGGTCTGTGACAAACAACTTCTTATCTGGGAAAGTTGGCACATGATTTTTCACCACCCTGTGAGAAAGCTCCACGCGACATCTTTGCATTGGGGCTTGGGATGCTTTATTAAGGCTGGGAGGGGCATCCGAGAGGAAGAAGAAGAAATATCAAGGGCCTGAATAAACTGCTGAAAGAAGATTCCTGAGTTGCGTCTTCCTTGCGGGCAAGGGGTCGCGACAAGTGGTGCCGAGACCCGGGAACCAGAACTTTCAGCAGTCAGGGGTGGTGCACCGGTTAGTCCCAGGTAAGTGGGATCCGCGACCAAAGCGGGGTTAGTCCCAATAAGTGGGATCTGCGATCAAAGCGGGGTTAGTCCCTAGTAAGTGGGATCCGCGACCAAAGCGGGGCAGCTCCTCTGTAATGAAAGAGAGAGCCTTACATTTTATTGCAGCTGCACTGTGTACTTTCGCTTTCTTTTTTTTGTGCTTCCTTTGTTGTTGTGTCATGGGTGCCGCATCTTCAAGTCCGCTTCTCCTGGCCCTAGATGGCCTGTTACGTTCCAAGGGACTGGAAGCGAAACATAGTACTTTACAGAGATTTTTACAGAAGATAGATATCGCTGCACCGTGGTTTGCATTTTCGGGCAGCCTTACTGTGCCTAGTTGGGATAAATTAGGCAAAGATCTTGACTTTGCTTCTGAGCAGGGCATATTAGAGGGTGGAGTGATACCCCTTTGGAAAATGGTCCGTGGTTGCCTTACAGATGGTAAATGCCAGGAAGCTGTGAGTGAGGGTCAAGCTATTCTTGAGCAACTGCATGAGGAAAAATCTGAAGGATCATGTAGTGAAGTGGCAGAGAGTATTAAAAGTAACAGTAGTGAGAAGGCAAAAGAGCCTGAAGATAAAAATAGGAGAAGGCTCTACCCAGACTTGACCGAATTAAAAACGCCTGAGAACACAAGCGACTCAGAGAGTTCTGAGGACCTTGATATATTGTTACAACAACTACATAAGATAAAAATGAAAAAGAAGAAAAAGGAGACACAGGGCACGCAGGCCTACTGTAAGAAGGGGAAGGGAGTTAACATCGGTCAACAAAACTCTGAGGAGGAGGAGGTAGAATATCTAGAAGAAGATATGGTGCCGATTGCCCCACCTCCGTATGTGGGGGGGAGCCAAGGTTCCGGGAGATCTTTTCATGCACAAGTTTGGAGGACAGTTAATACAGATATGGGACTTGCATACCCTGTATTTCAGGACAATAACAGGGGAAGATATCATGAGCCTTTAGACTTTAAGATAATTAAAACCTTGGCAGAATCTGTCCGCACTTATGGCATAGATGCCGCTTTCACTCTCACTCAGGTGGAGGGACTTACTAGATTTTGCATGACTCCCTCAGATTGGGCTAGTCTAGTCCGCGCTTGTGTTTCCCCAGGGAAATATTAGGAGTCCAAAGTTGGCTGTTTAATGTTTCTGGCAGTACCCAAGACTCGGAGCGAGATAGGAGACTTAAAATTACTTCACACAATTCACAATTGTTTAATGCTACATTACCCTCCGCAGCAGTCTGTCTCCAATCTCCGTTCCTGTTTCTTTTGGCTAATGTTACATTACAGGGGATGCTTAATTGTTCTAATATTACCTGTTATTTGTCTGAGTGTTGGAATGGATCCTGGCCTATGGCAATGGTTATGAAAATTCCAACTTTTGTCTCGATCCCGGTTACTGCAGATACAGAGTCTTTTCCTATTGTTGAACTGATTAGAGCCCGTAGAGATTTTGGAATTACGGCAGCCATAGTGACAGCTGTGGCGGTATCTGCTACTGCAGCAGTTATAGCTGGAGTGGCCATGGCCAGTCAAGTACAAACTGCTGCCACTATTAATCAGGTTATTCAACAAACATCCACCATACTTGAATCTCAAAGTAGAATTAATCAACACATTTTATCTGGGATTCTGGCTGCTAATCAAAGGATAGATCTACTTCAAGCTCAAGTTGAGGAATTGTCTGATCTAGTACGTTTGGGTTGTATTGATCAACGTGCACATTTATGTATAACCTCTGTCAGATTTTATGATTCCAGAAATGCCTCCTGCATCATCGGGGAGTATCTATCCGGAACCTGGTCCATGGAAGCAGAAAACTTGATCCAGTCTCAACTAACTCAGATTGCTGTTTTGAACAGTACCCGTGTCGATCCCGTGACTTTGGGTCAGTTCACCGATTGGATATCTTCTGCTTTTTCCTTCTTCAAAGAGTGGGTGGGGGTAGGCATTTTTGGTGCAATGTGTTGCTTCGGTATGTTCCTCTGTTGTGGTTTCTCTGTCGCCTTAAGGCCCGCAGTGCTCACGATAAGGCTATGATCATACAAGCTCTTGCAGCTTTAGAAAATGGCAACTCGCCTCAAGTCTGGCTTGCGCATCTTAAGCAGTAAACCTTTGTCATGGTCGTTACACCCCAAGTTATTATAACATTGCACTGGGATCGACATGACTTTCCTTGTTATTCTCTTAGTGTTGGAAAGCCCTTGCACTCTGCCGGTCTTACTGCCATTGCACGCAGATGGGTTTCCACACTAGTGCTTTTCTATCGCCTTGAAGTTCGTGCCTTTCTTTCAGGGTGCTGTCAACTTGTTTGTCATTATAAACAGTCGCAGTTCAGCCTCAGCTACCCCCCTTCGTCCACCATCGTCACGATACAGGATGCGAGGCAAGGCACTGCACTTGAGTGATCCTTGATGTGGACCTCAAGGAGAGCATGTCCTATTGCATGCGGGTTAGACGCGTTCACGCCCCGCCCCACGAAAAAAGGCGTCGGCTGATATGGCTTCAGATCTGGGGAAGGCGCCTCCTTAGGACTGAGTCATACTATGCAGCCACTTCTGCACAGTGGGATAGGACCTCTACTCTCGCCTGTATTGTTTTAAGAAAACAGAAAAGGGGGAACTGTGGTGAGCCGCTTCTGCCGTTTCTGCAGACTATGGTCACCATTACAAGATGACACTGGCTCCACTGTGGTCTGTGACAAACAACTTCTTATCTGGGAAAGTTGGCACATGATTTTTCACCACCCTGTGAGAAAGCTCCACGCGGCAGCTTTGCATTGGGGCTTGGGATGCTTTATTAAGGCTGGGAGGGGCATCCGAGAGGAAGAAGAAGAAATATCAAGGGCCTGAATAAACTGCTGAAAGAAGATTCCTGAGTTGCGTCTTCCTTGCGGGCAAGGGGTCGCGACATTTACCTCTGTATTTATATCATGTACTTAATATGCATAAAATCCATAAATACAATATAAATATTCCTGATTTTGCACTCAAATAGTATCATATAGTATCTACCATAATGTCGTGTTAGCAAACAGCTCTTAACATAAACAAACATATTCTTCATGTAGATGCGATTAAGATTAATAATTTTACTTTTGTGCTCTATGAGTTATCTTATTTTTCATTTGTGCTTTTTTTCATCAATTGATCATTTTATATATTGTAAGTTAGGCTGAGTTTAAATGGTCATATTATTATATTGGTGCTTGGAAATTAACTTCATTTTATGTCTGCAATTGCTGATTCTTTGAACAAAAATGTAGAGACTTCACCCATTGTAAGTGCAGTTCTGTGCTGTGTTGAACTTCATCTCATTCATTCTATAAATCTTCTTTGGCTCCTGCTTTTGATAAAAAAGAGAATGACTTCCAAGGTGAATTCTAGCAGATCAAGTCTTCTCCATTTTTCAGAAGGCATTGATTCTAAGTAACTTCCTAGGTTAATACTTTCAGACATGCCTCTGGCAGTAGCACCCTGAGGTTTTTCTTCTTAACAGTTTCATTTCCACTAGGTTTGCACTACAAGTACTGCTTAGAAAGACTTAGTATCAAAGTGCTGATGGAAGTTTGAATCTGGTTCAGAATAGGTCAGAAAGATGAACAAGTGGAGACTAACCTAGAGATGAGCCCAGCACTAATTAGTGGTAAGAGAAGATAGAAAATGTTTCCTCTTCTTTATTGAACATCTGTTTTAACCAATATACCGCATTATAGGAACTTGCTCCTTTAATTCCCATATTATCATCATGAAACTAGTATTTCCATTTCACAGATGCTGTGTAGCAAGATTAAGGAATTTATACGTGAACCTTGAGCTCCCAAATGATAGAGTGATATCTCCGTGATCCTGTCTCCTTAAACAGACATTCAAGCTGAATTTTCTGTGATTAGTTCTCTTAACTCTTTCATTCATTTATTTGCCATTTGCCATATACTCTTATTTTGTCCACTAGATGCCAGGCACTCTTCTAAGAACTTTAAGTGTGTTTTCACCACACACACACACACACACACACACACACCAAAAAAAAAAAAACCTTATAAAAAGTGCATTATTATACTTTTTTAAGAGAAGACTACTCTGGGGCAAGAAATGTTTAATAAGTAGCCCAATGAGGCACAGCTTATCAATATTTTCTTTTAACTTGATATTAGCCAAATGACCAAGACTCAATAATACTTTATTTTCAATACAATGATAGATGTGGCTACAATTTAATGTTAAGCTAAATCGTGTGCTATTGTTTTAAGTCACTACTTCTTAAACAAAATGTAGTTCTGCTTTAAAATAAGTTTTTATTCAAAGGTATATATATATATATATATATATATATATATATATATATATATACATATTTTTTTTTCTTTTGAGTTCTAGTAATCAATTACCTATACTTGGAAGATATTTAACTTTTAAAGTCTCGGTTGCTCTGTTATCACCACTATTTCCTTTTGGCAGCTACTAGACATTCAGTCTGAGAAATTTGGGATTAATAACAGCTTCCAGAAAATACACATTAGAGATCCAATATATTTCATTGATGACACATTCCTCAATATATTTCACTTCAATATACTTCAGCCAAGGCTGTCTGTGACTGGAAGAAAGAAATACTTTGTAGCGTCCCTAGAACGGCAGGCTGCTGACAAGGACCATTAACTAATTTAGATTTACGTGTCTGTGGAATTGCTGGCTAGAACTACTACAGCAGTGCCATGGGGTAATAAAGGTTTGCATCTCTCAGAGAGTCTCCACTTCTGCCTGTGTCTCATATTTCTTATCAATGGAACTTAATGCACTGGAAACTTTGTGTATATGTGTGTATGTTTATTGTTTATAGGAACACATGACATGCTTTGAATAAAATGTAAATGCAAATAAATGCAATCAGGCGAATATTTTATTATATGTACAGTGTTAAACAGATCAAGAAAAATGTGTTATTATTGGTTACATGGGTCCTCTATGATGTTATTTGGTGTGATGTTCTTCACATGAATTGCTCTGACAGTTTTTATATCTTGTCATTGCATGCTGATGGCAGTGTGCAAATAGGTTTGCCACATAGGAATTACCTGTCCCACAAGTTCGTTTTCAATAGCATTCTAAAAATCAACCATCCTTGTAGGAGTTACGAAACATTTATAGAATCATTGCAATGCAAATCCTTAGGAAGAAGAAAAAATAACCTGGAAGTATTGTGTAGAAGAGAATAATATAAGGAAGTTCACTATTTGTGTTGTCTTTCAACTTTTTATATTCAACTGTTATAAAATAAAAACAGGAAAAAACCCAAATTTCCATAAAATCATATTTTAATTTATTTTCCCATGTTAGACCAAACCTCCTGAAAAATCCTAGTAAGAAGTACATATTTGAAATAATAAGTAACCTGTATTTAAATGGTGGAAACACCAATGTATTAGTCAGTATGCAAAGTAGTAGGTTATATTTTAAATTGTGCATATGGAGTACCAAAAAAGTCAACAAATTATCTAAACTCATTGTTTCACTTTCGACATTTGTTTGGCCATAGATAACTAAAAATGCTCTTTGAGAAAAAAAAATCCAACATATCACAATATTTTGTTTTATAGACACACATAATGTATAGACACACATAAGAAGATGTACACATATAGAATCAGCCCTCCATAAGCATAGGTTGTGCATCCATAGATTCAACCAACTATAGCTAGAAAAATTAGAAAAAAATAATCTGTACTGGACATATACATACTTCTTTCTTGTCAATATTCCCTAAAATACAGTAAAACAACAACCTATTTGAATAGCATTTACATTGTGTTAGTTAGGTATTATGAATAGTGCAGAGATGACTTAAAGTGAATAAGAGACTATGCACTATTTATATCTAGACACTACACCATTTTCCACAAGACATGTGAACATCTATGGATTTTGGTATCCATGGGAAATGTCCTAGAAAAATATCCCCAGTTCTCAGGGGGGAAAATGTGTGTGTGTGTGTGTGTGTGTGTGTTATGGAGGCCAGTTGTATACTATTTCAAAAACAACAAACACTTTCATTAACTAAATGATTTTAAGTGTCCTTAAAGAAGAAAAATTGAAAAATCGCACTTTATTTTCTTTTTTTGAGAAAATTGGACTGATTATATATTTTCTTTTATTTTCTAGCCACTTGTGGCATTGTATTATATATTTCATTATTCATTATAATGAGAAGACAGTACTTATGATTATATTCCTATACTTGTAAAGGATTGCCACTACAATTTATTGCAGACTATGATTTCTTGCATATTATAAAGGCTTATAAATTGTTTGTTAAATAAATTAACTCAATGCTTTGGGCAATATTCTCCTGTTACTTATCTCTCAAAATATAGGTAACTGCTCTACTTTTTGTATCTTCCTCTCATCTCCTCTTAGTTTCAAATAAGAAGTATTATAGTCTCTTTCATTTCTCAAATTCTTTACTTTATGGTACTCTGCTATGTTACCACTTTCCATTTCTAAATCTTTCAGAGTACTAAAAATGTTGAAGATGTGTTTAAAAATTTCCCCAAATTTCGTGTTTTCTACAGAAAAACTTCTAAATTCTAAAGTAGGTAGTCTAATGGCAATATCAATCTCATCATAATTTACTTTCTTCAGCCTCTGTCATTGTCGCAATGTCTCCCTTGTCAATCTTCTTCAGTCACTTGCTTCCACTTTTTAGTGAGCCTATAAATCTTAATGCAGTAAATTTACTTATTATTTATTATTATACCCAAACGTATATTAAGCCATAATAATGCAAATATAAATAAGACATAGTTTCTATTTACTTGTATATCTGCTTGAATCATGCTCTATCACATTTCTGTTCTGTTTCTTTCACACTAGAGAAACAACGCAAGTTTTGTCACAACCTGATTTTTCTGGGAAGCCATTTCCAAAAGCTAATTCAAGCACTCATTTTTTTGTCTCTGTATTCCCATAATAATTTATCCATTTTACTGGAACACCTCTGATAATTATGAGATGCAGTTGGTTGCATACTTCCTTTCTCCTCTCATTTTGATGTCCTTAAAATCAGGGATTATATTTTACTCATGTTTCTATCATTAGCAGAAAATATTGTTGTTCACATTATAATACATATCCAATAACTATTTAAGTATTATCTTGTTTAAAATATAGTATAAGTATTCATGATTTTGAGTTAACTAATCTTGTCTCTGCTTTTGCTCTAAAATGCAATCACTGAAATTATATAAAATTATATAAAATGATATGTATGTACACTGACATATACATAGAAATACCTGTCACCACACACAAATAGCTTAGTAAATACAGATCTTAGCGACAGTTTGGCTGTATTTTAAATAGAATGCTAACCCTGTCATCTAGACAAGATATTTTAATATCAAATGTAAATAGACCCACAGTTTTAAAAAATCCTGAAAAAATTATGTGAAAAAACAAGAACTTTCTGATGAAAAATTTATTTTAACTATAACTGATAGACATACAAATAAATTTAATTAAATTGGTAATTGATATGACAGCTATATTTTTGTAGCAAATTCCATATTGCTGAAAAGAAATCATACCAAGGTAATATTTTCCTTCATATATATATATATATATATATATATATATATATATATATATATATAATTTATGTTATCTAAAATGAATTTTAGACTGTCTCCTGAGAAATACTGATAACTTGAAAATATCAGTTGGCATGCTTATGGGTATGACATAATCTTTGAATTCTTATGTTATTTTAGGAAATTTCCAATATTTTGTATATGATAAACTATGTCCAAGTAATAAATCTTGGAAAATTCTTTGTAGTTTTTTTTTTTTTTTGGTGTGTGTATGTGTGCATGTGGTACTGCAGATTTAACCCAGGGTTTCATGCATGGGAGGTCTAGCATATGCCCTAGCTCTGAGCTACATTTTCAGCTCTTTTAATTTTATTTTTGAGACAGGGTCTTGCTAAGTTGCCCAAGTTGTTCTTGAGCTTGTTATTCTTCTGTCTCAGCCTCCCAAGTATCTTTGACGTGCTTTAATGCAGAGTTTGTGAATATAGTTTCTTGACCTCCAAAACATAGTTACATTGTGAACAGAATTTCTTACATAAATTCGAAGCTTCAATTATCTACTCTAGAAAATGCAGCCAACTTAGACACAGACATGGCAAATATATATATGGCTTCATATTTACTCTATGCTATGTGGAAAAAAAAGTAAAAGTATACTTTGAGGGACATTGGCCTGTGGCATAAACAATGGAAAAAAACATAAAAATAACCCTTTAGTTTGATTCATGCTCATGTATTAAATTAAAATAGGAAAACAAGTTATATTAAAATTAAAACAATGTTCCCTTAATTTATTATCCAGGAGGACAGCTGAGCACAAAATAATAAAAAAAAATCCATTTAACTCATTAGCAATGGATATAAAAAGTTTAGTATCTATGCAAAAGGAGAAATATACAAGATTTAGAAAATGTGCATAGTATTAAGGTCCCAAAATTTGTTTTGACTATGAAACATTATAATCTAGCACAGACAAATGCACTCACATATACATACCCACATGGATATAGGGTGGGGAACAAATAAATTATAAGTTATCAATTTTAGGTATGTGTAGCAAGGAAAGCTTCAGAAAAATACAACATTGAATCAGAAATTCTATCAAAATATAACACTCGTTCATTTTCCCCCTCCTTCTCATTCTCTTTCACCAGCTCTTCCTACTTTTCCCACCTGCACAGTAGTGAATTTTGAATTATCTGGGGCAATTGACAGTGCTCATTTTTTTCTGAGTTCAATCCCTGAGTGATCTCATGAATGTCCACCTTTTATATACCACCTGTAAAATGATGACCACAGAGTTTTAATCTCAAATTTCTTTCCTGAACTCTGCCTCTATCTATAGAAATAAAGTTGCAGCATTGATCTTTATTTTTTTTTTAATTTTAACAGAAATCATTTGGATCTTCTTACTACATAACTTTGCCACCCCGTATTCATACGTAAGATCACCACTCATTCAGCTGCCTCACCCAAATCCCTGCTCTTATTACTTCAGAATAACTCGGAATTTAAAAATAAAAGAAAGAACAGTTTTAGGTTCACATTGACCCTATAAAGAAGATATATCAATATCAATATCTCATATACTCTCTGACCCAGAGATGCATAGCTTCCCCTCTTACTAATTTCCTTACAAAACTGATTAATTTGTTATAATTGACAGACCTCCATTGACAATTCATTATCACCCAAAGTCTATAATTTATTTTACAATGTTGAACATTTTGTGGGTTTGGACAACCATGACATGACACCTATCCCATTGCAGTATCATGAAGAGTATTTTAACAGCTCTAAAAACCTCTGTGCTCTTCCTACACACCCTCCTTTCCCTTATCCCCAAGCAAACACTCATATTTTTTTTATCATTTTCATAGTTTGCCTTTCATATATGTTATAAATTGCAAACTTACAGTATGTAAATTTTTTAGACTGGCTTCAATTATTTAATAATATTCATTTAAGTCTCTTAAAAGACAAATATTTCTTTAGGCTTATCATGGCTTGTTATTTATTTTTATATCACCATTTCATTTTTTAGATGTACCACCTCCAAATTATTAGTCCATTAATTTATTTGATTAGTGAATTGTTCCAAGTTTTAGCAATTATGAAAAAAGATTCTGCTATGAATATATATGTACAGCTTTTATTGGTGACATTACCTTTCAATTCCTTGGAGTAAATTCCAAAGTGTGTGATTGCAAGACAGGGTTGTATGTTTAATTTCATAGACATTGCCAAACTGTCTGCCAAAGTTGCTATACCACTGTGTATTTCCACCAGAAATGAATGAGAGTCATTCTTGAACCAATCTTTACCAGCTCTTGATAGCGTCAGTATGCTATATATTTGCCATTTAGGAGCATTATTAATATGATTGTTAAATAATTGCAGTTACATAAATGCTGCTTTATTTGCATTTCCATGATTGTCTATTGTGTGGAACATCTGTAAATATGATTATTTTACATGTATGTATCTTTTTTTTGTGAGGCGTAGGTTAAAATATTTTACCCGTTTATAATAAGCATGTTTGATGTTTATTTCCTTTAGTGTTAATATCTGAGAATATTATTATTTTTAATAGCAGTTTTGCTAATCAAATATGACTTTTATAGTATTTTCTTCCAGTCTTTGCCTTGTTATTTCATTCTATTGACAGAGTCTTTTGCAAAATAGATGCTACTACTTTTTTTAAATGTGTTCTTGTTAGTTATATATGACTGTAGAATGTATTTTGGCAGATCATACATACATATACTATAACTTATTCTGTTTGGGATCCCACTCTTATGGTTGTACATCACGTGGAATTACCCTGATCACATATACAAATGTAAGACTAGGGAAATTTTGACCTATCAATTCTACTCTCTTATTGCCTTCTCCCTTCTCTTCCCTTAGTCTAATCCAACGAATTTCTATTATTCCCCTCCCTAACCTCCCTTGTTTGGGTTAGCATCCACAAATAATAGAGAACATTCAGCCTTTGGTTTTGGGGGATTGGTTTAGTTCACTTAGCAAGAAATTCTCCAGTTACATTCATTTATCAGCATTAATCCAGTTACATTCATTTATCATTCATTAATGCCATAATTCCATTCTTCTTTATGGCTGAGTAATATTTCATTGTGTGTACATACCATACTTTCTTTTTTATCCATCCATCTGTTGAAGGATGCCTAGGTTGTTTACATAGCTTGGGTATTGTGAGGTGAGTTGCTATAAATAGATGTGGCTATGACACTATAGTATACTGTTTTTAAGTCCTTTGGATATAGACCGAGCAGTGAGATAACTGGTTCAAATGGTGGTTCCATTACAAGTTTTCTAAGGACTTTCCATACTGGTTGCACATATTTGTAGTCCTACCAACAATATATGAGAGTTATCCCCACATCCTCCCGAAATTCATTGTTCTACATGTATTCTTTATAATTGCCATTCTGACTGGGGTGAGATGGAATTTCAGGGTAGTTTTAATATGCATTTCTTTAATTGCTAGAGATGTTTAAAAATTTTTCATATACTTTTTGACCATTTGTATTTCTTCTTCTGTGAAGTTTTTGTTTAGTTCCTTTGTCCCTTTATTGATTGAGCTATTTATTTTTCTAGTGGTTAGTTTTTTTTACTTCTTTGTATATCCTGGAAATTAGTGCCTTATCTGAGGTTCTGGTGGGGACCATTTTCTCTAATCTGTAGGATCTCTGTACACATTCTTGATTGTTTTCTATGATATAAAGAAAGTTTTCAGTTTCATACCATCCCATTATTGATTCTTGATTTTATTTCTTGTGCTTTAGGAGTCTTGTTGAGGAATTTAGTTCCCAAATATACATGTTACAGAGTTGGGCCTAATTTTTCTTCTAGTAAGTGCAGGATCTGTGGTCACATGCCTAGTTGTTTGACCCAGTTAGAGTTGAGTTTTGTGCAGGGTGAGATACAAGGGTTCCATTTAATTCTACTACTTATAGATTTCCTGTTTTCCTAGCACCATTTGTTGAAGAGACTATTTTTTTACCCAAGGTATGTTTATTTTTCTTTTTTTTTTGGGGGGGGGGCGCGTTATAGGCGGAGGGTCTGGGGATTGAAATCAGGGGCACTCAATTCCTGAGCCACATCCCCAGCCCTGTTTTTATTTTATTTAGAGACAGGGTCTCACTAAGTTGCTTAACATCTCATCATTGCTAAGGCTGGCCATCTTCCTGCCTCAACCTCCCAAGCTGTTTGGATTTTAGTTATGGGCCATGGCGCCCAGCTCCCATGTATGCTTCTGGTGTCTTTGTCTAGGATGAGACAACTGTATTTATGTGGGTGTGTCTCTGTGTCTTCTATTCTGTTCCACTGGTCTTCATGTCTGTTTTGATGCCAATACTATGCTGTTTAAATAGTTCTGTAGTATAATTTACGTTTTGTATTGTGATGGTTCCTATGTCAGTTATTTTGGGCTAAGGATTGCTTTGACTATTCTGGGCCTCTTATTTTTCCAAGTGAATTTAATAATTGATTTTTCTATTTCTGTAAACAACATCATTGGGATCTTTACAGGAATTGCATAAAATGTTTATAGAGCTTTTGGTGTACATTTTTATGATATTGATTCTGTCTATCCAGGAACATGGGATATCTTTCCATTTTCTGAGTTCTTGAATCTCACTCTTTAGTGTTCTATAGTTTTCATTATAGAGGTCTTTCACCTCTTTTGTTAGATTGATTCCCAAATGCATTTTGAGGCTATTTTAAAGGGAATAATTTTCCTGATTTCTACTTCAGCTAATATTTCCTTGGTTTGTAGAAATTAGATTGATTTGTTGGTGTTGATTTTAAACCCTGCTACTTGTTAAATTATTTTATGAGTTCTAGGAGCTTACTAGTAGAGCTTTCTGGGTCATTTAAATATAGAATCTGTCATTGGCAAATAGGGATATTTTGAGCTCTTCTTTTCCTATGTGTATTTCTTTAGGTTCTTTCTTTTGTCTGATTGCTCTGACTAGAGTTTTGAGGACTATTTTGAATAAGAGTAAAGAAAGAAGGCATCCCTATCTTATTCCAGTTTTTAGGGGAAATGCTTTCAGTTTCTCTTCATTTAGAATGATGTTGGCCATGGGGTTTGTGTATATGGCTTTTTATATAGTTTTTCTAGTTTGGGGGCATGAATGAATGCTGAAATTTGTGAAATGTTTCTTCTGTGTCTATTGAGATTTTCTTGTGATTCTTGTCTTTAAGCCTATTGATGTGGTGAGTTACACTTATTGATTTCCATATGTTGAGCTAACATTTTGTGCCTTGTCATTTCATTCTGTGGACAATGTCTTTAGCAGAGCATATATTTCTAATTTTATGAAGTTCATATCTCTGTTTTTTTTTTTCATGGAGCATGCCTGTGATTATCAAACATAAAGTCACACTCATTTTTCCTGTGTTGCCTCTTAAGACTTTTATAATTTTCTATCTTACATTTCAGACTTTGATTCATTTTAGGTGATAAAAATTGTTTGGGCAAAAATAATGATAACTTTTCCTCCAAACTAAAACTCTTAGGAAAAAAAAAAAAAGAGAGAGAAAGAGAGAGAACAAGAATAAAGCAATTTGAATAACAATTAAAATAGTTCAGTACTGGAAAATGACTTGTGATTAAACCCCTAGTTTTCAATTTTGGCTGGAGAAAATTATGAATATCTCAGAAAGAATTTATCATATATTTGATTGACTGCCATGTAGATACATGATTTGTGAAGAGTTAGAAGAACCAGTACTACTGCTCTATTATACAATGCTATTCCATTGACAAAAGTTTTTACCCTCTCATTAACAGTTAAAAAAAAGGATATTTGAAGATAACATTAAGTATATGTAATTTTACTTTCATGTTTGACATAACAATTATACTCTGTGGGGGTCAAAACCCAATACATATATAATTCCCAGTAAAAATATTGTTTTACACCTGTTTATTACGTTTCTTTATTGAAGGCAGATTTTTAGGCCCAAAGATATTAAAACAAAGATAAGCAATGTCAGATCTATCTAGGATTTCAGTGCTGTTCAGGAAAAACAAAATAAAATAATTTGTCCCTGTCAATATGTTATGGAAAAAATAGAAAAAAAAGCATGATAGATTGTAATAAAGTGTTACTTCAGATGGAATACTTAGGGAAAACATTTCTATGGAGGTGACATTTGAATACAAATTTGAAAAAATGGAAATTTGCCAACCAATGGGATCACCTTGGGGACAGCCTTCCAAACAATGAAAAGACAAAATTCTTTACTCAAATGAGGAATAGGAATATGGGTAGTGTGGCCAAATTAAGTGTAACATTTGTATGAGAAAGTAGGAGTATGAACAGAGATTCCATTCTGTAAAAATTAGAAGACTATCTTAATGGAAGTTAAATTGTACTGGAAATGTAGTGGGAAGATATTAGAGGACATGAATCCAGTGAAGAAAAGATAAATCTTATGTTGCAAAGAAATGACCTATATTTTACAAATATTTATCACTTTGAACCAAAATTTAAAATTGTAGTGTAAATATGATGTGGCCATAGAGTGGAATTATAGCCTATGAAAAAATAAGGAAATAAATTTGAAATATATGCTAGAGTCTGAAAGCTCCCCATGTAATGATGAATTTGATAGAGGAGAACATGACTGAAGGACAAAATTAAGGGGAACTTGGAATTTGTATGAAGAAAATAAGTGGATATGAGGGTCTTTATGATATATAAGAAATAGAGAAGAGAATGAAATTGACACAGTTGAAAAGGGAAATCAGGAGAATTTTCCTGTGTGATTTCATAACAAAATTATTGTAATGATTAAGAGATGTGCAGTATAGAAAGCATGGAGTTTATGTGGACACATAACAAGTAAGTAATTATAAAATTAATGTGTTCTAATATCAATTATAGTTAAAAGCAATTTTAGTTATTATTACAGTTACAGTTTTTACATCTGCTTATTTTGGAAGGTCTCTACTTAAAGTCAATGCTTTTTTTTTTCAATCATATGATTGACAAAACTTTTTATTTCTTTAATTATTCATTGTTTTTAAAACATTTTATTAATTATTAGTTTTTCTGAAAATGTACTTGTTTTTTTAAAATTCAATGTCTCTCTTAGGGTATTTTTTATTTTTATAATCCAATACTTCAGACTATGTAATTTATAAAGAATAAAGGTTTATTCAGCTCATAGTTGTGGAGGCTGGGAAGTCCAAGGTCAAGGGACTGAGTCTGCTAAAGGCCTCCTTGTTGGTAAGGCCTCTCTGTAGAGTCCTAGGCACTAGGCCTTCACATGTGAGGGGGTAAATGCAAGGGACAGAAATCAACTGACTTTAATAAAAGACCCACTCTGGAGTGAAATCATTAACCTATTAATCCATGAATGTGTTAATGCACTAATCACCACAAGGCTTCACCCTCAGAAAGGCTCTGCAATGTTGGTGGTGACTTTCAAACCATGGTAATATCCCAATTAGTATTCTCCAAATCAAGTCTTAGGTCTTAAGTATACTCCTTGGTACTACAGATTCTAGTCTCTCTCTCGTGAGAGTTGCACAAATATACACATTAACAGAGATATATAAGCATATGCTTATATAATTTCAAAAATCACATTTCAAGGCTCAATTTTCTAGGTTCCTGTATTCTATATGTTTAAATTCCTTCTCCAACAAAGAGAACCATTACTTCCCAACATCCTCAATATTCATACTTTTGCTCAGTCATAAAATAGGCAGTGACTTAAAAATTGTTGACCCATATTTAAAATAAGCCATATTGCTGAAGAATAAAATCAAATTAGCAATAATTATAGTTTAACTTTTTCTGTATTTTACTTTTAATTTTTTCCCCATTCATATTTAGGCTGTGTAGGGAGGACTGAAACACTATTTTCTGAAGTTACTTACTTTAATTTTGGCCCATTAAAATGTCCATAGTCAATTTGCTTTCAGTCTCTTTTTCCCCAGTCATTAAGTATCCTTTGTAAATATTGAATATTAATCGTCTGTCTGACATATTTTGCTAATATCTTGTTTATATTTTAAAATGTCTTCAGATCATTCCTGATGGTTTTCACATATGAAATTTATGTGTGTGTACAGTGTTATTTTATCAATTTTATCAGTCTTTATTGTTGTAGAATATTGAGTCATAGTGAAAAATATTTTCCTACATTCATGTTAAAGATAATTCACCTATGTTAGTGTTCTAAAAATCACATTTTAAAAAATATTTAAATTTATGGCTCTCATTTAGAACTTATTTTCAGATACAGGTCAATTTGTATCTCTATTTTACCAGTCTGTCTATCTCAGAACCATTTATGAAAGTTTCCTTTAACCAAATGATTTGCAATGGCAGTTTTACATATGTGAAATTTCTGGGTATACTTGCAACTATTTCTGTATTTCACATTTTATCTCATTGTGTCTATTCCTGTACCAAAATGATAATGTTTAGACTATAGGAACATTAAATATATTCTAGCTTGTGATATATTTAGTCACACTTGTATATTTTCTCTTTCTTTGTTGTTAACAATTTTTAATGTTTTTTATCTATGATAACTAGTTTCAACTTATCAAGGTCCATAAAATTGCAGTTATTTTTAATGAAATTATTTTAAATCTATAAATTAGCTTATAACTTACATTTTTGTAATGTTGAGTATCCTGCAAAAGAGAATATTATTCTGTTGAATTCTACTTGTGTTCCTTTTGAGAATTTCATTAAGTTTTCAACTTATATGTTTTGTGTATTTGGTCAATTTTATTTTTATTATTTTTTTCTCCAACTACATTTTTCTATTTCTCTATAATTATATATTCTAAGTAGTTATTTTGATGTAAAGAAAGGTGTAGTTCTCTGTATACTTATTTTATATTCTGCTATATTACAAATGTTTTGTTCTTTGAAAAATTGAACATATTTTAAGTACCATTTTGATTTGTTCTACCATTAATATATCATATACAACTTTTTAAAAAATGTTTGCATTTTGATGGTTTCTAATTATTTTGCTGTCCTTGAGTTCTATTTTAATAACATTGTATTCAACAGTCTGTCATTTGACACATAAACTGGTAGAAGGAGATAGAGATTAGATGATATTTTAGATAATTTTTTTAATTTGAAAAATTTTTAAAAAACTGAAAAAATATTTTAATACCCAGCAGTAAATGTAAACACAATAAAAATGCATGAAATATTTTAAATGTGAATACAATTTCTTGGAAATCACATTAAAAATGTAAGGTTTTGTGCTCTACACCATACTGAATTAAGCACTTTCAAAGAACATTTTAAAATATAAGGTTCTTGAAGATGGAGAGGTGGTTTGAGGAAGATCATTGCTCAAAGGAAGGAGCTAATATTGCACCAGTGAGTTCAAGTACCACGCTACTTGTGAAATGGGAAAATCAGCTATCATTGATGTAGAGAGAAAAGGAAACCATTATCTCCTGTCATAATTATTCCAGAAACTGGAAAATACCATATACATTTGAGACTTGATAAGATAGTTTCTCTTCATGTGGTAAGACTGAACATACTACATACCCACATTGTGGTAAGGATACTGCCTCACTGTAACTACTCTGTATGTTGGGACTAAAACAGCAAGACAAATCCAAGATCCATTATCTAATCCAGAAACTAACCATATTTTCTAAATAAGCACTGATTTGGGAATGTGTCAAGAATTCAACTATATAATAAAATCATCTTATTATTGATTGTTATTAATATGAATTGAGGGTGGCATAGTATTACATAATTCTTAAGGCTGACTATAAACTGATAATTCCTGCTGTTAGTTCTCACCCATTTTTATGTATTATATTGAATTGCAGGTTGTATGCAGGACCCTAGTTTGACAATGTTTTATAAGTAGAATTCACTATTAGAATACATTCAGTAAGAGTTATAAATAAAAATCTCATATTTCTTTGTAATAAAGGGATTGGGATGCAAAAAACAATTATGAAGTGTATTAAATTAACCTCAGTAATTGATAACAGAGTGATTTTACTTTCATAGTAAGATAATCATAGTGAGATGTATATAGATGAATATATTTTTATAAAAAAATATGGCACTGAAATTGAGTAAAACTGCTAATTTAGTTTATTATAGATGATTATAGGTCAAGGGTCTGAACAACTGCAGGGTAGCAGAATACACCACCTGAAATATGCCATTTTGAAATAAAGCATTTGGAAACTGAAGACAACTGAAAAAATTCCACAATGGGAAACAAAATAGACTTGATAAAAGTACTAAGTTCTAGTGTATTGGAATAGATGATTATGGTTCACAGTTACCTACAATGTATTTATGAATAATTAGAACAAAAGAGTTTAAAGGCTCAAGACAAAAAGTAGTAGTTTGGAGAAATTTAATTACCTCATTTGATTAGTAAACATTGAATACATGTATTGAAATATGCATTGTATGTCATAAATATACACAATTTGTGATAATCCAACACTTAAAAGTGTTTCAAAAGATAAAAAAAATGATAGTTATATATTAATAAGAAAAATAGGACTTTCTACTCACTCATTATTTGCCTACACGCAGGACACAAATTACAAAGGTGCCCCCTTCTTTACTCTCTACCATGAAGGGCAAAAGTCAATTACTAAAACAACTCTAGACACTTAACCTTGGAATGACACTAGAGGAATCTACATAATAGAGTAAGAATTCTTTTTTTCAGAATTTGTCTAGGAATCTGGAAATCTTTTTTCCTTTGTCCTGTCATTCACTTTAAATGTGTTATTCTTTTGTTAAGATATGGTATATGTCCAACTTCTTATTAATTATCTATCTCTTAGAGGTACCCATCCCTCTGTGCTCATGTGTAAGCATAATGCATACACTAATAAACTTGTTTGTTAATCTATTTTTAATACTTTCATTTAGAGGGTGTCTGTCGGAAATCCAAAATGGGAAGAAAAAAAAAATATTTTCTTCTTTTACTTGAGCTAGTTTATTCAAATTGAGCAAATCACTTAATCATTTTAGCCCTGTTGTTTTATCAGCAATAGGTAAATCATAAAAATCTCCCTTGATGAGTTCCCACATCAACTGTGGGGACAAGTTAAGATGGCATCTACAAAGGCTCTTAGAAAATAAAATTCTAATAAAAAATCATATATCCTTGTAATTGTAAATATTATCATTCCCTCATAAATATCTAAATTTAATATTATTCCTTTTATAAAGCCACATTATGCAGTTTTTAGGATTATTTTTCAGCTTTCTTTTTAATATTTTACCAATATTTCCAAATGAACATAGAGGGAGAATATTTTCCTTATTATAATTAAAAATTACATACAAACATATAAACACAGACATACCTTTCTCTGACATACAAGTTTACTTTTTTAAAACAACACAGTTTTCTGACACAATTATCCATATCTAGGAATTTTTTGTTTTGTTTTCCTTCTTCATAGTCACCCGAATAACCAGGTGTTCCAGCCTTGGAAGTATATTAGACAACTATAAGTCAATTAAAAAGATCATGCTATACTACATGTACACTCCAGACAGACATTACAAGTTTTAAGATTCAATAAATTTATTTGCAAAAAAACCCCAACAATTTGTTTGCTGCATTTACTTCCATGGTGTAATAAAACCTTCCATTATGGTTATTAATCAAGGTAGATGATGCATTGTTCCACTATCACTACTTTGACATACAGAAGATTCCATATTCATTTAACTGTAAGAGGTTATGTTCAGATCAGCAGGTCTAGGTGTCTGTCCTTCTTTAGTTGCAAACAGATACTGTGACTTGGTGAAAGACAATCACTTTGAAACTGTTTTCTTTTAGATAAAACAAGAAAATCAGCAAATGATTTATTATCCTTTCACCTTTCAATATTTTACAATGTTATAGAGCATTAACAGTTTTGAATTCAAATCCTTACCTTAGCCCTGGATTTCCTGAGGAAAGATAGAGTATGCTACAATGCAGCTTAGAGTGACAAATAGTTGCGTATTCCTCAACATACACAAGGTCACAGAGCTCTTCTATATATCCTCAAGAGAGGGGGACTGGAAAGAAAAAAAATAAAACTTGAGAACTAGACTTTTGGTTTTCCAACAAGGAAAGAACTATATAGCTTTGAGAAAGGAATAGTGGAAAGAATTCAAGTCAAAAATGTGAAAAGCATCCATCCATTTTATATGACTCTGTGCCAACTATTATTGGCAAACATTTAAAATTCATTGTCTACTAGAAAAGGCTATAGAAATCAATGTTGAACCTAAGAAGAATTACAGACAAGAAGATTGATTGCACCTAAAAACTTATCCAGGTCATTTCGGATAGCACACAAAAATTTCCATATAACATGACTTCTTGACTTCATTTGCTGGGATTTATTTCTTTTCTTCAATGTAGGACTTACGAAAAAATTATCTTACCCATGAAAACATTATGAAAGATTTAAAATGCAAGTTGATCTTTATAAATGCATGATGCCACTCCCAAACTGAAAAAAAATTTCCATTGGAGATGCCAAAGTAGAAGTGAGTATGATTTTCTTTTTGTTTTTAGAGAAAGAGGTACCATGATTATCTAAATACCTCTAATAGGAAGTAATGTGATTACTCCTAAATATGAACATTTCATAGAGTTCAAGAATATTACCCTGCATTGGTGTTAAATTAAAAATATCCTAAGCAGTGATGTTCAATCTAAATCAAATTGTCCCAAAATAGAGTTCTCAGATAAAAAGACAAAAAGGCCAGCAGTTAGGAAGCAAAGTATATAAAAAATAGATAGAGAGAGGAATTTTGGAAAGTCTCGAGACTTTAAAGGAAGGAAGTGAAGTATGTTTTTTATTCCTCACTGTTCTTGAAAATAATTTAATCTGTAAAAATAGATACAAAGTAATATCTGTAATTGTTATTTTTTTCTTCTTTTTTTGTGGCACTGGGAATTTAATCTGAGCTATATCCACTGAGTTACATCCACAGACCTTTTTATTTTATTTTAGTTTTTTTAGTTTAGGCACAGAGCCTGTCTAAGTTGTCCAGGCTGGCCTTGAACTGGTGATCATCTTGCCTCAGCATCCTGAGTACATGGGACAACAGAGATGTTCCACCATGCCAACGCATTGTGTGTGTAAATTTTTGGTGAATAGTTAATGTAAAAGTGCAAAGTTGTCATTTTGTTCTTCATGGCACATAAAGGGGCAACATTATTTTAAAGATATGTTTCAATATAGAACAAGAAACTAAAATCATTTTTTACAAAATATTTAGAAAATGTTATATTTTCACTACTTTAAAGCATTGTTTCAAACTTTAATTTTAAACATGAACCTGTATTGGTTTACTATTTCTATTTTGTAAACTCATTACAAACCAGCATGAAAAAAACCTGAATTTCAAAAACAGGAATAATGTTAAATTAGATCTTATGAATTCTTCATGAGATCAAATTTAATGTAATTATTTTTAGAATTATTAGTTAGTAAATAAATTTCTTAGGATTTTCTGAGGTTTAAATATGACAAAACAACAGCTCTGCATGTTTCTTTTTAATCAAAGATTTTTATATGACTGTAGCAACTTAAAACTGAATTGTACATTTTCCATTATTAATAAATTTGAACTATTAGAGTGTCAGCTTTCAAGAAATGCAATGATATAATTATCTAATTGTTATTCTTTTAAGTATTTACTAAAACACAAAGGAACTGTAAATATAGAAGGGAATTATTTGCATATCCCTACTACAAAAATGCAATAATTTGAGATACTTATCTGTAAATTTTTATAATGGAGAATCTAAAATTAGGTCTAAGAATTCAAAATACGCTTTCCTTTTTTTATAGATCCTTAACATCCAAGGAAATTTCATATTATTAATTCATGTGTAATAGGCATGTACATGGTTGTTAAAACATTTTCTATAAAATACCTAAAATGATACTATATTTATAGTCATTGCCCATATTATTTACTGGTAATTAAATAGATTAATAGTGGTTATTTTGTATTATCACTACCTCAAGGCACAAAGAATGAAGAATGTGTATCTAAAGTTTTCAGAATTTTTTTCATTAAAAATTTTACACTTGAGTTAAAACTCAAGATTCAAGTCAAGATATGACTTGTGTACAATTTCATGATGTTCTCAAGAGAATTTTGCTTGTATTTAAATGTTATAGAGCTTGGTTTTCCATCTTCTCTTTCATATTTAATAAGAATTCAATTCTAACATAATAGATTATAACTTCAAAGAATTAAATGTTATATCATCTACTAACCAATAATTATATTTATTTCTTGAATTGTCCTTCTAAGTTTGAATCAGAAGACCAATGAAGTATATATTTTACTAAGAATGAAAGTATTCAACACTGGAACTGTGCATGTTATTCTAAATGAGGTTATTTCTAAAACGTGCTCAATTGTAGTTTGAATCAACTGCATGCTGTTGGTTATATATTACTTACTATTTGTAAGATTAGAATATGAAATATTTAAAATCATTATGTGACTTACACAGTATGAAAGTCAAACTCAAAACAGTTCATTGAACATTTGTTCATAAAATAACATTATGTCACTCAAGATCTCTATTTAAACTTCAGGTTGATATTAGAGCAAACTGTAAACTAAAGGTAATTTTACATCTGTAAATGAGATTGTAATCTTAAATGAACTTGTACACACACAAGTATGTGTATGTGTGTGTATATGTGTGTGTATGAGAGAGAGAGAGGAATTGGCAAGATGTTAATTTTAACCCCCAAATGTACTGTAGGTCAAAATCGGAAAGATCCGTCAGCAGAAAAATAACATCCCTTTATCTCTCCTACAAATAGAGACTGGTACTAATACCCTGGTGCTGCTATTATATAAATAATTGAACCATGGCTCTATTATTTGAAGTTTACATCAGATGTTTTTTCTTTGTTGTGTTATAGATCTATGTAAAAGTAATTACAGGTAGAAGTGAAAATTGTAGCCTAAATAAAGGACATATAATAATGGTCAAGGGAAGCTTTCATTTGTGATCTTTGACCATTGTTCTATTCAACATACTTATATACATTGTTACAATTAAATTGTTGTTCAGTAATATTAAGCCTAATATTGAAACATGATTGAGTGATTATATATCAAATCTATCTCAGTTTGGACTGATATGATAGAACTACCAAGTACACGGCTTTAAACAGTAAAGAAAACAATGTATTCTTTCCTATTTTATATCAAATACAAGAAAAAAATGAGATAATACAAGTTCATCTAATGAGCATATTTGTAAATCATATTTTGATTTTAAAATAGTAGCTGATCATTTCATTAATGTTATGAATTAAAAATACACAACATAAGACTTACCTATAACTGTGCTTAAACAATCAATCAAAAATAAAAGGAGAGCTGTGATTGTGGCTCAGCTGTAGAGTGCTCGTCTAGCACATGCAAGACCCTGGGTTCCATCCTCAGCACCATATAAAAATAAATAAATAAAATAAAAGCATTGTGTCCAACTACAACTGAAAACATAAATAGATAGATAGATAGATAAATAAATAAAAGGAGGGGAGAGATTTTTCTTAACTCTAATACTGAAAAAAAATCTCAAATTAATTTGAAGGAATCAAATAGTTGATTCTATATAAAATTAGAAAATATAATTATTTATCTTCATATAAAGTTACTTTCAATCATTACTTTTTTGTAATCTGCCATGTATTTTTAGGATTTTGAAAAGTTTTGATAATATTGCATGTTGTATTGAAACTCATACTCTGCTCACAGCAATTGCCAAAACATGTTGAGTACTTTGTCATTAAGCATAGGGACCATGTTTTCAAAAGCAAAGCAAATGATATATAAAGATTTAATTAAGAAAATTAATTTTTATTTCTTTGTTTTCCTCCCCTTATAACATGTACCATTCAAAATATTGGAAAAAAAAATCATTTACCATTGCTTTATCATCTGTTCAATTTAAACAAATCCATTAACTAGGTCCTTACATTTTTCTCTTTATAGGTTTCCCTATAGAAATATCTGGGAAGTGTGATGAGTATTTTCAATACCTATATATTAGGTACTTCACTAACAGCATTGTTGTTTCTCTTGTTGGTTTTTCAATATTTGGTATGTTAAATATAAGTATCCTTCTTTTTTATTATAGACACATTTCATCTTAGTAATTAAAAAATACTTTAGTACATGTTTTGTGTAACACATTTCATATTCTAATATCAAAAATAAAATAGAGTTGATGATGAGGTGAGATGCAGAGATTGAAAATGATAGTACAATACAGGTTAAAATAAACATTATGCTATATAAATCTATATAATTTTAAAGATTTTAGACTTTAGCAAACTTTATTTTCCATGATGATTACCTTTTTTTCCAGAGAATACATGTTAATTAACTAGTTTTCTAGAAATTGAGACAAATGAAAGCAAACTGTCATAACAATATTATAAAATATGTGCCTCTTATTTACTGCTAGAGTTTTATAAAATATTATTTTGTTTATCAGTATAAAATATATTTAGTTGTCTATCGCATCAAAGAATATATTTGCTTCTCTAACTTAAACATATAGCAATTTAATATTATGGTCATATTTCAAATTTACTTTCACAAATGTGATTAAAATATTTTATTAAAGTTTATTCTTCTTGCATGTATTTATGATTTTAATAAAAGACATTAATTACTGATAATTAACATTATTCTCATATTCTTATATATGACGAACAGATGTAAATATTTCCAATAAATGTAATTATATTTTTAATATAATATAGTCAAAGGTTAAGCTAGTGCGTAATTTTGAATAATACTACAAATACCTCCAATTTATATTATTTTGATTATTTCTAATTACATACGTGATCTCTGAATATATTCACACTTCATTGCAAGATGGCTGGACTTTCTAAGACTCCCAAATGTGTTTTGCAAATTCCATTTTACAATTTCTTTCATTTATTACATATCAATAAAGATTTTCATTTTAATGTACCAAAGTTTGATTTAAGGACTATAATAATAGGTAAACAACATTTTGGAACTTCAATTATTTCACCTGAGATATGTGTATATAACAAAAGAAAAAAAATTACTTACATAAAATGCGTGACATTTGGGACAAAAACAGAGTTTCAAAATGAAGCTTGTTTTAACATTATGCATTCAAAAACATTTCTTGTTCTATAAAAGATTTTTTTAAACGAGATTAATGAATTAGTATTCTCTAGAGAAATAGAACCCATAGAATATACATAGTTATGAAAGAGAATTTATTAGATTGACTCACATAGCTAGAGATATCCACTTTCACTGTTTGCATATTGGAAAGCAAGGCAAACCCCAAACTGCTTAATGAAGAAGCCAGAAACCTCAGAATGAGAGAGGTCAGTGATTCAGCCCCAGCCTTAGGCCACAGTCCTTTTTTTTTTTATTTTTTTTATTGGTTATTCAAAACTTTATAAAGCTCTTGACATATCATATTTCATACATTAGATTCAAGTGGGTTATGAACTCCCAATTTTACCCCAAATACAGATTGCAGAATCACATCGGTTACACATCCACATTTTTACATAATGCCCTATTAGTAACTGTTGTATTCTGCTACCTTTCCTATCCTCTACAATCCCCCCTCCCTCCCCTCCCATCTTCTCTCTCTACCTCATCCACTGTAATTCATATCTCTCCTTGTTTATTTTCCCATTCCCCTCACAACCTCTTATATGTAATTTTGTATAACAATGAAGGTCTCCCTCCATTACCATGCAATTTCCCTTTTCTCTCCCTTTCCATCCCACCTCATGTATCTGTTTAATGTTAATCTTTTCTTCCTGCTCTTCCTCCCTGCTCTGTTCTTAGTTGCTCTCATTATATCAAAGAAGACATTTGGTATTTGTTTTTTAGGGATTGGCTAGCTTCACTAAGCATAATCTGCTCTAGTGCCATCCATTTCCCTGCAAATTCTATGATTTTGTCATTTTTTAGTGCTGCATAATACTCCATGGTGTATAAATGCCACATTTTTTTTATCCATTCATCTATTGAAGGGCATCTGGGTTGGTTCCACAGTCTAGCAATTGTGAATTGTGCTGCTATGAACATGGATGTAGCAGTGTCCCTGTAGTACGCTCTTTTAAGGTCTTCAGGGAAAAGTCCAAGAAGGGCAATAGCTGGGTCAAATGGTGGTTCCATTCCCAGCTTTCCCAGGAATCTCCATACTGCTTTCCAGATTGGCCGCACCAGTTTGCAGTCCCACCAGCAATGTACAAGAGTACCCTTTTCCCCACATCCTCTCCAGCACTTGTTGTTTGACTTCATAATGGCTGCCAATCTTACTGGAGTGAGATGGTATCTTAGGGTGGTTTTGATTTGCATTTCTCTGACTGCTAGAGATGGTGAGCATTTTTTCATGTACTTGTTGATTGATTGTATGTCCTCCTCTGAGAAGTGTCTGTTCAGGTCTTTGGCCCATTTGTTGATTGGGTTATTTGTTTTCTTATTGTTTAATTTTTTTAGTTCTTTGTATACTCTGGATATTAGGGCTCTATCTGAAGTGTGAGGAGTAAAAATTTGTTCCCATGATGTAGGCTCCCTATTTACCTCTTTTATTGTTTCTCTTGCTGAGAGAAAACTTTTCAGTTTAAGTAAGTCCCATTTGTTGATTTTTGTTATCAACTTTTGTGCTATGGGTGTCCTATTAAGGAATTTGGAGCCCGACCCTACAATATGTAGATCGGAGCCAACTTTTTCTTCTATCAGACGCAGAGTCTCTGATTTGATATCTAGCTCCTTGATCCACTTTGAGTTAACTTTTGTGCATGGCGAGAGGAGGGGATTCAGTTTCATTTTGTTGCATATGGATTTCCAGTTTTCCCAGCACCATTTGTTGAAGATGCTATCCTCCCTCCATTGCATGCTTTTAGCTCCTTTATCAAATATAAGATAGTTGTGGCTTTGTGGATTAGTCTCTGTGTCCTCTATTCTGTACCATTGGTCCACCCTCCTGTTTTGGCCACAGTCCTTAAAGTCCCTGAATCCATTGTTGCAAGTCTGCTTTCAAAGGACTGAAGAGCCTTGAGTCAGTGTCCATAGCTGACTCCAGCAGGGGAAAAAAAAAAAAAATAGAAGGATAGAAAACTAGTGACAGCTTCCTTCCCACTTCTGTTTTACTACATCTGGGTCCCCAAGCTCTTGAAATGTGCCACCCACATTCAGAAAGGGTCTTCTTCTCTCAGTTCATTGCCCTGCGTGCCAGACTTCTTTGGAAATAACTTTACAGACATACCCAAAATATACTTACACAATTCTTCAGGTATACTTTAATCTATGAAAATTTACAAACAAAATTACCCAGCATAATTATTTTATCCAAAATCCAGAAAATACAGTGATTTTAACAATCTTGGAAACATATGTATTATGAAAAGAATATCATAAGCTAGATTTTTAAAAATGTAGGCACTAGTTAAAATTAATCTAGAACATTTGGATTCTGAAACTAAATTACATGTTTGCTACATGAAATTAAAATTAGTGAGTTAAAAATATTCTTCTTGTACTTTGTGACCAAATGTGATGTATCTGAGTGTCACAGTTGTAAGACCACTGACTAGAAGTAAGAAAGTTTTAGGACTAGATTCTCAAATTGAAACCTTATGTTAAAAATCATCTTTATTTAACATGGTTCAACCAACACCTCCTTTACTTAAGTACTTAAATTCTAAGAATATAGATTATATTGCCATGGTTCATTTCTCAAACATGTATCTCATCATTTCTACATAAAATTTTAAATAATTGTGGGGTATCTTTTGTCCTAAATGTATTTAAATCTATTAATTTCTTAACTGTTGCATAAAACTAGAAAAAAATAGCTCTTACTTCCTATTACATATTTCAATGTAGGAAATTTTTAATTCATTTTAACTGACCCAATAGTAGTACATATTAATGGGGTATAGTGTGATATTTTGATATATGTATACAATGTATAATGATCAAATCAAAGTAATTAACATGACTATTATGTCAAGCACTCATCACTTTTTTGTGTGTTGGGAATAATTAAAATCTTTTCTTCCAGTTATTTCAAATATATTGTAAATTTTTAACTATAGTCAATTAACTAAGGTATAGAAAACTAAAACTTGATCCTTCTATCAAACTGTATTTTTGCATCCATTAATTCAGTCTTTCTTATGCCTCATTTATTCCTACTTTTCCTAGTGTATGGTAAGCATGATTTTATGCTAAACATCCATGAGATCAACTCTTTAGCTTCCAAGTTAAAGTCAAAACATGTGGTATTTGATATTCTATTTCTTGTTTCTTTAACTTAACATGATCCAGGCTGATCCATGTTGCATCAAATGACAAGATTTCATTCGTTCTATGAATAATATTCTGTTGCACATATATCATATTTTCTTTATCATTCACTAGTCAATGAACAACAAGGTTGATTCCGAATCATGACTCTTGTAAATAGTGCTACAATGAACTTGGAAGAGAAGGAACTTCTCTGCAGACTGATTTCTTTTATTTTAGGTATGTGCCAGTAAGGGATTGTTGAATCATATGCTACTTCTATTTTCAGTTTTTTGAGGAATTTTCATACTGTTTTCTATTATAGCTGTACTAATTTACACCCCTTCAGTATATAAGGGTTTCCTTTCTCCTCATGCTCATTTACACTTTTTTTAAATAAAAGTCATTCTATGTAAGTAGAAATATCCCCTTGTGGCATTTCCTTGGTGATAAGTGATTTTGAGCATTTATTTCATAAACTTGAGTATTTATGTGTCTTCTGCTCAACATATCCTTTTAGATTATTTTCTATTTTTAATAGAATTACTTGAGGTTTGTTTTCTGCTTATTTGTTCGATGTAATTATATATTTTGTATATAAATTTCTTGCCAGAAAAATGGGTTTGCAAATATTTTATTCATATTTGTGTTATTCTGTTGATTGATTTCTTTATTGTTCAGAATGTTTTTGTTTGATATAGTCTTATCAATGATGTAAGCAATTTTGAGGGTAAAAGTCATTTAATTCTGACTAAAGATTAGTGTATAAACCAAAACCAATGTGGTCCACTAGAACACAAAAATTCACTACTATTTCACTGTTACATATTCAAAAGCAAGTGACTCTGGATGGCAACAATTATCACTAATCATATAATATACAAAATTATAATATAATTGAAGTTACCTGAGATGCCCCATGAATTTTCATCATAAAAGAGTTTCATATCAGAGAGGAGAGTGGTAATTTGCATGAGATGGGCAGTGTTACTTCCTTAAAAATACTTTTCAGAAATTTAGTAAACCTAAGTAAAGACTGGAGGGCAGACAGACATGATTAGTTTAAGTTACTGCAATCCATAAATATGATAGTGACACGCCATCTAAAAGAGCATCAAAATAACAAAAGAAAGATCAGTAATTTTTAACAAGCAGTCATATATTTTGAAATGAAGTAGAGAAACAGAAAAAAAATCTAGTCAAAGAAGCTACTACTACAAATAACTTTATACTCTAAGACAATGTCAAAACATTTCAGAATGAAGCTACTTGAAGTAGAGGGGCTTTAATTATTCGAATTTTACTTGTTATAATTGCATTTTTTCACTTTTTCTATAAGAAGCATACTTATTTTCTCATATTTTTTTAATCTTCTTTATTCTGAAAATGAAAAATCTGTTGTCCTACTTACCAAGCTAAATAAAGTCATCTATGATTTGTGGGTCAAAAAGGGGGAGGTTTATTATTATCTCTTGCTCAAGCACTTTCACCTCCCTTGGCACTTGATTCATTAGATACTTGTATGGCCTTGGAAATTACTTTCAAACCTTTCAAAGTTAATTGAGCTCTGAACTAAGGTCCAAAGCACCTGTACTTTTCTCCTTTACTGAAATAAAATATAAATCAGTGAGTCAAATAGGTTTCTATATTGCCAAGAAGCTTTGAAATTTGCTATAAAATTGTCACACTATATATTAAAATAGAATTATATCTTCCTTTATTCAAAAACATATTTTATCCAATGTTTGATTTATACTCCTATTCTTTAAATTATATCACTTATTTTTAATTAATTTCATATCTTGACCAAACCAACTAACCTAATCAACTAAGTATATAAATAAATTTAATTTAACAAACATATAAATAAAAAGAGAAGGCAAACAAAAGTATGATGGGTGCATAAAAATTTTTAATATCCCATGTATGTTTGTGTAAAATATTCTTTCATCTTGACCTGCCATTTTACAATTTCTTTAAATACCTTACATTTAGGCATTGTCTTCCAATCATGATGAAATCAAGAAACCCTGATCTTACAAACATTCACACAAAGGCAAACACAGCACACACACACACACATACACACACACACTCTTTTCAGATATTGGCCATCAAGCAACTAGGTGCAGATATCCCTGACTAAAATGAAAAGAATGAGGAACTCATGATGGCTTTGGTTTTGCACATGGAAATTCTGCTGTGATATGGGGAAGCGCTACTTCAATATAAACAGGAAGTCTCTTTAAGTAAAAGAGACAGGTTCTGAACTAGTGAAGGTCAACATGTGTAAAATTCCAATGAAAAATTATTAGAGAAAAGAGAGCTGAACAAAAAGAGGGAAGGCTCTGGATATCGGGTAAGGACTCAAACTTTGTCTTCAAAAGAATCTAGATAATGAACATGTGAGGAAACAGCAGAAAGGTGAGAGAGGCCACAAAAAGAGTGTCAGAAGAGCTTTGTTATATCAAACACCAGGAAACAAATAGGCCTGAGACCAGCTCATGATCCCACCAGAGAAGAAAGAAAGAACATACATGATTTGTTTAGAAAGACTTACAGAGTAGAAAATCCTATAAAATGTAAATTAAAACTAAAGAAACATCAGTATAGTTGAGAACTTTAATTAAATGGATGCTAATTTTGAGAAAGATACAAATTCTGAAATTTAGTCAAGAATAACAAGAGGAAGGGATTTAAGACTAGTTTACATGGGAAGATGTTTCAATGTTTGATTTAGATGGAAATATGGGGATAGACCATAAGAGGAAGAGTAGAGATAAAAAGAGCTGTTGGAAAGTTATTATAGGAATATTTTGTGAGCAAGGTCATGATTTATGGAGGCGGAAAGACTGAAATAGGAATTGTTAGAATTCACAATTAAAATGAAAAATAATAATGTTCCAAGACCATTCTCCTTTACAACGAATCACTGGGAAAAGTGGATTGAACAAAAAAAGCGAGTGGCCCAAACCAAGAATGTCTGTGGCCCTAAGACTGTCCTTTCCCTTCCTGATACACAGTGGACACCCATAATGGAACTCCAATATTCCTCTCCTACCACCAAGTGACACCCAGTACCTTGACCTGGGAAAATTTCTTCCATTCTCTCAGGAAGCAATAGTGACACCAGATAATCCAAGCAGGCCACAATATATTACTAAATGATTTGAAAATTAAATTATTATGATATAAGTATAGCATGCCCATTTCAAAATAAAATCAAATATTTTAATATAAAAAAGTAAAATATTGTAATAGGATTCAGAATGTCCTGACACAGAGAGAAATGCAGAATAAAATGGATATGATAGTTATAATATCAAGATACCAAGAAACCATAGCCTAAATTAGAATTATCATAACTGGTACCAAACTGCAAGTGATACAGTTATTACAATTATATACCAAGGACTTTAAATTAGCCATCACAAAAATGCTTCAATAACAAATTAATTGTCTTGAAAGAAATTTTGAAAAGAAAATTTGAACGAATAATAAAATTTTAAAAATCAAATACTAAAGATCACTAACATATACTCACTGGATGGGACCTGTAAGAGAGTGAAGATAATAAAAAATAGAATTAGTATTTGAAGACAAAAAAATAAATTTACTCTATCTGTAAAATGGAGAAAAAATGAAGAGAGAGAGGGAAAAAAGCAGGCTTCCAGAGACTTGAGGGAATTAACAAAGGAACTAACATGTGTGCCATTGACATTCCATAAGGAAAATGAATTACAATAGGAATGAAATAATTTCTACAGCTTTTTCATTATTTAGTACAAGAAAAAAAAATAGAGATTCAAAAAGCTGAATGAACTCTGAGAGAAATTTATGATAACATATATTTAACATTTGAAAATTAAAAAATAAATACTTTGAAAGCATCAAAAAAAATCACACATTACCTATGAGAGATTTCAATTCGAATGGTATAAACTACTAGTCTGAAACTATGAGGATTAAAAAAAAAAGTAATGTATTTCTAAGTGTGGAAAAGACAATGAATTGCAAATTCTGTAAGTAGTATAATTAAATTTCTGAGGTGAAGAGACAACAGAGTCAATCTGAAAAAAAAAATTGAATTAATTTATTTCTACCATATAAATCCTTAAAGACTGGCTAAAAGGAGTACTTTTAACTGAAGGAAATGACAAGGGAAGAATTTTCAAACATCAGAAGAAAAAAAAAGGGAACAAAGGAAGGGGCAAATGTAGGTACAAACAATAGGTCATATTTTTCTTCATGAATATTATAAATCAAATGAAAATTGAAATAAAAATTATGGCATTACCTGATGCTCAGAAAATGGAATTTAAAATGGAAATAGTGGAGAAGACTAAATGGAAGTGAAATTGGCATACTTACTCAATTTGACAAAATGTCACTATCAATACATTGTAATTCATATGTGTAAATGCATGTTGTATAAAATCTACTACTATAAAAACGACTATTAAACCATGATAAACACTCTGTAAAAATATGCAAAGATATAGGCTAAGAATGACTTAAGTAAACCAAAATGGAATCTTTAATAATAATAATGATAATAACATCTCTATATGAAGGCAAGCAAAAGAACGATGCTTGTTAGATTTTTGTCACTGTGGTGAAAATGCTCAAAGAAAAACTTAGAGGAGAACTAGTATATTTTTGCTCATGGTTTTAGAGGTTCAGTCCATGGTCAACCAATTTCACTGCTCTGGTCTCTAGGTGAGGCAGAGCAGAATGGTGGAAAGGCATGATGGAGGAAAGCTGGTCAGTTCACAGCAGCTTGGGAGTAGAGAAAGCCTTGGAACGTAGTTCAAAACAAGTAATCCCAAGGCCAACTACCAGTAATCCAGCTGCTTCAACTATGTCCCCACCCACTAATGCATTCATATTTTTAACCCATCAAATTGATTAATCTATTGGTTAGATTACAAATCTCATAATGTTATGATTTTACTTTCTGTATTAATACAGGAAGTTTTAGAGGATACTTTATATCCAAACCATAACAAGAAAAGAGGAATACAAATAAAATAAAATAAATAGGAAATGAATAATAAAATAGCACACTAAACTGTTAACATATTAATAATTGGAATAGGTGTATATGATATAAATAGGCTATTCAGTTTGGCAGAGCTAATAAAAATTTTACAAACTAAATATCTGAATATTAATCCTATAAAGTAGTCATAATCATGTATTGAACTATCCAATAAGTAATAAAAGAAAATTATTAGAGACAAAGAGAAACATTATATAATATAAAAAAGACTTACCTCATCTGAAAGGTATAAGAATCCTAAATAAATCTGTACCAAATAATAAAGGCTTACATAAAGCAAAGCTGACAGAACTGAAAGTAAAAACAGAAACTTACAATTGCAATCAGGGATTTGAACACCTCTCTCTTCATTTTAGCAAGTGATAAAACTTCTAAAGTTAAATTAGCAAAGATAAAGAAGATCTGCAGTGCAATCCTCTAACAGGACTTAATTGAAACATATAAAACCCTTCACCCAAAAATACACTACTTCTTTTTGTCTTGTTTTGTTTCCTTTTCTCATACATACATGAGACCTTCAATAATTGAAGTTCATTTCTCAAGAAATTAGAGAAATCAAGAAAATAAACCATAGAGAAGGAAGAAAACAGTAAAAATAGAAATCACTGAAAATGAAAATAGAAAGAGTTAAACATTGAAATAAAAAGATTACATTTCAGAAAGTGTCAACAAAATTAATTAGCCGCAAATGATATAAAAGAAAAAGAGCAAGAGCACTAAATTAATGATATAAAATGAAATAGAAGACATCACTACAGATCCTTTAACCATTTTAAGGATATTTATACAGTTATTTTAACAACTATATGCTCATATATTTTAACAGCATATAAATACATATAAATACAATAATATAAATACAATAATAACATATAAATACAATAATAACATATAAATAACAGCATATAAATATAATAATACAGAAGAAATACAATAATTCCTAGAAAACAATAAACTAATAATACTGAACCAGTAATTAAAAGATGATTTGAATAATGTTATGATCATTAAAGGTAAGAAGTAACTAAAAATTACTGGAAAAAAATATTGGGATCTCAATGTTAGCACTGGAGAATTCTAACAAATATCTAAACAAGAATTAACAGCAATTGCAACTATTTCAACAAGAAAATAGAAGAGGGAACACTTGCTAATTCCCAACTCACTTTATCAGGCCTTTAGTACTATGATACAATAAAGAAAAGAGAAAAAGAGAAAACTTAAGCCACTGTCTCTCATGGGCTGAGAAATTAAGTGTCTCCATAAAATATCAGTAAAGCAAGTTTGGAAATATATATATATATATATATATATATATATATATATATATATATATATATAAAGAATTATGTCAAAATACCAAGTGGGATTTATTCCTCATATTCAAAGCTGATTCAAAATTCAAAAAATTTTCAGTGTAAGGCTTCAAAACAACAAGCTAAAGAAGAAAAAACATATGATCATCAATGGAGTTCCAAACAGCACTTGACAAAGTCTGACATCTTTTAATAATAAAGACTTCAAACAAGATAGGATTAGAAGAGAACTTTACTTTGAAAGTAAGCATCTAATATAAATAAGCAAACAAAAAGACAAGAAAAATTTCTACTTCTACCATTCACCTAAGACAGGAAACTAGGACACAATTCTTATTCACAAAGTAATGAAAGTTCTAGCCCTGCAGTAAGGAAAATATTAGTAATAAAAATAAAATGTGAATGAATTAGGAAACTATTTGCAGACAACATGATTTTCTTAATAGAGAAAACAAAGAATATTTTAAAAATACACGTTAAGAATAAGTGAGCTCCATATCACAGTATACAAAACCAAACCAAACTAAAACAAAACAAAATATTTGCATTTCTACCTGGAAACAGCGACTCTATGACTCTATGCATATATCTGTCACTGTGACCTAAATAACCAGCAAGAAAAAGAGGAAGAAAAGTTTATTTTTAGCTTAGAGTTTCCTATGTTCAGTCCACAATCAGCCAAACTCCACTGATCTGGGCCCACAGTGAGGTGGAACAACATGGTGGAAGTGGAAAGTGCTCAGCTCATGGAAGTTGGGAAGCAAAGAGAGAAATAGAAGATACAATCCCCAAGAGCTTGCATGAACCTACTGACATACTTCTTCTACCTACAACACACCTGCTTACTTGTAGTCCATTCAAATTATTAAACCATCAAATAGATTAATCCAATGATGTGGTTACAGGTCTCTTCATTGCCTAAAAGCCCTCTGTTTTATCTTGATGCATTAGTGACCATTTTTTTTTTCAAAACATAGGCTTTCTTAGGAACATACTATATATAGTCTTTCCAAATATAATTAATTACTTAGACATAAATATAACATATAGAGGATCAGTATGCTGACATTTCAAAATTCTGATGAAAGTTTTCAAAGAAGACCTTAATAAGTGAAAATTACACTCTGCATGTTTTGGAGAATTCAGACAAATAATGAACTCAGTTGTTAATAAATTGATCTACAATTTTATATAATTGCTTTTGGGATTATAGCAAAATTTATAGTCATTTGCAAATTTATTCTAAATATATGTGGAAATTATAGGTAAAAAATAGCTGAAAAATAATCCTGGCACAGAAAAGTAACAAGAAGAAATAGTCCTGAACACTGCTATGGAACTAAAGACATGTTGCTCTTATTGGAGAGATATCCATGGAACAGAATGGAGGACCCATTAATACACCTGCAATATTAGAGTGAACTTGATTTTTTTTTTAGAGGTGGAAACAGTGTCTAATGGAATCCTAGCTTTTTCACCAAATGTTGCTAAAACAGTTCAAACAGCTATAGGCCCCAAACTGAATATCAACCTAAAATCTATGTAAAGAAAATTAAGTGAGAATGAGTAATAGGTTTATATGCAAAACAAAAAAGGATAAAAATTTTTTAAAAATCTAGAAGAAAATCTCCAGATTCTAGGGCTAGGCAACACTTCTTAGTGTTGATACCCAGCAAAATAAAAATAGAGTTAAAGTAAAAAAGAAAAGAGAAAAAAGTATAGAAAGTAAAAATCAACTCTGCTTAAGCAAAATCAAATACTTGATCTGAAAAGCCCAAGTGAAGATTAAAAATGGATTTGGAGATGACATTTACAAATCACATATCCATAAAAGGATACATATTTATAAATTATAAAGATCTCTCAGAATCCAATAATACAGAAATAATTAAATAGCCAAAAGGCATGAACAGACATTTCATAAAAGCAGACATAGATGTTCAATAAAATAAATCATAAAGAAGTGCAAAATAAACTTCAATATGATATCACTGCTCATGTATCCGAATGGCTAAATGAACAAAAATAGTGAAAATATCAAATGATGGTTAGAATGAGTTGAAACTGAGTTAGATTGCTAACTGAGATTGCTAATCTAACCGAGTTAGATTTATATTGGAAATATTAAATGTTACAGTTATTCTGGGAACAGTTTTGTTAGGTTCCTAATAACATATAGCCTTCAATTGCTATGAGACCCAGCAATTGCAATCTGGGGGAAAAATGAAAATTTATACAAAAACCTGTATATGAATGTTTGTTCTAGTGTCAAATAAAATCAAATTTAGGCTACATAAGTGGAGACTTTCCTCAGAAAGATGTTGCAATAGAAAGAATACTATAAACCCAGTAACTGCAAGCATCTCAAAATCAAACAGAAAAAAAAAAAATGTTTTTATTGTATCATATAGCAGAGATCAGCAGAAACTTTTAGGCTATTGGCATGCAAGGGAAATATCCACAAGGCTCTGACAGGAAATATGTTGTATTTATTAGTGTATATTGATATAATTGTATATTGATATTAGTGTATATTGATAAGGAGGTAGATTCTTTTTTGTGTTTGCTCAGTCTCAGGGACAAGCAGAGTTCCATGACATCTATGGGGGTTAGAGCCCTGATGAAAGTTTGCTCAAGACAAAGTAAAAAGTAAGAAATGGGCTACTACAAACACTTGGTCAGTCCCCCCTATTGTTTTAGACACACAAAGCCTATGCTTAACCATAATTACTGATGGAACATATGCCTCAACACCTTGGTTGCAGTTCATCCAAGTAGTTTTCAGAGGTTGAGCCAATAGGCATGGTTTTGTCGGCCCTTAAGGACCAATTGCATGGTATGTTTACTTTGCTGCCTGAATAAAACATCTCAGAGAACACGTTTTTAATGAAAGCTACACCTAAGGACTTAATAAATGGAAAAATTATTAAAAGTAGAATAGAGGAGTAAAGCAATCTGTGCTTTAAAGGGAGGCAGTTGAGAGTTTCCTTAAATGTTTGTACTCAAATCCCAGAGAAAAAAGTACACTAAGGGTGACAACAGCATTCTGAAGTACTTTTCAACTTCTACTTTGCATATTTTGTGTAATGACATAGACATCAAAAACATTTTAGAAAATATATCTACAGCAATTACTTCTACTACTTCACCAGTGTTTTCCAACAGATCCAGAATCACTTGCAAGGCCAAACAATGTGAAAGGCCACTCACTAGAGTCTTCATAGATATGTAGAGATGCTATTAGTGAATGTAATATGATTATACACAATTTCATTTATTGTACACTGAAGAGTCGTAAAATTAAGGAGTTATGATGTACTTTTGAATGATCTATCCATTATTGCCTTCAGGTACAAAGATTGCCCATACATGATCCAATACAGCACCAGAATCTTTCAGGTTGACTCCTAGTCTTTTAGGCCATTTGTGTTTGTGTGAAGATGTAGGGGAGAGGGGCTGGTAGGGTACATGAATTGAAAATCGAAGCACTCTACCTTCGATAGATTTCCCCATCCTTTTATATTTTTATTTTGAGACATGATTTCACAAAGTTGCCTGGGCAGGCTTCACACTTGCAGCCCTCCATCCTCAGCCTTCCAAGTTGCTTTGTTCTTATGTTTCTGGAGGATAAGGGAGGTAAGGGAAATCATCGCCTCTCTCCAGGACTGTGATTCTATACCCAACTTGCAGTTGTAACAATTTTTATACACTGATGAACTTTTATACCTAATAGCCTTCACTGAAGTCAAAACATGAAGGATTCCTCAAATGTGAGAATAATATGTTAATTTGAGAGAAACTGAAAATGGACAAAAGAAAAATAAAACAAAACCAATGATCAAAATCAGTATTATGAAATGATGCTATGAGTTGGTCAAGGGAATTGCATAGACTTTAGCATCTTTGTTATTATAGATAAATGGTTAGACAAGGCATGGCATCAGTGAGGGGAAAGAAGAAATAATTCAATAGAGAAGCAAAGACAAAGCAAAGAAAGTTAATGGAAATGGTGAAGATAGTAAATAGAAAAAGGGTTCCTAGGTGGTCTTGCATTGATGTCTTGGGTATAAGTGAACCAATTTGTGATATTATTTCCTTTGCCCCAAGTTCTCCATAAAGCTATTAATTCTGTGGTGTTGGCTGTTTCTGAGGACTTTTCAGAGAGTCTCCTGTCAAGTCTCCAATTTGAGAAGATATTACTTGAGTGTCTAAATTTGGAACCTTTGGAATATAAGGGGTATAAGGTTCCAGTGGGGTTCAATATTTGTTTTGCAATGATTTTGCTCCTAGTGAATTATGTTTCTATCACTAGAAAAAGTAGAGCTTTAACCTCTTTGTGATAAATATGTGTATATTTAATCAATCTCTAAAATGTTTTAGAATATCTCTTTGCCTAGGTTAAAGTCCCAGGCATAATGGAAAAATATTATGAGTCACCCTGTTTATTATTTTCCATGTGGCCATTGGTGTAACCCACCAAAAAGACAGGAGTACTATCAGGACTGAGGATAAAAACAGATGATGGAAGTTTGAGTTTTTCTCTAAGTTTGGCAAGTTTCGATACTAATAATCTGTTAGCTCTCTATATTACTTCAGATGATTGGGGATGATTAGGACAAGGAAATTTTTGTCACAAAGGAACAGATCACTAGATTCTTGAATGGTTTTACTGAGATTTTTCTCATGTGGAGAATACTTGCTATGATCAAAGTTTAGCAACAATAGTGGCAGTGGTCCTTCTATGAGTGACAGTTTCAAGACAGTGACAAAACATGCATATGAGTATAAGAACATATTTTTAACAATGAGATTTGAGGACTTGAATAAAATCTAATTGAAAATGAAGAAAGAATTTAAATATCTTTATATTAATGAAACTGAATAGAAAACTCATGTGAAACCGCATTGGAAATTGTTGGCTTGGAATACACTAGATTTAAATTAAAGAAATTAAATTATGATCAAGTTCACATTGAAAGAAGTAAGTGAAATTGTAATCAATAAATTACATTACATTGTTGTCTTAATATCAGATATCAAAGGATTGAGTTTCCGATAAATAGAAGCCTATTGCAGCATTGTCTAAACACTAGCAACTTTACAAATTTATAAATATTCATATTAAGAATATTTTAACCATAAACATGTTTGATATAGGGAAGGCTAATCATTTTTTTTTAATATTACCTATGCAATTTAAGTTACAGTAAATAAACCTAACTATTTTGCCATATTTCCTTGTATAAGGTGGAAGATAAAATCATTTTGATAGTCCTGGGTCCTTCTGGAAAATACCAATTAGTTTTATGTGTAAAAGATATCATTCATACCAGATTTGGGGAAGGCAAAATGTCAAACTTGTCTGTAGGTTTGATAATTTGGCTAAAAAGGATCCTGAGTAAGAGAGAAGCAATACTTATATACCTATTTAATTACAATGACAATAAACAAACTGTCTTAAAAGTGGATATGTAAGGTAAATATGATTGCAAAATTATCATGTTTTGTAAAATGGGAAAATTTGGTTGTCTCAAGTAATAAGAAAGTGAAAAATTCAATCTAAAATGGAAATAAACTCTAATCAAATACAGAATCTGCCTTCTAGGCACATTACTCAGAAGACAAAGAAAAGAAATTACAAACTCTTTTTGAAGGTAAGGCCAATAACCAATATATTTTGACATTTTAACTGAAAGAAAACCATGTTCTCATTTTGTCAAAGTAGTTTTATTTAAAATGTTATGCCCATTACTAACTTTTTCATAACAAATTCAATTATTTTTCTGCAAAACCATTATAACTTTTTATATCAACTCAGGTTTTAGCCTATATTTTCTCAAAAAAAAAAGCCAAATAATAACTAGTCACTTTATTTTAGAAAGACATTAATATTTTCCCTAAAATAGTAACAAACATATCCTGTAAACCTAGAATACCTTAAATTAGCTTACAAAGTACAAATTACAAAGAAGAACTTGGACACTCTCCTTAAAATGACATACATATTTTATACAACATGATTATATTGAAATTTAGTTTGTCAAAATAATAATTAAATTTGATCAAATTCACATTTATATTTTTATCTTCCTTTTTAAATTTCAATTTGTTATATATGATAGCAGAATGCATTATAATTCATATCACACATATAGAGCACAATTTTCATATCTCTGGTTGTACACAAAGTAGAGTCAGACACACCATTCATGTCTTCATACATTTACTTAGAGTACATTTATTTTTTAAAAATCCTAATTCCTTCTAGTTATAATTCTACTTTATTAATTGAGTACCTGTATACATTTGTGAAGAAAATATTCAACTAGATGAAAATACGTGTTTGTTTTATACCTAAGATTGATAAGTTGGAGCCTATGGCTTTTCTTATTAAACCAATGATATTAAAATAGACTTGTTTGACAAAGATTGTGTGAATGTGAACTTGAATATTTAAAAGACTTGAGCAACCTTTTGTAATTTTTTTAAATAATGTACATTGTCAGTTTGAGAAATTTAGGATTCTTTTTTGTAATTTCTGAATGCTTTGGTAATACTACCTTTATATAAGTGCTTATCTATAAACACTTGGAATAGAATTTTATTAATGTATTTTATAAATTAACTTGGCAATACCACTGGAGGTAATAAAATAGTGTGCATATATAAATATATGATGAGTAAATACACAGTCTACATACATTAACACACATATACAAACATATATACACATAAATAAGACACAAATAGTTTATATATTTAATATTAAACATTAGATGAGCCAGGCAAAAGCAGAAATATAAAAGCCATTGTTTTTTGTAATATAATTTGTATTGTCTTTGCCCTATTACTGTGTTTCTCATCAGAATTTTTTAAAAAATGGAATTGGTTGAAATTACAAAATATAAGAATTAAAGAGTCCTCATCAATATTTGTAGAGGGAACTTTTAAGATTTTCTTTAGCAGGATATATAACCTGATGGAAGTTTTGAAAAACACCACACAATCATCTGGATATTTCCAAAGTTATTGGAGTGGATAAAATGTACAATATGTTTCAAATATCCTTTTTTTTTTCTGCTTCAGGTAATTGTATAGGAGTCTCAGAGACACTGAAGGTATTTATTTGGTGGCAAGAGTCATAGAGTTCTACTGATAAGTATTTGAGGAGCTGGTGTGGGATGGGAAGTCTGTCAGGGGTAAAGTTGGAAAGGGGGAATATATGATATAATATATGATATAATATATTGAAGGGAGATAAAGGATGATCAAAGTTGATTTTAAAAAACATGGTAATGGGAAAGTAACAGGAAGGGATGGGTCTTAGATGAGCCAGTTTGGAAAGAACTCAATTTTTTGAAAAAAGTCCTAAAAGTCCCAAATTATCCTTCATGAAATTTTGCTGTTTTAAAAGTCATTGGACTTTTAAAAGTCCATAATTGCAGAGCATGTACTATGTAAGGGAGGAAGAAGGTGGGAGCTAACTAGATTGGATGTTGTCCTTAGAGGAGAAGAAGGGTTGAGTAGAAAATGGAAACAAGGAGGAAAACACTTTCCAGAAACTCTACGCACAACCCCTGCATGGGAGCCAAATGTTCCCATCTCATGCAATATTCATGGTATTACTAAAGGTCCTGCTCAGCATAGTCCACAGGCATGGAGTCAGGAAAAACAATGGAGCCTCATAACAAAGCTAGGAATTTCCAGAATCTTGAGTATGTCACCATAAAGAACCAAGAAGAAGTTCATCAAGGAAGATATTAGAGAGTTTGGGGATACAGGTAGAGCACTTGACTTTTGAGCAAGGCCAAAAGAACTGGGTTTCATCCACAGCATCCAAAACAAAACAAACAAAAAAATTAAGGAAATCAGAAAGATTATTCATCAATAATCAAATAGAAAATAACTGAGTAGAATATTGTTATGCCTGGTATTATAGATACGGAAAGGATGCAGAAGCGTGGCTTCAAAAAGATAGATTATTTGTAGTGTTGGAAATGCTCAGTATCTTTTCTGTGGTGGTAAACACAGAACCTATACTGGTGACTAATTGTATGAAATTGAGTGCATACACACACATGTGCATGCGTACACACACACACACACGTACAAATAAACCTGGAGACATCTGAAAGGATTTTGGAATTATACCAGTTCAAACTTCCTGTTGGTAATATGGTGATATGTCTTCTTGGTTCTTTATGGTGACATACTCAGGATTCTGGAAATTCCTAGCTTTGTTATGAGGCTCCATTGTTTTTTCTAACTCCATGCCTGTGAACTATGCTGAGCAGGACCTTTAGTAATACCATGAATATTGCATGAGATGGGAACATTTGGCTCCCATGTAGGGATTGTGCATAGAGTTTCTGGAAAGACTTTTCCTCCTTATTTGCATTTTCTACTCAATCCTTCTCCTCCTCCAAGGACAACATCCAATTGAGTTAGCTTCCACCATCTTCCTCTCTTACATAGTATATAGCTTTACAAAATGTAATTATTGAGAGAAATTGAAGAAAATACACAAGGGATCACTCCATTTTTTTTACAGCTATATATATGAACCATAATTTACAAAATCAATTTTTTAAAATTTACAAAAATCAATTTATAAAAATAAACTTCATCGAGGCAAACTGAGTTCTTACAAACCAATATGAATCATGGAATGATGAATATGGAGTTCTGAATGCCAAGACGTTAAGAGATATCATAAAAAGAGTCAAAGGGCTTACAGGTTAAGTCTCAATTATTTTGATCAGTAGATTATTGACAGTTTGAAGGGGAAATTCAGTTTAGTATTTCTCAAAAAAAAAGAATTCAATAAATGCATATAGCCCATACAGAGGGAAACAGAAAAAAAGAAGGAGGAGGAGAAGGAGGAGGGGGAGAAAGAAAGAAAAAGAAAGCACAGATTATATAAATGATCTGACATGGAGATTTTAGTTTTGGAAGAAAATGGAGCCAAAATTTTATAATAAGCCAAAATATAACTTGAGGAAGATGGCTGAAACTGCCTTGAAGTAGCATTTTATGAATGACTTAAGGAATATCAGTTGGCTATTTAAAAGACTCCTTTATATATTCTGTCCGAGACTGGCACTGTTGCTACTCATAAGGAGACTCTATTTTTTTAATTTTCTTTTATCTTGAGGCAGACACATAAAGAAAACTGAGTGAAGAGGAAATTTCTTTAAGCCATTTAGAGGAAGGTAAAAATAGCCATGAAATGTACATTTAATTGTCCCACTTTTCATACCCTAATAGAAGCCAAAACATCTATTAAGAATTGAGAGTCATTATCCATGACAGTATCAAGAGCATAGTGGGTTGATTGCATGATTTGGTGGATATAAAGAGGATATAACTGATGAGAAGAAACATCAAAGACTGAGAATAAGATATGGGAGAACACAGAAAATTTGGCATAAAAAAAGGCAGGGAAGATAGTTTATTAGAACTGATCAACAAAGTTTGGAATTTCAAATATTGCATAATTCTGGATGGTAACACCTAAAGGATAGCTATTTTGATGCATGGCTGAAATGAAGCAGAAATAAAATGCATTGATTTAAATTTATTAATTGAACAGGTCAAAGAACTCTGAACTTAATGATGTTTAAGAATCATTAAATCTGATATTCCATTTCCCAAGTATCATGTCAGGAAATTTCATGAAATATGCTTTATTTATCTCTCATCATGTGTGAGTTTACCACTTATGCATTACAAAAAAAGTTGTTAATTTTTGTGTGGTGAGGGGAGAGAGAAATGGTACTGGCTAATTCATTTTCAGTGGCACAGGCAAAGCCTCTCTGTGAAGGAATCAAATGTCTTTCTCAGGGGCTGTTCTGGTTGACTGCCCCTGCTTTTGATTGCCATGTTCTCAGGCACTTGATAACAAGATCCTTTCTTTACAGATTTGGCCATGCCCATTATCTCCTTTTAAGAGATTCTCTCAAAAGGCATGACCACAACATTTTTCAAACTCTCCAGGGTTATTAGCACACTATCTCTCATTCACCTCCCTCTTATCATTTCCCAGGCTTCAGAAATTCAATTCACTTTTTCTGTAAGTTGTTAAAACTCTGAAAATGCAGTTCTCAGTGCTTCCCAACTAGGAATGTGTAGATAACATAACAGAGTCTATCCATTATTTTCTAAATTTGCCTACAACTCAATGAAAGAATGCAACAGAATATTCATGATACACACATAAGGAATCAAAGATTATGTAAAACTTCAGAGGAGACGTGAAGTCCATCACTAACCAGAGTTGCATAGTACCTCTTAAAACACAGCATTCTAAGAATTGCAATTAATTCTTTCATATATGATTTCAAACCAAAAGTTTAAAAGACCATATTTTTTAAAATAGAATAAGTTAGTTATGTAATAAATGTGACAATTATAATGGCTTGAATGTGATTGAGGTTTTTGAAAAAAAGATCTTAATAATTTCAGAGATCAACTCAGCATGAATGGAAAATAAATCTAAACCAACAAATAGTGTTCTTCCTCCGAACTTCATGAGTACCTACTCTCTTTACAACTATAATTTTCATAAAGCACACTTCAAGGCAGGGAAACCTACATAAGAATTCTTAAGATTTTCTCTTCTTTCATAGAAGTTTGCTATTTTTGTGCAGAACTGATTGCATTGGAAACCTATTGTAGTATCATCATTTTTCAATGATCACTATCAAACCTTAATAGTGTATTATTTATGTCAAGTAACCTCATTGCTATATTATTAAAAATAAAATATTATAAGATTAATATTTTATAAGATTTTAAAAGTTTATGCATTGCTCTGATCAATAGCAATTTTATAGTATTAAAATATTCCATTAAAATAACAATAAACAAGACACTATTAAGTTATATCTGGTGGTAATTGTATTTTAGTTATACTTGTATGACACTTTAACTATTCTAGTTAGATTCCTATTAACAAAGGTATGACTTTCCCAAGTGCTGTCATTTGTGGAGTCTTTGACAAATTGATTATTGACCACATATATGTGCTCAGAAATTAAAGAAGCCAACAAGGTATATTAAGTACTTGAGAATAGCAATAGTAGAAGTCATTGCTACCCTATGGCAATGACTTGAAGAAACAAGAATATATCTGTTTCTAGAATATGAAGAAGATACAGATAGTGGGAAGGTTTATACATGATACTGTGGTCATTATAGAGAGGTAGCCAACCTATAATAACCCAGCAATCAGAAAGCTGAAATAATTTTGTATTCTGAGGTTCCTTACCTTCTCCCCTAGTCTTTGACTAAATAAGATTAATGGAATTCAAAAGGAAGCAATAGGAAAATTCAGTAATACATTACAACAGAGACCCTTTTCTGTAGTGAAAAGATGCTATTATGGATTATTTTGTAAATAATTGTGTTTAAAATAGTACAAAAAAAGCCTTAGCTTTCTCTTCTGATTAATCAACTCTAGACATGATTCGTGACTCATAATATTTTAAAATTCTTGGTTCCAAAGTCCTTCTTCTTAGAACATTTACCTTAAAAAATTGAAATTATATATTCCTTCTCTGCCTCCTTGAAATGTAAATATTTTCAGTATCTTGTTATATTTAGCACCCAGGAATATCTTCCTCAAGATATAGGAATTGGAATTATTACTTTGTAAAGTAATCATAAAGAAAGATGTCTGTCAATATACATCAAAATATCCTGATATAAAAAATTAAAAAGGAAAATATGTCATTCTTATAAAAAAAACAAAAGCAAAAACAAAAAGCTCTCATATCTTTAAGCTTTTGCGAATGGTTAGGAGCCTAAATTCAGAAGGTACCTTGCTCCAAGTTGTAAAACTACCTGTAATTAGAAAGTTTACTTTGACTTTGTGTAAAGTCAATTAGCAAATACACACATATAATGATTTTCACCCCAGATCTCCACCCTTTGGTCTCAGATGAATCCACACAGAATTCTGGTCTCTTTAACTTACTGTGATAGCCTTCAATAAAATTTCTCTTTGTTTCTTCAAATTTTCACAGCAAAATTTTTGTTTTCATAATCAGTGGTTTATCAAAGCAAAAAACAAAAATACATAGATTAATCCAGAAAATTACCTGAAGCTGTGCTACAAAAACTTTTGTTTTAAATTCTGATATTTATATTTTTCAAAAGACACATTTCTTTCATCCTACTATGAGGTCCTTCGGAGCAGAGCCTGAAAATTTATTTTCTTTCTTTCAGTTTTTTTTTTTAATAATTTTAAAATTTTCTTTCAGAACTGGGAATTAAGCCCAGGGCGCCAGGGCACTCAACTTCTGAATTACGTGCCTAGCCCATTTTATGTTTTTTTTTTTTTTTTTTTTTTTTTTTTTTGGTAATATGTATTATACTGAAAGTAAACTATTCTATTCTTGGTTAAATAATACATTGGAAAAAGTAAAAAAATTCTACCCACCCTCAAATAATGAGATAATGTAATACAGCATCAATCTTAATACACCAACATTTTTTTCTTTTTTAATCCATCCTATTTAGAGCTGGAGGAATTGTTTTAATCTAAAGGTATCTATAGATGCTGTTGCCATTTTTTTATTGTATGTTCTCCACTCATTTATTTTGTAGAATTCAAAATACAGTTTCTAAGATACTTTTTTTCCTTTTTAAAAAATTTTCTCTTGTATAATAACTGTCATGTCTATTTTGTATTTCTGCATTATCTTCTTGTACTGATTTTTCCCGTTGAGATATTCCAGACTCATACGTTAGCACAAAAATATAACTTTTTTTCTTCCTGTAGCTTATTGTTGTAATTAATTCAAATTCATTTTTCTAGAACATGTTTTTCTGAAATTTAAAATTAAGTTCTTTATATGTGAGAATCTAATGTTCTTTTTTTATAGCTTTTTTATTTCACCAAAACATTACTGTCTAGAACTCCAGCTTGGTCTCTTTCAGGCTCATTGCTGAGTTCTTCTTCTACATTTTTTAGCTTGTACCTGTTTTTATTTCAGTGACCAGGACATGTTTTTAGGATGTTTTCTGTCAAGTAAATCCACAAGCTATGTTGAAACCAGTAATATAGTTCAAGAGTTTCATAGGCTTCTGCTCTAAAAGTTTATGAGTCTTTGTTTCTGGTCTTTGTTTCTGGTCTTTGTTGCTTATTTCAACAAAGATTAAAGTTTCCCTTACAATGTCTTGGTAGAGCTTTATATTTCCAAAACGTCTTTGGAGCTCTAGACACTAATAAATTTATTGGAAGGATGGAAGTCATCCATATTAAATTTAAGTCTACATCTGTAGTTCTTATGATGTATATAGATATAAACATATATAAAGATAGATATAGATATATGTATCACAGATATATATGTGATATACTTGTGATATATCTGATATATATTACATATATATCTCTGTGAATATATTTATAGCAAATATTATATATTGTGGGTATTCACACATAGACATCCACATACACCCCCACACACACATACAAACATACCTATCTATGTATCTCTCTCAATTCTGAAATAACAAACAAGGTCTGCTTTTATAGGTCTCCATGGCTACCAATATGCAGCAATAATTTTTACTGGCCTAAACTAAGGTGGCATACTTTACTTCTAATGATATCACATCAAGCAGAATTTGGATGCATGGCATGGTCAAATTCCAGCATATACTAGAAAATATTGTCTAGCTGTGAGATGAGGAGGAGTGAGAAATGTGTCTCATGAACAGAAAACTCATTCTGTGCTGTATATTATATTAAATTAATTATATGTATATAATATGTCCATTTACAAAAAGACCTAAAAGAATATTCCTTAGCTGAACTCTGAAAATTGACTTTGAGTTAACAATATTTTCCCTTCCATCTATAGACCATCTAAAATTAGCCTGACTGGAACTAGCAGGGCAGTTTCTTGATGTATGTTCACCCTGCCTAAATTATATTATTTGAATAAATAGTATTTATTAGTTGTGTCTCTTTGTAAATCTCTTTGTGTCAATCATTCTTTTATTTTGTGTTTACATAAGTGGATCTTATATAATTCAATAATATGCATGCACATAAAATCATCAATTTTATTTAAAAGCCTCATTCAAATTTTTATTACATTTTCTTGTTGAATTGTTTCATTTTCATATATAGAACTTTATAATGGCGTCTTAAATTTTGTCTACTATTAATATTGTAACACTAGCATCCTTTCTTTAATATTTATTTTTTTATCCTTTACATCTTTTTTTTTTACTTTGTGTGTGTGTGTGTGTGTGTGTGTGTGTGTTAGAGAGAGAGAGAGAGAGAGAGAGAGAGAATTTAGATGGTTTTCTTGAAGCCTTGATATAATTTTTATATTTATTTCAAGTTACTGAAATGAACAATAGAAAATATGAACAGCTTTGAGAAAGTCAATTGCCTGAAGTCTATGGCTTAATTCTTATCAAAAGTCAACACTGATGTCTGACTTTTACAGCTGCTTCTAGCAACACTGAACAATTTTCACATTTACTAAGTGATTCTCACTTGGTCCCAAATGTCATCACTTATCTTTTTTGAAATGTAGAAGTAAGCGTCATGTTTCTTCTCACCTAGTCATATATTTCATAAATTCCTGCCACATCACAGGTTTTCATATTGAATATCTGATTCTACAAGAACTTCAGCCAATAATTAAAGTGGAAACACATTTCAGGTGTTTATGCTGGGCAAATAATAGTACATAGTGACTTAGAAGGAGAGAGGAAAGATCCATTTCAAGAGTGTATCCTGATTAGATCATGAAATCAAAAAAGAGAGTGCTATTATATTTATCTTGTACTTCTGTCACACATAGGTGAGATGACTATGTACAAATTACTATTGCCTTGAGTTTCAATTTCCTCATCTACACTGAGAATATTGATATGACTAACATTTGGCAGAAAAAAAATATCAGATATACACACTTATTTTGGTATTTCAAGATTTCTACATTTAGATTTTTATTTCTCTCTATATAATTTTTAAACATCATTATTTGCTGGATAAGAACAAGAAAAACCTATAAAATGATATTTTACATGATAATTTATATTAGTACTTTGATTACACAAATGTTGATGGTCAAGATACAGTAAATTGAAGACTCATCATGACAAGTATTGCATCCTTTTTTCTCATGTGAAATCTAGAAAAAAAAATAGAGAAACTGTGAGGAAAAGGTAAGGGGAGCTGGGAAGGTGGGGAATTAGTGAGACTAATAGGAAGGGGATATGATCAAAACATGTTATATTCACATCAAAATTTTACAATGAAACCTATTATTTTGTACAATTAATATGCACTTATAATTTTTAAAAGATGCAGTAATTTGATACAGCAATTTAAATGCCATTTAATCAAAAACGTAAATTTAAAATTGAAAATGAAACTTGGTTCATTTAAATATCTTTTTCCTTTAATTATTTTTAAATTAAATTTTTTTTCATAATACTGATTATTATAAAGCAAATTTTTGAACAATATTTTTCACATTTAACTTTAATCCTTCTTGGTTACTCCAAAGGAACTTACTCAAAATTACTTAAAACTATCACTTAAAGGAACATGGCAATATTAATTGCCTATTTTATTTAAGATAGACTGATTGGGTCTAGATTTTGTTTTCCTTTTGAAATCATAAAATGGAGTAAATGTAGTACCAAGGAGATTGTAAAATTTAAAAAATACATTTTAATTGAAAAGTCAAATTAATGTTAATGAATGAAACTGAATATAATTCATATTAAATAATAGAAATGTATATAATATTAATTTATATTTGGTAATAATTAATTTACTCAATATGTTATAGTTAACACTTCTATAGAACTAGCTATTTTTTTGAGAATCTTTTGGAAAGAGAGGTGTAGACAAGGTCTACACAATAGAATGAGAAACTTATTTGTCAAAATAACTTCATAGAATCAGTACCATTTTGCTCAGCATTATACAAACATACCATAAATATTAATGAATTTTACAGGGTCAAATAGCTAATAAGAATGCAATATTGTGGCTTTTACTTATTTCTTTATGTATAGAATTTTAAGTATTTAAATCATATTTGAATTTTATAATTTTCAAATGTAAGTGTCATAGCCATTCTAATTTCTATTTCAAAGGAAAATATTACTTTATTAGTTTTGTCAGGACATGAAAAATATAATTTGCAAAATTGATTGTTAATATCTCTTTAACTAAAAGTACATTGATGAATACTATTATCAAAACAAAATATTAAAATACAAATAATATTGTTATTTATTTTTAAAAGTACATTATTAATATTTTCAAGTTGAATTTTCTTCAACATATAAACCATCACTTATAATATTGCAGCTTATATTATTTCCCCTGAAGAAAAATTATGAAACTTATACTCCTTCTAGTAGATCTTAAGTTTGAAAATAGCTTTTTCAAGTAAATTCTTGTAAGCACTAGGATAAAATGACAGCATTTTACATAAAGGGATGAGTAAACATCAATTTCTATATGTAACCAATTAGTTAAGTAGTTAATACATAATTATTACCATCATAAATGAGAGGTTTCTGGCTGTAGGACAAAAATATTTTGTAGTGTTGTTTTATGTAGCCATTTCACATTTTCTGTTTTTCTTATTTTATAAGATGTTTCATCATGATTCCACTGTTATCTCCAAAATGACTATGTTAAACCTCTATACTGAGTGTGTCATAAAAACTATCACCACCAATAAAATCCTATAGCCATTTTTTTAAAACATCACAGATAGATTACCCTTGATTCTGACCATTTGAAATGTGTTTAAGTTTAGAAGGAAAGGAATCACAGAATAGAATATGTTGCAATTACTTGCCAATACAAAAAGTAGCTGCATAAAATGATGTCACCAATTAAATAACATTAATTAGGCATCTTAAAATAACTTTATTGCTATATAAATATTTTTGTTTAAAAATTCTCACACACACTTTGCATAGAAAAAGAATATCAGAGTGAGAGAAGTGTAACTTTTTTACTTGCTGAAGCAGATATTATGCTTAAGTAACCTCACTAGTGTTATGTTTTAATTTATTGTTTTAGAATACAGACATGTTTAATTACTTCTATCAGAATTGAATCATTATCTCTTATTTGTGCTCCCCTGAACTCTTCATCCTTTTCTTCTTCTTTCTTACTCACGTTTATTACTAATCAGCAATGTATATTATCTTCCCACTATCCCAATGCAATTGCTTTGCCAAGGCCATTGGTGTCCATTACTTTACAAATTCAATGATCAATTTTTGTTATCTTTATATTTTCAAATAATTCTCTTACATTTGCCCCTTTGGCTTGCTCTGGAAAATGTAATCTTTGACATTGAAGGTACAATGAAACTATTTTTTCACTTTTATCAACCATTAACTAGCAGAATAATTTTTGCCTCAAATTTTGGTCTTATCTCAGGTAGTCTCCTTGACATTCTGATTATCTATGCTACTTTAACTTCATTGTTTCTCAAGAGTATGATAAACAAATCTCTAGCCCTCTGGGGTTGGGCAATCATAAATTAATAAGTCTTTTTTTGCCCCATGGGTACTTGTTCTACTCCAAGAATCATGTATTCAGTTAGTCGTAGCAATTGCCCCAAACCTCAAAATTTACCTTTGTGTATGTAGATCAGCATCTTTTCTCTACTGCATTGCTACAATAATGTATAATTATGCTTTCTCACATAAATTGTTTCTGTTCATACTTTATGAAAGTGCTTTATTCAGTACTTACATATGATGGTATACTCTTCCTCATTACTTGCATTTGAAAGCTATCTTAGATTAAATTTTGAAATCTTTATTAGAGTACACATGCTTTTCTGGGATCACTTTTCTCATGTTCTAGGTTCATCTGATTATCTTGAATTTTTTTCTTCCTACATTTGTATTATCATACTAAAAACTTCAAACTCTTCAAAAATTTCATATATTTTTTTTGCTTCTGTTACTTTGCACAAATACTCACAAATTATGGAAAATCTTTTCTTCTGCCCATCCCCTATACCTTTCTGACAAATTTGTTCTGCAAGTTTAAACAAAATATCTTCTTGGGACTTAGCATTCGTCAAGCATAAAGAATAATTAATTTTGTCTCTAAATTGTACTCACTTAAGTACTTGACTGTCTGTCTCATCAATGTATTAATGACTTGAGGAAATAGAAAAAACAATAAATTACTTTGGGCATTCCAAGCATTGACCTAAGACATAAAGCCTGAGACGTGTTAGGTGCTTCGTAATATTTTATAATAAGTTAACATTTTCAAATCCTGGATTCATTCAGGCACAATCAATTTATAAAGTCCATAAAAATTATTTTATAAATCAGACATCACAGGAATGTGTTTTTATTACTAGCTAAACTAAATTTAATGTTCAGATTTGCTGTGTTCCAAAATGTTAAGCTCTTGCTATGACCACATGGCCTTTCTCTCCTGTGTGAGGTCTGGCATGGTGTCTCTCCTTCACAGTAAGAGTGGAAATCAATTTATTCCCATTTCTGAGCTGCTATATTGCCACACATGGTTATGCCTTTAAAGGGAATCTGTTGGATTTTAATGCTTACCTTCAGAATGCTTCAATATTTTAATTTTGAATTTTACTTTTTACCAAAACCTTACGTTATTTAAAGACTTGATTCTATATGTTTTCTAAGGGCCTCGTGTGTGTATTTCCAACAGTCCATTGTTACACTATGTTGTCTTGGAACATCAGAGATAGTTCCCTGTATTTTCTCCATTGATAATTTGAGGAAAGACATATTGCACTCATAATCCAGGAGTTTGCCCATTTTCTGACATTAAAATGTTGTAGCTCAATGGTTGAGTGCTTGCCTTTCATGCATGAGGCACTGGGTTCAATCCTCAGTGCTACATTAAAAAATAAATAAATAAATAAAACAAAGATATGAAAAAGTACACTGAATAAATATTTCTTTGATTACTTTGTGATTAGCATTTGCACTCTGGAGTCACACTATATTGTTGCCTTTCTATGGAATATTCAGTCTCAACATCACATGGTGAAATCTCACAAATATTCAATAATTCATTTAAAACGTCCCTTCCCTTCTTCAATACCAGCTTGCCTATATTTGGTTGCCCCACTCATCAAGGGTTATTTGAGCTTTGCCACAAGTACACAAGTGCTACTTTTATCATTCTTGATTTATATTGTTGTATTATTGCCAGATTTATAATTTGACTGTAAAATTCTCTGGGACTGAAGCTCAGCTTTTTTTTCCAATCATTTCCTCAACACAAAGCAGATTCTCTTTCACATGGCTTGCTGACAATATGTTATGCTAAACTGAAAGTGCTCATTCTTTTTCTTACAGGTTATAATACAAGAATTTTAGGCCAACATTATTCTAAATGGAGAAAAATTGAAAGCATTCCCTCTAAAAACTGGAACAAGGCAGGGATGCCATCTTTCACCACTTCCATTCAACATACTCCTTGAAAATCTAGCAAGAGCTATAGGACAGATGAAAAAAAATTAAAGGGATACAAATAGGAAGAGAAGAAATGATTCTATATTTAGAAAAAAAAATCTACCAGAAAATTTCTAGGACTAATAAATGAATATAGTAATGTAGCAGGATATAAAATCAATACCCATAAATCAAATGCATTTCTATCATAAGTGATTAATCTCCTTCAAGAGAAATTAGGAAAACTACTCCATTCACAATAATCTCAAAAACAAAAAACAAAACAAAACAAAAAACCCTCGGAATCAATCTAACAAAAAAGATGAAAGAACTCTATGATGAAAACTACAGGAGACTAAAGAAAGAAAATGAAGAAGACTTCAGAAGATGAAAAGATCTTCCATACTCTTGGATAGGCAGAATTAATATAGTCAAAATGGCCAAACTACCAAAAGTGCTATACAAATTTAATACAATTCCTATTAAAATTCCAATGATGTTCTTCATAGAAATAGAAAAAGCAATCATGAAATTCATTTGGAAAAATAAGTCACCCAAAATAGCCAAAACAATTCTTAGCAAGAAAACTGAAGCAGGAGTTATCACAATACTGGACCTTAAACTATACTATAGAGCTGTAGTAACAAAAACAGCATGTTTTTGACACCTCCCAGACAATAAAAGAACTTAGAAATAAGAATGATGAAAACAGAATAAGGCAGTGTTTTTCTTGAGAAAGAAACAATTTGGTACCACCTACATATAATTATAATATGATTGTTGAATTACAAGTTAATAGAAATATTGACTATGGGTTGCTTGATTTTAATTTAAGTATTAACACAGACTATAAGAATTAAACTTCATAATTTTAAGTTTCCAATTATTTATTACTATTGCTATGAAGGGAGATGTCCCCATTGAAAATAATCACATTGATTTTGGGGGGATTAAGTAGTGCTTTACCAACTGTAATGTTCTATACCAAAGTTACCAGTACTTAAGTTATAAAGGTAAATACAAAGATTTTCAATCTCATAATGATGGATTGAAAAGTTTTGCAGAGACATATCTACAATTTTGTGTGTGTTTTTCTGATTGTTAAATATTCCATTTTTCTTTCCTATAGTATACAACTATTCACAAATGAAATGAAATAAAATAATCCCATTTTTTGGATCCCGAATTTTCTTTTATATTAGTTCCAAAGAGCACCCCTATTTATAGGTGTTAGAACAAACAGGCAGCAAGGTGAAATGGTCTTTTTACCAGATAGGGTTTTCAGTCCAAGTAGAAGATGAGGATAAAATTTATCCTTAGAGAATACTCTCAGAGTAAGTTTTTTACAGTTACTCCCTAGAGGTTAAGTTAAGAAATAACTGAACACTAATACATCTACCAAAATTGCCTAGGTTGGCTCAATTCTCCACTAAAGTTGTGACTGTATTTCTTTTTCTCCTGTTTTTATAAGATGTCTTTAAGTGACAACACTATAAGTTTTAAGGTGGATATTTTAGACATTTTTGAAGAAAGTGCAACTATTACAAGTTAGAATTGTTTCCAAATCTAGGTTATTTTAAGAAAATGTTAAAATGTCAGAGCCAACTGCTTTTCCTTATATAATCAATCACTGATATATCTCCACTGTTGATTCAGTCAATAGAAGTATAAGTCATTAATTCATTAACATTTAATTACATAATAGGAAATGTCATTCAAATCAGTAATTTTTATTAAAAATATACAGCTTGTTACTTTTATAAGCTTGAAGTTTTCCATTTTTGTAGAGTTTTGTGTACAGAACATCACAAAATTTATACTGTGGTTAGATGTAATAATCTTATTGTATTTTTTGTAATTTGTATCAAACATTATTTAATAAATAGTGTGACAAACAGGAATTATGTGTACTGAAACTATAATATATGAGGTCATTATATAATTATTCATTTCTTCTAAAATGATGATAGGAAAATATGATTTCTATGGATTTTTAAATGTACCAAAATCTAAAGAATACATATTTCTAATTACATAAGACTATACTCACAGGATTTTTTCTCATTCATGTTTTTGAGAATGGAAATAAAGTAATATCAAAACAAAAGGTGAATTGAATGATGTGGTAGAAAGTTTCAGCCCTGTTAAAATCAACAAACTTGGTTGTACACACCAAAATCTATTTTTATGAAAAAACACAAAAATTCAAAAAAAAAAATTCTGACAATTTATTACCATTACTTATGTGAATTATTTTAAAATTTGCTACATAGATAATTTTGTACTTTACTTTCTTCCATAATGCTATTCTCATAAATTATTCTGATGGCCTTTTCAACTATTGTATTTTAAAGAAGTTGCTTAAAAAGTAATTAGTCTTTTTAACAGTATTAGGAATCATTTGTATAAATATATGTGTGTAAGTTATTTTGACTGTTGCAATGTGCAACTGAATTCTCTCAATATTTGCATGCAATAACATCTGTTCCTTTGGTAAGAAGTGTATTTAGCATTTTGTTTTTAGAAATATATGTTCGCAAATATATTGCATACACAATATTTATTACATGAAAGTATACCTTTTATGCAAGAATAATAAAATAAAAATTCCATCAATTAATATTAATGCGATTGAAATAAATTACTAGATTATTTCAAAGAAACATACACACACATATTTGTGTGCATACATACATACATAGAGAGGGAGGAAAAGGAGAGGGAAATGAGGTGGCAAGGAAAGGTATAGGAGGGAAGCAAGGAATAAAGAGAATAATCCTAGAAATATGGAGAGAAGGAGGGAAGAATAGTATAGCACAATTAGACAAGCATGCCTTTCTTTTTATTATACTTTACTTGAAAATGTGACTATATATACTTTTCAAATATAGATATCATGAAATATTTCATTATAATTAAGAACAGAAGCAGCATCCTTGAGAATTATATTTGTTAATCTTTGTGTACCTGAGTAGAATAGATTCATAGATATTAGAAAATGTCGATTAAACATAAGAATTCATAGCAGGGAAAAATCTAATTTAGCATACATATTATCATTGGAAAATATAGAAATAGAAAATAATGAGTTAAAATGTGGTGTTGTAAGCATTGAAATTTGTGTATCCCCAAAAACAAAAGAGGCTAAAATACATATTTCTTCCTTACTTTTAAGATAAAAATACACCTAAATATTATGTATGTTAAATAAAAACCTGTTTAACATAAGACAAATTTTATAATACGTGTATGCTTTGGTGAAACAGAAAGTAAGGTTAAGTTGATAGTGTATTAGCAGTCATTAAATTGTTAAAGACTATTGAATAACCTACTCAAATTTAAAATAAAATAGATGTACTTTATAAAGTATAACATTATTTCAATATTATATCTTGGAAGTATTTCATGGCATTTTTCAAGGATGGAGTTCATTTACTACAAATTATCAAACACCAACAGAAAAAGATAACATGAATAAATTGAGGTATGGCTCCTAGTCTTTACATCACTTTAAAAAAAAAATAAGGGTTTCTCTTAATTTAACTCTTCCAAGAAGAGACACTTAGAATTATATTAAGTATTAATATTAGGCAGAAATTTTAAATTTTTTAAATTAAGTTTCCTAAAGCAATGATCAGAATGAAACTTCTTCCCAATTTTTTCTATTTTGTTCTTATATTTTTTAATTTAGTTTCAGTATTTATTGTTTATACTTCATGCTTCAAAGTTTACAATTATAATTTAATGATGCAATTAAATGCATAGAAATATGTATATTTTGATCCCTTGTGACTAATGTATATACCCACATGACACATGTTGAAGTCAAGAATAGAACTCCATTATATCTCTTATGATTTAGATATGAAATATCCCCCACAAGGTCACAGGTGAAACACTGCTAGTATTTTCAGAAGTGAAATGATTAGATTATGAGAGGTACCACCAAAGTTCTGGATTAATTCTCTGGTGATTAACTTGCAACTATAGACAGGTATAGTGTGAGTGGAGGAGAGAGGTCACTGGGGTTTACAATTTGATAAGTGGAGTTCTCTCTCTTTGTTTCCTAGTTGTTACAATCTGAGTTGCATTCTTCGGCTGTGTCCCTCTGCCATGATCTTCTCTCTCAACTCGGGCCCAGAGCAATCGAATCAGCCATCTATGGACTGCAACCTTTAAAACTGTGAGTTCCAAATAAACTTTTCCTCCTCTACACAGTCGTTGTCAGGCATTTTGATTACAGATATTTTAAAAAATGACCAAAACAATCTCAGAAATGTCCTTTGCATCACTTTAGAAATCAAGTTCTATACTTGGGGAGCATCCACAGTTGATTTTTGAAAACTATACATTAGTTTTATTTCTACATAAATTTCATGTGAATGGAATTACACAATTGTGCTCTTTTATATCTAATAGGATATTACTCATTTGTATGGATATGCCACACATTGTATACACACTGTCAGATGGATGAATATTTCCACTGCTTTCAGCTTTTGACATTGTAAATAATGCTACTTATGAACAAATTATGTTTTGTGAACACATGTTTTCTTTTCATTTCTTTAGAATAAACTTGCAAAATAGTAGTTTCATAAGATAGGCTTGATGTTAGAAAAACTGCTGACCTATTACTCAAAGTGGGGATTTATTGTTTTATTCCCAGCAGTAAGGTAAGATAATTGCTCTTCTGCCACATCTGTGACAGTATTAGGTGCTTATCAACATTTTAATTTTAATCATTACATTCATATACATATATGCTGAAATAACAGAGAACTATTATATATGGAAAATGTGTATGCAGATGTTGAAAAATTAAAAATGAATTATCGTGGCAAAAAATGATAGAGGACATGGTAAAAAAGATAACATGAAGCATAATTATCCAGTAATAACGGGGTAAATATATTGCCATACCAAATAGCTGCTAATTAAAACATAATGCCATTATAAAATGTATCAAATTAATGTGATTAGAAATAAAATGCAAAATGTTATCAGAGTATTTAAAATAAGTATCACATATGTTTAATTTGAACATAGATTATTTTAGAATTTTTGGAAGAATAGGCAAAATATCAAGTTATTAAAATGTTCTGTTACTTGATATTTCAATTCTATGCACAGATAAAAAGGGTAGAGGCAGAAACTTTCAACAATGATTCTTAACAAAAATATACAGCATCAACATATTTAAAACATTTTAAATATTTAATAAAAATTGTTAAAATACGCAAAATATGCATGAATAATTACACCATACAACACACTTGGAAAAATACCTTGGAAATCATCATGTTTAAGCTTAAAAGATTATATATTATTTTATTCCTATTCATATGTATTATTTTGTCCACTATGACATTTCCTGATTTAGCTTTTATTTATTTGTTAGCTGTTCTGGAAAGACTTAAAATATTACATTCATATCCTTCATTTTACCACCTCTCCAAAGTTTTCCTTCTTCCTCCATCCAATACACATCAGAAACACATCCATTTGTGATACATCTACTCAATGACTTCTATATCCCTAATCATATTCTCCAGCATTTACTATTTTTATGAAATAGGCATCAGATATTTTTGTAGTTGTAGCACATGATCTGAAGCATTCCAAAAATAGCATTTGTGATATCTTGAATAATAGCTGCAAGTTGGCCACCTCATGTTCGAAACTGGCCCTGGAGTTAATATTACTTGCCCTACATACTACCGCAGATTTGGATTATTTCCACCGTTAAAACATTTTTTTATAACAATACAACTTTCCATTTTTTTTTCCAAAATATAAGATTGGACAATGGACACGTGGTTCTGTAAAGCCTAAAAATGTACATCAAGTACAAGGGTTGGATGCACTCTAACTTGATTACTAGCAACTAGTTTTTTGTTTGTTTCAAGTGTTCCTTCTAGGTACATATTTTGTGTATATAATTATATGTGTGAGAAAGGTCCTATTTGTTCTCTAGGTTTACAACTTGCCTTGAAGAGTGTAATATCACAAAAAGTATGAAATAGCACAACTTAAATGGTCTTCTCTAATGAAATCATTTTTTTCAAGTATAAAATGTCTTGTGAGAAAATGCAGTTTTCAATTATCATTTGCAGCAATTGAAGTTCTGTTCTAGAAATATTGTGCTGGTTACAGATACAATATTGATATAGATGAATTTAAGATTTTTTTAATAATGTGTAATTTCAGTATTTCTAATAATTACTTCTACATTTCATAAGAAGAAAAAAATAAACACTAGAGGATATTAAGAGTTTTGAGTTCTTAGCTCAATATTTGGAATTTGGGACAATGGGACTACAGCATGATTAAACTTGGCATAGCAATGTGGTTTTCAAGTACAGTTTTGTTTTCTCTAGGTGATATTAGATAGTGATATATTATCTTAATTTGTAAATATAATTTTCAACAAAGATTCTTTATGTTTAAAATTCATTTCTTTAACAATAATATTACAAATTAGTGAACCCATTATTTTAACAAAAATTTTTCTTAGCTTAAGCATTTGATGTTACAATATATCATTTTTGGTTTTCAGAAATGTTTAATAAAATATGCTAATAGATTTACTGATGAAAACATTTTTTAAGCCTGGGTTGTTACTTCAGAATTACTGACAATAAAATATTATGTTAAATTATTTATTAATAGGTAATATTTCAAGGACATATTGACATCATATTTATTTGTAACTCAGAATTAGTCAAAATAGAGTTCATACAAAATGTTTTAAAAAAGAATTAGAAATTGTATTAACTCCTTAGAATAGAACTATATGTGCAACTATGTATAATACATAATATTATAAAAGAAACCTATATTTTATAAAGTGTATGATAAATGAGTCACATCAAAATATTTCTTTTTAAAAAGGAGAATACTCACCAGCATTAACAATGGGTCCTTTATAGTCCACAGCTTGAAAAAAATACCAGTATTACATATAAATATTCTCAAACACTGGAATGTGAATAAAAACAATTTGCATCTATAGGATTTGCAATGTTTCTGAAAAATCATGTTAAGCACAATTTGTGCACTAGAGACTATCCTAATGATTTAAGTTGTAGTGGAATTTGTTGATAGGATAGTAAATTAAACACAACTATGAAAACCAATATAGAGGTTCTTCAAAAGATTAGGAATGAATCACCATATGACTCAGCTGTACCATCCCTCAATATTTATCCAAAATAAAGTCATCATACTATACTGATGTAAGCATATCCTTATGTATAGAAAAAAAAGCACAATAGCCAAATTATGGAACAAGCTTTCATACCATGCCCATCAACAGTTGAATGGATTAAGAAAAAGTGGCATGTATATATACAATGGAGATTTTTTCGGTCACAAAGAAAAACAAAACGTGTCATCTGCAGGAAAATGGATGGAACTGGATAGCAGTATGTTAGCAAATAGAAGACAGATCAGTGAGTAAAAGGGGGACATGGAGAGAAAAGATGGGAGGGAAATGGGAGATACTAGGGGACAAGATTGATTAAATTTATTTTTGTACATTTATGACTATGTAAAGATGAAACCAGTTATGTCAAGTTATAATACACCAATAAAAATATAGACCATTATCGCATTGAAATATGTACATTTTAATGTACCACAAGCCTTTATATGGAGTTAAATAAGATGAACCTAAAGAGGTTTTTTTTTTTGTAGTTTTAAATAAAAGATATATAAATACAGCTTATTTTTTTAAAAAAATAATTCATTTTTAAAAATAAATGACAGCAGAATGCATTACAATTCTTATTATACATATACAGCACAGTTTTTCATATTTCTGGTTTTATATAAAGTATGTTCACACCAATTCGAATCTTCATATATGTACTGTGGGTAATGATGTCCATCAAATTTCACCATGCTTGCTAGAGTTTGTCAATTCCTCCCATGCTCCCCCTCCCTATCCCACTATGAATCAGCCTCCTTATATCACATAAAACATTCAGCATTTATTTCGGGGGGGTTGGCTTACTTCACTTAACATTATCTTCTCCAACACCATCCATTTACCTGCAAATGCCATGATTTTATTCTTTTATTGCTGAGTAATATTCCATTGTGTATATATGCCACATTTTTTTAATCTATTCATCTCCTGAAGGATATCTAGGTTGGCTCCACAGTTGATCTATTGTGAATTTGCTGCTATAAACATTCATGTGGCTGTGTCCCTGTAGTATGCTGTTTTTAAATCCTTTGAGTATAGACCAAGGAGAGGGATAGCTGCGTCAAATGGTGGTTCCATTCCCAGTTTTCCAAGGAATCTCCATACTGCTTTTCATATTGATTGCACCAATTTGCAGTTTTACTAGCAATGTATGAGTGTACCTTTTTCTAAACATCCTGGCTAACACTTATTGTTGTTTCTATTCATAATAGCCACCATTCTGACTGGAGTGATATCTTATCTTAGAATAGTTTTGATTTGCATTTCTCTGCTAGAGATGATGAACATTTTTTTCATATATCTATTGATTGATTGTATATCATCTTCTGAGAAATGTCTGTTCAGGTCCTTGGCCCATTTATTGCTTGGGTTATTTGGTTTTTGGTGCTTAGCTTTTTCAGTTCTTTATATACCCTAGAGATTAGTGCTCACTCTGATGTGTGAGGAGTAAAAATTTGCTCCCAAGATGTAGGCTTTCTATTCACCTCACGAATTGTTTCTTTTGCTGAGAAGATACATTTTAGTTTGAATCCATCCCATTTATTGATTCTTGGTTTTAATTCTTGTGCTATCGGGGTCTTATTAAAGAAGTTGGGACCTAATCCCACATGGTAAATATTAGGCCCTACTTTTTATTCTAATAGATTCAGAGTGTCTGGTTTAATTCCTAGGTCCTTGATACACTTTGAGTTGAGTTTTGTGCACAGTGGGTGATAGGCATTTAATTTCATTTTTTTTTTTTTTTTTGCATATAGATTTCCAGGTTTCCCAGCACCATTTGCTGAAGAGGCTATCTTTTCTCCAGTGCATGTTTTTGACACCTTTGTCTAATATAAGATAATTGTAATTTTGTGGGTTCATCTCTGTGTCCTCTATTCTGAACCATTGGTATACCATCAGTCTGTTTTGGTGCCAATACCATGCTGTTTTTGTTACTATTGCTCTTCAGTACTGTGATGTCACCTGCTTCATGCTTCCTGCTAAAGATTGCTTTAGCTATTCTGTGTCTCTTATTAGTCCAGATGATTTCATGATTTTTTTTTATTTCTATGAGGAATGCCATTGGGAATTTGATCAGAATTGCATTATATCTCTATAGTAATTTTGGTAGTATGGTTATTTTGATAATATTAATTCTGCCTATCCAAGAGCAAGGTAGATCTTTCCATCTTCTAACTTATTCTTTGATTTCTTTCTTTAGGATTTTGTAGTTTTCCTTGTATAGATCTTTCACCTCTTTTGTGAAGTTCATTCCCAACTATTTTATTTTTTTTTAAGCTATTGTAAATGGAGTAGTTTTCCTCATTCCTCTGTTAGAGGATTTGTCACTGATATACAGAAATGCCTTTGATTTATGAGTGTTGATTTCATATTCTGCTACTTTGCTGAATTCAAAAGTTTTTACAAAATAAAAATACTTACCAGAAAAACAATGGAAAAAAAAACTGTAGGAACTATTTCTATGATATATTAAAGTGTACTTCCAAAACATATTAAAATATGCCACAAAATGTGAAAACAAAAATATATTATATAAAATGTGCTATATTTTATAATTAAAACACTGTGGATTTGGCTAATGAATAGACAGATTAAATATTAAATAGAAAATTCAGACTATGTAAATATATATGCAGAATGTTAAATGATAAAGATTACATTACATTAATTTATCAAAAATATTTAAGTAAATGATGCTGAAATAATTGGGTAAGTTGATACATTTGACAAGTTTAGTTTTGAAAAATCAAAAACAAACTAGTGCTGCCTATCTACCACGAAGAAGACATCTGAATATCATAATGAAAAGCATACATGTGATATGATAACCAGGGAAATTCCCATAGATATGAATAAATATGATAAATTCAATGAAAGAAGACATAAAAAGATTTATAAAAATAAGCCCCAAAATTCAGTCTCAGGCTTTTCCATTTTAACAAATGACGAATATCACAAGAAAGGGGAAAAGAAAAAATAATACTTGGAATAAAACTTTTCAATGTATATCACGGATAAATGTTAATAGTCCTAATATTTGTAGAACTAAAATATTAAGGGTGAGTGAAAGAGCTATTGGGATATTACCCAACAGAAAATTGTGTAAAAAGACATAATAAACAATTCTCAAAAGAGAACATAAAAATGACCATTAAAAATTTTAAATGTGGAAAAGAAGAAACATAAAAATAAAAATTATACTGCAATCTACATTGTGGTAAGAACTAAATGTTTGCTTCTGTAACATGGCAATTATCCACAAATTCACAAATTTTATTCCAAATAATTTATAATTCTAACTAACTTATACAAAAGAAAATATTGTAAATAATTTTATAAATCTGGAAAAACATTCATAGATTTGTAAGTGATATCTGTAAGGTCAGAGGATAAAAAATAAAAATAAGTGTAGTCTAAGACAAGAGAATCACAAGTTCAAAGCCAACCTCAGCAAAAATGAGGCAGTAAGCAACTAAGCGAGACCCTGTCCCTAAATACCATACAAAATAAGACTAAGGATGTGTCTTAGTGGTTGAGTGCCAATTAATTCAATCCCCAGTACCAAAAAAAAAAAAAATCAAACTATAAAAATCAATCACCTTTTGATATACCAACAATAAACATGAAGATACCAAAATAAAAAAGTATCCCTTATAATAAATGAAAGTAAATAGAAATGTTTAGGGATAAACATTGCCAAATATTTGTGTTGATAATTTTAAAAAATTGATGAAATAAATCAATTTTTTGAAAATGGACGTAGGTACTATTTTTCCTAAATCGGAAGAGTTATTATGGCAAAGAAATAAGTTCTACTCTAATTGATCTATGGTTTTAACGGAGATGCTATCAGAACCTCAGGTTTTCTGCAGACAAATACAAACGTAGTATAATATCTACATGAAAATTCATAAGCCAGAGTTTAGCTAAAGAAACTTATAAAAGAAGAATAAAAATAGGAGGAATTGGTCTACCTGATATGAAGATTTATCCTAGAGCTGAATAATGAAACAGTATGGTGTTGAAGAGGAATCATCAAAATCATGAATGAAACACAGAATCCAGAAAAAGATCAACACAGTTATATTAAATATTTGACAGATTCAAAAGCAGTTAACAGTAAGATTATTTTTTCAGCAAGTAGTATAATCAAATATCCATAAGCAAGACAATAAAGAACTAACTAAAATATAGCTTTTAACTTATGCAAAAATAAAAAGACTTTAAATATTTACAAAATTTATAATATCATAATTATTCTAAAACACATAACTATATATAACATCTTTAGAAAAAATATAAATTATTTTGGTTTTAAGACTGGGTTGATTTTGAAAACAACATAGTTAAAAATGACATAGAAAAAATGAAATTTTGCCTCACACAAATGAAATTTTTTGGTTTTTGAAAGTCAATATAAAGAGGATTAAAAACACCAGCTGCATGTGTGTAAAAAATATCTGAAAACCACTTTTATGACAAGCAACTAAGGCATGCACTGTAGAAAATTTTTAAATTTCAACACTTAAAAACTGGATAATCTAATGGGTAAATAGGCAAACATTATATACAAACATTATATTGGTTAGAATACGCAAGTGGCAAATACCAATAAAAAGATGTTAAACATAATTATCCATCAGGAAAACTCAAAATAAAACAACAATGCTATGTATCTACCATTTATTAGGATGTATAAAATGAAAACTAATGGCAACTTCAAATGTTGGTACTTTCACAGAGAAATAAAATCAACCACACTTTGATGGTAAAAATGGGAAGTAGCACAGCTACTTCATAAAACAATTTGAAAATTTCTTATAAAACTAAACATTCAATTCCAAGCAATTTCATTATTGTGAATCTAACCCAAATAAAGATAATTATGTTTATACAAAAGCCTTTCTATAAATGTTTAGATAAACTTTTTTTTTTGTAATAGCTAATATCTGTAAACAAACCAGATGTCTTTAAATGAAATGATGGTTAAAACAACTGTGAAACATCCATGCCATGAAATACTATTCAGCAACATAAAGAAACGATTTATCCATTCACATGACAACTTGGCTTTGTGAAAGATTCCCAATTCATACCATAGGATTTTATTTATGTAACCTTTTACTTATTTTTAATTTGTTCTAATTAGTTATACATATAGTAGAATGCATTTTGACACATCATACATAATTGAAGTGTAATTTCTCATTCTTCTAGTTGTACATGTTGTAGAATGACACCAGTCATGTAATCATATATGCAAATAGGGTAATGATGCCTGATTTATTCTACTATCCTTCCTCCCCACAGTCCTTTTCCCCTCCCTTCACTCCCCTCTGCCTAATCCAAAGTACTTCTATTTTTTCCTTCACCCTCACTCTTACTGTGAATTAGCATCAAAATATCAGAGAAAACTTTCAGCCTTTGCTTTTGGGGGAATGGCTTATTTTGCTTACCATGATATTCTCCAGCTTCATCCATTTACTGGCAAGTGCCATAATTTCATTCATCCGTAAGGCTGAGCGATATTCCATTGTTTACATATATGACATTTTCTTTATCCATTTATCTGTTGAAGGGCGCCTCGGTTGGTTCCATAGTTTGACTATTGTGAGTTGAGATGCTGTAAACATTGATATGGCTGTATCACTGAAGTATTCTAATTTTAAGTCCTTCAGATATAAACTGAGAGGTGAGACAGCTGGTTCAAATGGTGGTTCCATTCCAAGTATTCTGAGCAATCTCCATACTACTTTCCTTAATATTTCTACCAATTTGTAGTACCACCAGCAAGAGTGCACCTTTTCCCCCACATCTTCACCAACATTTATTGTTGCTTATATTCTTGATACTTGTCATTCTAACCAGAGTGAGATGAAATCTTAGAGTAGTTTTTATTTGCATTTTTCTAATGAAAACATTTTAGAAATGCAGAACAGTTTATTTGTTACTTGGGGATAGGGTGGGGGAGACATGTCCTATAATAGGACAACAGCAGAATTCTTTTTTCTGTTTATTTTTATTCTAATTTGCTATATATGACAGAAGAATGTGTTACAATTCATATTACACAATATAGATCAAAATTTTTCATATCTCTGGTTGTACACAAAATAGAGTCACAATTTTTCATATCTCTAATTGTACACAAAGTAGAGTCACAGAATTTGTGTCTTCATACATGTACTTAGGGCAATGATGTCCATCTCATTCCACCATCTTTCCTACCCCTGGTCCTCCTCCCTCCCCATCCCTCCCCTTTCCTCTATCTAGAAGTCACTAGTCACTAATCCTCCCATGTTCTCTCCACCAACTCAAGTATGAATCAGCATTCTTATATCAGAGAAAACATTCAGCATTTGGTTTCTTGGGATTAGCTAACTTTAGTTAGGATTATGTTTTCCAGCTCCATTCATTTACTTGCAAACAGCAGGATTCTTTGAGTGATAGAATTGTTTTGTACATACACTGTAGTAGTGGATCATATATATATATATATATATATATATATATATATATATATATATATATATATAATAAAATAATATAGAAATATAGAATCAAATATGCACATGCAGGGTAAATGAGTACAAGAAAAACAGGATATCTGGAACAAGATTAATCCATTTTATCAATTTCAATATCCTGTTGAGACATTTCATAAGATGTTTCAAGACATGTTACCCACTTGAGAACACTTGTGAAAGTATAGATGAGATTTCTGTTATTTGTTAGAAGCACAAGTAAATCTATAATTAACTCAATAAAAATATAGTTAAAAATAGCACCCTGAAACACACTCAATTATCAGACTGGAAATTTTAAAAACTTGACAGTACATTCTACTGATGAAGCTGAGGGGAAAGAAAAATTCTCACATATTACCTATGGAAGATGAAATGAGTACATTTGTAGAGGAGAATTTGACAATATGTAATAAAATGAAAAATGGGCTTAGTTTTTGACCTGGCAACTACAATTCTAAATTTATTTTCTTTGGTTATAATTCCCCAACAATAGCAAATACATACCTATATGCTTATTTTTTGTTAAAAAAATGCAATATATTTGGAATATTGTGAATTTAAATTATAAGAAAATGACTATGCTGAAGCATAATGTATCAGATTTTTATTGCTATGACCAAAATACCCTATAAGAACAACATAATAGAGGAAAAATTTATTTTGGCCTATGGTTTCACAGGTCCACTTTCAGCCAAGTTCATTGCTCTGGGCCCAAAGTAAGACAGATCATTCATGTCGAATGGCTATGGCGGAGGAGCACTGATCACTTCATGGCAGCTAGGAAGCAGAGAGAAAAAGGTGAAAAAGCGATAGAGAAGATGCAATCTTCCAGAACTCACACTCAGTGACCCACTCCCCCAACCATGCTATACCTACTTACAGTTACCACTCAATTGGTCATTCAAACTAGGATGGACTGATTAGATGACAGCTCTTACAGTCCCATCATTTCTCCTCAATTACATAGGGATTTTGGGGGGGGGAATACTTCATATTCAAACCATAATATATGACTCTCAACAATAAACTGTTTATATACATCAACTTTTTCAGTCAGCTTTTTCATCACTGTACCAGAACACATGGCAAGAATATTTGAGCAGGAAATGTTTATTTAGGGGTCCCAGTTTCAAAGGTCTCAGTTTATAAGGGACTGACTTCAATGCTCTGGATCTGAGATGGGGTAGAACTTCATGTCAGAAAAAAAGCACGTTAGTATATGGACACCAGAAAGTAGAGTGAGCTCTGCTCTCCAGCAGAATATATACCCCAAAGGCACATCCCTATGATCTACCTCCTCCAACCACACTCTAACTACCTACTGTTTCCAACCAGTTAATTGATGCACTGATCCAGTTAAGGATCTCATAACCCAATCATTTCACCTCTTCACCTCTAAACCTTCTTGCATTGCCTCACACATGAGCTTTTGGGGAACATCTCATATCAAAACCATAACATAAACTAAATATATATATATATATATATATATATATATATATATATATATATATATAAAAAATATAAGTTTTTGTTATATAACTTTCAAAAATGTAGAATATGTACTGAACTAACAAAGAATAATTTCTAAGATGTAGCTTAATGAGAATGTTTAGGAAAAACTAATAGTATGATAGCAGTAATTTTGTATAACAAATAATTTTAAATTCCAAATAACTGCTTATTTTTATTATAAGAAAGGAAGAAAGATAAGCCAGAAACTATTGATAATAATAACCTGAAGAAGATGGTTGGGAATGTAGAAATGGTTTATAATGAAAAATAAGACCGAATAAGTTCAACTTTATTTCAGATGATTGCAGATGTGGGTGGCCAACCAATCAGTACTTTGACTATAAACCCTCAGATTAGAAATAAAAATGACAAAGTGACATAAAATATTAATGACCTTTTGAGATAGGTACTTTAATTTAAAAATGAGAAATCTGAAGCACTAACGTTTTCTAATTCTAATAGATTTGAATATATAAAGTAATCACGCCAGCAAATCTATATTTATAATAATGACTAGAACTATAAGGAAAAGCACATTATTTACATATATTATTGCATGGATACAGTTTGGAAAATTTCACTCTATCAGTTACTGTGGGCCACAGTAAACCCAGGATTCAACACACTGCTAAATAACAATAATAACAACAATAATAAAATCCATTTATTTCAATAAGTGGAAAAAATTTGGTTATGATGGTTTTTAAATTGAAATGTTTATACTAAAAGCATATATTATGTTAATATCTTTACTTAACATTAGCTCAATTGAGTTAGAAAATGCAGACAGTTGACAAAATTATTTTTATAAAGAGAAATGAAATTTAAATATGTCTAAATAAAAGTCTGATTGCAAACAACAAAATTTATATTTGACATAAATCAAGAGTGATGTGTTGGATAAATATAAAGAAGTATAGCTAAAGGAAATACTATAAAAGCAAATTTATGAAAAAATAAACAGTAACATGGCATGATGTGCAGTCTTTTGATCTATGGATGATATATATAGAAAATTACTGTCAATCCCAAGAGGAGTTTATCCTAGTGATTTCAAACTCATAAGTGCTTTTTAATAAGCTCAAAGGAAGTCAGTGTTCATAATTGCTTAAGAAGAATGAAAGGAGAAATAATGAAGATTTTCCTAAAATTTTTCATTTGACTATTTTGTATGAAGCCATTCATGAATCAAGGCCTTTAAATTTTGAATAACAATAATGTCCAAGAAAAATAGTCACCCTAGTTTCATTATTGGTGGTGTTTTAATTTCAGAAAATCAATCCAAATATATGAAGTACAAAATATTTTCTTATTATTTACTAATTTGTAAGAATATAAAACTATTTTATTAACATTTTATTTTGGGCAGAGAATTGCTGACAAACCCCCATTAGAGTGTATAAAAATAAAACTAACTAGATATTAAAGATGGCATTTAATTTTAAATAGTAATAGTAATTCTAAAGCCAAGCTGGATGATTTAGATATTATAATACTTGAAGAAATCAGATGAACACACACATATACACACCTGTGTTTGAGTGTGTGTGTGTGTGTGTGTGTGTATGGATGTTTCTTAACTTATGATGGGGTAACATCCCAATAAACACATCTAAATTTGAAAATGTCATAAAAAACACATTTAATACTAGTAATGTAGTAAAAATCATAACTTAGCAACGCAGTGTGCTGTAGAGTACCAGTTGATTAATTTTATAAATCTCATGGCTAACTGGGAGCTCCTGCTTATCCCTACTGCCCAGCACCCTGGAAGAGCTTCATACTGTTTATTATGGGCCAGAGAAGGAGATAGATCAAATCTGAAGTATTGTTTCTATTGAATTGCATCATTTTTTCACCAGCATTAAATAAAACATTTATAAGTCAAATCATTGAAACTGAGGGACCATCCATGTGTACATATTTACACGTGATAGTTTTTATATGTATAATTTTTTTATATTATTCCACTTAAGTTTGAGTTTTGAACATCAATTATTATTTTTAAACCTAGTAAAGGATAGTCAGTGCTATGCAGTACACACGACTGTTTAACATATGTTTAAAAAGATGAAATTCATGTTTTACCTAAAATTCATTAGAAACACAAATAACATAATATCATGAATACTTCAAAAGTGTGTGAAAATTGTAATTTTCAAAGCATGAAAGGATAAAAGTCAATTCAATATATTTGTGATTTTTTCCCCTTTAGGGTAGATCAGTAAACTGCTTCAAAAATTGATTGAGAATCCCAGGAACTGAAGTAAGATTGATGCCTGCATTTCTATTTACTCCTGAAGGACTATTTGACAGCTCTTCATTTTTAATGCCATTTTGACATGAATACCATGTCCCTTGAAATATGCATTTATAAGTTCTTTGAACCTAATAAAATTTTCAAAATATTCCTGCACTTATGTGCAAATATGCCAAATCCATTTCAAATACATCACTTAGAGTGAGACAAGTTGTATGATGGTTAGGTTTTGACCTCCAGAAATTCCAGAAATTATTTTTGAATGAGATTGTCTTCTTACCCGCCAGTCCATTTTGACATATATATCATTTCACGTTGGTTTAACCAACAGGTCTCCACCATATCAAATCCACTTGGATTATAAAATGTGTTGTCTCTGAATTTAAACTTCTCAGTGTCTTAGTTTCCCCCACCCACAATATTCTTTCATGGTTTTATTAGAAATACTAAGCAAGAAAAAATAATACATTAGAAGAAGACAAGAAATAAAACCAAATGTAACAGAATCATCTCTATGATTTTAATTACTTAGCATTTTCCTCATTTTTAATTTTAATTTATTGTCCAGGAAAAAAATAAAGAAAATGAAGAAGAAAATGAAATAAGATGAAGATAATAAGGAGTGCAGAAGGTGTCAAATAGAGATGTATTTTGAGAGGCAGTGCAAAGAAGAATTAGACATTTTGTTTTGGAGACAAATGAATAATCTTTTACTTTCTTTTTATTATGAACACATATTGATTGTACATAGAAGTGCGATTCAGAGTGATATTTCCATCCCTGTGTTCAACTTGCACTCATCAAATTTGCCCTCCATTTGCCTACTTTCCCCTTCTTTTCCCAATCTCTGCTAAACACTATTCTACACTCAGGATGGCATTTTTTAACTTTCCGAATATTTTTAAAAAGAAAAAAAAATGCTGGGCAAGAGGAAATACTTGGTAACTAGTTGAAATCTTTAAAACTTTCTACTTGTAATATCATTATTTAAGAATTATTTTAGAATATGGATTTTCACATGGTTTGCAGTTTTTATTTTGGATTGGTGTGCAACTCACATTTCCACAATGACCTGTGACCTAAAATTGTTTCACAAGAAATTTATGTAAATTAAGTTTTAATAGGGCAAAAATATGACTATTAATCTGTGTATTTGTCTTCAACTAGTATCATACTAGAATGGCAGAACTCAGTAGTTTTCAGAGTCCATATGACTCAGAAAGATTAAAACATTTACATCTGACCCCTTACAGAATAAAGTTATCAACTCTTGGCTAATTCCTTATTCATATTTTAAATGACTGTATGAGGGAATAAAACAATACTTTAGAGTACAAAATACGTAAATTTGCATTGTGATTTGTGGAAATATATGAAGGTATGTACTATCATCTGAAAATCATAAAAGTATATTTTCTTGGGAGATTAGAAAGTTTTATGAATTATACTTGATTATGCTCTAAGAAAGGTAGAGTTCAGCCTCAAAAGCAACATCAATGTTTGGAATGTATGTGATTTTTTTTTCACTGATTTATTATAGATTCTAAAATCTTTGACTTAGAATAATTTTTCATGGATAGTTTAAGATGCTGATCTCTTTGAGATGCTGGTTTCCTTCCTTTGGTGGTATACACAGAACTGTAATTCTCAGATTGTGTGATACTTCTAATTGTTAAATTGTTTTGAGAAACCTCTATATATTTTATGTAATAGCTATACTAAATTGTAATCCAACAAAAAGTTTAATTTTTTTCTTTTTTACACATACATGTTAATAATAATTTTATTTTTTATGTAACTTTGCAATATATGCCAACTTGTATTAAGGTTTTGCTTTGTATATCCTTAATGATATTGAACATTTTTTTATATCTGTTAGTCATTTTTGTCTTTTTCGGATAAATAATCTATTTGAGTCCTTCACCTATATTTTTAGAAATGTTGTTTCACTTGTTATTGAATGGTTTGTGTTCCAAATACATTTTTTAATATTAGCACCTTATCAGATATATGGCTTTCAAATATTTTCTCCCATTCCATAGTCTATCTTTCTACTCTGTTATTGTGGAAATTCAGTTTTCTTATCATTTATAAGAGAGTATATCCTCTTGCCATTATATGTTCCTGTTGAATTTGTCAAAGGTCCAGTAAATACAGATGAGTGGTTTATTTCTGGGCTCTCTATTGGTCTAGGTCTCTTATGCCAGTAGTATATTGTTTTCTTTAATGTATCTTTGTAATGTTTTGAAATCAGGAAATAAAGTATTTCCAGCTTTGCTCTTTTCATTCAGTATTGTTCTGTTTATCTGGAGTATTTTGTGATTCAATATATATTGTAAAATTATATTTTCTATTTCTTTAAGATTGACATTTTATTTTGATGAATATTGTTATTTTAAGTTGTATACATATTTGAACTATATTAATTCTTCTGGCCCATTAACATGGTATATCTTTCCATTTACTTATGTTGCATTATTAGATTATTTTCATCAATACTTTGTTTATATTTATGCCTCTCTATATACTTCTTTATAATTTTTGTATGTATATATAAATTATAATTATATATATGTTATATCTATAAGTATTTATTTTGTTGAATTTATTATTTTTTACATATTGTTTTATTGATCTCATTAACTTGCCTATTTTTCTTTCTTGTACATCTTTGAGCTCCCTTAATATAAGTATTTTACATTTTTTTTCTCAGAACATGCTTCCATTTTCATTTCCTGGAGGTAGTTGCTGGCACTTTATTATTTCCTTTAGTACCATCATAGTTGTATGATTCTCAATGACCCTTGTAGCTTTGCTTTGGTGTCTGTGCATTTGAATAGCAAGTACCATTTTCTGTTTTCATACACTGGTTGTAGGTAGGTAAAGACCTCCTACAGGAGCCTCAGTCAAACAAGATTACATCTAGAATTGCAGTTAAACAAAACTGGAGCAGGTCATAGACTGTTCCAAGGACCACAATCAGTGTCAAGATCGGATGGTCTGTTACCAAGTGCATAGATAGTATTATCTCTGATTAGGTCCTGGGTGGATAGAATTTCTCTTAGACTATGGTCAAGGATGGCCAAAAATGTAGCACAGGATTCCTTAAAGATCCGAAGTCAGTTCAAGTTTGGCAGAACTACTGGTAGAATACCCTGAAGTGTGTCTCTCACTAACCCATGACTAGGTAGGAATGCCTCTAGACTACAGAAGAGTAGGACAGGGGGGAAAAAAATCTTAGGCAAAATTTAAAGGCTACAGTGGGTCTTTATTTTTTTTTAATTTTTATTTTTTCTAATTAGTTATACTTGACAGGAGAATGCATTTTGATTCAGTGTACACAAATGTAGCACAACTTTTCATTTCTCTGGTTGTACATGATGTAGAGTCACACCATTCGTGTAACCATACCGATATATAGGGTAATAATGTCTCTCTCATTCCACCATATTTCCCACATCAGTACACCCTCTCTTCCCTCTGTCCAATCCAAAGTTCCTCCATTATTTCCTTGCTCACCCACCCCACCCCACCATTATGGATCAGCATCCACTTATTCAGAAAACATTTGACCTTTGGTTTTTGAGGGATTGGCCTACTTCATAGCTGGGTCTTTATTTGGTGAGCTTGCTACCATGATCACAGACAGACATCACTGAATACTGATGACTCAAGAATATGTCACAATGGGCCTGGAATTGGGATTCAGAGTTGCTTCATAGGTCATAGTTGGAATTCAAATCATCAGGCGTGTTACAGAGTCACAGCCAAATGTGGTTCTCTCTGGATCTGTTATGATTTGGATAATTGCCCAACGGGGTCTATATATTAAAGGCTTGTTTTCCAGTGTTGCATTACTGGTAGGTAGTGAAACTTGTAAGAGTGAGGCCTAGTGGAATGCCCTTAAATTGGGCACATGTCCTTGGATAGTATTATGGAATTCCTGACAGATGAGGCAATGGATTTGTCTTCACTTATGCTGCTGCCATGATATGCTGTCTTGTCATAGGACCAATCTGATGGGGCCTACTGATCATGGACTGGAACCTCCAAAATAACCCTTTTTAGTTTAAAATTTCTTTATCAGGTATTTTGTAATAATAATGGAAAGCTGACTAATACAGTATTCCTTGAAGAATGGGGCTGGTTGCCAGGCTAATTGCTTTCAAGTCTTTGGTTTCACTGCGGCTTCAGAATATCCACCTAGATTCCAAAGCTTCCACAGAGGGGCTTTAGTCAGTAGATATCTGTCATATCATTGTTTATGTGAAGTAAATGTCCTCTGAGAACCTTCTATTCTATTATATTTTTGAATGAATATTATGTTATTTAAAGATAACTTTGTCTCTAAAATATATGATTCCTACATTACTAAAAATTTTATTTAAAATTATTCCTAAAAGTAATAGTTGCCCTTAAGTTTTTACAACCAGTATGCTATATAGCTAGCTGATATTTTATTTCTCTTGTGAAAAAAATACTTTCACTGGTCTAAAATGTGAAAGTGATTCTTAGTTTCTTCATCAGAAGAAAAATTTCTTATACATATAATATAAATTATATTTTCCTTTTCATATATTTTTCCAATTTAAATGTAGAAATACCTTTATATCCATTGATACTTGATGTTTTGTCACTAAGATGAATTTTAACCTGTCAAAGGTTAAGTTATATTATTAAATAATTTTGACCAAATGAGTATTGATAATAAAATTTCAACTATTTTAAATTATTTCACAACTCTCTAATTAGCATGAGTTTTGTTTTTGAACCCCAGATTCTACTTAAGCTTTCTATTATGTATATTAATTACATTTGACACTAAATGAGTTGTAATTTATCCTCCAAACTTACAAGACATCTACCAAATATGGCCTATATGTATAAAATTCTTTAAGTTGAATCCTGAAATAGTTTATTTGAAGAAAGATAACTAATTTTGTTAAAAATAATCCAATTATTTAATACTCCATTTGACTATCATATTGTTTCATGATACTAAAAGATTAAATATGGTCTGATTACAAAGTATAACAATTTCCATTTCTAAAATATGTCAGAAATAACCATGACTAATGTAAGAAAATCAATGATTTCCATTCTTCCTCTTTTTAATGATTTGAAGTAATATAGTCAGGGAAAATATCTTACTGTTTAGGTATTAATTTAAATTTGTTATGGATAAATTAATCTTCAAAGAGAAAGTTAAATTTTAAATGCAAAATAAAAAAAATTTGAAAATTAGCATAGAAGTATAAATCAATGGGAAAATGAATTATGTCATAATATAGGAAAAAATCATCAGTAAGTTATTAATTGCTCAAAATACAATTATGTCAAAAAACCATCTGTAGAATTTTTTTTATACACTAGGACTCACAGAGCAATTTAATTGCATTATCTCATATTTATCTAAATTGTTTTTATAACCCTTTGTACAGATCATAATTGATATAAGCCGTGGAGAACTAAAGGGTCTGTCATAGAAAAATAAGAACTAAAGAAAATGCTTACATAAAAAATTCACTATAACATCAAATTAACATATTCACTTGAGGGATATAAATTAATAGGTTATACTTAGTACTATTTGTCACCCAAGAATAATAAAGACTTCCAAGCAATAGTTAGTTCCTCACCCAATCACCATTCAGTGAATTAGCATTCTAGAATAGTAATATTAATAAAAGCATGCAACTACATTCCCTAGACATTCATGGAAATATTTTCCATTAAAACTAAATGACTATCCAGAACCCTATAGGATGAAACCTTCAAAATATGGTCAAATGCACTAAAATAGTCTTTAAAAATGAGAAGACCTAATTTTTGTAGGAAAGTTTCTATATCAAATACATGAAGTTCCACTAATGTTTATTCATGAATGTAATTCCAAAGAATTACAAAAGGATACATATTCACTTAAAATGAGCTGTTCTATACATTACAAAAAAAATAATATTAAAACCAACATTAAGAGAAGCAATGTAGTCAGGCATGGTGGCTCATGCCTATAATCCCAACAATTCAGGAGGCTGATGCAGAAGGATAATGAGTTCAAATCCAGCCTCAGCAAAAGCAAGGCACTAAGCAACTCAGTAAGACTGTCTCTAAATTAAATGCAAAATATGTTTAAGGATGTGGGTCAGTGGTAGAGTTCCCCTGAGTTGAATCCCTGGTACCTACCCCCACCCAACCCCCCAAAAAAAGGAAAGAAAAGGAAAAGAAAAGCAATGCAAAGAAAGAGAATAAGTGAGGATCAGTGAAATCAGATATTAAAACACAGTATAAATTTGCAGTAACATAAGAAATGTATCACTGAACATGACAGATAAGTAAATATATATATATATATATATATATATATATATATATATATATATATATATATTGTGCAGAGACAAAAAACAAATACACTTAGGGATTTGCATTTAGAAAAGTACCTCAACACTGAAAAACAAAAAGAAATGCTTTTATGTTTTCATTCTGTTCTTTTTATTTTGAAATTCCAAATATGTACCTATGCTAGATCACCTGAACAAACTGACCTGGGATGGATTTACTCATGTATCTGTGGCCAGCTTGATGTACAGAGAGGAGCAGGCTCATGTAGAATGGCATTGATGATCTTATTGGTAATTAGAAGTTTACTGTCTGATCGATAATTAACTAAGGAAATATGGGTCAATGAACCACATCATCAAGCAAGCTAGCCCAAGCTTCTTCATATGGTGATAGTAGAATAACACAAAAGAAAATGATCAGAAGAATACAGGATCATGGGCTAGGGATTTACCTCAATGGTACAGTACCAGTCTAGCTGGTGTCAGACCCTGGGTACGATCCCCAGTACCACACAAAAAATAACACACATGTACACAGTATTTCTTGAGACCCAGGTTCAGAACTGGCAGATCATTAATGTTTTTCCAAATTGTAGTTGCCAGAGTATGTCACAAGGTCAGTTCAGTGTCAATAAGTGGAGAAATATATTTTACTTTTTTGTAGTACTAAGCATGACATCACCTTTCATAAGATTTGGATATAGGGAAAATAGAGGATTGGGATTTTTTTTAATCTTTCTACTTTAATAAAAATACACGTTAAAACTATACTGAAATAGAAATTTTCATATTCTCGATTGACAAACAAAATGGGTTTAATAGTGTGTCCTTTGGCTAACCATGCATAAACAGGAACCCTTTAATATATTTCATAAGGCCATTTCAGCAATATTTATCAAAATTTCAAATGTACTTACCCTTTCAGATAGAAGTATCATTACAGGAACTTACATGCATATGCATTTTATGTGTTTAAAAAGTTATATAAATGTTATTTATTGTCAATATGGCAAAAGACTAGTAAAAATTCCACTAATAGAAAAATAGTGAATATATACAGAATCTTTGTTTTCTTATGCAAACAAACAAACAAAAGCTGGTTATACATGCTAGAATGTGGAAATTGTTGAAGGGACACTCCTATACAGAGATTTTGGACTTACTATATAGTGTATAATATAATACATAGCTTATTCACTAAAATATAATAAGCAGAGTATATTAGTAAAGACGTATACTGTTAATGAGTGGTTATAGAAGATTGGGATGTTCTTTTCTGATTATTTTATGTGTAACTAAAAAATCATTAAAAATATCAATCACCTGAAAGTGCAGATGATAAAATATTATCAAAGAGGTAAATGTTAAAGAGTATACAAGAATACAGATAGATTTTCCAAGCACCAATAAGTAATTAAGATTATTGAATGATTGATAAGTTAGCATTGGTTTTGTGTTTTCCTTCAGCCAAGGTTAATTTTCTCTGTGTTGTATAGTAAAAGTGCTCTTAATACTATGTGCTAAGAAAGTAAGAGTAAGAGAAAGTCAGATTTAGCTGGAGTTGTAGTTTTGCTTGGAAAGTAAGATACAGAAAGTGAATAGGAAATGAGAAAAATATTTTCTAGCATTTAAGCGTGGTAAAGAGGATAATTATCAACAAGAGAGTGTTCAGATTAAATAGCTCTAGGTCTTAGTGATGTCACAGGGTTATTGGAGTCAACTCTAGTGAAAGGATACTAAAATATAAAAAAATTCATTCCAGCAAATGGGTGGCTAAAGGTGAAAATGATGAAGCAACTATAAATATTAGTAATGATGAAAATCTAATGTATAACAATAGTAGAAGGTAAAGTAAAGTATAGGATAGGATAACCAGAGGTAAGGTAAGCAAGGACTTGAAAATATAGGTTATTCTAAATATCGAAATTTTCAAAAAGTAACACAACTTGGATTATGACCACCTCATAATCAAGACTGATGATGATGATGACAATGATTCTCAGTGACCTAGAGGCAGCTATCACTACAATTTTATCTCTTTGTTGATATTAGGGATATGACACAAAATACCTTCAAATCCCTCCAGGAGATGAATATCACCAGGTTACAGTTATAATAAAAACTTAAAAGAGACATTAGAAAAGTGTGAAGATACACTATTTTGTTGATAGCCAATAATAAATGATAGTGAGCTTAGGATAATAATTATAAGAAGTGGAGGGAGTGTTGCAAAATGAGGTCAGATAAGAGACTATAAATTGTCATTTGGAATGGTGAATTTACGGGATACAAAATAATAAAATGTGTAGCTTATTTTGGGAATAATATAAGAAATGATAAATTTTATTTTAAAGTTAATGCAGTCAGTTACCAAGGAGAAAATAGTAATGAGGTTGTATCAAGAGAGAGAAAATTGAAGAGTCTTTAAAGGTATGGGACCCCTCTTCACTTTTGCCAATGGCAGTTTGGAGACCTGTGCGAGACAGTGGTACGGAGACTGGGAACACTGCATGCGTGCTAATCATTCACTTTTACTGGAAGATGATGTATAATTCTCCAAGGAGTTCTCGGTGTTTTTATTTTATTTTATTTTTCAGGTGGGCAGTAAACCTTACCCCTCTTCTGTGGCATCTCTAGGTTTAGGTTTAAGGGAAGGCATCATTGTATCCTCCTAAGTACAGTGAAAAACATAACAAACAAAAATAAGGGAAAAATTTAGATTTTTCATTATCTAAATTGCAAACATCATTTTAATCACTAATTAGAAAATTTGAGGGAAAAATCACTGAAATAATGTTTAAAATTTGCATCAAAAGTATGTGTTTCAGGGGCACTTGAACACTAAGCCACCTCCTCAGCTCTATTTTGTATTTTGTGGCAGACTTGCACTGAATTGCTTAAAGCCTCACTTTTGCTGAGGCTGACTTTGAACTCACAATCCTCCTGCTTCAGCCTCTCAAGCCACTGGGATTACAGGTGTGCACCACAGGCTTGGCATTTACCTTGCTTTTATAATGTGACATATAAATTCATTTCCAGTGCAATTGAGTAGGAGAAAACAAAAGGAATCCTCACAGGAACCATAATAAAGCCCTCAAAATTGTAAATATTTGTATTTAAACAAAGGTTTTTAACTTCTTTTTAAAATATTATTAATGAATTTAATATTTATGGATTCAGTGTAAAACAATATATTTTAATACAAAAAAGTTCTGTAGGGATATCATAATGCAACATATCTATTTTACTTATTTACTTATTTATTTTGTACCAGGAATTGAACCTAGGAGTGCTTAAGCACTAAGCTACATCCCTAACTCTTTTTATGTTTTAAATTTGAGACAGGGTCTCACTCATTTTCTTAGGGCCTCACTAATTTGCCAAGGCTGGCCTCAAACTTGCGTTCTTTCTACCTGAGACTCCTGAGCGGCTAGGATTTCAGGTGTGAGGCACCATGCCCAATTCTATTCTAAAATTTTTTTAAAAAATTATTTGATCACCCTGTGGTAACTTCTCTTGTTCTATTTTACATTTTATATAATGTAATTATTTAGCAATATTTAAGATTTTTTAAAATTCAGTGAAAATGAAAGATATTTGATTAATGCATGATGCTTTGTGAAACTGAGAAAACCAAAATAAAATGTTTGCATTATAGAAATAATTGCAAGTTACTTCTAACCACTTTATTGGAGATTTCATATTAAATTAATATGAATAGTCAAAGCAATAAAGTTAGTTATTTTATGTTGGCAGTTTAAATGTATACCTTGATGAAATTTATAAACTATCATATTAGCAAAATAACTCTAACCAGATCCCCAATTTTGATAAGGTGAGAAAATAAATGTTGCATTAGAGAGGGCCTTTGAGGGAGTTAGAATTTTTAGCTTTCAAGTCGAACAACTAAACATCTGAGGTAATAGCAACTACCAGAGAGCTGTTAAGATTTTCAGGTCTCAGACTTCTAATGGGATGGGAAATATTGAATTCCCTATGATAAAATTGATAACATTCTACTGAGGTAAGAGATTGTTCCCAGTATTGGGGAGAGAAGGTGGTGCAGTAGATCTAGACAGTTACCCTTGTCCCTTCCAAATACCAGAAAGTAACCAGTAAAGAAAATCTGACAGAAAGGTGGGTGACAGAGTAAATAAAACTTACAAAACTTCTAAAACTTAAGAATGGACAGTTTGAGACCTAGAGGGACTTGAAATTTGGTTAATGGATCAGAAAATAAAGACAGAATTCTTTGACCTGAACACTTATTAGACAGGGGTCAAGGGAGAGGTAACATAGAAAGAAGGAAGGGGAAAGCCCATAATCTTACCTTTTCAACAACAGCTGCAAAGAAAAACAGACAAAGTTAAAACAAGACAGAAGCCTCAGAGACAGTGAAGGGAATCACACAGATTATATCAAATTGTGAACTGAAAGCTGTACTAGGAAGGTCAGCCTTTCTGTAGAGTCTATACCTAGCCAGATTAAGAAATTAAATCAATATAGCTTCTCTGCTCCTTAAGATAGTAACAAACAAAAATAAATGAATTACATTTAAAACGTGTTGTCACAGTAATCTCTCTAGAAGGAACTTGCAGAAGAATCACTGCTAGCTGAAAGTTATTGAACCCCCCACCACCTTGTACAAGGGGACCTTGGTGGAGCTGAATCAAGAGTTAATCCCTCTTGGGAGTGCTAACCCTAAACCAGCCCTCCCCATAGTTTCCTTTGAAGCTCAGGCAAAGATGGAACAACTGACATCCTATAGTTTCACGTGAAACCCTGTTGAGCTGTACCAGCCATGACAGAGGCTTCTGTGCCACAGATATCCCACAGAGCCTGCACCCATAGGGCTGGCAGTTGCAGACAGACACAAAGTGCTTAGATAGCACCACTCCATAGAAGTTCCTGTGGAAGGGAGAAGGGACCCATGGTTCCTGAACACTGGCAGTGGCAGTCAAATGCAGCCAGAGCAAAGTCATAGGAATCATACCCTAATGATCTACATCAGACAGGTGGATGCTTCTGCACCACAACTCACTCACAGATAGCCCACTTGCAGACAGTCATCAAACTTTATGACACATTAAAGACAGTACTGTCAATGAAATCAGACACACAACATTTTACAGAAGTTAGTTAGAGCTCTGAGTCCTGCATCCAACAAAAACAGCCCGCAAACAGCATTGCAGGCTTGGGCCCCTGTGCCAATGAAACCACTAATAAAAATATTCACAGTGATCAAGGAAGTAATCTTGGTGCTCTTGTACCTCCGGGAGCATCCACAGTTTTAAATTCCCAGAGTTTCTAGTTAACTCAGTTTTTCTTCAGATGCACAGATCCACAAAGATCCCTTCCTGAGCATAATACCAAGCAGCTAGCAGAGAACCTCATGAACACATACCAGCTGTGAATCCCATAAAAGTGCTTAAAGAGGAACACCCCAAAGACACTAGTTACCAACCAGTTAGCCCTGATATAAGCCAGCTGCTCTGCAATGCATGCAGTCTAAAGAGGACAACATCCCTATATCACTATCACCTCTGAGCCACCCAGTGGCACAACAAAAAATTCAGTGCCTCTACTTAGAGTGCCAAATCCCATGCACTCAGTGTGGGTAGCCCACACTGGATTTGACAGCAGTGGATACATGGAGCTTTTCTTCAGATGGGTCCATAAGACTATACCCACTAACAGGGAATAACCAGGTTACTAAGTCACAATTAGGGATCATTTACTCTGACCCAACAGAAACCTCGACACACCAAAGATATGAGGAGAACTCTTAGAATTGTATGTGAGTAAACTTGTTATGGTCACTACCTCCACACCTTGGAAAACACAGATAAAGCTGAAGAGTGGTGGCCATCTTCTAAAGATCTGAATAGTGATGAAATCCAAATCAGGAAGACTCAAGAAATGTCTCTAAATCAACATCTGTTCTTATAAATAGGTCTGATGTTAATTGTGAGCTTGCATATATTACTTATCATTTTCAATTGATAGATGCTGCCTTCTTATTCAATATTTTGTTGTCATGACACTTGATTATATTTATTCTTATGTTTTGAAGAATTAAATGAAAACATCCATCTTTGATTAGTTCTGGTTTATGCTTACTTCTCTTATTCTCATTTTTATTTCTTGTGCCACCTACTTCTGTCTGAAACATTCTTCCCACCCATCCTTTTATTTTTTTTAACTTGGTTTGTATTATTATTTTCTTTTCTTTTGTCTTCATTTTTTCCTTTGAAGTTTTTTTCTTTCATCTATTTTTTCAACTCCTATACAATAATTTTATGATCTTTAATAAAAACCATATTATTTTTAATAAACATATAAATACAATTATAAACACAGACTAGGGGAACCGTGGAGAACATTTTCAACAAGTCCTCCCCTCCACAGCCCCTCAGCCCCACTGCTGCCACCCCCACCAACACCCGCCAAAGCTTATTACATGACTTTGCTCTAAATGGACTGCAGTGAATATGGCTTGGCATTTTCTCTCAAATTAATACTGATAATGTGAATAAAAGACAATACTCATGGATTGGAAGTATCAATAACTGGATATATCTTTGTCCAGACTGGGGCTCCAAAAGAGAAAGAAGCTCAATAGTTTCTTTCTCAAAGTAGAAGAGATAATCATCCCAGAAGATAAGTAGAAATAAAAGGAATTTTAAAAAGCAAGGGACCAAATCACTCAAACAGCCCACAACACTCAACGACTGATTCCATGAACACCACTGTGAAGGAAATGTTGGAAAAATAGAAGATTCAAAGTTAAAATACTCAATGAGCTAAAAGGAGATGTAAGGAATAAACTTAGAAAATACAGGAAGTAAAAAATCATTTTAATAAGAAATAGAGATTTTAAATAAAAAGAGGAACCCAAAGAAATTCTGGAAATGAAAGACTCAATAAATCAAATTAAATTCAGTCAAAAGTATCATCAATAGAATAGACCACATAGAATACACATGCTCAGGCCTTGAAGACAAAGTATATAATCATGAAAATAAAGTAAATGATAAAGAAAAGTTGTTAAGAGATGATTACAGGAATATTCAAGAAATCTGGAATAACATTATAGATGTATGCACCAAAATAAAAAGTAAAGGAACATATAACCTTTTCATTAAAATAAGGTAAAATTTTGGATTCTCATCTCATTCCTAAGGATTGGAAAATTTTACATTATTTCATTAGGAACTCCAAGTAGGCAGCATCAAAATAGATTCTCTCCAAAGCATGGACTTAAAATTCCTACTATACACAATGGCCATGCCCCCTCATGCTAAAGACTCACATTATTGGCCTTAACCCTTTCTACAGAGATGTCCATGGAGAAAATTTAAAGATATCAGTGAAGGTATACCTCTAAGAGTTATATCTTGGAGAAACTGTCTTTCCCTTTCCAGACTCTATTTCATTTCTGATGAGCTTATTAGTTGGTCCAGATATTATACAAAAGGTGAACAGAGAATGGAATTTTCAGCAGAAACAAATGCTCAAAATACAAAAGAAAGACAGTCAGGAGACCTTTTGCAATTAGGCAAACAATTGTTATGTGGCGCTTACAAATGTATAGATATCAGTCCTATTGTCACCATGGATGTCATTTGGTTTTCGGCTCTTTTGAAAAACCCTCAGCTAAACGTGCTACTAAAGGCCATGTATGTGTTAAGCTACCCTTCTTCTTTGAACTTCCACTCAAAATCATTAAAATTGTGGTTTTAATTGTGATAATTCCCAATGTGAATTAACCAATTGCTGGAATTCCTCTGTTAAGACAGTACTGCTAATGAGAACACCCCCTATGTTATGGTTTCCAACACAGGATGACTCCTCCATTCATGAGGTTCACTTTACAAAAGATATATCCCTTCCCAGAGTTAGGCGACATTTTGGGATTACTGCAGCCATTATACCTGCCTCCCTCACTGCAGTTGCAGCAGCCCTGACCACTCCTGCACTTGCAAGGAGGTATCTTAATGTTACAACAACAGATTGACCTTATTGATGAAAAAATTGATAAGCTTCAATTGAATGTTAGAGTACCCTGCAGTCCTCAATTTCTGTATGTTTGTCAAATCCCTGTCTCAGAAGAAAAAAAAAATGTAACAGAAGCTCAGCTTGAACTGACAAATAGACTTAAGGGAACTTGGGATATGACTTTTAGAAACTTCACTATGACGCTGCATGCTCAGATTCTCAGCCTAAATGAGACTAGAGCAGAGCTAATTTTTAACCCCTCAATCTTACATCATCTATGGGATAAATTGTCAGGTTTAATTGATCATGCTAATTGGATCCTCACTGGTATTGGCATAGTTTTTTCTTATTTTAGTATATGTTCTTTTAAGATGCTTCCAAAAAAAGCTCAACAAAGTAGAAACAAAGCAAGCTATGTTACTTCATGCATGTAAGGAAAGTTAAAAGTGAAGTAATGATTCTCCCACATGTGTATAGATGGAAGCTATGGATAGGATTTAAGTAATACCAACTTAGGGCCAGTTTTCTATGAGGGATCATGCCCTGAGTCTTAGAACTGCTCTGCTCTTCATCTATCCGTGTCTCTCAGCTCTGTCACAACATTACTGTTCTCTGTCTATGGCCTTTCTCCTTCCTTCCTGAATGCAGCCTCACCAGCACAGTGCTGTGAGCTGGGCCCTCCATGAAGAAGAAACCTGAGTTTCCTCATCCTAAGGTAAATGCAGGCTTGGAGGCCACGGGGCATTATCTATCAAGGAGACAGAGAGCCCTCTCAGGGGCAATGCTTTGCACACTCCACATCACCCTGTTTGGCCCTGGAGGATGGCTGATTAGTCAATGACGGGTAAGGTTTCTCAAGGGAGGAACAACCTAAGACAGGCACAGTCACATAGGGGCCATCAGGAGAAAACTTGGGGGCCAACAGAGGTGGGGCACAGTCCCTCACCTCCCCCCAACTGTGCAAAGGCCTAAGTCTTCACCCCTTCTGAGAAAGGTCTCTTGCTCCCATGGCTGCTTTACTTTCCATGCCCAGCTCAGATTGGGACCCAAGTGACAGAAACCTAGTCAGCAGTGGCTGCCCACTCACCACAGCAGGACACTACTAGCAGCTATAAGAAAGGGCCATGTCTGGATGTTTCCCTTTTTCTCTTTTTTGGGTTTTCTGCCTTTTTCTATGCTTTCCCCTTTTCCTTTCTTCTCTCATCATGGTTCTCCTTTGGCAACAAATTTAATAAAAGGGGAGGAAATGTTGGAATAATTTTAAGTCGCAGCTAGCAGCCACGAGCAGCTCAGAAGTGCTTGAAATATCCATGTTCGTTCAGGCCTGACAGGAGCACTAGTGGTTAGCATTGCCAAACCAGGCCAGGGGCTTCAGGGCATGAAATCCCTGACTCAGTAAGCCCCTCCTTTAGGGTCAAAGACCTTTCCCGATTGCTTTCCACCATGAAAGCAATATTTAGAGTTTCCTCACAGTGTGATTACATTAGGCAGAATATGATTGGCTTATGAATATTATCTTGCTTATGTATGATTGACAGGCACGCTCCACTCAAACCCTATAACAGTTGTGTGCATTCCAAAACTAAACTGAGCTACTGGATGTCAACTTGAGGTCTGTCACCAGCCAGTTCTCTCACAAGCTCCTGGAATCTGTGTGTTGATTCCGCATCTCTACCCACTGTGACTGAAGTAGCTGAGAGACTAATTGACCACACCAGTGACAGGAAAGTATGCAGCCCTTAAAACTTAAGAATTAAAACCAAGAATCAATAAGTGGTATGGCAATAAATTTAAAAGTTTCCATAGAGCACAGGAGACAATTAATAATGGTAGAAGATCTTTTGCAAGATCTTTCTCTGATAGGAGATTAATGTCTAGAATATATATATAAAGATCACAAAACTCAACACCATAAAAAACAAATCACCCAGGTAACAAATGGACACAAGAACTAAATAGACACTTTTCAAAATTAGAAATACAAATGGACAACAAACATACAAAAAATAAAATTCAGCATCCCTAGCAATCATGGAGATGCAAATCAAAACACCACCAAGATTCCACCTCACTTGAGTTAGGGTGCAATTATAAAGAATAGAAATAATAGTCAATGCTGGCAAGGATGTAGAGGAAAAGACTTTCTCAAAAATTGTTGGTGGCACTCTAGACTTGTATAACCATTTTGGAAGCAGTATGGTAATTCTGCAAAAGACAAAGTATGGAAAAACAATATGACCTAGCTACTCTGATTTTGGTATTTATCCTAAAAAGCTGAATTCAACACACTATAGTGATACAGGCACATCAATGTTTATGGCAGCACAGTTCTCAATAGCCAAGTTACAAAGTCTAGGTGCCTCTCAGCAAACAAATGGACTGAGAAATATGGCACATATACATAATGGAGTTTTACTCAGCCCCAAAGAATAAAATTATGGCATTTATTGGTAAATTGATGGAACTGGAAAGCATCATACTAAGTGAAATAAGCAGACTCAGAAAGTCAAGAATCAAATTTCTTCCCCCACATGGGAAAGTTATGTAAAAATAAGAAAAAAACCTGGTGGGGGAGACACCATGAAAATAAAGGGAGATTAGTGGAGTAGAGGAGGTGGATAAGTGGGGAGGGAGGGGAGACAGAAAAAAAATGGTGAAATAAAATATAAAATTGGCAAATTTTGCTATATACATAAATAAATATACCATAGTGAATTTCACCTCTATGTATGAATCATCAATTTAAAGTCTATAAATAAATGGAAGGCTATTTAGAGTAGAGGAAGGGAATAAGGGGAGGTAAGTTAAAGTATTGAGGACTAAATTGTAATAAATTTTCTACCTTTAATGTGTGATTATGTCAAAATGAAATCCACTATCATGCATAACTAGAATAAAATAATAAAGCATTAAGAAAATCTATTGAATTTATAGTGTATTAAATAAACCTAGTATGGTCGTGCCTCAGAAAAAGGGAAAAATAAAATAAATATTGCTTTTTATTTAAAGATAAATTAACATGATTAAACTAGCTCATGAGTAATTTAAAAACTAACACTATAAAATTAAAACAACAAAAATAAAAAATATAAACCAGATATATAAAGCATTAATTTAAAACACACTAACAAACATACATAAACCCTATGTTCACAAGTAGATTTAAAATATTTGACTATAAAATTCTAGGGACTTATATAATGCAGTAAAATTAATAAGGATACAAAAAGGTAAGCCCTAATCTTCATCATGTGGGATTAGGCCCAGGCTTCCCTAATAAGACTCCTGTAGCTCAAGAATTAAAACCAAGAATCAATAAACGGGATGGACTCAAAGTAAAAAGTATCTTCTCAGCAAAAGAAACAATCTATGAGGTGAATAGAGTGCCTACATCTTGGGAGCAAATATTTACCCCTCACACATAAGATAGAGCACTAGTCTCTAGGATATACAAATAACTCAAAAAACTAAACACCAAAAAATAAATAAATAATTAAATAAATAAACAAACAAACAAACTAATCAACAAATGGGCCAAGGACTTGAATAGACACTTCTCAGAAGAGGATATTCAATCAATCAACAAATATATGAAAAACTATTCATCATCTCTAGCAATTAGAGAAATGCAAATCAAAACTACTCTAAAATACCATCTCATTCCAGTCAGAATGGCAGCTATTATGCATACAAACAACAAAATATTGGTGAGGGTGTGGGGGAAAAGGCACACTCATACATTGCTGGTGGGACTGCAAATTGATGCAGCCAATATGAAAAGCAATATGGATATTCCTTGGAAAACTTGGAATGGAACCACCACTTGACCCAGCTATCCCTCTCCTCAGTCTATACCCAAAGGACTTAAAAACAGCATACTACAGGGACACAGCCACATCAATATTTATAGCAGCACAATTCAGAATAGCTGAACTCTGGAACCAACCTAAATTCCCTTCAATAGGTGGATGGATTAAAAATGTGGCATAGATACACAATGGAATATTACTCAGCAATAAAAGAGAGTAAAATCATGGCATTTGCCAGTAAATGGATACAGCTGGAGAAGATAATGCTAAGTGAAATTAGTGAATCCCCCCAAAGGGATGGGAGGGGAAAGGAGGGGGCAGGAAGGGGCAGGGGGTTAACAATAATGATGGAATGTGATGAATATCATTATCCAAAGTATATGTATAAAGACATGAATTGGTGTGAACATACTTTATATACAGAGATATGAAAAATTGTGTTCTATTTGTGTAATAAGAATTGTGATGCATTCTGCTCTCATGCAGAAATTAATTAAAAATAAATTTAAAAAGGATATGTTGTAACATCATGTTTTGCTAAAACACTTCAGTTTTTATAATTACTTTTAAAAGTAAATAATAATAATAATAATAATAATAATAATAATAATAATGCAAATAATAGCCGCTCCCAACCCATGGGGGCAGCTGAACTTAAAGTCGCTCATGTGAATTTCCAGGGACACCAAACAAAACACAGACACACACTTTACATTTCAACAAGCTTCAGGACAGCTCTTCCTCTCTTGGCCTCAAGCTCTCCAAATGGGAGAGTGTGCCGCAGTCTGGCTGGGCACAAATGCCGCAGTCTGGCTGGGCACACAATCATGAGCCACCACATAGCTTGTAGATTCAAACAGCAACTCTTTATTCCCGAACTCACACCAGCCGTCTACAATCACGTTCTGGGGAAATCCACGTTCTCTGCCCAAATCCACGTTCTCTGCCCAAATTCACCTCCACTGGGCTTCTATCTCCCAAAATATACTGTCTAAATCCCGTGAGAACTCAAGGGGAACTCAGGCAGCAGGATACGCCCTATTCCCAGCAGGAATAATCTTAAACCTTAAACCTGGAACCTAAACTGGGAACGCCCTAAACACGATTATCTTAAAACCGGGAATACCCAAATCTGCCTTGGTCCTTGAGCAAGGTCACGTACATTCAATGTCACTGCAACATGGGGTACGCTGGCAAGGAAATTGTCATACCTACTTGGCTAATGGCTCCCAGCAAGAGTGAGGGATAGTCACAAGAGACTGATGAGAGAGAAAGACATTTGGAAATGGGCTTTTATTAGGAGGACCCTCATTCTTAGAAAGTTCCACCCAAGAAAAGCTAAGAAGGGGCAGAGTTACAAGGGACATGTGAGTGTAATTCAACCCAAGGGCTGTATGGTGACACCTATGTCTGAAGACACATACTCAAACTTCCTGGATGGGGCAATGTCCAGTTCTCTATGAGATATAGGGAAGGTCAATGCCTTTTCGCTCTGGGAAGGAAGACACGAATCATTCAGAGTGGCTTCCTACAAATACTTGAATAAATTATAATAAAGTAATAATGGTGAAGAAAAAGCAAAAATAATAAAAACAAACTATTAGAACACTTAAGTGGTTCCCAATAAAACTGGAGTGTGTACACCCTTTTCTCTTTCTTGAATTATAGAGAAACAAAAATCCCTTACATATTCAGACAATAAAGTTAAAAGAACTCATATTTTAGAGATTGGGGGACAACTGAATTGTCATCTTCAAATGAAGACGCCAACTATTCTTCTCCTCCATGTCCTCAATCTTTTCAACCACATAATTATGTTTTCCAAAAGAGATAGATATTTGTACCTATAGTAGACCAATTATTCTAAGTATTAACTACCCACTTTTTCTTTTTTGGTTTCATATACACCATAGCCCAATATTGCTTCACTTAAAGTCAAAATATAATAATAGCAGTGGCCACATCTAAAAAAAAAAATCAATATTGGAAATCTTCTTTCACAAAGAACTAATTTTGGAAATATATGTTTCCATGCATGTACATTCTTTTCAAAAGCTCAGTTTGCTAATTAGGCAGTAGTTATTTTTATTACATTAATGGTTTTTAAGTTTTGAGAAACTTATATTTGAATATATTTTTGAATAAATGATTAAGAATGTACATCAGTGATTTCTGAAAATAAATATATTTTAATTATATTGAAAGTTAAGAAACAAATTCCTGTAGTTGAAGTCAGGTCAGGTAATAAATGACCCCATGCTCCTGTTATTATATGTGGTATTGGTGTCTATGGTTCCATCATCAAGACTCTGAGGGTAAAATAGTCCTTACAGTTTTAAGCTGAATTTTTCCCCACCAATTCAAATTCTGAAAATCTATTAGAAGAACACAGAAAACTACAAAGTTGAATGGGATGAGCTTGCATGAAACATTAATAACACACCTTCACTTCAAGTATCTTATGTTGGTTGTAGAAGTTCTGCTTTGTAATATACCACGTCTATGCTACTTAAGGGGCCATAGTTCTCGTTCAACTGGCAGTTCAATAAACTATCTTAAACATATTGTTAGTATCAAAACATCCTTGTCAAAGAATTAAACATTAAAAACATCATTCAAATAATGTAGGCAAACATTCCATACAAAATATGTTCAAAACTTATGTCTAGGTTTACTTTATTTATTTTTTAAAGAGTACATTGTTGAGAGCCACAGCCAAAGGGGCCCCAGCAAACTTCCAGCTGCCAGCACCAGCTGCCAGCTGATGATTGGCTCACTGAGGCCCCAGCAAACTTCTAGCTGCCAACTGATTGGCTCCTCTGTGGTGATGCTCATTGGGTTGTTTCCCCGCCTGCTGGGAGCCATTAGCCAAGTAAGTATGACAATTTCCTTGCCAGCGTACCCCATGTTGCAGTGACATTGAATGTACTTAACCTTGCTCAAGGACCAAGGCAGATTAGGGTGTTCCCGGTTTTAAGATAATCTTGTTTAGGGCGTTCCCAGTTTAGGTTCCAGGTTTAAGGTTTAAGATTATTCCTGCTGGGAATAGGGCGTATCCTGCTGCCTGAGTTCCCCTTGAGTTCTCACGGGATTCAGACAGTATATTTTGGAGATAGAAGCCCAGTGGAGGTGGATTTGGGCAGAGAACGTGGATTTGGGCAGAGAAGGTGGATTTGGGAAGAGAACGTGGATTTCCCCAGAACGTGATTGTAGATGGCTGGTGTGAGTTCGGGAATAAAGAGTTGCTGTTTGAATCTACAAGCTGTGTGGTGGCTCGTGATTGTGTGCCCAGCCAGACTGCGGCATTTGTGCCCAGCCAGACTGCGGCATTTGTGCCCAGCCAGACTGCGGCAATATCTTTGCTGATGGTGTCACTGGTGATGCAATTTTTCCTTGCCAGTGCACCCCATGTTAATTGTGGTAGTGCTGACATATCTTTGCTGATGGTGTCACCAGTGATGCAATTTTTCCCAAGGAGCCGTCAATTGGCTTGGTGTCATGGCATTTCTGTATCCTCCTCCCTTCTGCTAGTGATGGTCCAAATTTGGGGGCCAACAGAGGTGAGGCAAAGAACCTCACCCCCCCACTGGTGCATAGACCTATCCACAAGTATGGCTGTATGCTGGACCGGTAGTCAGTGACGGGTATGATTCAATTGCAGTGGTATCAACCTAAGACAGGAGGCTGACGCCTAAATGTCAGTTTTCCGATGACGGGTAAGAACCATATGTTGAATTGGACAACCTACCAGGCACGGTCCTTAAGCCACATTGCTTGTTGTTTAATTAATCAGAAGGGGGGAGATGCTGGGAGCCATTAGCCAAGTAAGTATGACAATTTCCTTGCCAGCGTACCCCATGTTGCAGTGACATTGAATGTACGTGACCTTGCTCAAGGACCAAGGCAGATTAGGGTGTTCCCGGTTTTAAGATAATCGTGTTTAGGGCATTCCCAGTTTAGGTTCCAGGTTTAAGGTTTAAGATTATTCCTGCTGGGAATAGGGCGTATCCTGCTGCCTGAGTTCCCCTTGAGTTCTCACGGGATTCAGACAGTATATTTTGGAGATAGAAGCCCAGTGGAGGTGGATTTGGGCAGAGAACGTGGATTTGGGCAGAGAAGGTGGATTTGGGAAGAGAACGTGGATTTCCCCAGAACGTGATTGTAGACGGCTGGTGTGAGTTCGGGAATAAAGAGTTGCTGTTTGAATCTACAAGCTGTGTGGTGGCTCGTGATTGTGTGCCCAGCCAGACTGCGGCATTTGTGCCCAGCCAGACTGCGGCACCCGCCCTTTCAGAGCACGGAGCTGCTCATTGGGGGAATTTTTTTGGCTCTGCCCACGGGACCCAGCCAATCAGCCTCAAGGGCAGGAGGAGTGGGAGAGGTGGAGAGGCTTGTGGGAAGCGGTGGTGGCAGTTGGGCTCTGAGGGTTTTCCTGAAGAGCTGTGTGGTGTGGTGTGTGTGTTCTAAAAATAAAGTTCATTTCTTTTGACAAGTGGCTCCTGAATTGTGCCCAGCAAGACTGCGGCATTACATTATTGATTCTTTACTCATAATGACACAGCAAATACCATTATATATCTATCTTGTGCTTGTCAGGTCCTTGGATTTTACCAATGAAAAGACGACATTTATTGTTAATGAAATAGTAAATTCCATGGTTGTGCCTTAGAAAAATGGAAAAATAAAATAAGTGTTGCTATTATTATATTTTGACTTTAAGTGAAGCAATATTGGGCTATGGTGTATATTAAACCAAAATGGAATAGTTCATTCTATTAACAACAGAAGAAACTATTCCATAGCAAATTAACACTGAATATAAAATCAGAAATTTCTTCCACTAAATTGCCTTTAAAACAGTCTTTAAAATATGAGAAAATGAATAATCATCAGCAAGCAAAAAGAAATATATATATTAACCCCTGGTAAAATTATTTATGACCAGAGTTATTTTTCTTACATCACACAAAATTGTCCATTTTAAGATAACCTATTGTCATAGTTTAGAATGTGAAGTATGCCCCAAAAGCTCATGTGTGAGACAATGCAAAAAACTTTAGAGGTGGAATAATTGGGTTAGGAGCACCTTAACCTACTCAGTGCATTAATCTACTGACATGGATTAACTGGGTGGTAATTGTAGGCCACTAGGGTGTAGCTGGGGGAGATGGGACCTTATGGGGCATGCCCTTGAGATTTATATTTTGCCTCTGATGAGTTCAGCTTTGTCTGCTTCCTGATTGCCAAGTTCTGTGCCCAGTTCATTATCTCAGTTACACTCTTCTGACACATGTTCTGCCTCAACTTAGGACCAGAACAAGAAAGTCAATCATATATGGACTGAGACTTCTTAAAATATGAGTGACAATTAAACTTTTCCTCCTCTATCTTGTGCTTGTCAAGTCCTTGGATTTTAACAATGCAAAGATGACTAAAAAAACCTATGAACTTCACACTACTAAATATAATGTCACTTTTTAATCCTGATTTATTCATTCTAACATCAGTTCTCACTTGATCGTGTCCCTCTCCTTATTATGTTGTTATTATTTTTATAGCTTTTAGAAAACCAGTATTCTCTTTTTTATTGATTTAAAAATGCTGTTTCCTATATTTTCTTCATAATCCTGACTTCTAAAGTTTAAAATATCTTAGATTTTACTCCTTATTTCTTGAACATGTTGTTTGTATATTTACTTGAAAGGTGATCATACTCTTTCTTGTGGCTCAAAATATCATTTAGATAAAGTGGACCCCCACATGTGAATCTGCAACTTGAATCATCCCCCATGTTCCTTAGCTACTGGTAGAGGAGATTTATTAATAACTTCGCTTGGATTTCTAAGAGTCATCATCAATTTCACGTGTTCTAATGTAAACATTTTGTCTTCAAGAATTGTTTCTTCCTTATTACTAGAAACTTGAAATTTTTCTTTGAATTATTACTTTCATCTTTTATATCTAAACCATTAGTAAATAATGTCTTTTGAATTAGCTTGCACTTTGCTACCATAACAAATGACTACAGCTATTTTTTTAAATTTTTTATTTACATATGACAAAGTAATGATTACAATTCTTATTACACATATAGAGCACATTTTTTCATATCAGACTTAGCAGATTTTAAAAAAGTCCCCAAATTTGTTAACATATAATCCCATGGGTCTGATATTACACAGATTTTATGAGACTAAAATCGCTGTGTCAACAGGCTACATTCATTTTGGGAAACTAAATGGGAGAATACATTTCCTTGACTTTCCCAGCTTCTTAAAGGTCTTCTTCCATATTCAGAATAATCATAGCAATTCATGTGTCCCTGGATTAGGTATTCACACTTCCTTTGATTTGATTTTTAACCTTCTTCTCCAGTTTTAACTTAATCAGATGTACAAAATTTCATAGGTAACATATCACAACTTCTGAAGACAAATGGAAACATATTTTAGGGATTCTTATTCTCTCCATCACAGTCCACCATATGCCCCCCAAAGATTCTGGTTCATCCATGTGTAAAATATGTTTACTTTATCCAGGCTCACAAAAAGCCCGAATTCTTATGGGATCCATTTATTGTACAAAATCTTATAAAATATCATTAGTTAAAATTTCAAATAATATTATCAAATTCATCTAAATTAGGCCTGGGTGAGAATCTCATTGTGTTTCTTCCTGAAGCAGAGTCTCATCATATGTGGACTTCTGATACTAAAACAAAATTCCCTACTGTCTTATTCCAAAATATGATGACAGAATTGGCTTACTATAACTGTTGTAGACATTCCAGTCCCGAAATGGATAAAATGAAAAAAAGCAAAGGAGTTGCCAATTGCAAATAATTTTTGAAAACCAGTCAGTAAAATACCACTAAGTTTTAAGGTCTGGAAATAATGTGATGGGTGGCTCCACCCTCTGGATTTCTGCCTCTACCTTCAGACTCATACTTCTTTTAATGAAAGATGGTACTTACAGTTGAGTAGTTTTATCAGCGTAGTTTCTGCCTATAGATATTTGAGGTATCTGATAGCCTTCTTGTAGTTGGTAGTCTCTCTTTACTTTTCATATTTGTGCTGGTATAAAATTCTCATGAATTTGTAGCTGTCTAATGCATATCATAAAGACTCTTCCATTATATACAAGGTCATCCACAGAACATTTTAAATATAATTTAACCCATTTATTTTTATTTTACTGGAGGAATAACAATTATGTTTCCAAAATGATTTTTTATTTCATTGACAGAATGTGTGAGTTATACCCTTAATATCTTCTAGAGTCTTTACTCAATATGTATATAGATCTTTTGGCCTTTTATGGTATTTCCTAAGGGTAACATAGACACATCATCAACATACCTCGTAGAATACACAATTTAGCATCTTTTTCAATCCTGATAGATTAAGAACTTCCCACATTATCAATTCTTGCTTCTTTTGTTTAGCAATTTCCCCCAAATTTATTTTTCTTCTCTTATTTTTTACTATTCACATCAGGAAAAAAAATCAGTGCACACTTTCAACATTTTTGCTTTAAAAATCTCATCAGCTAAATGTCTTATAAAAATATTTTCAGGTTCTGATTTTCACTTAACTGCAGGACACAATCTGCTAAACTGTCCATCACTATATAATTAGGATTCTCTTTCCTACTATTTCTGATAAGGAATTCCTCATTTACTATTCAGCCCTCATCAGCAGTGTCCTTAACAAACATATTCCTATCAGCAGATGATTGGAGTATTGTGTTTAGTGAAGTATGTTCTCTACCATGATCCTCATTTCCTACTGAAGAGTCTCTAGCAGAATTGCTAACATCCTTGTCTTTATTCATAGTCTTTTCAAACAATCTGAGTCTTTTCTATCTTGCTTTTCAATATCTGCCTTGTCTCTGCCTACCACCCAATTCCAAAGCTCTACCCACTTTTTCAGGTGTTTGTTATCAAAATACTTCACATTCAGGTGACAGAATCTGTCTACTAATGGCATGTAAGTGACCAAAAACAATGGCATAAAATAGCACAAGTGTATCACCATGCAGTTCTGTAGGTCAGACATCTTAGGCAGGTCTCACTAATCTGAAATCAAGTTATTAGTAGAGCTTTATCCCTTTTAGGAATGTAAAGATGCAATTTTCCTTGCCTCTCCCAAACTAATTGGTTCCCTTTCAACATCTTCAAAAAAAATGCTGCTTATCTCTATGTATTCTTCCTGTAGTGGTTTATCCTTCTGACTCTCTACTTCTGTCTCCCTTTCCAACTTTTCAGGACCATTGGACATGTGCAGATAATCCAGTGTGATACCCCTGTCTCAAGTTCCTTAAATTCAAAGTCCCTGTCTCAGGTAAAGTTGTATATTCATGGGTTCTTGTGTTTAGAACAGGACATAAGCATATTTAGGAGATTATTGTTCTGTCTACTATAGCTTCTTAAAAATGTGTCTATGTATATATAAAAACATGTATATAGAGATTAACAAAGTCTCCAGAATTAGTATATCCTGTATTATTACTCTGTTCAAAACATAATCATCCCTTTCACAGAACACTACTTTCACAGTAGACCCCCAAATAGTCTCTGTGTTACTATCCTTGTGCATCTAAACTGTATTCTCAACAAATCAAACAAAATTAAATATTTTTCAAATGTAACATCATCTTATTTTGCTCAAAAAATTCATGTCTGCCTATTATAGTCAAAATTAATGTCATTAAACTGGTATATACACTGTCATTTGGCATCTTTATATTTCACACCCAGATATTTATTACTACCATATACTCCTTGTAACATCTACAATGGCAAGATTTTCATCCTTTAATATCTTTGCCTTGAAATTCTTTGTGCATGGAATATTCTCCTTTTTATCACTCTCCATATCTGAATTTCTCACTCCCTTGCATTTTGATAATCATCTAAATGTCATTCTAACAGTGATGACTTCTTTGGTCACTTTTACTTACAACAGTTCCCTTTATTACTCTCTTAGGAATATTTTTTCTTCATATCACTTACCTTCCCCTTTTTAGTATATCTGTTGGTTCCTTAATTGTTTACATTGCATCACCTATCACTAAAATTAGGTGTGTGACTATAGACATCATTTAGTATTTTGTTCAATGCTTTATCCACAATAGATATGACAGTGTCCAGCCTATATCAGATGTTAAATAAATATTTGAGAAATAACAGCATGAATAAATGAATGAAGTTCAAGTTCCACTACATCGTAACAGCACTGTAACTTTCTGCAGTTTGCCACTTCAGGATAGTTTTTTATTTCATACTTTCACATAGAGTTATATCATGTCTGTTACAATGTAGAATCTGTATACTCATATATAGTCCAGAAAATCATAGCATTCTATACCATCTGTATAATATGGTTTTCTCCCAAAGATAAATTTGCTGTAAGATACAATTCTTTAGATAATCTACATATTCATTGAGAGGTTTGATTATTTGATTAGCTTCCAAAAATTTTATAAAGTATTTGCACCTGCTGCAATTGTTTTATAATTTAAATTACATGATACATAAGAGAACAAAAATTATTTTAGTTCCTACTTGACATATTTATAACAAACATAGACTATAGCCAATAGAAAAATATATTTATATCATTTTAAATTATCTAAACCTATAGATTGATAATGTTCACTATAATTCTAGCAAAAACCACAAAAGTAAAATCCCTTTGAATGCTAAAAAAAGAAGATAAATATCTGGTGAGAAAAGTAAACACAAAACCAAAATAAAATATCTTTGTAAGTATTCTCTATAATGTGAAAACCTAGAAACAAGAAGAAAAATTCATGATTGTTTTGATGCCAAATATTGTAACAATCAATCAAAATTATGTGCAAATATTACAGAATGAAATCTGTTCTATCTACTCAAAAAGTAAACTAACCTTTTATTTTTCTGTAATATGTTCCTAGATCTTTGTCAGGAGTAAGTAGTGAAATTTATCTCAATAGGTAATTTTCCTTTAAACTGGCATTTCTTAAAAATTATCAGAGCCATTTAAAAACAATGTGAAATGCAAATTCTAATTCAGAGATCCTGAGCTGAGGCACAAAAGTCTTTGCATCTAATAATCTCCATGTGATAACAATGCTATTTTTTTGTTGACCACACAACATAGCAAGCAAATGGAGCAACAAAACATAAATACAGGTCAGTATCTGAAGCTGTAAGTTCTGCATCAACGAAGCATAGATCAAAATTATTTTAAGGAAATTGCATTTGTTCTGAATATGTATATTATGTCATTATTCACTAAATGATACAGAATATCAATATTTTCATAATATTAAGATTTTATTAACATAAGTAAACTAGACATAATTCCCAGTATACGAAAAAAATGTGTGTAAGTTGTATGTTAATACTATGTCTTTTTTTATTAGAACTTGTGATTCCATAGATTTTGCTATCTGGAAGGGGGTAGTCATGGAAATAAGCCCCTGTGCATACTGAAGAATGATTATATATAAATACAAAGGAAAGATATTGTAAGACTGAAAATTAAATAAACATTATTTTTTCCAAATAAAGAAAAAGTAAAAGCTGTGAAAAGGAAATCCCATGGGTTTTTGAGTTATAGGGATAAATATAGATGGAATCAGCAGAGGGGATGCAAGACACATGGCAGACTACCTCCACCAAGAGACACACCAAATAAACTTCTCATCATAGATCAGGTCACTCAGAGATTGTCAGAGACCAACTGAGAGTCTCTGAACCACCAATCAACAAAGAAAACATCCATGTCAAGTAAATAATAAAAGCTAAGGCATCCTTGGACTCAGACTGTATTCTTGTCACTGTGCCACAATGAGAATCCATCCCCAACATTCAGCTGCACCACTTGGAGAGAAATGTTTGACCTCAATTATGTACCTAATGCTAAAGTTTCCCACAATTTAAATCTTACTTTATCAACTCTGGGCTGGAAAGGGATTAGAAACACACTAGACCACAGATAAACGTGGCAATGTTATACAAGAATCACAGCATATTCAGGCACTTCATCTCCCAGGAGTTGTTTAGAGATGCAATTTTGAAATGCAGCCCCTTGTTTCTCTCTGGAAGAGACAATCATCCTCTCCCAGTATTTACTTGGTGGTATGGTTCTGACTAACTTGTATCTAGTAATTAAAGAGGTAGACAACTAGTATTCTGTGCCCAGCTTGGGGTAGGATGATATGCACTTCCAAACTTTCTGCCTCAGCTCACCCCAGTGATAACTCCAGGTATATTAATACCCACCTGAAGGAGTTTGTCAAGGTATTGATCACCCCAATCTTACAGTTTTAACAGGATTGTATCCTAAACTTCCTAATGCTGGAAGCACAAGAAACTAATTATACGTAATTGTATCCAAATCCCCAAAAAAGTTTTTATGGGCTTGTGTGCACTTCCAGTGGTTTCATAGCTCCAGTAGTATAGCAGAGAAGGGTTTTAAAATATTTAGCTCCCCATTTTTGCCTGAAATTGGCTTATTTCATGACTTGAATGCTCCATCTTTTATAACCACCTTTCCAAGTACTTCATCATGAACCACTTAGATTGGCATCATAAAGGGCAAGGTGTATAATTTAATATCTCTAGATCACATAAAAAGACATGTTTTTAAACAGATATGTGAACACTTCCCTGGGCTATAATCTACTGGAGTAGCGTAGAAAGGGGGCAAAAATGTAGAGCTCCTACTTAATCTCTAAAGGGAACTTATAGAACATATTTCCAGTGGCTACTTGACAGTCTCACTTCTAACAAGCATGTATTTGGAAGCAAACAGAAATAACTAATAGTTGCCTTCTGGCAAACTGGGTCAGACCTTGGCATGACTTCTTGGTATTTTCTTTCAGCTCACCCCAGTGACAAAGCTGAGTCTATCAATTTTCCTACTATACATTTGCTTCTTCAATGGATGTCGCAATTTCCATACCTCTCAGTCAAAGAGTTCTCTTAAAGACTAAAACTAGGAATTAATGATACTTTGTACTCCTTATTGATACTAGACCACAGAAAATAAGGAGCATGAGAAGCAAAGAGCTAACTTTAAGTATCTACTTCCCAGGACTAACAAACTCAGCCTGAATGTTACCTCAGAATTACCTATGGATCCTTTTGTAACTTGCTGCAGAGATAATGAGAAACAAATGCCTCTGCTCAGTTTCATTGTGAAAAAAGAAGAAACCACAATGCATATCCAACACTCCAACCTTTCTAGTTACATCTAGAATGTCTCATTTCCTCATTTTCAGTCTTAGGAAACTAACAGAATGTGGCATATCTGAAGGGCCAGTGGGCAACCACAAAAGAGACAGCACTCTGGAAAAGAATAAAGATATGATAGATAGCTTAAAAATCTTTGGGTGGATAAATTAGTGAAATACATATGTATGAGGCCATTCTGACAAGATTGAGAGAAGTAATTGTGTGATCTAATGCAAAGAAGACAACAGAAAGAGTAAAATAACATGAAAAAAAATGGGGGAATATATCCCAAGTAAAGTATTAAAATAAATCTTAGGAACTAAGCAGAGATATTTGATTTATGAAGAATTAGAAGAAACATAAAGATACTCACTGGGGTCAGGAAAACAATGCAAGAAAAATGATGAGAATTTAAGTGAAAAGATACAAAGTAGCAGTATCACATAATTGAGATGAAGAATCTTATAACTGAAATTAAAAATCTCATAGAGGAATTAAAATGATTAGATGATATGGAAGAAAACATTAGGAGACTCAAAGGCAGGTCACTAATTGCTGGGAGCCATTAGCCAAGTAGGTATGACAATTTCCTTGCCAGCGTACCCCATGTTGCAGTGACATTGAATGTACGTGACCTTGCTCAAGGACCAAGGCAGATTAGGGTGTTCCCGGTTTTAAGATAATCGTGTTTAGGGCGTTCCCAGTTTAGGTTCCAGGTTTAAGGTTTAAGATTATTCCTGCTGGGAATAGGGCATATCCTGCTGCCTGAGTTCCCCTTGAGTTCTCACGGGATTCAGACAGTATATTTTGGAGATAGAAGCCCAGTGGAGGTGGATTTTGGCAGAGAACGTGGATTTCCCCAGAACGTGATTGTAGATGGCTGGTGTGAGTTCAGGAATAAAGAGTTGCTGTTTGAATCTACAAGCTGTGTGGTGGCTCGTGATTGTGTGCCCAGCCAGACTGCGGCATTTGTGCCCAGCCAGACTGTGGCATTTGGCGTCCCGTGCGGGGAACTTCTGAATCTTAGAGGTAAGTAAAATTTCTCACCCTTGAGGAAGAGAGAAAGAATGGGTGAACATTTCAAAAAACAATGTGTTATTGTTTTGATTTATTTTATTTTTATTTCAAGTTGCCTGTTCCTAGAACTTTCTCAGGCAAACTGGGGAAAATGGTTGACTCAAGGTTTGAAGTTGTTCGCCTCCGAGGAAGAGAAATTGTTAGAGAAAGGAGGCACCCCAGTAAGACCAAGAACAGTTAAGGCATATGTTGATAAAATACAAAAATGTAGCAAATGGCTTTTTAAAGATGAGTTATTAAGTATATTAATGAGACCATCATGGTATCCTGTAGAAGGATTTTTCTTCAACAAGAAAGAGATGGCTAGTTCTGTTTACTACATTTGTCTAAGATCTTGGTTTTTACAGACATCTGATTAATTTACAAAGCTAAAGTGTTAAAATATCAACCACTAAATATAAAATCAAGTACTCTTACTTATTAAGTTCCATAAGGTAATATATTTAAACATTATGTGTGTTTTCATAAATTGGTAAATGGAAAAAGGTTTAATATTGCTTTGTGTCTGTGTCTTTGCTAAAACAAGGTTACTAAGTGTTAAGATTCTATCATGTGTAATTTATATACAAAGAGTAAAAAAAATTTCAGTTGGGTTTCAATTATAGTATTATAGTATCATAAAAAACATGAAAGTCTTTCATTTTATTAAAGTGGAGTAATTTGTCTAAATCAGAAATTTTATAAGAGTTGTTTCAAAATGTGAATTTATAAAAAGGGTTAACGGTTAAAAAAGAGATAGAAAAAGATTCAAGATGTGGAAATATATTTTAATATAAAAGGTTAAAGGAAAAATAAATGTTTTTAGATGAGATAATCTCTGTGTGGTAAAGTAAAAAGTTGTAAAATGCCATTTAAAAAGATTTTGAGGAAACTAGACTTACTTTAAAAGCTTGAGAAAGGAATAAAGAAGAAAAAGGTATTTGTACATGGCAGATTGAGACAAAGCTTCTCAATGGAGTTAAAAAAAAAAGCCTTTGGTTGAAGGGCAGCCATGTAAACTAACATTAAAGCGATTTAAACAGAATCTAAGCCTTGTTTAAAAGAGTGAAGCTGTAGGTGGTGAAAAAGTACATTTAAAAGTACAGTATAGATGATAATTAAAAGGCTTTAAAAGGTTAAATTGAAGGTGGTCGAGATACCTTCATGGCAGAAAAAAGATTGCTTTATTGCATCATTCGAAGCCTAGTTAATCTTAAAGGCATTACTTTAAAAAAATGGGAAGATAATAAGAAAAGATATTTAGATAAAGAAGATTAAAAATTTAAAGTGAAAAACTTTAAAGACAGAAGTATAGAAAGTTAAAAACAAAAAAAGATAGAAAAGATGTAGAAAGATAAAAAAATGTAGGAAGACAAAAGTTTTAAACCCACAAAATAGGAAGAAAAAAAAAACTAGGAGGAAAATAAGCAACTAAGGGTAAATATACAAACCCCAGGAAAAAAAAAAACTAGAAGATAGAAATAAGATAAAAAATGGTTGAAAATATCAAGTAAGGTATTACAGATAGAAAATGCAAAAAGCTAAGACAACTATTAGATACAGACATACTTATTAAAGCAAAAAGAGGGAATTGGAAGGGGGTATATATCCCCCAAAGATAAACTTAAAATAACGCTTTTTACACTAAACTTTTTAAATTTGGATTCATAAGGACTTAGTGCTGCGGAAAGACATATGTATCCAAAAAATGTACATAAGCCTAAGGTACTTTGGAAAGATATTCTAACAGGACAATGGAAAGGTCCTGACCCAGTGATTGTCTGGAGTCGGGGTTTTGTTTGTGTTTTTCCACAGGGAGAACAGCAGCCCATTTGGATTCCAGAGAGATTAACTAAAACAGTTTCTACAGATCGAAAAGAAGATGATTTGACTCAAATCCATAACAGCTGATATCCAGAACTCCAGCTTGGCCATTCTTACATCTGCGACAGTGATTAACCAGGATGCTTTTTTCAATAGCTATTTTATTATTGCATTTTTCCACATCATAAGGTTCTATTTTTATTTTTTGAGCTCATACAAACCTAGGTTAATGTTTTTCTGATCAGTTTTATTTTTTGACTGTGGAGTTTTTAAACATTGCAATGGAGATTTCACCTAGGTAAAGCTACAAGGCCTTTACTATTTTCTTATGTGTTGTACGTTTGTGTACACTCTTGTGTTTTGTGTTGTATGTCTGTATGTGCGTATGTCCATATTTCTTATATGAGGAGCGCTCATGAAAAAATGGATCCGAATTATTATTATTTTTTTTATTCACGTGATTTAAATGGTTTAATTTAAATTAGGTAAACAGCTGTTAAGGATTGTTTTTAAAGGTGGTTAACAGATCTGTTTGTTTACTAGTTTAAATTAGATAAAAGGCTGTTAAGGATTGTTTTTAAAGTAGGTTAACAGATCTGTTTGTTTACTTTCACCTTTCCTTTTCATTATATTTAATAATTCTTTTCAGGATAATGTCTCTTTAGCATCATTGCCAGAATTCCTATCTCCATCCTAGTGCCGGTGAAGAACTCAACAAGTAATGCTCAAAGAGTCAACTTACTTTGGGAGAAAACGGATTTTGGGAGGAAATGGACATATTGATAGATTCCTCTGCTTTGAACTGCTTGCAGAACTTGCCTGGACTATGTAACTATCGTTTGGTGCAGCGAATTGTGGTAATGCTGGCATATCTTTGCTGATGGTGTCACTAGTGATGCAATTTTTATTTCCTTGCCAGCGCACCCCATGTTAATTGTGGTAGTGCTGACATATCTTTGCTGATGGTGTCACCAGTGATGCAATTTTTCCCAAGGAGCCATCAATTGGCTTGGTGTCGTGGCATTTCTGTATCCTCCTCCCTTCTGCTAGTGATGGTCTAAAATTTGGGGGCCAATGGCTTATGCTGGACCGGTAGTCAGTGACGGGTATGATCCAATTGAAGTGGTATCAACCTAAGACAGGAGGCTGACGCCTAAAGGTCAGTTTTCTGATGACGGGTAAGAACCATATGTTGAATTGGACAGCCTATCAGGCATGGTCCATAAGCCACATTAACTTCACTCCCCCACTGGCACCAAGGCCAAATTTGGGGGCCAACAGAGGTGAGGCAAAGAACCTCACCCCCCCCCACTGGTGCATAGACCTATCCACAAGTATGGCTGTATGCTGGACCGGTAGTCAGTGACGGGTATGATCCAATTGAAGTGGTATCAACCTAAGACAGGAGGCTGACGCCTAAAGGTCAGTTTTCCGATGACGGGTAAGAACCATATGTTGAATTGGACAACCTACCAGGCACGGTCCTTAAGCCACATTGCTTGTTGTTTAATTAATCAGAAGGGGGGAGATGCTGGGAGCCATTAGCCAAGTAGGTATGACAATTTCCTTGCCAGCGTACCCCATGTTGCAGTGACATTGAATGTACGTGACCTTGTTCAAGGACCAAGGCAGATTAGGGTGTTCCCGGTTTTAAGATAATCGTGTTTAGGGCGTTCCCAGTTTAGGTTCCAGGTTTAAGGTTTAAGATTATTCCTGCTGGGAATAGGGCATATCCTGCTGCCTGAGTTCCCCTTGAGTTCTCACGGGATTCAGACAGTATATTTTGGAGATAGAAGCCCAGTGGAGGTGGATTTTGGCAGAGAACGTGGATTTCCCCAGAACGTGATTGTAGACGGCTGGTGTGAGTTCGGGAATAAAGAGTTGCTGTTTGAATCTACAAGCTGTGTGGTGGCTCGTGATTGTGTGCCCAGCCAGACTGCGGCATTTGTGCCCAGCCAGACTGCGGCAACTAATGTCATCAATGCAATGGAGCAGTGTGACACTTTGTAAAAAATCTCTGTGAATTAAGTTATAAAACAAGGTTGGAGAATTGATGCCCCTGAAAAAAGACATCAAAATTGTATTACTGGCTTTGACAGACAAAAAGAAATTACTACTAATAAGCCCTATGAATAGGTATGGATAAAAAGGCATTTGCCAGATCAATAGCTACTTACCAGGTAGTAGGAGATGTATTAATCTGCTCAAGAAAATAAACTACATCTGCTACAACAGCTGTTATTGGTGTCACTACCTTATTATGCTAATGAAAATTAACTGTTATTCTCCAAGATACATCTACCTTCGGCACAGGTCAAATAGGGGAGTTAAATGGGGCTGTAGTAGGAACTACCACACCTGCATCCTTCAAGTTGTTGGTGGTCACACTAATCTATGTAATCCCACCAGTGATGCAACATTGTTTTTGATTTACTATTGTCCCAAGCAAAGGATGTTCTACCAGCTTTGATTTAGCCTTTCCTGCACCTTAATAACCATCAATCCACATGTTAGAAAAACAATATTCTAAGTATTTCTATCCCAAATGTGCATGCTGGGAGTGGGAAAACAACCACAAGATGCATTACGGGACCCACTAAACATACTCCTAGTCAAACCATGGCTAACATTCCATAAATTACTGACCTCTCTAAGTCCCTATTTTGACTGGAGGGTAACAGTGACATTTTGAATCTCCCAGGATCAATGTCAATTCAGAGATGGTATTGAATAGTCCCCCAAAGACTAGATCATTGCCTTTCCCCTAATGTTTATTTATCCTGGTTCAAGTCCATAGGCCCCTTAGGGGAAGAATGGGAGAAAGATTAACATTTTAACTTTTTGGTGCTGTACCAAAGTCCTTCTTCAAAAGTAACTTGCCTTCCCTTAATTTATTCCCTTGAGACTTAAACTGACTCAAGTCTTGGAATTGGCTGAGAAACCAGGATTTTCTGCTTGTACATTTGCCCTGAAATTTTTATGCTTATATAAATTGAGTATGAACTTTAATTTCCCATCTTATTGACTTCTGAAAATATCATGATTGATTAGCCAATGTCTTAGATGTACATAAGTCAGAAGAATCTAGTCATTGCTTCTACTTTGCTATGCATTATGGTATGAATCAACTTGCTTGTGGTGGTTGAGTGCTATCACTTGGTCTCTGATACTTTGAGATCCAATAATACTCATTGTATTTCAGTTTTCTAATTGGGTAATTTCAGCTCTCATGGTAAGATATGGCATATAAAGAAGAGCAATGACAGACTGATTCTCCCCTCATAAATCGTTCTTAAAGTAGTAATGAATGCACATCTTCTAGACCTTTATATTGTGGAGAAGAAGGTCTTATTTGGAAAATCCAGCATTCCAGTTTCTCTGAAAATTTGAGTCATATAATCAACAGTAAACCAAGGAATATCAGGCATTTCCAGCTCATTCACAATTATACAATTTGATCCTTATTTCAGCCAACCCACTGAATAAATTATTAGTACATTATTTTTAGCAATTTAAACTGCTACATTAAATTCAGCATATCTGCTTAACCAGCCAATATCAATAGGTTCAGCCTGGTCTAATTTTATGTTTCTTATACCATTATCCCACATGCTTAAAATCCATTCACATACATGTTCCTCAGACCTCTGTTTGTTTACATTGTAAAACTCAGGATGGTCCTTTGGTGTGATGCACTTCCTCATAGTTCACACTTTATAACTCTCCTTTAGGAGCCTGCTTAGATTTGGGTCTAGTTATAGGACTAGAAGTAAAAGTGGGTGGTAAAGGTGGGTCCTGAGGAGTACCAGCATTGTCTGTCTGGGCAATATCATCAAGAAAGATCCTTATTTTTTCCACAGGCAATGAAGAATCCATTCTTTCAGAGAGATGAAGAGATCAATACCAGAGTGTGTAGTTGGGGGTGGAGATGACACTGGCACTAATGACTGGAAAGTCACTTCCTCTAGCAAATAAACCCAACAGAATGTAGGAATTTCCCAAGCCTATTCAGTGTCCTCTCACCTGTTCTAGAAATTACAGAATGTCCTTCCCCCCCCCCCCCGCTAGCAGTAACTTTACTTTCATTGCAGACACTGTTTATGGATAAGAGCTAAAATTGCATCGTAATTCAATCTATGACAGGTTGGGGGGTTTATGATCAATTTTCAGCAAACCCCATTCCCATGACTGAAAGATAGAAGTTTCTCCTTCAGTACACACTAAGAAGGCTTTAGATTGCATATGCACACCTAGAGCTGAAAAAAAATGAGTTCCTGAGCTACTTTTTTGTTGTTGTTCAGTGAAGAAGTAACCAGGGAACATTATTATATTCCTTAGTTTTCCAGAACTGTTAAAAATATCATTTGTAGAGTCACTAGACATTTTGACTCTCACAAGTGGCATATTATGAGTATCAAATGCATTCCTTATGTATATAGCTTTAAAGAGTTCATGACATGAATTGTCAGTGTTCTCCTTACTAACAGCTTTAGGAACATTAGGTCTATCCAATTTAGACAATCAACTCCAGAAACCACAAAATCAACTAAGAAAATATAAACTTACAATTTTATTTCTCTAGAACTACTTCTAGTCCCAATAGGATATCTCCATGTAAGAGTATAAAAGGGGATTTCCTAGATTTGTTTACGTGTTTGGAAGGTGAATCATAATCGCCACTGCACACTGGAGAGCTGAGGGTACTAGCAGCTGCTCAGTCCAAGGAGATGGAGCCATGAACCAACAATGCCATCCAAGTATGTGACTGAAGCCTGGAAAATACCTGTAGAATAACTGGTCAGAGTTCATGTTAGAAAAAATGAAGGAGTTGAAGTCTGCTGTCCTTTGATGATGGCTGCAGCAATCTCTGTACCCATTCAAGAATCATGCTTGCATCAGTCTGGGCTTCTTCCTTTTTCGACCCTTTGCTTCATCTGGGAATCCCAGTTTATTAGACACTGTTGCTCATACTCAGCACTGGTCTCCCTCTTTATTTTGATATCCCAAATACCAGTTATCTCTGAAACACGCTCATTGACACACCCAGGAAACTCTTAATTCTAAACATCTCTTAAGTAAATAAAGTTGATATTCCAAAGTAATCATAACACATTTGTATTATCATATATTTGTGCATTTCTGGGTGCGTGTATGTGTGTGTGTGTGTGTGTGCTCTCCTATTTAAAGTACTTGTGGAAAAAATGCTTCTCACAAAATGACTTTTTATTCCTAAATACATTAGTATGCATTTCATAAGCACATGGGATTTCTCCTACAAGAATTCATTTTTTATTAAACTTAAAGTAATAATAAATCTACATTTCTTAATATTTAATGTTACTAAACTTTTCTCAAAATGTTATATATTTTAATCAAATATCCAGTTATGTGTCCTGTTACTTGATATTATATACATTTTAATTTTTTTATTTAGAAGTATGACACTTTTTACCCATTAACTTTTTGATAATACATACATATATATATATATATATATATATATATGTATGTATATATATATATATATATGTATGTATATAAAATCTCTTATAAAATGTTTCATTTCCTAAATTTCATACAGATCAGAACCTATATCAAGAGAATTAAATTAAGCTAAAGTAATATTTCAATACCAGTAAATAATGTTAAGCAATTCATACTGAATCACATCAAAAGACTTACAATTATTGATCCTAAGCTTGATTAGATATGCAATTTGCAATTCATCTATTATGTAATAATGGCACACTATGTGAATACCCTGTTTATCACCATATCATATCTAATATTTAGTGGACTTTTTTCAGAATATATACTTGCTTAAAGTTACAAAGAAATTATCTGTTAATTTTATCCCTTCTCCACATTTATTATTTGGGATTCCTCTATAAAATAGAATTTTCTTCATCAGTTGTAATTTAACAAATCTAAAATGAAAGAAAGGATGTTTATAGCTTTTCCTCTATTAACAGTACTCAATCTTTTATACAAATAGCATATATTTGTTTCATTAACACATTTCAAGTAATTTTATGTTCTTTTTTCCCCTAACCTGTGTTTTAGTCAGCATTTTTGCTGCTGTGACCAAAAGACCTGACAAAGAGAATGAAGAAAAAGAAAAGTTTATTTGAGACTCAAAGTTTCAGAGATCTGATAGCCAATTCCATTGCTCTAAACCCAAATGAGGCAGCAGAAGGACAAGACAATGGAAACTAGCTCAGAACATGGCAACAGGAAGGGGGGGGGAGAGAGAGAGAGAGAGAGAGAGCATTCAGCTCACCAATAATAAAAATATATACCTCAAAACGAACACCGAACACCTTCTGGGACCTCTTTCTGCAGCCACATCCTACCTGCCAACACTTTCCTCCCAGTTAATCCATATCAGTGGGTAAAGCCAGTTTTTTAGTTACAACTCTCATCATCTAATCATTTCACCTCTGAGCTTTATTGGATTATCTATCTCACATGGGCTTTTGGGAGAGACCCCATATCTAAACCAAAAACTCCTTGCCTGTCTTTTCTAACACAAAGCAAAACAAGGTAAGCAACTAACATTTATAATATTCCTGTAATGTAAATAAATATTCAACCTAAATAGGAAAAAATACTCTTTAAGGCTGTTGCACCAATCATTTCTACATGTCTCATGTTTCTTAAATACGATCATACTTGATAACACAATGTAAAGAGCAATTTTGAATAGCATGTACTTATACAGTTGATCCCACATAACTCCAGAATTGAAAAGAGTTAGAGAAAATGGTGTCTGTAATGAACATATAAAATTTTTGCTTGTCATTATTCCCTGAAAAATATAGCATAACAAGTAAATAGGTAGCATTTCCATTATATTAAATGTTACAGGTAAGTTAGATTATTTAAAGTATACATGAGTATTTGTGTAGGTTATACAAAAATACTATCAATTTATATAAGAGAGCTGAGGATTCATAGAATTCAGTACCTATGGGGGTACTAAGCTCCAATCCCCAGCAGATATTGAGGGAAAACTATATCTCTGTTTTTATCTAAAGTTCTACATTAGCGCTTTCTTAATTTTTTTCCCCTAGGGGCATTATATAACCAGTCATTTGCACAGCTGCAGTAGTAGTACTGTATAAATATACCTATTATTTCATGTGAATGGGCATACCTCGAATATTACTTCCAGATTGCTAAATGCTATGGAAATCATTCTGTAAGTCCCCATTGGACCAGAAAATTTAATCAAGTTTTAGATTAACTAGTTGATATGTAGTATATAGCAGTGACAAATATAATTCCAAATTGTTCTTTGGTAGCAATTTGGATTCTTGGATTTTTATTTATTCAGTGTTTGAAATCAAGTAACACAATAATCACTATTTTTTTTTTTTTTTTAATTTTATTTTTTTTTATTGTTGGTTGTTCTAAACTTTACATAGTTCTTGATATATCATCTTTCACACTTTGCTTCAAGTGGGTTATGAACTCCCATTTTTAGCCCATATACAGATTGCAGAATCACATCAATTACACATCCATTGATTTACATATTGCCGTACTAGTGACTGTCATGTTCTGCTACCTTTCCTATCCTCTACTATCCCCCCTCCCCTCCCCTCCCCACCCCTCTTCTCTCTCTACCCCCTCTATTGACCTTCATTTCTCCCCCTTGTATTATTTTTCCCTTTCCCCTCATTTCCTCTTGTATGTTCTTTTGTATAACCCTGAGGGTCTCCTTCCATTTCCATGCAATTTCCCTTTTCTCTCCCTTTCCCTCCCACCTCTCATCTCTGTTTAATGTTAATCTTCTTCTCATGCTCTTCGTCCCTACTCTGTTCTTAGTTACTCTCCTTATATCAAAGGAGACATTTGGCATTTGCTTTTTAGGGATTGGCTAGCTTCACTTAGCATAATGTGCTCTAGTGCCATCCATTTCCCTGAAAATTCTATGATTTTGTCATTTTTTAATGCAGAGTAATACTCCATTGTGTATAAATGCCACATTTTTTTAATCCATTCGTCTATTGAAGGGCATCTGGGTTGGTTCCAAAGTCTTGCTATTGTGAATTGAGCTGCTATGAACATCGATGTAGCAGTGTCCCTGTAGCATGCTCTTTTTAGGTCTTTAGGGAATAGACCAAGAAGGGGAATAGCTGGGTCAAATGGTGGCTCCATTCCCAGCTTTCCAAGAAATCTCCATACTGCTTTCCAAATTGGCTGCACCAATTTGCAGTCCCACCAGCAATGTACAAGTGTACCCTTTTCCCCACATCCTCGCCAGCACTTGTTGTTGTTTGACTTCCTAATGGCTGCCAATCTTACTGGAGTGAGATGGTATCTTAGGGTGGTTTTGATTTGCATTTCTCTGACAGCTAGAGATGGTGAGCATTTTTTCATGTACTTGTTGATTGATTGTATGTCCTCCTCTGAGAAGTGTCTGTTCAGGTCCTTGGCCCATTTGTTGATTGGGTTGTTAGTTATCTTATTGTCTAATTTTTTGAGTTCTTTGTATACTCTGGATATTAGGGCTCTGTCTGAAGTGTGAGGAGTAAAGATTTGTTCCCAGGATGTAGGCTCTCTATTTACCTCTGTTATTGTTTCTTTAGCTGAGAAAAAACTTTTTAGTTTGAGTAAGTCCCATTTGTTGATTCTAGTTATTAACTTTTGTGCTATGGGTGTCCTATTGAGGAATTTGGAGCCCGACCCCACAGTATGTAGATCGTAGCCAACTTTTTCTTCTATCAGACGGCGTGTCTCTGATTTGATATCAAGCTCCTTGATCCATTTTGAATTAACTTTTGTGCATGGCGAGAGAAAGGGATTCAGTTTCATTTTGTTGCATATGGATTTCCAGTTTTCCCAGCACCATTTGTTGAAGATGCTATCCTTCCTCCATTGCATGCTTTTAGCCCCTTTATCAAATATAAGGTAGTTGTAGTTTTGTGGATTGGTTTCTGTGTCCTCTATTCTGTACCATTGGTCCACCCGCCTGTTTTGGTACCAGTACCATGCTGTTTTTGTTACTATTGCTCTGTAGTATAGTTTGAAGTCTGGTATCGCTATACCGCCTGCAATAATCACTATTAACATTTCAATAATCTTTAATTTGATGATTGGCAATCTGTTTATTTCACCACCTCTAATCTTTAAACACATTTTTGGTATAAAGCATTCCAAAGTTATTTAGTACATGACTTGCTCCACACAAATGGTAGCCATTTCTTCTGACACAAAAAAAGTTATTTTTAAATTGGCATATAACAATACTTTTTAAATTAGATGTAGGCAGTAGGAGTCATATTCTCAACTGGTGTATCATTGTTGTCAGATTTATTAAAAAAAAGGGGGCAATACATTTTTTTCCATTTTTCAATGTGGTAAAATACATGAAAAAAAATCTACCAATTTAAACAATTCTAAGTATACAGTTTAATATTATTAGACACAATCATGATGTTATATAACCATTAGTGTCATCCACCTCTATACTGCTTTCAATTTTAAAAACTAATTTTTTTCTCAATTATGCAATACTTTTCTATTTCCCCTGACTTTAGACCTAGCATCAAGCATTTTACTTTCTGTGTCTATTATTTTGTCTACTTTTATAACTGAAATCATATAGTAATTGTCTTTTTTGTGACTCATTTCCCTTGGCATAATGTCAAGATTTACACATATTGTGTCATATGTAAGAATTGCCTTTTTTTTGAGACTGATTATTATCCTTTGTAAATTTGAATGTTTGTGTATATATATATATATATATATATATATATATATATATATATATATATATATTTTAGATATTTATGTATACATACTATATATAATATTTCTGTTAAAATTCATCAATTGATATTTAGCCTATTTGTACATTTTAGCTAGTGTGAATAATGCTGCTGTGAATATAGATGTACTACTATTGACTTGAGAATTGCTTTAAAATATTTTGGTTATATATATTCAGAACATAATTCATAAGAATCCTACTTTTTTAACTTTTTGAGGAAATGGCATACTTTTCTCATAGTAGCTATAATATTGTAGTTTCCTAACAGTAGTGCACAAAATGTTCCCTATTTCAATACTTGCGATGTTTGATATATTTTTTTCTTATATTTGTACCCTAATATAAGAAAATGGCTATAAAAATATCTCACTGTAGTATTGTTTTGTATTTACTGAATGATTAATATTGTTGAACATCTATTAGTGTGCTTGTTGGCCATATTTATACCTGTAGGGAGGAAATAACTGAGTCTAACATTATCCAAATATTAATCTCCTTTCAATATTCATATGTTGAAATCTAGACAACTAGGTGATAATATTAGGAGCTGAACAACTCAAAGTGCATCAAGAATGAAGGCATTAGACCAGAGACCCTCACCTCCTAGAAGAAAAAGTAGGCCCAAATCTCCATCTTATCTGTGTAGCAGGAACCAAATTCCTCAAAAGGACTCCAAAAGCACAAGAAGCAAAAAGAAGAATCAATAAATGAGATAGTATTAAAGTAAAAAGATTCTTCACACAAAGGAGACAGTCAAGAACATGAACAGAGAGCCTACAGAATGGGAGAAAAATCTTTGCCATCTGTACCAAAACAAACTAAAACCCAAATAACCCAATCAATAAATGGGCTAAGGAACTGAACAGTTATTTCACACAAGAAGAAATATAATCAGTAAAATATATATATATATATATGTTCAACATATCTAGAAGTTGGAAAATGCAAATTAATACTACATTGAGAAGTATCTGTTCAGCTCCTGGGCCCATTTATTGATTGGATTATTTGTTTTTTTAGTGTTAAGATTTTTTGACTTTTTTATATATCCTAGAGATTAGTGCTCTATCTGATGTACATGTGGTAAAAATCTCCCATTTTGTAGGCTCTCTATTCACTTCCCTGATTGTTTATTTTGCTGAGAAGAACCTTTTTTGTTTGAATCCATCCAATTTATTATTTCTTGATTTTAATTTTTGCTATATAGGAGTTGTATTAAGAAAATTGGGGCTTAATCCAACATGATGGATATTTGGGCCTACTTTTCCTTCTGTTAGGCACAGGGTCCCTGATTTAATTCCTAGGTCCTTGATGCACTTTGAGCTTAGTTTTGTGCATGGTGAGAGATAGGGGCTTAATTTCATTTTGTTGCATATAAATTTCTAGTTTTCCCAGCACCATTTGTTGAAGAGGATATCTTTTATTCAATATGTTTTTGGTGCCTTTGTCTAACATAAGATAACTGTAATTATGTAGGTTTGTCTCTGTGTCCTCTATTCTGTACTACTGGTCTACAAGTCTATTTTGGTTCCAATGCCGTGCCATTTTTGTTACTATTTCTCTGTAGTATAGTTTAAGGTCTGGTATAGTGATGCCACCTGCTTCACTCTTCTTGGTAAGGATGACTTTAGCTATTCTGAGTCTCTAATTTTTTTCCAGATCTCCAAAGATGATATACAATCAATCAACAAATGTATGAAAAAATGTTCAATATCTCTAGCAATTAGAAAAATACATATCAAAATCACTCTAATATTTCATCTTACTCCAGTCAGAATGATAGCTATTCAAAGTACAAACAAGAGTAAGTGTTGGAGAGGATGTGGGGGAAAAGGCACATTCATACATTGCTGGTGGGACTGCAAATGGGTGCAGCCAATATGGAAATCAGTATGGCAATTCCTTAGAAAACTGGGAATGGAACCATCATTTGACCCAGCCATCCCAATTATCAGTTTATACCCAAAGGACTCAAAAACAGCATACTACAGTGATGCAGCCACATCAATGTTTATAGCAGCACAATTTATGATAGCTAAATTGTGGAAGCAATCAAGATATCCTTCAGTAGATGAATGGATAAAAAATGTGGTGTATATAAACAATAAAATATTACTCAGCATTAAAAGAGAATAAAATCATGTCTTTTGCAGGAAAATGGATGGAGTTGGAGAATATAATGCTAAGTGCAGTAAGCTAAAACCCCCCAAAAACAAATGCTGAATGTTTTCTGTGATATAAGGATGTGATTCATAATGGGGATGGGGTTGGCAGTGTGGGAGAAATAGGTGAACTTTACATAGGTCAAAGGGTAGGGAGAGGAAGGAAGGGGGTATGGGGGTAGGAAAAACAGCAGAATGAGACAAACATCTGGTGTGACTCTGCTTTGTGTACAACCGGATATATGAAAAATTGTGCTCCATTTGTGTAATATGAACTGAATTTTATTCTGCTATAATATATAACAAATTAGAATAAATAATTTAAAAAAAACACATTAAGATTTCATCTCACTCCAATCAGAATGGAAATTATCAAGAATACATTAACAATATATGTTAATGAAGATGTGTAAAAAAAGGGACATTCATACATTGCTGGTAGAACTGCAAATTGGGGTAACCACTCTGGAAGTAGTATGGAGATTCCTCTGAATATTTGGAGTGATTCCACCATTTGACCAAGTTATCACACTTCTCAACATATACCAAAAGGTCTTAAATCAGCATACTGTAGTGACACGGCTACATCAAAATTTATACCAGCTTGATTCACAATAAATAAGCTATGGAAACAAACTAGGTGGCCTTCAACAAATGAATGAATAAAGAAAATGTACTTATACACAATGGAATAGAATGACATTTGCCAGTAAGTGGATGGAACTGAACATTATCATGCTAAGTAAAATAAGCCAATTCCCCAAAACAAAGGCCATGCATTCACTCTGATATGAGGATGCTAATTCACTATTAGTGGGTGGGGGAGGAGAAGAATAGAAGTTGATTGGATTAGACAAAGGGGAATGAAGGTAAGGGAGGGGGTGGAAAAAGGAAGACAGTAGAATGAACCACACATAACTTTCCTATATTCATATATGAATATATGACTAGTGTAAGTCCATATCATATACAACCACAAAAATGGGAAATTATACTCAATGTATGTTTGATATGTAAAAATACATTCTATTGTCATGTGTAACTACAAAGAACCAATAGAAAATTTGGTCTTCAGGATTAGATCATGTGAGATTTTTTTCAGATATGCACAATTGGATTCTATTTCTTACAATATGTACAACTGCTTTAGAGTGCCTTTGTCTTTAATATCTGCCTAACAAAAAGTAGAAAATAGAAAAAGTGAGGTAAAAGAGGCTGGGCTGGGGTTGTGGCTCAGTGGTAGAAAGCTTACCTAGCATGTGTGAGGCACTGGGTTCCATCCTCAGCACCGCATATAAATAAAATGAATAAAATAAAGGTTCATCAATGTCTAAAAATATACTTTAAAAAAAGAGATAGGCCACTGGCTCTTTCAATCCCTGGGAAGTAATATCATCAGGAGGCCAAAGGGCTTAGGAAAATGGGGGAAATGAACAATAATAATCAGCCTCCCTCGTTTTTTTGTTTGACTGTGTTATCAGAAGCAGTGACACATCATGTGCTTCTGACATTTAGAAGATAGGTTTCTTTTTGTACACTCTGGCTCCTTCAAGTTGTGTGCAGGTGGTTCCAAAAACACATGCAAAGCAACCTACCTTTGGACTGGGACAAGGATCTTTAGTTGTTACTACATATATTATGGACTGAGATTGAATGTGACTAACCAGGTCTTCCTTTGAGGATGTAAGCTTATAGTAGACTCAGAATTCCAAGAGTTGCATCAGACAAATTATTTCAGTCCTATTGTTTTCTAGGTAACAAGACAGATTTTGTAAATTTTTTATTCTACCTTGTTTTCAGAATTTTCTCTTGGTGACATAATATTTCAAAGGTTGTAATTGATGTTGAACATTTGTGTTCACATTTCAAATAAAGAATTGTTTTCTGCAGTTTGCCTTTATATTTTCATATTCTTCTCTATTTATTATTTCCTGACATTAAAATATTTGCTCATTTATGATGCTACTATACAATAATGAACATTAAAAAGGAATATAGCAGAGAAATAGTCAAACCATGAATAAGCATTGAATATTTCCAAATTAATATGTCAATATTTACATATTTATTCAAAGGAAAAGTATGCATATGTCTGCAGATCCTTGTTTCTTCATTATGTGCAATATAAGAAAATTCAAAACAACTCAAATGTATGAAAAGAGTCATCAATTGTGTTGTATTCATTCAATGTGATATGATACAGTGGTTTCAATAATGAAGTACTCACATTTTCTATATGAACAAGTCTCAAAAAAAATTGTTGGGCCAAAGAAGCAAGTAGCAGAATTAGATTTTGTAATTGCATTTGAATAAAACAAAAACTACATTATTTAATATATGATTTGTACATATCATATTTATTTCCTTAATAAAAGAGTTGTGGTTTAGATATATGGTATCCCCCATAAGCTGATGTGTGAGACAATGCAAGATAACTTAAGAGGTAAAATGATTGTATTATGAGCTCCTTAAACCAATCAATGCATTAATCCCCTAACAGGTAGATAGGCCATGGATGGATTGGGTGGGTCACTGTAGACATGCCTTTGGTTTACATATTTTGCAAACTGAACTTGTTCTCTCTCTGCTTCCTTATGTAAAGTCCTGATCTGCTTTCCTCCACCACACTCTTCCCTGAGATAAGGGATGTCTTCCCTTATCTCAGGCCCTAAGAAATGGAGTCAGCCGTCAATGTACTGAGACCTCTGAAACTATGAGCACCAAATGAACTTTTTCTCCTATAAAATTGGGTTTTCCAGGTCTTTTGGTCACACTAGGCAAAAAGCTGACTAAGACAAACAGTGATAAACATACTTGAGATAGTGTATACTTTTCTGTAAGAAGAGAGAGGTATGTACTTGTCATTGGATGAAAATGTATATTTTTAATATGTGATTGATATATTTATTGAGATAATCATTAAAATAACAATTATTGAGAGATAAAAGTGATAATCTTTCTTGAAGATTCATAATATATATATATATATATATATATATATATATATATATATATAGAGAGAGAGAGAGAGAGAGAGAGAGAGAGAGAGAGATAGATATATATAAATATATTTTTTTTTTAATTGAGGGGTTTTGGGTACCAGGAATTGAACTCAGAGGCACTCAACCACTGAGCCACACCCCCAGCCCTATTTTGTAATTTATTTAGATACAGAATCTCACTAGCACCTTGCTGTTGCTGAGGCTGGCTTTGAAATCATTATTATACTGTCTCAGCCTCCTGAGCCACTGGGATTACAGGTGTGCACCACCATGCTTGGACATAATGATATTTTTGATTAAAGGATTTTAATATTCTTAGTGATGAATTATAATAGTGCTTATTCATGTTTATAAGTTAAATTATTGAAGAATTAATGATTCTTTGTCTTTCTGAACAAGTGCAGGTGAACTACATAGCAGTCTGAACTAAAATATTGTTGTAGCCAGAGAGAGGGGTATGTCCAGAGATTTTTATCTCAGCATCAGATGTCGTTGCAGAAAGTGATAAGCAACCAATGTAGCCCTCAGAGCCAGAGTGCAGAAGACTAAATTGGAACTACTCTTTGGAAAATATACATATTACTTTAAGAATATTTACTTAGAACACTAGTAGATGTTGCATATGATGAGGAAGAGTACAGGGGATAGAAAAATGAAAACAAATGATATAGAGATTAAATAAATGTATCAAGAAAATAAGAAAAATTGAAGAATGATGATTATGATAATCTATGAGCACTGAGATAGAATTAAAGTGTAAATTAAGAAAAATATAAAACTTGTAAAATAATCATAAGACTGAAGAAAACAAAGTAATTTTGAGATAAAACATGTGTAGATGCTTTACAAGATAGAATTAACAAATAATTACAAAAGTTAGCTGCTCTTTTTCTAAACAAAGCAATATTAAAGTCTGTGCTTAGTGACAGCAATAAAAGGGGTGCATAAGATTTTGCATGTAAAATTTTAAGTAGAAATGTGAAAGAAGTAAAAGAAGCATATGTAAGCTTATGTATTTGAACATATTAATGAAATTCTTCTCTGTATAGAAAAATATGGCAAAAAACATTGATTCAAAGCAAACTAGAAAATGCACACAATTTAATTACTATGATAGAAAAAGGAAAAATCATCAGTGTTGACATTTCCAAAATCAGTAGGCTAGTCAGTTTCACATAGGAATCCTGTTAGACATGCAAGATGTAGCCTTTGACAGAGTTGTTTTTTGTTGTTGTTGTTGTTGTTGTTTTGTTTTGTTTTACTGATACAGCCCATGAAGATCTCAAGTCCTTGAATCAGACACAAAATCTGATAAAGCACACAAAACAAAAGTCTCATTTTGAATATGGAATCTTCAGTAAATTCTAACAGAATGTTGCAGTATATTAAAAAATGATAGTTTTTGCAGAAATCATAGGATGTTTTAATATTAGTAATTCTAATTATATTATTTGTTACAGTGATAATTTTAAAGATCAAAACAGGTCTTTTCAGTGTTGCAGAGGCTTTCAATTAAATTCAATATTCACTCTTCACAAGAAGAAAAAAATCCATAGTGACATTTGAAACATCTTCCCTGAGAATCATAATACAAATAAACTATGACACATTTAAGCATTGTAAAACCATACACACATACAAACACACATTGTTTTAGACTGGTAGTATAATATTTTCTCCAGCATAAATTAAAATTAAATGTCACTTTCAAATGAATGAGATTATAGACGTGTATATTTTTATAAAATAGGAAAGGGTAGGAGATGGGACATTAAGACACTCTATTAAAATTTTATTTCAATTTTATCTAAATACTGCTTGTTTGATTGCTTTTTTTGTTTGTTCTTTTTTACCTCAGACATGTTTTTTATTCTTTAAAAATACTAAAGTACTAAAAATGAGACAGCTTACTATAAAAATTAAAATGGCCATATATAAATTTCCTGATGTATATATTAAAATTTATTACACAATCTCTGATATTTCCACCAAACATTTTCTGATCTTATCTAAACCCTTTAAATAAGGATGATTTTAACACTATACATTAGTAAGAAAAATTTTAGTGGACTTTAGGGTATTGTTATGATGATTAGACATGATACAATTAACATATTCTAATACTATTGATTAAATGCTACAATTCTCAACTGCACCCATTTAAATGAAAAACTGAATTATTTTTATATGCATTAAAAATTACTTGATTTGGGGAACAATTGACATTTTTGTTTCCTAAGTTTAGTTTAAACAAAGTCCAGTGATTCATGTTAGCACAAAACATTAATAAAAAAGAAAAGTTAGTATTAGGCTTTACTACATCTAGAAGAAAGAAAAAGAACTTCAAATGATTAACAGAAAGACTTAAGGAAGCTAATTGCAACCCTGACTTCAGAATCACAGTACAAAGAATTTTAGATTTTTGCTGGGCTCTTGACATCTAATATAATGCCCAGCAGCATGAAAGTATCGCACTGTCATTGAATCTTCAATATAAACTGTCAAAGATGAGAAGCTTCCTTGTATATTCTGGCCAGTGACCCTTCAATTGCAGGAGAATGACTGACATACAACATTTTTTCTATAATATCTTACAATACATTCTTTCTATTGTACATTTATCAAAACTACATGGAAACATTCCTAGAATCAAGTCTGGAGTTTTGTGTTATTTGAAATGGGATGCTGATAGCTAGAAATATAAGCTAGAAATTAATGCAGATTTGCTTTCATACATACTCAATAAAAGTATGTGTTTAATAAAGGAACTCTATTAAAGGAAATGAAGCACATAAAAATAAATCTCAAGCAAGTCTTTGTAACAGAGATTCTTGGATGTATTTCAGGTAAGTCCTTGAATCCTCAAATTTTGCATGTTTAATTAGGAGCATATGTTTATTGTTCTAAGGAGAAATTTCACTAGCTTTCATCAGATTCTAAACTGTGCATAAGACCCAAAAGAGTTAATGAATGTACATAAGTAAATGAATGACTTTAATATAGGAATTGTATTTGTAATTTGTGTTTCTATGGTTATATATTACCACTGTCGATTCAAAAGTTCAAAAAATGTGTAGTGCATAATGTACATATCTGAAAATTATTTATGTATTGGCAGATCAGGTGGGAGAAGGCTAATTATAAATATTATTTATTAAGCTAAAAATTTTTACAAAGTTAAAAAAGAACAAGAAGAAAGAAAATCTTTAAAAAAGTGAACAAGTTCGGAGTATCATTATGAGGGTTATCTTGTCTTCCTGTAAAGCTATAGAAATTAGGATAGTGTGGTCCTAATGCAAAAAGGAAAATACATATCCCATGGGAGAGAAACAAAGCAATATTTGAAAATGGAGTTATATAACATGAAGGAATACTTCATTTAGGGCAAAGTTACAGAACACTGAACAAAAGAAATTCTTCAATAAAACGGAAGCGTCAATTGTACATATATATGGGAAAAAATAAACTATCTCTAAACACAATTTACATTCTGCAGAAAAATTTAATCCCAGGAGGATTTTATATCTGAACATTACAGTTAAACCAAGAAAGTTCAGCAAGTGAGAACATAAGAACATCCTTTTATCCTTTGAGTAGGTAAGATTTCTTAAATAGAACACAAAAAGTAAAAAACATGAAAGAAAGGTAAAAGAGGAAAAGAAAATCTCATTGACCCCATGAACACTTTGCTCTTCAGCCAGAAAATGTTCACAAAAGTCACATTTATAATTATAATTCTACATTCTCAGTTCTCATTTTCTTCCTAGACTATTCCATTTAGCTGTTGGTCCACATAATCCCTCTGAAATGACTTAAGGGGTCTACTGAACTTATCTCAACTAACCAAGAGTTGTTTCCTATCCTCATCTTTTACTAAGCAGCTTTCAACACATCTTGTTTCTTACTCCAAGATGATGTATTATTCTGAATTCCATAACTCAAGACTTTGTTGATATTATTATATAGTCATTAGATGCAGTAACAACTGTTTGCTTTATGGGCTGCAAAGTGCAATCCTTTCTTTAATCATCACACCTAGAATGGAAAAAGAAAAAAAAGGAAGGATGGAAGGAAAGAGGGAACTTCACAGTGGAAGGGCATGGGGGAAGTGAGGAACAGCTCAGAGCATGGAAAACAGGAAGGAAAGAGAGCTCTGCTTGCCAGAGACAAAATATAAACCTGAAAGACATGCCCCCAATGACCTACTTCCTCCATCCGTACTCTACCTGCCTTCAGGTGCAGCTCAGCTAATCCATATCAGTGGCTGATGCCACCAATTAGTTCACAACTCTCATTACCTAATCATTTCACTTCTGAAACTTTATGCATTGTCACACGTGAGTTTTGGGGACATACCACATATCTAAACAATAATATCTTCCACTTCCAATTGACTGCAGGTTTTCTAGGAAACTAGTTGATAAAGCTAGCTGAATCACTTCACTCTGATTCCATAGCCTAGCTATAGCCAATTTAGATTATCACTCTGTAACATTCATGAATGGGAATTAACATTTACATTCAATAAATAATTGAATTAATGTTAAAACCTTATACTGTGGAAAGTAACATACCAAATCTATTCACTATATGTCATATTTATATATGGAATATTAGAAAATAAAAAAGAGTAAAACCTCTGCCCTCTCTATTCCTAAATGGGGATTTGGGGAGAGAAAACTAAAAATATATCCACTTCAAGTCTCCCTCTTTCACCAGTTTTTATCTAGATGCCTTCCTCAGCGAGAACACTGGTGTCATCTCTACCTCAGCTCTGCAATTTAGGGGTACAATAAATTCAGGAGAATGTCACCAAGAGTTATAACTGCATACTCAAAAAATGCTTTTATTATTAATACCTTGGTATTATGGACTCCATGTATGTGAATAGTTTGACTACTATTCAGATGACATTGAACTTGGATAGAGAGGTTCCATGTGCTATTTCTTAACACCTTCAAGAAGAGTTTAATATTAAAATATGACAAAACTTAAGTTTTATAACATAAAACTTTCCATGTATTTTTACCAATGTAAGCAGGTGAACCTACAATGTATTTTTTTTTCTTTTCACCTTTTTCCTTTTTATCTGCCAATTTCACCTCCCCTAATCTTCAAATAGCACTTAGCTGAATGAAATAAAAGCATGGCAGAATTCTTAGACCATTCCTATTTTTGAAGTGTACTGAGCCGTAGACATAGTTCTCTATCTTTCACAAAATCAAACTGAAATTTCAGGTAGATTACCCCCAGGTGTTTCTGATTCTCATTCACTTGCCCATATGAATAAACATCCAATAAAATGGTTCTATTAAATATTGTAATATCATAAATAGGTTATCACAGTAAATCATGATACAAACACTATTAAGAAAGCACTACAAATGTGGGGGAATTCCTGGCAATTTAAAGAGAAAGAAAAAATTGAACCTTTAAACAAGGTAGAATTTTGATTCTTATTCATCAGTGTAATCAGTGCTATATGTTCTTAATACAATTCCAGAGACTTCTTGTTTATAGGTTTGAGGATATATATAAAAGAATGCTTAAGCCCCCAGACACAGGCATGCATGCCTATAATCACAGTGGCTTATGAGGATGAGGCAGGATAGCAAGCTCAAAGTCAGCCTCAACAAAAACAAGGCACTAAAAAACTCAATGAGACTATGCCTCTAATTAAAATACAAAATATGGCTGGGTGTGTAGCTCAGTGGTCAAGTACCCCTGAGTTCAATCCCCAGTACACCCAATCACCCCCAAAAAGAATGTCTAGAAAAAAAATAACTTGAAAAATTTTAATGAGTGCACTGTCTATGATCCTGTTGGCCCAGTTTTAACTGAAAGTTAAAATTGTTGTGATTTTTATTAACCTGATATATTTTACATAAATAGATTAAATGCAAAAAGAAATAAGAAGGATAAGTCAAACATTTGGTCGAGACTATTTACTACTCATTTTTTTTCAATAAAAATTTTTAAGCCTATTTTCCATAGGGAAAATACAACTGATATTTAAGAGTCAAATTATGTAGATAAGAGTTTCCAATTTAAATTGAAAAACTCACAGCAAATTACTAAGTGTATAAATAATAATAATAATAATAATAATAATAATAATAATAAAACAGAAAGAGAAAGATAGAAAGCCAGCTATACCACCTTATATACCAAATTTTGCCATCCATACTATATTTCTTAGGCTTACTGTTAGTTCCTGACATTAAAAAGGAACTAAAACCTTTCTCACTGTTTATACTTCAAGAGCATACAGATGTGATACATAGGGATGGAGTCAATGAAGATATCTAGATTTAAAAGTGAAAGCAACATTTATTTGTCTTGTAATTCTAAGAAAAATAAATAATCTATCCAAGACCATAAACCAACTAATCTGACATTCAAACAAAGAGAGAAAATAATCACTAAGAGAGACTTTTTTATTATATTAAATGAAAGACTGATGGAGTACAACAAGAAAATTACATTAAAAAATAAAACATATCATGGTTTTGTATTTTTTTTGTTAATTTTGTACAAACATCCAGAAATGAAGGATGGCTTTGTGAAAGGCAGAGTGTATCTTAAGAGTTTGAAATACAGAACAGCTGGTCCAGTGCCATCGATGGTCAAGCATTTGCATTAGTAAACAAAAAATATATTATGAAAGGTTTTATCTTATGTTTAATGAGGCCTATCTCTAAATATTTTATAATTGTAAAGAAAATATGTCTACTACCAAAAGAAAAAAAGAAAGAAAAATGTTTATTATGCAGATTAAGCCATAAATAAAAAAACTCAGGATGTCATCTACAGTTTTTCACAAACCAAAACATAATATTTCAGCTTATTTTCACCAGTTTCTTTCTACAAGCACATCAAAGAAAATGGTGACAACATTTGCATTTAGCAGCTTGTGAAAATTGAACAATGACTGTGCTAGTAAATACATTGTCTTCTTCAGTGAGATTATTTACTTCTTTGGCAGTTTCACTGTTGACGAGGACATGAGAAATTACTTTTACTGCAGGCTGTATGATATGTGGAATTTTTATAAGATGGTTGTTATTAAACATTGTTTAAATGAAAAGGGACACAGTCTCCTTTAATGGGATGAATGTTCAAAAGATTAACAAACAAAAAAACCTTCCAGCATGAGCTGAATTTTTATGATTTTTCCTTGGCACACTGCTGTACTATGAAAGTTTTAGGTGATTTTAAGAAATTACTGGAGTCATCTTAATTCCCAATTCCCCTAGGAAGCTCCAAAATACTAAGTGTTGTCTTTGGCTTCTTTATTTGACCTTTCTCAATCTTTATCAATCTTAACTGTCTCTGGAAACACACAGTTTACACCAACAAATACTTTTCAACATAAGGTAAAGAAGAATGAGTGATAAGAACAAAAGCAATAATGCTATCCTGATGAAAAATCTAGACTGAAGGAAATACTGTTTTTCAAGTAAACAATATTTATAATTTATTTACAACTATGACAATGTTTTTCTTGTGTGACCTTGAAAAAACTTTCCATTGTGATACAAAAAAAGTATTGCATTACAAACTGTAGATGTAACTAAGATTTGGATATAATATATATTATATTTTATTTATATATACTGTATATAACTAAAAGACATACAAATTAGTGAATTAAAATTAGTATAAAATTTTTGTAGTCATATACTATTATTCAATAATGTCCATTATAGGCAGATAAATATTTTAAAAAGTACATATGCAAAAAGAAAAAACTAGGTATATGGTTATGTGGAAGCAAACAATAAGATCAAATAGAGATAGCACTGTTTTAAATGTCTTATACTAAGCCGTTCTAATATCCGAGGGAAATATTAAGCATATAAATTTTTCTTCACCATCTTTCATAACTAGTAATTTCGAACTGCACTGATAAACAGAAGCTCCTGACAATACTCTCAATTTAAAGCTTCTTGAAATACGAAATAAGACCTAAAATATGAAACTACCAGAAGAAAACTTAGTGGATATATCTCAAGACATTCACGTAGGCAAATATATTTTGAATAAGACCTTAAAAGCATGGAAAGCAAAATGAAAATTTATATCAGATGAAAAAGCTACTGTACAAAAAAGGAAACGGTAGAGTGAATAGACAACCTGCATAATTATATAAAATATATTAAAACTATATATATGACATGTTTGATATCCAGACTATGTTAAGAACTCTAAAAACTCAGTAACAAAATACTAAAGAAAGACATTTTTAAATGGTCAATTGATTAACTAGACATTTTTCAAAAGAAGGCATACACATGTTCAGCAGATATATCAGTAACTGCACAGTGTCATTAATTGTCAGGGAAGCACAAATTAAAATGAAAATGACATATATGCTCACTCTAGTAAAAATGAGTCTAATCAGGGCTGGGGTTGTAGCTCAGTGGAAGAGCGCTTGCCTGACACATGTGAGGCACTGGGTTTGATCCTCAGCACCACACAATAGTAAGTAAATAAAATAAATGTCTGTGTCCATCTACATCTAACTAAAGAAAAAAATAAAACAATGTCTTATCAAAAAGAGTTAACAATAGAAAGTTCTGGTGAGAATTTTGAGAAAAGAAAACATTTATACATGTTGATGGAAATATAAATGAATATAGCCATTGTGAAAAACTGTCTATAAAGATTCCTCAAAAAATTAAAAGTAAAACTACCACCTAATACACCAATCCTGCACTTGGGTACAAATATCCAAAGGAAAGGGTATATCAGAGTACATATCTGCACTCTCTATTCATTCTGTTACTTACTCACAGTAGCCAATAAATGGAACCAATGTGTACATCAAGGGAAGGATGCATTATAAAATCTTGTGTGTGTGTGTGTGTGTGTGTGTGTAGTGTGTGTGTGTATATATATATATATATATATATATATATATATATATATATACTATTCAACACTAAAAAGAATGAAATTCTGTCATTTTCAACACCATGTGTGTAAACAAATCATTATGTTAAGTGAACAAAGCTAGGCACAGAAGGACACATACATGGTATCACTTATGTGGAATCTAAAAATGTTGATCTTGTTGGAGAGTAGTATGGTGATTACCAATGGCTGGTAGAAGTAAGTGGGATGGAGGTATGGGAAATATCGATCAATGGTTAATAAGCTATAATTTAAAAAAGCAAGAAGATCGGTGAGCTACTGTAAAGTAGCATGACTATGGATAACATAAATGTCCCATTCACTTAAAAAAGTTAGAATAAAGTATTTTGAAAGTTTTTGCCATAAAGAAATGAAAATGTTTGGGGTTGGGGTGGTGGCTCAGTGGTAGAGTGCCTGCCTAGCATGTGTGAAGCACTGGGTTCAATTCCGAGCACTGCATACAAATAAATAAAATAAAGGTTCATCAACAATTAAAAAATATTTTAAAAAATGAAAATGTTTGAGGAGATAGATATGTTTAACCCCACTTAATGATTACACAATGATTTCATAGATTGAAATATCACATTATTCTATTGACATATGAAATATTTGTTATGTGTCAACTAGGAAATAATCTAAATATAAGTAAATAATAAATAAATAAAAGGTTCTTAATGACAAATGTAGCATTTATTGGTGTATTCCTATTCCCAGTGTAATAATAGGAATTGTATTTTAATAAGTTACAGAAACTCATCCTCTAATTCACAGAACTTATCTACATGTCTTCCTCCTGACCACTGTTAAGTCATAAAAAAATGTCATAAATCAAAATTATGCTTTGCTAATCTTGTATTTCTTATCCATTTGGATAGCTTTGTCATAGATAGCTTTTAAGAATTAATACATTTTTAAATTTTTGACAAAGTACCTTTACCCTTTTCTTGAAGCATGACAATTTAAGTATCTGTCCCATATTTCTTTGTTCCTTTACTTTTTTTTTTTTTTTTTTTTGGTTTGTCACTTAGTTTCTGTGGTCCAAGTTTTTTTCTACTCTATCACTTCACCCAAACTTTTAGTCAAAATTGTTCAGGATTTTCCACTATCTCTTTATATTTTTATATCCTTTGTCTAGTTTACACTTTGGGGTCAATGATAAAACTTATGAAAACTTATGAAACCTCTGAGATAACTAATTCAAAATTTCTAGTATAATATTCTACCCTATGAAACCATTGTTTTAAAAGAACTCTTCAAATTCTTATGACTTCAATGAAGTCTACATGATATTGATTGCTTTACATTGTTTGCTTTTTATATTGAACAATGGACATACATAGCAAGTTACATAATCAAACTTTTGATCTGAAATTCCATGAATTTAGCATTTTCAGCATACATCTCATGACTTTTTTCTGCTAAGATCAAAACATTTACAACTAATCTAATGATTCTTATCCTGGATTGGAAAATATTCAAGCTCAAATATTAAATCTGAGATCTCATATTAAAAATCTCAAGGCAAAATACACTTTCCTTCCTATAAATTTTGTATATTAAACATTGTTAATTCTATATTCTTAGACTTGCAATAAACTTAAGCAAAATGATGAAATTGAAACTTCTACAGAAACTAAATGAGATTTGGGCATCCACATTTTTTCCCACTGCTCTTATTTTCAATAATCATTGATATATCAACTAAAGTTTTAATATGTCATTGATAGAGCAACTAAAGCCTTAATGTATAAAATATATAAAGCCATTTAACCATCTAAAACAAATTGCTCACTACCACTACGAGGATGGCCAACAAGGACTTGTATTGAAGCCAGATTTAAAGTTAGGTAGTCAGTGTAGTTAGGTAAATCGGGTCTAATATTGAGTGAAATCTAAAATGGAGGCCATTCGGAGAATGACTCAGGGAAAACACAGGACAACTCATGGAATGTTAATGAAGTCCCGAAAAGGCCCTAGGCCAAAGTCCACCTCAAAGAAATGTTAATGAACAGCCCCCAGCAAAAAGGTGCTGACTCAGAAGTCCTTCCTGACCAGATTACTTCTTTGGCCCACCTGTGTCCCACCCCTTGGGCCTTCCCACCTACATTCCATCACTGAAAGAACTATAAAAAGGGGAGACAACATCCCTTCCATGGATTCCACCTCTTGGGTCCCCTTCTTCCTCCGGGAGAAGTCTTTTCTGCTGTCCTTTAATAAACTTCTAATTTCTACTCTGACCTTGCCTTGGCGTGCTTCTTTGGTGTTATTCTTCAACATTGGGGAAGCAAGAACTCATCACCGGTCAACAGCAGTAACAGTATCATGTGGCTTTAACCAAACACATCAGTCACACCATTAAAGTGTCAAGCTAATCACACTCCTCTCTTTTCAGTTATAATCACAATGCATATATTTACATTTCTTATGATTGTTTTGTTTTTTCCCATTTTTACATGCCATTTCTTCTTACTGGAATCCCATTCCTTATCTATTATTTTCCCAACACTAAACTGAATATGCTTAAATTTAATCTTTTTACACTGGAATTCTTTCCTTGTTATCATGTCTATATAATATCTTAGAGAATACAAATATATTTTTGAGCCATATATTTAATATTCTTTAATAATTTCCATTTCCATTACAATAAATTCCAAACAATTTTAAAGGACATGTATTAAGTATGCATTGTTCATAATAGATATGAACAATATCGACATAATAACATATTTGTTTTTTCATGCCTACACATGCTTATGCATGCCTACACATAAGTGAAAATGAATAATTGTAATATAAAAGGGATGGGAAGAGATAATATTATCTTGTTATTATAAATGTCTTACATTATTGTGAATCAACATAGCATAGTTTGAAAATATGCTGGGATTGACTGTAAATGTAATTTGCAAACTCCACACATTTAGACAATGGGAAAGGCTGGGTACTGTGGCACACACCTGTAATTCCAATACCTATGGAGATTGAGGCAGGAGAATCACAAGTTTAAAGCAGAGCCTCAGCAACTTAGTTAGACACTAAGCAATTTGGTGATATACTGCTACAAATAGTAAATAATAATATTTTTTTTTAAAAAAAAAAAGGATTTGGGGATGTGGCTCAGTGGTTAAGCACCCCTGGGTTCAATCCCTGGTACCTAAATAAATTAGTTAAATAGCTGGACACTCCATAATAATGGCTGAATAATCCAGAATATTTGGAAGATAAGTAACACACTTAAAATAATGCATAAATCCAAGAATAAATTGCAAAAAGTTAAAAATTATTAGGAACTAAATGAAAATAAAGATACAATTTAGAAAATATGTGGTTTACAGTGAATAGTTTGCTTGGGGGGAAACCTAAATAATTTAATATTAGGAAAACATAAAAAAATAAATAATTTCATCTTCTAGGAAGCTAGAAAAAAATTGCAAGTAGAATCCAAAATAAGCAGAAAAGAATAAAAATCAAGCTTAAAACAGGAATCAATAGAATTAAAAGCAGTAAATCAGTTGAGAAAACCAAGAAAACTAAAAACTGATTCTTTAAAAAGATTTTTTCAAAAGTAATCCTGTTGTCAGCCAAACCAGGAAAATATACAAAAACAAAACATATTATGAATATTACAAATGAAACTGGAATACCACTTCAGCTTCCATAGATATTTCAAATAAAATCCATGATTACTGTGGGCACTTTATACCCATATATTTGGCAACCTAGATAAAAGGGATAGATTTCTTGAAAAAGAGAATCCACTAAAATCACACAAGAAGAGGTATGTTATCTGAATAGGATTGTCCATATTAATGATATCAAATCACTATATAATAACCTTCAAAACCTGAAAACATTAAGCCTAGATTGGTAATCATTTAATTCTGCACAAATATTTTAAAAAGTAATTACATCAATTATCTTCCTTCTCTTTTAATATGTAATATCAGAGGATTACTTTCTCACTCATTCTGTAAGGTTGTCAATAATCCAATGTTAAAATCAGAGAAAAACTTAAAAAAAAAACAGAGAAATACATATTAATTACTCTAATGACATAGGTGAAAGAAATTATCAATAAAATATGAGAAATTTGAATCCAAATAGATTGTAAAAAAATTATGTACCATGATCAAGTATGATTTATGCCTGGTATGTGTGGCTACTTTAGCATTGGAAAAATAATTAGTGTAAGTAATTAATCATATCAACTGTCTCATATAGCATAAAACATAATAGATGCCTAAAAGTATTTTTGAAAATTAAATTATTTATGATAAAAATTCTATGTACACTTGGAGTATAAAGAAACTACCTAAACTTGGTATGGAGAATCTACAAAAATCCTATAGCTAGCATTATTTTACAGGGGAGAAACTATAGTTTTCCCCAAAATATCAAGAATGAAACAAGGGGTGTCTACTCTCAACCATTGCTTTTCAGCAAAGTACTGAAAGTTCTAGCCAATGCTACAAGAAAAGGAAAAATAAATGTTCACAGATGGCAATAAAACTGTTCTATTCACAGACCACATAATTATCTATGTCATAGAAAATATTTTAAAGATAAACTCTCAAATTACTTAGTGATTATAGGAAGATTGTGTGAGACAAGTTTCATATGCAATAGTCAATGGTTTTCCTATGAAATGAAAAACTGGAAATTTTAAATCTATAATTCTATTTACATTATTAGTACACCCCTAAGACATTTATAAATATAAATAATTAGTATAAGAGCTATAGGATAAAATGTGCAAATTGTAATAAAGAAATAATATAAATAATTAAATTATGAAATATACAAGTTTCATGTTTGTAATATATGAAAAAAATGTTCAACATCTATAGCAATTAGAGAAATCCAAATTAAAACTACATTGATATTTCACTTCACTCCAATCATAATGACAATTATCAAGAATACATTAACAATATATATTGATGAGGATGCGTAGAAAAAGGTATACTCATACATTGCTGATGGTACTGCAAATTGGGGCAACCACTCTGGAGAGCAGCATGTAGATTCCTCAGAAAACTTGGAATGGAGCCACCATTTGACCCAGTTATCCCATTCCTCAGTATACACAGAGGATTTAAAATCAGCATACTATACTGACACCACCACATCAATGTTTATAGCAGCTCAACTCATAATAGCCGATCTATGGAACCAAACTAGGTGTCCTTCAACAAATTAATGGATGAAGAAAATGTGGTACATATACATAATGGAATATTACTCAGCCATAAAGAAGAATGAAATGATGCCATTTGTTTGTAAATAGATGGAACTGGAGATTATCATGCTAAGTAAAATAAGCCAATTCCAAAAAGCCAAAGGCTGAATGTTCTCTCTGATTTGTGGATGCTAACCCAAAACAAGGGAGGTTGGTGGGGTGAGGGTGGGGGATAATAGAAATCCATTGGATTAGAAAAAGGGAAATAAGGGAAGGGAAGTGGAAGGAGAGTAGAACAGACAGTAGAACGAATCAGACATAATTTCCTACCTTGTATTTGAATACATGACCAGGGTAACTCTGCATTATTATAACCACAAGAACAGGATCCTAAATAGAATAAATTACATTCCATGTATGTATTATTTGCTAAAATACATTGTACTATCATGTATAGCTAAAAAGAACAAATAATAATTAAAAACTAAACTGAACAAAGAGCTCTGAAATACATTAAGAAAACAAATAATGTAAAAATGGGAGTTGAGGGAACTTCACCAAAAAAATACATACATGGCAAATATGCTTATCTAAGATGGTATACATCATAGTTCATCAGGGCAAAATGAATCAAAACAATAATAAGATACTTCTATACACCTATTAGAATGTCAAAAATCTAGAACATTTAAATCCCCAAATTGTGAGGAGGATGTGAATTAGCAGAGAATCTCATTCGTTATTGGTGGGGATGCAAAATTATTTGGCCACATTTGGAGACACATTTGATATGTTCATGAAAATCTTAACACACATTTTACCTTAGAAGCCAAACAAAAATCGATTTTTACCCAAAGTAACTGTAAACTATGTATACACAAAAATTTACCTTAGCATTTATGAAAGCTATAGTCATGATTGATGATATTGGCAACAACCAAGATATCCTTAAGCATGTGAATGGATAACCTGAGCTACATCTAGACAATGTGGTATTATTTAGTGCTAAAAAGGAACAGATCATGGTATGTTATGCATATGTCATAAATGCATATTGATAATTAAAAGTGGAAAAAAAACTCATAAAATCTAGAAAAAAAAAGTGGAAAAAAAACTCATAAAATTTTGGAAAAGACAAAGTATTGAAGCAGTAAAAACTCATTTATTTTCAAAACCTAAGCAAGAGACAGGCATGAATAGGTGGAGCATAAATAACTTTTAAGGGCAGAGATACTACTATTAGTAATACTGGTGTTATATTATACAGTTGTTCAAGGCCATAAAACACATAATAGCAAATATGTCTTAATGTAAATTATTTTGAGTGATAATGATGAGTTGATGTATGTTCTTCAATTGTAACAAATGGGAAGTATATATATGAGGAAAGATCAAGGCTTCGAGAAAATCTCTGTACATTCCACTCAATTTGTGTGTGTGTGTGTGTGTGTGTGTTAACATAAAACTGTGCTTAAAATCTATCAGCCTTTTATTGTATGAGTGTTTGAAATGTCTGAAAGAGCTTGCCTCTCCTCAATACAACTTTGCATATATTTCATACCTTAAAATATAAGTTCATAAATGGAAAATGAAAACCTATAGATAGATGTAGATTGAATGTAGATGTGAATGATAGAATTATTTCGGATTCATTTATTTTTCCATTAATTTATTCATTTGACATGTATATATAGAGACCCCACTATATTCTAAGCCCTGAGTTAGGTGTTAAAGATATGAAGATAAATTAAAATAAGCCACACCAATTAAAGAGTTCATTTTCTTCATGAAATATTTTCAGGTTATTCTTGCATTCTCAAAAAAAGTCAAGGAATAAGCCTTGTTCAATATAGCATTTCAGATTCAGAGTTAAAGAATAAAGTGCCTCAGAAAAAAGTCTTAGAAAGCAACAATGGAAGATGAGGTTTACTAAGGCAAAAGAGGATTCTGATATTTTTTTATAAAAAACTGATATTGAACCTGAGTTTAGATTTTAGGATTCCAGATGACAACAACTAACATGGTTATTGGTTATTAAAAGTTTCTATAATACATCTTTCTGGGTTGGAGCTGGTAAGTTTTCCTTGGTCTAGACTCAAAAGACTTAAAAACAGCATACTATAGGGACACAGCCACATCAATATTTATAGCAGTACAATTCACAATAGCTAAACTGTGGAATCAACCTTGATGTCCTTCAGTAGATGAATATACAAAAAATGTGACATATATACACAATGGAATATTAAGCAGCAATAAAAGAGAATAAAATCATGGCATTTGCAGGTAAATGGATGGAGTTAGAGAAGATAATGTTAAGTAAAATTAGCCAATTCCAAAAAACCAAATGCCAAATATTTTCTCTGTTACAAGGAGACTGATTCATATTGGGATAGGGAGGGGGAGCATGGGAGAGTAGATGAACTCTTGATAAGGCAGAGAGGTAGGAGGGGAAGAGAGGGGGCATGGGGTTATAAATTATGGTGGAATATGATGAACATCATGATCCAAAGTATATGTATGAAGACACAAATTGTTGTAAATATACTTTGGGTTTTTTAAATATTTATTTATTTATTTTTGCATTACAATTCTTAAGACACCATTATATTATAATTTACCATATCTCTGATTATATATAAGGTATGTTGACAATAAATTCACATCTTCATAAATGTATTTTATATAGTAATGAGGGTCTCCTTTCACAATCCATGCTAAATATACTTTGTATACAACCAGAGATATGAAAAATCTATGCTGTATATGTGTAATATGAATTGTAATGCATTCTGATGTCATATGTACATTAAAAATAAATAAATAAATAAATAAATACACACAAAAAAATAGATTGCATTTCTTAAGCTAACCCATAGGCATGGATTATTTTCTATTCCTTGCTATAGTGGCCTGGAGAAAAAAGGTAAAATATTACTTCAACATAATAGGAAGATGTTTATCATTGATGTCAAATCACTTCCATACACTAAATTTACAGAGCTGAAAGGAAAAAGACAAACTATGTGTTATATGACCATTAAAATAGGCTCTTCCTTCTTCCTTGTATGATTATACCTTCATACCAATAAAATAGAAAAGTTAAATGAAAAATTATATTTGTATGACTGAATATCAGAAAAGTACCATAGACTATTTATTATTAATATTTCAAGGATTAATTATTTTCATGGGCAGAACAAATATACTTGGACATATAGCAAAAATAATCATAACTGATAAATTACTTGATAATTATTCTGTTATATTTAATTTTCAACTTTATAGTAGTAAAATCTTGTTCAACTTGCTTTGTATATTGACAAATTTTTATAGATATTGTGTTTTATGAGTAGTACCAATCTAAGAATGAAAATAGTTGTACATGAAATGGACAATATGTATATATATATCTAAAAAATAAATTAAGATATATGTAAAATTCTAATATTTTATTTGAGGAAAATTTTCAAATAGCACAACAATTTTCAAAAATTATACTTAAAATATTAGTACTTCAAACTTAAAAGGAAATGACACTGTCAATTTAATCTTTTTTTTCATATCAATATGATGATTCTCTTTATCAATATTATGGCAAAACCTAATTACACATTGAAATGTGTTACTTTACACTTTAAAGTGATATTCTTCCATCACTTGATTTTTGTTTTTATTTATTTATTTATTTATTTTATTCTAACTTGCTATATATGACAGCAGAATGCATTACAATTCATATAATACATAGAGAGCACAATTTTTCATAACCCTGGTTGTACACCATTCTTATCTTCACGAATGTACTTAGGGTTCAATTTAATCTTTAAAAAAATAAAACTATTAAGTTTTAGTAAAAATACAACTAGTCAAAATTCTACTGATCAATTGTATCTTGTTAGTAACATAGACAGCTGGTACCATGGTATACACATATCATCTTGATATACAATCACAATAAATTATTATTAAATATGAAGCTATATTTTCAATCACTACATGCAACTCATTTGAATACCCTGTGTTTCTGAAGCATCACTGGATCCTGAAATTGAATTGAAAGTGAAGAAAGAAAAAAGGTCACTCCACATTACTGGGTAATGATACCTGGTTATGTTGGAATCCTTTGCATTCATGCTGAGAAAAAGGATTTGACAAGTTAATTAATTTGTCTTTTCTCTTACCTTAATGTTTCTGCTGCTCAAATTGTCTTCACACTTCACTGAAGTGCATTTTGTAATATAGGCAGCAACACAATGCACAAATGTTCTCAATGTTCAGAAATTCTTTATTTCAAAGACTGATGTGGTAAAGTGTTACCCCAATTTCAAAATGGCATTTCTCACAGATGTGACCATTTAGGGTTATGTTCTCCCAAGCCATCGTGAGTACTGAATTCCAAGTGATTCAGTTATAAAGTTATTTTTTTTTTCTCAATGGTTTTAAATCATAAATTCTTTAATGCACTGGCCAAGATCAGAAGCCTCTCAACCCTGGAATAAAGAAGATACCCACTGAGATATATATATGGCCTACTTGAAAGCAAATCAAAGATATAGCTATTCAGTTTTTAGGAATGAAAACAAAGATTAATAACTATCTCTTAGAAGAAGTATAATTGCAGATAAGCTGTAGAGGAATGGTAGTAAAAATTTTAAAAATTACCCATGTGCTTAGACATATGTGCATAGGAAGCCTAAGGATCTTATACAACAGGTTAAATAAAAAATACAATCACAATGCCACAATCCTAAATTTTGAAAACCTGAAAGAAAATTTCTCTAAAGTCTGTAAATCCTAAAATTCTAAAAATCACAATCCCAAAATAATAAAATCTTTAATATTGAAAGTTTAAAAGCTCCAGTTTCCATAAAAAGTGATATATTTCAGGGGTAAAAGTCCAGTTCTGGGGATGGGATTGGTCATACAATACAGCAACAATGGGAACATTAGTAAAAAATCTATCCTTTGTCCGAATGGGCACTGTACTTGGGCATAAAAACCTTGAAGCTTACTCAGTAAATGAAAATGTATCCTTTTTTATATCTGTATTGGTGAAAGATAAAATTCCACAAAATCTCCGTTCTTTGAGTGAATGCATGTGTAGAGATGATATATTGAAGTTTTTAATTGGTCTTTTCAAAGTCTTACTTTGAAAGCACTGGGTTTCAGATATTCATAATTATAAGGTTAGATTCACCCAATTATTAAGCATAATGATTTGATTTGATATATGTTGCTTCATGATCTACTTATTTATAAATATGTCTCATTTGCTCATAAATATTATACCCTTGTGCCTGTCAGGAAAGTACCTGAGTGTTTATGTTTTATGCTTATAAAATGTGTTCTTATTGCCTATTTTATTATATAAAGGGGACTATAGTCTACACAGTTGCTTTTCTCAAATCAATCGCCTTTAAAAATGTACGTAAACATTTTAAAAATAAATTTTAGCACTTCATGGGCAAGATGATCGATTGATGGTGTCTGGAAATCTTTTCTCCACAACAAAGCTCCCAAACAAGTAAAAATAACAAAACAAAATAAAACCATCAGCCATGTGACTGCATTGTTTGAGGGAGAGCGTCAGTATGGTAGGGATGTAGCAAAGACATTGCAGAACATAGATATGCACACAGAATTTATAAAAAAGGAAACCAAACACACAATATCCACCTTCCGAACTCTCAAAAAGAAACTTGAATGATGATGGAATTGGCTTGGATGAAAAAGAGTAAGCCGAAGTCCTCTGGTAATCCTCACTCATGCCACTGAAACCTGAGGCATTTACTGCTGGATAAACATGCAGCACTCCCAAACTGTAAATCCAGTTACATATTTTTGGACAATTGCCTCACTGCATTTCCCTTGACAAAGAGGTTAGTACATGTTGGCCTCTCCACCATCCAGGTATTTTTTACACTGAGGCATCTTGAGAAGCTGCCATCCTGGGTTCTATGAAGCATCTGGGTAGCTACCTCACCCATCTCCACCATCTCTGTAAACTACCCAAATGTACTCTGCTTAAACACCAACTACTCAAGAATCAACTAGATGGCTGGCCCAAAGAATCTCAGACAGTGGAGGTCACCAATAAATGATTGGATAGCCCTTCCTACTCTCCCACTGCCCTGTTGTAACCAGGAAGCCCCATTCATACACCATCAGCCCCAGGACATTGCCAGAAAATCTCTGAGCCTTCAAGTCCTCTGGAAGCAGTAGGTTAACTCTCTACACCTACCATGAGCATTTTGACCTTCTAAAACTCCTGGGAAACATCTAGGTGGCCCCATTTACCAACTCTAAGCAGCCCTAGAATATAGGCAGGGAGCCAGTCCTAAATAGTTCAGGCCACAGAAGCCCATGGAATCAAACAGCTCTTTTAAACCACCTACAATGCCAGAAAGTGGCAAAGCAAACTTTCCTGAGTAATATGGCATTTCACGTCCTCCAGAAAGCTACCAGTTTCATCCATCCTTCTATGTTCCCACAAAACACTTAAGCGGCCTATTGACAAAAGCTCAGTCTTTGAAACCCTAAGAGGTAGTTGTTTAGTCCAGCCACTCTGTGTCCCAGAAAGAAACTGGGCAAAACTATCTGAGGTTCAGCATTGCAAAGCCCCACAGAGTTACTCGAGCTGCACTCAGACAATGAGGTATGTTATATCTTGTTAGGGTCTATAAACAAGTCAAGATGGCGCCTGGCATTTTGCCAGAGAGAGGGGTTTGTGAAGTAAAGCCAGCGAGCCATTAAGTGTGGAGATTCCTTATTGGTTGACTGCTGTATCTAGTTTATGTTAATTAAGATAAGCTATGTGTAATGTATATATACCCCTCCTGTCCTACAATGAACAGCTCCCACTCCTGCTGTATCAATGTACACAAGTTGTTTGTCACCCCCCGGTTATTTTGCTGCAGCTGGGCTGCGGCAATATCTAGTCAGTGAGATGTATTATATCTAGTCTGATGGTGTAGCCAGGCCCCTGTGTGACCCTCAGACATAGAGGGCATCTCAGCTTTTTACCTGACATGCCTTGTTGCACCATCCTGTGCCCACCAGTATGGCCACATTCTCATATGATCCATGGAAATGGATGGGCACCTCACATTTGAAACCAGATTCCTCAAACCCAGAGTTGCCAGCAAACCTACTCCTCTTAAGGGAGTTCTGGCTCAGAGAGTAGAAAAATTCCACAATCCCTACAGCCTAGGACAATATCAATTACAGCTGAAGAAGATATATGGGTGCAATACTGAAGCAACTAACTATAAGTGAAGCCAACACACCATATTGAACTGACAACCTAGGACACATTCACAGCAAAAAGATATTCATTATAAAGGTCGCTTTAAAACATAATAAAAGCAATTATTTGACCAGATTCAAAAATACCAACATATGGGTATAAGAAGCATGAAAATTAAAAAAAAAGGTAATGTGACACCTTGAAGAGAATATAATAATTGTGTAGCAAAAACAAAGAAAAAAGAAACTGACAAATAATTTTAAAAGAATGATTTAATGAAATATATTTGAATATAGACATTTTTAAGAGAGAGAGAGAGAGAGAGAGAGAGAGAGAGAGAATTTTTAAATGTTTATTTATTTTTTAGTTTTCGGTGCACACAACATCTTTATTTTACTTTTCTGTGGTGCTGAGGATCGAACCCAGCGCCCTGCGCATGCCAGGCGATCACACTACCGCTTGAGCCACATCCCCAGCCCAAGACAATTTAATAAGTTATGAAGACATATTATGATATGAATAAGAAAGTCAGAACAGAGACTAAGATTATAAAGAAGGTCCAATAAAAGATATCTTGAAGTTGAATAATTTAACAAGTAAATTTACAAAGGCAGTCAATGACACTGAAAAGAAAGGTTGTTCAGGAAGAAGAAAGACTTTATGAGCTATAAGTTAGGTCTTTTGAAATAACCCAGCAGGTTATTTCAAATATATATATATATATATATATATATATATATATATATATATATATATATAATTTATTTGAAATAATATTATATATATATATATATATATATATATATTAAAAAGAAAAAGAAAAAAATGACAAAAGACTTAGAGACTGATGGGATCCTATTAAGTAAGCAACCATTTATATTATATTATAGGTGTTCCAAAATGAGAAAAGAAGAAAAAATAAATAGAAAAACCATTTAACAAAATAATTGTTTAAAATTTTCCAAATCTTGGGAAAGTCATGGACATTAAAGTACAGAAAGTTCAAAGAACTCCTAAAAGATTTGACTAAAAAATTATCTCCAAAATATGTTACTGATATGATATTAAAACTGTAAGACAAATGGAATTCTAAAAACAATAAAAGAATAATATCAGGTGTTTGTAATGGAACACTCATTAGACTAACAATAGACTTCTCTGCAGAAAATTTGCAAGCAAGGACACAATGAGATGGTATGTTCAAAATACTGAAATAAAACAAAAACAAAAATTTCCAACCAAGAGTACTATTCTTAGCAAAGCTATCCTTCAGGAATGAAAGACAAATTTTCCATGACAAACAAAAACTGAAGAAATTCATCATCAGAGACTGTAAAAAATAGCTAAAGGCATTGTATACTATAAGTAAAAAGATGATAACTACCATAAGAAAATAAATTAAAGTATAAAACTTGACAATAAAAAGAGAAGAGAGAGAGCATGAAGGGGAATCGAATGAAATTATCAATACAGAAAACTACCAGCCCAAAAGTTAAAAAATAAAGAAAAGAGCAAAGGATATACAGAACAATTAGAAAAAAAAAAAATAACAGAATGTTAATAGTATGATTTAACCATTAACAAGAAGAAAAAACAATTGCAATTATTTATGCACCCAGTGTCTGAGCATGGGCAAACATTTATACAAAACAAAGATTATTATATACAAAAAATACAATATGAATGGGTTATGCATCAACAGGTTGAACCAACTGTAAATTAAGAAAATTTGGGGAACTGATGGGATTGTAGCTTAGCAGTAGCACATGCGGGGTGATGGGTTATATCCTCAGCTCCAAATAAAAATAAAATAAAGGTATTGTGTCCAACTACAACTAACAAAATATTTTTTTAAAAAAAGAATATTTGGGAAAAGAGTTGCATGTGTACTGAAGAGATACAGACCATTATTTCATGTTATTATCCCCTAAACAATATTGTATAATAATTATATGTAGAATCTATATTGCATTAAGTATTGTAAGTAATGTAGAGATGATTATAAGTATGGGAGTATATGTATAATTCAAATGAAAATACTTTGCTATTTCAAATAAAAGACTTGATATTCATGGATTTCTTAAAAGTCCATGTTAGTTTATGAAACCACTCTTTTACAGATATTGAGTGATAATTACATAAATATTCATACATATGACTATGTATATATGTATATATATATATATATATGTATTTAATTGTGTCATTAGATCTATAACATATTGAAATATATATTTGACAATAGCTGCAAAAAGTTTACAGGTGGAATAAATTTGAAAAGAACTAACATCCATTGGTAGGTCAAATTCATATGAACAATGAGGAAGACCAAAAATTATGAACAAAAATGTAAAGAATAAAAATCCATAATTATAAAAAGGTGAGATAGATTTTAATATGTCTAAGATATGTTTACAGAATTTCATCTAAGAGCATAAGGACACATATTATTTTTCTGGACTCAGGGGATATTCTCTTTTGAATAGACTCTATGGTAACTTATAAAGCAAATCTAGAAAATTAAAAATAAAATTTAAATCATAGTATGCACTTTTCCTGGCTGCAACAGAATAAAATGCGAAATCAACAAAAAGAAAAAAAATTAAATTGGTACAAATACATGGAAATGGAAATTAAACCATAGTTTCTTGAATAACCAATAGGTCAATGAAGACATCAAAAGAGAAATTAAAAATTTGTTTGCAACAAATGAAATAAAAACACAATACCAAAACGCATGTAAGGTAACAAAAGCAATGCTAAGGGTAGTTTAGAGTGAGAGGGCATACATTGAAAATGGAAGAAAAAAATCAAATAAAGAGCCTAATAATTTGACTTATGAAGCTAAAAGATCAAGAAAAAAACAAAACTCAAGTTAGTACAAAGAAAACTTAAAGAAGTTAATAGAGTAGAAATAAACAAAGATAAAAAAATGCAAAAAGATCAATGCAATAAATTGGTTTGTTTTAAAAGGTAAACAATTAATAACACTTTACCTAAACTAACCATAAAATGAGAGAGAATGCCCAAATAAATAAAATCAGAAAATAAAAAGTGATAACACAAATTCAAAGACTCATTACAGACTGCTATAAATAACAACATGCCAATACACTGAAACATCAGGAAAAATTGAACATATTTCTGAACACATTTAATCTACCAAAATTAAACTAAGAGGACATAAAAAACTAAACAGAACATCAATAAGTAACGAGTTTGAATCAGTAATAAACTCTCCCAATGACGTAAAACCCAGAATGAAATGGCGCCACTGCTGAATTTTAGCTGACTTTAATATAGCTAATACAATTCTACTGTATTTATTTTAATGTATCAAAGGGAAGGAATGCTTTCAGACTCATTCAACAAGAACAGAATCATATGTATACTAAAAGCAGACAAGGAAATAACAAAAAAAAAACACAGAAAATATGAATCAATATACATGATGAACATATATGTAAAAATTCTCAGCACAACACTAGCAAATTTAATTAAACAGAACATTAAAAAGATTATGCAACATAATCAAGTATGATTTACCCCAAACATGCAAGTATGTTTAACATAATGTTTATCAGCAAAAGTATTAGATCACATAAACAAAATGTATTATAATGATCATATGATTATCTAAGTATATGCAGAAAAATATTTGATAAAATTCAACATTCTTTTATAATTAAATTCTTTAAAATTAGTTTTATACTAGGAATATATTTAAACAGAATAAAAGCTATATATGGCAAAACCCATATTCCGCATCATAATGGATGGGGAAAAGCTGAAATCATTTACATTAATATCATTAACAATACAAGCAAGTCTGCTTGAATGACTTTGTATTAAATAACTTAGTGGAAGACAGGCCAAGATACAACACAGTATAAAGAAACAAAGATAGTCTTGCCCCACCCAGATATGCTGCACTGAGATTTCTAAGTGTTTCTCTTACTTTCCTTTTAAAGAAAATTCCAGAAAGAAAGAAAGAAAGAAAGAAAGAGAGAGAGAGAGAGATGGGGGGAGGGAGGGAGGAAGGGAGGAAAGAGGGAAGGAGGGAGGGAAGGAAAGGAAGGCAGAAAGGCAGGCATCCAAATGGGAAAAGTGAAGGTCAAATTAATCCTGGTTTGCATCAATACTATTTTATGTGCATAAAAACCTAAATATTCAAGCAAGAACTATTAGAATTGATAGAATTGAGAAGGTGACAGGATAAAGACAGAAGTGTTAATGGTTGTAGGGATGTGATTGCATTAGGAAAAAAGTCATGGGTAGCACAACATTATAACTATGATTGGCAGCAATTAATGAATATTTCAATATAGCTAATACAGAGGGTTTCAAATTCTTCAAACAAAGAGAAAGAACATATATCTGAGGTCAGAGATGTACTAGTTACCCTGATCTGATCATTACACCTTGTATTAAAATGTCACACTTACCCCATAAATATATATTTTCACAATGTGCCAATAAAAATGAAACTACATTTACATATAGATTTTAAAATGTTTGAAAATACTTCTTTATTTTGTCCAGAAATGTATTTTCACATTTTTTATGTTGGGGAACTTTTTAATGAATTAATTTAGGCTTTGGGGAATTTCACATTTCTTTCAAGATTTCAACATTTGGGATTATGGTGTCTGGAACTGTTTCTTTTGGGACTAACTCAAACCCATGATTCTCCAGATGCTTGATACCATAAAAATTGTAAAATCTCTATCTATATTCCATTAACAGTAGCATGAATAACTAATAATACTATTTTTCATAAGCATAGTCTATTTAATAGGTTACATGTTTTAGGAATATAAAATTTATGTGGTATTTCTTTTTCTAATATTTTAATACATGACATTTTATTTATTGTATGAAACATTAATCCTCACCAAGGGTTCACAAAAAGGCCATGATTAGGCAAAACCACCGAAATCAACTATATTTGTAACATATTTCCTTGTATTTTTACAAGAACATTATAACCACTCTACTAGTGTCTCTATGTGTATATGATGTTTTAAGAATTATGACTAATAAATTAACACCCGCCATCTCTTAAAAATTAAGAATACTGTCAGGCACAGTGAAGTATGCCTACAATCCCAGCAACTCAGGAGGCTGAGATAGGAGGATCACTAGTTCAAAGTCAGCTTCTGCAACAGTGAGGTACTAAGCAACTCAGTGAGAAGTGAGACCCTGTCTCTAAATAAAAATACAAAATAGGGCTGGTGATGTGATTCAGTAGTTGAGTGTCCCTGAGTTCAATCCCCTGTAACCATTCCCCTAGGGAAAAAAATAAAATAGAATACTAACTATATGATATCACTTTAGACAAAGATCTTTTTTCCTAAAAGTTTAATATAAAGTCAAAATAGAACTTCATAAAAGGAGTACTAAAAAACTAGCCTTCTGTCAACATGTGTTGCTAATACTAAATTTAAATACCATATCAGTGGCTTTTTTGGGTTTCTGTATTAACTACTTGTACTCTGAATATGAACATATGAATAGCAGTAACAACAATTATATTGAAAAAGACACAAATGCTCCACAGAGAAAACAGTTTCTTTCCTGTAATTTATGATACACATTGTGGAAGCTACTATAATATTACCTATCAGAACAGGAAGAACCTTGGAGACTAACTAGTCCAAGACTCCTTCATTTTACACACAGTTGTGGGACCTCAAGAGAGGCCAATCAACTTGCCAGAGGTGACACTACCAACAGTTAGTGTCTGAGCTAGAATCAGAGCCCTGTATTCTCAGTGTCATGTCAGTGGTCTCTTTGCAAATGTTTCTTAATGAATTTTCCTGCCTCTAGTCATGCCCAAAACATATTCATTCTTTACACTGCTGCCAGAATCATCTTTCATAAATACAAATCTGACCAACTAATTCCCCTGCTTAAAATTTTAAGCCTTTAATTGGGCCGATTGGTCACAGGATAGACCTCAAGTTTCTTTGCATTGATGGCAGGATTCTGAAAACTGCTCTATATTCTAGTTTTTTCTCTCACTAATTCATAGCATCTAGAAGTTAACTCATGTGTGTGCACTTCTGCTAACGCATCATGCACTATGTCCAGAAAAAAAAAAAAAAAAAAAACTTAATTCCTCTTAAAAAAGGTAAAAATTTATTTAATCTCTATTCTCACAAAGTCACTCAAAATTTCTGAAACCTGATATGTGGGGTTATTACCCCACTTGCCAAGCAATTCTCTTACAGATTTTGCTGGGGATATTAGATGGATGTCTTCTGATTACATCCACCAGAGATAGTGTCAGATCCCTAAGGTAGAGAGCTCAGTCCCACAAGACTGACCACCACTTCAGGTAAATTGAGGCTTCTTTTTCATGACCCGGCTCTTTATGTTTAGTTGATCTGCCACATTATTTCACAGAATTCTCTTTATTTGCCTTTATTAGTTAATTTTAAAAAGGGCATTAAAAAGATACAGATTGAAGAGATTTGTGGAACAGCTATGTGGGTGGTGGCACAGAATTCCATTCTTTCTGCAAGTGAGCTACCTCCTGGAACCTCTAGATGCTTAGCAATTTGGAAAATATCAAAACTCTGTCCTTTATTTTTAAATGGAAGCTTCATTACATAGGCATTGTTTTAGTCATCTTTTTCACTCCTGGGACTAAAAGATCTTATCAGAACAATTTTAAAGGAAGAAAAGTTTATTTGGGGCTCAATGTTTCAGAGGTCTCAATCCGTAGACAGTAGGCTCCATTCCTTGGGGCTCAAGGTGAGGCTGAATATTATGGCAGAAGAAAGTGGGAGAGAAAAGCAGCTCACATGATGTTTAGAAAGCAGAGGCAGAGACTCCACTTTCCAGATACAAAATATATACCCCATAGCCACACCTCCACCGATCCATTTTCTCCAGCCACACCCCACAGGCATCCAGTTACCACTCAGTAAATTCCACCAGGGATTAATTCACTAATTAGTTTAAGACTATAACCCAATCATTTCTTATACAATCCTTCTTGTATTATCTCAGACATGAAATTTGAGGAACATCTCACATCCAAACCATAACAGGAATGATTTAGGAAATTATTAGCCATTGGCTATCAAACTAATCTTTAGCCCTTTCCCTTCTTTGCAGGTTGAAGGGTAGGGTGGAAAATCCCAATCTACCAAACATGCTTTAAACTGTCTCCTGATTATCCCCTTCCTTCAGCCATCAGGAGCCCCAATCCTCTATCATCTGAGCAGCATACAGAAGACACTACTATCACCCAGAAAGTACAAAAGCTTCAGGAGGTGTATGTCAAGAAACAGGGAAGAAAATCAGATACATATTTAATAATACCACAATTTCAAAGAGATATTTCTTATTATCTACTATTTTTATCACATGTTTAACTTCAGAAGAGTTTTGTTTGTTTTTGTTTTTGGTAAAAGAGAAGATATTTGTCCTGCCTAAATATATGTAGAGACACTCAACAACATATGATTTGGCTATCTACCAAATCCCACCATAATTAGAAAATATTGTAAGTCAAAATGCATTCAAGAGTCCTAACCTACCATGCATCATAGTTTAGCAACCAGTGGACTACAGCTTATCAGTTGTTTAAATTGTGATCTTATGGCTGATTGGGAGCTGCAGCTCACTGCTACTGCACTGCATCATGAGAAAGTATCTTACCCTCTATTACTAGCCCAAGAAGAAAATAAGTCAAAATTTAAAATTTTACTAAATGTGTATTATTCCTGCACCATCATAAATTAAAAAAAAATTGTAAGTTGGAGTACTGTAATTAAGATATCCTTTGTATCTCAATGTTGGTTAAATGAAAAACTCCCATAAGCCTTCTCTTGACATCTTCATCCTGGATGAATGTAAAGAGAATAAATTGAAGACACAAAGACTTATCTTGGAATACATAATTGCAAAAGCAGCATGAGCAATTTAATGCAATTTTAATAAGAAAATGTAACATTGGAAAGCATCAAGTTTTAATTTATTATCTAATTTTAGTTTTATATAAGAAACTTGATAAATTTATGTTTTAAAAGTCAAGCATACAATACTAATGTGAAGATGATTAAAAGTCTTTAAATTTCCTGTGGATAAATATATTTCACTCTACACTTGAATTGAATCAAAGTTTTTTTTTAATAATTTGAGGATATAAAACAAGAGGATCAAAGCATCACAAGAAAGCAAATAATTTGAATTGCTTATGGCAACAAATAGAATAATAGTGCATAGTTTTTAAAGAATACTTAGGAAACCAATTTGAAGACATTCGTGGGACATGGTTTACATAAAAAATTTTAAAAAGAAAGCTAAAAGAAATATGTATTAAACAATTTGAAAATTACATAAGCTTTAATCATTTGGTATCACATATATGTGTGAAAATTTCTTCACTGAGTTTAATAATTGTAATTACATCTTTCTAAAGCTCCAGTAATTAAATCATCTATAAAAACACTAAAGAAAGAAATTTAATAGGATCTTAGGAAATGGAAAAAACCATCCCATAGTCTAGGATAGGCAGAATTAATACTGTCAAAATGGCCATACTACCAAAAGCCTTACACAGACTTAATGCAACTCCTATTAAAAGGCTAACAACATCTCTCATAGAAATAGAAAAAGCAATCATGAAATTTATTTGTTAAAATAAGAGGTCAAAGCAATTCTTAGCAAGAAGACTAAATGAGGAGGCATCACAATACCCGACCTTTAAATATACTACAGAGCTATAGTAACAAAAACAGTATGGTATTGGCACCAAAATAGACTTGTAGACCAATGGTACAGAATAGAGGACACAGAGACAAACCCACAAAAATACAGTCTCATAATAGACAAAGTCACCAAAATCATACATAGAAAAAAAGATAGCCTCTTTAACAAATGGTGCGGGGAAAACTGGAAATCCATATGCAGCAAATTCAAATTAAACCACTGTATCTCACCTTTCACAAAACTCAAAGTGGATCAAGGACCTAGGAATTAGACCAGAACCTTGCCCTAATATAAGAAAAAGTAGGCCCAAATTTTCAACATGTTGAATTAGGTCCTGACTTCCTTAACAAGACTCTTAAAGAGCAAGGAATAAAGTCAAAAAATAATAAATGAGATGGATTCAAACTAAAAGGCTTCTTCTCAGCAAAAGAAACAACCAATAATGTGAAGAGAGAGCCCACAGAGTTGGAGAATATCTTTACAACATGTACACCAGATAAAGCACTAATTTCCAGCATATATAAATAACTAAAAAACTCAACACCATAAGAATAAATAACCCAATCAATAAATGGGTTAAGGAAATGAACAGACACTTCACAGAAGAAGAGATACAATTGATCAACAAATATATAAAAAATGTTCTACTGCACTAGTAATTAGAGAAATGCAAATCAAAACTAGTCTATGATTCCATCTCATACCAGTAAGAATGGCAATTATCAAGAGTACAAACAACAATAAGAATTGGTGAGGATGTAGGGAAAAAGGCACACTCATTCATTGCTGATGGCACTGCAAATTGGTGCAACCACTCTGGAAAGCAGTATGGAGATTCCTTAAAAAGCTTGAAATGGAACCACCATTTGACCCAGCTATTCCAATCCTCAGTCTGTACACTAAAGACTTAAAATCAGCATACTACAGTGACATAGCCACATCAATGTTTATAGCAGCTAAATTCACAATAGCTAAACTGTGAAACAAACCTAGATGCCCTTCAATAGATGAATGGATAAAGAAAATGTGCCATATATACATAATGGAATATTACTCAGCTTTAAAAGATTATAAAATGATGGCATCTGTAGGTAAATGGATGGAGTTGAGGAATTTCGTGCTAAGTGAAGTAAGCCAATCCCAAGAAACCAAAGGCCAAATATTCCTTCTGATAAATGGATGCTGATTAATAATGGGGTTGGGGGAGGGTGGCAGTAGCAAGAGAAGAATGGAGGAACTTTGGGCAAAAGTGGGTAGGAAAGATGGTTGAATGAGATGGACCCTAGGTACATGTATGACTGCACATATGGTGCAGCTCTACATCATACAATACCAGAGAAATGAAAAGCTGTGCTTCATTTGTGTACAATGAACTGAAATGCATTTTGCTATCATGTATTACTAAAGAGAACAAATTTTAAAAATTCATATTTCTAAAATAACATTTTATGTCTTTTGAATTCTTCCTTGTACATTGCATACTGTATATTTACATACATAAATGTTAATAAAGTATAATTGAAAATGTACATCGATACAGACAAAAATCAGATTCTAGATATGAAATTTGTGATTTAAAAAAGTCTTAGATTTGTATTTATTGTAACTGTCACTTTATTATGCATAATACTACTACTAAGAATATTTACCAGTTCCCTTTTTGCACAAGTTGATAATTGTTTGTTTGTTTTTTGTTTGTTTGTTTGTTTTTACAAAATGTTTTTCTTTACAATTCCTACTGACAATTCTGTTATTAACTGTTGATTTAGAGAAGTTTAACACAATGATTACTGGCATAAAATTCATATATATTTGAAGGAAAGATAATTTATATTGGAAGCCTCTCTCTATATTAACTAAACCATTCTTTTTTTTTTTTTGATAGTACCTTAATATAGTAAGAGTGGACATCTTTTATTAAAACTCAGGAAAGTACTTATATGGAAGTTCTGACACTAGTTCCCTATATTAACTAGAGTGTGGCTCTATGACTTGCAGTGCCTTAGTATTCTTTTCTGTAAAAGTGGGATAACTGTACCCACCTCTGATGTGATTTTTTTTTAAGTTTAATAGAAATTTAAAAAGGAGGAATCATATGGCCTGTTCCCAACACCAGCTTTACTATTTTAGTGACAACTCCAATCAAGTGCACATGGATTATTGTAATATCTCAAATCTAAAATGTCCAGTTCAGATATCCTATATTTTATGTAATTAATTTTATATTAATATAAATTATTTTTTCACATTCTCAGCAGGGTCTAGGCCATGTTTTAATCAACTATCAATGCCTCATATCTCATTAATTCTTTTATACTGAGAGTTATCATCCTCCAGATATTTGTTACTTTATTTTTTATTTATTGTCATCATTATAATAAAATTTTAAAGTGCATGACATCTATATACTTCTCCAGTTCTTATTTATAAGTTTTATCAGATAACATTTACTAACTTTTATAACATAAGCAGTAAGTTGTAACAAAACTCTCCTATATTGACATGAAGTTCTCCAACTTCAAGAAACTAGTGAGTAAGCTATTATCCCAGAATATTTTCTGTATGTAATTATAAATTTTACTTTCTAATCTCATTTATGATTATTCATTGAGATATTTTCAACACCTAGTTCTAAAATATAAGAAAATGACCAGTTGATAATCAAGTTATAATTGATATGTATGTGTGTAAGTTTAGGTATTTTGAGTCTTAACTAACTGAGTTCAGGTATTTATAGATCTCATTACCATGCCATTATGCTAAGAAAATATAATACAATATTACTCAGTATTATGTTTTGTGAAATAATTCTGATTATGTAAACTAGAAATTAAAATTTCTAACTAACACATCTTTAAAAGTAGCTCTTGGGCCAGGAGCAGTGATGCATTTTTGTAATCCCAGTGGCTCAGGAGGCTGAGACAGGAGGATAGTGAGTTCAAAGCCTTAAAAAACTTTACAAGGACCTTAGCAACTTAGCAAAATCCTGTCTCAATATAAAAACTAAAAAAGGAGCTGGTTGATATGGTTCAGTGTTTGAGTGCACCTGTGTTCCATCGTTCCATCTCTAGTATAAATATAAAAGAGAGGCAGAGAGAGAGAGAGAGAATGCTTAATTCAACTTCATACTATCTTTTTTTTTTTTTTTTTTTGGCTTAAACCATGACAACATACTTGTCTGAAATCATGAACTACTTTAATATCAAGAAAAATAGGAAGTTCATAATGTACAAAATAATGGCTTTGACCTGACTGAAACCTTTTCCAGATGTTACTTTATAAACACTTATGAGTTTAATGAGAATATTAAAAATATTATTTGAACAAATAAGAAGACTTTAAAGAATATAATTTTAAACATCAAATATTTATATTATAAATAATATTCCCAGTAGAAATCTAAAAGACTTATATTCACCTTGATTTTCAGATTCTTTTTTTTATCTCTTAAAAAAGAAAATAAGTTTATAATGAAATTCTCAAATTTGTATGAAGAGATATCTGGCTCTTCACTCTTAAGAGTGTTCCACCAAGTATACTTTTTAAAATTAATTTTTGCTTGACATCCTGACTCTTATGTCTTATGTGCAGAGGAAATTGTATAGGGTGTAAAATGTCCTACTACAAAGTTGTGTTACTTTTTTGACTCTGAACTATGGAAATGCCAGTCCTAATAGTCCAAGATTTTTTTTGAATGCTTAATCAAGAATAATTTATTAAATTTTAGCATTAATGATTATAATATTAATTGATAAAACCACTTTTTTCTTTTTTTGGGGGGTGAGGTAGGGGTTGGAGGTATCAGGGATTGAACTCAGGGGCACTCAACTACTCAACCACATCACCAGCCCTATTTTTTATTATTATTATTATTTAGAAACAGGGTCTCACTGAGTTACCTAGCACCTAGCCAGTTGCTGAGGCTGACTTTGAACTCATGTGCCTCCTGCCTCAGGCTTCCCAGTTGTTGAGATTAAAGGCAGGCACCACTATGCCCTGTAACCACCTTTTCTTTTGCAAGAAATATTTTTTCATGATTCTGGCACTTCTCTTCTGTACAAAAATTATTTATTACTTACAAATATGGAAAAAATTTACACATCAACCTAGTGCACTTAGTCCGTGGTGAAACCAAAACCTTTTGTCCTAAATGTCTAAAAGGAATACTAAAATTTAAAAAACGAAAAAAGAAAAAAGAGAAAGAAAGCATGAACAGAGTGAAAGCTAGGAAAGTAATACTTTCTGTAAAATAAATAAAAGAATAATAAGAGTAAAACTGGTACAACCAGAAAGGATTAACATATTTGATATGAAGATTTGCCTATTTCAAATATATGTATACCAGATGAAAATAAATCTGTCTTAAAAAAAATTTAAAATATTGTTATATGTTTATAAAACATAAAACACATGCACCAAAAAAAATGACTACAAAGAAAATTAATATATCTCTAAGGTACATATTTTTCTTGAGAATTTCTTGAGTATTCATAAAATGAACAGATTAAATATTAGCAATGATGTATGACAAATAAATTACAATTAAAACATTTACTTTTTAATTTTTTTAAACTTTTTATTGTTGTTGTTGTTTATGTGGTGCTGATAGAACCCGGCGCCTCACATGTTCTAGGCAAGCTCTACTGCTGAGCCACAACCCCAGTCCTAAAAAAATTTACTTTTTACATAAAAGAGTTCTCATCTATAGATTCTGTACATTTCCCTTAATGCAAAGAAATAATATTAAAGTGTGATAAATTAAGCTAAAAATAAAGCCTCAGAAAATTTTAGAAATGAGAATTCTCATCACATCCTGCTCTGAGAGGGAATCAGTAAACCATATGGAGATGTGGGCCTGCTGGGAATAAAAGGCCAAAAAAAAAAAAAGTACTAACAACAACAACAAAAATACTCAGGACACAGGAAATATAATTAAAGCAGGGGCTTTATGGGTGGAAAAGACCTGATTGGTCTGCTTCCAACAAAGAGAGAAAGCTTGCCAACCTTTACTTTATAGGGGAACACATTAAAGAAATTTATTGTTGAGAAGGGTTCTTCAAGGTAAACAAGAAGCTAGCGGTTGTGGGGATGTTGGTCTGATTGGGACCTTATCATTTGCAAAGTGATTCTTCCTCCTCCAGGCACCTAGAGCCTGAAGGCTGTTTAGGTGGGCAGTTATCTCTTATCCAAGGCTAGCCAACATCTAAATTCAAAGCTAAAAAACTCTGTGTCAGGAGTGGAATCCACCCTGTTACCAGTGGCTGTCTGCAAATGGGCGTCTTTCTACATCTTCACATGGAAAGATTCCCAGATGTGGCAGTCAAGCTGTCCAAGCCTATGGGGTTCAAAGCAATAAATTATTTGCAGACTTAAGACTCCCAAGTGGAATTCTAGATCAGTGGAACTTATGCAGATAAAATAAGAGAGAAAATAGGCATATAAAACAGAAAGAAAATAGTCAGGTGAGGTGGTGCATGCTGATAATCCCAGTACTCAGAAGCCTGAGACAGGAGGATTTCAAGTTCAAGCTAGTCTGACCTCTGTCTCAAAATAAAAAGGAATGAAGGAATGCAGATATAGCTCAATGGTTGAGAACATATCTAGCTTGGGAAAAGATCTGTTTTCTGTCCTAGTAACACAAGATAGATAGATAGTTAGATAGAGAGATAGATAGACAGACAGATATGAATGAATGAACAGACCCTTAGAAAACTATGAGACAATAATAAAAGAACTAATATTTTAATCATTTTGGTCCCAAAGAAGAGGAGTGGACTGAAAAATAGTTACAGAGAATAATTTCTAAATTATTTTCCAAATGTGGTGAAAGTTCTAAACTAAGTTTAAGAAGTCCAGTGAATCCAGTAGAGAATACCTATTCCAATACACATCATAGTTAAATTACTGAAAGTTCAAGAGACATTAAAAAAAACAAAAACATTTTTTTAAAGCAATTACAGAGAAACAAAGTACTTACTTTGGAAAGAAAAGCAAGATGGAAAAATAATGGATTTCTCATCTGAAACCATGGACACCTGAGGCAAGCAACATGACATTTTTTAAGTATTCAAAGAAAAACTTTGTAAAATCCAAATTCTGTATTCAGCAAAGATATTCTTTAGGATTGCAAGCAACATAAAGGCAATTTTACATGGAAGAAAACAGAAAATTATTGCTTGCAACCTTATTCTTAACAAGTCACTAAAGGGGGTGTTCTAAACAATAAAAAGCAAAGAAATGATAACGAAAGAGAATTGAGATTTCAGAAAGAAAAGAAAATTAGAATGGGAAAACAAACACAGGAGGGAATATGATTGATAGACTGAATTTTCATGTACTATATATTATACTTACTTGCTGATTGAAACGAACACTTATCACCATTTGAAGTGATACAAGGAAAGACAGGAAATAAGATAATTATAGCTTTAAAAATGCAAAATAGCGAACCATGTTATGGATTTTCATCACATGGATGGTTGTGCCAGCATATCTGTTAAATAATGGAGTGCATTCGCCCAATTTGTTAAACTACTATTTTTTCAGATATTGAATTCTCCTATATATGAGAATCAAATATAGCTTCTCTTTTCTGTGATCTACATCACAGAAAAGATCTACATCCTGATCTACATCAGAAGTATATTTATAATAAATGTTTACTAATATGGAAATATTTCATTATTGCTATTTTACAGTTATGTTCTTGAATGTTAATCCTTCATTTAAACTTGAAATCATTTCAAATTTTGAAAGACTTTCAAATGCAAGTAGAATTCAAATAGGATTTACAATAAATTCCCATATTATTGGAGAGAATTAAGTGTTTATTAGATTAAACTTACCCTACTAGAACAGTTATATTTACTCATCTCCTCCATCAAATGACTTGAAGTATGTATGTCCTGATTTTAGACTATTTTACCAACTGGATTTTAGTTATACAATAGTATGTAGAATTAGACAAATGTGTGAGTTGTGTACTCAGCTTGGTAATGCAGATGGAATGGAAAATTTATTCCATGTTCAGAGATACAAATTATCTAATATAATGGAAATGGCAGATGACACAAGTGAAATTGATGGCTCATTTTCCAAATGTTTTAAATAACAAAATAGCATTTTGGCAATTTAAATGATTTAACATGAATTAAAGTCTTTGCATATAAATTAAAGAAGTAATTAAATAGCATGGAGGACATTTTGTTTGACAGCAGTTTGTATAAAATATGAGAAATTTAATTGACCCCAACACCTTATGAGACAGAGTTTGCTGTGCTGATGTCTGCTATGTTGTAATTAGAACATATTAGTAGAGCGCACCCAGTCAAAACAAGAAGTGAGCCTATGATGAGTTCATGATAAAATAAATTCAATTTGTGAACACATTAGAGGTTCTTAGTCACATTAAAATAAAATACTTTCAGAAAGGGAGGAGGATGAAGAGGAATCTGAAAGTTTGGCATGTAAAGGGAGTTTCAAGAAATAAAGACATTAAATGGGAGTAGAAACACTATATATATATTAGAGAAATAGAGATATAAAATACGTGTAAGCTAACTTTACATATTTGAGTAAATATTAAAAGACTGTAGGTTTATTGATTTTCCCTATAGATTTAGATTTTAATTGATAATATCATTGTCATATAGTAATAACATTGTCACAAATAGTAATAACATTGTCACTCTTTCCAGTCCTGGTGTAGAGCTGAGATTTTAAAGCTATTATCAAATACAATTTGAAGTATTTCTTTATTGTATTACTTGAAAAACATTAAAAGCAATACCATTCATTATTTTGGATAACACTTATAGTTATTCTTCTTTTTTCCTTTTTAAATTTTTTTTTTAAATTTTCAATTGCTGCACCTAGCAACTGCTGAAGAATTCTCTCAATCTTTATTCTCCAACCTCTTGTTAGGCACTGCTAGCTATTTTCCCCCTTCTATCTCAGCTCTTCATTGCATGAATTTATTAAATTTGCTCTTAGTTATTCTGAAGGGTAGGACATACCAAGAGTTCATCAAGCAAACAAAATGCTTTCTCCGTTTTGACAGTTGAAGGTGGCAGTAGGAAAGAGATGTTTTTAAAAGTAATCATAGATCAATAATAATGTTACAAGATCTAACTCTTGAAAAAGACTATTTGTGATGTATTGTACCCTCTGTTAGTCTAAGGTTTTAGGAAAGTTCTAGAAGAACAATCAGTAGCAGTATTTTATAAAAGATTATTTCTGGGTGCAGTTAAATTCTAAATTTTCTTCATTTTTTTCCCCTACAGGAAATAGAATAATTACTATTCCAGTGTATATTTAAAAACTAGTGGCACTTTTTTTCCTATGTACTATTGTGGGTTATTTCTTCCAAAAAAAGTCAATAAAGTGCACCCATAACTTTCTATTTGTTTATTAACTCTATTATCGGATTTTGAATTATTTTGAATTTTATGGTATTTTAGGCTTTTCTGACATTTATTTTAAGATAAATATAAGACACAATTAGAAATGAATTATTTAATAAGTATGGTAAAGATTTGATTTTTACTTTTTGAAAAAGGATTAAGCCATTTGATTCTTTATTTTATGATGTAAAGAAATCTGAGTTTTCATTCTAAATTTTTCTAGATAATCACTTTAATATTGTGGTACATACACACCAGAAATGCACCTGTATATTATATATATATATATATATATATATATATATATATATATATATATATATATATATATATTTGATGGTATAATTAATATATTCATACAGCCACTAAAATGGAGCAGTCATTGCCAGTTATTTCCAACTCAACTTGAGAGTTGTATCTTTTATTACATGATAATATAAGCAAATATGGTAACAGTGATTGAAGGATACAAGTGTTATTCTGGAACTTTAAATTTAAAGATCAGAAACTATGTCAGATACATGAAGTATGGATTACATTGTTTTGAAACTAACATTTGATCTATTTGATCCATGTGATAAAATCAGTCAAGAGAATTTTAAATTATAAAATATTTTACTTCATTAGAAAAATTTTTAAACTGAAGTAATAGCTATTAATATGTCTACTTCATTTTATCCTATTTCATTTAATAAAATCAGAAATCTAGACATGTATCACACTTTAATAATTTTACACTTGAAATTATTTTAAATTAGGCAGTTTGTTAATTTTGTGCAATAGACTACTTGACGTAATTACTGTAATACTAAAATCTCACTTTTTAAAAAATTATACTTATCTTGTTTCATAAAGTAATTTAGATGTCAAGGTCAATCCTTAGCTCACAACTTTGCAATACTAAATGTATAAAACCACATTAAGTTTTGAATTTATGGTACAAGTTCTATCTTTAGATCTATCTTTTTTAATTTAACTTACACTTTTACAAAATGTTCTTGGGAAAGGCAAAAATCAAATAAAAACTGACATGAGGAAAACATCTCAATGTGTCATAAAAATAAAGCATATTTAACACTAGTGGGAGAATATACACCTATTTATAGATAATCATTTAACAAGGAAAATGGATGATAAGCATTGGCCTGTGAATTTTTCCAAAGAGAAATAGTTTTCTTTAGTGATTAAGCTTATTCTGTCAAATTATGATATCAATGTAACTCAATCTGCTTTTAAAATGCATATCCCATTCCTCCTACACTTTCTCTAATTTTAAGCAGGTGATTTTCCAACTTTATAAGATAGGAAATCATTTGAGGCATAGCTAAAATGCATATATACACATTTTATAAGACTTTACCATGTAAATAAAAGTGATTTCTTCATATAAGGTTTTCAGTTTTAGGGAGTAATTCCAGCTGATAGTTGGGGACAAGAGGAAGCTTCTTTAATAAGAACAAACTAAATGCTGAAATATGCAGCATCACCCTCTCCTATGCAACCCTCTATAAGTGCATGATATAGCCACAGGCAGGATTCAGTGCCTGGCTCAGGGGTCAAAGAGAAATGCAGTGGCTGTCTTTTCAAAGTTGCTGTTGCTCAAATTAGTCTGCCTCTTGGGGAACCTGAATACTTTTACCAGAAATCATCTTGAATTTTAAATTTTGGTACTTTAGGCCTAAGTTCAACTTACCCAGACGGGAAAATTTTTAACAGGTATTTGATACTGTTGTATGTCTAATGGGTAAGATATATTGGTAGATAAATCATGCCCCCATACTTCAATATCTTGTCATTGAAGATGTAAACTGTAAACAACTTTACAGTTTTCTATAAAGGAAGAAATGTGGTACACATAAGACATGGGAATAAAACATCATGATTTAATAGTCCTTTGGTAAAAATTAATTTATCTTTTGTTTTAAATTGTTCAAAAAGAAGAGAAACAATAAGAAAAATATATGTATACTTGAATATAGTTAACCCATGTTTTTTTTTTTTTTTTTTGTGTGTGTGTGCACATGTGTGGATGTATTTTTAGGCTGGCCCTACTGTGGTACACAATTCGGGAATCTTTATTATGATATTCCTGGTGAATTCAACAGCCAGATACTGGATCATAGTTTAGGTGGATTCATGTGTATAAGGCGGTCGGATACAAAAGCAATTCAGTGACAATATGAACCTGAGTTTATTTTATGATTTCATGAAAGCAGAAAGCTGCACAAAGATTATCAGAGAAAGTTATTTTGGATGTTTATTCATAACAAGATGCATAATTTTGGAGTCTTTATTTCTGGTCATTTCTCTACTCTTGAAACTCTTATTTTCTTGCTTAGGTTCTTCATAATGTATCCATCCCATAGCATTTACTAAATCAGTGATTCTGTCATTTTAAATTTTGGCTAACTTATAATTCATTATGTATATAATATTGAACACCTATCATTTTATTATTTGGTAATTTTATGTTTCTTTCATTATTTCCTAATAGTGTTCCAACAATGAGACGTAAGTCAATTTAGGAAAAAGAAATGATCACTTTCCCCCTATCGTGACTTCTGGAAAGTTTAGTGAATGTATTCTCATCTGTGATATTTACCACTTGTCCATTTATCTCCAGTTGGGCTATAGAAGTGGAGAATTTACACAAAAAAAAAAATCGGTTCAGTACACACATCAATAAGCAGTAGAGATAGACACATATTTATCGTAAGGGATCAAAGTATGGCAGGCTCAGTAGTTTTCCTGTTGCTACTCTTCTGCAATAAAAAAGCTTAAAGCTCTTTTGTCCTCTAACAAACCAAAACAAAAAAGACAAATAGGTGCATTGGCTTTCTTTTAGGAAAAGTTGCAGAAGTTTGAAAATAAATGTGTGAACATGTAAGTAATTTAAGAAATTTGTTAGGACATAATCAAAGAAGAGTCTTGACCTATCTGTTGAAATCAGTGGTAAGAAAGAAAAGGAAAGATTACTATAGTACAATCTGTGGGACAGAGAACAAGAGCTGTAGAAGGGGGGTTTCTGATCAATAACAATAATAACATGTTCACAGTTGGTACCAAAAAGTTAGGTACACACTGAAAATCTGCCTTTGTAAGAACATAATTTTAATTAAGCAGGGGTGGAGGGGAAGGACAACTGAAGAGATGGAGCTGGAGCTTTCATCTGAGTTGACATACCCTCCCTACAATTTTATTCTTTACAGGTGATTAAAAATTAAACAAACTAGAGCTGGGCATGGTGGTATAGTGTTACACAATTATAGTTCTAGTAATTCTGGAGGCTGAGGCAGGGATCTTAAGTTCAAGACTAACAGTAGAAACTTAGTAAGACCCTGCATCTAAATGAAAAAATCAATAACAACAACAACAAAGGTTGGTGATATCTCTGGGCTTAATGCCTAGTACCACACACACACACACAAAAAAAAATTATATACTGTCCCTACTGTGTTTACCCCACATACTTTCTTTTAAAAAGCAATTTACTTACAGCCCTGTTATCTGCAGGCAAAATTCAGACTTAATAGTCTCCGCCCTGTCAAGTTACCCTGAATGGGTTAATTTTGTGACCATTCCACAAGGAAGTTCTAGAAATCAAAGAGATAAGAATAATTCCTGCTAACCATAAAATCTGCAAGAATGAGTTCAAATTAGAACCATTCAGAATGGGCCAAAGTGATCTGGAGTTATCTTGGTTGTTTCCCATGCACAATGGTGTTTTGGAAGTCTGGTGCTGTCTGTCAAAGTCAAGAGGTAGAGGTGGGTACTATTCTCTGGAAACATCCCTGGGATTCCCAACTGCACAACAAGAGGGTTGCATAATTCTGTTGTCTGAAAGGACACATTTTTCCCTTGATTGTTTCCCCCTTTACCTTTTCCCTATCCTTTGTAATAAACTCATTCCTGCTACTCTGACCTACCTGTCTGAAATCTTTCCAAAATGATTTCAAGAACCTGTAATGCATGATCTCTTTGAGTGCCTTGGCTTTGTGTGGACTTTTGCCTTGTAACACTAATGTTCCATGCTCACTTCATTAGAAAATATATGTGTGTGGTGTGTGTGTGTGTGTGTGTGTGTGTGTGTAAACAATAATCTAGATGTACATTGCAGCTGTGTTTTCAATTTTAAAATAATACAAAGTATTGTAAAGAGCCTATGCAGAGAATGGTGTTGACATGCCAGAGTAGAGAAAGTCACTGTCGAAATTGGTCTGTGGCACGGGACCAGGAAAGTCACTGTCCAAATTGATCTGTGGCATGGGACAGGAAAGAAGACAAACAGCTTCTCTTTGAGGTCAGTTTTAAAAAAAAAAGGAAGAAATGAATGAATGAATGAATGAATGAATGAATGATATTGCAATTTAAAAATGGACTCTCAGAATGGCTTAAGGACATAGAAGTTTAGATAGAATTAAAAAAAAAAAAGTAAAAGAAAGTTAGGAAAAAAAAAAAAAAACTATCCTTGGCACCAGGGGCTGCAGATGTGGAACCAGGGCAAGTCAAAGAGAGAAATTAAGAGAGTGCTCATTTTTGGTGGCACTGAGACATATTTTAAAGCAGAGAGAAAGGTGATCAGGGAAACTATTGAGCTAATCCAGTGGATGTGCTGCACTTTACTGTCATGTGACAGATATGCTGCACTCTCCCATGACATGGAGAGAGCAGGATCATCCACCACCTTTTTCCATTATGTTATGTTGGCGAGTGAGTGTGAGTCCAAACCCAGATGCCCAGACCTGTGTAATTCTGTCTGGGCCCAAAAACTTGACCTGGCTGAGGCCTGCCACACAACCCAGAAGGTGACAAAGAAACAGGTGGAATTCAGGCATGGAATGGAATTTGAGACACTCAGTTATGAGAGACTGTAGATATCTCTCATTGTTTGAATCTCTTGGTTAGCAGGACCACCTGGGAACAAACAGGGACTTAATTGGGTGGCTGGGGGCATGAAGTTCACTTTGGAACTGAACCCATGTGGCCAAGATACGGACCCATGGGAGGCAGAGGAAGGTGAAAAACTGGCTCTTCCACTCTTCCAGTGGAACCCAGGATAGATGTCCCTGAGAACTGACAGCAGCTGGACTCTGGAGATGTTCTGATTTAAAGTTCCATTAAATATTATTCCACAAGGATCAGGGGTCTAGCTAAACACCTGCCTCTAGGAGTTCTGCCTCTGGGCACCCCTTCTATAGAACTCTATAGCAACTCCTCGCTGAGAAGATATAACACCCTCCAACCCGACCCATCTCGTACTGCTAAGAAAGGAAGCTGAGGGCTGGGGGTGTGGCTCAAGCGGTAGTGCGCTCACCTGGCACGCGTGCTGCCCGGGTTCCATCCTCAGCACCACATACAGACAAAGATGTTGTGTCCACCAAAAACTAAAAAAAGGAAGCTGAGATCAGGCAACAAAAGATGAGCTACACAAAAATAAAGACATGATAGTCCCCAAATACTGCTCTTGCACATAGTAAATACCATGAGAATAAATGGGAAGAGACAACTGGGAACTAACAACCAACATATAAATTTATAGGCAATTTTTTGACCATTGTAACAGAAACAATCCCTCAATCTTCAATCAAGAATCATTTTTGTTAAAATTTTCTGTGCTGAATGGTCTATGGATATGTATGTATGTATGTATGTGTATGTATGTATGTGTATGTATATATATCACATTTCTTATTTCAAGCATTTCCTGAAAGTAGTTATTTTATTGACTCTGTCTTTTGAGGACTAGTGTTTTTGATTAGTATACCTTGGTCTATATATATATATATATATATATATGTATATATATATATACTTTGTTGAATATTATTTTTTTCTGTATCTCCTAGTTCTCTTCCTCTCTCTTTTTTTAAACAGCCACATTCTATTGTTCTCTCTTTTACTCTTCCTTTAACTTTTCACTAGTATTCTCTCTCATCCTCCCTCTCAATTATAACATGCTACATCTTCTCTGCATTTTTCCCTCTCCACCTTTTTGAAATAGCGACCCATTTTATAAATAAAACATCTCTACTCTTGGTAATTGACAACCATACCACTGTAGATGCCAAAATCGGAACTAATTATTTTAATGCTGAATATTGATTGCATTGTTTGTTGTTGTTATTCGTACCCCCTGAAAATGTGAGGTACTAGAAATCTTCAAGAACACTATAAATTCATAGAGTAGAAGCTCTTCCTCCTCATATTCTTACTGATAAATGAGTATACACAAACAACATAAAAAAAAACAACTCTTAAAGATAATGCAATATCACAGTGAGAAAAGGTTAAGGAAGAAATTTACTAAGTTTATAGTTAAACTGATCGGTGAGTTAAAAGACAATGTAAGGAGTAAAATCAGGGATAAAATAAAGGAAGGGACAGATCACTTCAATGAAGAGATAGAAATCCTGAAGAAGAATGAGTCAGAAATTCTCAAAATGAAGAATCCATAATCAAATTAAAAATTCAATGAAAAGGATCACCATCAGACCACTTAAATGAGTTTCAGTCATAGAAGACAAAATATATAATATGGAAAATCAAGTTGATTATGGAGAAAAGATATTAAGAGTGAACAGAACTTTCAAGAAATATATTATCATAAAAGACCAAATATAATGTTTATTAGAATAGATGACATTTAGAGATATAAAGCCAATGAATGTACAACTTTAAAAAAATTATATCAGAAAATTTCTCAGGATGAAATGCAACATCAAAAGTAGGAGTCTTGGGAGCTAGGGTTTGGGCTCAGTGGCAGAGCACTTTCCTAGCATGTGTGAGGCATCAAGTTCAATCGTCAGCACCATATAAAAATAAACAAATGAAATAAAGTTATTTTAAAATACAGGAGATTTACAGGCCTCCCAATTATGCAAAATTATAACCGACCTACACCAAGGCACATCGTTATGAAAATGTCTAACGTACAAATTAAGGATAAAATTTTAAAGACTGCTAGAGAAAAATGACAGTGCAAACTTAGAGGGACACTAATGTGGATATCAGCTGATTTCTCAACCCAGATTCTCAAAACTAGGAGATCTTGGAATAATATAAACCAAGCCCTGAAAGAAAATAATGAATCAAGAATACTATATATGGTAAAATTAAGGTTCAGATTTGATGATGAAATTAAAAACTTGCATGGTTAATAAAACTTTAAAGAATTCAGAACTAGAAAGACTGCACTAAAAAACATATTTCATGAAAAAGAAATTGAAAACTAACAAAGGGAGAATGACACTAGAAGAATAGTTAACCAAAAAAGAAAATAACTGAAATTAAAAACCAGTAATAAATCAAAGTGACAAAAATTACAAATAATTTCTCAATAATAAAATTGAATGTAAATGGCCTAAACTTAACAATTAAAGGATACAAACTGGTTGAATGAATTAAAAATCAAGATGCAAAAATATACTAAGATACTCCCCTCATAGGGAAAGACATTCATAGACTGAAGGAAAATTATGTGAAAAATCATATCATTCACTTGGATCTCAGAAACAAGCAAGGTTTACATTCTCATAATAAGAGAAAGTGTTCATTTAACCAAAGTTAAACAGAAGAGACCAAGAAGGCAATTTTATACTACTTATGGCAATTATAAATCAATAAGTTATAACAATCATAAATATTTATGCCCCAAATAATGGAGAACCTATGTACATCAAACAAATACTTCTCAAAATCAAGAACCAAATAGTCTACAACACGGTAACATTGGGTGACTTTAACAAAACTCTTTCCCCACAGGATAGTTTCTCCATACAAAAACTAAACAAAGAAGCAACAGAACTAAGAAATACAATTAACATCTTAGACTTAACAGACACATATAGAATATTTCACCCATCAAGGCCTATATACACTTTCTTCTCAGCATCACATGGATAATTTTTTAAAGCAGACTACACTTTAAGCCACAGAGCAATGTTTAGCAGATACAAAATTAGAGGTATACATTTATTCTAACAGGTCATAATGGAATGAAATTAAAAATCAAAGATATAATAAAAAATAGAAGCAACTATAACACCTGAAGACTAAATAATATGTTGCTAAAGGATCAAGGGATAGCAGAAGAAATCAGGGATAAAATAAAAAAATCATTAGAGATAAATAATAATAGGAACAAAACATATCAAAATCTCTGGGACAGTATGAAGGCAGTTCTACAAGGAAAGTTCATATCACTGAGCTTATTCATTAAAACAAAAGAAAGTCACCAAATAAATGAGCTAACATTACATCTCAAGTTCATAAAATAAAGAAGAACAAATCAACACCAAAATGAGTAGAAGACAAAAAATAATTAAAATTAGACCTGAAATCAATAAAATTGAAACAAAGACAAATAATTCAAAAAATATGTAAAACAACAATTTAGTTTTAGAAAAATATAAGAAAATTGATAAATCCTTAACCATGCTATTCAAGGGAAAGAGGGAAAAAACACACATTTCTAAAATTCATGATGAAAAAGAAAATATCACCATGAACACTACTAAAATAGATTTTCATCAGAAACTATTTTGAAAACCCATACTCCAATAAAATACAAAATTATGATGATATTAATAAGTTTCCAGAGAAATATAACCTACCCAAATTGAACCAGGTTGTCATAGAAATTTTTTAAAATTTCTTCATCTGTATTTTTTATGTAATTTTTTATTTATATATGACAGAAGAATGCATTACAATTCTTATTACATATATATATACCACAATTTTTCATATCTCTGGTTGTATACATAGTGTATTCACACCAATTCGTGTCTTCATACATGTACTTTGGATAGTAATGATCATCACATTTCATCATTATTTATTACCTCATGCCCCCTCCCTTCCCCTCCAATTCCTCTGCCCTCTCTAGAGTTTGTCTGTTCCTCCCATGCTCCTACTGTTTGTCACACTATGAATCAGCTTCCTTATATCAAAGAAAACATTTGGCATTTTTTTTTTGGGGGGGGGGGATTAGCTAACTTCACTTAGCATTATCTTTTCTAACTCCATCCATTTACCAGCAAATGCCATTATTTTATTTTCTTTTATTGCTGAGTAATATTAAATTGTGTATCTATGCCACATTTTTAAAAAATTCATTCATCTATTGAAGGGCACCATGTTTGGTTCCACAGTTTAGCTATTGTGAATTGTGCTGCTATAAACATTGATGTGGCTATGTTCCTGTAGTATGCTGTTTTTAAGTCCTTTGGGTATAGACCAAGGAAACGGACAGCTGGGTCAAATGGTGGTCTCATTCCCAATATTCCAAGAAATCTTCATACTGCTTTTCATATTGGCTGCACCAATTTGTAGTCCCACAAGCAATGTATGAGTGTACGTTTTTCCCCACATCCTTGCCAACACTTATTGTTGTTTGTATGCATAATAGCTGCCATTCTGACTGGAGTGAGATAAAATCTTAGAGTGGTTTTGATTGATTTACATTTCTCTAAATGCTAGTGATGATGAACACAACACCTATAATCAAAGGCATTTCTGTATATCAGTGACAAATCCAAAGAAAGGGAAATGAGAAAAACTACCTTATTCTAAAAAGCCTTAAAAAACAAACAAACAAAAAAAAAAACCTTGAGAATCAGCTTAACAAAAGAGAAAATCAAAGAAGACTTTAGAAGATGAAAAGATTGACCTTGCTCTTGGATAGGCACAATTAATATTATCAAAATGACCATATCTACAAAAGCACTATGAAGATTTAATGCAATTCCAATCAAAATCCCAATGACATTCCACATAGAAATAGAAAAAGCAGTAATAAAATTTGCCTGGAAAAATAAGATCCAGAATAGCTAAAGCAGTCCTTGGCAGAAAGAGTGAAGCAGATGGCATCATTATACCAGACCTTAAACTATACTACAGAGCAATAGTAACAAAAACAACATGGTATTGGCATCAAAACTATCTGGTAGACCAAGGTACAGACTAAAGGACATAGAGACTAACCCACAAAACTACAATTGTCTTATATAGAACAAAGATGCCAAGAACATGCATTGGAGAAAAGATAGACTCGTCAATAAATGGTGCTGGGAAAACTGGAAATCCATATGCAACAAAATGAAATTAAACCCCTATCTCTCACCATACACAAAACTCAACTCAAAATGGATCAAGGACTTAGAAATACAACCAGAAACCCTATGTCTAATAGAAGAAAAAGTAGGCCCTAATCTCCATCATGTGGAATTAGTCCCCAAACTCTTTAATAAGACTCCTGTGGCACAAGAATTAAAATCAAGAATCAATAAATGGGATGGACTCAAACTAAAAAGCTTATTCTGAATAAAAGAAACAATCTGTGAGGTGTATAGAGAGCCTACATCTTGGGAGAAAATCTTTACCCCTCACATATCAGATAGAGCACTAATCCCCTCATAGAATTTGCAGGGAAATGGATGGCATTAGAGTAGATTACGCTAAGTGAAGCTAGCCAATCCCTAAAAAACAAATGCCAAATGTCTTCTTTGATATAAGGAGAGTAACCAAGAACAGAGTAGGGACGAAGAGCATGAGAAGAAGATTAACATTAAACAGGGATGAGAGGTGGGAGGGAAAGGGAGAGAGAAGGGAAATTGCATGGAAATGGAAGGAGACCCTCAGGGTTATACAAAAGTACATACAAGACGAAGTGAGGGGAAAGGGAAAAATAATACAAGGGGGAGAAATGAATGACAGTAGAGGGGGTAGAGAGAAAAGAGGGGAGGGGAGAGGAGGGGAGGGGGAATAGTAGAGGATAGGAAAGGCAGCAGAATACAACAGACACTAGTATGGCAATATGTAAATCAATGGATGTGTAACTGATGTGATTCTGCAATCTGTATATGGGGTAAAAATGGGAGTTCATAACCCACTTGAATCAAAGTGTGAAATATGATATATCAAGAACTATGTAATGTTTTGAACAACCAACAATAAAAAATAAAAAAAATAAAGAAATCAGAAAGATAAACACCAAAAAAAAAGCAATAAATGGGCCAAGGACCTGAAGAGACACTTCTTAGAAGATGATGTACAATCAAATCAATCAACAAGTCATAGAAAATTTAAACAGATTAATTTTAAGCAATGAAATTGAAGATGCCATCAAAAGTCTACTAACAAAGAAAAGCCAAGATCATATGGATTTTCAGCCCAAATCTACCAGCCCTTCAAAGAAAAACTAACACCAATCCAATGAGCTTTTGAAAAAATAAAGCATCAATTCATGTTCAAAACACTATAAACCTAAGTATAATAAGAACAAACCTGAATATTGTAAAATCTTTTTACACATTAACCCAAAGGCCAACATCATTCTAAATGGAAAAAAAAAAATTAAAAGTGTTAATCCTAAAAACTGGAACAAGACAGAGGTGCCCTTTTTTCCCACCTATATTCGAAATAATCTTCAAAACTCTAGCCAGAATAGTTAGGCAGAAGAAAGAAATCAATGAGATACAAATAGAAAAAGAACACAAACTATTCCTATTTGCGGAGGATATGATTCTTTTTATAGAAAATCCAGAAAACTCTACCAGAAAACTTCCAGAACTGATAAATAAATTCAGCAATGTAGCAGGATATAAAATTAAGATACATAAATCAATTTCATTCATATATATCAGTGATGAATCAAGTGAAGGAAAAATTAGGAAAACTATCCCATTCACAATGGCCTCAAAAAATGATACTTGGGAATCAATCTAACAAAAGAGATGAAAGACCTCTACAATGGAAATTACATAAATCTATAGAAAGAGATTGAGGGAGATATTAGAAGATGAAAAGATCTCCCATATTCTTGAATAGGCAGAATAAATAAATATTGTCAAAATGACCATGCTACCAAAAGCACTCTGCAGATTTAATGTAATTCCTACTAAAATTTCAATAATGTTCTTCATAGAAATAGAAAGAAATCATAAAACTCATTTGGAAAAATAAGAGGCCCAGAATAGGCAAAGCAATCCTTAATGAGAAAACTGATTCAGGAGGCATCACAGTATCAGACTTCAAATTATACTACAGAAGTCTGTAACAAAAACAGCACATTATTTGTACCAAAACAGACGTGAAGACCAATCAAACAGAAAGAAGTCACAGATTCAAACCCACTTAAATACAGTTATCTCATACTAGACAAAGGTGCCATAAACCTACTTTGGAGAAAAGACTGCCTTTTCAAATAATGGTGCTGGGAAAACTGGAAATCCATATGTAGCAGAATAAAATTTAACCCCTATATCTCACTTTGCGCAAAACTCAAACTTATGCTAAGCAAAGTAAGCTAATCCCCAGAAAACAAAGGTCAAATGTTCTCACTGATATGTGGGTGCTGACACACAACCTGGTGGGGAGGGGAAGAACAAACGTCCAGAAGTACTCCATGTTTGGATAAGTCAGTCAAATTATACTCTACTGTCACGTATAACTAAAAAGAACAAAAAGAAAAATACAACAGACACACACTAAAATAAATAATTGTATAGGAACGGTAAATAAATAAATAATGTCCAAAAAGAGCTTATGCAGAGATTGAGGTTAGTCACTCTAATTAAAATAATTCAGCTGGTGGCACATGCCTATAATCCTGTCAGCTCAGGAGGCTGAGGCAGGAGGAACCTGAGTTCAAAATCAGACTCAAAAACAGCAAGATGCTAAGCAACTCAGTGAGACCTTGTCTCTAAATAAAACACAAAAATGGGCTAGGGTTGTGGCCCAGTGCTTGAATGCCCCTGATTTTAATCCCTGAACCAAAATTAAATAAATAATTAAAATAAAATAATTCAAAGAAGCATAGTTAGATGAGTTGTACTATGCTTCTAACATAGCACCAAATCTGCATTAATACACATGTACTCTTCCTTCCCCTATGCTTCTTGTTCATTTAATCCTAATAAAGAAATCATGCATTTTCAAATGAGCTATGTTGTTTCTATTGTATTATCCTTGTTTGCCCCCCTCCATTTTCACTGCACCTGTGCAATGCCACCTGTGTTTTGTGTGTGTGTGTGGGGGGGGGGACTGTCATTACAGGGTAGACAGAAAGTAGGACAAGGAAGAAACCTATATTGCAAATGTTTATTACATATGATGATGTCTGTTATTTATCTACCATTACATTTCAATATAGAAAGGTCAAATATAAAGAAAAATATGTAAACTAGAGTTAAAGATGGCTACTTAATCTACATTCAAACTTTTTTCAAATTACAATTTTATTACTTACTCTCTGAAGTGACATATTCAGTGTCCTGTCTTCTTCATATTAATATTTTTAAAATTTGTTCTAATTAGTTATACATGACAACAGAATGCATTTTGACACCTAGTACTTAAATGGAGTATAACTTCTCATTCTCTGGGATGTATGTGATGTAGAATCACACCAGTCACATAGTCACAGATGCACACAGGGTTATAATATCTGATTCATTATATAGCCTTCTTCATCTTTAAATGGAGATAACAGTGGTACGGTCAATTAGTGTTTTATAAATACTGAATTAATAATGTTGCAAAGCTCCTAGCACAGTATTTTATCCATAGTGCTTTATGGTAGTTAAAGAAGTAAATATTTTTAAATTAAATGTCTGGTTGTGTTATAGCTTATTGGACAAGTGTTTTCATAGCATGCAAAATGCCTTGAGCTCAAACTCTAGAACTGCAAATAATTAAATAAAGAAGTGTTATATACAAATAGAAACATAAATCTATATTTTTTAATATTTATATATTACGAAGTAAATATGCATGTAAAATTTCTTCTACATGTAAATTATAATATTTCTGTCAATAATAATTAGATAACAGCAGCCCAGGGTCCTTTGCTGATTTTTATGTCTGTCATTGCTTTATCACAACCATTTCATGTTAAATATCACGGCATATACTGAAATATTAATTTTTATATTTTGTTCATATTTAATGTAAGGTATTTATACTTCAAAGTTTATTATTACTATGATTGCATCACTTAAAAATCAATTGTTTTGATTTTATAATATCAAACAGGACATAATATAATCAATACATAGTAAAATATATCTTCTTGAATTGTCATTTTTGATACTTATAACTGAGACAAGAATTTAATGTGGATCATTACTTTTCTAAAATGCATACATTAGCTAAAAGTCATTATGACATTACAATTACTTTCCCTCTTTATCCTCTTTGGATTTAAGCAATTTTCAAATGATATGTTTTTGTGTAATTAGAGCCCCAACATACATTTAATCATTCCAATCATGCAAATGAATTTTTAAAAAACTATGTAAACTTGTAATGATCTGTGAATTTTCATATTCCAACATTCTGTCTTACGTGTTTCTCTGTATTATTTATGGTAAATGATCATTATGATTGAATATGTCTTATCTGGGTATAGTGGGGTATGCCTTAATCCCAGCAGCTCTGGAGTTTTAGGGAGGAGGATCACAAATTCAAAGGCAGCTCAGCAACTTAGCAAGGCCATAACCAACTTAGTGAAACCTTATCTCAAAATAGAAAAAAAAATAAAAAATCAAAAATTAAAAAAGGGCTTTGAATATGGCTCAGAGGTTAAATGCTCCTGGGTTTAATCCCTAGTACAAAAAAAAAAGAATCAAAATGGCTTTATTATATATTCATAAATCAAAAGTAACATGGGAAAAATACAAAGAATATATATTTGGGAAATGAGCATCAACTTGAATACATGTAGATATCCATAAAATGGCATTATTCATGTAATAATAATAATTATATACTTATATAAAAATTATTAAAATAAAGACCAGAATAGACTGTTTTTATTTCTGTTCATAGGGAATTCCTTTTGAAACCGTAAGGAAAATATTTACACTATTAAACTTGTAAAAATAATTAAAAATACCTATCAAATATTTAAGGTATATATATATTAATTTCAATAAAATACTATTTATAATTGAATAAAAGTTCATGATATGGTCACGCATTTTTTTCATTGATTGCCATGAATTTTTCCTTCTCTTATGTTCAGTTACCTAATAACTGGTCATCACAGGACTCAATATGTTTCTGAAACAAATATACCACTTAATATCAGAGTCATCTTAGTTTCAAATAATTTCCAGAAATCATCTTGGTCTTTCCAGCAACATTATCTGTGACTGGGTCATCCTCTCATTTTAATGTGTAAGGCACCATCCTTCTTTTGGTTCAAGTCTTGAGTCCTGTCTTTGACTCACATCTCCAGGAACTGAGCTTCTCTATATTTGCAGCATCCACAAAACTTGATTCCAACTCTGTCATATAGTATTATATACTCTTAGCATCCCTTGTTAGACTGTAAACTTAACTGCAAATAGATATAGAGACTACTTATCTGAACATTCTCAGAAACTGTTATAGCTTGTGTTGCATAACAAATACTTGATAATTGAAATAAATAGGTACATTAAATTGACATTCTGATATCAGTATCATGTTTTATATTGACATAAATAATTGACTATTGGGCTTTTTTAATGTGCACAGGGAAAACCCAAGTATTTGAACAAGTATATAAATTACAACAGTGATATCACCTATATTATCATGGTGAATAAAACTCTTATATATTTCCAAAGCATAAGTGAATTCTCTATACAAACTGTAATAAGGACAAGAATGCTTTATTTCAAGATAGATGCCAAAACATATTTTGATATATTCTCTTCTAAAAGATGTACACAAATTAAACAAGCAAATATAAAGCCCCAAGAAATTATAATTATCCTACAATATTTACTTAGTTTTTTTTTATTTCTAAAAATAAACAACAAAACTGTAATTTGCATTTTGGCAACAGTGTTAACCAATAAAATTATCATTAAGACATGAGGTATCACAGATAATACATTTAATTTCCTGTATGAAATGTCCTTAAATGGTTACTTCCATACAGTGCTTTTCTTCACAAGGCTAAAATGGTTATAGAGTATTGCAAGAAAAAATACAAAATTATTTAGAAATATAAAAATATAATTATAATCTCCATTATTAGAATCATTATTCATTTTAAGAGAACATAGTTACATGGGTTTGTACTTTCTTCTTAAATAATTGCTAATTGTTTGGGTAATGTATTTAGTGAAGAATTGCAAAATTATTATTATTCACTTTACCATCAGTATGTATATTTCCAAAGTTACCCAAATAGTTTTAAATGTTTGTCTATAATTCTCTAAAACCACCTTTGAAATCCAGGAGGCTACTCAAGTTAGAACATAGCTTCTCAAAGATGCATGCAATATAATAGTCTGAGGTTAAAGCTTTTCTCCATCGTTAACCAGCTGCCTCTGTCATCTCCTTCTCAAATCTTTGCAATAGTTGTGAAAGTTTGAAATCACAGTCTGAATCTCAAGCCCCATTTTTTTTTCTCAAGAACCTCCTGAGTTCATGGCCTTATGAAAGTTTAGTTTTACTCTTATTTAAGGAGCAAATAAATTTGAATTGTTTTTTACATTTGAGCAAAGTGAATTATAAGTAGGCTTAGAATTTTAACTGATTTTAAGAATCAATTAAAGTAAATTGATTATAACATCTTATTGAAATGTTGCTATAAAATGCATAGTTGTATTTACTTTTCTACCAACACCATGATTTGATTTTGAAAGTCTTAACCCCCTTCCTGGCCAATGCATTTCTCTAATCCTTGCCTAACACTAGGCATCAGTTTGATACTCTTAGATATCTTAACTGCTTTATCTTCAAAGGTATTTAACTCAATCTAAAGCACTTTCTCTAGGAAAATATGTCTATTAGCTCTGGGAAAATGAAAATTCCCTTTCAAAGTCTGAAATTATAATGATTAATACCTAAGTTAAAAATATAGATTTTCTGATTTGCTACTTTTGTGATTTTAAGTTTTCATTTATTAAAAATCCAAGCCTTCCAGTATATAAGCAAACCTTACACTTAAATAAACAAAATCAGTTAACAAAATATTCCTAATTATAATCACAAGTTTTTCATCAAAAATTAAAGCAAAATATGTATACAAAACCAAAGTTACAAAAATGGCCACATGCCAGTAATTAATCAATCTTCATAATTATGTTCTTTGAATTTAAGATATACTTTTTTGCTTTAAACTCTGACACTTTTTGAATTATCCATCAAAAAACTTTAAGTAATAAAAAATGTATAACCATATGGCAAAAACCAAGCTAATCTTATCATTTGAATATATAATATTTTCCCTCTGTTACATTTTCATGCATAATAAATATGCATTCTTTTATGCTATGGTGTATCTCATTCATGAGAATTTTTTGACAAAAATGGTTCAAGTAGGAAGAACTTAAAACTTCTTTCAATATGATTTAATGTGATAGAAGTTTGTCCCAATCTTGCAATCACTTATCACAGTCGTACTACCCATTTGTTTACAGTAGCTCAAATGATAATTTATGTGGCCCAATTACTAAATTTGATGGATATAACTAAACAGGACTATCTTCATTTATAGACTAACACTACTAAATCTTTGTCAATAATTGAATTTGAAACACTTTTATATCTGGTGTACTTGCTTGGATTTTACCTAAAATTGTGTTGTCATATTTGGAATTTGAAAAGTGTCATCTTTTTTTAAAAAAATGTAATCGATTTGGTACAATTATCAAACTGGAAATCTTTAATTATAATTTTCAGATCATCTTTCTCATCACCAGAGCTCTTCAGGTATTAAGTTCTTTACCTCATTCTCTTATTTCCATCTTTCCTTCTTGATCCATCTCCTTTGATACTGTCTATAATACACATTCTCATTTTACCTATTTCATTGGCTAATAATTGAAATCATCATATTTGGTTCATTAAAAATCAACACTAATACTTCTCTTTATATAATTCAAATTGATCTTAAATATATTTGATAATTATACATCTTTATCAGAAAATACTTTAATTCTTCAATGTAGCATAAAATGATGTTTATAATCAAGCCTCATCCTAATTTGGCCTCCAAGCCTTCTCTTCCTGCCTTTATTAATTTCTGCTTCCCATAAAATTAGTATTTCAAAAGTCCTTTGATCATATATAATATCTGACAACTAACTTCTAACAGCCTTCAAAAATGCTATTCTCTAGGCTACATTTTGTTTTCTCTAGAACTTTCATCTTTACATCACAGATCCTTTGTATTGCATTCCAAATACAGTGTTTTCTCATACTTTTTTTTTGGTATATGAGTAAAGCTGTAGTTCAGAATTATATAAGCTATCCTTAATTCTACAACTCTCAGAATTGCAATATCTTCTGTTTTAGTATGCTTGTTGGATTGGTTTTTAGGTTATATTTTTCAACCAGGAAAAACCTCTGCATTATCAAAACTAGAAGATATTGAAGTGCTTCTATTGAAATGTAACAGACTTTTCACCACCTCCATAGAAATCATTGTTTTCCACTGTTTCTGTTGAGAAATCTGAAATTATTACATCTGTATGTCTAAGTTATGTTTGTACAGTACACCTATTTTTTCTAATTTAGCAATTTTAGGCATCATCTATTGATTCTTCTATAAAATACAGGAAACTAAAACCACCATGCATTACATCCTCTTCTTTCCTTCCTCTCATTTGTGTAAAGTTAAATTTATCTGCAGTTGTGTACACAAATATATTTCCTTAAATGTTCTTTAAACTTAGTTTTGATGTAAAACAGTTTATCTGTGATGCAAAAAATTATTTGGATGATAAGGCATTTATACTTCTAATTATCTGTTAGACTATGTTATGTATCATAAAGGAAACGTCCTTTGAGAGTTTCCAAACTTTAACACTTATGGTGATAGTAGTAAAAGAATTTCCAAACTATAACACTTATGGTGATAGTAGTAAAAGTAAACAAACAAACAATAAATTGAAATCATATTGCCTATATTTTAAATGAATATAAGATACAGGTTTGTGTTTGACTCTGAAATTATAAAATTTATGGTTTTATAGGTTAGAAGTCAATTTCCTAAACCACAATGCAATATCTGATGAGCAGGTGATGTTTCCAGCAATTCAGTCTTACTGAATATTAATTTTACATTCCCAAAAGTCTAGTTCTACTCACTTTTGGTTTTGCAGATTTAGATATCAATAAAAATGTGAAAAACATATGAAATTTTCTTTCCAAATAGTTTTTATCCAGCTTACCTAATACATTCTTTTTCTCATATTCCCCATCTTTTCTCCCTTTCTCTATTTGTATATATCAATTCTCTACTGGCCCCTGCTCTGCCTTACTCTTTTCCTTTGTGTGTGTGTGTGTGTGTGTGTGTATACACACACACACACATACATATGTATATATAAACATAACTGTAAATCTATATATTGATGATATAATTTGGAGGAATATTTGTTAGCAAATGAACCCTTAAATCTGTATTTTATTCAAGATTACCATTTGGAACACATTATACATTACAGATGCATTTATTTTTGAAATAGAAATTCAGTTAAAATGATACAGTTGAAATTCTAGTGGAAGAAAAAGTTTATGCTAACAGCTTCATTTTTAAAGTTGGCTTTCTTTTCTTTCACACAGCATGACCAAAGCTTTCAAATGCATTTTGCTCCTGGCCATGCCAACTTCTACCTATCATTTCTGATTAAAAATCCTATGTCCCTTGTGTGTGTGTGTGTGCGTGCACACCTTTCTAGAAAAGTAGAGAAGCATGGGTCCTATTTATATTTTATTTGATCATTTTCTCTTTCCTGAGTAGTTTTGTTGGAAATTCAGGGAAATATAAAATTTAGGAGAGAAATAAACTTTCTATGCATTAAATAGACACACATATCAATACATGCATTTCAGATTTGAATTAGACTCTTCTGCTTTTGACAATTAAATGTGTGGATATTTTATAGTATATGCTTTCTTTCACTAAATTGTGATTAAAAATAAATTTTGTTTCATAAAATATTATCACTCTTTCTAATCACTTACATATGACACTGTATAAATGAAACAAATAACAGAAAAGTGTGACATGTTTTCCTACATCATATTTTATTGTACATAATTTATGAATATATTTTTATTTTAAATATCTCCCTAAATATGTTTAAGAAGAATATTGGATACCTTTAAAGCAGGACCAGTATAGTAAAATTAATAATTTTATTTAATCAAAGTTAAATATTTTTTTCTAATATACTTAAAATCTTGGTAATGTAATCATTGATAAATGTATGCTTATATGGAAAATGACCAACATGAAACTAACTTTAAAGAGAAGAAGAATGTAACACTTTAATTCTTTCTTTCCAATTAAAAATATTCATTATGTTTTAATGAAGCTTCTTTTTACTGTAAACATTTTCCTTAACTCAGTTGCTCCAGGTAGTTACAGGGATTAGAATCTTCCTACTTCTTTCTATGCAAAAATTATAAAATCATAGGCATTTGTCACAATCCATTAAAGAAATATATGTAGTATACCTCTTGATATAGCCCATATTATCTATTTAGAATCCCCTAAACATGGAATAATCTATAAAATAATTATTGTGTCATTTTTAATGTTTACATTTGTCTCTCCAAAAGCCAACTGGGAAATAGAACTGAAGAGTACTTCATTTAACAGATCCTCTTTTCCTGTGTCATTGATTCACCATATCATCTTTTAAAATTTGTCATCAGGCATATAAAACAATATTCAAAAAAGGAAAAAAAAACATATGCCTCCTATATTTAAATACTGGTGATTCTTTAAAAAAAAAAAAAAATCCCTGGCACAGTGTTGAATAAGGAAAAGTGAGTTAGGTAAGGACACATTTGATGGAGAAACTTGTCTTAAAGCAGACAGTACTTTTTCTACTCTCCAGTATAGAGAATTGAAGTATGTCAAACCCACACATTTTTTTTCCTCTGATTAGTGCCACTCATTTGATAGATAATTCCAATAGATAAATTGAGATATATCAATCACAATGATTTTTGACAAATTAGTAACAATATAAATAATTTTATCATATATAATCTAGAACATTACAAAAGATGAATTTTTAAAGCAATAATATAATCTTTATCATCCAATGTCACTTACTAAAATTGATAAAATAATTCCACAAGGTCACTTTCTCTAAAAAGATTACAGAAATATAATTTAAATTGATTTTGTGTTTTTGAGAACATGGTTAAATCTTTAAATATTTTTGCAGGTAAAGGATTTAAAGAACTTTTAGGATAAATGATTATCTTTAAAAACCTAGCCCTTACTGACCTTACTAAGAAAAATACAGTTGAATCTAAAGCAAAATACCATTCATATTTCTACTGTGTGCTAGAGATTGATGTTTATACTTCCCCCAAATTTCAAATGTTGAACTCTATACCCCAGTGTGATAGTATTTGGAGGTAGGGCCTTTGGCAGATGAGTAGGTTCTCAGAATAGAGACTTTTTTCCTGGTATCTGTCCCCATACAAAGAGAAAACCAGAGAGACACTCACCTCTTTCGCTGTGTGAGAATGCAGCAAGAAAGTGAACCAGAAAAGAGGTCTTGTCACAAACACAATCTTCTAGTGTCCTAATATTGGTCTTCCTCACTACCAAAAGCCCAGGGGATAAATTTCAGCTCATCACTGCTCAGTCTTTGTTATAGGAATCTAAGCAGACTAAAACTCAGGACATGGTGCTGGACTAACCAGAGAAAACATCTTATGGATTCTTCACCAGGATTTTAGAGAATAGAATCCATATATGATGACAAAAGTGTCTTTTGATGTAAGCAAAACTCTTTGCTGTTTGTCTTCACAAAAAGTTTGTTTCATTTTATCAAATAAAAGACATTATCCATTGAAAATGTATTCTGATTTCATATATATTAAACTTTGAATAAATGTGCATCTTAGAAAAGATTAAAGACAAATAGAAAGAGCACCAGTTTAAAATTAGCTCCCCCCAAGAAAAAACAACAATGACAAAAACAAAAGAATTTATTTTACTTAATGTGAATGAATAAGCATGAAGGAAAACAATAAACCAGCCAGTAGCATGTACAAGGGCAGTACATTTTTTCATCCTGGAATTGTAATTCTGCCCTTCAAACCCACAATCTCCACATAATATTTTAAAGTTGTGGTGGTTTTAGACACAAGAAAAAAATATATTTTATAAACATTTTGGATGATGAAATGTTGAGCAAATTTTAATGAGCATACCTACAACATTCTCATTTTTTATACTTTTAGTAAAAGTCCCAATACATTAAATATAGCCTTGTCCTTTTGTTTATAAAAAAGATGTGCATTATGTCTCATGGAAATACTCAATTTTCTCCTAGTTTAATAATTTTGGTTTTTTTTATTAAGAAAGCAAATAATAGCGTCATTTGATATGGAAAATGTGTAATTTACCATGTTTTAATTAATATGAGTAAAAGTTGGATATTTTTCTGCTTATTAGAAGCTGGCTTCAAGAGGAGTTTTCTATAATATATTGCTTTCTTGTGCAATATATTATATATTCAAAAGATCACTGGTTGTGCTTTTATTTTTGAGCATGTAGGATAATTGTTAGTAAGTAATTTAATCACAATTTTGTTTTATAAACTTTCATGAAATATTATTAACTATATCCATGGTGTTTCTTTTTCACTGAATTTAAGGAAAAGTACACAGATGGCCCATTTCTGCCAGAGACAAAACTCCTCCAATAGCTGTTCGGTTTAATAGCTCCCCAGTAGCCCAGTCAGAATTCCCTATTAACTCCAATCTACTTCAGGACTCTACTTAGGTAACAATCATTTTCCCCCCACTTTGATCTTTCATAAAGGTCACAACTGCATGTCAATCTGGTAGCTCTACTTATCTTCATTTTCCTTCTCATTCAGAAAAATATCTTCTGATAAAACTCCTGCTATATGATTTCATCTTGTCCTAAAGAAAGCATTCTGGAACTGGTTAGTGGTGATGATAAAACATCATTATCAAGGTACTACATGGTATTGAAAGGAAATTTCATGCGTATTTTATCACTACTATAAATGAATTGGAAGAAAATGGGGAAGGGAGATTCATTTTTTTAAACTATTGACTTTTATAGTATGTATGGGATGCCATTTCCATGTCATATTTTATTGTTTTTATTTTACTAAAGTTGATTATATGATCAAATCATTTTGAAAAAATTGGAGTTCAATAAAATTAAATAGTATTTAGTTAAAACAAGAACAAAGTCCATTGAGCCTGTCATTACTTTTGTATTTTCAATTTTTCATGATTATTTTTTAAAAATTGAATGTATTCTTATTCAATTTTGAAACATAAAATTTATCATATTTCTTCCAATTGCTGTACAATATTATTCTCCCATCTAAACATGTAATAATTTTGAGTTTTGTTGTGATATTTTTATTACAGGCTGAAGGGTCAAATCATTTTAATAATTAGTATATAGTTTTTAAAATGCAACCAGATGTTATACAATAGCATGGATTCCTTTTATATGGAATCATGTGTAAATATTTAAAAATAAATCACAGGCTATCTTTTCTTTTAATTTTTATTTTATTGTGAAATTTGCTAGGATTTTGTCAAGAGGTCCTATATAATGGCAAGTGAGTCCCAGATAGCCTGGAGGCTGACCAAAGATAGATTGTTCCTGAAAATTTCTTAGGAGAAAATCTGGTCTATTAGCTGATTCTGTTCCTCAGTGAAAAACTGTTATTTAGTGTTTATTTATCACATAATGATGCTAACATGCAGATAACAGACACCAGATTCTCTTAGAATTCCACAATTGATAGAGTCTTAATTGTTCCATTATAAAGCTTCTCATTTCTGTAGCAACTCTAAGGAAGAGAATTGTTTGAGAAAGGATTCAGTTCATCACCTTTGAAGTGCTTTCCTAACAGGCAGTAATAATTATGGGAATAAATGTTCATCTGAGTCTAATAATTCTTTCATTCAGCTCTCACTTTGAATGTATACATTAGGGCCATTACATTTTTATAACATGTATTTCTAGTATTATGCTTCACTTATATCAATGAATATCATCTTCAGAACAGCTATGATGTTTTTGTTTTTCTACCATGACTTTATTTCCTTCACAGAATATGTGAAACCATTAGATTTTCATAATAACACAATTCCTGTTTTTGACCAGGGTAATAGAAATGTCAATCTTATGAAGTACCCACTTTTAAAACAAATATTTTATACTATAATAACAATGGATAAATTCTGTGGAACAAGTCAAGAAACCTGAGGACTGGTGTGAAGGAAAGAACACAGGTTGATGTCCATGATTTATGAAATACCAATATTATTATTGAAGACCTTGAAATGTTTAAACTGATAAAAATTAAAACATGAGGGGAGGGTTGTCAATGGAAGATAGATTACAATTCATTTCTGAAGAAAAACCATGCAAACCATGTTGTAGATGAAACACAACATATGTTTTTTGGGGAACTTATGAGAAAGGTTTTTAAAGAAGAAGGAATATACTCTACCCTGCAGAATTTAAAGAGAAATCTGTTTCCAGAACAGATTGTGCCAACGTTGGTTAGAAACACTAAATAAAACTTAAAGCTAAGTTTTAATTGGAGGTTGACATAGATGGCAGTCATCCACTATGCTTCTCTGGTTGTGTTCAGAGTGTCATGTAATATTTTACCAGTAACTCCATGAAATGAAAAAATCAAATGACCTCTGAAGAAATTGAACAAGGTATTCTATTCCAGAATAAAGTCCTCTTCCTTTTATCATTTTTGGATAACCCCAAAAGACAGATAACACATATGGTTATTTTAAAAATAGTCTATTAATAAGTCTTCTGAGAGAAATGTCTTCTTATTGCTTGTCTATTATTTGAAGTAAATAGTAGCACGAAAGAAGGAGGCATTATATCTAAACCAAACAATAACAAGATTTTTAAAAAGGTAAAATGTTGAGGATAAAAGAATACCTAGAACAGTGGAAATTAAATTTTTATATTCATTTTTTAAAAGCTCCCTTTCCTTGACTCATGGAAATAGTGTCTCCTCAAGGTACATTATAATAGAACACATACACACACACAAAATTATTATTAATTAGTGTGCCATGCAATTCATCTATATGAAATGTACCATTTAACAATTTTTAATGTATTTGCAGACTTTTGTAATCTTCACTACAATCAATTTCAAACATTTCCATTATCCTAAAAGAAAATTCCATACCCACTAGGCTACTTTCTGTGTCTATGGATTTGGTGGTCTGAATGCTTCAAATAAAGAGAATTGCATATTAGGTGTTTTTTTTTCTCTCCTCACATAGCATAATATTTTCAAGGTTAATACATGTTCATATTATGTACCTGTATTACATTCCTTTATATGACTGATTCAAAGCACATGATATGTATATGCTGTATTTTTTCACTAATTCATCAAATTGGTATACAATCCTGACCACTAAGAGTAAGACAACACTGAAGATTTGTGTACAAGTTATTTTTTTGTGTGTGTATGTGGGTTATATGCTTCCATTTCTCTTAGGTGTAGAAAGTTGCAATATTTGGGAGATATTGTTGCTTTGTTTAACATTTTGAGAAATTGATAGGCCATCTTCCAGTATGATTGCATTCTCTCTTTTCAACCAGTAAGGTATCAGGGTTTTAATTTTTCAACATCCTCACCAACACTTGATATTCAATTTCTTCTTGATTATGACCATTCACTTTGACTTAAAGTAGTATTTTGTTGTGTTTTAATTTGCAGTTCCCTGATGGCTATTGGATTTGAGTATTTTTTCATGTGTTCATTAGCTACTTTTAATTTTCTTTGGAATATTGTCAATGTAGACTCATTGCCAAATTTTTATCTGAATTAGTTATCTTTTTATTCTTGACTTATAACAGGTCTTTATTTATATATTTAAATATATTCTAATTTCCTTATTGGGTGTACATTTTGCAAATATTTACTCTCGTTTTATAGGTTGTATTTTCATTTTCTCAATGTAGGGTTTGTGACTCAAAATTGTTTAATATTGATGACAGCCATATTATTTCTTTTGTTACTTAAGCCCTGGGATGTCTAAGTAGTCTTTCAAACCCACAGTGAAGAATATGTACCCTTGCATTTTACACCAAAGGATTATTTTTGGCTTCACTTTTAGGTCTATGGTGCATTTTGAAACAATCTTTTTGTGTGTTGTAATGAAGTGGCCCTGCCTCATTTGTATGCCTTATCAGTGTTCCCTTGTCCCAGGACCATGTCTGGAATATATCTCTTTCCCTGACTGAATTGTCCTGGGATGTTTGTCAAAATCAACTGACTGTAGATATGCACAGTGGGATTTTGGTATGGGATGACTTGAATCTATGGGTATATGTGGGATTATTAACTTCATATTATTATCATTTTTGATATGTGAACATGTGAAAACTTTTCATTAACATAGGTCTTCTTTAACCTAAAAAAAATTTCAATATTTTCTAATTTTAAGAGTATATGTTTTACCTTTGATTTGTTCTATTTATTTGTACATTCTTAATAATTTATTTCTTATAAAGTTGTTATAGATGAAATTAATTTAAATCACATTTCTGCTTTGTTCCTTGCAGGTATATAGAAATGCAATAATTTTTTTATACTGATCTTATCTCCTGAACACTTGCTGAAGTCTTCTACTAGTTTCAATTGTCTTTAGTGGATTCATTGGGGCACTCAATATACATGATAATGTCATCTATGAGTAAAGGCTACTTTACTTATTTTCCTTTATGGATTATTTAATTCTATTTTCCTGTGAAATTGTCCAGGCTAGATTCTCCAGTAAAATATTGTGAGAAGTCTGAGAGTGTACATCCTGCTTTGGTTTCTCTTACTTGGTAAAAAGCACTGTGGGTTTTCCATGGATTATCTACACAAGTTTAAGGAACTTCCTTTTTTTCCAGGCATGGGGGGAGGGCAGTTGGTGATTCATGGATTGAACTCAGGGGCACTCAACCACTGAGCCACATCCCTAGCCCAATTTTTTGTATTATTTTTTAAATTTAGAAACAGGGTCTCACTGAGTTGCTTAGCACCTCACAATTGAAGGCTTTGAACCAATGATCCTCCTGTCTCAGCCTCTAGAGACACTGAAATTAAAAGGAACTTCGTTTTATTCTTACTTTGGTAATTTTTTAATAAAAAATAGATACAACTCAAAACCATTCAAGATTCTCTTTAATACTTATTTTATGACTCTATCGAGATGGACATTTTTATGTTCTTTATTCACATGATATGTTATATTACATTAATTGATTTATACATATTAAATCAATCTTGAAAGATTGGCATAAATCCTACCTAAACTGTGATGATCAATCGTTTTCATATGCTGTATTTTTGTTTTTCATATACTGTATTTTTGTTGCTGTAATATTTTATTAAGTTTTTTTTGGATAAATTGAATGTAATATTGTTGTATCATTTCTATTTTAAATGTTTTGATTTTGGTGATGGAGTATTACTGGCTTTATAGATGGAGTTGAAAAGTGTTCTTGCTCTGACAATTTTTTAACAGTTTATGGAGAATTGGTATAAATTCCTTATTTGGTAGAATCACCAGTGGAGCTATCTGGACTGTGAAAGTATTTAGATTATGAGTTTAATCTCTTCCTTAATTACAAGTGTATTTGAATTTTCTGTTTCTTCTTGAGTCATTCTCTGTAGTTTGTGGATATTTAGGAATGAATATATTCCATTTAAATTATGTAAGTTGTTGTAATATGTAGCTTATATAATTAACTTACAATTAATTTCTTTCTGTGATGTCTATAGAAATATCCCCTCTTTCATTCAAGAATTTACTTATAGAGTCCACATTTTACCTTGATGAAGAAAAAAATGTCAATTTGTTGATCTTTTCAAAACATCCAAATTTGGTTTACTGTTTGCTTTTCAATTCTTTAATTCTTTTCTAATATTTATTATTCCCTTTATTTTACGTGCTTTATCTTACCAATGCTTATATATATATATATAGAATGGTATATTAGAAAACTAATTTGAGGGTTTTTTTGTATTTCATTATGGATGTTCATATATGTTTTTTTTCTATTCACTTCTTAGCTGTGTCACTTAATTTTTTAATATGCTTTGTAATCATTTTAATTTATCCAGAATATTTATAACTTTCAATAATTTCTTCAGGCAATTATCTTATATTTTTTTTACTTACCACATGCCTGTACATTTCTCAAGTTTCTTTGCATTATATTTTTTTAAAATTTTCATTCTAGTTTGTGCAAATAACACATTTATTTAAATTATTTTAAATTGACTGATTGTTTTATGATCTACCATATCGTTTTTTCTGGACAATGTTCTAAATGAATTTGAAATTTAAAAAGTATATTCTGATATTTAAGAATAACAGAATAGTAGTAGTGTTTCATGTGTGTGTGTGTGTGTGTGTATGAATTATACGTTGGGTCGTAAGCTTATTTTAGTCTTTATTTCCATCTTGATCTTCTGCACAGTTGTTCTATTCCTTGTCAAAATGACTTATTTGGATCCCTAAATATCATTGTTAAATTATTTATTTTTTTATTTCATTTCTGTCAGTTCTTGCTTAATGTATTGTGGGACACAGTAACTGGGTAAAAACATGTTCACAGTAAACTTTTTTTGTGATTTTATTTTGTGTTATGTGGGATTTGAATTACTGTGCTGTGTCACTTCTTTTTAGCCTGAAGAACTTCCTTCAACACTTCCTATAAAGTAAGGCTTATAATTTTTCACAATTTTTGCTTTTATGAGGATTGATTTTTTACCATTAATTTTAAAAGACAGTTTACTGGATATGAGATTATTGATTGGCATTTTATTGTTTGTTATGGCACTTCAACTGTCATTCTACTTCATTGTAGTCTCCATTTTTTTTTTGATGAAACAAATGTCTCAGAAAATGCAGTAGGTCCTACTGCTCATTTACGCCACAAGAATTCTACCAGACCATGGCTGTCAGCCATTAATTTTATTGTGATTCTGATGCATATAATGAGTCACCTTATTCTTGTTTAACTCATAATATTTGCTTTGTCTTTGGCATAAAAACACTTCTAATATGATGTGCTAATTTTTAATTTATTATCTTTATTCTATTAAACCTTTTGGATGTATAATTTTTTTTGTAATGGCTATTTTAAAGGTTTTTGCATTATATATTACATTGAAGCTCTCTGGTAGTTTCTGTTATTTATCTTTGATTTTTATTGCATGAATACATTTTTAACCTCTTTTCATGTCTCATTTTTTGTTGTTGAAACTGGACATTTAAAATATTATATTGTAGCAAGTTTACTGGTTTAGCTGGTAATTTTAGGAAAGTCTACTTTTCCCAAAGTAAAGCCTCAGCTGTTTTTCTTTATCAGGTATTTATATTGGTTATGTACTCAATTACCCTAGAATGGCAATGAAGTTAAAAGGATCTCTTGGATTAAATCTTTTTTAAATATGTAACAGCCATGCAATAGGTTGAATTCCAATCATAAAATTGTAATGCCCTGATCACAGAAAATAATCAAAAATTTTATGGAAACTTTTTTAAAAGTTTAAATGGAAAAAAAAAGACTGAAAAATAGGTTTGTCAATTATACTTTTCCTGCAGTAACTTGGATACAAATTTCTTCATATTTTTAGGGGGGAAAATGCATTTTGAGTTTTGAACCTTTGTTAAATCTCTTATCAATCAAGTACAAAATCAAATAGAGCCATTTTCAGACCAGCAAGGTCTAACATATTTACGTTCTAGTCATCATTTTGAGTAAGTGACTTTACCAGAAATATAGATGTAAAATTCAAGAAATGTAAATGTTTGGTGTACAAAGTGATTGGAATGCACTCACAAGTAAAACAGCTGAGTAGAAAGTTCAGAGAGCATTTGTCCTCAAAATTTCCAGTTAATTGTAAAATATCTAAAAGTAAGTTGAATGGGTGTTATTCAGTAGTAAATAGTATGAGAAAATGAAAGAAAAAAAAGTTTGTGATGCTTCTCTTTCCAGTTAAATGAAAAAGTTATCCAGACACTACAAAAATATGAGATTTTTAATGTACTTACAATTAATTAGAAATTCAAAAAAGATCTTCTATTTAAACTGAATGCTAAGAATAACTTAAATGTTTACTGTACCATAATGAAAGTTTTGTTGTCATTATTATTTTCAGTATTTAGAATCATTTATATGCAAAGCATGATAAATTTATGGCTATGGAACAGAATGTAAATATTGAAAAAGTTGATAAAGGAAGAGTAGAGTTGAAAAATTGGAAATTGAGTTAAGGGATCAGAAAATTAATTTTATTTAAGTAAAATTTTAGTCAAGTTTCCATTAACCAAAATGTTGCTTTGAAGTGCAAATGAAAAAAATTAATGTTAAGAATTTTGCATGTACCAAAAAAAGCATTCTATACAAACTAATCACTGTTACAATGTGTCTAATAAATTGATTATATGTAGATGTTCCCTTGAAGAATTTTGATTTTATCAGGACTATGACCTTAAAAAAATCCAAAGAGTTTGTATTGAAACACATTTGAAAAAATGTAAATGTATAAAGAAAATGATAGCTCATAGACACCAATAACGCAGTCTTTGTACTACTTCATTAATTAAAAATGTGTCATTTTATGACAATACTAAGGCTATTGTAGCTATTGGGATGGAAAGGTTTCATTAAGAGTAGCAGATAAACTGCAGTTAAAAGAAAATTGACTGCTTCAAGATTTTGTTTGTCACATGCTAGTGAGAAAAAATGAGAATAAAAGAAGAGATGGAAGCAAAAGAGAGGGTCAATATAAGTAGAGCTGTATTTAAAAAGTCAAAGGTAATGACAATTGGTGAGTATCGGGACAGGAGATTAAGTAAAAAAATTACAAATAAGAATAGAAATTTGGAAGGGAGTAGAGCCATTATCAGAAATTGACAAAGAAACATGTAAAAGAATCTTAGAACACATAGTAGAATTAGAAATGGGTTACATTATTTCATGTTTTTATTCCTTTAAAGATTAACGTAGGTACTTCCCATTTATAAAAACATAAGCATCATCTCAAAGATGAGACTATTCCTCCCATCAATACCAGAAGGTCAGAAGGTGAATTACTTTATTAACATAGGGTCTCAGCCACTTGGCCACCCTGGGAGACTTTGCCATAGAATGAACAAATGTTAGACCTACAATTTTCACCTATTTCCTGCGATAATCATTAGTGATAATGGTATAAGTGTTATATAACCTTGGGGGAATATTTTCTCTTTTTCTGGAGAAATAAAATTCTTGCTTGTTAAAGATTTCATCTTTCAATTTTGGGTTACTATGGTAATTTATATCTTCCTACAGTTTCCAACTTAATTTTAGTTCAAAATTGACATGAAGTAATTTAAAGAGGAATTTTAAAACTAATTACATGAGAGAGATTGTTTTGAATTTCACACCCTTTTGAGGTTCATGTAAAGTATATAAAGGGCCACAAATTATTTTTAGTATTCAAATGAATGGAATTTTATGATTTTCATATACATTGAATATTCCTATTTTTTTCACTTTTATGTCTACTTTTTAGGGGTTATCTAAGGATATTAGTATCATGAAAGCATAAAAATATGTGAAGTATTTACAGAAACAATATACACAGAAAATATTACCTTTTCAAATTAACTTACCTAATTTATCTTCATTTCTTCAAAGAGAATCAAGCTCTCCATGCAATTCTCTTCCTTTATATGTGAGATAGATGTGCTTATGCAAAAATATTCATCTGCTAAAATTTATGTTTCAATGATTAATCACATTTTCAAAATATTAGGCAACTCACTAGATTTTAAATATTGTGCACATATGTAAATAAATCCCACTCCCAAAATAAAAGAGGCAATCCTTAGAAGTTTATGTGTCTTCACCACAAATATTTCAGTAAGAGTCAGCAAATTATTATATGAATATATATATATATATATATATATATATATATATATATATATATATATATATATACAGAGAGAGAGAGAAAGAGAGAGAGAGAGAAAGAGTGCATCTATGTATTTGAAGATTTAAAAATTCTTCCCTCAGAGATAATATGGCTAATAAGTTGACAAGTGTAGGTCAAAAAAGAATCTAGGATTTTCAATTCATATTCTAATATTTTTCCTTTCTACTAATGGTTTTTAGAAAAATATTACTCAATCACTATTTTTCAAAAGAATATTACCACAGGAATTTGTGAATTAAAATAGAACGTTTGCAGTTGAAATTGGAGTAACCTGTCATTCTATATGTTCTTTCCACGTACTTATAATACTATGGTTTCCAGTACCTGAGTATAACTAGGGTTCCTTGAAGAAGATTGAAAAAAAATAATAATGCACTGAGAACACTTCAGGAGGATGGGTTTTCAGTTTGTGTTTATTGTAAAAGTGACACCAGTCTTGGAAATTGAGTTCAGGTTCACATTTCCTCGGTGTGGAAGCTATGTTTGGTTCTGCCCAAACCATTTCTCACTGCCCTATCCAGGCTTGGAGCACATCTGGCCTCAGTAGACAGTCACCCCTAATCCTGACTTGCCTATGGATGCACAGAGACGAACAGCATATATGATTACACAACCAGTGTAATTCTACATCATGTACAACCAGAAGAATGAGAAGTTACATTCTATATGTGTATAATATATCAAAATGCATTCTACTATCATATATAACTAATTAAAACAAATTTTAAAAGTAACATACTCAAAATCAGTAATATTTATCACAAATAGTGCATACAGATGAATAGATTTAGGAATCAGAACTATTTCAATAGAAAAATACACTAGCATTGGATTTTAAAGAAACAAAAGATTATTGTTCTTGTATAGTAGAAATGAATGAGGTAGTACTTTACATTAGTTCAACACTAAAGATTTCAAGGATTTTTTTACCTGTCTCTTTAGCTCACAAAGAAGGATTCATAAGGCTTAGTTTTCTCAACTAAAATGAGAATGAAGGTTTGTTCCCCCCCCTCTCTCCCCCCCTCTTTAAATCAGAAACTTCACTTCCCCAAAAGTACCTTAGCTACATTCCATGTTTTCAAGAGAAATTCTATCAGATTATATGGAAAGTTTTGACTCATATGGCAATTGACAAAATGCCTATCAGCCCTACTGATACCTAGGACTATTGTGAGAAAAAGATGAGAGAACCCACATTTTTTGATAATCATTCATTTGTGTGTAACACAGTGGCATTCAGATTATTTAAACTCAATTAGATATTACTAGACAGTATGGTCTTTTGTATTTTGGAAGCATTTTTCCTCGTACAAAAATGAGGATGTTATTGGTGATTTTATCCCTATATTAATTAAAAATTACCGAGATTCTTAAACTTTACAACTTTAGAATCTTCATTTCCTAGTTTATATTTTAAGTTTCTTAGACTTTAGTCATTTCAGAGTTTTTTCTTTAAATATAAATATAACCCCCATTTTTGCATTGAGTATATTTATATAGTCTCTCTACATTTGGGAAATGTCCTTATACACTGTTTACAAATTCTCCAAAGACAGATTTGTCATACCCTGAAGGTTCCAAGTCTCCACAAATCTATTTTTCTTTGCGGTTATTTTCCCCTTAGGTTGTTATGCAGCTTTCAAATCTGATAAGTGATAATGTCTCCTAGGATATGTATATCTGAGCCATATATACAAATCTGAACCATTGTGCTGAGATAATGATTAATCCAACAGACAATTCCAGATGTTAGCCTAGTTTAGTGTTTTAGAAATTACATTACCTCTTCAGCCCCAAATACTCACTTCTTCCCTTGCCTTTATTTATCTGATTAACATGGATTTAATGATGCTACAAATACACATGCTTTCCTGCAAAACACACCAACCACACCAATCACATCAAAATGAAGAAAATTCTAAATAATAATTTAGATACTATAATATCATCCTAATCTTTGGCAGATGAAACAAAATAGTATTTTGAGAATTCTTTAGATTGAGAAATGGTTTATAGGAGACATGAGGCCACATCTGTTTTATCAGTCCAGGGAAGTGACCTGGCACTAAATGCCAAACAATCATCCCAGGTGAGTCCCAAATAGAAATTATTGAGTCAAAAGTTGTGGTCCAGATGTGGGGCTCTCATTGTTCTTGGTGATTGTGTTGAATGGAGAAGTCAACACCTCTCTATTGTTGATAACTTGACTATTGAGATCGTGATTGCATATGAGCATCTATTAGGGGTTGGTTTGAAAATATCCTTCAGAACTGTGAGTTCCTTTATGGTAATAACATGTTGTAGTGAGATGGTGAGAAGTGGATTAGGGTACCAATGAACCCAGGGGCACTTAACCACTAAGCCACATCTCCCAGCCAGGTTTTTATACTTTTATGAGAGATTTTGAGACAGGGTTTTGCTATGGTGCTCAGAGCCTCAGCCTCCCAAGCTGCTGGGATTACAGGCATGAGCCACAGCTCCCATCCAAAGGGTTAATTTGAAAGATGTTTTTTTTTGAAATTTTCATTTCTAGTTTAGATAATAAGAAATATTTCATACAATATAATAGTAAGATTTGTTCTATTTCTTAGCCCAATGGCATGGTGTTAAGATCTGTATATACCTGAACTCATGTTTGTTAAGACTTAAAATACCTAAACTCACACAAACACAAATTATAAGTTGATTACCATCTCCACAATTGATTCTTCACAGAGATCTCTGCCTTGCACTCCTAAATTTTAAAAAAAAATCATCTAGATAAGTTAGCATTTAACACAAGTTTAGTGGTCTGTAACTTGGTGGATTGCAGCAATTAAGAGAATTTTCTTTCTTTGATATAATGAGAGCAACTAAGAACAGAGCAGGGAGGAAGAGCAGGAAGAAAAGATTAACATTAAACAGATACATGAGGTGGGATGGAAAGGGAGAGAAAAGGGAAATTGCATGGTAATGGAGGGAGACCCTCATTGTTATACAAAATTACATATAAGAGGTTGTGAGGGGAATGGGAAAATAAACAAGGAGAGATATGAATCACAGTGGATGGGGTAGAGAGAGAAGATGGGAGGGGAGGGAGGGGGGATGGTAGAGGATAGGAAAGGTAGCAGAATACAACAGTTACTAATAGGGCATTATGTAAAAATGTGGATGTGTAACCGATGTGATTCTGCAATCTGTATTTGGGGTAAAATTGGGAGTTCATAACCAACTTGAATCTAATGTATGAAATATGATATGTCAAGAGCTTTATAATGTTTTGAACAACCAATAAAAAAAATTAAAAAAAAAAATAAATAAAAAGTACAGCACCAGGAACAAAGGTACCTCTTTTTCTTTTCTGTCTTAATATTTGTTAAATACTTACTAGTATTTGTTAAATACTGGGTATTCTGGAATTGCTATAATCACTTAATAAAGCAGTAAATGAAGGGCCAGAAATTTTAAGGGACTTGCCAAATGGCGTGCAGTTTTAAGTAGAAGAGCTGGGACGGGAGCCTGTGTTTATCAGCATCATGAACCTGCAACTATTTTCACTGGTTGCCAAGGAAGTGTGAATCAGAAGCCAAGTAAGCATTGACCTTTTGCAAAATAAAATAACTAGAGAATCCAATAAGATTGGATGAGCAAAGTATATGTCATCTCCCCTCCCCCAAACACAAGCAATTAAGCAAAGATAGAGCAAAATTCAGCTGGGGAAGGAAATTAAAAGTTGCATATAAACTAGAAAGATAGCACTGAACAGGCAAGTGTATGAAGCTAAGCTTCAAAAAGAGCATCTTAATAAAAAGGCATCTTAGCACCAAGTGTATGTACTTTTTCCTCCTCTTACCTTTTAAAGAACTGTTCTGTTGATTTTGGCATAATGGCTTATTGCTAATGGTGCTTGCAAATAACAGAATGTAAATTTGAGGAAGCACAGCACAGAGAGGTAGTCTCATAATGCTTAGGAAAACCACAAAATAATACCTTGAGTATCACTGAATATTTACATTTAAAAAACTGAAAAAAATGTTAACAGGAAACATGATACATTACATTAAAAATACAGTTCTAATATTTATATTTACTTTTCTTTGGGGTTACAGAATATAATGATATGTAAAGATCATAAATTTATAGCATTTCATTACTCTTTCTTTTTATGTAAGATGAGGCTCTTGAGAAGTTATACTATTTGCTTGATATTAACTTGTTAATAAGAAAGATCTTACTTAATAATTAAAATTTAAAGTGTTTTAATTTTAGCAACTACTTCTAATCATGGCAATGTTATTAACTTAACCTGAGTAACTCAAATTGACAAATTACTTATCAAACATCAGCATGTCCAAAACAAGATCTTCAAAGCCAGCAAAACTCCAGAAAGAATGATAAATTCAAGCCATATATCCCCCCTGTCTAAAACATGTATTTCATGTGTATCTTCCATGAAAATATTAAAAGCTTGAATCATCATTCACTGTCATCTAGACTTTAAGATATATCTATAAACATTTTATAGTACAATTAAATTAAGGGTATAGTAGAATCTAAGAAAACTTCAAAGTTTATCTCCAGAGAGTTTTCTGAGAGCCCAAGGGATCAAGACAAATTACACTGCTTTCTCCTTTGCTCTTGAAGAATTTCACAAGGAGATATCTGTCTCACCAGGATGCCAAAGGCAACTTTGAATGAAAAAATAGAAAAATACACTGCCTAAGGAATGTATAAACCATCCTATCTCTATTCTTGTGTGATAATGATAATACAATAAAACTGTATATCCATATAGCAGTTTACAATGACCTGTCTTATGTTGTCTAGTTTGATTCTCAAGACCATTCTACAAATACAGAAAATTAAATTTTACATCCTTGCACATATGGCATTCACAGGCAGAAAATAGTGTTTAAATAATTAAGAATAAAATTTCACATTTCCCTTGAATTAATAATAATGTTGAGTAGCTCATATTTGGGGGAAGTTTATTTGAGATAGGTACTATTTTAAATTCCTAACACTGTCTTATGTAATCCATATGAAACACTATTATTGAGCACTCAGGTACATGCCTGTAATCCAGGTGACTGATGTGGGAGGTCAAGACGGGAGGATCTCAAGTTCAAAGTCAGCCTCAGCCATTTAGTAAGGACATAAATAATTTAGCGAGACCAATTCTTGCAGGAAAAATTAAAAAGTGTTGGGGATGTAGCTTGGAAACAAAGTGCCCTTGGATTCAATCCCCAGCACAAAAAAGAAGAAGAAGAAAAACTAAATACTTTAATAATAATAGTAGTGTTGCTTTTCTACATAGAAACATTGAAGATAAATTATATTTTACTCAGCGTTACATAATGAACAAATGAGAAGTCTAGTTTTAAACTTAGGCAAAAAGTCCAACTCTGCAGCTTGCATTTTAAAAAAACACAAAATTAATCCTCTTTTTCAGACTGAAGATGTGTTAAAGATATACCTCAAAGAAATCAAAAATAGCCAAAGTTACTCTTCAAGATCATTCTGGTATTATATGCTACTTTAAATCTTAAATTTTTTTTATATTTTATTTGCTGGTGATACTAACCAATGCTGTAATCTGTATAAGAACTCTGGGAAAGTTTGGTTAATAACACTCTCCTTTGCTAGAATAGGAGGAGACAGGTTTTCTGATGTTTATAAGAAGAAAAGTTGAGCATATTACTTGAGGATTAGAAAATTAACAAATTATTCACATAAGAAAAAGTTATTGGTTAGGACATGATAATAAATATTATTTTGAATTAATGTGCTAGAACAGAACACAAATAACAGAACAAGTATACCATTTTAAAGATGAGGATTCCTGTTTTAATTAGGGGAGATTAGGGTCTATTTAAATGAATAAATCTCAGAGCATTTTACACACTATTAGTGGATACCCTTTCCCTATATGAAACCTTCATGTTGTGATCAAACAGTTGAGTAATCCAGCATCCATTCCCTGAAGATACATAGCTATATTTAACTACTATGAATTACCATTAACTCTAGAAAAGTTTTCTCACTTTATCTGCCTTTGGTATTTTAAAAGTATTGGAGTACAACATAGGAACTCAAGTCATACACTGCAGTGTTGCCAAATCTATCAATATGAAGTTGATAGTTAAGGAAAGTAGAAAAAACATTTATAGTAAAATTATGCACATTAATACAGGGAGGTTGAAAAATTTAATGAAACCGTTTATTTAAATTCTTAAATAGGTTTTCTGGATTTAAAAACAGCAGCATCATATTTAATGAAAATTAACTTTTAAATATTTGATATATAAATAAGTAAAATGTGTTTTATGAATACTATGGAATATTATGCATCCAAAAAAGAAATATTCTGCAACATGCTAAAAAATTGTGTCAGTGTTTTCTTGCCATGATGAAAACAACTGACATAATCAACTTAAGAAATGGAAAAGTTTTTGTTTTAGATCACAGTTTCAGATGTTTCAGTCTGTGGGCAGGTGGCTCTGAGGCAGAAACATGATGTGGAAGGGCATGGTAGAGGTAAACTATTAAGCTCATTGCAACTGGGAAAAAAAGTCAAAGAGACAGAGAAAGAAAGAGAGAACTCAAGGGTGAAAGGAACTAGGACAAGAAATATCCTCCCAGGTCATACCCACAGTTATAATATTCCTCCCCCAACGGTGTCTTCTACTGTTTGTACCAACTTCCAGTAATCCATTCAGCAATCAATGGGTTAATTTACTGCTGAAGTCAGAACCTCATGATCACCCTATTTCCACAAAGCTCCATTTCTAAATATAAAAATATTTAAGACCAAGACTTCAGCATGACTCTTTGGTGGACACTTTATATCCAAGCCATCACAAGCATGAAAGAATTTTTAGGACATCATGCTAAGTAAAATATTTAATCACAAAAGGACAAACACTTCATGACTTTACTCAGAAGATGATTCTATGTCATAGAAGTCATGAAAACAGAAGTACAAAGGTGTTTGCCAACAGCTGGAGGGCAGGGGAAGGGGTAGTATATTTAATGGACACAATCGATTTTTCAGTTTTGTAAAATGAAAAGTTTCTGTAAATCTGTTTTACAACAATGTCTATGTGTTAAATAGTACTGAACTTTACACCTAAAAATGTTTAAGACGATAAATTCAATGCTACTTGTTGCCACAACTAAAAATAAATTAAAAAGGTAGAACTAAAAAGATTGGGTATATTTTATTATTATTATTTTTCTCTTCATTGCATTTTATTTATATATTTATTTATTAGTTTTATTGATTTTATTTTTTAAATACATGGCAGGGGAATGCATTACAATTCTTATTACACATATGGAGTACAACTTTTCATATCTTTGTATATAGAGTATGTTCATGTCTATTCATGGCCTTATACACGTACTTTTTATTGCATTGCAATTCTTAATACACATATATACCACAATTTTTCAAATCTCTGTTTGTATATAAGGTATGTTGACACCAACTTCAAATTGTCTTACATATATTTTGCATAATGATGACCATCACATTCCCCCATCCTTGCAATTCCCCTTCCCACTCCGTTTCCCTCCCACCTCCCATTTCCTTTCCCTCCCACCAAGATTGGGTATATTTTAAACAAAATAATATTTTGAAATATCCTCAATCTTGCTAAAGTAAGTATAATCTTATTGGAATTAAACATATATAATAGGGGAAGTGAAACAAATTTCTTTCTTTTTAAAATTGGTAGAAAAAATTTAATTAAATATTTCAAAATTATAATGTTAAAGTTACCACTTAACAAGTGAAAGAACTTCAAAAGTTCTAGTATAGTTAATAAGATTGGAATTTGATTAAATTGTATAAAAATCTTGAAAGTTAAAGATTCATCTCTCTGCACTGTAACTGACACTTATCCACGTCTCATTGTTGCACCAACAAAAATCTAGTGTATAACATAATAGGTTGCCAAGAAATTACAACTAAGATAATTCAACTAATTTTAATTAGACTAAATGTACATGTATCATAAGTTTAAAATAAAATATTTACAAAGTGTCAGCAAATAAATGGTTTATATAGAAAATAAAGTTGGATTTTTAAAAAAAATTAAAAAGATGACCCGTACAAGTTTTGATAATTTATCACAATATTTGTCAATCATGATAAACATCCAATGTATTTAAATACATACGTGTCAAATTCCAACATCAGTTAATCTGTCATCACTTGTTTCACTGCATAAATACTGCACAGGAAGACACAGCTTGATTTCATCAATTCATTTATCTGTTCCATTGCCATTGCATGTTCCAGACTGGCAGTGAAACACCATATTATATCTGGAACTATAAGGGAGTTTTTTAAAAAATAATTCCTATAACCATCTTCCTCTTTTTTCAGTGACTGATGTTATTTTAATAATCAAATGATAGAGAAATTGTCTTCAAATTTACATATTAAAAACTTTAAAACACATTATAGAGATATGGGATCTATATCATAAGAATCTACACAACATTCTATAACATAATGCAGGTCAGTTGTAGTTCTCCAGGTCTGACATTAAGATAAATAAATAAATAAATAAATAAATAAATAAACCTAAAGCTTGGTGTCTTAAGGGAGCAGAAATGTATTGCTTCCTAGTTTTGCACACTAGAAATCAAGGTTTGCTGAAGTCAAGGTGTCATCAAGGCCATGCCCTTTGTGACAGATGGCTCTAAAGGGAAATCCTTCCCTCTTCCCTCTGCCAGCTTGCAGTGCTTGACTAGAATCCTTGGACGCCTTAGTCTGAAGATGCATCACCATGATTACAGGTAAGACTTTTCACCATGTATTTTTCAATTTTCTTCCTTCAGTTTATGCCTGTGTTCAAGTCCCCCACACTTTTAAAAGTACACTAGTCATTTTGGATTACAGTTCACCCTTATAAACTTCATTTTAATCTTATTACTTTTGTAATGACCCTATTTCCAATTAAGATCACATTCTGAGGTACTGGAATTTAGGATTTCAAAACTTTTTTGTATGGGGAGGAGGTAAGATTCAACCTATTACAACCATGCATCTAAAGCACACTATTATAGTTAAAGGGCTCAACATTAAGCTAATTTTTAATATTTTCATAATGTGTTAAAATAGATTTATTGAAAAAATTTCATATGTGAAATCACATCTTACACTTAAATGAATAATGAATAATACTTTCTATATTATGCATCTAAAATATAGAGTGCATTAGAAAGAATAATTTTTTTTAATTTGTCATTTGAAAGTCTAAATGAAGTCCATTAGAGAGACAGAAAATCCCATTATAAATCATTAAATGATTATAATTATATCATGTTTTAAACTGCACCTCCCCAAATTCATGTCTATCTATATTCTCAGAAAGGGATCATATTTAGGAAGGATATTTGAAGAAGTTATTCAGGTAAAAATGGAGTTGAAGTCAGAGTAGATTAGGGTACACTCTAAATCCAGCACAAAGTGCCCTTGTAAGAGAGAGAAAAGGACACATGGGTACACAGAAAGCCATGTGAAGAAAATGGAAGAGCTATATATGCAGGGACAAGCTTAGGGATACTAGGAGTCTCAAGAAGCTAGAAAAGTAAAGAAAAATAATATCTTATGGGATTTAGAAAGAAAGAGACTTGGCCAACTCTGTGACTTTTATAATTCTGTCTTCTTGAACTGTGAGATAATAAATTTGTCATCATCAAATCTGTGGTAATTTGTTAGGGTTACTCTGGGAAATAAATACACAGTTTTTACTTTCTAATATACAAATGCAAAGAAACATAAAAAAAAGAAAAATTGACAGTTTTGCCAAGCAGAGTTACAACATAGTAGAGAAAAACTAATAGTGACATAAATAATGAGCAATCAAACTATTCAAAATATCTCACAATGTTCCATGGTTTCTTCAGAGACAAGAAAGATAAATTGAATGTGGTTAAGATAGGGGTCAATATTCCAATATTTTTCAAGTGTTTGGTGTGGTACATTCCCCATCAAGATGTTATATTTTTTCTGATTCACTATCTTGGCTGGAGAATCTTGGACAGATACAGGAGTTTCTCTTAATCATTCTTAGCATAAGGCCCTCTTTTGTGTGAGTTCATTCAATCCTTTTGCTATCCATACTACTATGCACTAGGACCTGAGCAGATGGTAATAGTGGATGGGGGTAATGGATCATAGTGGATGAGGGAACACTGTGGGCTGACTGTAATTGAACAGAATTCATGTAAACATCTAGGCTTTCTCCTTCTTCATTTTAAGAGGTGAGATACTGTAAATTTAGAGAACCTTCTACATATTGTATTGGCTACATATATTTGAAAATATCTACTTTTAGTCAATTATTATTACATCACTGTAACCAAAATATCTTACAAGAGCAACACAGAGGAGGAAAAGATTATTTGGGGCTCACAATTTCAGAGGTTCAATCCACAATTGTCTTAACTCATAGAACTAGGGCCAAATAATGAAGAACCTCAATGTGGAAAGGAATTGGTGGAGGAAAGCAGCTAAGGACAGGGCTACAGGAAGCATAGAGAACTTTGTGTATCAAGAACAAAATGTAATCCCCAAAGACATAACCCAGAGAATCACATCCTCCAGTCATAAACTTCTTGCCAAAAGCTATCATAAAGTTAATCCCTATAAATGGGTTAATCTCCGGATTAAATCACAACTCTCAGAATGTAATCATTTTACTTTTAAACATTCTTTCATTGTCTCACAGATGAGTTTTCAGAGGACAACTCATATCTAAACCATAGCAATGTCCCTTTTCTGAAAGCAATGTTTGTTAATCGACCATAGGTTGCTTTGAAAACTAATTAGAAAATATTTTCAATATTGCACATATATATTTATGGTGGCCTTCTTCAAGACTCGATTTCTAATCATTGAAGAGTAGCCCTAAGGGGGGCAAAATGTGAAAACTGAAGGATTTTAATTATACTATTTGAAAGGACTTCAACTTTTAATTGTTAGTTCTAGATTATTTTACAGTAATATGAGTCAAGTTTTACACCTCCATTAACCTTCTGGTCCTTTTTGGTATTCAATGATAAGTTAGTTATAAAATCTCTATTTTATTTACCATAAACCATAATTACATTCATGTTTTAGTTGGACATCCCTAAAATTATATCAGGAACAGAACCTGTCCATACTAAGACAAAACATCCAGAATTTCAAAGGAGTTAATAAACATCCCCCTATCCAGCCTTATATTCTATATTCTCATATTTAATACTTTATGGTCAATTTTCTTATGTGTTCACTCAGATCCTGCCAAAGACATACTGCAGATCTTAATAACTCTCTGGATATGCATTTTTTTATAACTATCAGAATTGAATTGTCTTTTATTCTATGTAATGCTTTGATCCAAATTATTGGATTGGAGGGAGAGAATAGATGCAAATGAGAATCTTGAGAAGAGCATAAGATCTCGGCATAAGGGAAAAGTTTGTGAGGGCAGAGTATCCTCCTGTTCGATGGGGGTAGCTGCTTATATCAGCATAGAGACAGCAGGCAAAATATTGGTTCATTTATCTTAGACTCATCATTCAAATATCCTCATCCTAGATAGGCTACATGGCCCTGTCTTTTCCTGTTAGAGACCTGAATTAAACTTAAAAGATCTCTATACACTATGCATGCATTTAGTATCTTCTGTAACTCCACTACACTTACAATTAATTCCTGGGCCCAATTTTCAGCTTAGTTAACCCAGTAGAGTATAATGTCTTTAAATATTGCTGTGGAGGCACTTTGACTTTTATATTATGCATTGAATTTTAAGTTCCATAATCTAAATGTGTCGTTTTATTTTTTCATGGTTTTCCTGCTATTAACCAAGGATCATGTAAAGTTATAACCTTATAATTACCATTGCCCCATTGCTTTCAATCCTCTATTACCACACAAGCCTATGCTTCAATTATACCAGCTCCTAAAATCAAATCACTTCCAGGTACAATAATAATTGCAATTTTACAGTATTCCAGTGATTACCACCTTCATTATTCCCACTACCATCTGATGGATGAGTGAACCACTTCTAGCATACCAACTCAGGATCAGACTTTCAGTGACTCTTCTGTTTCTAATATAAATAAACATTATTATGTATACAAAGCAGATCTTGAATCAATGGTTTTATTAAGTTAGATTACTTTAGAAAGTAATATCAGGGAAGGAAAAGGTGTCTTTAGGGGAAAAAAAAAGAAATTTATCCAAAAATTTTTAGGGCTATCCCATAAATTATTAACTTCCTGGCACTTCTAGGTTTGTATACGGGAGAACAAGCAACCTACATAGAGGCAGAAAAGCCTAAAAAGAACATAAAACATGTGGTGTAACTGGTCTAAGTCGTTTTTAATTTATGCCTATAAACAGATGGTAGCCATGGCAGCATTTAGAATTAAAATAGTTCTAAGCACTGGTTACCAAACTTCGTTTCACTTTAGAATCACTAGAAGAACTTATGTGTCAAATGGTTTATTTCTAGGCTCCACCCACAGACTGCATTATTTAGTAGGTTTGTGGTATAAAATATGAGAATTTTAATTTTTTAAATTTCCCTGGAAATCATTAAACTGGCATATCATATTTTCACCACTTTCCTAGATTATGTAAGGAGAGAAACAGGATTCATTTGATATTTACATATACAGTTTGTTTAATAAAATATATCAATGAACATAGAAAAATATGAAAACTATTGAAATATAGAATATATATATATATATATATATATATATATATATATTATATATATGCATTATCTCAAAATACTACCTTGCCTATTTCTTATTAATTAAAAGTGAACAAATATATTTGAGAGACTTGGAGAGTATTCTTAGCTAGATGATCAGATTCTGAATCACTGATAACACACTAACATGCTTTCTAGTGTGGCAAAGTAGCTAGGTAGTTTTATACCAAATCTCTATCTTTAATATTTAAGTAAGTTGAACAACTGACCTAAGTTATTTATACATGAGTAATTCAATGCACATGCACACTCCCTCACACACATACACACAATTTGAGATAAGGCACAAAATAGAAAAACATTATTATGGGAAAAGAACAACAATGAAATAGAAAAATAAATGCAATATATAAACCTTAGTAAAATCCTTAGGGTACTGTTGCAGATGGTAAGAGAATACTAGTACAAATACACAAATTTAAATAAAAACTCTATTTTAATTAATGGTATTGTACTAATGCTAAATTTTAGAGGTAATACAATAATATCATGATTATATATGAAAATAATCCTGTTCCTAGCAATATATGAAGTATATATAAGAAATGCCATGGTGTCTTCAATTTGCTTTTAGATATTCAGCATAAAAATAGGGCAAAATACCTGTAAAAATACCTCTAACAATTAATGTTTTAGTACATAAGTGCTTTTTACACCATTTCTTCAACTTTTTTGCAGATTTTAAATCTTTGAATATAAATTTGATAAAATGTAGGATATGATGAGTACCATCAAAAAATCCTTAAGAAGTTTCTAAAAGTATTAAAAGGTATAAGAGATAACACCTAGAATGAGAAATTGGAAAAAGTTTCAAAAAGACTGGCATATTTGTACTAGGTCTTGAAAATTGTAGAATATTTGATGGGCAGACATGGAAGAAAAATATATTCTAGGTAGGGTAATGATATGAGTCAAATATAAAATGTTAATGCTCAGTATTATTCTTGCTATTAATAGTAACAGTTATTCTTCATGACTAACATGTTCAAGTCTCTAAAGGTTTAAAAAACTGAGATGAATTTATCAATGCCTAAAAGAATTATTAATAGCTTTATGCAGATGCATTAGTAGGGAAAATATATTACTTATATAAAGAAGAATTGTTTAAACGTCATCCAGGTAGACTGTGTCTATCCCTGAAAGAAATACCAAGTATATTATATAGTAAGAATATAAAGGTAGAAATGGTATTAATAGGTCAGTTAGTCCATGTCTAATATACCTATGCCAAACACAGCATTTTATCATCAATTTATACATTTATAAACTTAGTAGGTTTTATTTCCCCTAGAGTATAATTTACTATAAATAAATAGTGCAGAAATTTAAGGACCTTAAGTAGTTTATTTAATGTGTTGGTTAAAATACCATGGATTTTATAACCATCAATGACATAGAATTACTGTAAATTGTTTTATTTGAAAAGGTTTCTATTTTTGCATAGTAGAATTCCAAGGCTTACAATAAAAGTCCTTACATTTTGTATACCTGAATAAATATTCATAAATAATTTTTTAATGTTACTGGAAATATTTATTGCCTCCATTCAGTGATGATTATTTTAAAAAAAATTTAACTGATACATAAAAACATAAAAAATTAACCTATCAATGTAGGTGCCATCTGATGTTTTGATACACTTATACAGTTACCATTGCGTGAATCAGGTTAAACTTATCTATCTCTTCAAATGTCATTTAAATTTGCCCAAACTATTTAAAATTCTTCCTTATAGTTTTTTTTAAATATATGGTGCATTATCGTAATTACTATCTGTAATCATCATAATATGATAGCACACCAAAACTTTTTACTCCTGTAGAGCTAAAATAGAACCCATTGATCAAATACTCCCCACCATTCACATTCCCTTACTTTCCCTGGCCTCTGGTAATGGCCATTCTATCCCATCTTCTATGGAATAAATCATTTTACATTCTACAAAAGCATGAGATTATCTACTAATTGTCTTTCTGTACCTGTTTTATTTCATTCAACAATAATCTCCAGTTCCATCCATGTTGCCATAAATAACAGGATTTTATTCTATTTTTATGATGAAATAGTAACCTATTGTGAATATGTACCATATTTTCTTTATCCATTCATCAGTTGATGGGCACCATTTCCTGGCTGTTGAAAATAGTGTTGTAATAAATATGTAAGTGCAGGCTTCTCTTCAAATATATTCCCACACAGAGTGTGGGAGTGTTCCCTTTCTCCACATCTTCTACAGTACTTGCAAAATTTTTTCTTTTTTTCTTTTTTTTCACTTATTGCACATATACAGCACATTTTTTCATATCTCTCATTGTATATAAAGTATGTTCACACCAATTGGTGTCTTTTTACATGACTTTGGATAATGATATCCATCGCATTTCACCATCCTTGCTAACCCCATGCTCCTTCCCCCCTCCATCCCTCTGCCCTATCTAGAGTTTATCTATTCCTTCCATACTCCCCCTCCCCACGCCACTATGAATCAGCCTCCTTATATCAGAGAAAACATTCAGCATTTGTTTTTTGGGGATTGGCTAACTTCACTTAGCATTATCTTCTCTAACTCCACTCATTTACATGTAAATGCCATGGTTTTATTCCATTTACCTGCAAATGCCATGACTTTATTCTCTTTTATGACTGAGTAATATTCCATTGTGTATATATGTCACATTTTTTTTATCCATTCATCTTCTGAAAGGCATCTAGGTTCATTCCACAGTTTCACTATTGTGAATCATGCTGCTGCAAACATTGATGTGGCTGTGTCCCTGTAATATGCTGCTTTAAAGTCCTTTGAGTATAGGCCTAGGAGAGGGATAGCTAGGTCAAATGGTGGTTCCATTCCCAATTTTCCAAGGAATCTTCATACTGCTTTCCATATTGGCTGCACCAATTTGCAGAACCACCAGCAATGTATGAGTGTACCTTTTTCCCCACATCCTCACCAACACTTATTGTTGTTTGTCTTCATAATAGCTGCCATTCTGACTAGAGTGAAATAAAACCCCTATCTCTTACCTTGCACAAAACTCAGAGTGGATCAAGGGCCTAGGAATTAAACCAGAGATTTTGCATCTAATAGAAGAAAAAGTAGGTCCTAATATTCACCGTGTGGGATTAGGCCACAACTTCCTTAATAAGACTCCTATCGCTCAAGAATTAAAACCAAGAATCAATAAATGGGATGGACTCAAACTAAAAAGTATCTTATCAGCAAAAGAATCAATCTGTGAGGTGAATAGAAAGCCTGCATCTAGGGAACAAATATTTACCCCACACATATCAGATAGGGCACTAATCTCTGGAGAATATAAAGCACTCAAAAGCTAAGCACCAAAAAAACAAAACAAAACAAAACAAAAAATCAGCAAATGGGCCAAGGACCTGAACAGACACTTCTCAGGAGAGGATATATAATTAATCAACAAATATATGAAAAATGGTCATCAACTCTAGCAATTAGTGAAATGCAAATCAAAACATTTTGTCTTTTTGATAACAGCAATTCTTAGAGTGAGGTGATATGTTATCATAGTTGTGACCTGCATTCTCTGATGATCTGACCATTTTTTCATAAAGCTGATGGCCATTTTTTATGTCTTCTCTAGAGGATCGGTTATTTAGATCTAGTACCCAATTTTAAGCCAGGTTATTTGTATTTTTACTATTGAGAATTTGTAGTTCCTTCTACACTCTGCATATCTATACTTTGTTCATCTTATAGTTTAAATTTTTTTCCCTCATTCCTTAGGTTGTCTATCTCTGTGGTTTGTTTGTTGTTTCCTTTGCTTTTGTAGAAGAGTTTTAATTAGATATAAGCTTCTTATTTATTTTTCTTTTGTTTCCTGTGCTTTCTTTCTTTTGTGGTCTCACAGATTCAGCATTTTTTATATTTAAGTCTTCATCCATTCTGATTTTTCATAACCTACCAGAGACCAGGTTTATTGTTCTGCAGTTGGATATCTAATTTTCTAAGCACCACTTATTGAAAACATGTCCTTTCTCCAATGGGTATTCTTAGCACTTTGTCAAAAGTCAGCTACTTGTAGGGATGGAGAAAGGGAAAGTGGCCACAAGGAAGATGAACCCTTCCAGGGCACACTCCTAGTGACCAACATTCACCAGTCACAGCCCATCTACTTTACGATTATCTTCCAATCACTCCATTCAAACTAAGATGAACTGTTTTAGGTTATGGCTCTCAAAATCCAGCCATTTTACCTTCAAACATTCCTGGTTAAATACAGGAACTTTTGAGGAACAACTCACACCCAAACCTTACCAAGATTTATAATAAAAGCTAAAACTAAATGGTAGTATATTGTGAAATAATAAAAAATAGAAAAAGAGAAGTTAATTAAAAATAAAAATTTGAATATATGTGTTTTAACTTCAAGGCATAAATCAGTATGTCATATGTTAAAATAGTGTTTTTGTAATTTCTCTAAAAGTACTGTGTAGTGCTTCATTGTTTTGAATGACTTTTTAATATAGCCTTAGCGTTTTCCTCCCCAAAACAACAAAAAAGAAACACACACACACACACACACATATTGAGTGATTATTTTAGCAATTGTTTTATTTTTTCAGAAATATCTGCTTAAGGCTATTGCCTATTTTTTACTTTTTTTATATTGTATTTTTTGGAGTTATTAAGTGTACTCAATATTAACTCTTCATCACATTTATAGTTTGCAAATATTTTCTCCCATTCTATATGCTGTCTCTTTAGTTTTCTGAATATTTCCTTCATGGAGCAAGTGTTTTAATTTGATATATCATATTTGTTCAATTTTTCTTCCTGAGTTTCTGGGGTACTGTCCCCCAGATCCTTAGCCATTTGAATATGTTACAGAATTTGTTCCTGTTGTCTTCTACTAGTTCCACAATTCTAGGGCTAACATTTATCTCTTTAATCCATTTTGAGTTGGTTTTTGTAAGTAATGAGAAATGGGTGCCTCATTTCTTTGTTGTCAACATGACCATTCAGAAGACATTCCAATGAATAAGTACTCCCCATCAATAATCATCAGAGAAATGCAAATCAAAACCACATAACACATCACCTATTCTAGTAAGAGTGGCTATTATCAAAAGACAAAAGATAACAAGTACCTTGAATAAAAGGGGATCCTTTCATGTTTTGCATGGGAATGTAGAAGAGCACACCTGTTATGGAAAACAGTATGTAACTTCTTCAAAATTTTAAACCTACAGCTATCTTGTGACCTACCAGACATGTGCATGCCCGTATTCATCAGAGCACTACTATAGCCAGGAAATGGAAAAAATCCAAAGTGCTCATCAACTGATAAATGGGGGAAAATGTGGTGTATGTATTCAATAGAATATTATTACACTATAAAAATTTTAAAAAGTCTATTATATTTGAAAAATGGGTGAAACTGAGATAATTTTATGAAGTGAAATAAACCATGCACAGTAACATGAGTAGCACATACTTTCCTCATATATGGAAGGTAAAATCATTGATCTCACAGAAGTTGAGGGTAGAATGGTTAGCAGCAATAGCTGAGGAGAGTAAGAAAAAGATACTAAGGTGAGGGTTGTGTGTGATTGATCAATGGGGCCCAAGATTCAATTTAATAGGAGTAAGAAGTTCTTGTGTTGTATTTCACTATGCTGCTTATAGAAAATGGTAATGTATTATATATTTCTAAAAGTTATAAGAAAGAATTTTGAATATTTTAATCATAAAGAAATGATATTTGATCAGAAAGATATGTTTAACCTAATTTAAACATTACACCCCCCATATATATATATATATATATATATATCTCATGCATATTATATATATATGCATATTATATATATATATATATATATATATATATATATATATATATATATATATATATATATAAACATTTGTATATTTTTAGTACATGCAATTTTGTTTTTCTGTATCAGTTAAAATATATTTAACTACTTAAACTTCTGGAAAAGGTGTATTGATATTTTTATTAATTTTCTATGAGTGTGCAGGTATTGTAACATATTCCCTTGATATATTCAAGTTTATTTTTTTTAGAAAGTGTTTATGTCCCTTGCTAAGGCTGCTATTTACAGAGGGAAGTCCTTTGCATTCATGCAAAGAAACTGTTGCATTCAGTCTCTACCTAAACAGACACTGTTAAATGTGATTCCTAGAATTTGGTTTGGGCTACAAGGCATGAACATATAGAAAAGTATTAATTTTACAGGCTTTTCTGTCACAAATACATATAGCTGAACAATGGTATACTAATGAAATGTTTTGGCTTGGGGAGCTGAACAAATTTTTGGCCCCTTAGGTAAACTATTTTGCCCAGGTTTATAGAAAATTGCAGTTGAAGAGAGGAGTAAGTCTAAATCTAAGAGTTTGTAAGGGTTACTACTGATAAGATTCAGCCTCGGATGGTCAGAAGGCAATAAAATGTTTTCAAAAGGTTAAAGTTTTTATATATGAATGACATGATCAAAGAAAGAAATACACAAATTAGATTCTATTCAGAGATAAGACCCAGGAAAGACACAAAGCAAACTTGAGCTGCTTCTCATAGCAACAGCAACAATGTAAATACTAAGAATTAATAATAATGATAATATTTAGGCTTCTCTTTTATTCTCCTGATAAGTAAGAGCATTGTGTTCCAAAAGGTAAAATGTGTTCATTTTTTGAAGTTAGCTTCTTGATTTGATTTTAAATTTTGTGAGTGTAATTTTATTTACATTGAAATTCTTCATCCTGGCATAGTGCCTACGCAAATAGAACCTAACAAATGCATTAAGTGCATCTTTTATTACAAGATATATTAGATGGTATAAGGTTTTCCGTGTACTATGAGGAAGATAAAAGAGAAAATGATGAGTTGAAAAGTATAGAGCTCATGTTCTAATGAGAGAAAGGTAAACATGTCACTGCTTCCTGCCACAGGGGAATGAAAGTGATATGATTAATAATGCTGCTGTGTGGACTGAAAGACTTCACATGATGTTAGAAGTGTGGCCTTTGAGCTGATATCTAAAGGCTGAAAATAATTCATATCACATAAGTAGGTATAACTAAATATCTGCTTGTGCTTTTCGTAAGGAAACTGGCTCAAAGGTCCAATGGGAAAGGCACGTGTTAATTCTGAGCTTCCATTCACACCAGAATGGCATACTAATCTATCCTTCTCCTTGAAGGAATATATTTCCAAGATACCTTAGTGGATGCTTAAAACCATGGATACTGCTATAACCTATATAGACTTTTTTTTTCCTATATATGCATACTTATGATAATTATGTATATGCTTATACATACAATGTAAATAAAATTACACTCACAAAATTTAAAATCAACTCAAGAAGCTAACTTCAAAAAAATGAACACTCATACATTTTGGAACACAATGCTCTTAACTATCAGGAGAATAATATAATAATATATGTATACATACTTATGTATATATACATACTTATGATAAGTACGTATATATTAAATTAAATATTAAATGAATTTTAATGAAAAATTAGACATATCACATGATAATAAACCAGAAGAATTATAACAATATATCATAATAAAATTGCTGACATTGTTACCTTGCGTGTTGGAGCTATTATTAAGTAAAATGGGTGCTATTTGAGAACAAGCACAGACATACCACAGAGTTGATCTGATAACTGAGAAGGCTACTAAGTGCATGACATAAAGATGGCAGATGCAACATGTATAGGCTGAACCAAGCAGGAGTCAAGCTCAGGGCAATTTGAGGCAGCATTGTGCAAGATTTAGTCACTCTACTCTAAAGAAATCACAATTGAAAATTTTTGAATTACTTATTTCCAGAATTTCCCATTCATATTTTCAGACCACAGTTTACATGGATAAAATAAACTGTAGAAATCAAAATCATGGGTATGGGGAAGCTAACATTCTTGGTTGTATCTACTAAGGAGCAAATTTTCTTGTTACTATGGCATTTTATTAGAGAAATTATTGAGTGTATGGAAGATGCTTTTTTAATAGCCAAAAGCTTCAATTATTTGGGAGGTCCTGTTTAATGAAAGTGATTCAAAATTATTAATATAAGATCATTAAATCCTTTCACAAGGCCTTGTGGAAGAACCTTTCCCAATTAGAGAGACCAAAGCCTATGTATCATTTGCTTCATGAGGAATAATTAAAGTTCCCAGATTCAGCAAATAAAGTGAAAACCAGTTAGACTTGAATTCAAGATGAGCCAAGAGTACATTTTGGCATTATTAAGAACCAAATGCTATATGGGATATACTTATACTAAAAAATACTGTAATAGTTTTATTAATTTGAATTTTAGTTTAACCTAGTGTCTAGTATTGAACTGTCAACTTTATGGAAAGTTGATAATTCTTCTGTTTATTGTTGGGGACAGGGACACTGCACAAATATTATCTTCACCATTTAGTGGCAATAGAAGAGGTAAAAGAAGAATCTTGATATGAGTGGCTATTCTCCATAGATCTTTCACATTCTTTAACATCTGAGCATTAAAAGCAGGTTTGCTGCAGGCTACTTTTACAAAGATGTTTGTATAAACAAATAACATTGAAAGACAAGATGTTTGTTTACTTCCCTATAGCTGCTGATATTTCTGATCTCTCTCTCTCTCTCTCTCTCTCTCTCTCTCTCTCTCTCTCTCCCTCTCTGTATTGAAGATAATGCCTTTATCTTGAGGGGGATGTTGGATAGGTTTTGATGGAATGGCCTTATATAATATTGTAATTTCCTAATATTGGTGTTCTTGTGTAACACATTCCTGTTCACCACCTATTGCTAGAGTCCTATGTGAATACTACTTGTTATACCACGAAAAAAAAAAAAATCCCAAGCTCAACCCTTTAAATTCCCCTTAGTACATTAATATGTACTCTAATAAAGCCTAAATGTATTCAGTACACACACACACACACACACACACACATCTGTTGCTATGAAATATCTTGGCTATATTGCAGTTTTTATTTAAATTCCTTAAGTGATATAGAACAAAAAATGTCCCATACCCCAAAACAACAAAAACCACATGCCTTTACCTCAGGAATGGATAGTTGACAAATGGTTTTGTTTATTTTGGAGTTTTATAGACCCTTTGTGTATAAGTTCTAAGTCACATACTAGATAAATAGCACAAGCTCAGACATGTAGTGTAAATTCTTGAAGTCCTAGTGTTAGCACCACTGTAAGATATATGTAATAAATGTTTAGTGCTTGAATGTGTTATTTTCCTTTATTATAATATTTCTTATTTCTTTCTCCCTAAAATTTGTTGCCTCAAATATCCCAATACAAAAAGCATATGCTTACAAGATGAAACTCCTTTATAAACTTAAATACTTTTTAAATTCTTGCAACTCTCTTCTAAGATAGAATTGACTCTTTTGGAAGAGATGCATAAAGGCACTTTTCAAACCTGCTATTCCTAAGGTTTCCACCACAAGCAAGTATTTATTTATTTATTTTTATGTGGTGGGGAGGATGGAACTCAGGGCCTCCCACATGCTAGGCGAGCACTCTATGGATCAGCCACAATCCCAGACTCCACAACTGCTTGTTTCAACTCTGAAGATTATAATACCAAGAGTTTTGTTCCAAGAGGTTTACCTTGAGTGCAGTGATTCATAAATTTCCTTAGATAGCCAAAAGGCAAATCATTCAATTGACCAAGTCTTCCTCTCTCCATTTGCTTAACAATTTCTCCTTCAAGTATAGTCTATTAACATTCTATTCTGAAATACACACAAATTACACTGAGAAATTCAGAAACAAAATGCTTGGTTACTTTATTTGAGTTTCCCAGGGCTCAGTGTTTAATGACTCGACCAAGATTCCATAGCTTTCATCATTCTATTGATTGGATCATGTCTAAAATGATCAGTCCTAGATTTTCTGTCACTAATATCAGTGTTATTGTCATTCTGGAATTTTTTTCATTTCCAAAAGCAAATATCATCATATTTTGCTTCCAAAAGTAGAAAAATATAAGTTTATATTTACTGTAACTCTTTCTAATTAACCCTTAAAACTTCCTTTGATTTAATGATTGAGAATTGCTAAGCATAATGATTTTTTAAAGTAAATCATGTAGTCACAATATTATAACACTACCAAATATATTAAATTAAACATAATGATCACAAATCTTAGATTTATTTTTCCATAATATATGTAATATTTAGTTGTGACTGAGCCCAAACCAAATGTCCTACTGAGCAGTTTCCCTCTACAATGTTGAGTTATGTCATTTAGTTTTTAAAAGCAAACAAAAAGAATGAGATGTGAGACTTAGCTGACCCAAATTTGAAGCTTAAATCTAGATAGAGTTAATTTTGACCTTTCTGATAGCATAATGTGTCCTACACTTTAGTATATTTTCTTTCTATTACATATGTATTTCTTCTTTAACATCATTGTCCAAGGAATATATGCTTTGTGTCATAAAACCAACAAATTAGCAGGATTGCCTAAAGGTCATCTCCCTCCCTTACCAAAAGTTTTAAATAAATAAATAAGTTATTCCAATTCGAATTCCAACTCTGACTGCAAGTGAATAGGCTTTATTCTCTCTTCCATAGAGCTGAGGAAGACAATATCAGCAGGTAAAAAACAAACTTTTTGTACAGTAGAACCTTCCAAAGTCTAGTATTCTTTGTGTTCAGCAGGGATGGGCCCAATATAATTCATTAAAAAAATAAACTTTAAAAGCAACACATTTTCTATTTTATTATACTTTGAAATAAGGACAAAATAATATACAATTCCTGAAATATTATTAGGTGTTTATAGTTTCACCTCATGCTGATCTACAGTGGAATTTATTCCTTAATTTTAAATCATTCATTTTCCTTCAGAATTTTGAAAACCCATGCTGTATGAAAACCGAGAATAACACATATTGCCTGCGGTGTAATTGTTCACTTAAGGTTCTTTATTTTAGAAACCAGATGTCAACCATTTTTAAATGACTTTTATTACTAGTTCTGATAGAATTAAACAATGCAGGATAACATATTTTTCTGCTTAGAATGTTATATTCAACCTTTAGTTTATACCAGATGGAATGGGTTATATGTCTACTTCCTTTTTAAGTATTTATATGTTTTCCAATTATTTCAAAAAAATTCTGGTGGAAACATGGTTGCTTAGTTCAGCATCTTTCTCCTTATTCTCATAGAAAATATGAAAATAGTGACAAAGAACAAGAAAAAAAACACAAAAAAAACTTTGAGAAATCAATTTTTTAAACATAACTAGGAGACAGATACAATCTGCAGACTTTACAATATATAGATAGTCTACCAAAATCATGAGTTGTTGCTTAGATCTTGATGGAAGTAAAATAAAGAAATAAAGGAGTGAGAGATACCATCTGCATCACATTACAAAGAAGAGAAAGTATATATTTTCTGGAGAAGAGAATTGATTCCTATAAAGCAAACTTATTTTATATGCAATAATGAATGCAGAAACAGAATGGAGAAAGTTCGTGGCAGAAGCACTGATAAATTTACTTTTGAAAATAAAAACTTGAGAAATTCCTATAGTATCACACAGAGATTGCAAGTCTAAATGTGGAAGCAAAGACGTACTAAGCAAGTCCACTGGAACTAATAAAAACAAAGAAAGATTAAAAATCGCTAGTTGTAGACCTGGGGGGATATGGCTCAGGTAGAGTACTTGCATATTAAGTACAAGGTCCTGGGTTTACTATATATACTACTTGTGTAGTCATTATTATTCAATTATGAATAAAGGAAAAATGCAGCATGTGTGTAATCAATAAGTATGATGAGGAAAAATGTGTGAATGTGATTGAGCATTAATCCTTACCATCAAATGAAGAGCGTTTATGAGAAAGCTGTTGCCAAGCATTAAGGGAAAATATCAAACATTTACAATTAAACAAACAACCAAAACAAACAGATGGAAACATTAATATACACAGTTATGTAAAGACTATAAAAACAGGGGAAGAAAGATAAAATATATAAAGCATTCAATAAAGAAAGAAGGGAAAATCACTATATAATCTTGAACTTGAAGAAACAAAACAAAAAATATAGAAAATATTTTTAAAATAATTACATAAAAAAGAAATCAAGGCCAAAATAATATAAAATATCCATCTACAAAAGAATGTATACAAAGAAAAGTATGTATACTTCAGAAAGTGAAATAAAAAATATATGTATAAACACAAAACTACTAATATGCATTACAGATAATTTAAAACTAGTAGATATAATCAAAAGCTGATCCTTAGGAGTAACTATAATGATATGATAACCCACTAGCTTCCCTAATGAAGAAAAGCATAGATCACTAAGCAAACTCAAAAATAGAGATGATTCTGGAAAAATAATCACAAAAAATAAAATTTTTAAAATCTCCTTTTCTCATGTATGCAAAATATTTCTTACTAGAGGAAAATATATCAAAATGTACTACATAGAGTTGGAAGTACACCTTACTATAACACATCCATTTTTTTTTGTAGCAGAACCATAATCTTCTGTCAAAGAACAAACACAACTCATGAAACACCATACTTAGGCAGATTCACAGAAAAATTAGGACATTAATGGTATATAAACTATTAAGCTAAATGTTTCTGAAAATAAGAGATATTTTAAGTGATTTGTAAGAACACAACTTCTAATTCATTAGTGTTACATTTCACAAGCATCATATGAAAAAGAAACTCTACTAATAGCTTTTTTTCAAATTCATAAAAGTACAGAAATTTATTAATAAAATATAATTCATTGTAAGTGTGGATTATTTTAGGAATGTAAGTAACGTTTAATACTAAAAAACCTTCTATTAATCTAATGGTGTTATTCTGATAGCTGCATCACCTTTTTTATAATGAAAAAGCATTAATTGGACAAACATGGACTATACAAATCATATTTTTTTGGTGTTTAAGAAGTTACAGGCAGTTATTATGCTCAGGAGTTGAAATATATTTATATTGGCAAATTAAGAAACTATTAACATAAATTCCATTAAATGGCCTTTTTCATCTATGAAAACTCATTTTTAATTCAGGTACAACAGACAAAATTTTGTGGAGCAATGTATATGGACATGATATTCACACAAAAGGAGATATGATATTCACATTTATGAAATTCTTCATTTTATGTTCCATTAATTGCACAGCCTGCATAACATCAAGCCAACAATGCTTCATAAACCCATATATACTCTTTTTATTTACATTAAGCAATCTCAAAAAGTTTATGCATCCTATTAAAAACATTTCATTGAAGAGAATTCTTCAAAAAATTTACTAGCAAATACCTATTACAATGTTCACTGGGAGTTCTGTGCAAGTGATCATTAATTTGTTTGTTATAAGCATACATGTTTGAGAAAATTTGAACCTCTCTGGTGTCCTGGTATAGAGAAAAAATGTGTAGGTCTTTCATTATCAGTATCCTTCTTAGGTAATAAAATAATATTTAACAACCTGATCCAATATTTATTGATAAATTAAGAGAAGGAATTCAGAAATTAGAAGAAAATAAAAACAGATAAATAACTGTATGCAAAAGTATAAATCTTTTCTTGTAAAATAAAAGAGATGCAACTGTAAAGATAAAAAAATATTTTATTGAAAATATATCTTTTGCATATTTTAAAGAAGTATGGAAAAGACCCTTATAATACTAGTTATAATAAAACATAATATATTTAGAAATAAGATTATTGATAAAGCTAAAATCTTTTAGAAGAAAATTTCAAAACAGTCATCTAGAAAACAAACATGCTATCCTCAAACATATGCATAAATATTGAACAAAGTTAAAATTCTAGGTCAATTTTATTTAATCTATTCAAGCCAAGACACATTTTTTCTCCCTAAATTTATTTAACAATTCAATATATCGATAAAAATACCAGCAGATTTTCCTAGAGTTAAACAGTTTGACTTTTTTTTTAATAAAATGAATCATAATGTAAATGACAGAAAAATCTCTGAATAAGAAAATAAATGATAGAAGACAAACTGTATCAGATGTTAAAGCATTTTATTAAGCCCTAATTATTAAATCAGAATATTAGTAGTTCACAAATAATCTGACACTTCAATAAAGTACATAATATCTAAAAATAGATCAAAAGAAAATTAACTACATTTATAAGAGTGTAATGTGCAATCAGTGGAGCAAAATAAGAAAATGTATTAAAGTTTTTGGATAAACCCAAGTAATTCTGAAAAACAAACAAAAATACATGCTAAAATTATATATATATATATATATATATATATATATATATATATATATATATATAATATATATAATATATAAGATATATATATATTCATATCCATAGATAAATTATAAATAGATGAATGATAATGTAAATCCTAATCATTAAAATACTAGAAGGAAACATGGGGCAATTTACTTATAAACTTGGATCAGAGAAAGACTATGATAGAAAATTAAGAAAGCAAAAGAAAAGAAAAAAAAACAGGATTAAAATTTAGGAAAAAATCTGATTGAAAGAATGAAATAATGATGTGAATGACCAAAGAATTTTGACAATGGCATCCATAAACAGACAAATATTCATATATATGTTCAATCTATTCATTTTGATAAAAAAAATGGATTTCAAAAATCAGCTGTTCAAATTTGATTTCAAGTAAATAGGTTGACTCAGTTCTTGAAATTATGGAAGATGCCTAACCTCATTCTTAACAAGAAAAATCAAAATTAAAATGCTACATACTATTTTTATTTTACAATTTGGTAAAAGTTCAAAAAATGGCCAAATCTGTTAGTGAGGTGAGGAAAAATGGAAAAATCATACCACTTTTGTCTTATTTTAAAAAATTGCCATATCCATTCTCATCTTCAGAAATCATCACCCTCTTCAGTCAGCAGTTATCAACAGTGATGCAAACCCCTCTGAAGACAAAAACACTGGAAATTTGAAGGTTCAGATGATTAATAGTATTTGGGGTTGGGTACCATGGATTGAACTAAGAGACACTTGACCACTGAACATCCCCAGCCCTATTTTATATTTTATTTAGAGACAGTGTCTCACTGAGTTGCTTAGCATCTCATTTTTTGATGACGCTGGTTTGAACTTGCGATCCTCCTGTTTCAGACTCCTGAGCCACTGGGATTGCAGGTGTGCAAAATTGTGCCCAACTACTATTGCCATTTTTAACAATAAAGTATTATTTAATTAAGTTATGTACATTTCTAATGATAATGTTAACATATATTTCATAGAGTACACTGTAGTATAATAATGCCTTTCATATCACTGGAAAAATCAATAAAAATATCTGACCAACTTTATTTTTGTGAGTTTTGCTTTATTACAGTGGTCTGTGAACTAACTCATATATCTATATATCTTTTATACGACTGACAACACAGTAGGTTTGCTTATACAAGCATCACCACAAACACATGAGTAATACATTTTGATATGACATTGCAAAGACTACAACACCACTAAATGATAGGAATTGTTTTGTTCCATTCTGATTTTATAGGACCCCCATCTTACATGTTGTCTGTCATTGATATGTGGTGCATAATTTCATTTCTTCCTCCATTAATATTTGAATGAAAGTTATAAACTTCAAAACACTATCTATAGTACTTACCTAGTACTTAATATGTCTTTTAGAACATATTCATTCAAAACAAGTAAAATAGATAGCCAGAAATTTTAATTTTTAATAGCCATATTTCACAAAAGTAAATCTAAACTAGTAAAATTATTTTGATAATGTGTTTTATTTAGCTCATTATGTACTCAATATGTTCCATATTGACAATATACAATCAATAAAATACAAGCTTAATGAGTTATTTTGCTTTTTTTTTCTTGTACCAGGGATTGAATCCAGAGCTTCTTAGCCACTGAATCACATCCCAGCCCTTTTTTATGTTTTGTTTTGAGACAGTGCCTTTCTAAGTTGTTTAGTGTTCACTAAGTTGCTGAGGCTGGCTTTGAACTCACAATCCTCCTGCCTTAGACTCCAGAGCCACTGGGATCACAAACGTGGGTCACCATACTCTGCTATTCAAGATTATTTCATGCTAATTGCAGCATATAATTTTATACCCTAAGCATATTCCACTTGGGTTCATCATGTTTCAAGTGCTTAAACAGGTATATGTACCTAGCAACTACCAATTTGAACAGCGTGCTATGGTTCTTGAGTCTTGGTATGGTCCAGGTAAAAAACGACAAAAGGAATGGCTTCACATTTTTCTGCCAAGTGATTTTACATGTGTTACAATGCAGCTTTGTTTTTGACTTGAGTTCTAAACTATCCATTTAAACAATGGGCCTGCCTGTCCCTACCAAAATAACTATTACATAACATTAATACCTTAATTTATGATATACTCTTCAACCAGAGGCCAGTTCTTCCTTGAGAGGCAGACAGTAATTATGTGTCCTGATTTGTCCTTCAATGTCCACATTTGTATATACTTAACATTGTTCCCTCAAAGCAACCCAAAGCATCCAAATACATCATTTACATTCTTGGTGATATATCTACATTTGTTTTCATTATTTATGCATATTTAAAAGTCCATTAATGAGACTGCTTTCTTAGCCTGAGTTTCCTGAAATTAAGCCCTAAGGAAAAATAATTGTCTGCAGTATTTTATTTCCAGTGTTATATGAGGGAGCAGAAATATAGAGCAGAGGGATTAAATAGAGTCAGTGCCTATCTAGGAAAGAAAGGAAGGACACATTTATCTATCCATTCTCACTGCCCATTTACCAGGGTGGTTAACATCCTTTCAGGAATTTTCTGGTCTCTACTTTTAGCCTGTGCTTGGATACATGAATACATAGCACATTCTCCTTGCATCCTATTCCAATAGCAACATCCAAAAGGGAAAGTGGCCTGTTTGAACCTAGGCACTGTCCAATTCAATTTGTGCTGAAGTGTTCAAAGCTTATATGAAATGGCAAACCCATTCAGCTGGCATGAGTAAACAGGCAACAGGAGTTTGAAATACTGTACAAATATTTGTGGGTTTTTTCCCCTATAATGTTTCCAAAGTGAATTTAATTTGAAAGCCCTTAAAAATAAGGGAGTTAATAAATGTAAAGGAGACACTGGAATAGATAAAGAGGATTGGGGGAGGGAGGAGGAGAGAGAAGAGGGTACTGGGGATTGAAATGGAGCAAACTATGTTACATGCACTTATGAATATGTCAAAATGAACCCCACCATAATATAAGACTCTAACATATATTCATAAAAAGTTGAAAAATAAATTATCAAATTATTTGGATTTTTCATATTTTTCCTCCCTATCAATGTCTAAAATGATTAGAATATAATTTCTTTAAAACTCATAGGAATACTTCCCACTCCACCCCCATTCCTGATACCCTGTTTTTGTTCCAGCATTCTTAAGCACAGATATTTCAAGTCCCTATCATGCTAAGGATGAAAACTCTGAAACCAGGGCTGCCAATGATAAGTGTGTCCTGGTTTTAGAAAAACAAAACAAATCAATAACAATAACTAATTCAGAAGGCTCAAAATTGTCTTTAATCCCCACTTTTAATTTCTGGAGAACTGATCAAGATTAAATGCTTCTCAATCACTTTCAGCATCTACAATACTATGACAATTAAGAGTTAACTCTTACTGCAAATGGTATTACTGCAAAATTTAACTTTTGTTAAAGCTGGATCCACATTTTTTCATATCCTAATGAAAGTGTCTGGTCAAAGAAATTTGAGATTCTAGAACTTCCCAAATGCAATGTACGATTGTCTTGAGTCCACCTTAGTGCTTGCTTATCCTATTTTACTTATATTTTCCTTTTGCAGTCAAATTAGAAGAAGCCTGAGGCTTTTGCAATTCTGCAGTCTTGGTTGTAATTTAAAATAATTATTAGAGATGGATGAATGCTAAAATTATTCTTATGCCATGTATTTCTCATTTGAAAGCCATACTTTGCTTTAGTGTAATCTTCATTCCAAATTTAATACTAAAATAATTGAAACTGAAGTTTTATTTTAATATTGCCACCCCCATCCTCCTGCCAACACATCAACATTAAAACTTTTATTCTGCTTCTGTGGAGTTCCATCCTGATTGAGGAGGCAGGTAAGTATTGCTCATCTAAGCACAGAGCTTTTGACATTTAAAGTAATTGGAGCAAATTAATATGATTTTTTTCCTAATGCTTCATATATATTATATTTTCTTTAAAACCCAAACTGCTTATACAATGAAAAGGCTAAATCTTTATGAATATCAGTGCAAGAATACAGTGGGAGTGCTAGCAGGTGGAGAATGAAAATAAAATTGACTGAAAGTTGCTTGTCTTTGAATTACTCAAAAATTATTAAGTGACACTTAAATTTCAGGCCAAGATAAAAGTTTTGTCTATTTTTATTCAGCTATCTTATTTTTTTCCTGAGCAATTAACAGACAACAAATGGAAAAATGACAAATCTCTGGCATTATAACTGAATGTTTGGTTCAGTATGTGTGGGTGAATGCAGCTATGTGTGTGTGCATTCTGTGCACATTAATAAGGTTAAACCAGGACAACTCACTAGAAGATGAGCTCTAAGAGAAAAAGAATATTCAGAAGTAATCAGGTTTGGAGTCAGAGGGAGAAACCACCGAAATTGTGTTTTGTATACCAGATCCTTCCTTGGTTTTAGTACCCCTGTGGTCAAAGAGATAAGACAGGGTAGTGTGGAAATGCTGATCTATCATTTATAGAATATATAAATGAAATCTTTCTTTATCTTATTCAACCATTAATTCATTGATACACACACACACACACACACACACACACACTGCAGTGCTTTTGTGATTGATACTGAAGAAGACAAAAGTTTTTCTAGACAATGATTTCATAGTTCAGAGAAGAGATGATTATATGCATTACTATTATAAATGTGCTAGTAGAACTAGACACAAGAAGCTGTAAGCTTCTGAAGTATAGTCAGGTGAGGTATAATTTTCATATTCTTGGTTATGTAACATATTTATATGTCAATGTTTCTCCGTACCTTAGTATTATAATTGATACTTACCTTATATTACCTTACATTCCTAAATAAAAAAAGTGCTGGCACATGAGTGGCTATGCTGCCTGGTGAGGGCAGAATTGCCTTCTATAAATGTCAGTGGCTAGTCTTCTGTGACTAAAACTTATCAGTCCATGAAATCTGCTACGACAGGATGATGGACTAGTGCTAAATACCAATATGTACAACTCACAAGGAGGCAGCCAGAAAAATACAAATGCAAGGGCTCAAGTTAGAGCAGCACTCATAAGTTACATGGACAGATATGAGGGTTGGTATCACTTACTAAAAGGAAAGGAAGGGATATGTCTAAAATGAAATGCTACTAATTATTGTTATGAAGTTAACATCCTACTAGGACTTCCTATTCTATAGAAGATAATAAATCCATGCAGTCAAAGTTACTTGTTTTACTTTAAAATTGTTCTATATGCAATCTAGCATGCATATACTTGAGGATTCACCAGGGAACTAAAATAAAATGACAAATTAAAAGTTAAAAACAAGCTGGAATCAATGGTACATGCTTCACATCTGAGGATCTGAGGAGGCTGAGGCAAGCAGATCTCAAATTCATGGCCAGATTCAGCAATCTAGAGAGACCCTCAGCACATTAGCAATATCCTGTCTCAAATAAAAAAAATAAAAAGGATTGGGGATTTTATTGATTTTCTTCAGTGTTAAAGCATTCCTGGTTTCTATATTTCAGTAAAATTCTAGATGAAATGGAGAATCAGTTCAAAATAAACCACCAATTATAAAGCAGATCATTTAGTGGATATAACCACTGGATTGTAGGTCATGGTCATACATCCAGGATTTTAATTTATCAGTAGCCAGATATGATAGCTTGAGAAACTTAAAATATTCTTTAATTTTAGGAAAATGACTTGATGATTTGTCTTGATCTTCATTTGTTAGACCATTTTGGAATTTAATTTTTTGTTGTTATAAATCTTTCACAGATTTTAAATTAAAACTTTTGCAGGTGTGTCTTACAAAATTAGGCATATATGCCCAGAAGTGGGATAGATAGGTCAAATAGTGGTTGAATTAAAAAAATGTGACTATATATATATATATATATATATATATATACATATATATATGTATGTATATATATATATGTATATATGTGTATATATGTGTGTGTGTGTGTGTGTGTGTATATATATATATATATATATATATATATGCTACTAACAATAATTAGTAGCATTTCATTTTAGACATATCCCTTCCTATCCTTTTAATGCTAGTAAGTGAAACCAACCCTCATATCTATCATATTTTATTGAGTATTACTCAGACTTAAGGATGAAATTATGGCATTTGCTGGTAAATGGATGCAGCAGGAGAGTATCAGGCAAAGCAAAATAAGACAATCCCCCAAAACCAAAAGCCAAATGTTTTCTCTGATATGTGGATGCATAAATTATAATACACAAGGCTCAGGATGAATAGAGGTGTGTCCCTCCCCCCCCCCCACAAGGGTATGTGGGAGACCAGCCTATCATCTCCAAACACCAACTGTTGGAACCGTCCTCTGACAGGGGTAATGAAGCACACTAGACCAGCTAGTGTCTCCGGGGCTGAGCGAGAGGGTTAAGTGTCTCTACCCAGGCTGCCATCCAACCTGGCCCACACAATCACACCGAGTGGGGAGATGAGTCAACCATGAAGGTGCAACAGTCTCAACTTTATTGTGTCAGGGACAAAGTTATATAGTGATAGGAGAGACTAAGAAGAGACAGTAGCAAGAACCAATAAGGAGCAGTTATGTCACTATCACTAAGGGGCCTAGGCAGATTTCAGATTAAACCATTAGGCGGGACTAAAGTCAAAAGCCCCCGCGTGGGCTAAAAGCCTGAGAACACCAATCCAGCCAGGTCACATATAGGGAAATGCTAACCCATGAGGCCGTCTCAGCCAACACCCAATAATGGCCACGGTCCCAAAGGAGGTAAAGGGTCCCAACATAGAAGTATTTTAGATTACATAGAGGAGAGTGAAGGAAGGGGAGGCAGTATGAAGGTATTCATTCAGTAGAATGAATCAGACATTATTACCCTATGTACATATGTAACTGTACAACCTGTGTGGTTCTACATCATGTAAAACCAGAAGAATGAGAAATTATACTCCATTATACATGATGTATCAAAGTGCATTACGCTGGTATGTACAACCAATTAAAACAAATTAATTTTAAAAAATAGACATATATTGAATCTGTTATCATCTGTCACTCAAAGGAAAATTGAGAAAATTCTCTATAAGGAATAAAATCTATACATAGAATAGCTTAGAATAGGTGATTATACTGAATAACAATCTCTGGGAAATTTGTAGATATAGTTTCTGAAGATTTTCTTTTTATAAAATGAAATACAAATAAAAAAGCATATTATTTTGTCTGTTAACATTTGAGAGAAAAATATATCAATGCCATAATATTATAAAAAGAGATGTGATAGCATGTATTCAAATGTACCATCAAATATATATATTTTATAGATGTAACTAAATTTAAACTGAAAATTTGATTATAAATTGCAATGTAGATTTCTTATTTTACAAAATTTGATTTGAAATTTCAATGTAGATTTCTTATTTTACAATATTTTCCTTATACTGTGTAAGAGTTGAAAATAATATGTATTTAGTAATTTATATTTCATTGAATTAGTAAAATAAATACCTTATTTTTTTCGCTCAGAAACTTCTTTGTTTGATTAATTATTTTTTAAATTTTTTTTCCTGTGTGAAAAAATGGAAAACACAAAAACTTTTAAGTTTATCATGCCAATGTAAATGCATTTTATTGAAAATAAGAAAAGCTCAAATTAACCTATTAAATTGTGAAAGTTTAAAATTCTTTTTCTAAAATATTTTTTAAGTTGTAGATGAACATAATACCTTTATTTATTTATTTTATGTGGGTGCTGTGGATCAAACCCAATGCCTCACACATGTTGTACCATTGAGCCACAATCTCAGCACCCCCTTTTTTTTCTTAAATTAAATTATTAAGTGAACCCTTTTTAAAGAGACTTATTCTTCCCTTTTCCATGCCTTAATTCTATAGTGTTGCCTATTAAACATAGCCTGCAAAAAAAATCTTATCGTTGTTTATTCAAAACTATTATATTTTTTATATTCTTTAATTCAGTAGAAAATCATTTAGTTAATGTTACACATAAGCTGCAGTTACGTACAAGAAAAGAAGAAGAAGAAAGAAATCATGCTATAATTTCTCAAATACAGAAATGTTGCAGCAATATCTTTAAGAGATTGCCTATTATTTGGATTTTTTTTCTAGCAATGAACGTTTCTAAATTTCTGTTTATAATTTAAAAAGTTGAAGAGTTTGTCAATTCCTCACTTTTACTTACGAAACTATTTCCCATCATAAGAATCTTGCTATAAAGAATAGGTGGACATTCATTGAACTTTATTTTTTTCTATCAAGTTAAAAGGTCAAATAAAAGAATGAATTTATGAAAGTTTAATTAAAATAGATAACATATACTGAATGTATACAATATGTCTGAGTCTCTTCTATACAGCTTTGTGTATGTTGGGTTTTTTTTTAAAGCCCATGTTAATTACCTTAAATTGGCATGAACACTATTTCCAAATCATAGGTAGTATTACTGAGGCATAGAGTCTGAGAAACTTGTCATAGAATGCTAAGGTAATAGGAGGTGGAGCCAAAATTTAAATCCAAGCAATTTTGTTCCAGAGCACATTCGTATTAACAAAACACATCATAAATAAAATTCTTAAAGAGAAAACAGCTCATGGCGGGGAGCTAAAGGTACATAATCTCAGAAATAAATGTATTCATTTTCTTTGATTTAAAACATAATTGTAAACATGAATAGAAGATACAAGTATATATCATCAGTATATACGCCAGGGAATAAGACTTCAAAAACTGAAATACAGTTATCTACAAAACCATTACTTCTGAGTGATATAAACAGAATGGATCTTACCTTCTATGTTAGGAAACATATTGGCTCCAATGTGATGTAATGATCTGTTATAGTAACAAAATCAAGAAAATGGCCTTTAAAGAATACAGAACTTATCTACTTCCTTTTCCTGGATAATAAATATTTTTATTTAATCCTTGGAGCAAAAGGAAAAGAACATTTTACTAACAAGTAGAGGAATCAAAACCTTTTTTATTTTAATTGTTTTTTATTTATATATGAAAGCAGAATGCATTATAATTCTTATTACACACGTAGAGCACAATTTTTCATATCTCTGGTTGTATACAAAGAATATCCCCACCAATTGGTGTCTTCATACATGTAGTTTGGATAATGATAACCATCATATTCTACCATCATTTCTAACCCCATGGCCTCTCCCTTCTCCTCCCACCGTTCTGCCCTATCTAGAGTTCATCTATTCCTCTCATGCTCTCCCTTTCTACCCCACTATGAATCAGCCTCCTTATATCAGAGAAAACATTCTGCATTTGGCTTTTTGGGATTGGCTAACTTCACTTAGTATTATCTTCTCTAACTCCATCCATTTACCTGCAAATGCCATGATTTTATTCTCTTTTATTGCTGAGTAGTATTCCATTGTGTATATATGCCACATTTTTTTATCTATTCGCCTACTTTTTGGTTCCACAGTTTAGCTACTGTGAATTGTGCTGCTATAAACATTGATGTGGTTGTGATGTATGCTGTTTTAAGTCCTGTGGGTATAGACTGAGGACAAGGATAATTGGGTCAAATGGTGTTTCCCTTCCCAATTGTCCAAGAAATCCCCATACTGCTTTCCATATTGGCTGCACCAATTTTCAGTCCCACCAGAAGTGTATGAGTGTCCCTTTTCCCCACATCCTCACCAACACTTGTTGTTTGTCTTCATAATAGCTGCCATTCTGATTGCAGTGAGATGAAACCTTAGAGTAGTTTTGATTTGCATTTCTCTAATTGCTAGTTATGATGAATATTTTTTTCATATATTTATAGATTGATTGTATATCATCTTCTGAGAAGTGTCTGTTAAGGCCCACGGCCCATTTATTGATTGGGTTATTTGATTTTTTGGTGCTCAGCTTTTTGAGTTCTTTATATACTCTAGAGATTAGAGCTCTATCTGATGTGTGAGGGGTAAAGATTTGTTCCCAAGATGTGGGCTTTCTATTCACCTCACAGTTTATTCCTTTTGCTGAGAAGAAACTTTTTAGTTTGAGTCCCTTCCATTTATTTATTCTTAACTTTAATTCTTGTCCCAAAGGAGTCTTATTAAGGAAGTTGAATCCTAAATCCACATGATGGAGATTAGGGCCTACTTTTTCTTCTATTAGACACAGGGTCTCTGGTTTTATTCCTAAATCCTTGATCCATTCTGAGTTGAGTTTTGTGCATGGTGAGAGACAAGGGTTTATTGCATATGAATTTACAGTTTTTCTAGTACTATTTGTTGAAGAGGCTATCTTTTCTCCAGTGCACCTTTTTCTAATATAAGATAATTGTAATTTTGTGGGTTAATCTCTGTGTCCTGTATTCTGTACCATTGGTCAACCAGTCTGTTTTGGTGCCCATATCATGCTGTTTTTGTTACTATTGCTCTGTTGTATAGTTTAAATACTAGTAGAGTGATGCCATTTGCTTCACTCTTCTTGCCAAGGACTGATTTAGCTATTCTGGATCTTATTTTTTCCATATGTATTTCATTACTGCTTTTTCTATATCTATGTGGAATGTCATTGCGATTTTGATTGGAATTGTATTAAATCTGTATAGTGCTTTTGGCAGCATGGCCATTTTGATAATATTAATTCTGCATATCCAAGAGCAAGATCAATCTTTCCATCTTCTAAGGTCTTCTTTGATTTCTTTCTTTAGGGTTCCGTAATTTTCATTATATAGATATTTTACCTCTTTTGTTGATTCCCAAGTATTTTTTTGAGGCTCTTGTAAATGGGGTAGTTTTTCTTCTTTCTTTTTCTGAGGATTTGTCACTGATATACAGACATGCATTTGATTTATGGGTTTTGATTTTATATTCTGCTACATTGCAGAATTCATTTACTAATTCTAAGAAATTTTAGGTTCTTCTAGGTATAGAATCATATAATCAGCAAATAGTGTCAAATTGAGTTCTTCTTTTCCTATGTGTATCCCTTTAATTTCTTTCATATAACTGCTTTGGCCAGTGTTTCAAGAACTATGTTAAATAGAAGTGTTGAAAGAGGGCATCCCTGTCTTGTTACAGTTTTTAGAGGGAATGCCTTCAATTTTTCTTCATGTAGAATGATGTTACCCATAATTTTTCTAGTGTTTTGATCATGAAGGAATGCTGTATTTTGTCAAATGCTTTTTCTGTGTTTTTTGAGATGATCATATGATTTTTATCTTTAAGTCTATTGATGTGATGAATTACATTTATTGATTTCCGTATGTTGAACCAACCTTGCATCCCTAGGATAAATACCACTTGATCATGGTGCATGATCTTTTAAATATGTTTTTGTATTCAATTTGCCAGAATTTTATTGAAAATTTTTGCATCTATGTTAATTAGAGATATTGCCTGAAGTTTTCTTTCTTTGTTGTGTCTTTGTCTGGTTTTGGGATCAGGGCAATGTTCACTTATAAAATGAGTTTGGAAGTGCTTCCTCATTTTTTGTCTCCTGATATAAATTGAAGAGTATTGGTATTAGTTATTCTTTATAGGTCTTGTAGAACTCAGCTCTGTATCCATCCGGTCCTTGGCTTGTCTTGGTTGGTACACTTCTGGTGTTGTCTTCTATTTTCTCACTTGAAATTAATCTTTTTAAATTGTGTACCATCCTGATTCAATTTGGGCAAATTATATGACTCTAGAAATTTGTTGATGCCTTCAATATTTTCTATTTTTTTGGAGTACAAGTTTTTAAAAATAATTTCTAATTATCTTCTGTATTTCTATAGTGTCTGTTGTTATATTTCCTTTTTCATCATGTATGCTAGTAATTTGAGTTTTCTCTCTCCTTCTCTTCAGTAGCATGGCTAAGGGTCTGCCAGTTTTATTCATTTTTCCAAAGAGCCAACTTTTTGTTCTGTCAATTTTTTCAATTTTTTCTTTTGTTTCAATTACATTGATTTCTGCTCTGATTTTAATTATTTACTGATTTCTACTGCTTCTGGTGTTGATTTGTTCTTCTTTTTCTAGGGATTTGAGATGTAATGTTAAATCATTCATTTGTTGACTTTTTCTTCCTTTAATGTATGAACTTCTTACAATGAGCTTTCCTCTTAGAACTGCTTCCGTAGTGTTCCAAATATTTCAATATGTTGTATATGTATTCTCATTCATCTCTAAAAAATTTTTAATCTCTTCCTTGATGTCTTCTGCAACCCATTGTTCATTCAGTAGCATATTATTTAGTCTCCAGGTGTTGGAGTAGCTTTTATTTCTTATTTTATCACTAATTTCTAATTTCATTTCATTGTGATCTGATAGAATGCAGGGTAGTATCTCTACTTTTTCATATTTGCTAAGAGTTTATTTGTGTCATAATATATGGTCTATTTTAGAGAAGGATCCATATGCTGCTGAGAAGGAAGTGTATTCTCTCACTGAAGGATGAAATATTCTATCTATATATATGTATATATATATATATATATACATATATATATATATATGTGTGTGTGTGTGTGTCAGTTAAGTCTAAGTTACTGATTGTATTATTGAGTTCTATAGTTTCTTTGTTCACCTTTTTTTGGAAGATCTATATAGTGATGAAAGAGGTGTGATAAAGTCACCCAAAATTATTGTGTTATGGTGTATTTGACTTTTGAACTTGAGAAGAGTTTGTTTGGTGAATGTAGATACAATGTTTGGGGCATATATATCTATAATTGTTAAGTCTTGTTGGTGTATTGTTCCCTTGAGTAGTATGTAGTGCCCTTCTTTATCCTTTTCAATTGACTTTAGCTTGAAGTCTATTTTATTTGATATGAGGATGAAAACCTCTGTTTGCTTCCTCAATCCATATGAGTGGTATGATTTTTCCAAAGCCTTCATCTTCAGTCTGTGGATGTCTTCCTATGAGATCAGTCTCTTGGAGGCAGCATATTGTTGGGTCTTTTTTTTTTTTTTGATACAATCTGCTAGTCTATGTCTTTTGATTATTGAGTGAGTTTAAGCCATTGACATTTCAGGTTATTATTGAGCCATGATTTGTATTTGCAGCCATTTTTTGTTTATTTTGGGTATTTAATGTGACTTGGTTTCTCCTCTGATTGGATTTTCCTTTAGTGTAATACCTGCTCTGCTGATTTTCATCATTATTTTTCATTTCCTCTATGTGGAATATTTTGTTGAAGATATTCTGTAGTGCAGGATTTCTAGTTGTAAAGTCTTTTAACTTTTATTTATCATGGAACATTTTTATTTCATCATCAAATCTAAAGCTTAGTTTTGCTTGATATAAGATTCTTGGTTGTCATTCATTTTCTTTCAGAGCTTGGTATATGTTGTTCCATGATCTCCTGGTTTTAGAAGTGTGGGTTAAAAAAAATCTGTTGACATACAAACTGGTCTCCCCCTATATGTGATCTGATTCCTCTCTCTTGAGACTTTTAAGATTCTATCCTTACTCTGTATGCTAGGCATTTTCATTATAATGTGACTTGGTGTAGATCTGTTGTTATTATGTACATTTCATGTTCTGTAAGCCTCTTGTATTTGTTTTTTCAACTCGTTCTTCATGTTTGGGAAATTTTCTGCTATTATCTCATTGAAGAGTTTGTGCATTCCTTTGGTTTGAAACTCTGTGCCTTCCTCTATCTCAATAACTCTTAGATTTGATCTTTTGATACTGTCCCATAATTCTTGGATGTTCTGTTCATGGTTTCTTAGTATCTTCACTGTGTGATGAACATTATTTTCCATATTGTATACTTTGTCTTCATTATCTGATGTTTTTCTTCCAAGTGATCCAGTCTGTTGGTTTTGCTTTCTATTGAGTTTTTTATTTGATTTATTGTATCCTTCATTTCAAGGATTTTTGACTTTTTTTCCCAGAGTTTCTCTCTCTTGAAGTAATCTTTTGCTAACTATATTTGCTTTCTTATCTCTTTGTTGGGGTGATTAATTTTTGCCAGTATTTGCTCATTTAGGTCATTCTGAACTCCTCTAAACTCCCTCTCTGATATTTCATCAACTTTGCTATCCATGGGTTCTGTTATTATAGTGTCCTGGTCTGTTTGGGGCACCTTCATCCCTTGTTTTTTCATGTTGTCTATGTGCCTTCTTTTCTTGCAGTGTGGATCTGAGATATTACAGTTTCTACCCTATATTCTTATAGTACCTGTGCAGATTGTACCTCACCTTGGTGTTGGGCTTACGGACCCTACTGGTGTCCCTCAATGTATGATAACAGCCAAGGTAACTTTAGATCATAATCGAGGTGCCTGAAGATGAAAGCAATGTCTTACAGAGATGGGGTGAAAGGGTAGGCCTCTCACTCTCTTTTGAGATGCCTACTCTGAGACCCAGATTCTTCTAGGTCCTGTCCGTTGTGAAAAAGTTAAAGGCTACCATGTGGGGAAGGCTATGGTGATGACTGCAGTGTCCCAAGATGAAAGTGGATTAGGCTTAGGCTCCCAGGTGGGGGCGCCGTGAATTGGACCTATCCTGCACCTGTGTTCTCCAAAAGTCTGTGTGTGGATCTGGGCTGCGAGGCTTGACCTCCTATGGAAGTCTGCTGGTTGGATGAGACAGTCCTATGGTGGAGGCTGGGCTATGGTGGGTGTCTGCCCTCCTGGTGGAGGTGATGGAGCAGGGCCTACTGTGAACCTGGGTCCTATGCAAGTTAGTGTGGGTGGCTCTGGGCTGTTGGGCTTGACTTCCTGCAGAAGTCTGCTGGTTGGAAGGGGCAGCCCTGTCTGTGCCTGAGGATGGGCTCTGGTGGATGCCCACTGACAGAGAAATGGACCTGGGCCTACTGTAAGCCTGGGTCTTACGTAGGCCAGTGTGGGTGGTTCACAAAATCAATTTGATGTTTCATGTTATGCTGTTTTGATAAATGGTGATTATAAACCAAAGATTTCTTTTTCTTCCATTATCTTTAATGTAGAATCAGTTGTCACCTTTTTTTCTCTTGCCATTATACTTTGATGAGTTCAAAGGACTCACTTAATTTCAATCTTTATTATAAGATTCTAAACCTCTTCCATCCTTCTTTTTACTATCACTATAATCCTGTCTGCACCTACAAAATATTGCTGATTTCATCAATTCCATTAGCTTGGTAAATTACAGTAATTTTTCTGCAGTTATAATCAATTCCTGATTTCTCAGGTAGAAACTAAATCTTCCTAAATAACCAGAAACAATTTTAATTCATTGTATCCTCCATATTGCCAACAAATATTTTGAAACTAAATTGCTTCAATTGACCCTACAAAATATTATGCTAGTAGTAAAGCTTATTTGAAAATCACCTGCTGATATAGACACATATATATTAATGTATACAAACATACAGGTAATAAAAATATCAATGTTATGTTTTAGCTAATTTTCTTCTTTAGACATGTAAAAAATGTAATACCTAATGTTGACATCGAAGCATACTATATAAATTTGTCTATTTAATATACCTAAGTAAGAATTATAATCAATGTTTACTAAATACTTATGATAAAATTTCATTAGAATGTAAAGTAATCTTCTTCTGCTGCATGGTAGAAAGCCATTAAATAATCCTTAGATAAACAAGTAAAAGTATTAATGATTTTGAAAGGTACATATTTTTACACTTATTTGAAAAATAAACATCAATAATTCATTATTGCTAATATTAGCTGTAAAATAATGATAGGTGAAAATTTCAGCATCTTAAGTGGGTTTACAATACCCTGAAATAGAAACAATATGATTAAAAAATGTATTTGCATTAAATGCATATTAGGCCTTCCTTTCTAGAACTGTTATGTTGAGATGACAGTTTCAATGATCTTAGATTGTCCTTATGGATCATATTTAGATAAAATTTTGATGACCACTATTATTGATAGATGAAATATTTATACGTGTGTGTGTGTGTGTATGTGTGTTGCCTGCTCAAAATTTTTACTCTCATACATTTGTTATTACTGAAGTTTCAAGTTCAGTTTCATGTCTGGAAATGTAGGGCAAAGAATAGCCAATCTTAGAAGGAATCTCTAGGGTGTGATCTTGCCTAACTGTATACTTTTATTCTTATAATCAGGGACACAACTGAATCAGCAGCACTGACAATTCTGTTTATGTTGGCTTCACAGACACTGTCTAGAACTACACTGGAAGAGTAATTCTGACATAAGGCATGTAAACTTTTCCTGTAACTAGTTTTTTTTTTTCCCTTGTTTGTCCATTTTGCCTTTCTCATTTGATTATTAGTCTTTTTTCAAGGTTGCTAGGTAATCAATAAAGTCAGAAGAATCAAAGCCCATAGTTAGTTAGTCAAGAAAAACATTGAACATAAGCATAAATTGACATTTTATATAGTTTATTTGAAATTGTTCACTGAAAATAAATCCTCAGTGCTGGAATTGTACTTTATAAATAGTAGTACTTGATGATTATGTGTACATAGTGAGGTTGGAAACTCATCAAAATCTGCTGCAGGAAATTAAATTTCTTCCTAGGAGTTGAACTGAAAAAAAGTTAATTTTTTAATATATAACAACTCTGAGGGTAAAGATAGGTTATATCATTTTAAGGTATCTCACATTTTAAGATTTATAATATATACAAACACATTAGAAAATTTGCAACTTATGCATTCTCTTTGTTCAAAATATCCAACATTCTGAATTGTAATATCATAGATTTTTTAAAGTAGAAATATACATTTTTACCATTGTGTTTTTCTATGTTTGTACAGCATATGTGAGATTCAACCTTGCTAACCTTGGCTTCTAATCACCTTATTCATTCTGTTGATGTATATGTAGATTGTTTGCAGTTCAGAGTAACTTGAAACAATAGTACCACCTCAAAAAGGTGTTTGCATGTATTCTAGCAAACATATGTATGGTTTTCTCTTTGGTACTTACTTCAAAGTAAAATGCTGGCTCATATGACAGACAGGTACATTTTAACATTAGTAAGTCATGCAAAATAACATCCTATGTAGTCTAGCAACTTTCTACTAATCAGGAAGTTAGGAAAATTCTAGTATTTTAAAGCATCACTAACAACTGGGTCTGTTCTGTCTTTAGAATTTGATCCTTTTAGGTGAGAATAAAATAACATTACTTAGAATATTACTTTGCATTTATCTTGTACTGTACTTCACTCAAGTTAGTGAATGTGAGTGTATATCCTTTCCACACTCTTCTCTAAGACTTACAGATTACTCCCAGAATTGCTAGCACCCTCAGTATTAAACAATTAGATTAAATGTGTTTTTTAGTTACCCTAAATTGTTACAATTATCCTAAATAGTCAATTTTTCACTCTTAAATTTTTGCTTCTTGGTAGATTTTACCTTTTAGTGGTTAGACTAATTTTATATCCCAGTTTGAGAGAATATTTAACTCTACTGCATGCCATTGGTAACAAACATATATTGCTATGTATTTCATTGCTTATTTCACCAAAATAAATCATATATTTAACACAGTGCTAGTATATTTCAGTAAAGCAAAGTTCAAAATGATTTCCCAATTGCATTACACTAGCATAGTATTTATTTATTCAAAATAAAATTTCCCCTGAGCATGGTGGCACACACGTGTTATCTCAGCAGATTGGGAAGCTGAATCAGGAGGATCGAAAGGTCAAAGCCAGCCTCAGTAAATTAGCAAGGTGGTAAGCAAGTTAGTGAAACACTGTCTCAAAATAAAAAATAAAAGGGATAGGGATGTGGCTGAGTGGTTAAAGACCTCTGTGTTCAATCCCAGGTACTATAATAACAACAATAATAATAATAACAAAATAAAATTTACAACTTATCTACCAATTACTTAAATCTTCCCACTGGGGCTGGGATGTAGCTCAGTGGCAAAGCATCTGCCTTGCATTCGCAAAGCCCCGGGTTCGACCCCCATTTCCCCCCTTAAAAAGACAAAAAAAAAAATTCTAACTGGACCTAAGATAGAATAACAACCACATATTAAAAGAAGGTTATTTATAGGGACTGGGTGGTTTTATAGTCTTTTACAACATTATATTCTAGATTAATATATTTATCAGAAAAACTTATACATCTTATAGCTTCTATCTATATAGCATGAACAGATAAATAATTGCTATTTGATATATTAATTTTCAATAGATGTAAAAAACTAAAATATTGATTCCTAATACACACAAATTCTTATTTAATTGAGCATATTCTTGTGAGCCTTAGGCAATTTAAAAAAACTGCCATGGAATTCTGGATAATATAGTAGAAATGGGTTCAATCTATATCCAGGCCTACCTGATGTCATAGTACACCATATTCAGGAGGTGCACTTACATTTATTTGACCTAGTGATTTTACAAGTAACTCTGTTACACGCACAAGAAAGTAAAATTTCTAAGTATAGATTACAATATTATCTACATTTGAAGCAAAATCTCTGTCATTCATTGTCTCAAAATTCCATTATTTTGCCAGACACAAGCATAAAAATACAAAAAATATATACACATACACACAAATGTTTCTAAAATACACGCTGAGGATAATTTCTAGATTTTGGTGGTATTTGCGTGCATTTGATCATGCCATTTACTGATAATGCTTTCCAGTTATTTACTTCAAATAAAATCCTATCTGCTTTTAAAATTTATCTCACATAAAATTGTTTTCAGATAATCAATAATAATTTATTTCATTATTTTCTGTGCTTTCTAAAGTTTATATAACATTGAGGAAATTACTTGTATCTAGCAGCATTTTCATTCTTTAGTTTTCAGAATTGATTCACAATTATGCACACACATACATACATACCTCTCTTGAGAGATCAGGTCAGTATTTGTTACATTTATTACAATCAATCATGCTGGGAATTCTTTAAGAATACTAATACTGATGTCTAAATCCCAGAGATTCTTCTTTAATTCAAGGGGCAGTACCACGATGCAAGAAGCTTTAAAAATCAGGCTGAGTCTTTCTTACATTACTCAAGACACATCCACTGAAATACACATTTTAGATTTTTTTAGAATTAGAGTACTCAAACAACTAGAAAATGTATTTTCTTGTTATTCTGAAGATTCACATAAAATATTTGCTCTATTAATATGTCTATTTATTCCCATATAATTGAAGCAAATATGGTATCTTCGGTTCCTTTGATATTAAATGTTCTCAGTTCATAGTTCATATCAACACCTATATTATCACAGAAATAAATAATTAAAAGGAAACAAATATACAAAGAAAAACATGAAAACTTCTACTTATATTGAAATAGCAGGAATTTATTTTTCAGCCTAAAATGAAATATGTGAATTCTCAATCACCAGAGCTTCCTGACTAAAAAAATGTGAATCGTAGTAAAGGAGGGGAAATCAAGACAGAATGTGACATTCTCTGTGAATTGAGGAGTTAGCAGTTCTACTATAAGGCAGAAAAAGAGGAACAGTTTACAGAACAGAAGACCAGAGAAAAACTTGAGAGAAGATTGCTGTGGACATCTGCAGAGGTTCTCAGTCTTCAACTGGGGACTTCTTCCTGAATCAATGTTAAGAAAATACCAGAGACCAGGAGGAAAAAAAAATCACCCAACATAAAAGGGAACAATCACAGAATATAACAAATGTAATATATAATATAACAGAATAAAAGAATGGGTCTTCTCCTAACCTATAAAAGAATGGTCATAATTTATGGGAAATTAGGTAGAATGATGAGAAATATTCTAAATCAGTAATAATGTAAAAGTAATCCCACCCTAATGTTGTCTCCAAGTCTATAAAATATTAAAAACTGGAATAACTTCTCCAGAACCAAGGGTATAAATGTAAAATGGTACACAAACTTTATGGAGAATGTTTGTTTAGCAGTTTCTTTAAAATGCACCAGTCATTCTATTTTTAATTTTTATTCAAGAGATTAAAAATTTAAAACCATACAAAGTATTATGTAAGAATTTTTAGCACTTTTATTTCTACTATCCAAAATTAAAAACAACACAAATGTTTAGTAGCAGGTTATTGAAAAACATATCATTGCATATTTATATAGTGAAACACTATTCACCAAAGATAAAGGAATAAACTACTCATTCACAAGTAAACGTGGAAATATTTTAATGTAATTTTCTATATTAAGGAAATTAGAAAAATATGATTATATAGTTATATTAAAGTTTTTCTAAGAAATAGAATCAAAAGTGTGTGTGTGTGTGTGTGTGTGTGTGTGTGTGTGTATGCAAGGTATAAATTGACACACAGGATCACAAAAGCTGAGAAATACCATAATCCTCCCCCTTCAGTCTGGAACCAAGATGGCTGATGATAGAGTAAAAAGCCTTGAAAGTTTGAAAACTGATAGTGCAGATAACAGTACAATTCTGAGGTCCTGAGAATCAGGATCACTGAAGGTAATCACTCAGCCTCAGTTCAAGTGATAAGTCTGAGAGAGAGAAAGAGAGAGAGAGACCCACCTTTTTCTTTTATTCATTTATCTTAAGGAATCAGATGATGCATACCAAAAATGAGAAGGACAATCCATTTTACCTAGTCTATCAACTTAAGTGTTGTAATGCTCTTCATAGACATGCCCAGCTATCAGGGCATCCTATGATATAGTCAAGTTAGTATATATAATTTGCTATAACAAGCCATCCAGCTCTTATCAGCTGAATATTCATATGCATTCTCCTTAACCATGTCTAACTTTTAAATAAAATATTAACCATACAATTCTACCAAACATAATATAATAATCCTTTGTAGAACTTAAAGCACACCAACTCTTTCCCCAGAAGAAGAAATAAGGTCTTTGATGTTTATTCTTATTCTTGATATTCCATAACTTAAATACTATAATGTAAATTTAATAATTTGTGAATATTATGATGTAAAATCAATACATTTTCTGTTACATTATAAAAGAGTAAAAGAGAGAAGAACACATATTATATATATATATATATATATATATATATATATATATATATATATATATACATGAATATGCGAAAGAAAGAACACTTTTAAAAAAATACAGTCTTTATTTCTAAAACTGGTCACATGGTAGTAGCAAGTGTTTTTAACTATAATTTTCCACCACCATTCTGTATTCTCTTTCAACAATCATGCCAGCTGGTGTGCTTCTCTAGCTGTGTTGATGATCCAAAACTTCATTTCTGAAGGAGCCCAAATGGTCCAAGTGAAATACTCAACTTCCAGGACAGTGGAATCAAAGTTACACTTCCTGCTGGAAGCACTCCTCCCTCCAGGCTAGGGGAGTAGAAGATCTTTGAAATAGGGAGTGATATTTTGATCGGGTGGATCACTTGGGTAATAGTGATTGTTCCCACTCCAAATTCCAATTTATGATTCCCTTCACTGGACTTATGAATCCTGAGTATTAGAGAAACAGTAGTATATATTAGACCCTAATCCAGAGCTACACAGATTAGGGGAATCCTACACAGCCCATCAAAATATTGACACATAACTGGTTATGCAAGTTCTCCAAAGACCATTAAATCATTCTATTAACACAGCTGAATCAGGACGGTGGGTAACATGGTAAGACCAGTGAATTACATGAGCATGGGCTTATAGCTATAATTCTTCTTCTGTGCAATGAACTCCTTGATTGGAAGCAGTGTTATGAGAATATCATAATTGTGGGTAAGTCATTCTATAAATTCACAGATGGTAGTTCTGGCAGAAAAATTGCATGCAGAGAAGACAAATCCATATCCAGGGTAAGCATCTATTCCAATAAGGAAAAAAATGCTGTCCCTTGTATTATGGAAGCTGTTCTAAGTAATCAACCTGCCATCAGGTAGCTGGCTGATCACCCATGGAATGGTGTCATATCTGAGAGTCACAGTTGGTCTCTGCTGATGGCAGATTGGGTAATCTGCAGTGCCAATAACTAGTTGACCTTGGTAAGCAAAAATCCACATTGATTTTTCTATGCATAAACTCCATTCCTGCCACAATGACCACTTTGTTGATGAGCCCATGTGATGATAACAGGGATGGTTGAAGAAAGAGCCTGATATTCATATAAGATGTCATTACATTTACTTGGTTATTAAAATCCAGCACTGATGTTTCAACTCTTAGTAGGCATTCACATAGGACACAAATATATCCATTGTTTACCTATTCAAAGATAATTTTATCCATGTGCCTCTTCTTTAAATATCCTGGTCACTAATTTTCCAGTCACAGTGCTTTCAAGTCCATGACCATATAGTTGGCAATGATTTGCATATCAGTACATTGGCACATAACTAGCTACTTTGGCTTAACAAACAAAGTGAAAAAAAAACAGGAGCATTGTTTAAAATTATTCCGACTTAGAGTCCTTCAGGAGTGTCCTTCAACCGGGCTGGTGTGCTGTCACTGTTCACTTTTCAGTTATGTTCAGTGTTATATAGAACCATTTGTAGACCAGGATGGATTCCTCTTTTCCTTTGCTAACCAATTATGATAAACTCTTCATGAGGTCATAAGTGAAGACTGGGAGAGAGAAGGCAGGGCAGCAGTAGAGGGGACCAAAGAGATATGGGCCATTTTTTCATGTAATTGTACCTTTAGGGCCTGTTGAGCTTGGTTACATTCTATTTAAGGACAGAGTGCTGCTCTGAATGCCTAAATGTATGGCTTGGTGGGTCAGAAAAGTATCATTTCAAGATGCAACTCAGATTTCAAGGTTACTATGCAATACTTAACTAAGCATGTTTTATTTACTAATGCCTAGTAGCAGGCAGTGAGCTCTTTCTCAAAGGGGGGCAATTATCTGTAGGAAACGGCAGAGTTTTGTTTCAAAATCCTAAGGAACTGTGCTAAGATTCACTCATAGGAATGCACAAATGCTCCAATCAATATCCGTATCTGCCACTGACACCTCCAGCATGATTTAATATTTGCAGTAGTTTAATTTTCAATTTCTATAAAATTCTAGAATGTTGAATTTAATCTAGAAAGCATATTAATATTGTCTGTGTTTTGGTGTGGGAGACAAAGCAAGACATGACATAGTGATTAGGGGGCACAAGGAAAATTTCATATGAAAAATCCCACAAGAAATTTAACTCATACTAAGAATGGCATACATGAAATGAGTATTTTTGGATTAAATTTTAGTCTACCCCTACCAATAGAAATTAATCTTATGTACCATTTAGAAATTACATTTCCCAAGTTCTATTTAAAATATGCCAATTTAAATCACAAATGAGAAACACATGCTATATTATGGGAATTACTATTTTGTTTTGCTTTGTTTCCAAAAGGACTCTTATTTGCTCCTTTCTTCTAAACAATGAAATCTTTGTTCTCTTCCTCCAACAAGGTAAATTGACAAATATATAACATAGTTTCCTTCATTCTGGAAAAAGCAACTTTGAAATTCTTAGACTTCTCTTTTGCACTTTGCTGCTTCCTTTGTTTGAAACTCTTTCATCATTACTAGGTCAGGTTATCTTTCAATGCCCAGTATAGTTTTTATTTCACATGAAACTTCACTTTCAAATGACATGCCATTGGTTTCATTACCCATAATTGCTGCTACCTCTCAAAATAAAATTAAGAGGTTTAAAAAATCTTTAACCATTGTGAAAAATACAAACAGCCAGAATACACCTAAGTTTTAAATCTCTCTTTAGTGCTTTCATTTGATAATTGTTTAATATTTATATTTTATCTACTTGAGGTGGACATCTTCTTTAAGAGAAAAAAGATAAATCAGTGGAGAATTAAATGTTTTCCCAGTCAGTACTTAACATTTGTTCTCATAGTTATTAAGTGAATTATCTCAGGGTGATACAATAATTTCTAACTATGACATAAAATATTTTGAACTTAAAAAACCTTATTTAAAATTAAATTAAGGAAAAACAAATGTAAAAAGCAAAATGTGAAAGTGGACTCTATTGAAAGATTGTTTTCCATATATTTCAAATCAAAATTATATATTTAATACAAATAAGGAAGGATTTTCTTCAAGTGAGTTTTTAAACATAGAAGTCATTATTAACTTTTTAAAGCAAAATTCCTTTGCTAAAAATTTATGACAAGTGAAACATGACAGTAATTTTGAAAAACTGAAATAAATGAAACTTTATATTAGTGGACTTAAATTCAGAAGACTCTCTGTCAATTCAAGTATTTTATCCACGATGTTAAAAACATATTTGTCTTCTGGGAATAACATATAAAAAAATGTGGGACAGCTAATAAATACAGAAAAATGTTCAGATAGTAAGGGTGTTCCTTGACACTTTGTATTTTTATTATATTAGCAATATCATACCAGGCTATTAGAATCATATATAGCTAATTGAAACTCATTATCATAAAATAAACAATACCACAAAGCAAATTATATTAATATTAGATTCCAAGCCTAGACCTTACATCTCCAAACCATAAGACCATGGGCAGGGAAGAGCTGGACAATGTTGTGGAGCACGAAAAGAAAGAAAGAGATTCCCAGACATTAGGTGCAGTATGTGCTGCAGTCTGGCTAGGCACAATTCAGGAGCCACTTGTCAAAAGAAACGAACTTTATTTTTAGAACACACACACACCACACCACACAGCTCCTCAGGAAAAACCCTCAGAGCCCAACTGCCACCACCGGCTTCCCACAAGCCTCTCCACCTCCCCCACTCCTCCTGCTCTTGAGGCCGATTGGCTGGGTCGTGTGGGCGGAGCCAAAAAAGTCCCCCAATGAGCAGCTCCGTGGTCTGAAAGGGCTGGGAAACAGACCAATGAGCATCACCACAGAGGAGCCAATCAGTTGGCAGCTAGAAGTTTGCTGGGGCCGCTGTGAGCCAATCATCAGCTGGCAGCTGGAAGTTTGCTGGCAGCTTTAAGTTTGCTGGCAGCTGGAAGTTTGCTGGGGCCCCTTCGGCTGTGGCTCTCAACATCTCCCCCTCTCTGTTTAAACAACAAGAATGTGGCTTAGGGACTGTTCCTGCCTTAAGTTGTCCAATAGTACATGTGGTCCTTACCCGTCATCAGATGAGCTGACCTCAAGGCGTCAGCCTCCTGTCTTAGGTTTGTACCATTGCAATTGGATCTTACCCGTCATTGACTACTGGTCCAGCATACACCCACATCTGTGGATAGGTCTTTGTATCAGCGGGGGGGTGAGGTTCTTTGCCTCACCTCTGTTGGCCCCCAAATTTTAGCTGAATGACCATGACAAGCAGAAGGGAGGGAGATACACCAAGCCAATTGATGGCTCCTTTTGGAAAAATTGTACCACTGATGACACCATCAGCAAAAATACCCCAATACTACCACAAGTTGCTGCACCAACAGATAGTTCACAATGCATACAAGTGAGTTCACAATGCATACAAGTGATACATAGTCCAGGCAAGTTCTGCAAGCAGTTCAGTGATGACTCCTTTTGGAAAAATTGTACCACCGATGACACCATCAGCAAAAATACCCCAACACTACCACAAGTCGCTGCACCAACAGATAGTTCACAATGCATATAAGTGAATTCACAATGCATACAAGTGATACATAGTCCCGGCAAGTTCTGCAAGCAGTTCAGTGACGGCTATTGCAGAAGCTGTAGATTGGTTTTATCTTTGTCTTCACTGGCACTGGGATGAAGATAGGAATTCTGGCAATAATGGCTAAAGAAAAAATTATGTAACATTCCAGAAGGCACTAAAAAAAAATAATTTTCTTAACAATTTACATTATCTTGAACAGAATTATTAAATATAATGAAAAGGAAAGGTGAAAGTAAACAAACAGATCTGTTAGCCTCCTTTTTTGTTCACATATTAAAACAATCCTCAACAGCTGTTTACCCAATTTAAATTAAACCATTTAAATCACGTGAATAAAAAAAAATATTTGGATCCATTTTTTCATGAGTGCTCATCATATATGATATATGGACATACATACATACAAACATACAACATAAAACACAAGTGTGCACACATAATATAATACATACAACACATAACATAATAGTAAAGGCCTTATAATTTTTTACAGGTGAAGTCTCCATTGCAATGTTTAAAAACTCTATAGTCAAAAAATAGAACTGATCAGCAAAACATTAACCTAGGTCTGTATGAGCTCAAAAAACAAAATAGAACTTCATGATGTGGTAAAGGGTAGTAATAAAATAGATATTGAAAAAAGCATCCTGGTTCTGTTACAGATGTAAGGATAGCCAAACTGGAGTTTTGGATATCAGCTATTATGGATGTGAGCCAAATCATCTTCTTTTTGGTCTGTAGAAATCGCTTTAGTTAATCTCTCTGGAATCCAAATCAGCTGCTGTTCTCCCTGTGGAAACACACAAACAGACCTCCGACTCCAGACAATCACTGGGTCAGGACCTTTCCTTTGTCCTGTTACAATATCCTTCCAAAGTACCTTGGGCTTATGTACAATTTTTGGACACATATGCCTTTCCACAGCACTAAGTCCTGAAGAATCCAAATTTAAAAAGTTTAGAGTAAAAAGGGTTATTTTAAGTTTATCTTTGGGGAATATATACCCCTTCCCAATTCCCTCTTTTTGCTTTAATAAGTACATTTCAATAGTTTGATGAGCTCTTTCAACTATGCCTTGTCCCTGTGGATTGTATGGCATTCCTGTTATATGAGTAATGCCAAATGATGAGCAAAATTGTTTAAAAGAGCTAGAAGTATAACCAGGGGCATTATCTGTTTTTAACTGTTTTGGAACACCCACAGTGGCAAAATTTAGCAATGAGCTATAATATCTTTAGTTTTTTCTCTGGCATAAAGGAAGCCCATCAAAAATCCAGAAGCAGTATCAACTGTAACATGCAAATATTTTAATTTTCCAAATTCTGGCAAGTGTGTGATGTCCATCTGCCAAATATGGTTAGGTATCTGTCCTCTAGGATTGACTCCAAGATTAACTTGTGGTAAAAAGGTCACACAATTTTGACATTGTTTTATTATTTGTCTAGCTTGTCCCTTGGTTATTTTAAAACACTTTTGTAAAGTATTAGCATTGACATGGAACCTTTTATGAAAATTTGTACCTTCTTCTAGTGTAGAGAAATATGTATGTCATGTGTAGTTTTATCTGCTAAATCATTGCCCAAACTAAGGGCTCCAGGCAATCCTGTATGTGCCCTGATATGTCCTATAAAGAACGGATCTTTTCTGTCCCAGATTAGACTTTGTATAGTGGAAAGCAAAGAGAAAACAGTAGAGGAAGGGGAAATCCTACCAGCATCTTCAAGGGATACTGTAGCATTAACTATATACTGACTATCGGAAAATAAATTAAGTACAGAATCTTTAAACATCACAAAAGCTTGTAATACTGCATTAAGCTCTACTTTTGGGGCTGATTGTTTGGGTACTAAAAATGTAAAAGTTTGATCAGGTGTAACTATTGCTGCTGTACCATTATTTGACCCATCAGTGAATATATTTGGAGCATTCATGATAGGTGTTTTTCTTGTCATTTTTGGAAAAATTACAGGATGACCAAAAAGACAATAAAGGATTAGATGGTAAGTGGTTATCAAATGAAACATTAGATTTGCACATGATTATTGCCCAAGTGCTTAACTCATTAGCTAACTCATCAATTTGATTCATAGTATATGGAGTAATAATTTTATTGGGAGAAATTCCAAACACTCCCTTTGCTGCTTTTATTCCTTTGAGTATTAATTGTCCTACAGCCTCAGGATACCTAGTAAGAATAGTGTTAGGAGAATAAGATAAATGTATCCATAATAATGGACCTTCTTGCCAAAATACTCCTGTAAGAATATTTTTTGTTGCTAGTACAATAAATAATAAAGGCAAACTTATATCAATTCTATCCAAGTGCATATTTTCCATATATGTTTCAATGATTTTTAATGCGTTTCTTGCTTCAGGCGTTAACATTCAGGGTGAATTTGGATCTGATGGACCTTTTAGGATATCAAATAAAGGTCCCAACTCTCCTGTTGGTATACCTAGGTAAGGCCTTATCCAATTTATGTCTCCTAATAACTTTTGAAAGTCGTTAAGTGATTTGAGTTGATCTACTCGTATTTGAATTTTTGGTGGATGGACCATGGTTGAGGATAATAGAACTCCTAAATAATTAATTGGAAAATTTAATTGTACTTTATCTATTGCTATCTCTAGATTATTTTTTTAATAAGTTTGTAAGTGTGGCATAACATTCTAGCAATGTGTTTTTATTTTTGTGTGCTAATAATACATCATCCATATAGTGAAATATTTGTAGTTCAGGATTTTGATTTCTAAGTGGCTGGATTACTTTGTTAACATAGATTTGACACATAGTTGGGGTGTTAGCCATCCTGTGATGGAGTACTTTCCATTCATATCTCTGATCAGGACCTTCATGATTCAGTGCAGGGATAGTAAATGAAAAACGTGGACTATCCTCAGGATGAATTGGAATTAAAAAAAAAAAACAATCTTTAATATCTATAACTAAAACATACCAGGTTTTTGGCAAAGCAGACAATTGAGGAATCCCCGATTGAGCAGGTCCCATAATAACCATCTCATTATTAATGGCTCTTAAATCTTGCAATAATCTCCATTTACCAGATTTCTTTTTGATGACAAAAATGGGAGTATTATGGGGAGATACAGAAGGTTGTATATGTCCTTCCGCTAATTGTTGTTTGACCAGGACATGGGCTGTTTGTATCTTTTCTTTAGTCAGGGGTCACTGGGGAACCCATACTGGTCTTTCTGATTTCCAAGTAATTTTTATTGTCTCAGTGGCCCTTTCTGAAAATCCAACCCATGTCTGTCCGTTCCTTGATTTTTTTTTGTATTGGTGCTGCTATACCTTGTCTTTGTTCTCCTAATCTTTTTCGTTTCCTAAAACCTTGTCTAGTCATACTAGTGGGTGCATTTTGATTGATGTTATTTGTTAATGTCAAAACTAAATGATCTAGGACATCTCGTCCCCATAAATTTACGGAAAGATGATCCAATACATATGGCTGTATAGTTCCTTCACATCCTTCAGGATCCTTCCAATCTAATACCATTGCACTTCTATGGGGATTAGTTGCCACTCCTAGGCCTCGAAGTGTTTGTGTGGCTTGTTGTAATGGCCAATGTTTTGACCATTCTTGACTAGATATGATGCTAAGGTCTGCACCTGTATCCAGTATACCATTAAATTCATGTCCTTGAATATTTAGTTTTAGCATGGGGCGAGAATCTAAATTTAAAGAAAGCATAGCCCAATCTACACCTGTGGAGCTTAATCCCTTGGAACCTCTTTCTACAGTACGACTGGAAAATGTATCATGTAGGCTGGGTATTATTAGTAACTGTGCTATTATATCTCCAGGTGAAATTACTGATATACCCTTTGGAGAACTGGCTATAATTTTTATTTCACCTTCATAATCGGGATCAATTACCCCAGGACTTATCATAAGTCCTTTTAGAGTAGAAGAGCTGCGTCCCAATAATAAGCCTACTGTTCCTTTGGGAAGAGGTCCTTTTACCCCTGTGGGAATGATTTGAACTCCCATCTCTGGAGTTAGTACTGTTCTGGCGGAGGCACAGATGTCCAACCCTGCGCTCCCACTGGTTTGTCTGATGAGGGATCTAATGGACAATGTGTCCTGGGCACTACCCTGATGGGGTTGCTGGGTTCCTCCAGTGCTCCATATATTTGTGGTTTTGGGCCCCGGAGCATTGGGCCCCCCTGTCCATTTTTTGGCAATGGAGCCCGATGCCTTTCTCCACGATATCGTGGATAAACACCTGGTCCTTGTTCATTTTTTGATAATGGAGTACCCTCTATGGTGGTTTGAGAACAGCATTCATTAGCCCAATGTCTCCCTCTATGGCATCATGGGCAAATACCCAGTATTCTACTCCTTTGATACCTAGTTTTGTTAAACCCTCCTCCTATGAGGCAATTCCTTTTAAAATGTCCTGTTTGTTCACAATTGTAGCATGTTCTTGGCCTGGCATCTAAAGCCTGTTTTACTGCAGCTGCCACAACTTGCCCTTGTTCATTAATGTCTCTAGATAATTTAATATGTGTGTTTAAATCTTCATGTTTCCATGGTCTAATGACTTCTCTGCACCAACGATTTGCTTGCTCATAAGCCAGTTGTTTTATTAATGGCATTGCTTGTTCTGTATTCCCAAAAACTCTGGTAGCTGTTTGAATAAGCCTATCTACAAATTCAGCATAAGATTCATTAGCTCCTTGTATTACCTTAGATAATTGACCTTGTAAACCTCCATGTCCTTGTAAAGTCTTCCATGCCCTAACCGCATCTGCAGCAATTTGTGCGTATACGCCAGGATCATATGCAATTTGTTGCTCCTGATCTTCATAAGGTCCCTTTCCTAACAACATATCTAGATTTCTCTGAGGATAACCAGCTGCTGCATTTCGCCTAGCTGTCTCCTTGCAAAATTCCTCATTGGCAACCTTCCATAACAGGTATTGTCCTCCATTTAGCACAGCTTTACACATATTAGCCCAATCTGCTGGCGTCATGTTCAAGTTGTTAATGGATTCAACCATGCTTACAGTGAAGGGTGCTTGAGGACCATAGGTTGTTACAGCCTCTTTTAGCTGCTTCACTGTTTTGAAATTTAAAGCATTGTGAATTTGCTGCCCTCTTGCCTCAAATACAGGGCATGTTAATATTTGAGATCCTGTCTCAGGATCCCATCTATCAACTGCGGGGGTTGGGGGCCTCCCAGCATATAGAGGTGGACTTGTTTTTTGGACACTTACGTCCTCTGGTGGTAGAAAGGTGTTAGTAGCAGTCTCCTGTATAGGTGGTGCTGTTGGTTTCACACTTACACCCTCTGGTGATAGAAAGGTGTTACTAGCAGTCTCCTGTTGTAACTTTCCCCCTGATGGCTTTTTCTGCCCTAATCTTTCTTCCTCTGTCTGACTAGCTTGAGAGACCTTCTCTTTTACTTGAATTTTTTCCTCTGTCTGACTAGCTCAAGAGACCTTTTTTTTTTTTACTTGAATTTTTTTCTCTGTCTTACTAGCTCGAGAGACCTTCTCTTTTACTTGAATTTTTCTACTATAAGTATAATACAACCCAACAAGATAATGCCTAACAAAACTGAAACAGAGTGAAACAAAATTGGAACAACAAAAAATCATTATAATAGCCTCTGAAATGTCCATCTGTCCTTTCTCCATATCTGTTCCTCAGATGTGAGCGGTTTTTCTTCCATCTTACACATCTCCAGGGACAGGCAACTTAAAACAAAAGTGAAGCAAAACAAAAGAAGAATCTTAAAATGGCTACCCATCCTCTTGCCCTGCCCTCAGGGGCGAGCAGTTTACCTTATTACTTACCCTCAGTGGTTCCCCGTGTGAGCCACCAAATGCCGCAGTCTGGCTGGGCACAATTCAGGAGCCACTTGTCAAAAGAAACAAACTTTATTTTTAGAACACACACACACCATACCACACAGCTCCTCAGGAAAAACCCTCAGAGCCCAACTGCCACCACCAGCTTCCCACAAGCCTCTCCACCTCCCCCACTCCTCCTGCTCTTGAGGCCGATTGGCTGGGTCGTGTGGGCGGAGCCAAAAAAGTCCCCCAATGAGCAGCTCCGTGGTCTGAAAGGGCGGGGAAACAGCCCAATGAGCATCACCGCAGAGGAGCCAATCAGTTGGCAGCTAGAAGTTTGCTGGGGCCGCTGTGAGCCAATCATCAGCTGGCAGCTGGAAGTTTGCTGGCAGCTGGAAGTTTGCTGGGGCCCCTTCGGCTGTGGCTCTCAACAGTATGGGCAAAATGAGTTCAGGTAATGTTGATATGAGCCAAGGTTCAATCTTTCTAGTATTTTTAATGCATTGTTATTATAACAGTTGATGGAGAATGGGAGACAAAGAAATCTGAGGATCCCTGAAGTATTTTGTCAAGTGAAGAGAAATCAACCAAATGTTTACATATTATTAGTTTGTACATAAGTAGCAAAGATTTAAAAAAAATCAAAAGAAAGGGGCAGTTAGTGGGATGCAGTACTCACTGAAATCATGTACTCTTATGCATGCTTGGTAGTTTTGAAGTGCAACTTCTTTGAATTTGCCTCTCCACAGCTGGGAGGCAGAAATATCACAGATTTATAATTATATTAACAGTTTTTACTTAGGAAGAAAATCATTTTGTGTAAAATTATTTAAAATGATGGCAGATTTGTAATATAATTTTTTATTCTCATAATGGTGGTATAAAACTCAAGATGTGATTATTTATTTATTTATTTTCTGTATTACTTTTCAATTTCAGTTAGATATGGCCTCTGTGCTACCCAGTTCACCACTCTAGAACTGATTTTTGGAATTCTAACTCTGAATTTCCCTGAAGTCAGAGACCAAACAACTGTTTATATATTATTAGGTGGTACATAAATAGCACAAATGAAAATGAGGGAAAGAAAGAGAGGGAGAAAAAAAAACAGGATATCAGAAGAAAAACTTAGTGAAACCATCAAGTCTTGTACATGTTGAGGGAATGGAAGTGTCACCATTCCTTAAAGGACACAGAAGTTAATCAGTTGGATACAAATTAATAGGGACAGTGTAGTGCAATGCAGGATGAAAATAATGACCATAATTGATGTTGAGGTACACAGGCACTAGCAGTAGTTGAAAATGTTTATCTTCCCAGCTCTTAAGGAACAGAGGAGGAAGAGATTCCACATGAGCCCAAGAAAATCAGTGCACTGGAAGTAAGAGTACTTGATAGAAGTCACAATCTCAGAGTATTGTGGATACTGATAAAATCTAGAAGTGCATTTGGAAATAAATAATCTGTCTCTGCTTTGCTCCAACCCTCTAATCTCCTGTCATTACTGCTTTAGGTCAAATCCAACTGGAAAGCACCAGGCAAGGGCATTCAGTTGATTTCAGTCCACAGTAGTCTATAAAGACAAAGAACAAGGCAAAGATAGTCAGAGGCTAGCCAGACACTTTCTAGTCCACTATCATTAGGCATTGTGATGTAAAATCCTCCATAGAAGACCAAAAAGGGAGAAGGAGTAGGTGGATGTAGTGATACAAGAGTATGTGTGTTCAAAACACATACTTTCCCACTACATTCTTCATTTATAGATTTTAGAAGGAGGAGACAAGATGGGAGGAACCACATGACAAGGCACAGCTCTTACTCACTCTAAAACAATTTTGAACTAGTTTTAGAGACCAGGGTAAAAGTACTTCTTGTTCACTTGTAACTGAATTTCATCAAACGCTTGAGTATCACTCTCCACATTTATGGCCAGGAGAAACCAATGACAGCATTGTGTAATTAAATTACAGTTTATTGTACTTTGATCTTTAAACACATTATGAATTTTTGTTCCTGTTATGAGATGGCTGTATTTAGAGGACAACTTTAACTCTCCTAATTAACCTAACAGTTTGTGGCTATAAAATTTTATCAGTTATTACTCAGATGTTGAAAGCAAAAGTGACCTATGTTATGCCTACAATTTTATACCGCTAGACTTATAAAATGGATAAACTATTTCTAATACTACACAGCCATAAAGACAATCACTAAATTAGACTCTGGATTTACCACAGAAATGTAAATCATTTTTTCGAATTTGTTTGTTTATTGATAAAGGTGGAGGTGCAGTGAGAATGTAAAAAATCTCCACAAGTCTTGCAAAATTTAAGAAAAGTGCACTTAACCATAAAGATTATGTGCTTACCCATAATATAGCATGTTTAGTCAATAAATATTTTAGCATGTCCAGTTTAGAATTGTTCATCAATTATTGCTTTCTTCCTCACCACCAAGGTCACTTCCTCTCATTTCCATTTTCTACTATTTTTTTTACATTTAACTTTTCTATTTGTCTCTCCTGTATATTCCTTTTTTTAAACACAATTTTTAGTCCTCTTTATTTCTTCTTTTTTCCCTCCCTTTTGTTTCTTCTTTTATTTATTACTTTTTTCTCCTATGACATTAGTATCTTATTTTCCTCTTATAGTCTTTCTTTTATTCTCTTCACTTTCCTGATTTATATATAAAAATACTATAATAACAAAATAGAAAGTCACCTTAAATATTTATGAGAATAAAAACATAAATAAAGTAAAAGGATGATATAAAGATCAAAATGCATTGAGCTGGTATTACCTATTTGCTGAATATGAAATAAGCATTTGATCTTAAACCTCCCAGTAATCTAAATAAAGAAATCATTCTTAAAGATCTATGGTATCTATTGTATAAACTTAAATGTCAGTGGAAATCAAAGAATATGTTTCATAGACATTCATCCTTTTTACAAATATATTAATGAGCACTTGTTGGTGCCAGAAATTGGTCTAGGTTTCCGAATATAGAATTTGCCATAGTGAACAAGATCAATATGTTGAGGCTTACAATTTAGAGAGTTAAAAAGCTCTAAATATAAATAAAGTATGCTGGTTTGTGATAAGTGATAAGAGAAAAATACATTGGGCTTAAATAAAAACAAATATGTTTTCTCTAAGAAATCTATGGGCAGTATATCCTTCAAGTATTTTTGAACAGTTTATTGATAATAATTAAAGTTCTAATATAAAATGCCAATATTATTTTTTTTCCTATCAGGAAATTCTTCTTGACATACATCATTATACAAAGATCAGAAAGCAACCTCAACAAACACAATTGAGTAAATGTATTGAGATCTCTTCCACTCATACAATGAAACACAAATTTTTCTTAGGTTTCAAATATAATGATTTTTTAGGGAATGAAGCTAAGGCTTATATTAGTTTTCTATTTTAAGAACATATATTTATATGTAAAACTAAAGTTCTGATTATATATGTATGCATGTGTCTATATATGTGTATGCTTGTTTATATACATACACATATTAATTAAAAAGTACAATTTCTGACATTAAAGTGATAGGACAATGAATAGGAGACTCTGTTTTGATCTCTTCTGATCGCTTAAAAGGAAACAGGAATTAGTAAACATACACCTTTTGTTTTATACTTTTTAATTTTTGTGGCAATGGTGGTCACATTTTTCTTTCCTCTCTAATTTGGGTTTGGAGTATGAGGAGTATGTCCATCACTTTATTAAATTTCCAAAACCATATAGACAATTAACAATGAATAACATGTTGCATATTTGTTCTGCTCAATGAGGAATAATAGTGAATGCGTTTGTTGAGGGAAATAAAGTCTCGCTGGCTTCCTCCCTGGCTCTCTTCCAATTTAGATCCCATATTCAGCTCTATTAAGCTGTCGTTTCCACCTACACAGCATCACGACTGTAGTGAAAGTACATCAAAAACACAGGCATTAATGTACAGAAAAGTTCCCTGTATTCCCATTAGTCTTATTATGTTCTGAACTGCCTAATTTCATATATGTGACAATGTAGACACATTGACTGTGCTAGAAAATCTCACCAGAAGAAGCCACTTGACACTGGCAGTTTAGGAGAAAAGCAATAAGAATTATAGGATGTGAGACAAAGGCAGAGCATAGCATTAGCCACACTCCCTGTTCTTACAGTGGAAATTATCCACCCTGGGCACTGAGTTTAATTGCTGCAAACAGCTCCAGAAGGCTGCACTTTCATCCCCATTGTAGGTCAATGAGCATATTTGCATGGTAGAAATTATTAGCAACTAGGCCTGTCCCCAGGAGAGGATCCATGATGCTATTCACAGACCATTAACAACAGAGTTCACCCATGTCCAACAGAGGCTGTGAAGAAATGCTCTCTCCTCGGGAGCAACCATTAGTGGATGAATGCCATTCTCTTTAGACATATTTTACATACTTGTGCAGTCTTTTCAGATTTTTAATGAAACTTTGTAATAAACCTAAACAATTCATGAGCAGTCATGTTACTAGATTGTTTCCTAGGTTTTAAAAAGAAAGCTGTTTCATAATTTTTATGATATAGAAAAATGTTTGGACAACTTTGGTTCATTTTTCTTTTTTACTTTCTTCTAATTTTACTTTTTTAAAAAATAAAAATACAAATTGGAACCATTTTAAGGAATTTAACCAAATCTGGAATTGACTTATTCTTTAATGAGTACTTTTAAACCAAAATGTCCACATTCATATATTTTCTTGAAAAAATATTCTTCCTTCCTATCATTACCCACATACTGTATTTTGTCATGGATGCAGTGAGAAAAAAAAGAAGGACCTTGGTCTTGCCCTCATGGAGCTTATGTACTACCAACAACATCTCTGGCTGAGACAATTTCAGTATTATGACAATGCTATTTCCATTTACATTTATTTCCAGTTCTTTTGTTCCCTTTTCATTATTTTACTTTATTGTGGTAAGAAAAGCTAAGTTGAGTTTTAGCAAAATCTTAAGTGTAGAAGCCATTATTATTGACTACAGGCATAATATTTTACACAGATTTCTAAAGCTTATTTGTCTCGCTTAACTGAAAAGTTTAGCCATTGGTTATTAACTTCTCACCCCTACTACACACACATACCTCTGATAACTACCATTCTACTCCCAACACCAACTTTAAAACTCCCTAAGAAGATTTTTAAAAAGAAAATTTAGTCTCTTGAGAAAAAAAAAATTAATCCATTTCGAAACCCAAAATAGAACACCAGCTTATGAAATATAATTTTTAAATTGGTTATGCAAAAGAATTCAATTTGTCCTACAATCCATATAAATACATGTAGGTCATATCTTCTGTGTCCTACAATACTATATTAATATTTGGGATAGAAATTTTTCAAAAGGAATGTTGTTACTTTAATCATTTTTTTGAATACTAACAAAGACAAGTAGAATGACAATTATCTAGGGATGAAAGGCAGTGGCATTATCTATTTATCTATCTGCATACATATACATAGATAGATGGATATTATATCCTTTGTTGTAATTATATTGCCATTGAAACATTCAAAAGTCTTATATATATAATGATACTATGGTGGGGAAAGAGAAATATATCCTGAGATGAAGGAAAGTTGTAATAGAAGATGGTATCCACTGGAGAACATTATTAAAGTTAGATTATTAATGAATTTTGGCATCAGAGATGCAGATGACTAATGTGTCAATTTAGAACATACTTTAATCCCTCATGCCTATTTTCCCACCCTGCAGACTCTTCAGAAATATGGAGATGATAACTGCAAAAGTTATAGAATAAGGCTTTGTGATATTCTGTCTAGAAGTTGGAGGAGGAACTATGTCATTAATAGTGAAAGTTTGGTGACATATATGTGTCTGTCCACACACATGCTATGTGGTATATATGTGACAGTGTAAATGTGTACTTCACAGTGATTTATAACTCATATTTGAGTTCTTATATACTATTTTGAGTTTAAAAATATTATTTGGGGATTTGTAAGAAGCAAAGTAATGGTAGTCAACTAACAAAAGATTATTAATTGCAGAAGGTTCATATTTATTTTCTGTTTTAGTTTTCATAGAAACCTTAATTTTCATACTTTTCTGCAAATCTTAGACCGTAATTCAGTGCCATTCGTATTGCCAAAATAAAGTCTTATATGTAAAGAAAACCTCAATGAAATACAACAACAAATATCACTGGTCATAAACCCAGGGCAACTGGATATGTGGATCTGTTGATACTGCCCAGGTCAACCAGTTGTTGAATGATGTAAGATGGCCTCAACAGGGATGATGGGGGCACTGTCCCTATACTCTGTGGACCTTATCTGTTGGCAGTCTGGTTAAGTGTATGTAATATTCATGGTGATGCAAAAAAACTCAAAAGAAGGAAAAGCATAAATACGAATATGCAAATGTTTTATCCTGCCTCTGTTTGTAGTATATCTTCTGGAATACCATTAGAAAAAGCAAATCATGTAACCAAGACTACAGTTAGAATGGGAGAAAAATTCAGAGCTACATAACAAAAAATATAAATCCAAGGAAAGGTGAAAAACTGGAACTTTTAATAAAATGAACCACTTTATTTATTTTCCAATACTAACATGTCCAATCATAGAGAGGGAAAAATAAGGACACACCAAGACAGATTACATTTGTATTCATATCACCCATGTCTTTTGAAAAACTTCCACCCTTCACAATGTAAACCATTATAATGGAATAGAGTAGATATATAGTAAATATGATTAATCATTTTGGAATTCAGAACTTTTAAGAAATTTACTTGAATCTCAGCAAGTGGAGGCACATACATCCAGATTTCATCTTACATTGTTGAATGCAGTGGTTCTGATTTGGTTGGTTCTGGTTCTCTCTGTTTACCATTCTAGATCAGAGAATTAAAAAAAAATAAAATGCACGTATCATCAAACTGATCTCCTGGTACATCAAAATCAAAAGGATTGAAAAAATGTCCAAGTTTAGAAAATCTAGCTCAGCAAGTGCCTATCTACTTTTTCACCTTCAGATCATGTTGTTATTCTTTCTCTGAAGGACTGGACTATTACAAATAGGATGGTGCTTTTTAGAAATCTACTGATGTGGGCATCATAGTAGAAGATAATTCAGAGCTTTTAGTTCATTTTTAGGATAAATTGAGGCCAGTTAGGATGTCTGTTTCAGGATTCTACTTGCTAACATTCAGCAGAATAATCATTATTTTATTAATATTCTTCTTCTGATTATTATTTGGTTGACATATTTTCTAAATAGATATTACTAGAAACATTTACTTATTTTTTTCCTGATCCTGCTCTGTTCATTACTATGGGAAATAAAAAGGACAGTAATGATTATCTTAAACTATGCTTTGAATATTTATATATTTATATCATTTCAGAGTATTAAAAATTTCAATAATGTTACTCTTTAATGATTCTTTATTTTCAAATATAAAGTTTACCATAAGGTTTGATGATAATTATTATTGAATTAAACATTAACTTTTAGTAAATGTGCCCAATAAGAGTCATAGGGTAATAAAGGGAGAAAAAGAAAAGCAAATTAAGGGAAGCAACATAATGTTTAATATTCATATGATATCATTCATAGGAGAAATAAAACAAAGTAATCAATAAAAAAGAGAAAACTGTTAAACCTAATAAAATGGAGCACATAAGGCCTTAAAGAAAAAGTAGAAACTTCTATAATAATTGTAGAAGATTCCATGGAAAATAAAACCATGTATAACTGAGGTGAATCTTCAAAGAAATCTGTTTAGAAGTGAGAAATAAGCGATATTTCATAAAGAAAAAATAATATTAATCAATTTGACTAACAATATAAGTATTTAAAATAATAGCATATATTTCAAGTATTTGAATATTATATGTTCAAAATTAAATCTTTACCAATAGCCTTGACCTTTGGAACCCTGCACACCACTCCTCCTGAACTTCAGTATCAACATCAAATGTACTCCAAAGATATCATTTCACAATTAGAAAGAATAACTGTTACCCACGGAGTTTATGAAATGATTTCTTACCACTATATTTGATGAGAAATCAACTGAAATAAAAACCCAGAAATTTTGAATCTTTTCTACTTTGCCTATCTTTTACTTTCTCATAACTTGGGCACTGAATAATCAAACCTGCAGAATTAGTTCAACAGCCATCTAAAATTCTGATCTACCTTGCTCAAAATCAAGAAATATATGATAGGTTTATTCATAGCCACACGAATTAGGACCCAACAATCTTCTTAGTGATCGCCACTCTTGGTCAGGATCTGGCATATTAAAGGAAATCTTGAATTTTCATTCCCTCTGAATCCTCAGTGTCATATTTTCCTATCAATCTAAGGAAAAATCAGTGTCTTTCTAGGTTATTTCCCCATGATAATTCCCCAGTTTCCATGTTCTGTTACATCCTATTCTGCTTCTACCTCAGCAATTAAGCATTGTTTTAAACTATGAAAAAAATGGCACATTGGCAATCTGAATAACTGGATTTAGGTTGACTTTACCCAGGTACAAATACAGAAGCTCAAATGGATAGAAAGTTTTCTTTTTGCCATCTTTCTGAAAGATTCCAGTATTCTGCATTGATAGGCTTTGTATAGGGATTTGAATCTAGACCAAAGTCAGCACAAAAACAAAATGCAAAAACATATTTCAAAAAATCTAATATAAAAATAAAGTTCCTGAGATCAAGTAACAATGCTGGCACCATTGTCTAATTGAATCCTGGAAATTGAAAGAAAAAGGTAAAATAATTAAATAGTAGAGAGGATATGACTCCAAAACACACTACATTAAGATGAAAAGAAAATCAAGAAAATAAGAGCAACATTGAGAATGCCAAAGGTAAATATCAAAGAGCTAAAAATAATCAACACTATTGATTTTAGAGCAAAGAAGTTTCTGATTAGCCACTGAGGCAGTGCTTTAAATTTAATCTATGCTAGCAAAATAAGAAACTTTCTATATAATTTTTTTTTCAGCTAGAAAATCAAGGGTACATTGGGTCTTTTTAAGCTGTATTCCCAAGAACAAAGAATGATACACAATCTTAATGTATGGTTCAAGAAAAATATGTGTACCTCCATAATAAATTCTAGGGCAACAGAGTTTACAGGAATACATAGCCAAGGTTAAGAAGCCCAAAGAAGAAATAATAAAACCTAAAGTAGTAAAGATATTTTTTGCTACAAATGGAGAAGTTTATGTCAAGCACTATTATCTTTGATGTGAAAAGCTATAATTGGCAACAGATGATGTTACAATGTAGATGCTGAATGTTTCCCAAAAGCCCTGTGGTAAAGACTTGGTGCTATTGGAAAGGGAAGGAAGCCTTATCAGGTGGAGCCTAGTGGGAGCTCCTTAGGCCACTGCAGCATGCCTTGAAAGAGATTGTGGGACACCAGCTCTGCAGCTTCCCCTTTGCTCTTTGGCTCATGAGGTAGATTTTCTGACTTCTCACAGGCTGACAGCCTTGAGCCCCACTACCCCAGAGATCTAGGACTGGAACTTCCAAAACATTTAGCCAAAATTAATCTTTTCCTTTTATAAGTCAATTACTTTGATAATTTTTTAAAATAATTATGAGAATATGACAAACAGATATCATGATAAAGCCAATAAGCACACTATAGAAGTTCTGCTGTCCTAATCTCTTGCTTTAACAAATGCATTTTACTTTGCTATTTTTAAGACAATAAAATATTTATTAAATTAAAAGTTATTATAAAAACCTATCATTGTATTTATGATAAACTATTTCATATTTATTCATAATTTATTCATATTTTTATAAAAATTATGTTCCTAATTCTTTTCCTTTTCTTCCCTTCCCTTCCCTTCTATTCTGCCTAAGCCCATATCTTCTCTCAACCTTTCATTTTTCTTTCCTGCTATTCTTTATTCACACTGTTTATCTAGCACATGTTAGTTTTCACTTAATATGCTAGACAACTATGTCATATCTCTCAACTATGTATTTATTTTTCTTATTTTTGTATCTGTACCTATTGCTCAAACAACTGATTCTTAGTCGAATGTGTATACATTGGTGTGTGGGTATGTGTATATAATATATATATATATATATATATATATATATATATATATATCCCACATATATATTTATATATAATATATTGTATATATATTATATTACATATAATATAAACACTTTTTAAATTATGTTTATATTTGTTGTATAAATATTTACTATATAAATACTTTGTGTGTATACACATATGCACTGTGTATATGTATCTATATATACACTCAAACATATATGAATAATGATACTTATTCACAATAGACACATGTATGCATACATATATGCAGATATAAACATAGAATTTATTGTCCAGATAAGATATTGATAAACTATGATCCACATGGACAAATCCCGGTAATTGCCTGTTAAAGTAGATGAAGTTTTACTGGACCACAGTCATTCATTTTAAAAATATAATATTTTTGGTTTCTTTTGATCACAGTGACAGCTTTTGGTAGTTGTGTCAGAGATGTTATGGTCTTCTAAACCAAATATTATACATAAAGCATTTGCCTACCTTTAGTCTATTTATTTCCAGGAGAAGCAATATTTTCAAATGTAGTATTGTCTTCATATATTAATTCACTTAATTGTGAAAAATATTAAGGGCATTAAAACGTCAAATTGACAATGGCCCTTGCCCTCTAGTGCTTTATCTTAGCTGAATACAGAAAAGTCAGAGACAGATTGAAAATTCCACACAAAATAAGCAGACAAAGGCACTCCCTTAATTAAATCATATTTATTGAAACAGTTTCCTTGAACATTAGTTCAAATTAGCAAATTTCATTCATATATATATATATATATATATATATATATATATATATATATACACACACACACACATACACACATGTGTGTGAATGTGTGTATATATATATTTATATGCATATGTGTGTGTACAATTTTAATTTTGTGAGTCAAATTGTCCACTTATTTTCATATGGTCAGTTTTTGAAGCCATTTGCTTTAGGGGTTTTGAAACCTACACAGTAACTTAGGAAGATATCACATTAAGACTCACAATGTAAATGAAACTCAGCTTCTATCAATCAATTTCTCTAATAAATGCAAAATAATTATTTCCTCCTTGATATTCCTCAAACATAAAATATACTCTAAAATGTCATTCAAGTTCGTAGTCTAAAAAGTACAGATTTAATGCAATGAGCTTCGGTATTTGAATGAAAATCCACTTAATTTAGTGCAAGAGCCATGGCTATTGCTGTTTATCAGGAAAAGTCCATCTCTCAGCTTTCACTAGTATTAGGGCAAAAATAATTTCAGTAATTTAGATTCTTGATAATACTTGATCCCTGGGTTGCTATATATAGTGGCAGTTGTGAGGAAATCTCATAACTTCACTAGGATTCCCTGCTTATCCCCCTCAAGGAAAAAGCAGAGTCAGGCAGACAGCATCTTATTTAATGTCCTTGGTTGCTGCCAGGAACTTCCCTTTAACTTCTGTTCATTCATTTCTAGTTTCAGCCAAACATAAGCATATTCCTGAATTTACTTCCTGGGTATAGCCTTTTATAAACCCAGTGAGCACAGTAATTGCAATTTTATTCATTGCCTCCAAATAGGTGATAAATGATTCTCAGAAACATTAGGCAAAATATTTGAATTCCATGTTCTCATCTGTTAGGAAGCAAAGAATTAGGATTATCAAGTATGGCTTTAATTTGACAAAATTTTAAGGTTTATAAGAGATCATTAAGTAAAAGGATCTTCCCCCCGCCTTTTTTTTGCCTTGTTGAAACAATCTGTGATTACTCACAGTTACAGAGCTCTAAATATTATTTCCTAATTTACATAATGATTGCAGAATTTTGTGTAATTTTAATCATTGGACTTTTTCCAACTATTCTTAATATAAATTTTATACCAATATTTGAGATGGAGGTGCTTCTCGTGAAGTGTTGTTGTTAGGGATATATGTAATTTCATCCCCTGTTATGAAACTAAGTACAAATGAGTTTACAGAAAATAAAGGAGTGCATTTAAACCTAAAGTAGTTGCCTAGAATTTCCAATTGCCACCAGATTTGATTTGCTTTTATGAATCTTTCGGGGATCATTAAATTTGTGTATAGACCTGGAATTGAGTGAAACAGACTTCCTACCTTTATCTGACACTATGGAGCTTTTGGCACAATTACATATCTTGCTTCTGTGTCTTTCTTCACCATCCTTAATCTTTCACAAGTAACATATCACATGGCACTTAGTAGAGCAAGCATTTAGGAATAATCTATTATGTTATTTTTGGATGTCCAAAATAAGACTGATAATTTAAAGATTCCAGGTAAAAGGAGTAAACCTCTCTATTCACTGCATTTGAAGCTGAAGCTGTGTGATTATTTCTTGGATTTATGTTTTGAAAAAAGGTAGAGTAGAAGGTTTCTGTACACCTTTATGGTAATAAGTTATTATTATTATTATTAGGGTGCCAAGGATTGAACTCAGGGTCACTTCTCCACTGAGCCACATCCCCAGCCCTATTTTGTATTTTATTTAGAGACAGGTTCTCACTGAGTTGCTTAATGCCTCACTTTTGCTGAGGCTGGCTTTGAAATCGAGATCCTCCTGCCTTAGCCTCCAGAGCCTCTGGGATTACAGGCATGCTCCACCACACCTGGCTAAATAATCTAATTTCAGTAAAATACTGTTTTTTTTTATTTCTTACACCTGCACTTATGTAATTAGTGTAGTAGTATTGTTTTTTATGATTCCACAGTTTATAAAATACCTTCACTTGCTTTCTCTCCTCAATTTCCTTAAAGTCTCTCATAAATGCCGGAGTTTGATGGGAGAATACACTGTTGTTTTTCTGTCATATTGATGTGATAAGGAATCAAAAACTCAGACATGTGAACTATCAAAATTATATAATAATGTTGAAAATAAAATAAGTTATATTAAAACTACTTAATAAACAATATATGCTAATGAGATAGAACTAGACATATAATAAAACTTCTGGACTAGCCATCTCTATTATAGAGATTTAAGTGAATTATTCTATGCAGTCATATATTCTCTAGACATGAAGTTGACTTGGTAAACATTGTAGTCATTATAAGAGGACTCATGAGTTTTAAAAATGTCCCCAAATATTGAAAGTAACTGTGTTCAATCCAAGTAACACACTTTGAAAAGTTTGTCCTGAAAGCATATAAATTAGTATTATAGTTTAACTTCATTCATTTATTTATCTTCTGAGTTCTTTATAGCTTTCTCAGTAGCTTCCTTTTTTGCCTAAAATAATTAAAATTTAGGCATATCAATTTCTATCACGATCGTGTTTCCATTTACAAAAGACAGCTTATCAATAGAGCCAGAGTGAAGTTTTCTAATTATGATACTTCATAACATCTTCACTATTGTCTTTCATTTAAAAAAGCTGATACCACTGACAGTAATTACACATCTTCATTCCATCTCAAACTTTATACTAGACATCTTTGAAAGAATACCTCATAAAGCAATGTTTGCACTTTTTCAATCACTGGACATTGGCAAATACTTTGTATCTCATCAAATATTTTACTGAGTAATGTGTATCTTTAAAAATGGACATCAGCCACCAACTTTCACTGAATTATAAAAGTTATAGGGAAGCAACAGGCTGCCAGCTGCTGGTCATACAAAGAAGTGAGAATTTGAAAAACATGTTATCTCTGATCAACAAAAATATCTTAATCAAATCTTTGCATTTGGTGATAGACATAAACATGTTAAATCAAAGAAATTTGTTACAATGATAAGAAATTGCTTTGTTTATGCAGACGATCCACTAAGGCAATAACTTCAAATTGTGATATAAAGTTACCAAAACAATTAAAAAATTTCTTAAAGGTCATTAAAATTATCACCAAATTTGAATAATGTAAAAATAATGTTGATAATTAATGCTATTATCAGTTGAATAACATTTCTATAAATACTATCTAACCTTTGTGATAGTATTAAAATTGAAAGACCATAATATAATTTGTAGTAAGGGTAGAACAAATTTCTTTACAAAATCATTAACTATACAAAGTATTTTTTTAATAGTACAAAGGGACAATTTACCAGGCATCATGGTGCACATTGGTAATCACAGAAACTCAGGAGGCTGAAGAAGGAGGACTGCAAGTTCAAAGATAGGCTTAGCAATTTAGCAACACCCTGTCTCAAAATGAATTTTTTTTAAAGTGATGAGGATGTACCTCAGTGTTGGAAAGCTTCTGGTTTCAATCCCCAGAACATTCAGCCTCTTAAAACAAACAAAAACAAAACAAACAAACAAACAAACAACAACAAAAACCCAAACAATTTGAAAATTTTTCTCTTATAAGTGAGAAATCTTACTATTAATAATTTGAGCAGTTCTTTACACAAATATGACATATTTCTATTCGAAGAATGATAAGAAAATGTTTTATTCATTTCATAAAGCTGTGTATCTCCTAGAAAACTTTGATCCTTTGATTCTGTATTGAAATAAACACATGAGATAGAGGATCTTTTCCAGAGTTTGGTAGTTTAGGTTCAATGCTCCAATATGTGGGCCATATAACTTTGTGCTGGTGGTTAATCTTTCTGTGTCTGAATACTCCCCTGATAATTATGATTAGTAACTAATTTCATGTAATAGTAGATGTGAATATTATGTAATATCCATAGAAATTATTTACAGAACTCTGTTACTATGCACACCTGTGCTGATTCAGAATTTTAAATTTTCCTTTGAAGTTAGTTGCTTTAAAAACAGCTTTTATGAGCCATTATTCTTGTATCATACAATTTATCCATTAATATATACAAGCCAATAATTCTTAATATGATATCTGAGTTGTGCAACTACTATCACAACAATTTTAGAATATTGTCTTCACATAAAAATAAAAATTCATTCCCATTATGGATAATTCCTTTGCTTGTTCTAAACACATTTGTTATATATTTGTCCTATCCATGGCAATAACATAGCTCTTGACCAACATCTTTCTGACCCTTTCTTCCTTCTGACCACCCAGGCTCCTGATAACCACCAGTTTACTTTCTACTTCAATGAGATTAACGTTTTGCAATTGTATATATGAGCAAGATCATTTGATATTTTCTTTCTTTGCCTGGCTTATTCCATTTACTATAATATTCCTTGGGTTAATCTATATTATTAAAAATAACAGGATCACCTATTATTTTATGACTAACTCTGTTTCATGGTGTCTGCATTTACCACATTCTACTTATTTGTTCTCTGTTCAAGGCCCTGAGGTTGATTCTGTATCTTTGTTAGTATAAATATTTCTATGTTGGATATGGGAATATGGATTTTAATTCAGCTTATTATTTCATTTCCTTTGGATTTAGACTCTGTTGTGAGATTTCTTAGGCACCTGGTAATTCTACTTTTACTTTTTTAAGGAACCTCCATACTGGTTCCATAATAACTCTACTAATTTACATTCCCATCAAAAGTGTGTAAAGATCCCTTTTCTCATCCTCCCTAGCAGCTTCCCTGTTGTATTTTGGCTTTTTGACAGAAAGCATTCTAAGAGTCATTCTAAGGCTATAATTTCATTGTAGTTTTGATGTGCACTTCCCTGATCATTACTGGGAATTGAACCCATGTGTACTTTTGAGGCTTCTTACAATCTTAGACCTATTTGTTTGTTTGTTTGTTTACTTATTTATTTATAAGAAAGGGTCTTGCTAAATTACTGAGGCTGGCCTGAAATTTGCAATTCTCCTGCTTTAGCCTCCTGATTCTTTGGGATCAAGGTTTGTTCCACTTTGCCCAACCCTCTCTTTAAATAGTTTTGTTTGCTTCTTGCTACTGAGTTGAGTTCTTTATAAATTCTCATTACTAACTATTATCAGATAAATAGTTGGCAAAGGTTTTCTACCACTCTGTAGGTTGTCCCTTCATTTTGTTTATTATTTCCCTTGGTTGTGCATCTTGGTTTGATTTGACAACTTTCATTGATTTTTTTGTTTGTTTGTTTGTCTCGTTTTGTTGCCTTTGCTTTGAGGTCATATTCAAGAAATCATTGCCCCAACTAATATAATAAGACATTTGTCCTGTGCTTTCTTCTAGTATTTTCATAGTTTCAATCTTACAAATAAATCTTTAATTCATTTTTATTGGATTTTGTATGTAGTAAATGATAATGATCTAATTTTATCTTCTTCATGTGAATGTCCAGTTTTCCTAACAATATTTTTTAAAATAAGCAATCTTTCTCCAATGTGTGTTTTTGGTAACTATGTGGAAAGTCAGTAGGCTATAAAGCCCTGAATTTATTTATGTGCTCTCTATTCTGTTCCACTCATCTGTGTGTCTGTTTTTAAGGCCATGTCATGTGGTTTGGTTTCTATAGATTGTAGTGTATTTTGAAGTCAGGTAGTGTGATGTCTCCAATTTTGTTCTTTGAGCTCAAGATTGCTTTTGTTTTTCCAGGTCTTTTTTTTTTCTTCATGAGTTTTATAGTTGTATTTCTTAGTTTTATGAAGAATGTCATTGGTATTTTAACAGGAATTGCATTGAATCTTTAGATTGCTTTGGGTAATGTGAACATTGCAATACTATTATTTATGATAATCAATATAAGATATCTTGCCAATTATATATATTTTCTCAAATTTTCTTCATCAGGATTTTATAGCTGCCAGTGTGTGGGTCTTTCCTCTCCTTGCTTAAATTTATTTCCACACCTTTTTTAGTTTTAGCTTTTACAAATTAGATTATTTTTAAATTTTCTTTTTCTGATAATTAGTTATTAGAGTCCAGAAATGATAGTGATTTTGTTAGTGCATTTTGTATCCTAAAACATAACTAATTTTGTTTATCCTAACAGTTTTTTGGTAGAGTCTTCATTTTTTTTTTTGTTGATAAAATAATGCCATTCTCACACAAGGACAATTTAACTTCTTTCCAAATTGGATGCCTTCTATTTCTTTTCCTTGTCTAAACACTCTGGCTAGGACATCTAGTACTATGTTGAATAGAAATGGTTAAAATAAGCATCTCTATCTTGTCCCAAATTTTAGAGGAAATGCTTAAGCATTTCTCTGTTGAATATGAAGTTAGCTACAGATTTATCATATGACCTTATTATGTCCATACACCATATACATTCCTTCTGTAACTAATTTGTTAAGAATTTATCCCAAGTTAAATTTCAAGTATTGAGATATGGAAAGAATATTTTCTAAGACAATTAATGGGTGACTGTCTCCGAAATATAACTTTTTGGGGAGCAATATTATCCCTATAGTACATATATAATCAGTACTGTTTTCCTTTTAATTTACTTTAGTTCATTCCACATTTCAGATATTGTTATAAAAGATATTAGCTATAAAACAGAAAATGATTGTACTGTTAAGCAGTCTACTACATAAAATTCATATTTCAAAGTTATAAAAAAATTACTCAAAAGACTGAAATTTGAAAAATGAATGCATAAATTATAAATATTTACATATATTCAAAATATAACTGTAATGTAGGCATCTGTATATTATTTATATAATTTAGTATATAATTTCTCACAAATCTAAGGAATAATAATTTTAATTACAAATTTAATTTTCTTTTTAATTTTTTTAAATCCACCTGGTATTATTTTACATGAAACCTACAACTAATGTTTGTTTCTTTAAATTTTATGAAAAATTCCAGTTAATTTTAATGTTGTCATGGTTTTGTTATGCTAGTATTATTTAAATCCTAGGCTATTTATGATTTTCAGTAATGACAAAATAATAATAATAATAAGGTATTATGACTTCATGTGTTTTAAATTTTGTTGTTCTAAACTTTGTAGAGTGTGCTTTAGTCACTTCTTTCTACATGCCAGATTTATTAATAATTCACTTTTTGCATGGCCAATAAATAAAAGTACATTGCCTCTCTCTTTAGAATTATTTATAAAGCATTAAGAGAAGTATTACTCTTAAAGAAGTCTCTTTGTAATATTTCCAAAAAGAGAAGATTTTTATTTACATGTGTCATGGAGCCCAAAAGAGAATTATTTTATCATTTTTAGCCATCTATATTCTATTTTCTTTAGATAGTGTCTTTCTGGATATAAAGTGGCACAGGGTTGCATAAAGCTAAATATTTGGGGAGATATCAAAATAATTAGTTCAATTTCACTCTTGTGAAGTTTTGAAATTTTAATTGTAGGGGCTGGGGATGTGGCTCAAGCGGTAGCGCTCTCGCCTGGCATGCGTGTGACCCGGGTTCGATCCTCAGCACCACATAAAAACAAAGATGTTGTGTACGCCAAAAACTGAAAAATAAATATTGAAATTCTCTCTCTCTCTCTCTCTCTCTCTCTCTCTCTCTCTCTCTCTCCCTCTCTCTCTCTCCCTCTCTCTCTCTCTAAAAAATAAAACTTAAAAAAAAAAAGTTTTAAAAAAAATTTTAATTGTAGAGTACTATTTACAAATCAGAGCTAAGTAACAATAAAATACACTCAACATAACTATCAAATAATCACATCCATTCAGAAGGCAATATGCCACCTGAGAACTGAAAAATCCCAGAAAGACTGGCAGTAACCTATGTAAAAAGGATAATTTCAAAAGATTTAGAGGGTGATCAAAGCATCTGGATAAAATACTTCCTTAGCCCTCTAGAAGAAGTATTTGACATGGAGAGGGGGCCAACAGGAACTAGAGGAAATAATGCCTACCTATTATGCATTGAATTATATACTTAAATGGCTAAAATAATTAATTTTTGTTTGTTTGTTTGGTGGGGTGCTTTTCCATCTTTCCAAATTCTCAGCCATGGCATGTACATGGAATACACCCTTGTTTCTGTTAAATTGGTCAACTCTAATTGGCTCTCATTGGCAATGGTAGTAATTGGTTCATGCATGTGTATATGAGAAAACCTGATTCAATAAAGTTACTGTCTGCTTTGTTGTTGTTGTTGTTGTTTTGGGGGGTGATACTTGGACACAATTCATTTTTAACTGAAAAAACATACATGACAAAGTATGTACAGTTCATTTCTGCTGGTAGAAACTTGTAAATAGGGCTGGGGATGTGGCTCAAGCTGTAGCCTGCTCCCCTGGCATGTGCGGGGTGCTGGGTTTGATCCTCAGCACCACATAAAAATAAAAAGATGTTGTGTCCACCAGAAAAAAAAAAAACCTAAAAAATAAATATTAAAAAATTCTCTTTCTCTCTCTCTCTCTAAAAAAAAAAGAAAAGAAAAAAAGAAAGAAAAAGAAAAAAAAGAAACTTGTAAATAGAAGATCTGCTTTATAAAACAAAAAATCAAGTGGCCAGAAAAGGATATTAAACTAGCAGGAACAAGACAAAAGGTAAATTTGGGGCTGATGATTACTGCATGAACATATATATATATATATATATATATATATATATATATATATGGAGTAGACAGGTTCTCTGTTTTCTACTTGTTTCATGCAATTTCCTTGCGCACTAAATATTCTTAATACATATGACTAAAACTTTTTTGGGCAAAATCTGAGGCCAGACTCTTCTAAAATCCAGAAGTTAGAGAAATTATTGTATAGTAAACAATTAGAAAATATTAAAAGTTGTGAATAAAACACCTGTGAATTTGAATTTATTTATTATTCTGAGAATTCTACAAAATGGATTATGAAGTATATTAAGAACAAAAAAATTCATAAATTAAATTATGAAAGATTAAGAAAACTTGAGAACAAAACAATTAAAGTAAACTGCAATTTGAAAATAATATAGGAAACATACACAGGGGTTATATGAGAGTCTAAATTTGAATTAAAGAAAATATTTCCAATTATTGTTTTATCATTTCTGTCCTATATTTTTGTACAAATTTACAAATTATTAATGTTCATCTTTTAAGTACATTTGTGTAATACTTAAACAATGTTTGACATAACTCTGTATGTAGAAATATTTCATATTATAGACATCCAGTGCTTACCTGTTTTCTACAAGATAGAATCAAAACAAATGGACTGCAGCAGCTTATTGAGATGGGAGACTATGGGAGAATGCTGGAGTTCAATAGTGGACAGACACATAGGGAAACCCAGAAACTTTGGATAGTAGAAGAGAGGATCAAAAAGAACATTCCATCACCCTTAACATGAAAACAAGGCAGAGGGAAAGCGAGTATCCTCTTCATGGGGCTAGAGATGGAAAAGCCAGAGTCCATAGGGAGAGGTAGAAAATCATGGCAGAAAGGCATGATAATGGAAAGCTGGTACCTCATGGCAGCCTGTGAGTAGAAAGAGAGAGAAAACAATCTGTCCAGGGACAGATATTTGTAGGGGATGCAAATCAAGTCAAGATGGCACCTGGCACTTTGCCAGGAGGAGTGGTTTGTAAAGCAATGCCAGCAAGCCATTAAGATGATGAGAATTCCTTAATGACTGACTGCTGTATCTAGATGATGTTAATTAAGTTAAGCTGTGTGTAATTAGTTGGGTATATGTACCTCTGCTGTCCCGCAGAGCAGTGGCTCCTGCTACCTTGGGTGCCCATTACTTTGAGTTCTCAGTTCCTGCTGAGTTCACTCACAGTAAAGTACTTCCTGCTTCAACCTCCTAGTTGCTTGTCACCTCTCGGTTATTTTGCCCAGCCTGACTTAGGCAGCCCAGCTGGACTACAGCAGATATTGTCCAGGGCCCTACCCTCAATGACTATTTCCTTCAGTCACACCTCACCTGACTACAGTTACCACTCCATTGTCAATTTACCTATGGCCTGATGAAGTCAGAGTCCCATTGATTGCCTAAACAGCTCACCTCTGTACCTTGCCACAATGAGGACCATGTTTTCAAAGAATGAACCTTTGGGTAAAATTCTAGATCCAAACAATAGCAGCAGGGGAGATAGCAGTAGCATGTGACTGCATTGAAGCAGGGGTTGGGAACACCAGGACCATGGGTGGCACACTATGCAGAATTGTCTGCTATCCCCCCTCAGATATCTTTGAGACCATGTGTCTTCTTTCTGCCTTCAGGGCCATATGGAGGTCATGTCACAGAGTTGGTGTTATCGCCACCCTATTAGCATGTGGCACAAAGAGCTGCAGACAGACTATTTGGGGAGTTCTACATTTTGCCCTAGGCCATTGACACACTTCAGCATTGGCATCCATGCTGCTCTTGGAGTGTAGAGTCCTAATAGGCTTGGAAGGAATCTTCATCTGGGGAGTTCTGTGATTTTCCCAAGCTTGTATGAACATTCAAAGAAGCTAAAAGGTATTCTAACTGAGATCTGCTGTAAATCACTCCTACTGGTCACTTGACAAAACTATAAGAACAGGGTGGAGAAAACCTCGGGTAATACTCTATTCAAGGGTACAGATCCTAAAAAGTCAAAGAAAAGCTTTGATTGGCGTAGGGTGAAAATTGTACACTTTACTCATTTAAGTATCTTGGCAGAAATTAAACTTTATTTCTGTTCTGTTAGTGCTGTCTTGCATTCCTTTGTTTGTTTTCTCTTTTTAATATTTAATTTTTATTTGTTTTTCTTTATTTTATTTTCCCCCCACCCCCATGGTTTACTCTTTGCCCTATTTTTTCCCCACTGTTTAATTTCTAATATTTTCCTACTTCCTTTTTTTTTTTTGGCTATTCTGCTTTTTGTTTGTTTAGTTTTACTTTACAATTTTTATTAATTTAATATTTGTTATGTTTTAATCTTATTTTATATATGTTTTCTGTTTTCCTTTGTATTGTTGATTTTGCTTTTGCTGTTTAGATTATATTTCTTTCTTTACTTTGCTCCTCTTTCTTTTACCTTTTGATCATCAGGAGCCATGCATTTTGTGCATGTTGTACTGGCACTTTATTACTGGGCTACACTCCCAGCCTAGCTAAGAGAAACCGTATCTTTTTTGTTTTTTACACATTTATTTTTTAGTTATAGGTGGACACAATATCTTTATTTTACCATTATGTGTTGCTGAGGATTGAACCCAGCGCCTCACACATGCCAGGCAAGCACTCTACCTCTGAGCCACAAACCCAGCTCGACAAAATGTTATCTTGTGCCAGCCATGAACTAGTCCCAGTTGAACTTGGCAGACACTACAACTTAAGGACACGGCATGGATAAAAACCTCTGGTGGACAATCTATTCCCAATTAGGCATGGCTGAGTGTGTCTAAAGTCCTGATACTGGATTCAACTCCGTATCAAAAACAGAATGAAATAACACAGCTACTGCAGGCCCAACAGTTGTTAGCAAAGTTAGCATTGGCCATATCCATACTGTCAAATTGCCCATTGCTACAAAACTGGGGGTGAGTATCCCAGGGAAGGAGCTATGATCCTGACCTAACCTTCTCACCATGAAACAACTGGAGCTGCACTAACAACAGAGGGTATAAGCTCCAGGCCCATTGCTATGATTGGAACAGCCAGTAGCAGAACTACTTTTAACTAATGGAGTTAATATCAACAAAGCCTGAGGAAACCCCAATACCTAACAGGGGGTTTCTGTCCTCATTATATGAGTAATCACAAAACATGCATTTCACATATTCTTCTCTCTATAGCACAGCTGTCCCTCCCAGAGGGAGACAAAATGGGCCCCTGAATTTCCAACATGGTATGCATTATGCTAAAACTCACTAATAATGGTTTGGGATGTGACTTAGTGGTTGACCGATTGCCTTAGAAGTTCAATCCTCAACATTGAGAAAATAAAATCCACCAATAACAACAGCAACAATAACACACACACACACACACACACACAAACAGCCACTATGAAGTTCACACAACAAACCAACATCCAACATCCCAGGACACATCACTAAGTGTTCTACTTACTATAAAAGCACCATTAAATTGGAAGAGGTATTCATCACAACAGAAACACAAATCTGAACACAGGTGTTTCTAGTCTCACTTTTCCTCAAACTATAACATAAAATTGAAAGAAGAAAAAAAAAACTTTCCAATATTATTCTATGAAGCCAGTATTATTGCACCACAAAAAGGTCATTAAGGACACACCAAAGACAAAACTGTAGACCAATATCCCTGATAAACATAGATGCAAAATTTTCAATAAAATAATTATAAATAAAACACAATGGCATATTAAAATATAATATGTTATGATCAGGTTCATTTCATTTAGGAATGCAAAGATGGATTAATTTTCCCAAATAAATAAATGTAATGCAACTCATAAATAAAGTTAAGGATTAAAATGACATGATCACCATAATAGATATAGAAAAAGGCTTTGATAAAATTCAACATTCCTTCACCATAAAAATTCTGAGTCAATTGTGTATTGAAGGAATATACCTCAAAATTATAAAGGATATGACAAACCTATTGCCAACATCATACTAAATGGGGAAAAGTGAAGGTATGTCAGATGATATGATTCTATATGTAAAAAGCCCTGGAGTCTCCTTTAAAATACTCAGAATGGATGATCAATGTCAACAAAGTAGCAGGATACAAAATCAACATACAAAATGGATAGTAAAAATACGGCACATAAAATGAAGTATTACTGAGTCATAAAGAAGATGGAATGAAAAATTTGGTCAGACCATCCAATGATGGGTAAGGTCCATATGTAGTATTGGACAACCTAAAACAGGAACGGTCCCTAAGACACATACTTGTTGTTTAATAAAACAAAAGGGAGGAGATGTTGGGGATGCAAATCAAGTCAAGATGCCGCCTGGCACTTTGCCAGGAGGAGTAGTTTGTGAAGCAATGCCAGCGAGCCATCAAGATGATGAGGATTCCTTATTGGCTGACTGCTGTATCTAGATGATGTTAATTGAGTCAAGCTGTGTGTAATTAGTTAAGTATATATACCTCTGCTGTCTGGCAGAGAAGTGGCTCCCACTATCTTGGGTGCCCACTACTTTGAGTTCTCGCTCAGTTCCCGCTGAGTTCACTTGTAATAAAGTAGTTCCCGTTTCAACCTTCAAAAAAAAAAAAGAAAAATAATGTAACTAAAATACATCATATTAAGCACACTAAACAAGTCATAGGAAAAGGAAGTCATATTTTTTTTCTCATACGTGAAAACTAAAAAAAAAAAAGAAAAAGAAATTAAAGAGTAAAGAAAATAACATGACCTTAAAGTATAAGAGGAACTACCAGGGATACCAGGGAATTAATGGAGACAGAGGTTGCAGGGGAGGGAAGGAATGATGGGAGGACAAGAGGGCAGAGGGGAATTTGGACATTGCCAACATACAATATTAGTGTGTATGCAAATGTCAAAGTCACAGTGAAACCCATAATATAATTTAATAATAAGAAAATTCATAAGCATTTGCCAAAGATAAGTGTATCAACAGATAATTTTTGCTGCTCTACTGATAGTTTTTTTTTAGTTTGTTTTTAATAACTTCTATTTGCCTAGCTAGATATATCATTGAAAGTTGTAAATAGAATAAAATAGGCATTGCCAATGATAGGTCTAATAACTCCGCATGATAAAAGATCATAATGACAAAGCACAGGTGTTGTATTGCAATGAGAAGATAATTTTTTAAAAACTTTAATAATGACAGAATTTGAATGCTTCTTTGAAAAATAGAGTATGAAGCAACCTTTATCTACAATATTTTCTTTTATTTTTTTACCCACTTTAATTTTTTATGGTAGTGGTTTTCATCTTTCTACTTCTATTGAATAATGAAAAGATGAAGAGCAGTCTCTAATATTATTATTTGTTACATGAGAAATAAAGAACCAGCCTGAAAGTAATAAAACAAAACAAGAAAGCAGAGATAAAGGCAAAATGAGTATATAAAAATGGAAATAGATAAAAAATAATATTTTCTTTAGACTCTCATGTGAAAATGAAAAGTGCGGTAGGTCACATATAATTGGAATAAAATGTTTCATAACTTTGTGAAATTTATAAAGTATATTTTACTATATTAATGTGTGTCATATGACATATAATTACATGTGTTTACAATGAAGGAGATCATCATTTTTCAAAGTAAACCTATGCATACTTTTTTTTTTTTAAGAGAAAACGTTTGCTTTGGTTCACAGTTTTAGAGGTTTCGGTACATAGTTTATTGGCCCCTTTGCTTTGGGGCTTGTGGTGAGGAAGCACATCATGGCAGGAATGCATGACACAGCACAGTTGCTCACCTCAAGGACAGGATGCGAAAGAGAGGAGAAAGAAGAGAGGGGTGAAATTCTGCCTCACAAGGGCACACTCCCAATGACCTGAAGACACATACATATTTTTAATTTCACATAACTCTTAAGAGATAAGTAACAGAGGAAAATAGTACAGATACTTGACCAAAAGAATAAAGGGGTTTTGTGAGTGTAAATATTTTAATCCTGTTGGGTGGAAGAAAGCTCTGATTGGGTGTCTGGAGGCATGGACCTTGGGCTTCTCTCAATCATTGGCCATGTGGCTTTAGATGAGTAATCTAACATTGGAAGCTTGTCTCCTGATCTCTAAAAGGAAGGGATTAATTAATACAATTCATATCACTTTAACCATTATCAGCTATGTATTTATGTAAGCATCTATTCCTGTGCCATAATTTTTGCCTCAAACATACCTGTATACCTAAGAGTCTGAATGCTATAGGTTGGATTCCTCAGAAAGTTGAGGCCAACATAGATTTGGGATTGATATTCCCAAGAAGAAGATAGCATGACTGAGCAGAGTTGGACTGCCCATGCAGATATATTAAGACTTTAGGTGACCACATAGAGAATGCTGATTCTAGGGTAGCTCTTCAAAGTATTGGGCTGAAGACTCAGTGTTTTATATTCTGTGACTTCAAATAAATGAACACAGACTGCCAAGCAGAAGACACATCTTGGGAAAAAATAATCTTGAGCCTAGATAATTCTTGAAAGGTCTGATATCTGAGGACTGTGAGATGAGAACATTCTTGAAAATTTGGAGTAAGTCTTTAATCATGAGGAGGGCTTCTGCAGGATGCAGCACTGTGACTCAATATATACAATGTTTGAGGTGTCCACTTTTTCAAAGAAATATATCCTGTCTCCTTAAATACGGAGGTGGTAATCAACAGTGAGTGTGGTGTTTAAGAACCAAACAAACTACCTAAATTAATTTCCATGTTAAGTTTGGTTACAGTATAAAATTCTCAGAATTTATAAAGCTCATGAGTCAGATACCCCCAGTGTCTTTTGGGGAGTTGATATTGATGAACTTGTACTCATAATTGATGCTAAGGAAATTCCAGAACAAAACAAATTAAAATCTTCTTACCACTTTATGAGCATTTGAATTTTCTTGGAATTTATTGTACATTATATCTGTAACATAATTGAATTCATATGTAAATAAAATTAAATTTTAGGTTTATTTGATGATGGCTGGAAGAAACAATGAAAGCATCGTTATTAATATCTATAAATTTCTAATTAAAATATGTATGAAAGAAGGGCTGATTCTTTTCTGTGTAAGAATGGTCGCAGATTTCATTACTTGCCAATGTACTAAATGCCAGTTTCCTGTATATAATCCCAATATATAATTCCAAAGGACAATCTCTGGGATCAAAATATATTCCTCACATTTTTGTAATGTTTCTGAGGGCCAATGTCACTTCTAAGTAAGTATCACTTCAGTGTCTGTTCCACCCTAAAAAGCATGGAGAAATGATAAATCATTGGTTCTTCTTCTGGTTTGCACAAATGGAATTTTAACCAAGTTACTATGTATCTATGATATTTTTATAGGGTTGGGCATACTTAGTCGGAACTACATCTTATTTATTAATAAGTTTACAAAGCATCACTTCTAATTTTATTGTCATTAAATGTTAAATTAGGTCAATTAAATTTCTTAAGCTTCTTTTAATGACCTGCATGTTGCTCATAGAGACTGGAAACCTAGGTTGAAACCCTTACGTTTCTGCTTAGGAAATCTAAAAGCAATAGATCCATTCAACATTTGAATATTTTCACTGTATCTGAACTTTCAATAAAAATTTTGCCAACATCCATATTTATTGTAAGAATTAAAAAAAAACAGCAATTAAAATAGTATGTGAGCACTATATAATTACTGGTGCTGGGATCACACTCTATAAGATAAAAAAGGGAATAACAATAAATATGCTGAAGCATCTAAAAGAGAGAGAGATTTTAGATTTATGGATGAATCCCTGCTTTGGTACTAGTCAGAGATAAATACTGATAGATGGGGAAATGTGATGCAAGAGAACTGAACTCTAATATTGCTTTGTGGCAGTGTCTTATTAACTCCCTTAGTTCTAACTCTGGCATGTCATTAGGATAGCTCACATGTGAAGAAACCATATGATTTATGTACCAATAAGGCATACTTAGGAGAGAAAGTGGGTGTAATTAATAACTACACCAAAAAATCAGGTGTTAGTAGGGCAATCTACAAATCAGAAAACATTTTCATCTTAATCATAAATTCTACATTTCAACTACATTGTTGGCAATGATAAAAATAAAATTGATAAATCAATATTTTTCTATTGGCTTAGCTATTAAAATAACTTTATGATTATTTCTTCTAAATTTAATTTTTATTAGCATCATTCTTATATTTTGGGTAATGTTATAGTCTTTCAATCTAAAATGTCATTACTCGGAAAATATGAATCCTTATTGCTTTACTGACTTTACCAAATATCTAATTCCTCACTTTGTACATATAGCATATAAATATTACCTTAAAAATTGTAATTTGTATTTTATTTCATTTTTAGGCTCAAATACTACATTAAAATTTATTTTCATTTTTTCAAATATTACTTTGCTAATACATGTTTCTGTGTCAATAGAGATTAACATCATTAATTTTGGAATTGAAGTTTTATTGACTTATGTTAAAAAACTATCCCTTTCTTTCTTACTCATTGTACGATAGTAAACAAATTGCCTACGTAATTTGAGTTTTTTCATCTTCAAACTGGGATTCCTAACATAGACCTAGTGAAGTTCTTTAAAAGAGTATTAAGATACTATCTATGGATAATTTCCTTAAACACACAGTACTTTGATTCTTCTATTAGATATAAAGAAGTTTTGTAAATTAATTCTGGTACAGGATTGATAACCAAATCACCACACCTTCTCCCATGATTGAAGAGACAATTTTATGACAATAATTTCACAGTATTTATAGAGAACAATTATTATCTTATTAAATTACTGTGCAATATATCCAGCTCCTTACTTCACAATTCTTTCTTTTGAATATTGTGTTACCTGTACAAATTCAACATGTCCAAGACTGTAGTCACCACTTCTCCCTTGGCAATGTTCTTACTGTGCACCAAGTTCAGCAGATGATGTCATGATTTCTGTTGCCTAAATGACAAAAGTCCAAGTTTCCCTCACTTTACCACTCTAAATCTCACTAGCAAGTAAGTCCAGATTTTTTATATTTCTATAATAAACAAAAGACAGTTCCCACCTTTCCATTCATCTTTAAAACCATTCCATAGTTGCACACATTTTATTTTCTATAATCCAGGCTCCTAAGTGAATACCCCATTTCCAATTTCACCTGCTTAATTCCTTTGTCCTCATTGTGGCCAGAAAGATATTTTTTTAAAATTCTAGTATGTTTCTCCTTTCATTTTTTTTCTTTTTCTTTTTAGGAAACTAGAGATTTTTATTATTTTGTGATTAATAAATCAGTAAATTGCTGGACATGGTGTTGCATGCATGTAATCCCAGCGACTTCTGCTGCTGAGGCAGGAGGATATCAAGTTCAAAGCCAGGTCAGCAACTTAGAGAGGTCCTATGTAACTTAGGGAAACACTGCCTCAAAATACAAAAAAAAAAAAAAAAAAAAAAAAAGATTGGGAATGTGGCTCAGTAGTTAAGAGCTCCTGAATTCAATACCTGGTACCTAATAATAGTAATAATAATAATAAATAAGTATATTGATTGATTATAACATTGTTGCATACAGTATGCACCATTCATCATTACAAAAGTTGTAAAACCAGACTGAAATGAAAGAGCAGAGACATGAAGAGCATCCTTAGCAACCTCCTTCAACCATTCCACCCAGATCTTTGTGCACCTTTTCCTCATGGAAGTGTCAGATCTCCCCTGATTTCTTATCCTAACACTTTAAACAAAATATTTAGATTTCTTTGCATGGCTTACTTATAGAATCTGTACTCGATTTGTCTCTGCCACCACAATTTCATGCTCCCCTAAACCTACATTTTGCTATATACTCTGAATAATTTCTATGGTAAAAATTATGTTTTACTTTCATTATGAAAAATGTATCTTTCCAATCTCTGGTCACAGTTCATTTATTTTAACTCATTTCCTCAAATGTAAACTATTGACTCACCTTTTCAGTAGGAATTCTAGAAAAAAATAAATTTCATGCAAACAACAAGTAATATTGCAGTATCAGAATGTTCTATGAATATCTGAGACAAGATTATACTAGAAAAATTTTCACCTTACATTCATATATGGTAAATCTGACATTTCTTCTCTTCAAAATATTGTTTCCTAAGAGACATTTAGATTATTTGTCATGATCATGCTTTAAAAGCATGATTGTATTGTATTAAGTGTATATACGTTTATGCTCTTCCTCCCTGCTCTGTTTTTAGTTGCTCTCCTTATATCAAAGAAGACATTTGGCATTTGTTTTTTAGGGATTGGCTAGCTTCACTTAGCATAATCTGCTCTAATGCCATCCATTTCAAAACGTGGATGTGTAACCGATGTGATTCTGCAATCTGTATATGGGGTAAAAATGGGAGTTCATAACCCACTTGAATCAAATGTATGAAATATGATATATCAAGAGCTTTGTAATGTTTTGAACAACTAATAAAAAATAAATAAATATATAAATAAATAAAAAGTGTATATACGTTTATTTATTTTCTTCTAAACATTCTATCAAGATACCCTAAATTGTGAAATTCCTGGGGATCCCATTTTAAACTTCCTACATGAAGAGAAAACTTTCATCTGGATAAGGTAGACAGAACAGATATTTAACTTTACTTTTCTATATTTAACTATTCTATAATTTATATTCTATATAGAAATTTTGTACGTTTACCACATTTGCTTTCTCGTGGTTAATATTTTAAGTAATTTGATTTTATGGTCTTTAATATTTTTCTTATAAAACACAGAAACTTAAACTATTAAGGGTGACATAATTTTATCACTCTCATCAAGATTTGTAAGACGTTATGAATGAATTTTCTGTAATATCTCCAAGAGTCGTAAAAATGTAAAAAGCATGATCAAAGTGAATAGATTTTGTGATGTTGTACTTTATTTCAAGTGGGGTGTAGTGTATGAGGGAGAATTAGGACATGGAAGATAGATAAAGCAGAACAAGGAAAGGAATAGGTACCTTGAAACTTTATTTTTGGCACAGAATGGAATTAATGCTATAGATTCATTGTAAACATGAACTTTATTTTTCTTACATAGAGATTTTCTGGTATCTTTTCATGAACTTAGAGATCTACTCCTTAAAACCATTATTTTGTAATATTGAAGATTTTGATAATTTAAAGTATTACAAATCACAAAAGAACATGTTCCATCTAATTGTCATTTTTGAAAGTATATGAAATTTAAGAAATTCCCAGTGGCTCTGGAGACTGAGGCAGGAGAATTGCAAGTTTTGGAACAGCCTCAGTAATTTATCAAGACCCTAAGCAACTGAGCAAAACCCTGTCTCAAAATAAATAAATAAAAGGGCTGGAAATGTGGCTCAGTGATTAAGCACTCTTGGGCTCAATCCCCAGTACTGGAAAAAAAAAAGAAATACATTTAAAAAATGGATTGACAATACAATTAGTATTCTTCCAATAGCAGAAATTTTTAGGAATTCATCCATTACACATGAGATAAAAGTTATGCAATTGTTTGATTTATAGATAGCTTTCTCAGAAGAAAAGAGCAAAAAGGAAAAGAAACATAAGTGTGTAATGTCTCATTTGATGTCAATTAATTTATGCTAATAATATATTCATAACTTCATGTATAAATTAGTTTCATGTTAATTAATTCAAAATCCATTACTTTATCTGGATTGCTGCTTTTGAATTGTGACTATGGGCTGGGAAAAAATAATTATCACTAAGTTCAAATATTTAAGAAATAAGTACAAAATGGTGAAAATTTTATCAAATTGTATATGAAACTAGGTAAAATTAACCTTTCTTATTGTATCTAGCTATTCTTATTTTTCACTTCTTATAGGTTAAAAATCAGTGTTTTCTGTTTTTAAAATATAAAATTCCTTTGTGGTAGGAATTCAACTGTATTCAAATTGTACTCTCCCTGAACCAACATGATGTTAGATCATTAGTAACCACCCACATACTCGGCAACATAGCTGGATAAAGAAGAGAGATAGGGAAAGAAGCAAGCTCCTTACTTATATGGGAATATAGTTACAGTTTCTTTAGGGAGAATAAGAACATTAACTGTGGATTGTCCTCAAGTATAATAACAGAACATCAAGCAATGTTACATTAAAAATAAAATATTAGTCAAATTCATGTGTGTGTGTGTGTGTATAAATTGTATGTGGTAAGAAAAATAAAAATGTACATATAACACTTTTTTTCACCATTAAGATTGAAATATTTGCTTGCAAGTAGTATTTTTTAAATCTCAGGATATTTTTCACAAATTATGGAGAAAACATAATATAAAGTCAATAACTTTATGTTAAAAATAGTTGGATGCAGTAGTACATGCCTGTAATCTCAGAAATTTGGGAGAGTGAAGCAGGAGGATTGGAAAATAAAGACCCATCTCACCAACTCAGAGAGACCCTAAGCAATTTAGCAAGAACCTGTCTCAAAATAAAAAAAAATAATAATAATAAGGGTTGGAGATGTGGCTCAGTGATTAAGTGTCCCTGGATTAAGTCTCCTGTATCACCACACACACACAAAAAAAAGGTCTTGGCAATTTAATACTTAAATTCAGGAACTAATATATACCTGATTCATTAATATAATGTTCTTGGAAATTTTAAATCTCCTCTCTTCTATTTTATTTTCTCTCTCTCCTTCCCCCGCCCCCTTTTGTACTGGATATTTAACCCAGGCCTTACACATTCTAGGCAACCACTCTATCTCTGAGCTATATCCCACAGCCCATTATTCATAAAATACATAATAGGTTACTGTGAACTAGTGTCACCTGCTTAACAAAACAATCGAACTTTATTATGATATATTGTGAACATGTATTGAAATATTACATTGCATTCCAGAAATATGTGTAATTATCATGTGTTAATCTAATTTTTTTAAAGTTTAAGGAGATAGAAATATTAACTACTTTGAGTAATACACCCTGCATATATGCTTAAATAATCACAGTGTATCTCATAAAATGTGTACATTAAAATAATAATAAAAAACAAAAATATACAAACATTATTTGCAAAGGATAGCAAGTGGTCTTAATAATATCTTGATGATTATTTTCTTTGTATAAAAGCTGCTATTTGTAAGGCAGTAAAGTGAAAATTGCTACATTATTCTCTCTTGGACTCTACAGTCTTCAGAGTATATCAGGAATTTAAAGACAGACAAGAGAAAGCAAAAAAAAAAAAAAAACAAGCAAAAAAACAACAACAACAAAAAACACCAGGAGAACATAAAATAATTTTTACTCTTCTTATTTCCAAGCAATTCCTGAAATATTAAGGCATTTCCCTGAGGTGAATTTAATGCCTTTTTATTTTACTAAAATATAAACTTCTAAAAAAAACTCAAAAGAATTAAATGGAAGAATAAAAGGGATAAATAAATCCTTTTAGAAATATCATGTTAGCTTGTATGTGATAAATTATCTCTTCAAGGCAAATTTTTTGACCTTAAATTTACATAACATATCTTCCATTAAAATGTATTATGTTCTTTCCTTGACTTATTAAATATTAGTTATATTTTTTTATTTTATTGACCAAAATAAATATTTTTACATTGAGCATAAAAGAAAATATTGCTTTTTGAATTTTGCAATTAAGACTCTTCCAATTTTCGTTTGCTAAAGCAATTTAAAGCATTCTTTATAAAATAGTAACATTAAAATTATTATGTACATCCCTGGAAAGCTTTGTGTTATCTGATGGAAGCATTTGTGCTGTGTAATTAAGCTGAAGTGTCAATTCATTTTAATTGTATTCACTCTTCCTACATCGTGAACCTCAGAATTGACTATCTATTAGAACCTCCTGAATCAGTCTTATTGTAGAATCAAATGAACTTTAATTAGGTTGTCACAGTCTCTTATAATTTTAATTTTTTAAAAATTAAAAAAATCTAGATAACCATTTAGATGCCACTAGGGGAAAACTGTCAGAGAAAGTTTTTATTTTATATCATTTCTTATTTGTAATATTGAATGTTTCTAATCTTATAATATTAAAGCTTTAAATATTATTGTTGAAGCTATTTTAATTGTTTCTACTCCCCATTGTTCTCTCTCTAAATTATTCACAGAATCTTCCCTTTATGCATGGGTAACTTCCTCTGATTCTCTCTGACAGTGTAATCAGCCATTTGGAGTAAGCTCTTCCTGGACTCCACACATCACAGAGATGGCAGATAAATGAAGCACCAGAGAAAAATCTCAAAAATGAGTGGTGGATATTAGTAGATAGACCCCAATCTTCTCATCCTTCAATATAATTCCAAGACATGTTCCAAGGTCTTACAGAAGATTCCCAGTTTGGTTGAACCCTAGTTGGCCATATAAGTAACTCACATGTGCAATTTTTGTTTTGTTTTGTTTTCTTCCTTATCTTGCCCATATTCTTTAATCCTTGAAAATTTTCTGAAATGATTTGTTGTTCTCTTTAAGTACTTCAATAAACAGTTCACTAACTTCTAGATTCCATGGTGGTACTAATCTCATTGATGTTTCCTTTTACACAATCAACCCCATTTTCAGGCTGAAATATCTATTCAACAATTAGCTGACCCTTAAGCCAAACATGACCAAACATACATACTATCAAATTAGGTCAAAGAGTAAACAAACATTTATAACAGACATCAACAGAAAATACAAACAAAGGAGATTTCACTAGAGGGGCTAAATGGCAGATTTAACCAGTAGCCCCCCACACTCCCTAAAATGTTAGTGAATTTGAAGATGTCAATAGAAATAATTCACTTTAAGTAATTAAAGTGAAGAAAAATGTAAGAAATGTGAATTTCACCAAAATGCTAACACATACATAATAGAACTGCAGAAAGAATAAAAGGAGAAAAATAAATAATATTTGAAGAAAAACTAAACTTCCCAAATTAATGAAAAATATTAATTCACATATTCTAAAAGATTGAGAAACTCCAAATAGGATACACACACAAAATCACACAGTTTAATCATTTTTTTTTACATCCAAAGCCAAAGAGAAATTGTTGAAAACAGAACAATAAATAGGCTTGAACATATAAAAGGAAACATCAAAATTGACACTATCGTGGAAACTGTAAGTTAGTAAATTCTATATCCAGTACAAATATCCTTCAAAAATGACAGAAAAAATAAAATATTCTAGATAAATAATAATTGAGTTTCTTTTTCACAGACCTGGCTGCAAGGTGCTAAAGGAAATCATTAAGACTTTAGGCTTAAATGAATAACACTAGGCAGTCAAATAATTCAATATGAAGAATTAAAAAAAAAAACTAATAAAACATACAGGTAAATATAGTGAAGGGAGGAACTTTATAGGAGTAAAATTTTTTCCAGTATTGGAACTAAATTGCCACTAATCTAATAGATATAAATCAACATACTAATAGTAATACCCAGGACAATTACTAATAAAATCATTCTAAAATATATTGAAGAACAAGAAACTTTAATGGTAACTAAGAAATATTATTTAACAAAAAAGAAAGCAGAAATGAAGGAACAGAGTAATAAAAATGTGTAAGATATGTAGCAAAGAAACTGCCATATGGATGCAGGTGAAGTGGTGCATGCCTGAAATCCCAGCAAGCAGAGACGCGGAGGTGGAGAATCACAAGTTTGAGGCCAGACTAAGCAACTCATTGAGACCTTCATTAATTATAAATACCCTGTCTAAAAAAAAAAAATAAAAGGACTGATTAAGGATGCACTCAGTGTTAAAGTGCTACTTGGTTCTACCTAGTACCAAGAGATAGGAAGGAAGGAAGGAAGGAAGGAAGGAAGGGAGGGAGGGAGGGAGGGAGGGAGGGACAAAGGAAGGAAGGGAGGGAGGGAGGAAGAAAAGAGTGGAGGAAAAGAAAAACATATCATATGTACCAGTCAATTGTTCCTTGTCAGCAATTGCATCAAGTGTGAATTGAACAAATATCCAATATTAAGGCAGGCATTGACAAAATAACTTCTCACAAAACTAATTTTACATTTAAAAAACAGAGATGGAAAGAATATTTCATAGAAATAGGAAAAAAAGAAAGCTATATTAGCTATTAGAATAAAAGAACAAATAGGCTTTAAATTTAAAAAGTACTACAAAACTTAAAAGAAAAATATTATATAATTATAATAGGGTCAATACAATCAATATAGCAATAATAATCTTTTATACACCTAGCAATAAAAAAGAAAAATGAATAAATACTAACAAAATCAAGTTAATAAGCAGTTTACCATTGATAGTCACTTAAATACCTCACTTTTGTTAATTAATAAAAACAACTAGATAGAAGATAAAGAAGGAAACAGATTTAAATAATGCTTTAATCAACTTTTCCTAAAATATATTTATGGAATGCTCCACTTATTAAAAGAATACGTATTGTTAAGTGCACATATGATATTCTCCTGGACAGACCATGCATTAGACTACAAAAGGAGTCTCAATAATTTTAACAAGATTGGAAATCAGACAAAGCACATTTGCCAACCCCGATAAAACATATCAGAGATCAATTACAGAAGGAAATTTAAAATATTAAAAAATATGAAAAATATTCCTGAATAGTCAATGGGCAGAAGGGTGAAAAATGACAAGGGAAATAAAAAAAAATCCAACATTAAGGAATATAATGAAAATGCTAAATCTGTTTCTTAATAAGTATAGTATTTTTGTTTGCTTCTTTTTTTTTTGAATCATGACAACATTCTAAACTTTAATAGTGGCTATTGTTGTACAATATTCTGAATATACAAAGACTACTGGATTTTACATCCTTACTTGGTAAAAACCAAAGAACAGAATATTTTTGATATGATAATTTTATCTTCTAATTTATTTTCAAAACAAAATAAATTTATTTTATGTTCATATATAAGACCTTAATGGTATCTACTTATTCCCCCTGAAAAAATTCATCAAGACCAGTGCCTCTGTTTCTGTAAATAAGATGGCATAACATATCCTATTTCTGATAAATAATAGATATCAGACAATTATGCTTGATATATATATATATATATATATATATATATATATATATATATATATTTACATTTTTCTCCAAGTCAGTAATTTCTCTGAGCTTCATCTCTCTCAACTCTAAAAACAGGTACAAATTTATATCTAACTCAGGGTTCTAGAGCAACTGGAATCCAAAGAAAATCCTATGATGTTAATTTTTAAATCTTTATAATATTAGTATTTTCTAATACTTGAATAAGGACTATTTTAATAGTAAAAAAGTAAACTAAAATACTAGCACTACAAAAAAGTTTTCATTGGGAGCATATGCTTATTGAAATATGTACACTAAATATTTGGAGATACCTTCAAATTGTTTGGCAATGAGTGAATGGCATGGAAGAAAAAAATAATTATAGAAAAATAGAGATTGCCCTTAGATATCAAAATGTGACAATGAAATAAATGATACAGGAAAAACAAATATGTCCCTTTAGCCAAATAATTCCTTACATATATAAAATTCAGTTTCAGAGGTAATGTAGAATTATACTTAAGAAAAAAATGTGAAGAAACATCTTCATATTCTGAGTTTAGGGTTGGATTCTTCAAATAAAGCATATGCACACACACAATGCATTTTTAAAAAAAAGCCTTTGATGTTGTGGTCCTAGTTTATTTCTCTAAGATTAACTAAAACAAATCTCTACTTTTCTTCCTGTTACCTTATTTCGTTGATTCTATTGTCTTCACAGGCATCATGAACTTTTCTGCCTTATCAGTGTGAATGCTGCATCTCTTTCCTTGAACTTTCTTTTCTCTTGCAGATAGCTTAGATCCTTATTTTTCTGAATGCAGTTCAAATATTTTGGAGGTCACCTCTGACTGTTCACTCTCAAATCTCTCTTCTCCACCACATTTATATAGCATGGTTTATTTTCTTCTGACCTGCCTATTCTAGGAAATTGCATTATACTTTACCCATTGAAAAGATCAAAATCAGGGTTACCTTGATGCCTCTCTGTTTTTTACTCATTCTATTCTATCACGAGTACTTGTCAAAATTATTTCACAAATGTTCTAGACTAATTTGTCATATTTAATGTCACTTTCACTAATGTACTCTAGGCCTACTATTATTTCTCGCTTATATTTCAGATATGATACAAGTTGACTGAATTAATTTCACTGCAGTTTCAGTGCACTTTTATTTAAAAAGATGACCATGTCAATCCTGGTTTGAACACGCTGCACTTTACATCATGGTCACTCACAATGTTTTTTATAACTTCATGTTCAAGGATTGAATATTCTATTTCTTCTTTCTGCAATATCACTAACAGTCTCATATCTCTCATCTACTTATTTCCTACTTACAGTTTTTGCCTTCAACATTTGTTACAGAAGAAGACTTTTGCTAACCTATTTACATGTCTTAACCTAGATTTGTTACCCTATCTTGTATTTCTATATATCTTATACCAAACTATATCAGGACACTGACTATACCTAATTAAAAATTGTTTTTAAAATGTATATGTAACACACACATAAATATATGTGAATGTAAGCATTGTCTTTGTAGTATTTAAATATTGGTTCACAACAATATAACAATAGTAAAGTCTCAACAAATATTTGTTGAATAAATGATAAATGGCTGGTTCAATTTCCTGTCTTTCACATGAAAAAGTCTAATAAATCATAGTGAATGGCAGAACGTGGTAATAATATAATTAATCAAGTAGTAACCCAAATTTTAGCAGTTATGCTGAATTGATCTGGTAAATGCTTTTTTTAAAAATACAAATCAGTAAGAAAGGATAAGATGAATGTGATCAATAAATTCTATAGAACATTACATTCATACATGATATTGATGCTATCATGACATCATACCACACACAAATCCACAAATTCTTTAGACTAGTTGAAAATGCATTTATCCTTTAGAAAATGGAAGGCATGCTACAAAAATTCAAGATCATTCTATGCCAGAAAATTTGTAGGGGAATAGTGGTCCAGAATATACCTTCATTTTAGAAGAAAATATACTGATCCTTACACTACCTTACTCTAATAAAAAAAAAAGTATTGTGCTTGTTAGACTAATTTTTAAAAGTAATCTTCCATAATTAGGAAAGCTTCTCAGTTATATTTGTCAAGGATTATTGAAGGCTACTATTTTTTTTCATGGGATTACAGCAAAAATGAGCTTCTTAACTAGCCCAAGATCAAATGATTTGGCAGATCCTATGGTATTAGAGATATCTGCAATGGGATAGTTTACATGTGAAATATCTGCAATATTCCAATAGGATTGTGGAGAGTATATCCCAAATCATGGACTATTCAAGATTGTGCTGAAGAGGATACAAGATGTATACAATATTACTCATGGATGCTATTATTTCACCTACTTCTCTATTTCAGTTGTAGTATGATTTCATGGGGAGGAGAGAGGGTTTATCTAAACAGCTATGGGAAGAAAATTCCCAAAACTACGTCAAAGATGCATCTTAGAAAGTTAGTATTTTTCAAAAATGTACTACTACTATTTTAAAGTTCATTCAGCATTTCCCCTGAATGACAGCATTAAGGAATAATTTTCCCAATGGACATAATGGCATACAATTCATTGTGGTGTTTGCACCGTTTATAGACAGAAGTACCCTAATGTAGAGATAGGTATAACACCATGGAATGTGGAATTGGAATCAACTGACTGGGAACTTGAAAGTAGCAATATTCAAAGGCCATACTTAAAGAGACAATTTTAGAGAATTGTATGTATGGAATTATAATCATAGATGCAAAGGATGAGAAGATTTATATTGCACATCAATGGGTACCAGATATATCAACTGCAATGGAAGTAGTACCAGTAAAACAAATAGTAGGACAATATTATGGGTTATCAGCAAACCTGTCTTCAGTCTCCATGGGTTAATTACTTGAGTAGTTACAATGGTATCCTCAGAAGCTATACATGGGATCAACAGGAGGATCTCCGCAATGGATCACACAACTGTCCACAAATTATTCCACTCTCATACACAAGGAGTTGATATGTATTCCTTTATCCCTTAATCTGTGGTGGCAGTGAGACATGTTTGGGCAAATTTGATATCAAGAAATGTAATGTAAGCAGATCTTGGAAAACAGCTGCGCAGAAGGTTTTGGGTCTCACTGTTCTTCTAACTTTAGAATCAATCCACAGGAGGATAGGAAGTCATATGCTGGACAACCACAGTGACCCAGCCAAAATCCGGATGCCTGCCAAACACATAAGGCCATGCTAGCTGATCCAGATGTCATCTGGCCCTCCATCTAATCACAGACACAAAAGAGATTCCTGAACAAATGAGCCATAACATACCCATAAGATAATAAGCTATAATAATAAAGGTTGAAACTTTCAGTCCACTGAGTTCCAGAATGGTTTTCCATGCAGGTACAGGTAACATATAAATCAGAAGGAGAGTACTGACCAAAAAGATATGAGAGAAAGGGATAAACATGTACAATATGATTTTCTGTACATCTTTTTTGACCGAAATTTATTTTATGAAAAACAAATTAGTTTCGATGCATAGCCTAAGGGTCAGCTAGCCTTATTAATACTGCATCATCATAGAAGGTATCAGTTAAAACAGTGATATGATCACTGGAGCATAACTGACATTGCAATTTAACCATGGCACTCTGAAAGAATAGGGAATATTTTAAAACTATTGAGACAGCTTCAAAAAATGCCATTTTACACCATTTGACCCAGTGGGGAAAACACATGGAACCAAAACATAAGAGTATAAATAAGGTTTTCTCTCTCTCCCTCACTGAGTATCTACTTGCAGAAAGATTAAGTGCAAATTCTGACCATTATCACAAGAAGAGGCATTCATACAGTTCTACTGGTTACTATTGAATCCTTAAGCCAGGAAACAATAATTCACAGAAAAAGTTTGTCATACTGGTAGAGGTAATTTACTGAGGTCAATATGAACATACAGGACCACTGAAAGATAATAAATATGCAAAATTTTGTTTGCTACTCAGATTATCCAATTAGGATTCTATTACCCCATTTAACTGTATTCAGTACATAATTTGTGTGTGTGTGTGTGTGTGTGTGTGTGTGTGTGTGGTGCTGGGGATTAGAGCCCAGGGCCTTTTGCATGTAAGGCAAGCATTCTACCAACTGAACTATATCCCCAGCCCTACCCCATTTAACTGTGAAGGTACACATATAATGACCTTTGTTCCTAAATTACCAGATAAACAGAAAGTAAGTACTCCCTGGGGATAACAAGATTAATACTACAGACAAGCTATTTACACCTATGGAAGTGCTGAGGGAATGATGTTTCATATATACAACAAGAATAAAGACAAGAAATATCAGTTATACTTTCAGAAACAACTACACTAGAGTTCATCCAATTGATCTTCATCATATGCATTTTCCAGTTAAGTGTGACCAATCAAAGACAAACAAGGGATGGAGTTCTGTGGGTGATGTTGGTATCCCCCAGCTCACTCTAGGCAAGTGCATCCAGTTGTAGCTGTTATACATTTTAGCGTTTTGAAGGTTCTCAGCATTCTCTACCGCCCTGCCCCCCACCCCTACAGGGTATATTCTGCAAACAAATGGCAGTTGCTTTACCTGTGAAATTAAACCCCTTTTCTCACCAGGAAGACCTTATACTTCAAATGGCAGATTGACATATGGGTAAAAAAGCAGGGACTCTTTCAATAGTGTGGAATTATCTCTGCCATGCCTATTAGCAGGACAAGATTGAAGTTGGTCGACAGTTGAGGCCTCATTTGGCTTGTCTAATTTTCCTCTCTATACACTTCTATGAAGGAAAGCAAGGAAATAGTTCAGGCTTTGTGGGCTATTTGATGTCTGTTCCAGTGACTCCACTCAGCCACTGCAACAGGAAAGCAACCATAGAGGAATATAAACACAAAGGTATGGATGTATTTAAATAAAATTTTATTTTTAAAAATAGGCAGTAGGCATCATTTGATTCCCGGCGAGCCATTTGCCTACCCTTGAAGTAAACGAGTATAGCAATGCCAAGAACAATAAATATTATTGCAGAACAATGATCCAAATACATACTAAGGAAGATTTATGAACTTAAAAAATTTGTTACTGAACATAAGTGATTTAAAATGAAAATAACTAGAAATTCCATTAAAGATTGAATATAGCAAACAACTTAATAAAAAAAATTATTAAGGAAGAAAAAATAGTTATAGAAGATTATAATAAGTGAAACAGCTAAGAAATCTTGAAACAGCTTTCAAACCTCAATTTAATAAATCATAAGGGACCCCAATTAAGATCGATAATAAGTATAAATTATAATTATTAAAATGATAAATATAAAGATGATCCATATACCAGTTACATTGTTTCAAATGATAAAGATGAAAATCTCCTTATAATTGTAAAGTTCCTATTATGTTGTGACTGAGAATTCATAGAGATAGAATATGAAACTAATGGATAATATGTAATTATACAACAAAAATTTATTCAAATATTCCAACATGGAAAAATCATAATTAAAATGAAATAATCTAATAGCAAAATAAAATCCTTAACCACATAGGGAATAAAGTTCTTAATCACACAGGAAATATTACAAGATGCAATGATATTGCAAATTTGGAAAATATATTAAATATCTAAATATTCAATATATGCAGCAAAGACTTTTGAGAAAATTCAAATATTATTCCTGAGAAGCACAATGAATATAGTAGCAACACATTCAACTGTCATTAATATAGTTGCATAGAGAAAGTAAAAAGAATTTCTATTAAACTGAGAATTCAAAAGAGGTTGCCTGCTTCCATCATTGTTTTTACCTTATTCTGAAAATTCCAGTCAATAATATTTAAAGAACAAAATAACTGGTACAAATATTTGAAAAGGTGAAGAAAAATAATTATTTGTAGATTAGAAAATCATAAGAAAATTAATATAGATACATGCATATAGAATGATTAACAAGGAATAGTTAAGTGAGTAGGTGAAAGTTAAATATATGAAGTTAAATATATGAAGAATCAATACAACATGGCTTCAAGAAATTAATCACTGGATTTTTAGAAACCAGGGTAAAATATACAGCTCTGCTACTTATCAACTATATAGTATGAGAATATACTTCTTTTAGTCCTAGCCTTGTCATTTGGTAAACTGAGATAATAATAATGCCTACATAGTTTACCTTTTTAAAATTTTATATATTATCTTATTTAATACTACATTTATAGATTAAATAAGTGATATTTCATCTCAAGATCAAGTAAGAAGCTGTTGAACATAATTACTAAAATGAGCCAGGCATGGTGGGGCACACCTGTAATCCCAGCAGCTCAGGAGGCTGAGGCCTGATTATGTTATCTTCTGAACTTTTTAAAAGGATTGTGAGTTCAAAACCAGCCTCACCAACAACAAGGCACTAAGCAACTCAGTGAGACCTTGTCTATAAATAAAACACAAAATAGGGCTGGGGATGTGGCTCAGTAGTTGAGTACCCCTGAGTTCAATTCCTAATACCCCACCCCAAAATAATAAAATGATTATCTAGAAAGTTATAAAATTTACTGCATTATATATAAAAATTACTGTATTATATATAAAATTTTCTGTATATATATATACATGTGTATATATATATATATATATATATATATATATATATATATAAACCAAGAGGCAAACTGTTTTCTGTTGACATGTGTAAGCCATACATATATTATAATTTATATATATTTATACACACACAGGGAGAGAGAATAGTGTGAGTTTAATTGTATAAGAAATTTTAAAACTCTCTCTATTTATTCCTTTAATATACGTATTATAAAAATGGTATAGCAAATGTTATTAGAATAATAAAATATATAAAAAAGTTAAAAATTTCTTCAAAAGAATATGATCTCTAGTAATCAAATAGTATTCTAATAATCAACAATGCACCATATAGATTCAGAAGCAAACATCTGAGCCAAGTAAAAAAGGATAAGATAGGCAGAGGATAGGTGGAGAGAGAGAGGAAGAGAGAAGGAGATGCATAGAAGGAAAGAAGGAAAGAGGAATACATAGAAAATTAAATTATTTTCTTAAATCAGCAAGGAAAATATGGGTTGTAAAAGTGAAGTTGGAATAAATGGTGATCACTTTAAAAATAGGAGTGTATGAATATTTCAATATGTTTTTGGAGTTGTGATCTTTATAATGAAGATAAAGGAAAAATATCAGAAATTCCATTGTTGGTATTATGAATAATGTATGGATTTAATTTGGTGTAACATGTGAAATTCAATTGTACAATAAACAGGATGATTTTAAATATGCATACATACAACTGGGCTTGTCAAATCAACTTCAAGGCCTTTATTTGTAAAATGTACAGACATAAAAATGTACAAAATGTTGGCCACTGCACTGGTTTTAATAATCAAATATTGAAAGCAAACCAAGTGTTTAAGAGATATAATGAACTGTATTATGAAAAAGTCACTTGAATTTTTCCAGGTATTTAACACACAGAGTAAATTCATGTATTTATGTAACTTATGCAGCTTTCATTACAAGTATGCTTTCTATTACAAGTATCAAATTTTGACATACTGTTTCCCACATGGCTATTGACCCTCTTATGATACCTTTTCAATATTTTTTAATGAACCTTAGGAAATATAGTGACTTTTTGACAAAATTTAATGGAAACACAATCACATAGTAGGGCAAAGAAAAAGATAATGAAAGCATTAATTTTTCCTGATTATATTATGTCTTAACTCTATATATTAGAAAGAATATATTGTATAATTCTTTATATATATATATATATATATATATATATATATATATATATATATATATTTAGTTTTCGGCGGACATAACATCTTTATTTGTATGTGGTGCTGAGGATCGAACCTGGGCCTCACGCATGCCAGGTAAGCGCACTACCGCTTGAGCCACATCTCCAGCCCCTATATTGTATAATTCTAAGTCATGAAAAAACATACCATTCTTACAAATACTTTGGAGAACTAGGTACAGCTAAAAGAAAGAGTTGATTTGTCATGTTTTATATTACAGTAATATTCTTAACAAATAAAACTGAGAAGAAATTTGAGTTGGATAGAAATGGCCCATTTATTTCCTCTTGCTAAATGCATTTTACTGTATCTAGAAATTACTATTGCTGTAAAAAATTATTTTTTTCTTTCAGGTAATTGTAGACATCACAATGCAACAATATGGTTGTTTTATAGGACTGAAGACATTGTGAAATATAAATTACTACTGGGGCTGGAAATGTAACTCAGTGTTAGAGATATTGCCTGATATGCACAAGGTCCTGTGTTCAATTCCCAGAACTGCAAAAGAGGGGGGAACAAAAAAAGTAGCAAATTACAACAAGAAACTCTTATTAATAACACTCCAAAGCACTGTTAGATGCCAGGTAGGTGAACTGGAAGGGCGGTTATAATGATAATGCCCCTCCTGACACCACAGATGCTGATGAGATCCTGCAATAGAAATACTTCCCTAGATAATGGCAAAATTTTAACATTGTCTGAAATGTGCAGCATATGCAAACAAGAAAATTCTTTTAAATCTAATGCTTATCTAACGAAGGTAATACTTCTTATCTAAAGAAGATCTAATAAAAAATTATTCTTTCCAAATATTACACAGGAGTTATAAACATGAATCAAATATATAAATTTAAAAATAATGTAGTTAAAGAAAAACGTTAAGTATGTCCACTATTTACATGTTTTATTACCAAATTTTAAGGATAGATTTAATTTTATAATGTAAACATTAAAAATGCATGAATTTGGCTGCCAAAAGAAAATATTAGGTCATGAGATAAAAAGCCATATTATATGGCAAGTTTATGACTGTGTTTAAAATGGTATTCTGTTTATTATGTGTCAGTTTTATTCTTTTTAGCACATAGATTCTTGATACATTTAATATTTGTAATTGCTTACTTTTCTATTGTGAATTTTACTGAATCACATGTTTTAAAAGACCAACAAAATATTCCTGCTTCTGTTACTGTTTTAAAGCTAGGTATTACAAAAATGAGAAAATATATCTCTTTTATAATATCTCTTTATTTTAAGTGTAAACAAAATTGTACTTTTTTTCTTTTAGTGAAAATTTTTACTTTAATGTATCACTTTAACATGAGTAATGTTTTTTAAGCAAAACAAATATAAATTACATAAATACCCTCATTTTAACTGACTTTTGTTTTTACTGTAACTAACTTAGTATAGTTCCTATATTTCCAAAGCTATTAACATAAAATAAATTATTATAATAAAAGTAATTTTTAGTCAAGAATCATCTTTGAGTGCTTGTTCCCATAACAATTATTGACTACATATGGATTTAATTTATTTTTCATAGAAAACAAACTATGAGTTTTAGTCAAATTTTGTGGAATTAATTCTTTTTCATAATACTGTGTTGCAAATATTCGTATAAGAATAATAAAATAGAATATATTATATTTAGAGAAAAATAAAAAGAACAGAAATAGTATAATTTTTCCTATCATAAATATACATACATACAAATCTATGTATACATACATTTTAATTTATATTTCATTAGTTGGTTTTATGCATTGGAAATATGTTATCTAAAAATTAAGTGCTCAAAAATGAAGTACATAAGTAAAGGGAACTAAGAAATAAAGAATATAATCTGCCATGCATGAAGAAGATAGGGGCAGTTAATAGACTGTGTTAGGTATTTCGGTCAAAGGGAATAAGAATAGTATTAACAAATATATCAGAAAAAGACATATATCAGTACAAATGATGATAGAAAGAAATATGAAATTAAAATTAAAATGGGCGCTTAGACTTTCAGCTTCATATGTTTCTAGAACAGAAAGAGAAACAAACTTGAAAAAATCAGGAAAATTATATAAAATATTTTAAAAGATCAAACACGAAAACTTCTAGCTGAGGATTTTAGTTACTTTCAACACAAGATGTGAAACAAATTGCTATTTAAAAGACAGTGACACGTAGCTACAAAATGATAAATACATAAATGCAAATCAATGGTGTATCTGCTGTAAAATAAATGCTCAAGTAGTTTAGATTTATGTTAACTCTAAATATAATTGGCAAGTAAAATTATCTTAAAGGTTAATAAAATATTGTCAATACAAAAATATTCCACAAGATTGAAAATATTTTGAAGGGCTGTAAATGAACCATAAAAATAAACATACCTTATTTTACTCATATCAAGGTTTCTAATGAGATACCCTGGGAATAAAGTCCAAGGTTGCTTTGTAATTCCTTCATTAATAAAATGAGAGAAAAATAAATAGGACATCACTTTAAACCTTAATTTTTGCTAAATTGGGATCTATTTAAAACAGGAAAAAATATTAATTCTAACCTAGATAAAAATAAATTGATGTATTAAATAGCAAAACATCAGCAAACCTAACTTAGGTTCATATGGACACTATGCAAATCACTAGTAAAATCCAAACTCATATTTAGCATCTAGTTCTTATAAATAAATATTTAATTAATTTCCATGGCTCAATAGAGGCAATGAACCCATATGAATCATTTAGGTTTTGGATTTTAATTTTTTGTTGTTGTTCTGTTATTTATTTGCATAGAGCATCCTTTAAGAATGTCTGGTCAAATACAGTAAGGAGTTTATATACTTTACCTAAAATTCAAGATTTGTTTGTCCTGTGGTCAGCACATTATTTTTTAAGAAGCAAAGATGAACACCTGACCTTAACATGGATTCAGTTTAAAATATTTATATCATTTTTAAATAGCTTGGTAAAGAAAACTTAAAATAACATTTGTTTTAATAAGCAATTATTTAATAACAATTATTAAATAATTATTATTTAATATAATATGTAATAATTTTATTATATAATTATATTTCTTGTTATCATTATAATTATTATAATTTAATAATAATTTATATTTATGAGAGTCCCTGATGGTGAATTTTTCAACTTTACAATGGTCCAAAAACGATATGCATTCACTACAAACCATGTTTCAATTTTTGAATTTTGATATTTTCTTTCCTTCTATGAATGAAACTCTTCTGCAATCCTGAGCATTGGAAGCAAACCAGTCAGCCAGGCCATCACAAGAATATAGAACCAATATTTTACTGTTCTCTCGTGGTTCTGATTTATGATGTTTGGTAGGTTGGGTATATTAAATTCACTTTTGACTTTCACTATTTTTAATTATGATGGATATATTAGGATGTAACCCAATTTTCTGTCAGGCAACATCTGTTATTTCTCACAAGGACACAATGAGATAGATATCATTAGTGTCACCACCATTTCAGAAATGATTACATGGAGATATAAAAAGACTATATCCAAATGTGATCATTTAATGTGTGGCTTAAGGTCAACCAGCTAGTTAGCAAGAGATTAGTATTCATATTTAGATAATTTGGCTTCACAGTTTGAACTTATAGTTAGTATACTGGATAGTATCCTTTTAAATATCTTTAAGTATAAACACTTTTTCATATTGGGCAAGCTTAACCTGGGGGCTTAACCAAATACAAATCAAATACATGACTGGAGCCCAGACATGTAATAGTAGTACCCTTCTGTCCTACTGAGATGGAGATCTCTCAATTTACTTAAATCTCATCATTGCCACCCACATCTAGAATACAATTTATACTGTAGGGAAAGTGATGTTGGGCTCATGGTTGGAGGACTTATTTAATAGACTCAGAGGAACTCACAGAGGATATAACTTTGTGAAAAATCATATATTGTGTTCCTAGGATTATATCATAGTGGTGATAGGTAAGAAGTGAAACAATTACTTATAAACTTCTATTTATTTTTTATATTAAGGAAAACATGGTTGTTTATGAAAATTAGTATTTTTTTCTTGTCTTTCCTTTTCTCTTGCTTCTCCTCCTCTTAGTCTTCTTCCTGTTTTTTTTTTTTTTTTGTATTTTTTTTAACTCGGGATAGATTCATAAATAAGAATCAAGTTTTAGAGAGTTTACACCTATCCTAGAAAATAGAAGTAAAGATCATGAACTCTATAATAGAGTTGCTCATCTAATAAAACTTATTTTTAATTTCTCAGGATTTTATCACCAATATTTCTAATTTCCACATTTTAGCTATGTAAAGACTTTCCCTAGCAAATGTAAATAATTCATGTAGGTTAATATTTAAGTAAGTATGATATATTACTTAATATAGTACAATATTCTTATCTTTAAATAATAATGAAATGACATTTAGAATATCAGTTCCTTAAGTACCTAGTTCTACTGTGCTCTGAAATATTAAAAAAATGAATAATCTAGCATTTTCACTCCAGTATTTAATGTCAAATGACCAAAAATATTTTGATTAAAGTTACCCTCCTTTGAATAAGTACATGTACAATTCATACAACAAAGACTATTTGCTTCAACTTAGTTTATATTAACTTTTGAAATGAATCACTAAACAATATTACACTTACCTTAGATTTTAAATAAAGAATTGTATTTAAAATTTCATTAAATATACATATGCCTGCTGCTGATATATATTAGTAGTGGGATTTTTTTTTGCTACTACCACTTTTATTGATTTTAATTACATTGAAATATGTGGATTAGTTCAGCCATGAAAATAAGCACTGAACCATGCACTTTGCGTCCAAAGGAATCAGGGCAGTCTAATGAGAAGCAGGTAAAAGGACCCATGAGAGTAAGAAAGTAGGTGGAATGAAACTTTTTATACATGTTGATTCTCTTTTCTAGAGTTTTTTATGTTGGTGTTTATGAGAATTTGTGGGGGAGATTATGAAGGCACCTGGTGAGAGAGATAACCAGGTACCTAGTTACCACTGTTTTTAAAAACTTACTTAGTTCTTAGCTTAGAAGGAATAAAGACAGGAGAGGCAAATGACTCAATATGAATATGAATATTTTTGATGGATATCTTGAAAACTCTCATGTTTCTCCAAAATTATAATTTTGCTCATGTCATGCTTTAGAACATTCATATGTCAGGTCTTTAAGAAATCCAAAAGAAAAAATATAATTGGTTACTACTAAACTTCATCAGCGCTACAGTTAATAAAACAATCCAAATGTATTTTCCTAAACAGTGGTTAGGAACTAAGAATTTGAAATACTATACCAATAATCTAACACCCTTATCTCTAAAAAAAAAAAGAGATTTTGTATTTGCAATTGGACACCATCTTCTGTCCCTAGAAACAGACTAGTATACAGCTATTGGTAGGTCTATATGTATGGAAGAAAATGAATAGATTCCTATATTAAGAAGAGATATAAGCAGAGTACTTATGGAAAACAAAGAGAAACACAAGTTCAGCCCTGATATACAATCTTAGGAATTTCATTCTTAAATTTTTGTACCTCATGTGTATTGTAGCATGTTATTGGAAGAATCAATAGGTGAAGATAGCTTATAAAATTTGATTTAATAATTGTTTATTTTCCTAGTAACCCAAGTTTGAGGATAAAATCTCGAATGAAACATAATAGTCCGTTCATGCAAGCAGTAGGAGAAATAAAATCCTGGAAGAATATAATCTAATATCTTTTTATTATGGGTAATGGATAACATTTTTGGTAATGTTACCCTCTATTTTTTCCATATATACAGTAAAATGTAAATAATCTTTCCCAGAGAGAAAAAATTTAATAATAGTAAAAAAAAATTCATCAACTTACAACAAAAGTAGAATTTTAACTCTACTCACTTTTATCAAAAAATACTCCCATATTTTAAATAAATAAAATCGCATAAAATAAAAACAAATTATTCAGAATCATTTTAAGTCTGACTCTCAGGAGAAGAAAAACTGAGGACGTGACAAGTAGAATATTCCCTAAGCAAATCAAATCAGGAAAACCACTAAGTCAAAATTTATTTAATTTTTAATTCTCTGTTCAAGCAGATTATTATTGCTTTTGTTAAGTGTCCCAATTTATTGTATTTTAATAAACAAGCACCTAATTTTAAAATAACATTGGATGTCATTAGTATTTTAAAGACATAATTTTATATGATAGACTGATTTGGATTACTTTATAGATGATAAATATTTGGAAACATTCAAGCTATTGTTTAGATGGGTTATCTTGTAGGAAGTGGAAATATATGCAGGAACAACCCTCTACTGCATAAAATATTCATTATCATTAAAACCCATTTGTTAGATTGAATTTTTTTGCCGAATTTCCCCACATATGTTATATTTTATAAAAATAAGATAAAAACAACACAAAAATAAGGAAACTATTAATTTATCTGTAAAACTCAAAAACCTAAAACACAACCACTAATACTATATGAGATACAAAATCATAAATAAATTTGTTTTTATTATAGTTTAGGAAACATCAACCATATACTCTCCAAAATTCAGAACTGTCTTTTAGGGAACATATTCAAATTAGATGTTTTTAACCCTTTTTATCTGCCAGTTGCTTTCTTCTTTTGATGGGTATTATCACACTTAGTCAATCCATGGGCACTGGTTTTGCTATGCTTTTCTTTTATATGTGTGTGTGTGTATACATACCAAAACATGTTATATGTAACATATTTACCTATTTGATACATAAACATGAATATATAATTTGAATTCAAATTATTACTATTTCAGAGAAAATGGCTTGGATTATATAAGACAATTTTTTAATCATTTTAGAATATAACTTATAGATTAGAACTATTATCATTAAACTTGTGTGTACCACACATGATGAAGTTGCCATGTACATACTTTTATACATGAGTGAGCCTGAATTGAGTCTGAGCTATGTTTGCTACTGATATGATAAAATATACCTGATGAAAAGGAAGATTATTTCTGGAAATAATCAAATTTTTAAAATCCCTTGGCTTGAGGACACTGAAAGTGTCTACATCACATAAAAGAACAGCAGCATTCTTCCTCTCACAACCCCGAAGAACCATTTGAACCTAATGAAGGGTAAAGTTGAAGGAAACATTTCCCAGGAGGGTGCCCTAAAATTCAGGAACACATACTGATTTTATTCATATCTACCAGTATGGTATATCAGGGCCAAAAGGGTTTTCTTAGTATTCTTGGATGGATTGGAAAATAGCCTTACCATACAAAGACTCTGCAAGGGAAAAGTGTCAACACGCAGAAGAAAGCAAAACCAGTGCCCATGGATTGACTGAATGTGATAATACCCATCAAAAGAAGAAAGCAACTAGCAGATAAAAATATGCCATGTGACTAGCCACCATGACATGCATATTTATGAACATATAAGGGATGTCCTCAGTGCTTGCCACAGATATGCATATTAGACTATAAGGAAACTTAGATAAACTGGTTTAAGATTATAGGTCTAGATAGCTTCAAATACAAGTGAATACCAAAAGAGAGTAATAGTGACAAGAACTGAGATTTTGAAGAGAATCAGTGGGAATATAGCTTTGATAGAAGAATGAATGCCTATAGCTTTGAGACTCTGTAAAGGGAGCAATTGTTTTTGAATTGTCCATCAAAAATGAGTGCGTGATTTGGTAATGTCCTAGGTCCCTGCTTCTATTTCATACTGAAGCTCATGCACACTGTCTATAAATTCCTTTAAAATTACTTAATTAGTATTTCTCTGTTAATTTTTTCTTCTGTTTCTTCTCCTGTTTACTTCGATAAATACCATTTGATATAGAAAGACTTTTCTAAAGTTCTAGCTAATATCTAATAGTATATCTAGTTTTGCATGTCTGCTCCTCCCTGTTTATTTCAAGCTGTACCTGAAACAATGTGTGAGAGAGAAACCAGGTGTGAAGAGCAAACTCCAGGTCAAGGGTGAGACGTTTCAAGGACATATCTGGCAATATTTTTAATTCAGTCACGCAATTTGCCATAGGAGTTTGAAGTTTGGCATCACCACACAAACAAATTTCCTTTATCTTAAAAGTAAAATGTATAGATATAATTTTAAAATAAAATTTAAAAATAGAATTCACACCCAGAGAGGCCCCTCACGCCTCTTCTAGTCAATCTTTGCCTGAACTTTGGAGTATTTTGTTTCCCACTACAGAATGATTTCACCCCTTCTAAAATTACAAATAAATAGAATAATGAATAAAAAATAGATTTTATAGATAAACACATGATATTGTTGAAGTAGATAATCTGAGCTACCTCTGGGGTTCCTGGCACTCAGGAGGAGACTTTGGGTTTATGAGCATCAATAGTTTCAAGAATGGTTAAGACCTCAAAATTTTATCATACACCCTTTTATGCCCCCAGTCTCAAGGACTTGAGATTTTATTTGTCTTCTCTTCATAACCAATCCTAAAAATGATTTACTACCCCTATATTATTCTACTCCACAATAATTCATTACATTATCAGTACAGTAAAAGTTTTAAAATGCTCAGGCCACTTATTAAGCTTGAGGTTATTTGACACTACAAGATTGTAAATGTTTTCCAGTAAACTTATGTTAATTTTATACTGTTTATATTACTATTTATACTACTGTCAATTTTATACTCACATTAGGTCATGATAATTTTATACACTATTTTGATCTTGATTGCCAGTTTCTTATTGTTATTAGAAAATAAAATTTTTTCACAATATATTTTGTTTAGTAGACCAGCATATTTTTTACACAATCATATCCCTGTCAAGCAAAGAGATGTAGCTAGAAAGTGCATTTATCTGTAGTAGATAATGCTCAAGGAATCTCATGTAATGAACTTAAAGAACCTCTCTGACGCCTCCATTCTACAATGCTCTTTCTTTCTGTGCTTGAACTGCTCTGTTGAAGCTGTGGGAATACATCTTTCTTAGCAGAGTGAATGCCTATAGATTTGAGACTCTGTTAAGAGAGCAATTATTGTTATATTTGGTTACTTTTAGGTTCTTGTATGGCATTAGTCCCTTACAGATGACAATGATTGTTGATTGTTCTGAAAGACTCACCATTTGTTCATGTTCTGCTTTGATATATAATACAGTCTAAATATCTTAGCCATGGGCTGATATTTTACCTAAACAAAGTTGATTTAGTTTACATTGAGAACATTGTATTTGAAGATATGGATTTATGCGGCCCAAACTTCATTGATACTGCCTTTGATATGGTCAGATTTCCCATGACAAAACCTTTATCACAGTTTGGTCCTACTTTTCCACTTAGAACATTCAGCTCTAAATTCTTCACTTCTCCATAGGATATGGTGTCAAAATTACTACTATGACTCTTCACAATCTGAAAGTTTATTCTTAATCTTTACCACTGAAAAGTGGCGAAGTTTTTACTTGAAATCTTCCTGCACAGAGATTAGCTGTTGTGGATCCAGCTGTAAGGTTTTGATTTAGGCAACTTGAATACTATATTTCTTTTCAAATGTGCAAAAAAAAATGGTAAAAATGTAACATGAGCACTGGTATCTTCTTGTTTCAGAAGAAGAAAGTATGACTTATTTTCAGGGGGTGGGGAGATAATACCTAATCAGATTTCCTTCAACCAAATTGCCTAGCAGATACTAGAGATGCTTAAATAAAGTTGAGCTGGTGGGGGTAGGATCATGTTATAAACAGTTTCTAAGTACAGGTACTGTAGAATTTGACAAAAGATTCTATCCAAGAAAAAGTGAGGCAATAGCACCTAAGCAACAAAGCTGAAAGACCTTGGAAAGAGAAATTTTTCAAATGATCACACATACCATATTAACTACAGGTCTTAACTTTAGGGAGAATATGAGTCATTTAAAGGTTTTAACATTTTTAGACAGTCAGAAATTTAATTTTTAGTGTGATTTCTTGATTAGCAATGTGGAAGATTATTGCAGGGTAGGTAAAAATTGTAGTTAGGAAGAAGTCAGTGGAAGAATCCAGAAAAGATAGGACAATACTAGAGAGAATAAATAGAGGGGGATAATAATTAAAATTTAGACATTAGGAATACTTGATGGAAGAATATTTTGATCTAAGTATACTGAAATGTAATTACAATATTCTGTCTCTGCAAATAGGCTAATCCATGACAGAGTGTCACCTTGATCTAGAGATGATAGTAAGGAGAGAATTTACCTCTTTCCTAATAAGCAGTCAAATAATAAGCACGTAGTAGCCAGATCAAGTGATACCTGGTTATATTCAATGTTTTTTCACGTCTGTTATCCGGGTTTCCTGGGCATAACAGTATTTTGTAGTGAGAAATTACGAACATGAGTTTTGAATATTTTTAAAATAGGAAGCTGAGTATCATTCAATAGCTACACTGCACTGTAAAAACTTGAAGATTTGATTTCCAATATTAAAAAATATATTGTTATGAATACTAGAACGCTTTTCTCTCTATTGCTTTCTAATAATGTTTTGTGGAGAAATGCCACAATTGTGATTCCAGTGTAAGAGTCATTTTTAAAATGCCTACAGAAATTTGGCAAAAGATATAAGGGAAGTAACTTACATAAAGAGAAAATACTGGAGGCAGAAGGTTTAAAAAGAAATACATACCTAAATCTTGATTCACTGTCAAGCAAGCTGGAAAAAAAAGAACATTTAGAATTTTGTGAGTCATCAAAACTTATCTTTAATTTAAATTACAAATTAATTTCTTTCAAGCCTAGAGGCTTTTTGAGGAATACAGAAATCCTTATGAATAATTTGAATTTTGCCAATCATAAGGCACAACTAGAATCTTTAAGAAACTATAAGTGTAAGAGTTATCTGCTGATTTTGATTTTGTTACATCTTGAAATAATTATGAGAATATTTCAAAATAAGTTTGTACCATACCTTCAATGCAGCACACCTCCAAAATGCTTGCCCATAAGTGAAGTGGGGTATATATTGCTGCATAGTATTCATCAAATTTAATGTGTGAGTAGAACTTAACTATTCAACTTACGTCTATTTATAGGAAAATATTTGATAAGGCAGAAGACATCTTTTATTGATTAGTCTTCCATTATCCTTGAATACCTAATATTTTAGTTATACATGTCAATAACAAGAGGAGAATATCATGCAACAATATTCAATTTACATAGAAATTATACCCATTCTTTACTATGAGGTCCTGTTTAGTATTACTTTGCATTACAAAGTGTAGACATGCAGGTTAACTCTCATTGAAGACACACAGAATAAAGAAGGCAACAACCATTTGCATAGTCTACAATTGTCAACTCCAATTGCCAGGAATAGGTTTTATCACAGAATTCATTTTCACTTTGTTTTCAAGGATATGAGATTGCTTGACTTGTTGGCGGCAGGGATCCCAGTAATTTTTCTCACACACTAGCCCTGTAAATTCACCCCTTCATGTGAAGTCTCAAGAAATAAAGGGGTAGCAAAAATTTCAAACTTTGATAGAGAAGAATCCATTTGTTTTTAATTGTGTTTTGGTTTGTGCTATAATAGAAATCATCTCTATTGCTATGTGATACGTACACAATAAAGGCTTTCAGAATGATTAAACGCCTTAGCCTCACATCAACTATTATTTTCCAAAAGCCATTTATTCTGGGTGTAGTAGAAAACCATAGCAAATATTTATAAAATCATTTGACTGCAGTGCTGTTGCTATGAGTATCTTCAACAGTCTCATCTTTCCTAAAGATTATGCATATTATTAATTTTCAAAGTAAGAACTGGAAGACAATTCATGTTTCTACACATGTGTTAATAACATACATCATCCTGATTTCCTATAGAAGTTATGGTTTGGGAATTCATTTTCCCCTGTTTTGTTCTCAAAAATTTGCATAAAGGAAAATTTTAATATAAAAACATAAACTAATCCACTTTAGAAGATAACTCACTAAAAATTAGTTGAATCCTGGTACAAATACTGAAAGCACAAACTAAGAATCCATTATAGTACATCATTTATATGTAGCACAGATGTTTATTTTATTATATAAACATTGTAGTATTCAAAATAATAATAAAGTGTGAGTTGATGTAGATAAGTTGTACTGGTTTTCTTAAAAAAACATATTTTTCCTGATTAATTATCTCATGGTTTACTAATTTAATTAATAATGATAAATTATAATCTTCTCCTTATCACTGTTTTTTCACGTATGTTTTAGATATTTTTATTTCTCATAAAAAAACTAATCTGAAATTGAAGTAGCATAATAAAACCAGTTTCCATTTATTGTGCTACTTATCATCATTAATTTGGCTGGAGACTCTGTTCCACAAAATCATGCAGAACACCAACCTCACATCAGGTTCAACTTCTTTGAACTATAGTATGTGGAACATCTAGAAATACGTGTCATGAGAAGAAATGATTGGAAAGCCAGATCATATTGGCTTTAGTCTCTAAGTGAAGCATATCATGTCTGTCCGTACCCATTACCAAAATCTATCCCATCATGATCCCATGTAGCCACATGAATGTTAGAAAATATGGGAAAGCTTATGAATATTTGCTGATTATTCTAATTCTGATACATTGATTCAGAAGAAAGAGGTAAAAACAGATAAATCAAGCTTCTCCAGTACCAATACTACATAACCTTATATTTTCACTTCATATTAACCTCAACCTTGTAGGCTTAAAAATTCAATAGCTTCTGTCACAGATCCTTAGGCTTTGCATAGTCCTCTACATACATTCAGGATACAGTTTACTTGGATCACAACCACTTGCATACACACTTGATCTTTCTATTTACATAACCACATGCATCTTTCTCAGATATTTTAGAAATGTGGATTTTTGTTCTTTTTGTGTTATGGAATCTGTAGGTTTATGATAAAATATCTTAAATTCTGGTCTATACTGTATCACTAAATTTGAAGTATACACAAGGTTATCAGAATGAAATTTAAGGTATGTTATAGAATAACTTAATTATCTTGTGATGTTTTAAGGACTGGTGTAGTTTTCTTGACTCAGCTCATGCTTAAGACTTTACAGAAATATAAGGTAAAAGTAAATGTATTTCTTATAAAGTTGTTTTTATTAGATTGGGTCATTGAACTATTTCCATATGCTCCCTTTAATAGATTTCTCACTAGATACTAGAAGAGAGCATGTCAAATGAATTACTTACAATTTTTCTACTGCTAGTATATAATTCCTTATTTTCTCTAATTAATTAACCTTTACTGAATTTTAAGATTATTATTATGAAGGAATAATTATTCTTTTCCAGAAGTGAAATGATATCTCCAAAGACAACAGCTAAGGTTGATCACAGTCACATTTTCATTATTATACCAAGTATTGTCAGAAAGATGATTGATCTTCTGAGCAGTTGCTTTCACTGCCCTTTCCACTGTACTGGCTCTGCTCCCACAGAGGATTTTCTTCTGGAAATAATAACTTTCTCTCAAGATATAATGACAATTTCTTAACATTAAGAAGAATTAGGGGAAAACTGAGCTTTCAATCATATATAAAGATAGATAGCATTAGTTCTTACTTCATATATTTTTGACTTTTTATTAATGATGAAGTTGTTTTCTGACAATTGTATTTATCCAGACATTTTAGCATAAAAGTAGTTAATCATTAATTTTATTAAAGAATTATGTTATCATCACAGGCACTAAATACATATTAACCCACATTTAATTAAAAATTAAAGATTATATTACATGCCAATTTTTTGTTGTATCCTTATTTTAACCAAAGTAACTGACAAAATTCCTCTGGCCAGGCAAATCAATTCATGAACCCCAAGCAATGTGACACATTCATTTGGTTTTAGAATGCTCATCAAGCTTGAATTATTTTAGTCATATTGATTTGATGATGTTCTGGAAATATGTTCCTAATCTTCATATTTATGTCACATTTGAACATTTAAACAATCACTGGGCTTTAAAGTTAAAATGTTTAGCTAATAAAATAATGATAGACAGGAAAACTTATAAAATCTTTCACATTCCAAATTCACTCTGAGTAAAATATAATGAGGTAATGAGGCCAACAGTGGACTCAATGGGCAAATATTTCTCACATAAAAAAAGCTCTTTCTATATGGTATATTCAAATGAATTATCAATTGGGTGTTATGAGAGTGGTTTTGATTCTTTTGGGACCAATTTGTAAAGGATTTCCTTTCTAGATCCAATAGCAACTCCATGGACAATTAATTCAAGTCCCGTTCCTACCTAGGCACGCATGAATGAAAATTGGATAATTTAATGTGAATCTCCTATTGTTATCACACCAAAAGCACATAAGAATAGGCTTGAAACTTACAGGTGCACTGAACTAAACATGTATTTTAATTGCTTTATATGTTCTCACTTGTACCATGGTTAATGAGTTTTTAAAACTAATGTATCTCTTTCTCTAATATGTAGAATTTAAACTAAGTGTTTCCAAAGATATAAATCAAGTATACATTTCCACAATATTCTTAGAGACCTTTAATCGTACTACTTCATCTAACATGCTTGGGAAAAAAAGACCACCAAAGGTGTTCTAAAACCTTAAACACAATTAGAGAAATCAGACTGTCCTGAGTAGAGCTCTAATAATAATTATACATCAGGAGGCTTAGCTTCCATACTGTGGGCCTTCATCACAGGTGAAGCAATATAATCAATTAATCTCTGGGGACTGAATCATATTCATGGAGCTGATCAAAATCAGATAACACTATTATTTACTCTAAAACAAGTTTCACTGCTTTGTTTTTTGCCACTCTCATTCCCACTTCCAAATGGAAATTTCAAATTTTAGCATTAAAACTAAGTTTTTCAAATACTTTGCTTGAGTTAAGAAGGCTTTATGTTTTAATTATAAGCCTTAATCTCTTTTCTTTCCCACTTAAGTTTTATAATTCATGAAAGCCTTACAGTATTTATTATCGTTCTTTATTAACCTTGATTTTTTTTGTAGAAACTGGCAACTTATGATTTCTTCCAACTGATGACATAGTTTTTGCTACTTATAAGAAGTAGTCACTTCAAATGATGATCCTGTCAACCCATTCTATTCTGTAATTCATAAAATAGTACTCTGTGTGCTTTGCTTCTAGAAAGCTTGACTCCAAAGTTCTATTTATAGCTGTATGTATTGGCAGCCAGACATTTTGCTGAAGGGACATCCACCATAATTATTTTATAGCAAGTATAGTCCAACCACTGCTCATGAATTCAGTCATCATTATCCCCACCCGAAAATCTTGGCATCCTTAGCCTTCATGGAATAAATTAGAAACACAGATGGATAATCTGGGAAATATTCCACATGAATATTTTTAAAAGCACAACTCTTGTCAAGTACAGATTTCATGATACAGTTTATAGTTTTAATAAGCAGGGCTCTGATATTAACTATATCATTGTCAAATTAGACTACATATTAGCAGATATTTTAACAAAAAAAAATATTCTCACAACTCTATTGCTTTAAGGCCAAATTAGAAATTTAAACTGTACTTATCAATATGGTATTAATAATCAAAGTGAGTTTGCTTGGGTAGGAAGAAAAAAATACTTTAGTGTTCAGAAGTTTGAGGGTCACATTTAATTTTCTCCATTTAGGAATATTCACTGCCCTCTCAAAAATATTAATGTAAATATAGGAAAGACATTTAGTTCTCAAATTTCAATCTACCTTTTATTATTTAAGTTACACAATCTTTTTCTTATTAGTGGTATTCTTCAATTAAATGATGTATTCATTTTATATTGATTTATTTCTATGATTTATGTTTGAAAATTTTTGTTTTTGGAACTACATTTGAAAAACAGTTTTTGTTTTTCAAATGTAGTTCCATGGGATAAAAAGGAAGCATCAGAAATATTCCCCCAAATTGGGCACAATGCCCCTCACATCTATACCCATTATCTCCTGTGATTGGTATGCATACAAACTTCCAACAGAGAAGAAATCCCATGAGATATCTAGCTCTTTTCTTAAATAGTTTTGGACATAAACTGTTGTGAAAATATCAGATAGGACATTCATTAAAGTTATTTATTAATATCAGTACTCTGTAAGTAGGATTGTCATTTAAACAAGCCACAGTCAAATGATAGGGCTTAATCGGTGTTTGTCTTTCTTCAATACTGTCTAATACACCCACAACTGAAGATCTGTTAAAAAAAAGAAAAAGGAGTCTCAATGACCAAATAAGTGATTCAGTGTTCTCAACAATGAACTAGTGTGGATTGGAAAGGTATGTAGCTACCAGTGGAGACAGTGATAATTTTGTTTTGAATTACTCCTTAACCTCACATGATAAAATTTCTAATGAAATGTTTCTGATGAACACCATTAATTACATATTGAGATGAGTATTCAGTATAGATGGAATAATATATATTTTTGAAATTTATGAGAGAGTAGCTAGTGCTTACATAGAATTGGCAGTGCATTTTCAGTAGCTAATATTGAAGACAAATACTTATTAATAAACCTAGTGAGCTTGATATTATTTTCTTCTTCAGATCCACTCTTGACTTTTCTCTGTCTCATCTCTAATACAGGAATCTGATCTCTATAGGCTTTTACTTAAGGTCTGTGAACCTCTGGAGTCTCATTACTTTGCGCCAATGGAGCACTGACAGGAAGTCAAAGAATAAGAAGAGAGACAGATGGTGGGTTCATTCTTTGAAGAAGCATAGGGCTTGCAGTTTGAAAATGGCCCCAGTCATCTACTAAAAATTCTATCCCTTGTATTATGACTGCTCTTTTAGGACTAAAATTCTCAAGAGATAGGAATAACTGTTTCTGGGGATTGAACCCAGGGGTGCTTAACCACTGAGCCACCATGTACCCAACCTTTTTAAAAAAATATTTTATTACAGACAGGGTCTTGCTAAGTTGCTGAAGGATTCACTAATTCACTGAGGCTGGCTTTGAACTCCAGATCCTCCTGCCTCAGCCTCCTACTCCACTGGGTTTCCAGGTGTGTGCACCCGCCTGGCTGCTTCTGATTTTTAACACTTCAAATTTAGAGAGATCTAAGGCTATTGATAGTCTCTGGGAAATTCACTATAACCTCTTAGATCATTTGCCCCTATTCTGTCCTTCATTTATTACTCCAACATTGAAGGGTCCATATGTCAATTATATCATTTCAAATCCCAGTGATACAATGATTCTACATAAAGAACATGAAGAGTATGAGAGTGAAGCCAAAGCTACAAAGGAGAACCCAGGAAGATAGAGATGCTGGAAATGTGGAACACCTGCCAAATCAAGCCACAAGCAGCCAGGAGACACAGCCCAAGAGAGAGGCCATGTGGGCTATAGCTACCAAGGCTAGAAGAACAGGTATGTTCAGACCTTTGATGTCCACATCTCAACATTCTCTGTCCTTTACTGTATTCCAGTCATAGAATTGTTTTTTTTTTTTATTTTTTTTATTGGTTGTTCAAAACATTATAAAGCTCTTGACATATCATATTTCATACATTAGATTCAAGTTGGTTATGAACTCCCAATTTTACCCCAAATACAGATTGCAGAATCACATCGGTTACACATCCACATTTTTACATAATGCCCTATTAGTAACTGTTGTATTCTGCTACCTTTCCTATCCTCTACCATCCCCCCTCCCTCCCCTCCCATCTTCTCTCTCTACCCCATCCACTGTAATTCATATCTCTCCTTGTTTATTTTCCCATTCCCCTCACAACCTCTTATATGTAATTTTGTATAACAATGAGGGTCTCCCTCCATTACCATGCAATTTCCCTTTTCTCTCCCTTTCCATCCCACCTCATGTATCTGTTTAATGTTGATCTTTTCTTCCTGCTCTTCCTCCCTGCTCTGTTCTTAGTTGCTCATAGAATTGTTTTCTCTGCTAAGTCTCGATTTGACTGTGGTCTCATTCATCCTTTCTTTGTCCATATTCCTCTCTTTTAGAATGATAATATTTCCTCTGTACCTGACCTGCCATTTTGTTTTGGAAGTTTATTAATAATAACTATTATTATTATTTTATTCTTACATAGACTTGCAGCCAAGAGTTTGCCTTGATTTGAAAAACAGACATTGAATTGAGGTTTTTGAGCAATGCTTGTACTGGTCAAACTTTGGGGACTCTTAAGTATGTTTTTCACTCATGACAGGTGAATAGGGGAGGAAAGTAAAGGGTGATAACTTACAAGGAGGAAATAAAACATATGCATCAAAGGAGTCCATGGGTCACATGATTAGAGATAATAGAAAACTTTATTAAATCAGGTTAAAACAAAAGAAACCATTACTGACCTGGCCCAAGCTCTAATATTGGTCCATGGAGGAAGGTAGTTAAGCCACAATGGTAGCTGTCCCAGAGATATGTAAAATCAGATTGGTAGAAAAAAAAAATCAAGCTTTGGGGGAGGATGGGAAAAGCTTTATTGTTTTAAAAGATCCATTGCCAAATCTTCTGGGAGAAAAAAAAGATTTGAAAAGAGCAAACGAAAGAATTAGAAGAACAAAAGAAAAAATTTCACAGATTTTAAACAAGTTTTCACTTCCAAGAAGTTACACAGATAACTGCTGAGTCTCAGACCCTTACTAAGTCATGCTAAAGTGGGTGAAATTTTATGGGGTCAGCACCAGCATATTCCAATTTCATACTGGACAAGGGTTTCCATGTTCAGTCTTTAAAATCCCTTTACTTTGTAAGGTACTTTATTCTCTGTCTTACTAATAAACTGCTGCCTATTACATGGTGTTATTCACTTGAAATTCATCCTGTGTGATTGCAAATAATACGTAAGTAAGATCCATCCCTGAGGATGGAGCACCTCTGAGAAATGGACCAGCAGTAAAATGTTATGGTTTGGATCTTAAATGCCCCCACCAAAGGCCATGTTTTGAAGGTTTGGTTGTCATCCTGTAGACCTGTTAGGAGATAGTGGAATATTTACTAGAAGACAGAACCCTCAAAGCCATTGAGAGTTTGGCCTTGAAGGGGATATTGTGATCCTTGTTCCTTATTCTCTTTTTGATTACTGACCACCATAAGGTGACCACACCTCCTCTGCCATGTATTTCTATCATGATGTACTGCTTCAATGCATGTCCAAAGCAACAGGAACAAGCAACTAGAGACAAAAACCTTAAAACTGTGAGTGAAAATAAACCTTTCCTCATTTAAGTTTATGTATCTCAGGTATTTTATCACAGAGATGAAAAGCCAAACAGGTTTACAGTGCTTAGCCATTGTTATTAGATTGCTATTATTTTTACACCCATGGAAATAAACATCATTGCCCATATTTTCTGAGCATGAGATAGGTCAGGACACCTGACTTATAATAACTGATAATAGTGAGACTTAAATATAATCTCTTATTTTGCTTCCCAGTAAAAATGTTATGGTTTACAATTGGAAACTTGTTTTCTTTTTTTTTTAAATATCCGTTTGGGAGTAATTGAAATATATGATTAGCTCAATTGTAGAGAGATATTAAGCCTATCTGAGGGGTAAAATGTATGGAGTTGAAAAAGATTTTTCAGATTCAGAATACAGACAAACCAAAAATATTCTTGGGAATGATTTCATGATGTCTGCTTCCTTAAATAAATGTCAATTCTTTTTTGGTGCCCTGAAGAGACACTTAAATCTCCAAATGTTCCTGCAAAGTTCAAATGACAAATGTATGCCATCTGCAAACTACAATTAAGGACATTAAAATATATCTAAAAGGTTACTTATCACTTACTCTTAAGATGTAGGAAGGAGGAAACGTGTTCCTTCAAATCTAACAATCAGAAAATGCCAGATAATCTTGAAATTAAATATATTTTTGAATACATCAGGAAGTAAGGCTGCAGGTTACCCAAATAGCCTGGCATCTAAGCAAAGACAGGTGTCGCTAAAGAAAGAAGGGATGAGAAATGTGCCATGACTATGGCAAAAGAATAAAGATTAGACTGCCTTGCAAGTGAATAGAATTTTTATAAATATTTTCTTGCTAAATGTTTTGTTTCATGAGAGTATAGAATTCTAGATGTCTCCAACATTCTTAGATTCTTTATCATGGATTTTTCACTAGGTACTCAAGAAAGAGAAAACAGATGGAAGACAGGGTAAAAAATCATGAATAGCATTTCTCAGTGCTAGAGGTCTGGGAGAGATGAGTTTTTTTGTTTTTTGTTTTTCTTCAAAAAGGCAAGAGCCCTTCCCAACTTATCCCCCCCCCCGGCAAAAATAAAATAAAATAAAAGATAGATGTGAAGCTTAACACCATTTCACCTAAAGAACACAGAACTATAGTTGCTGAGGTAAGGAAACTTGTGAAATAGAGGTATATGACAGGAGTTAACTACTGGGGTTATAGCAATAGATAGCCATTGAATCATATCACTAGTGATATTGCAACATTTCAGCAGTGATAGATCACTGAGAAAGGGCTACTTTTGAGAGCTGGAGACACTAGACTTGCCCAGTACCAAATCTATAGGTCACAGCACAACCAGAATACTCACCTCAATGGCTAGCAAACTCCAAAATAAATACTTACAAAGAGAAGGATCATGATAGCATCATGCATCTCACAGTCCTAAACAAAGTGACTGTCATTCAGTCAAAATATTGTCTCACACACACAGATTCTCTCCCACTCTCCTACTCAAAATCTACTGAAAAGAGAAAAAGTAATAAACAGGATCAAACTCATATAAGCCCTGGATATTTTAACTATGATGACACTACTTTGAAATTATTATGATGAAAATATTAAAAGAAAACCATAATCATTCACATAAAGGAAAATACAACCCAGTAATTGAAACTATGACAAATATTAGGGAAAGTTTTTGACAAACAAAAGCAAAAAAAATCACTAAACAGATGATTTGTTTTTACTCAATGAAATGAAGGTCTCCATAAGTGTTTAAAGTTTAGGTAAACACCAAAACAGGTGATATGAGATCCTTGATTCATATGATTATTTGCTAATTTAAGTTTTGTTCTTAATATATATATATATATATATATATATATATATATATATATACACACACACACACACACACACACATATATGTATATATATATATATATATATATATATAAGCAATATTTTTAAGTTGAAACAGGTATGAAAGGAAAATATGTGGCAAAATACCCTGAAAGATGGGATGGAAGATTTGAAAACATACTGTTTTATGGTTACACCACTCTATGTAACTATTTAAAAATAGACTTTATTATTTTGTGCTGTTTAAGAAAACTTATTTTAAATACAAGCTGAATTCAATAAACTGGGATCAGATGGCCAAAACTCTTCTACCACCTATTTTTAATAGGTCATAAATTAATAATGGTACTAACATTTTGCATATAAGTAAAAGAAGAATGAAAATAAGAATGTTATTCTTGTATGAGTGAGAATTAATGTAATTACCTAACTTGAAATTGAAATCATACTATGTAATTAATTAATTTAATTACCTAAATTAAATTTCAATGTCCACAAATATCTTTCTTCAAAAACAACTATATCTATTTGTTTATGGATATTTTCATATGACAATAAGAGAGGAACAGTGTAACAAAGAACATATGGTGTCTTTACCACTTTGTATTGCTGCCAAGCACATAGTATAGTAATACAGTTATAACTAAATAATATTTATTTTAGTATGCATATTACTGAACCATTCCTTTATTGTTATTACTAATATTAACATCATACTAAAAGAGAAAGAGAAAAGTGTACTTTGAACGTGAATCTCTTATAGATAAAATAAATGTGGATTCTTTCCTAATAAAATAAAACTTTCTGTTGATTTTACATTACCAACATACCTGTGCTAAATTAATGCAATATAAGTTGACACTGGCAAACCAGTCTTTCTGTATTCCCACATCACAGGAAAGCAATACTGTAAAGAAAATATTAAAGTAAAATGTTATATTTTCTCAAAGAAGTCCTTCAAAAATATCTTACAAAGAAAGTATAACATACTATTCTGTGTCTAACTTGTTAAACAAGAAAAGTCATTTACTTGTGCTCAGTTAATTAAATCATATAAGCTTGAAAAAGTCACAAAAATGCATTCAAGGAAAATAAAAGTCTTTAAGACTATTAGCTTTTCCATGAAAACCATTTTGGAATTATTTAAGATACTGGGAGCAATATCATTGTCCTTACAAAAAAAATATGATCCCTTATTTCAAATTGTTTCCTTGGCCCTTGGAAAATATTTCTGATATTGTTCAGTTGTTGGATATTTGAACAGTGAATACAAAGTTTAAACTAACAAAGAAATCAATCTCTGTGAATAATCTGTCAATAGCTACAATACAATATATGTTAAAAGTAGTTGAGTAAATACCAATTCAGTAAAACCTAAAGTTTGATCTACTAAGATATGTTCATACATAATTAAAGAAAAAAACCTAGCTAAGCAAATTTACAAAGATGTACAAATAATAGTGTATTTCTATCATTAAGTACTTTGCAGAAATATTTGATTATATTATGTGTAATTTTGATTGAATGAGATGTGTTAATAATGAATTTCATTTGTTCTTATGGACTGGACCATCATCAATTACACAAGTGTTTCTGAAAAATAGAAGTTAATTACTCTGATTTGGGCTAGCAGAGAGCATTTTGATGTTTAGAAAGTAGTAAAGTTTTGTGGTGACTTAATGTTTCTTCCTAAGTGAAAAAAAAAAAAGACTTCAACTATTACTGATGAACACTGACTTACTTTGGAAATTAGCATTTTCTGAGAGGTGAAGATGTTCCTGAATAAATTTGACCAATAATAATAAGAAAACCATTATTACATGTAAAGGTTTATCATGGCAGTCATTTAGAAGACAACATCTGAATTACAACTCATGTCAAATTTGTGTAAGTATTTGGTGTGCTATAAAAATTAAAAGCAATGAAGTTTATACTATAAATTTTATAAAAAGCATTCAAATAACAAAACTTGCAACAATTAAACAATATTTTTAAAAAGAATGAAAGATTAATTAACTCAAAAGAAAGCAAGGAAAGAGAATTGAAAATAAATATCAACAAAGAATTAAAAAGAAAATTTGAAAAATGATAGAATTATACCTTGTCAAGTAAACAAGAAAAACATTTTTATAATTAGGAAATATAAACTCTGATCAAAAGTGAACAAATTCACAGAGGAATGAATAAGTTAAATCTAATTATGTGGCAACAATCATGAATACTTTTAATATAAAACAGAACATAGGAGAATGAAAAATTATATGCTGTGATAAAACAAACTTAAAGATGTATGGAACCAGTGAAATGGAATAGAAAGCCCAGAAATTAAGACAAACATATATGATCAAATAATTTTGAACAGTGGTAAAAGATGGTTTGTTGGGAAAAGGCCAGTCTCTTCAGAAAATATCATTGATAAAAATAGATATTCACATTTTAAATCATAAAATCAGGCCCTTACTTCATACCATACATAATAATTTTTAAAATTTGATTTATCAAAGACCAAAATCTCAGGTCAGAAACCAACCTACTACAATAAAACGTAAGGGCAAAATTCCTTGAAATTGATGTTGGCAATGATTTTGGGGGGGATGTCATATTAAAAACTCATGCTAAAATTTGAAAATAAGTAAGTAGGACTACATCAACCTAAAAAGCTTTTTCACAATAAATGGAAGCATATAAGAAAAGAAGAAGAAAAAAAAGAAAAAACTGTCAGTGGATTGAAAAAAATTCAAACCATATCCCTGATAAAGATTAATATCAAAAATATATAAATAACTCATTTGATTCAATGACAAGAAAATAAATAACTTGATTTAACAAATGGACAAAGGGCATGAATAGGAATTTCCCTAAGGAACACATACAACTGAACAACACACGTGTGGAAAGATGCTCAATATAACTAATTTTCAAAACAATTATTTTGTAATAAATACATACAGAAAATGAGTAAGAATATCAAAGATTTGAACATTATAAACAACTTGGTCTGATTAACAATTAAAAATAGATAACACCCAAAATAACAGAATTCACACATTAAACTCAACAAAACATTTAAGGAAGCAATCATAGAAATTCTACACAAATCCTGCCTGACAAGTGAAAAAAAGATTGAATAATTTCCAATTATATCTTTGAGGCTAGCATTACTCTGATACAAAAGTCAGAGAAAACTACATATCAACATCCCTCATGAATATAAATGCAAACATGCAAAATTCATATTTAACAAGTAAAATCCAATAAAACATTAAACTAAGGATAACTCAAATGTCCATCAATATATTTGAATTGAATAAATAGCCTGTGGCATATCCATGCACTGATTTACTATTTATCATTAAAAAGAAATTCATAGCTGGATGCAGTGGCATACACCTGTAATCACAGTGACTTGGGAGGCTGAGGCAGGTGGATAGCAAGTTCAAATCCAGACTCATCAACTTAGCAAAGCCCTAAGCAACTTAATGAGACCCTGTCTCAAAATAAAATGCAAAAAGTGATGAGGATGTGGCTCAGTGGTTAAATGCCCCCTGGGTTCAATTCCCAGTACCAAAAAAAAAAAAAAAAAGGAACTTACGATGCATGATGTGCACATGTATATATAGTACAAGATGATTGGAATTTCAAAATAATTATGCAAGGTGTAGAAGTTCAGACAAAAAATATACATATTGAGTGATTCCATATATACACATTTGTAGAAAATGAACATTAATGCCTAATAATTAAAAAAGCAAATAAGTTGCTTCCTCTGTATTACTGGTGGGTTTTGTCTTCACAGGGTAAGTGTTGGGGAGAGTGATGTATAGGAGAGATGACAAAGTGGCATGACAAAAACCCTTCCACAGTGTATTTATTTCAGGTTCTTAATTATATTGGTGCATTAATGATTTCCTTAACCTTTATAATGAGTCAAAATAGTATCAAATGAGACACTTTAAGTATATTAAATTTATATTTTAATTATTCTGCTATAAACCTTTCTCAAAAATCCATATAAAAATGTGATGAAAGTCATGGTATCTCTCAAAGTGACAAAGTCTAGAACAACTGCATATATACTTTATTGTGAGATAACACTTAATCTCTAATATTATAAAAGTAAAAATTATCTTAAAGCTTTTTAAAAAAATTGTTTAATTTCCTATTGCTGTCACACAATTGGAATCATGGTACTTGTAGTTAACCTCCGGGAAACACACATTAATTTCTATATCATCTGCTATGTCTATTTCTCAGTTAAGTCTAACAAATACATATTTCTCTCTAAATGTTCTTTCAATTATATAAATGTAATAGAAATAACTGATGTTATCTTTTTATAGAACTCAAGTGACACCTTTCTCCTGTCAGGAGTATTTGAAATATAATATAAAAAAGGAAAGGGTAAGGTGAAAATACAGAATTTTTCAGGGATCAAAAAGAAACATAATGGAGGTCTGAACTGAACTAGCTGCATTAGGAATTAAAAGACTTGTGTTATTTTAAGGTTAGACTATAAACAGGGTATAATACATATAATTTTACCACACAGGAATAAAATTTTCAGGTTTCAAATCTGCTATTAATGACATTAGTTTGTCCTAAGATTCTGTGTTTCTCTTGGAGCTTGTAAAAAGCCATGTGGGTCACATTATTATGAGTCATTTATTACACAGGACAATCAGCAAAATATCCTCTCTATGGCCAAGACTTGAGAACACAAATGCTCAAGATATGTTTATCCCGAATAAATTCACTTCCCTAAACTGTAAACTCAACTAAAAATATCATTGGCACATGTGTACACATGTACAAACACATTCAGATATACATAGATAATCTTATAATTTATTTCACATTTTACAACATTAGCTCTTTTGAACTGAAGTAACAGGCATATACATATGCATATATATTAGTATTAATTAGTATATAATATATAATTATAATATATATTAGTATTAAACCTATTTTAGAGATGAGATCAAGTCTCAGGTAAAATAATTTGTAAGAGGACAAGTGTCATATGCCTCAAAATAAGAGGCACAAATTCAAGAGAGTGATTTCAAAAGGAGCAATCCGATTAGATTACATTTGTTTTTAGATGGGATTGAATATACTAGAGCACTGGTGAAAACAGTACATAATTTTGCATTTAAAGTATGCACTATAACTTTTGAAAGTGTCATTAAAGAGGTTAACATTAAGCTGTTTTGATAGTCTTTTTCCCTTAAGGGAGAAAAGTAAGTTTATTTAAGTTTTTGGAAAAGTAGATTTTTATACACAGCTAACAGTGGGGTCCATTATATTATGGTAATATGAGTATTATCTACTTATAACTAAGACCTCAATTTTAGGGTTTTTATCTTTATTGAAGCCAACAATCTTCAGAAAAAAATCCTCATATAGAATTTGAAATTATATAATATTTATGAAAGTTTTGGTAACACTAATAGAAGGCATTTTTTACCAGGATAATATTGTTAAAACTAATCTAAGACATACCACAAGTGACCATAGTATTTTGAATTATAGTTGTCAATGACAAATGGATAATATTCATCTCATTTTAGTGGTAAAACAGAGTAGCATAGTGCAGGGAGATATTATGAAGTATTTAACCATGAACAGAAATATTTGGTGTGTAACAGAAATGGAAATTGGATTTTGCTAAGAAGAGATGTACATTCAAAGGAAGTTTTATATTTTTGAATGAGAAGTACAAAGTAATTTTGATGAATAATCTTTCAGTTATTTGTTCTTTTGCTCATTTAGTAATTGTTACCGAATGCTGTGTGTCAGACCCTGTCCATGCCTTCATGAAACTTACTAAGAAGGGTATACATGACTTCCTGGCCTTGCTTAAGAATTATACATTTTATTTGAAAGATTATTTTAAATCATTTTTATTACTGAGATAAAATGATTTGGGGGGAGAAACACATTTTGGAAATAAATAAAGAACTCAGTTCTTTACATAATAAATTTAAGATATCTGTGAGTATAGCTGTAAAATAATTGTATATATAGAGTTGACAAGAGGTGTCTCAGTTCTAGGAATAAATTTGGGAGGTATTTTTGTTATAACTAGTATAGTAAAAATATCTGCCTATTTCATTCTCTCATTTACCCATTCATTATACAATATTTTCCAAAAAGCATTGAGTGGGGCAAAATTATAATGTAAATGAAACCAGTTCTTATTTTCTTGTGCAATGTATTGGCTATAGTTCAACCTCATGTTATGACTGAACTACATTTTTAGACCTAGGACAATTTTCTTTAAGTTATTTACTGCTAGGAAACAAAAATGTAAAACCTGGCTTTTATTTTATATATATAAAACCATGTACCATTGAGGCCAAAATTTTTAATATCCAAAAATAGTTATGTTGAATTGGTATTTTGGGAATCTTAATTTATTTCATTAACATATTTTAATATGTTTTGCTGGGTTTGGAAAAATATAAAAATAGAAACATGAAATGTTATATGTAGTTAAAATTCATCACTATATAATTTATATTATACTTTGCTAACTATGGATTTTTGACTAATTAAGCAGTTATCAGATTTAGTAATATGTGTATCTCAAACTTACTGAAAGTAGTAGGACAGCAAGGAATTATATTGAACATATATTCATCACTGATTAAAGTTCAAGTACTGTATAGTATTTCCAAATGTACTTCGAGTATCTCTCTTTACTTTATTTTTTAAAATCAAATTTATAAGATAATTGTTCCTAAGAACCACAATAATTCTATGCTTTAGCAATAATATCCAGAAAAAATGAATTAAAAAGATAACCATTCACATTATCCCTGAAGAGTTATATTTTGTCATTGGGTAGAACTGTGACACCATAAGCTCGATAAAATTTCATTTTCAACTAGCCTTTTGAAGATATGCATTTCTCAATATAAAATAAATTTTGTTTAATTTTAGATTATTGAGATCCTGGATTCTTACCTTTAAATCCTTTAAATGTATGGTTACCTTATATTGCAAATATACATATATAGCTGCAATATCTACCACAATACATACCAACACATTTAATAAGGAAGATGCTTTGCTTATAAGAATATTTCATAAAATAGTTCAAATAGCCAATATATGTTTACTGTTTTCAACATTAAAACATTTCTTAAATCCAAAAAAAAAGAACAAATACAAGGGTAGCTCTTGCCTGAGACCCACACCCATGACAGACGCTGGGTTCCCCTGCGTGGAGTGGGCAGGCTGAGAAATATGGTAAACAATCAAACATAGGAAACAGTTTTAAAGATGGGGCAGTACAGCTCTTCAACCTTAAGGGTCGAACTTCCAAGATGGAAAGAGAGCCAGAGCCTGAGTTTGCTTTTATATGAACTTCAAAGGCTTTCTACAGAATGTTCTTAGTCAATTAAGGTAGGAGGTGGGCTGTTCAGATCCCAATGGGTCATACCCAACTCTGGAGCTATGAGATCAGTCTTCCTAGACAAGGGAAGACAGAGGTCATGTGCATTGTTCAATCCATTAAGTGGGAGGAGCCACAAAATAGCTTGCAATGCCAAACCAAAATCTCCTTGGCTCCAAGGCCTAATGAAGATGCTCAAATAACTCAGGTGTGGCTCCCCACAGGCAGCAATATCAAAATAATCTGAAATCATGAACCTGATACACATACATTAACATTGCAAAATAATTTAAATATCATCATATATTACATATTGAATATTATATTTAATTTATATAATGTTATGTATATAACACATCCAATATTATATGCCCTTTATATATATATGTTTTATATATACATATAATATATATTATATATGTAAACCTTTATATATATATATATATATATCTTTTATATATATATAATATATTACATATATATATATATATATATATATATATGTAAACACACACACAGATATTTGTGCTTGTATGTGTCTTGATTTTTGTTATTTCCAAAAACCAAAAATAAATCTAAATAATTCAATTTTTAATCTGCTACAACTTTATAAGCATGTACCTATGACTTTTTTCTTTAAACATATATTTAAAAACAAGTAATTCAATTTTTATATCACAGCAATCAACTAATGATATTTAAATTAGGGAAAACGTTTTCTGGTTAAAATCTTAAAAACATTAATAACAAGCAATACAACATGCTTGCAGAACAAAAACAATGTTGTGTCTAACAAACTATGCAATATTTTGTTAGCAGAATATTTCTGTAGTTAATGATCTAACAATAGAGACAGTTGTGTTTCCTTATTATATATTAAGCACAATATAGTCTTTCACATTATAAAAGCTATATGATTTTTTAAATGTGCTAAATTGTTTTTTTTTGTTTTGTTTTGTTTTCCAATATTTGTCTTCTTAGATTTTCTTTGTGCAATTATCTTTCCTTTTAAAAACATTGGAATCCTATTTATTTTTTTATTTTTTGTGGGGCTGAGGGTTAAACTCCTAAATGCAGACATACTGTTCTTGGATTGGATGTATTAATATTAATAAAATGCTCATATTATTTAAATTTGTTTACAAGTGCAATCTAGTTACTAAACAAATTTCAATAACATTTTCACAGAAATTTAATGAAAAATTACATTTAAATGGAATCTACAGAAAAACCCAAATAGTCAAAGCAATATGAAGTAAAAACTAAAAAGAATAAAAGTAGAGTCACAATACCTTCTGATTTCAAACTATAGTATAAAGCTACAGTAGTCAATCAGTATACAACAACTCAAAAGTGACAGCACAGGAACAGAACAAAAAGCCTGGAATTAATCCAGGAAGTTATATTCAATTGATTTTTGACTAGATTCCAAGTGTACACATTGAGTAAAGAAAAATCTCTTCAATAAATGATGATGGGAAAACTGGAAATGCACATGTAGAAGAAGGAATTTTGGCCATTTTCCCATACCCTGCACAGAAAACCAACTCAAAATGGGTTAATACCTTATACATAAGACCTGAAACTGCATAACTACTGAAAAAAACCATAGAATAAAAGCTCCATGACACTGGTCTTTTCAAATATTCCTTGGATATTACACTAAACACAAAGGCAACAAAAACAAAAGTAGACAATGAGACCACATTAAACCAAAAAGTTTCTGCATAGCAAACAACCAACAGAATTAAAAAACAAACAACCAACCAAAAAAAGCCCCCTAAAGAATAGGAGAAAACATTTGCAAACCATATATCTGATGAAGGGTTAGTATATAAAATGAATTAATATATCTCTATAGCAACTACACAAAACAAAAGCAAATAATCAAATTAAAACAATGAGCAACGGATTTGAAAAGAAAGTATTCCAGAGGAGACACATGAATAACCAGAAATCTATGAAGAGATGCTGAACATCACCAATTATCAGGATTTGCAAATATAAATGCCTCAAGGAAATGATTGATCACCTTTCACATAGTTCAGATGGCCATTATCAAAACATCAGAAAATTTTTAAAAAATGGTTATGATATGGAGAAATTAGAGCCCTTTGTGCACCATTGGCACCATTGGTTAAAATATAAAATAGCATAGCCACTGAATGGATTCCATTTTATATTTTATGTGTATTCACTGTTTATTCAGTAAATCATATGATTATATTATTGTTTTTAATGTAAAGATAAATAACATCATTATATGTAATTATAATTCACCAAGAAAATTGGGGAAAAAAAATTAGGATATATTTTTCCTCTGTTTCCAAAACTTTTTTCCTATTGCCTAAATTTTAAATAAACAACATTTATTAGTTTTATGAGGAGGAATTTACTATCTTCAAACATTTCTAATATGTTCTAAAATATTTTATAGAATTAAAAGTTCTCCATATTAAGATACACACTCCAAATACAGATTGCAGAATCACATCGGTTACACATCCAATCTGTATTTGGGGTAAAATTGGGAGTTCATAACCAAATTGAATCTAATGTATGAAATATGATATGTCAAGAGCTTTATAATGTTTTGAACAACCAATAAAAAAAATTAAAAAAAAAAGATACACACTCCATGATCTTTTTTTTTTTTTTTTTTTTTTTTTTTTTAAGAGAGAGAGAGAGAGAAGAGAGAGAATTTTTAACTTTTATTTGTTTTAGTTTTTCGATTTTCGGCAGACACAACATCTTTGTTTGTATGGGTGCTGAGGATCGACCTGGGCTGCATGCATGCCAGGCGAGCGAGCTACCGCTTGAGCCACATCCCCAGCCCTACACTCCATGATTTTTAAAAAGAATAGAAGTTGAAATTAAAGAGAATGTTTCCTCAAAATTGTGACTTACAAATGAAGTAAAATACAGTTTTAAATATGACAGAGTTAAAAAAAATTCTTGAAATAAAATGAATTCCTTCATATTAAGTGAGGCACTTGAAGAAAAAAAGAAAAGAATATGGAATTATAATCAAGAAATACATGAGAAAAGGGTAGTTCTTGACATATGGGAACTTCATTCTCAAGTTCTCTATTGCTGCCTGGAGGCCAATGAGTTGTAACATACTTGCAGTAGCGCTGCTGAGAAAACTCATCTATTGATTCTATATGACCATCTTTTAAATGGTGAAAATACTCACATTTTAGTGACAAAAAAAGAAGTACAATACCATTTTTATTAAATTAACTTAAAATAATAGTTTAAAAATAAAAAAAAAATATATTAATCAGATCATAAAGACAAATAAAGAAAGATCTGGTTAACAAACAATGATATTAAAATATGTTTTCACAGATTAAAAAGATGAATTTTGTCACCAGACATGAATGAGAATGACTTAGTTATAATTGTATATGTGTACATTAATATTGAACTTATGATAAAAATGATTTTGAATTATAGGTTTTTAAATTATATTTCATAATACAAAATCTAAAATAAAAAATACTCAATTTTTAATGAAGCACAACACAAAATTATCAAAATCAAACTTCAAAAGTAATGATTATTGTGGCTTTATGAGGAAAGATAGGTATATTGATGCTTCTTGTCTATATTTCAGATTTCAATAGAAATGCTATTGCCAGTATAAATCTCCATCAATTTCACCAATAGAGCCTTTCCAGGGTCATTTCTTCTAGACTAAATATGCAATGAGGCTCTCCACATTTTGAGAGACAAAAAAATTACAACACAGAAGATGAAATGCATCAGCAATATTAAACTGATACACTCTTTCTATATTCACAGCTACCATTAGCCTGTCACTTTGGTGAAATTAAAATAATAATAGTAATGAAAAATTAGAAGACTTACAACTTGCATTGTGTCCAAATACATTTTACAAATTTGTATGTGATAGTCAAGATTGGCCTTTAGTGCCCTAATTATAGAAACACAAAAATGTTTCATGAATTTTCAGTGAAATAAATAATCACAAGACTACACAAAGAAAATATAATTTTATAATTTAAAATATTCAAAATGCCACATATGAAAGAGTCAGTATGCTGTTAGAAAGGCTAGACTAAATTAAAACATATTGCATTGCATTCCTATTTTGGATAAACTAATATAACTTTGCTAATATAACATGAAAGATGATGTAATATTCATATTTTCTGATTGAATTAAGTGTGTATGATAGGTTCAAAAGAAATGGAAAAGTAAGGTGCTGTCTTAACTCTTTAAAAAAATGTGGTCTCAAGTCCATAAGTTTAATATACATGTGTATGCTTTCTACATTAGTGAAGAGTTAGTGCATACAGGTAAAATCACTTCAAATCCTATTGTGAGGTCCAATGGCTGTGGCAAAAAAAAAAAAAAAATAGTTCCTGAAAAACAGTGACATGTGCATTTTCCCCTGAATTTTGCTATCAGAATTGACTAATTTGATGATTCATAATTCAACAGAGCAATATTTTAAAGCAAGGATTAAATTAACAAAAATCTCTACTCAAATGAGACAATTGATCTGGGACAAAACTTTTTAACTTTTGGGCTTTAGATGACATTGCTGTTTACTTTTTATATTTCAGTTTAGCTATTATTAGTTGATCCAGTTGACTGGGGTAAGTTTAATGTGCCATTAGATCAGGACTGCATTTTCTAAGCAGCACTTGATTCAGGACCATGATGGTGTATTCATCCCATCCTAATTTTAAATGGGCAAATTTCTTTTTCTCAAATCCCTGTTTCCCATTGTCAAAAAAAAAAAAAGCTTTGTTTTTGTTGTTCATAATTTCCATTTTGCATATAGTATGATGTCAGCACCAGACTTTAATTCTCAATTTGTTTTCTTCTTACCATTCAGGAAGATAACCCAATATTCTAGTTTCAGTGGGCTCCATAAATGTTATTAGAAGTTAATTAAATGCAAGATGTTAAACAAAAAGAAAAGAAAAACCTAATGCATTTTTTTCTCAATTTCTACCTGTGTTTTATCTAGGGCCAAAATAAAGAGAGAGAGAGAGAGAGAGAGAAAGAAATAAGGAAAGAAAGAAAGAAAATTTAACCTTGGAGGAACTTTGAGGCAGTTGTAGGAAATGGGGGAAAAAAGCAAGCAGCTGGAAGAAAAAAGTTACAAATAACTATGGTTAGTATATTAAATTTTTATCACTTTATAATTACCTCCAGGCCAGTTTTGTTTTGTTAAAAAAAAAAATTTCCTACTAATGTTTACACTCAACTCATCTGCAGTTTCAAATGTGTAAACTCTAGATTCTAGTTTACACCTATGCTATAATCACTTTCCAAATAGAAGAGAAGACACAAAACTATTTTTACCAAATAGTTGGAAGTTAAATATGTTTTTAAATTTATGATTAATATTTTATAAATAAATTCTACCAAGCATTGGTAGCATTAGTGAGATATATATATATATATATATATATATATATATATATATATATATATATATATATATATATCTTATCAAAACATTTTATGTAATAAAATATTAATTTTATTCTCTCAAATTTTCCTAATACCTTTGATAAGAAAATATACACTGATAATAAGTTTAAGTTCTTAAGTGCAAGACAACAAAGAAAAAAAAACAGAGAAGATTTCTTGTTTCTAAATTATTTTCAATCTTGAGTTGCAGCCAAGAATTTTGATTTTGTAAGCAATCACCTCACCAGCTGTCTTGATATACCCCTGCCATGCCCTTGCTATTCCTTTTCTCAGTGGTGCATGTGCTCACATGTAAATAATAGATAGGGTACATTAAGACATGGGGTAAATTGAACAGGTTTATTTGGCACTGAGCAAACATCTGCTGTATAAAATCAAAATTAATCGCTATCATGAGTTTTCTGCACTAACTTATTGTTATCTATTTAGAAAATATCCATTGCTCTAAATAATGCTAATAAAACACACAGAGGCACACACATTCATTAGAACTTGAGCCCTCAGCTCTCAGGGTCAGAATTCTGTGACACTGAGCTCCAAAGCAATTGCATTTCTCATCATTTTAGGATCTCTGGGAGGAGGTAGGGCTAAATAAAAATAGCATCAGAATGAGTGCACTAGTCTCCCTTGAAGCCTTTGCAGAGTCTTCAGTGATTCTTCAGGAACTGCTGATGTTTGTTCTAAGTTAAAACAGGTTCTCTTTTTCAATGTCTAACTACTCTCCATCTACTGCACATATTCTACAATGATGACACATTTAAGGCCAATGGTATTCACCACCAACACTACCCCACAACCACAAATCTTCATTTGAAAGGAAACATGAAGCTCAATTCTAAGTTTTTAAAGTATAATCAAAATGGAATTCAAGTGTTATAAAAATACTGGATATTTCTTAACAGAGTCATATTAACTTTTTGGAAAGACAATAGAGCATGAATTTGCAAAATTATTTACTATGCCCTTTACTGACCATATTTTTCAATGTGTTCCTGAACTTTATCATTAAGAATTCTGCCCTATGTAAATGTTAAATGTAATAATTCTGATCTCTAGGGCTTGCCATTGCTTTTCCACACATGGCCATGTAACCATATCCAGGACTGGGACCAATCTCCTCAAAAGATAATACCCCCATAGCTAATATTAACTTCTACCCAGTTGACTGTAAAACTACTATAAACTGATCTATCATCTCTATATAAACTCTGTCCTATAAAGAGATGTTTTTTTAATTTATTATAATTTGATGAAAGATTTTTTTCTTAAAAACTATAGCTACATAGAAAGTAGAATATTTGTTTAAAAGTGAAAAAGTGGATCATAAACAACAAAGATGAACTATCTGTTAAATAATGGGAAATTCTAGTTTGGTGTTCATTTTTCATGGAATATATTTCAATGAGTCTATGCACAGTATAGATTTCTTATGTTTAATGATTAAGTCACAGAAATATTTATAAATCTTTTTGAGATTCCAACATATTGCCTACAAGATTACTTCTGTTACTTTTCTGCTTAACTGCTTATCAGCTAATTATATAATTTGCCTCCCTGCTTAGTAAATTAAAATTCGAATTCTCCTTCTAATAGTGCATTCACTCCAGATGAGTCAACATCTGCACAGAAAGGATAGCGACCATTCAGCAAGGATGCTGCTGTTTCCTAGAGTGAAATACTGAAAATCTCAGCGGGACATAATGCAGAGGTGAGCTGCAAACTGTAAAGGTGAAAATAAACCAAAAACGTTTCACCAAATGTATTGCACATAAAGAAGTACATATTAAATCAAGAGTTGAGTTTTATATCCTTTTAAAAATGCTTTTCTTGGTCATAGACAAGTTAACCATCTTCCTCAATAAGGATAGCACCTCATGTTTATATTTTACAGCAATTTTGAACTTTAGAAGGCTTCTCCTACCTTGATCTTTTGTACTTCATGGCACTCTAATTTAAAAATAAGAAAACTGAGTCCTCTTGGGTAATGATAGTGGGTTTCAAGGTACCTTTTTTTCTGATTCCCACACAATATTATTTCCACCATGTTATGTTATTTTCATACCTCATGCTATATTTATATTTATAAAATGCTTTGCCTTATGGCAACTGCAATCTCATTTCTGGAGCTTTAAAGTGGGAGAGAATTTCAAAGGTTTGGGACTAAAAGTATAAAAAGGACAGGGTAGATTATAGAATGAAAAGGAAGAAATACTGTTTAAATCTGAAAGAACACAATCAATGAGGGAGATGTTGTATAGGTAAACTGGACAGTCAGAATCATAATCTGTTTTCTTATTGTCTATAAAAAAGTGCCTCAGTAATTTATTATATATTATTTTTATAGTCTTTCAATCATGGGATACTAATACTTTCCCACTCTAAAACCAGACCACTCAGTTTCTTTATTCTTATAATTTCTTTCCAAAATTACTTAAAATCAACCTTCCTTTCCTCATCTCCTCGCTAATGCCCTCCCAGCTAAGTAACGAAAGATTGCCCCAAACAGCTTCAAGTTCTTTGAAGGTTTTCTTTTTCTTTTTTTCTTGATCAGAAAACAGCCCAACATTCAAGTACCCAATTTTTCCTCTCTCAGAGAGCACTTTTCAGAGTTTTCAAGTAGGAAGCGGAGCAGCACCGACTGGCAGTGTATTATGGTGGCTCTCCACCAGGAGAGAAGAGGGAATTACCTTACAAGGTTTCAGATAGGGCACTAGAAAGTGGTCTAATGTGATAATGATTTTGTGATAGCTCTAATTATAGCACAATTCAGCCCAACAAATGTGTATTGAACACAAAGCCATTTAGCAGGGGCTTCTGTGATGGCAGAAATAAAACTGCACATCACTGTGTTTGTTGATAATAGGTCATCATTCTCCTGACTCAAAGTCTTCTTTTTCTATGAATGTGAGTGTATGAAATGCCACTAGCTCAAATTTGCTATTACTGTAGTAAATTTACAAAAGTGAAAAGTGCCAAGTTTAATAGTTTCACAGCATTAGTGAATACAGCATTAGAGCACACTACTCATTTAGTTGAAAAGGATAAGAAAACAGAAAGACTTTTTTGAATCTTTGAACAAAGTAGAAGCAAGACTATTATAATTACTGGTGTTATGTTAGAATCCTAAATGTTCTTGAGATAGATTTATGCTTAACTTAATAAAATTTTCAATTCTTGTTCTCTATAATTTCTATTATATAAGGTGACTATTTTCATTTTTAAAGTAATGCATAGAGAGTCCCTTAAAACTAAGTAATTAGAAGAATAATATATTCTATTAAAATGGTCAGCATGAAGATCTACAAGGTTATTTAAAACATATTTGAATCTCCAAGATTAAAAATTTATTTGTTAAATGTGTTAATATTTCCCAAAGCGCAACATATTGGCTAGAATGTTGGTTAGGCTACATTAGAAAAAGTAGAACAAAAGAAATTCAGAGATAAAAGTTTTGCACTCTTTGTTTTAGCACTGTTTTTAGAAAGGGAATTTTAAAACCAGAAATTTTCCAATGTTCTTTTGCCATTTGCAAGGGTCTCCTTTTGTGGAATGGGTGAAGCTGTCCATCATAGTACAATGTGATCATATATTTGATTAATGTACATAGTTTCTATTTACTGCAAATATATATTCCATTAACATGTGATTCCCAGGCTCTCAGTCTATATTCATTAAATACCTGATTATGATTCTGGTTTTGTGTGACATTCATGTCTACTTTTCTTATAAAAGTAGCAGTAATTGGATTTAGGGCTCACTCTAATTCAGTATGTTTCATCTTAACTTAATCTGATCTGCAAAAATACTATTATTGCTAAATAGGTTTACATTTTAAGGTATCAAGTAAACATGGATTTTTGAAGACAGAAATCAAGTCACTACCTAGTCAATCAAAGATGAGCTATTACTAGAACCATAGAGTATATCATGGTTTGAGAAGAATATACTACAATTTATATTTAAATCAAATAAAATAACATGAGGAAAAGAAAGATATCAGAAGTGCCTGTGGTTTGTACAACATTATAAGTATCTCTCCTTAATCAGGACACATAGATGTTATGGTTTAGGGTGATGGATCAAGCTGAAGTAAATGACAGCTTTGAGTTCTAAAAGACAGATTTCTTATTCTGGACAGCTAGAATACATTCTGACTTAATTGGGAGCACACACTGAACTAGTTCCATCAGACTATATCTCTTGCCTCAACAAAGTGATTTGTTTGAAAGGCAAAATGCATAAATATTTGGACCAATAATAGAGAATGGACAGCATAATTTAGAACACATAGTTCCCCAAAACAAGTTCAAAATTATCAATAAAAATATACCTTACAAATGTGACTCTGATACACAGCAAGATTTAAAATGTAAAGTGCAAAGAACAAAAAAGCAAGTCATTTACATTCTTTCAGGAGAGATGATCTTTAGTGCTGAAACAAAAGAAATATCTTCATATAGAGCCTGAAGGAAAATATTCTTTAATATTGAAAACACACTTTTTTAAAATTATACTTCAAGCAAGAAAAAAATAAGGTTCATTGCACTATATCTTATAATAAAATAATGCAATAAAGATTAAATAGCCTCCAATTCTCAGATATTTAGTAGTTGTTTGACCTTGTGCCAATTTCCAAACCTCTTTAAGACTCATTTTTCATGTCCTTAATTGGGTTGCATAAATTTGTTTTGATGACCTAATACGTTGATACTCTAATAAATATAATATGGGTTTTGACTCTTACAGTGGTTAAATAGTAGCTATTCATTTCATTACTGTGAAATGTTTTTTATTGACAAAATAATATGTGTGCCTTCCCATTGTTCAGAATCATCATTACCTATCTGAGGAAGTATTTTTATGGGCTTAATCACTTGGAATCTCATTAATATACAGAGTATTTCAGTATATATTGAAGAAGGGTAGCATTGAAAAGTATTTCAAGTTAACCCTGATTAAACCTTGTGAACGTTGCCACTTCACAAGTGAATGGATTTTTGTTATGATAATAAAATTTTGACGTCTTAGATGACTAATTTTTAAAATCTTTACCTTTTTTAAAGAATAAAAAAGCATTGGTTCTTTCTATTTACTCTTTCTCAATTTAATGAAAGCCACTAATCTACTAATGTGTTATGTCTTCAAAAGAAGCTACGATTGTTTAGATTATACTTTTACATTTATTTTTATTTTAGTTTCCTAGGAGAGGTTTATCTTACTATATATTTCATTTCTGAAACCCTTTTGATACTCATTTAAAACAAATTATTGTGTTTATTGTTATAATGTGTACATCACTCAGTTTTTATTCTAACTAATTTCTTTGTAAGTTTTTAAACCACTTTCCTATTTCATATCAGTTAATGAAGAATAGAAATCAATTAAATGATGGTTTGCTATCAGTTAGTATTATAAACTAATGTACTATCATCTGTGATTATTATAAATAATTTTCTTTTTCCACTCTTCAGACATGTCAAAAATGTTTACACAATGTGTTTTTATCACAAACCTTTCTAAGAAGCTATTTTAAATTGCTTAAAATGGGTTTGAAAATTTAAATATCTTTAAAATTTAAAAATCTTTAATTATTTGGAGGGAAAAAAAGATAATATAACACTCCGAAAATTTGTAAATACAAAGTTTATAAGTTGATCTGTCAGATATTTTTTTTAGAAAAAAAGACATTAAAAATATAATATATTGAACTTCTTGGAACTTTCCTAGATCATTTCTGTGGAATTTCCAGAAATTCAGCACATGTGATGCAAAGCAAATAGTATATATGCAATAACTAGATAGACAGTGTGTCATATGAACTTAAATGCAGATACATTACAAAGGACCTGAGAATTTCGGATTGCATATGTTTGCTCTGTGACTCAGCATAGAATATGTAGTGTATAGTGCAAAGTCCTATCCTGAGAGTCAAAATGTCTTGTTTTGAGTTCTGTATCTGCCACTTACCAGGATTGTGATAATGAAAAAATTATGTATCCTTTAGTGGCATGTTTCCTTCTCTGTAAACTGCTAGTTTAAAAAAAAGTTGCAGAATTGTTATGAGGATTTTACAAAAGCGTATTATACAAAACTGCTTTATCAACATTAAAGTTATGAAATGTGTCCATGTAAGGCATTTGTACTATAGGAAAATATAAGGGAAAAAAGTTGCTACTCTACTGAAGACTAAGACAATAGTTAAACTCTCATTCCACAATTTTGAAAACAGTATTTTTATTTTACTACTTCAACAACTGTAGTTCCTATAGAGTTCAAAACAGAAATATTTCAAATAAGATGATCTCTGAAATGCCTTATTTTGTTAATATCCTATTTGATTTCAAGGTTTTAATACTTTAAAAGTGGTAATATTTCATATGGAAAATTATAATATAGTCAGAGCATTTCTGTATTGATTCTTAGAGAATCCACTTACATTATAGTCTTTTTCCTGGGTTTGAAAAAAAAAAAACTGACATACAGCTGTATTCAGTGGAAAAAAGTAAAGTCAAGGACCATGACCCAGAAGATAAAATGACTACTTCTGAAAATATATTCCTCTCACAAGTTTATCTGTTCAAAATTTTATTCAGAGTAGATAGAAGCCATTAGCTACCAAATAAAATATATAGAGAGATGTTGTTTTGAAAACAAAACAAAACAAAACCATAGTACCCAAATAAATCAATATAAATGATGTTTTGAGGTTATAATAAATACAGAGGCATCTTGAGCTACTAATAAAGATATATCATTTAAATGCATTCTATGTAGAAAATAACCATAGCAAGTGAAAATGTATTTTCAAGATCAAATAGGAGATAGTTGTTGAAAATTGTCAAATCACAAAATTTTATACAAAATTTTACTCTAATTAAATAAGCACATCATTCATGTAGTTACCCCACATTGCCAATTAGTTAAAATGCATGAATGAAAAATACAGGTAAACAGATTGGTCAAAATGTCTATTTGAAATGTTTTTATATGCAATAATTGTTTGCTTCTTGCTTATCTTTTTTTTCTTCATCATGATTTAACGAAATGGCATCTCTCTTCTCAAAGATTATATAGATTATGTACAAATATTGATTTTGTTGCTGTTATCTTCATGTACAATACGACATACAATTTGTTATCTTTATTTTTATAAACACGCATTTAGCCTAATAAAAACCCATGACATCTGTTGTCATAGTCCATTTTGTTAATATAAAGGAATAGCATAGACTGAATAATTTATAAAAAGACTAAATACATTTCTTACATTTCTGGAGATTGGTTAGTCCATGGTTGATTGGCACATCTGACAGTGGCCTTCATTCTTTGGTATCCCATGGTGGAAGAGAGAAGTGCAAAAAACTGAGAGGACAGAGAAACAGAAAATGCATGCAATGTGAGAATAATAAAGGGCAAAATTCACTTTTTAAAAAATTGCAAATATTAATGGGATTTAGTGTAATATTTAAATATATGCATATATCATGGATTAATAATGTCCATCTCTTTTTACATTATCTTTACATCCTCCTTACCTAACCCATTCCTCCCAGTGCTTAACAATTCCTCTTCTTCTTTTAGATTGACTTTCACTTATTTATTTTTATATATATGTTTCTACATATTAGAGAAAACATTTATAATTTGTCTTTCTATGTGTGGTTTAATTTGCTGAACATGATATTCTCCAGTTCTATCCATTTTTCTGCCAAGTCCAATCTCATGATAACTACTAATCTATTCATAATCATGAAGACTCTATACCCTTATGACCTAATCACTTCCTATCAGGCCTCACCTTCCATAACTGTAGCATTGAGGGCTACTTCCAACATGAGAACATTAGGGGACACATCCAACCAATTTGCTTAATTCAAAAGCATATGCTTAGCATCCATCATCCTTCATTCTGAATATTTTCTGGCTTTTTTATATGATGTGTTGTTGTCATTTTAGATACAATTAGTATCATTAGATTATTACTAGCTACACACTTCAGAAGCTAACATTAAGAAGTATAAGGAAGTTCAGTTATGTTTACTTAAATTGTTAAGGATGAAATAAGAATAAAACTTGTGTTCAATCATTCACTGAAAATCGACTTGGTCATCTTTTTTAAAAAATATGGTTTAGATTTAATCTAAAGATTAGGACATGATGCATTACTTATCAGGACTCATGTATTTATCCATTAACTCTCTCTATGTAAATATTCATGCACAGTACCTGGAATGTTTTCTCTGGCATGTGGTTAAGATTACACTCAGCCTGTAGAAGTGAGAATGTAAAATAGAGGATAAACTTGGAAATAAAACATTTTAAATGGGTAGAGATTATGAACTGAGGGTGTAAAGAAAACATTACTAAAAGGGTGGTTACATAATATACAGTTTAAAAATACTAACTGTATATGAAATTGTATACATAATTTTATATATACTAATTGTATGTGGAATAGTAAATATTGTTTAAATAAAACCAGTGTTTATACAATTTATAGATTTCAATGACATTAATGTTGCCATAATAATGGAAAATGTACTACTCTTTTGATATTAGTGTATATAAATGTACTGTTTAACAATTCTTAAAAAACAATGAAATTATTAAGTTTTAAAATTGCACAATTTTTCCTCATGAAATTTGGTATTCTATAATCAATTGAACAAACTAAATCAAACAGTAACTGAAAATATTATTTCTTATTCAGAAGTACTTTAGAATTTAATGTATATTAATATTTATACTATGTATATAACTTAGCACACAACTTTTGTTTGAAGGTTTATAGGGTAAGATAAAATTATTTGAGTTAGAATCATGTTCACACTAATAAATATCTTGAATGTCATTCTTTAAATTCTTAAGGTGTCATGGAGCATCGTAAAACTTTAAAAAATTTTTTCATTTTTCATTTTTTTTTTACAAAAGTGCATGTGTACTGGGAAAGGATTTCTAATGTATTACTGAGAACATTATTCTTTTAACACATGCTTTTGCTAGACACCATTGTTCTGCATGCTAATAGGATGACTCCCAAGGGCTACATCTTTTCCCATTGAATACTGAAATGGTTTTACTGCTTGGAGGACACATATGCAAATCACATTAAATTACAGAGAACATGCAACCCACTGACAAACATTACAGATTAATGATCACAACTGCTGAAGTGAATCCACAAAAAATATGTACAATGTAGAAGAAAAGTTGAATTTATGTTTAGATTTTATAAAGCATTTATTGATTAGACTAAAGGATACTTTAAACACTAGGAGTCTCTATGAATAAGAAAGTAAGCAAAATGCATGTACTACTAATTCTATTAAACAACAAGTGCTATTCATCTTTTTATTTTATTGTCCCTTCCAACTATTATATGGAGATGAGTAACATAAAATAGATCCTAATAAACAATAACCAGTTTACATAAGATAGAAATGAGATTTACAAATATTAAGAAATTTCCTCCACATTGTTGTTATTAGATGAGGCAAAAAAGATTCTGAAATATTTTATCTTACTCCTGAATCAATATTCTCAGACATTATTCTACGCAGCTGTATAAGAGAATAATTTTTTGTACTAAGTATACAGAGATATTATATTTTTAGAGTTTACATCATTATAGGTATTCTCAAATACTACAAACTTAATTATTAAAGAAAGTTGGTAAACAGTTCTGATTTATTTCAAAATAAAATAATAAGATCAGAAATATACCAATGAACCACTCTTTCCTGGGTTTACCTTCCTCTGCAATGTGATATGAGTTCTGTTACCATTAAATAATGGGTGCTATTTTTTTCCTATCTTATTGAATCTGTGCTGGCCTTTGATTTTGCCTTCACCAATAGAATATAGCAAATGTTTTATATGACCTGTGGATTCTACATCTTAATAGGTATTGCATCTTCTGCTTTTCACCCTCCCACAACCCCAAGACTATCTTCTTGCGCATATCATTTTGGCTACCAGATAATAAAGGTGAAATAAACGGAGGGCACCTCAACTAACATGTTCCACCTGCCTGAGACAAGAGTGAACCTGCTGGAACCCTTGAGTTGCAGTCAAGCTGTGAGATGACACTTTACCAGACAATCACAAAGGGGACTTAGGCAAGAGACACCCAGATTGCCAAGGCAGGGAATGGTGAGGAAATATAAATCATGCTGTTTAAACTAAGTTTTTTTTTTTTTGAGAGAGAGAGAGAGAGAATCTTTTTTTGTAGATGAACACAACACAATGCCTTTATTTTTATGTGGTGCTGAGAATTGAACCTGGGTCCGGCCCGTGCTAAGCGAGCGCTCTACCGCTGAGCCACAATCCCAGCCCTAAACTACTAAGTTTTGAAGTTGTTTACACAATAATTAATTACTGACATAAAAAACGTGATTTATTCCCATAATATATAATATATAATATCTATAATATATAATTTCAAATACATATAATGTAGTACTTAACTGTGAAGCATCAGCAAATTTCTCAATTGAATAAAGAAAATAAATGGTATGGTAATGTATTGAACAGATGAAGTTGCATTCCCACCTTCTGTGGAAGAGACTGATAATATCATCAGAGAACACTTTTTACTCTGCCTGAGCACACAGTTAAACTACATTTCCAAGTTACATTGAATGTATGTGGATCCCAGCGATTAGATCTTATAGATAAAATATAAACATAAGTGGCATGTCAAGTCTGTGCCAAGACAAGTTTACCTTTTCCTCACTTTCCTTCTCTCTTTGGCTTTGAGCTTACATACCTTGAGTTGTTTAGCAATTTGTAGAAAATACCAAATTCAAAATTTGGAAGGATCCAGAGTCCCTGAGACATTGGAGGAAGCAGATCCAAGATTACATCATTAATGATACTGGTTTGATATATAAAAACAACAAACTGTTTATTTTTTATTTTTTAACTAACATAGGAGAGCCTACTTAACACTTCCTATTTGGACTGTTTTATATTCCATGTGGTTTGTTTTCTTCATCTTCTGTGATGAATCTATGACCCATAATTGATCAGTAAAAGTCCATCAATATCTAGGCCAGACACAATGAAACATTTGACAGTGAAAATTAACCTGAGTGGTGCCAATCAGTACATTCTCTAACACTTTTGCCAGGGTACTCAGAACAGACTTATCCCCAGCTTAAAGATTAGAAGCAGAATTGATCTTATATGGCATAATTAATATCTTTCTGAGCTGAATGAAAGAATCTATTTATTGTAGGAAAGAATGGGGGCAACAGACAAATAAGTAAGGCTTGAAAGACATGGAAAAAAAGAAATATCTCTCAGAATATATTTTGAGGTTATTGCTTCAATGCCTAAAGTCAGTCTTCCTCTGGAATTTTAGTCAAAAGATTATTCATTTTATTTATTGTTTCTCTTTTAAGTGGAAGTATATTTGAACCGAATTTACTTCAGTTGTAAACATAGTTCTCATAGTACTTATCATTCCTATTAATTAATATTTTTGTCTAATTCAATCAATAAAAAAAAAGTATAAATTTTGGAATGAAGAGACAAAATTATTGTTAAGACCATATAATATGTATCCTACAAACTTTGCTGAATCAAATAACAAATTGATCATTTCAATGAGAATTTGCAAAGACAACATTATAATGTAACTTATATATACAAATAATTTACCTAACTAAATCCATTTAAAGTATAGTCATGATTGTATTTATATTCTATTTCACCTGATTGAGTATATATTAGCTATGGTAATTTTACTAATGTATCAGTATTTCCTAGTAGAGTTTCTTGTTATTTATTCAGAAATAGGTAAGTTAATTTGAATTCCTGACAATGAGGTATAAGAAGGATTTGACCGGTTTTGATTAATGGATTTCTTTTCATTTTTTTTTTTACTCTTAGGAATAAAATAAGTGGGGATAGGCTCTCATCTTCCTGTGAATACAGTAATGTATAAAAGTGACAGCCATTTTTCCAACAGCTTGAAGGTGAAAATTTCAGGAATATTCATGATACCAGTGAGTTATTGTCTTCTACAATTCTAGGTTTTCTCTGTTGTATTTTTGATTGCTTGTTTGCTTGCTTGTTTTTCTCTGTTGCATTTTGTTTGTTTGTTTGTTTGTGGCCTTGCTTGCTTTTTGATTTTGTCCTCCTTCATTCGTTTTTGGTTAGTTTTAGGCAGCCACTTCCAAAAATAATAATATTGAAAGGCTCATACTTTTGAGTACCATAAAAGTGTATTTTCATCAGGGATACCCCAATACAATATTTCAGGAATAGATTTTAAGACAGGCTCAGAATAAGTTCCAAAGCATTCTTTGAGAGAGAGTTGAGAGACATCTGTGAGGTTTCAACACAACCAAACAACCAGCACCATTTTTTTTTCTTTAGAATTGATTGCGACAAGACTGAGTGTTATGGGATAATGCCAGAGTGACAAATTTCATGTGTAATTGAATATTTGGTTAATTTAGTTAAGTTGCTGATACAATTGGGTTCATTTTCACAATATTACTGTATATATACTATTTTGTCTACTGGCACTTTATTATTTTTCCATATTTTGTCCTCTTTATAATAATTTGTGCCCTTTAATTTTTTCACCTTTGTTAAATTGTATGTTTTCTATCATTCTATTATTTTTACAATGGTTACCATAGACATTGCAAATTTCATTACTTAGATATTAAGTAAAAATAATCATTTTACTATACCAGCACCTTTAGAACACATTAAACTTATGTATCTATCACCCTTTGAAATTCTCCTTTTCATCTTATGTTTTCTTATTCTACATATAACTTGACATGTCTTTGCTATTTTTTATTTTAATGGTATATTTTTATTTAAATTTATTGAAAAATGTATTCCTTATAGTCTAATTTATTCTTTTTTATATTTAATTAAAATTATATATTTTTATGGTGAAGAATAAAGTTTTAAAATACATATGTATACATATGTATATATAATTAACTCATTTCTTTTAGGAGATTCCTATGGAATCATTTGGTTTGGAATTATCATATTTATATATTGACATATATATTACATATGCATGTATGTTTTGTATGTGCTCCCATTATTTGTTTTTCCACAAACACATTTTTTATTTCTCTTCCTTAATGAGTTATATTTTCACTGGGTGAAATTCCAAAGTGGCCACTTATTGAATTTTAGCATTTTTAAAAAGTCTGTTTTCTATAATTTGCATTATTATTGTTAAGAACCTGCTATAAGTCCAATTGTTGGACCTTTGATAAGAATGTATTTTTTTCTCTGTGACTTAATATTTCTATATGTTTTGGTTAAAAAATAATAATTTCTTTACTCTGTTGTGCCTAGGCATGATCTTATTTTTATCTTTGTTTTATGGAATGAATGTGTGTGTGTGTGTGTGTGTGTGTGTAATTTAATGTTCTGTGCTTAGCTTCCTATATGTACATCTTTTTCGTACTTTTGGAAATGTCCTAAAAATATGTTGTAGTGAGAAGACTATCTTATCATCATATTATTTATTCTAAATATTTATGATAATTTAAAGGACACAGGTTGATTTTTGACTTTTCTACAGGAACAAACATTTGCCTAAGGAAAACCCAGATTTTTAATGTCTTTGTCTATTTCCAAAATCATCAAATATCTGAGGAAAAAATGCAGCTTTCATTTTTTTTTTTTTTTACTTTTCTGTGTTCTTAAGCTTCTCAAAATCTTCACCCAAATGAAAATAGTTAATTTAGTGACTCTGCGGTGTTGTAGGAAAAGCCAAAAATGCATATAGTTAGCCTCTCTCTGCAAGGCTTCTGGCAGGCTGCTTTTAGAATATAGCCAAAGTTATGAACACTCTGATTCAGCATGTGTACTCAAAGCCATAAGCATTTGATTGTGAACATGCGTACACTGATGTAACCTGTTGGCAGTGTGCCTTCTTTGTCTGGCCTGCACTAATTTAAAAAAAAAAATGCTTATAGAAAAGACTTGGAGAGATAAATGAAATGGCTGGAGCCTAAATCTGAAGTGGGGGCTGCCTAAAGGCTATTATTGCCTCTGGGTAAAGCATATCTACTATCTCAACTGTGTCTCGTTTCTCTACCTGCCAGGACCCTGAGTCTGTTTCCTGGGCCTGAGCCCCCATTTGACAACTGGTGTAGTCCACAGGGTATTCTGCAGGTGAGAGATGCAGCAACCCCAGCAGACAGGAGGAACCTGTGGCCACTGAGAAGCATGTGGCACTAGGTCACCAATGTCCTATTAGCATGCATTCCTGTGTAGATTTTGGATATGGTAGATGGGTTCCCTGTGAGCATAGATAAAACTTCCTATTTCTCTGTGGTGAACATAGAACCAGCTCAGAGCAGACTGTGAACTGAGCAGTGGAGCCAAAAGGAGATAGAGAAATAGCCTGAGAAGCTGCACAAATATCATTTAGGCCCATGAAATGAATGTCTCTTACAGCTTCAAGAGGAAACACTGATGCCGCTTTACCAGACACTATCAAGATAATGGAATTGCAAGAAGGGACAGGTTTTGAGAGCCAAGGTATGGTTGCGGGAGGACGATCTCCATACCTTGAAAATACCCCCCCCCATACACACCTGTAGTACTTATGTAGTTAGAAGAGGAGGAGGAAAACTATTAACACCTGTAACCCAGGCCAGTGGTAACACAGAAAATGAAACAGCATTAGCAATTGACTTTCATGAGTGGCCACCAGCAGTGCCAGACCACATAATCAAGTTCATCATGTTCCACTAGTCAAGTGGAGTTGGTGGACTTGGGAAAGTAATTTGGATAGAGGGCAAGAAAGCCCCTGGCAACTTTTTGTTATGCCCGCAAGGTTTAAGCATATCAGGAGCTGCTGGTAGGGGCCAAGGGACCCAAAGTATGACAGGAATTGTCAGGAACAATAGGACTCAAGTATGACAGGAGCCAGCATGAGTCATGAGAACCCAAGAGTGCTAGGAGCCAGCAGGGGCCAAGAAAGAGCGCAAGTGTGTTAGAGCTGGCTGGGACCAAGAAACTTCCGAATGTGCAAGGGCCTATTACCTATATAGCTGATCCAGAAACAGTCCATTGCTTGAAGGTAAGGCACCGATACTGTCCAGTGTTTGGTACTCTGATAACTCTAGCTATGGACAACTGCCTGTGTAGATGGCAGTGACTGTGGAGCCTGAGACAATCTAGTTTGATACTGCTGCAGTACAAAGTAGCCAGTGAGTTGATCTACACACTTAATGGATGGTGATAGCAAATGAAGTATCCCCCTTAGTGATACGTACTCACAATTGTGCTGTGTACCAGGGGCAAGTTCTGTGGCAAAAGTTTTGGGAGCTAAGCCACAAGGAATACATTACTATTGGGCATGTTACTGGCCATGTTTGCCGGACTAGCCCTGGGAATGATGAAGAAGATCCTTTGTTCAGGGTGTGGTGGCAGCTTGGGTGCACTGCCACCTACATGAAGCAGATATGAGAACTCTATGGAATGTAGTCAAACCATGGGGTCTGCCTTTAACATCAGATGCCCTGGTAGAGGCTTGCCAGGCATGTGTGGTTTGTGCTCACGAGTAAAAATCTTGGGAGATTAAGTGGAAATGGTTGGGGACTGAAGCTGGCACAAGGGGCTGCCACTTAATGAAGCATGTCTATTATTCCAACTGTTTTTTATCTTCTATCTGCCAGAATCCTGAATCTGTCTCCTTGGTCTAATCTTTGGTCCAACAGATATTCAACTTCAAGTAGATACAGGTATAATTATCAAGCTTTTTATTCATTCTTTCTGAAATATTGATCTGCAGCAAGCTTCCTCACCTGCACGACTCAGAAGAGTTGTTTTTCCTTTTCAACTAAACATTCCAAGTTATAATTCTAGTGCAAACCACCCTTGCAACCAGTTTACTCAGAAGGATATTGACAGAAAACAAATACTCGTACAACAATTTCAGGAGTTCCTACTCAATAGTACTAGAAGCAAATAAAATACAGATATCCAAAGATGGGGCAAAGATGTTCTATCCATCAAGCAGCCACAAGGGATGCCCTAACTTAAACACTATTGGTTAAAAACCTCATGCTGTACAATAGCCAAAATATCTTGTAATAATCCCATAGGCCTGGCTCCATTTTCTTCAAAAGTGGCATGTTGGTTATAAGAAAACAATCCATAAAATCTAATTAGGTATTTGCATTTCATGTGCAGTTCCTACCGTTCTATATGGGTTTTACTAATGAATTGTGCTACCAACAACATAGCTTAATAATGTATTTGACACCTATCATATTATCATTTTAACAGGAGAATAAAGATAAAGAAGTAGACAAACATTAGATTTCCATGAAACAGGAAGGAAGGCTATCATATCTAATCAGAAACATAATTTAATAACTGACCTTTTTATTAAAAAATCACATTTTATGCTATAAAATGAGATGAAACCAGTATTGATAATGAATTATATAGTTAATTTCTTCTAATTTTTTCAAGATATTTGGTGTTCTTTTGTTTGTTTTCTGAAAATTTTCTGTATTGCTCAGATTTTTAAAATATTTTTCTCTAATAAATTAGTTTCCTAACCAATTATTTTTATTTTTATGGATCTCATTCTTCAAAATAAAACTGATTCAAAATACAACTGATTTTGTTGTACTTTAATTAGCAAACACTTTCTTCTTTTCTAATGTAAAATGTTTTAAATATAAGCATTCATAAATACAGCATTTAAAATTTAAAAATATATAAAAAACCCAGGAACTATAATAAATTTAAAACTATAAGTGATCTTTAAGGATTATAACTGCATCACAAAATAATTTTATATGTCATATTTTATTGAATTCAATATACTTTTAATTCTACTATCATTTCTTATTGATTGATCTAGTGGATTATTTATACATGTATTATTAAATATTCAAAGAATTAGTTGTTTTCTAGCCATGCTTTTCTTACAGCATTTTACAAAATCTATTCAGTGATATATCCTGTATTATTTTCAGCTCTGATACTTGAGTTTTTTTACTCTAGGGCCCTCACATTATATGACTGTTTTTGTTAATTAATCCTTTGACAGTTGAAAAGAATACATAATATGTAGTTTTGAAGTGATTGACACATAATTTATGTCAATGTTTTTAATGATATTGTTTATTATTGATTATTTTTAGATATATATGAGAGTAGAATTTGTTTTGAAAAAAATTATATTTGCACAGATTATATCTTATTATAATTAGGACCCCATTCTTGTGGATGTATATGATGGTGGGATTCACTTATGTTTCTTCATATGTGTACATAGCAAATTGTGTACATAGCAAAATTATGTCAGATTTGTTCTACTGTTTTTCCTATTCCTATTCCCCTTCCCTTCCCTTCATTACCCTATTATAATCTACTGAACTTCATTACTTCCCCTTTCCCCCTTTATTGTGGTTTACTTTCTGTATATCAGTGAAAACATCCAATCTTTGATTTTTTTGGAATTGGTTTATTTCACTTAGCACGATAATCCCCAGATCTATCCATTTACTAGGAATTGTCATAATATTATTCTTTTTATGGTTGAGTAATATCTGCTGTGTGTATATACACAAAATTTCTTAACTCATTCATTTGTTTAAGGGCACCTACGTTGTTTCTATAACTTAGCTATTGTAAACTGTGTTACTATAAACATTAGTGTAGCTGCATTGCTGTAGCATGCTGATTTAAAATCCTTTGGATATATGTGAAGAAGTACTGGGTCAAATGGTATTCCTAGTTTTTTGAGGAATATTCACACTGCTTTCCAGAATGGTTGCACCAATTCGGAGACCCACCAGCAATACATGAGTGTACCTTTTCCCCCACTTTCTTGACAAAATCTATTCTTGCTTGTATTCTTCATAGTTGCCATTCTCATTGGAGTTGAAATCTCAGTGTAGTTGGATTTGCATTTTTCTAATTGCTAGAGATATTGAACATTATTTATATAATTGGTGACTATTTGTATTTCATCTTTTGAGAAGGGTATAATCAGTTCCTTTTCCCACTTATTGACAGGGTTATTTGCTTTTATGGTGTTAAATTTCTTGAATTCTTCATATATTCTGGAAATTGATGCCTTGTCTGAGGTGAAGATGGCAAAGATTTTTTTCCATCCTGTTGGCTTTCTTCATGCTCTTGATTATTTTCTTTGCTCTAAAGAAGCTTTTTAGCTTAATATCATTCCATTTACTGATTATTATTCTCCTTCCTGCACTTTAGGAGTGTGTTTTTTTTTTTAAAGAGAGAGGTGAGAGGTGAGAGAGAGAGAGAGAGAGAGAGAGAACTTTTGATATTTATTTTTCAGTTTTTAGCAGACACAACATCTTTGTTTGTATGTGGTGCTGAGGATCGAACCCAGTCCGCACGCATGCCAGGCAAGCGCGCTACCGCTTGAGCCACATCCCCAGCCCTTTAGGAGTGTTGTTAAGAAGTCAGTTCTTGAGCCAAAATATTGAAGTATTGAGGCTACATTTTTTTCTAGTATGTTGTTAGGATGGCCTTAGGCCTGAGCCTAAGAACTCCATTTTAAAAACTCCAGTTTGAAACCTACAGTTTTACCATACAACACCCACAGATCCCTCCAGTATGGCCTCAAACAAGTTACTTCCCTTCACCCTGATAAACAGTGAAGTCACCTGCAGGCTGTCCTGGTCTAATAATAGGGAAAGGTGAGAAGATCAGGGTGGAGACCACCAGACCAGATGTTTCTGACCCCAGAGTAAATGATGTCACTGAGAAATCCAGTGGTAGCTTATAAGGATTGAAAGGGGGTCAAAAACCCCCAAATTTACTATAAATAATAGAGCAAATGAACAGGGATTCAGCCAGCCAAAACAAGGATGCACTCTAGCTGGAGAGCCTGATGAGGACCTGACATCCCATCACTTGTCATCATTTTCTGAGCCTCTGCATGATCCTCACTGCTTTCAAACTCTACTGCCTCCTCTCGACCTTGGTGAGAGCCTCAACTTCTCCCTATGACCCTCTCCTCAACTGGTTATCCACTCCATGCCAGGAAAAGCCTGCCTTGGTTCTGGACCTGGTCATTGCAGTCTGAGTGAGTGTGCATCTGCTGGACTGAAACCCTAAGACTTAAGACTTTTGAACTTAGCTTGCAGAAGACATGTCTGTCATTAGCCTATCATGATCAAGTGTGTTTCGCAGTGCTTAGAATTAATCTAGAATTGTTTGCTGTGAATTAATTAACCTAGAATTGTCTGTTGTAAGTTGATTTTGTCTATTGCAGTGCCTAGCATTAAGGATTGTTGTTTTCTTGATTAAGAATCTATAGAGTGAAATTGTATTGAATAATTTGAGTAAATAAGGCATTGAAAGGGGCAGAAGTGCATGGACATTCTTTATTTCTCCCCTCGACTGCATACATTGCAATTTTGTCCCCTCAAGACAGAGAGATAGCTCTACTTCATGAAGCTGGAGCTGAGGCAAAATACCATAGTGGAAGAGTGTAGTGGAGGGAAATAGCTCACATTATGATCAGGAGAGAGAGAGAGAGAGAGAGAGAGAGAGAGAGAGAGAGAGAGAGAGAGAATCCAATTATCAGTACAAGGTATATACCCCATAAGCATGCCTCCAATGACCCACCCCCTCCAGCCATACCCTAGCTTCCTTCAGTTAATCCCAGAAGGGGATTAATTCACTGATTGTGTTAAGGTTTTCATTACATAATCATTTCTCCATCCCTCTAGTATGGCCTCAAACAAGTTACTTCCCCTCACCCTGATAAACAGAGTGAAGCCCCCTGCAGGCTGTCCTGGCCTGATAAGAGGGAAAGGTGAGAATATCAGGGTGGGGACCACCAGACCAGTTGTTTCTGACCCCAGGGTAAATGATGTCATTGAGAAATCCAGTGTAGCTTATAAGGATTGAAAGGGGGTCAAAAAAAAACCCAAATTTACTATAAATAATAGAGCAAATGAACAGGGATTCAGCCAGCCAAAACAAGAATGCACTCTAGCTGGAGAGCCTGATGAAGACCTGACATCCCATCATTTGCATTGTCTCACACATGAGCTTTTGTGAGATACCTCACATACAATCATAACTTTGACACAATAAGCAGGAATCATAAAATCAGCAATTTCCATCAGTATAAACAGTACATAATCATAAATTTTATTTGGCATAAGATCAAGCAGTAAGTGTTCTATGTGACTTCCACCTTATTAGTGATTGCAATAGAATGTGTGGTGGGGGCTGGCTTTATATAAACTCATTAGTGTAAAGAGGTGTTAAGAATAGAGTCAATTAAGAGGAAAGAAGAAGAGATAGAAGGTAGAAATGTGCAATATTAAGGGATGAATAGGACAAATGCAGTGGTAACATGGGATGTCTTGGTTATGAGGAGGAAGGCAGAAAATAGAAGTGAAATGGAAAAATGAAAGAGAGAAGAGTAGATTGTGGTTATTATCAAAGGAAAATAGAAAGAGGGAAAAAAGAGAAACAGAGTAGTGTAATAGAAAATTGCCGCAGTCTGGCTGGGGAAAATAACTGGGGGGTGACAAGCAACTTGTGAAGGTTGATACAGCAGGAGCCACTTTATTACAGGACAGAGAAGTATGTATACCCAACTAATTACACACAGCTTCACTTAATTAACATAAACTAGATACAGCAGTCAACCAATAAGGAATCCTCATCATCTTAATGATTACACACAGTTTAACTTAATGGACATAATCTAGACACAGCAGTCAGTCATTAAGGAATCTCCATCATCTTAATGGCTCCCTGGCTTTACTTCTCAAACCACTCCTCTTGGCAAAGTGCCAGGCGCCATCTTGACTTGTCTGTGGCCCTTATCAGAAAATGTAATGGTTAATTGAACTGCCAACTTAGTTGGATTAAGAGATGCCAAAGATTAAGAGGGACTGATTGGAATATGGGATATCCAACTGAAGTGGATACCCTCCCTAAGTGTGGCAGCATCATCCAATAGGATGGTAATTTGGATGGAATAAAAGTTGAAAGAACAAGGAAGCAACAGAAGATGCAAGCACAATTCTTTCTAAATGTGTTCTTGATTGCTGCTGTGATAACCTGAGGACCTCAGACTCTTTCTTCTTCACTATTCCAAAGTGTACTCTGACAGTGATTCTCCAGGGACTTTCCAGAAGCTTTGGTCTTAGACTGTGGTACCATCATTAATTCCTCTTGTTCTGAGGCTTCACCTTCTTGGATTTAACAGCTTTGGTTTCTATAGCTCTCCAGCCTGCAGATAGCCATTGTGGACTATCCAGTTTCTGGTCATGTGAGCCAATCTAATAAATCCCCTTTTTATAATTATACTTCCTGCTGATTCTGTTCCTCTAGAGAACTCTTAATACTGACAATATATTGTCAAACAAAATTAAAATATACTAATTAAACCCTAACCCTCCAAAAAGAGAGCAAGGAAAAATATCTACCAAATAAATAAATAAAAAGAAAATAGAAAAATCTTGGCATAAATTTAAACAGCCATTTACACTTCCATTAGAGTGAACAAAATAGTCAATAAGAATACTCTCCCTGCCTGTGTCCAACTGATTTTCATTTCATATCTTCTTGAGGTTTGAACTGAGTTTGGGAGTATAGGCCTTGGGCTGTTGAATCCTTCCTTTTTACTACGTTGCACATCAAGATGCATGTTGGGGTGTAAGACTTCTCAACTTGGCTTCTTGCCACAGTGTCATTCCATTCCCAGGTCATGTTTTCTGTTGCTATTTATTTATTTATTTATTTTGAGAGAGAGAGAGAGAGAGAGAGAGAGAGAGAGAGAGAGAGAGAGAGAGGAGTTTCTGTAGGTGGAGTTCCTGGGAGTGGGGCTTAAGTTTCATGAGGCTCCAAGTGTTTCATTGTGTGGTGAGTTGTCCAGTAGTGTTGATTGAACATGCCTCTAGAGCCTCTACATTGGGACATTGTACCCCAGGAATCTCCCTAGGGTTCCACTCATGAGACAGGAGAATTTACCCTTCACTGTTTCTGTTGCACAAGGATATTGCCCCTTCTGTCCTTCAGGGTTTAGTCACTGAACACCCAGAGGCAGGCCAAAATCCGAGCGGTGGTTGCAGAGTGAGAGGCAGGCCAGAGGCCAAGCAGCAGGCACCAGTGAATTGTGGGTCAGAGGCCAACTTGTAGGCTTAGCAGCAAGCACTATGTGCTGGAGTGGAAGGAGCTGAGATCTGAGCAACTGACCAGGTGCTGAGCAGTGAACTGTGTGCCTAGCAGAAGACCGAATAGCAGGTAGAATGCTGTTCACCAACACACCCAACCATTTAAATTGCTGACCTGCTATAGCTGGACTTGTAGCCCCTGGAAGCTGCTGGAGTCAAAGAGTTAAAGGTAGCTGGGTTCTCTTTGGCCTTTCCAGTTTGTATTCCCCCAGGCAAAATGCTTTCACTGTCTGATTTTCCCTGGACTTGCTACCTCAGTTAAATCTTTGGTAGGCTCAGATAAGATCTCATGGACCCATCTTGAAATCTTGGGACTGCATTCCCAGTTACCAGGGGCACAAAACAAGGCACAGTTGTCCTGAGATGGCTCCTATTTGGGATGATTGATAAACTTGAAGGGTCTTTTATGAGTTGACCTTTAATGAGTCCTTTAATGAGTTGAACAGCTTCTGGATGGACTAGAGAAGGCTGCCCCTGTAGTATTAGGATTTTCAGGGCTAAGCCTATTACTATTTCTCAGCTTTTTCCATCCTTGTGCACTAATTACACTACGCCTGCAAGCAGCTTATCTCTAATTTTATATCTTTTCCTTGTTTAATGAACCCAAACTTTCTATTTTCTAAAGCTCTTGGTCTAATATTGAATATTAGTGAAAATATTTTTATTACTTTTTTAACCTCAGGGAGAAGTAGTATTCCTGCTGCTTGAGTTGCAGGTAGCCAAGCAATCTGAAATGCTGCTACACTCTAATCTGCCATCTTGCCATTGTTTAATCATATTGCTTAAAACATCTATTTTCTTATTGACTCAATTATTTGTGTTTCCATTATCAGTTAATGAAGAGTTTTCTTATGAAAAGTCATTCTTGATTTTGGCTTTGCCATTTTCTTTTTTAATTCTCCAGGGAAATTGAAACAGAGGGTTTATTAAAATAGAATAAATATTATTTATATATAAAATAAGTTGCAACATACATTGAGTCTGAAATTAGAGTTTAGTTCTTCAAAGCAGTCTCCAAAAAGAGAGGGAGATAATCAGGGTTCAACTAAAATTTGGAGACTTTTTAAATTTTAATTTGTAACACACTGGACTTAATATGTAAATTACTGAACAAAAACCGTATTTTAAGCAAAAAATAACAGGAGTTTTTATTTTAGAAGAGGTACCATTACTAGTATGGCAATATGTAAATCAATAGATGTGTAACTGATGTGATTCTGCAATCTGTATATGGGGTAAAAATGGGAGTTCATAACCCACTTGAATCAAAGTGTGAAATATGATATATCAAGAAATATGTAATGTTTTGAACAACCAACAATAAAAAATTAAAAAAAAAAAGAAGAGGTACCATTAATTCATGGATCATTCACTAATTTTACTAAAAGGCAGGGAATAATAATTATAGAACATCACAGATTTGTGCATATAGTGAAAGCTAAAGCATAATACTGTTTAACTTGATTTTACAGTGGGAAGCTTGCTAAATCTGAAGGACATCTCCATCTTTATTTTATTTGAACCTTCATGGCAATGACTGACTAAGCAATTTTCTCTTATGTCATACACTTGCACACTCTCTTGATTTTCTATTGCATTTCCAATCAAATATATGTTTTATTCTTTACTAAAAAGATTCTTGAAGCTAGTACTATCATTTGCTTGATTAGTTCTATACTATTACTGCATATAATATACATTTTAGAACATATTCACTATAAATAAATCATGAAGTATTTACTTAGTAACAGGTTGACTGTTAGTGTTCCATAGATTTGTGTATTAGGTGCTATTCTCTACTCATCTACATACATTTTCACTAGGTGAGTAAAAATTTATTTGAGAATTATTATATGTAAACTGATTTGGAGATGAAGATTGTGGATGTCCTTGAAATGATCATAATTGTATAGAATCAAGGCAATTGCACATGTGATTTAATTAGTCATTTAATAAATATTCTATACACAATGTAACAAGCTTATGGTATTGTCCAATTAGTAACTGGATTATAAATTCAAATGTAATACTAGAAGTTTGCTATTTAAAAAAATAAAATTATTTGGAAATGCTACTTTAAATATTCCATTTCTAAATTGAATTCTACATCTATTATGAATTTAATTCTAACAATTAAATTTAAATCATAATTGTATAGAATCAAGGCAATTGCACATGTGACTTCTCAAATTGTAACAAAATTTTTATTTTTGTATTCTAATTATTTTTTCTAATTTTCAATTTAATTATAGTTTAAAATTTTAATCGACTGCTATTATTTTCTTTCCAATCTACTATATATATATATATATATATATATATATATATATATATATATCCTTATATGTTTATTAAATTTCTCTCTCATATGTACTAAGCTTCAGTGTCATTGTTTTCATTTTCCTTAAAAGCCTAGAAAAAATTCTTAAAATTATTGATTTAGTTATATAAGCAGTCTTCCTATTTGTTAAATTGGTAGTTTTCTTTTTCTTAACTTGAATATATTACTGAATGTGGTCTTGTAATTTTAGAAGGCTTTTATTTCTTATAAGTCTAGGCTCTTCTTGAATTGTAATAAAATATGGAGTGTGAACTTTAAGAACTGTAACTACATATAAGTAAATATGATTTTATGTTTGACAGTAATTCTAATACAAAAAAAGAAACAAAACTTTTTATAAGTATATCTGGTATTTCACTCCTGTTTTCCTATATAAAAGTAAACAAAGTTCTTTTCCTGGTATTTTATGTTTCCAAACACAATATCAAATTTTCTTCAAAGATTTTCTTCTCAACTACAAGTGTAAAAGTTTATTTTGTATGTCAGGTATTATTTTATTATATCATAAGACACTTGGTTACCTTATGTAATGAAATATGGAATGAAATAATAAATTCAAAAAAAAAAGCAAGTGTTTAACAACCTATAGGGGGGCCCAGAGAAATGAACAAGACATTTGACAACAATGTGGGTTTTTTCTTTTTTTTCTTTTGTTTTTCTGTATTTCTTTTATTTTTTTCTTTCTATTTAAGCTTTGCCAAGCCAAAAGATGTCACATAAATTTACAGAAGTCTAAGGAAATCTTAGACTCCAAGTAAGAGGAAATATTTAGGAGTTCATTGAACATAAGAAGCAGATCTGTAAAATACCTAGGATTTCCCATTTTGAACTTCCTAAGGCTATGATATAAGAGTACAGATAAATCTGAAGCACCCAACCTTTAATGAAGACTCAAGCATTGCTTCCAATAGCCTCAGCTACTGATTAGATTAAGTCAACTTTCCTCTTCACAAACTTCCTACAAAAACAAAGAAAGTACAAAAAGTACACTCTGTAGCAATGGTTTCTAATTTTCTTCATCTTTCCTGTGAGAGCCACAGGAAGATAACTTTTGTCTCTTTACCATGAGAAAGACTTATTGAAGATAAAGTCCATGAAAGTGCAGGGTTTTCTTAATCCTATAATACCCATAAATTCCTCATTCATGTTTATATTTCAATGGAATTAATCTAGAAATCAGTAACAACACAAAAGTAAATAAAAATTTGCAATATTATTGAGATTAAATATTTCCTTCCAATTAAAACAAAGATCCAACAATATGCCGCCTACAGGAGACTCATCTGGTAGGAAAAGACATACACAGACTGAAGGTGAAAGGTTGGGAAAAATCATACCACTCACATTGACCTCGGAAGCAAGCAGGGGTGTCCATACTCGTATCAAATAAAATAGACTTCAAGCCAAAGTCAATCAAAAGGGATAAAGAAGGACACTACATACTGCTCAAGGGAACCAACACCAACAAGACATAACAATCATTAATATATATGTCCCAAACAGTGGTGCAGTTATGTTCATCAAGCAAACCCTTCTCAAGTTCAAGAGTCAAATAGACCACAACACAATAATCATGGGTGATTTTAACATACCTCTCTCACCACTGGACAGATATTCCAAACAAAAGTTAAATAAAGAAACTATAGAACTCAATAACACAATAATTTAGACTTAATTGACATATATAGAATATATCAACCAACATCAAGTGGATAGATACACTTTTTTTCTCAGCAGCACATGGATCCTTCTCTAAAATATACCATATATTATGTGACAGTGCAACTCTTAGCAAATCCAAAGGAGTAGAGATACTACCATGCATTTTATCTGATCATAATGGAATGAAATTGGAAATCAATAATAAAATAAGGAGGAAAAATTCCTGCATCACATGGAGAATAAACAATATGCTACCGAATGAACAATGGGTTACAGAAGACATCAAGGAGGAAATTAAAAAATTCTTAGAGGTAAATGAAAACTCTGACACAACATATCAAAATCTCTGAGACAGTATGAAAGCAGTACTAAGAGGAAAATTCATTGCATGGAGTTCATTCCTTAAAAGAAGAAAAAGCCAACAAATAAATGACCTCACACTACATCTCAAAGCCCTAGAAAAAGAAGAACAAATCAGCAGCAAATGCAGTAGAAGGCAAGAAATAATTAAAATCAGAGCTGAAATCAATGAAATTTAAACAAAAGAAACAATTGAAAAATTGACAACACTAAAAGCCAGTTCTTTGAAAAAATAAACGAGTTTGACAGACCCTTAGCCATGCTAACAAAGAGAAGAAGAGAACCCAAATTACTTGCATATGGGACAAAAAAGGCAATATCACAACTGACACTACAGAAATACAGAAGATAATTAGAAATTATTTGAAAACATATACTCTAATAAAATAGAAGATAGTGAAGGCATCGATAAATTCCTTAATTCATATGATCTGCCCAGATTGAGTCAGGAAGATATACACAACTTAAACAGATCAATATCAAGCGAGGAAATAGAAGAAGCCATCAAAAGATTACCAACCAAGAAAAGCCCAGGACTAGACGGATATACAGCCGAGTTTTACAAGACCTTTAAAGAAGAACTAATTCTAATACTCTACAATCTATTTCAGGAAATAAAAAAAGAGAGAGTACTTCCAAATTCATTCTACGAGGCCAATATCACCCTGATTCCAAAACCAGACAGAGACACTTCAAAGAAAAAAAAAACTTCAGACCAATATCTCTAATGAATATAGATGCAAAAATTCTCAATAAAATTCTGGCAAATCGGATACAAAACATATCAAAAAGATCGTGCACCATGATCAAGTGAGATTTATCCCCAGGATGCAAGGTTGGTTCAACATACGGAAATCAATAAATGTAATTCATCACATCAATAGACTTAAAGAACCATATGATCATTTAGATAGATGCAGAAAAAGCATTTGACAAAATACAGCATCCCTTTATGTTCAAAACACTAGAAAAACTAGGGATAACAGGAACTTACCTCAACATTGTAAAAGCTATCTACATTAAGCCTCAGGCCAGCATCATTCTAAACAGAGAAAAACTGAAGGCATTCCCTCTAAAATTTGGAACAAGACAGGGATGCCCTCTCTCTCTCACCACTTCTATTTAACATAGTTCTTCAAACACTGGCAAGAGCAATTAGACAGACTAAAGAAATTAAAGGGATAACTATAGGAAAAGAAGAACTTAAACTAGCACTATTTGCTGATGATATGATTCTATACCTAGAAGACCCAAAAAACTCTACCAAGAAATTTCTAGAACTAGTAAATGAATTCAGCAAAGTGGCAGGATATAAAACCAACACCCATAAATGAAAGGCATTTCTATATATCAGGGACAAATCCTCTGAAAAGGAAATGAAGAAAAATACCCCATTCACAATATCCTCAAAAAAAAAATACTTGGGAATCAACTTAAAAAAAGAGATGAAAGATTTTTACAATGAAAACTATAGAACCCTTAAGAGAGAAATAGAAAAAGACCTTAGAAGATGGAAAGATCTACCTTGCTCATGGATAGGCAGAATTAATATTATTAAAATGACCATACTACCAAAAGCACCATTCAGGTTCAATGCAATTCCGATCAAAATCCCAATGGCATTCCTCATAGAAATAGAAAAAGCAATCATGAAATTCATCTGGAAAAATAAGAGACCCAGAATAGTTACGCAATTCTAAGCAGGAAGAGTGAAATAGGTGGTATCACTATACCAGACCTTAAATTATACTACAGAGCAATAGTAATAAAAACAGCATGGTACTGGCACCAAAACAGGCTAGTAGACCAAAGGTACAGAACAGAGGTCACAGAGACTAACCCACAAAATTACAACTACGTTATATTAGACAAAGGTGCCAAAACCATGCACTGGAGAAAGGATAGCATCTTCAACAAATGGTGCTGGGAAAACTGGAAATCCATATGCAACAAAATGAAATTGAATCCCTATCTCTCACCATGCACAAACGTTAAATCAAAATGGATCAAGGATCTAGGGATTAAACCAGAGACTCTGTGTCTAATAGAAGAAAAAGTAGGCCCTAATCTCCATCACGTGGGGCTAGGCCGCAACTTCATTAATAAGACACCTATTGCACAAGAATTAAAACCAAGAATCAACACATGGGATGGATTCAAACTAAAAAGTTTTTCTCAGCAAAAGAAATAATATGTGAAGGAACAAATTTTTACCCCTTACACATCAGATAGAGCTCTAATCTCTAGGTTATATAAAGAGCTGAACAAGATAAGCACCAAAAAAACAAATAATCCAATCAATAAATAGGCCAAGGACCTGAACAGACACTTCTCAGAAGAGGATATATAGTCAATCAACAAATATATGAAAAAATGCTCATCATCTCTAGCAATCAGAAAAATGCAAATTAAAACTACTCTTAGATACCATCTCACTCCAGTAAGAGTGGCAGCCATTATGAAGACAAACAACAAAAAGTGCTGGCAAGGATGCAGGGGAAAAGGTACACTTGTACACTGCTGGTGGGACTGCAAAGTGGTGCAGCCAATTTGGAAAGCAGTATGGAGATTCCTTGGAAAACTGGGAATGGAACCACCATTTGACCCAGCTATTCCTCTTCTTGGACTATACCCAAAGGACCTAAAAACAGCATATTACAGAGACACAGCCACATCAATAGCAGCACAATTCACAATAGCTAAACTGTGGAGCCAACCTAAATGTCCTTCAGTGGATGAATGGATAAAAAAAATGTGCCATGTATACACAATAGATATTAATCAGCAATAAAAAAAAAAAAACCAATAAGATCATGGCATTTGCAGGGAAATGGATGGCATTAGAGCAGATTATGCTAAGTGAAGTTAGCCAATCCCCCAAAAAAATAAATGACAAATGTCTTCTCTGATATAAGGGGGTGACTCAAAATGGGGTTGGGAGGGAGAGCAAGGGAGGAAGATTCCTCTACATAGGGAATAGGGGTGGGAGGGAAAGAGAGGGAGAAGGGGAATAGCATGGATGGTGAAAGGAGACTCTCATCATTATACAAAATACATGTATGAAGATGTGAATTTGGTGTCAACATACCTTATATATAATCAGAGATATGATAAGTTATTGTATAATGGTGTATTAAGAATCATAATGAAATTAAAAAATTTTTAAAAATCATAAAAAAATTTCCTTCCAATGAACATATGACTCAAGGAAAATATCTTATTAGAAGTTAAAAGTTCATTCTGAACTAAATGAAAACAAGAAGAGAATTATCAGAATTTATTGGAAATGTTTCAGAGATAAAATTATTCATTGCACATATACTGCTTAGGTTAGAATAGAGATTTTTATAAAATATCATTGGAAACTAGACATAAGAGAAAATTTATTCCAAAAACACGAGGGGAAAGGAAATCATAATATTTAGAGCAGAAATGTATAAAACTAAAACCAAAAAAATAGTAGACATAATCAGTGGCATTAATATTCTTTTTTAGCTACGAATAATTGACCAATATCTTCCCACAGTCACCAAGAACATTAGAGGAAAAAACAAATTACTAATATCAGAAATAAAATCATAGTACCTCAATACTAGTACCATGGACACTAAAATGACAATAATAGAATATGATAAACTATATTTACCAAGTTGTGATAATTTAGATGAATTAAAACAATAATTGAAAGAGACAATCTATCAAAACATACCCAGTAAGAATAAATAATTTGTTTGTCTATGTCTATTAAAGATATTAAAATTTATAATGTTTCAAAAAAGAAAGCACCAAGTCCAGATAAATTCATTAGTGAATTTTGCTGAACATTTAAGTAATAAATGATACTGAAAATCTATAATATTTTCTGGAAGTTAGGTACAAAAGTAAAATTTCCTTACTCTATTAAACCAAATTTGCTCTAATACCAAAAGCACATAGACACATTATTAGAAAGGAAACTTGCTGGATGCAGTGGCACATGCCTGTAAACTCAGCAGCTTGAGAGGCTGAAGCAGGAGGATTGCAAGTTCAAAGCCAGCATTAGCGAAAACCAGTAGCTAAGTAACTCAGTGAGATCCTGTCTCTCAATAAAATACAAAGTAGGGCCCATAATGTAGCTCATTGTTTGAATGTCCCTGAATTCAATCTCAGGTACCCCCACACCAAAAATAGAAAGGAAACTATTGACAAACACATCTTCTATGTATATATTTACAAAGTCCTCACAAAATATTAGTAAATAAAATTCAACAATATAGAAAATTATGCATTATGGCCAAATGAGTTTATTACAGGTACGTACAGAATTTATAAATAAATTAATGTAATCACATCAGCCAAATAAAGAAAAAAATATTTGTTAAGTAAAGCAGAAAAATTGACAAGATCCAACAAAAATTCTTGTTAAATTTCTCAGCAAATTAGAAACTTCCCATATGTTTGTGTGTGTGTGCATGTGTGTGTGTATATATATATATATATATATATATATATATATATATATATAAAATCTATTAGCATCTTACTTAATAATAGGGACCAGTATCCCTTTCATCTAAGATCAGAAACAAGAGAACAACTTCCTTCTCACTAATTCCAATACTCAACATGATACCAGAATTCCCATCTAACTCAATGAAAAAAAAAAACAAAAAAGAAAAAGAAAAAGATATAAAAGTTATGTGTGGATTGGGAAGGAAAAAAAATATATAGTTCTCTATATTTCAGATAACATGCTGGTCTACCTAGAAAATCCCAAAGAAAAGACAAGCAAATTATCTAAAAAATACATGGCTTTTGTTAGGTTAAACAATACAAATGACCCAAGTAAACTGATTCATTTCATACTAGCAAGGAACATAGAAATTTGAAAGTAAAAACATAAAACAAGTTACAATGTTACTACCCTTCCCAAAATAAGTACTTGTGCTTATGTATATATCTAACCAAATATGTACGTGGTTTTAAGACTAAAACTTCCCACAATATCCCATTTGTGGAAGAACTAGGAAAATTGGTGGTTTAAGTGAACCTGACAATAACACAGATGAGGCTGTGGTACAACAGGAACTCTCAGCCACTGCTCATTGGAATACATTATGGACAACTCCTTTGAAGACAGTTTTTGCAGTTTTATACAAAACTAAACATAAGCCTATTGTATAATTTATCAATCATGTCTCTAGGCTTATCCCTAAGTTATATGAAAACTAAAGTTTACACAAAAATTTATACAAGAAAGCTTATCAGTTTCACTTATATTTACCATATGTGAAAACAACTAAGGTGGGCTTTTAATAGGCAAATGGAAAAATAATCTGTGGTACATCCTTAAAGGTGTTTACCAGTCAGTGATTAAAAAAAAAAAAAAGGAATGAACTTCCTAGCAACAGGAATATTTGAACAAAATTTAAGTGCCTATTTTTAAGTGAAAGAAGTCCATCAGAAAGTAATGTAGCCTCGTACCATGATTCATATCTGCAATCCCTATGGCTTGGTAAGCTGAGGCCAGAGGATCACAAGTTTAAAGCCAGCTTCAGTAATTGAGCAAAGCCCTAAGCAACTTAGTGAGATCCTTTCTCAAAAAAAAAAAAGTTTAAAGGGCTGTGAATGTGGCTCAGTGGTTAAGGACCCTGGGATTGTATATTTGGTACACCTCCCTCCAAAATAAGTAATATACGTCATAAGATTACAATTATATTACAGTATGGCAAATGTAGATAGATAATAAAAGGACTACTTTATGACAGGAGTTCTGTAGGAAGGAAGGAGGGGAAACACTGTACTGGGAAGTTTGTTGCTGTTGTTATTTGTTTTTGGTACGTGGGACTGAACCTACTGGTGTTTTACCACTGAGCTACAACCCCCAGTACTTTAGTACTTAATTCATTTACTACTTATTTCACTAGAGACAGGTTTTTGCTAAACTGCTAAGGTTCTCAATAACTTGCAGCACTCCTGCTTTAGCCTATCAATTTGTTGTTAACTTGTACAACCATGCACTGCTACCCATAGAGAAAAATTTTTAAATGTTGAAATGTTTTTTTATGATGCTGTCTGTGATGGAACCTATGTGATAGTACAAATTCACCAAAATGCATAAGATTTATGGCAAGAAGAGTGAATTGATATATGCAATTAAAAAATCATTTTGGAAAAAAAGAGGTTATGATAATGAAATAAATACACTGCTTTTTAATAATTAAAAAAATCATTTTGGAAGAGTATAAGTTTTCTAGATCTGCCATACAAAAATATCATGGATGGTACTGCTCAAATATCAGTGATTTATTTTCTCATGGTTTTGGAGATGGAAACTCTTGAGACCATGTCATCATTGCATTACACTCTGCCCTTCAGGGTCTTAATTGCTAAGCACACATACTAAGGGAATGAAATTGCTGCTGCACAGTTATTTGCTTTTGGTGGCCTCAATTACAACTCTGTTCTACCTACCATTCCTAAGACCTAATTGCTTCTATACCATGCACTCTGAAACCTACTTAGCAATTGTAGTATCACAACATCCCAGGGACTCAAGTCCACTATGCAGTGTCACAAAACCAGGCCCTACTTCCTGGGAACCAACCTAACTTTCCGTCTGAGTCATTACTGGGCCCCTCCATCCTTGGTTACTTATTGCCATTACACCTTTGTCTCTGTAATATGAGCTACCACAATGTCACACTGTTTCATGGGTCAGAGTCAGCACTATGTTTCTCCTACAATTAAGGGTGTAAGTCATGGCTACACCTCTTAGGCTAATCTTCTGCAGTAGGTTGTACTATACAGAGTAGCAGATATGTAGACTAAAAAAGTCTAGAGATATAGTGTACAAAATGGTCACCATAACTACCATATTGTATCAAATATTTGAAAATTTAATGAAAGAGTAGATTTTAGGTGCTTTTATCATTCACACATATGTAGGCTAATCATGTGAGATGGTGGGTATTTTAATGTTTTTCTGTAGTAACCATTTTACTATGTATGAGTATTTTATAATTTATGTTATATACCTTAAACAAATACTTTAAATAGAGTAATAGAGGAAAAATGAATAAAATATTCATTTCTTTACCTATTTTCTACATTTATTTATAAATTATAACTACACATTTATTTATTCAACCATCTATATATTTTAACTATCACTATTTATTCAACCATCTATATATTTTAACTATCATTATATTTATATTTGTTTATATTTTTTATTATTTTTTTTAGTTGTTGATAGACCTTTATTTTATTTTTTATATGTGGTGCTGAGAATCAATCTCAGTGCCTCACACATGTCAGGCAAATACACTACTGCTGACCCCCAGCCACAGTCCCCATATTTATTTTTACCTGAATATTTTCAAAAGAATATCAACAAAATTAATAATAAATTGATATTTGGGTTTAAGACATATGTAGAAATGAAATATTTGGAAACACTCAAAGAACTTTGGCAATGTAAAAAGAAATTACATGATTACAATTCGAATACTAATATAGTTTCCACATCATTTATGTAATAGAAATATAATATTTAAAGGTAGGCTGTAGTAATTCATTAATGCATATTATAATCTCTTATATAGCCACTAAGCAAATAATAAAAACAAAAGTATAAACAAAAATACTCAGGTAATAGAACAGAATACTTTGTTAAAAAAAATACCCATGTGTTATAAAAAGAAGTAAAATAAAAGTACCTCAGATAAAATATACATAGGAAAAAAATACAAAATGAATAAGAATGTGTACTTGAACATATTATAAAATATACATTAAGAAAAATGGACTATTTGTAAAGAGCAAAGATTGACAAATTTGATTTTATTCAAAATAGAAGAAAGAATATCAGATTATTTTTCTGCTCTTAAAAAAATGAGAAAAATATAGAAAACTTTAATTACTATTCAATATTGAACACTGAAAGAAGGAAAACCAACAAGGTAAGTTATATTGTTACACATTTTTTCCTAGAACCATATTAGAAGATTCAGCACAAGTAGGGGGAGTTCACAGAGCACTGCATCACATGAGGTTGAGAAGACAAAGATCATCGTTAGAAAAATCAAATCCTCTAGCATTTGTAGACAGAGTACTAGAGAGGAAGCAAGTGCACAAACAGAAAGTTTGAATATACAAAAAAATAAAAAAAGGTACATCAAGATTTTTGCTGAATCCAGTTTTGCTAGTACACACCTGTAATCCCAGTAATTTGGAAGGTTGAGGCAAGAGGATCAAAAGTTAGTGTCCAGTCTATGCTACTTGGTGCAAACCTGTCTCAATAAAATACAGAGAGTTGGGAATATAGGTCAACTGAGTGCATTCCTGGGTTCAGTCCCCATACTGAAGGGAGAGAAAAAAAGAAAGATTTTGGCTGAATACAAAAATAACTGAGGACAGACTACATGAATTAGAAGAAAACATCACCAAAAGGAAGAGTAGAACAACTCAGAGTACATAAGCAGTTAGAAATAATTTATTAGAAATAGTGCCCTGAACTAAAAGGGTCATATAAACAAAAGGGCCTGGCAGAATAATCAAAGTTATCACTTCAGTGGTGAGAGTAAATTAGCTCTACATTTGAGATTCTTCTAAATTTACACTAACAAATCTTAAAGAAAAAATCATGAAAAAAAATCATGAAAAATTATACTCATTCCACAAGAATGCCAAAATTGTATATTAGATTTTTAATAGAAAAATAGAACATTAAATTTATCCTGTTAAATATTAAATTAAAAATTATGAGGGAAGCAAAAGAGCAATAAAATATAAACAGTGAATGAGATGAATTTTAATGAGTATAAACAAAACCATAAATGACAAAGATGATAGAGATTAACAGAGTATGACATTAAAACATTTATGAGATAATTAACAACTACAATAAAAACTTAAATGGAAAGTCTAGACAGACATGAAAATAAAATTTCTTAACTGAAAAAATTCAGAAAATCCTGCATTAATATCTTATTAGAAAGTAGACAAGTAGATGAATGAATGTTTTGACAAACCCAAAGATATTATTCAAAGTGAAAAACACACAAAAAAAATGAGCATTAATGGACTAGTATTCACCTCCAAAAATACTACATGTCATGTTGTATTCCCAGAAGAAAAGTAGATGGCAGGAAAATATTTTAAGAATTAATGGATTTTTTTAATTGATACAAACTTTAAACCCATGGATCTAAGAAGCTCAATTAACCCCAAATAAAATGAAACATGAAGTAATTATGTGACAGCAATATATGATTAAAATTCTAAAAATCAGTGCACCAATAATAATCTTAAATAGACAGGAACAAAATTATAATTTTGAGGAAGGCATCAAATCTAAGAGAGAGAAATATATTTTCCAAAACCATGCAAACCATCATGATTAGATAGAAACATTACAACCTATAATTTTTTACCCAATAAACACATTATTTAAAAATGAAGGTAGAAAAATCAGAGTCATACAAAAATATTTCTCAGACAATCCATCACCAGCAGAACTTCACTACAAGAAATGTTGGAATATCTTTCCCAAGAAGAAATGGAAGAAGACAAAGTAAGTATTGGAATGTATCCAAAAATGGGTTGAGAATTGGAATATATAACTGTGTGAATAAATATAAACAACATAACATCATCATTTATTGTGTGTTTTGTAAGCTAAATAATTTTTACACTATTTACAATGTTGAAAACACCATATATACACTTGATAAAAGTATTTTTTATAGTACAAGCAATAGAAAATATATGAACATAGTATGAGAGATATATGGTTCTTATTTGAATAGTGGCCATAAAAAAAGAAAAATAAGTAACTCAGAGAGTGACATAGTAAAAGAAAAAAATTAAAATATCAAGTGGGGAAGATAGAAAATAAATATTAAGAAGGTAGATTTACTTAAAATTCTACCAGCACTTAAAATTAACTCTTTTAATCTGTTTACCAGAAGCAAAGAACAGAAATTTTCAGATTTTATGATATAGCACGTTCAGTAGACTGTCTAGTAGAGACCCGATTGTAATATACAAACACAGACATAAATGATACAAATGAAATGATGAAAATGATAATCAGACGAAAGCTGGTGTAGCTACATGACTAGCAGACTAGAGTTCTGAATAAGTTATCAAAGTAGAAATTGAGTCGGTTTGTTATGAAATCAGTTCTGCAGAAGACATAACAACTGCAAATGTATAAGCACTGAAAATTTCAGTTAAAATACATAAAAATGGTTTAAAATGGAAGGAGAAATATGCAAAATAAAAATAATATTAGAAACTTCAACACATCTCTCAGTTACAGAAAAGTTTGAAAAGAATCAATAAGAGAGGCGCAGCCCACCGAGTGGACATTTTGGTCTTTGTCCGTGGGTCAGGACCGTCTCTTGGTCCACGTGGAGCACGGGACTCTCTCTAAAGTAGATTTCTTCAAGAGGAATTGCCCAGTGGTGATAAAGAGACCAAGCTGTATGATCCTCCACTGAAGCAAGAAGATCCACTGGATGGTGGGGAAAAAGTGGAAAAGAAGTCTTGTCAGAAAAAGCCTGAGAAGATGATGAACAGATAGAGAAGCAACAAGAGGCAACTTGGGAGGCAAGTTGTGTTCATCAAACTACAGACTAAGGAAAAAAGGATGTGAATATAAGAAAATTGGAAAAATCCTTTGTTTGCTCAACCTCATTTCTTTAAGGAAACGTTTTTGAAGTTTTAGGTTGAAACTGTTTAGACTTAATCATGAGGGAAGGTATGTAGTTGAGTCTCCAATTTTACTAGCTGCATGTTCTCTACCTCTGCTAATTTATTATGGTAATATCCCCTTATAAGTGTAAAGCAGTGTGAAATGCCTTCAGTATAAAAAGTGCGATATAGCATCTGATAGCAGAGCATTCATCCTGGAGGAAAACCTTATGAGTTTACTGAATGTGGGAAAACTTTTACCCATATATCACATTTATTGAACGTAGAAGTCATGCTGAATGGGAAACCTTGTGCTTCTAAAGAGTGTTGAAAAGCCTTTAGCTAGATGATAACATTTTCTCACAAATCTTATCCATTCCTCTGCATTTGAGAGGTCATACAGAGAAGCCTTCTAAATGTAAGAAATGTAGAAATATCTTCAGTCAAAAGTAAATCCTCGTGTATCAAGAAATTCATACCTGAGAGAAACTTTGTGAATGTGGGAAAGCTTCCATTCAGATGTCACACCTCAGTCAGCAGAAAATTTATAGTGGGGAAAGCCCCTTTGCCTGTAAGGTATGTGGGAAAGTCTTCAGCCACAACTCCAATCTTACTGAGCATGAGCTTTTTCATAATAGAGAGAAACCTTTTGAATGTAATGAATGTGGGAAGGCCTATTAGCCAAAAGCAGTATGTGATTAAACATCAGAATACTCATACTGGAGAGAAGCTTTTTGAGTGTAATGATTGTGGAAAATCCTTCAGCCAGAAAGAAAACCTCCTTACCCATCAGAAAATCCACACTGGAGAGAAACCATGTGAGTGCAAAGATTGTGGGAAAGCTTTCATTCAGAAGTCCAACCTTATCAGACACCAGAGAACTCATACAGGAGAGAAGCCCTTTATATAAGGAGTGTGGGAAAACCTTTAGTGGGAAATCAAATCTTACTGAGCATGAGAAAATTCATATTGGAGAGAAACCCTTTAAATGTAATGAGTGTGGAACAGCTTTTGGCCAGAAGAAGTACCTCATAAAGCATCAAAACATTCACACTGGAGAGAAACCCTATGAATGTAATAAATGTGGAAAAGCCTTCCCTCAACGAACATCACTTATTGTGCATGTGAGAATTTATTCAGGTGATAAACCTTATGAATGCAATGTATGTGGAAAAGCCTTCTCTCAGAGTTCATCTCTCACTGTACATGTAAGAAGCCATACAGGTGAGAAACCCTATGGATGTAATGAATGTGGAAAAGCTTTCTCTCAATTCTCAACCCTAGCTCTGCATTTGAGAATACATACAGGTAAGAAACCTTACCAATGCAGTGAATGTGGGAAAGCTTTCAGCCAGAAGTCACACCATATTAGACATCAGAAAATCCATACTCATTAAAAACCCTATGAATATCTTCATGATGGGAACACATCAAAAATTTATATATCATAAAGTCATCCTGAGGCAGTGTACCACAAATGAAAGGAACTTAGACACAAATGTTAACAACTTTGAGGACACTGAAAATTCATATTGAAGAGGAAGACATTTGTATGATAAACAGACTGCCAATAAAAAAAATATTCCACAGTCAATGGTAAAGGTAATGCTGAAACAATAGACATTTCCATTAAAATTGGAACAGAAAACAGGCCTGTTAACTCCATCAATATAGATGTGAAGTTCTTCACCTGTGTAATAAGTTGTGTTAGAAAGGAAGAGACAAAAACAGATGGTATGATCATCTATAAGTAATAAAACTCTGGTATTGCTTCAGCAGAGGGGAAAGAGATTCTAGAAAGAGACCTATGCATTTAGTAGAACTTACAATATTAAAGAAATCCATCAGATGAGAAAATATGGTACTATTTAAAAAAAAATTATTCGGAGGTAATTTGTTCTCTAAAGGGGAAAGAAAATAGACCATGAACACACAAGCAAAATTCATGGGAATTGAAGACTGAAAGATACAAAAGCCATGCACTAAAGTGGCTGTGACCTTTGGAGTAGAGAAACTTTGCTTCTTAACAAATTTAAAAATATTTAGCAGTTTTACTTGTGAGTGTATATGCTCAGGAGATACCAGGAAATTTATTGTGGCTTGATTTGTAGCCAAATATTGGAAACAACTTAAATGTTCATCAGGAACAAAAAGAAGTTCTTATGATGTGACACCATACGTCTGCAAAATGCAACTATGAGATCCACATGTTATTAACAGAAGGATCTAAAAAAATTGCATTGAGGGGGAAAAAGAAGTTGCAGGATGATACATATAGTGACTTTGTAAATTTGAATTAAAACTTCATGAAATTTAGTACTTTATATTGGTAATGAATACATACGTGTATGTTAACGTTTTTGAAATGGAGAAATACAGGCCAAACTTTTGATAGTGGTAGCCTGTGAAGATTGAGAGGGGTAGGGAATAAGTATGGGAGGTAGGGTGGGGAGGGGGCTTCAGCTTTTTATATATAAACATCCATTTCTCTTGAAGACTGCAAGTAAATATATGAAGATACTGGCTAATTCTGGATTGTGGTATATGGATATCTTGTCTTATTTTTTGTACTTTTCTGTATTTTTAAAATTTCTCAAAGTTAATAAGAATGGGAGTGAGGATGGGAACTCTGTACCTGTAGAAGTTATGTTATAATGGACTAATTCCCAATCAAATACTAAACTTTTTATAGAAAATATTTCTAAAATTTTATCAACAATGAGTGGATGGACTTGCTCTCTATGTAATATGAAATTATCTATTTTATTAAAATTAAAATGACAGCATAAAAAAAGAATCAATAAGAATCCAGAAGATCTTACTGACATCATTAATCATTCTTGTCTTAACTGAATTTAGTAAAAATGTAAATTTAACATATCAAAATGGAAGAGATGTGGCCAAAGCAGTGCTTTCAGGAAAATTCTAGCTAAAAATTAATAATAGAAAAAAAAATGACACCTCAAATCAAAATTAGCTGCAAATTAAGGGGGAAACGAAAAGGGAAAATGAAAAGGGAAAAACGTATTGTTAACTTTATACACAGATAAACTACACATGAATATTGAATCAAAGCAAATGGTGTCAAAGATGACAAGATAAATAACTGATAAATTTCTAGCAAGAATGGCTAAATTAAAAATAAGATATTTTCCAGGTATAAACATACTACCACAAAGGTCAAAAGTTCTCTCTGATATGTGGATGCTGCCACACAAGGCTGGGGGAAGGAGGTTTTTGTTTGGATGCCAGGTGTCTTCCAAAAACTCATGTGTGAGACAATGCAAGAAGGTTCAGAGGTGAAATGACTGGGTTGTTAGAGTCTTAACCCAATCAGTGAATTAATCCCCTAAGAGGGATTAACTGAGTGGTAATTGAAGGTGGGTAGTGTGTGGCTGGAAGAGTGGGGCATTGTGGGTGTGGTTTTAGGGCATATATTTGTATCTGGGGATATATTTGTATCTTGAGAGTGTCTCTCTTTCTACTTTCTGATCATCATGGCATATGCTTCCCTCCACCACACTCCTCTGCAGAGATGTTCAGCCTCACCTGGAACCCCAAGGCATGGGGCCAGACTTCTATGGATTGAGAACTCTGAAACTTTGAGACCTCAAACTTTTCCTCCTCTACAATGGTTCTGGTCAACTCCTTTCTTTTTTTTTCTTTTTTTTTTTATTAATTTATTCAGTAAGCATCTATTAAAGATTTATTGTATGCAAAATACAAGGAATACAGATTTACATATCTGGTCAATAGGAAAGGCAGCAACTCCTTTCTTTATAGCAACAAAAAAGCTGACTAAAAAGGGGGCAAATAGAAGTTCAGTGAATTAGACAAAGGGGATGGCAGGCAGGAGTAGGAAAGATAAAGGAATGAATCTAATATAACTTTCCTGTGTACATATATGAATACAACGCAGTGAATCTCATCATTGTGCATATCCACAAGATTGTGATTCTATTTAGAAGAAGTTACACTCACCATGTTTGTATAAATATGTCAAAATTGATTCTATTGTCATGTAAAACTAAAAAGACCAACTAAACAAAAAGAAATAAAATGCAATGAAGAAGGTGAATCTCCAATAAAGAAAATGATTCTGTGTCTCAAATGCTAAAATAAAGCTCATTTAACTGTTAAACAATAAAATGAAACTCTAAATCTAAAAACATAAAATAAAAACAAAAAACAGATCACAACCAAACATGGGGACATCATTGCCTAACCCTACATATTAGTATAGAAAATCCAGAAATTATATGAGCATCTGCAGGTCCTTCAGTTGACAGCTTTTGTGAAATGGACAAATTCCATGAAAGACACAGAATGCCAAAGTGCAATCAAGAACAAATAGATAATCCTAATTATTCTACATTTATTAAAGAAATTAAATTAACGTGAAACTCTCCACCAGCACTAAAAAAAAAAAAAAACTCAAAAGAAAACTAAAACAAATTCTCCCCAAATTATTTTTGAGACATCATTATATTGATATTTCCCCCAAAACAAATATGTTATCAGACTAAAAAAAGAATATCTGTAAAAAAACATACTCACAAAATTCTTCAAAAATATTAGAAAATTTAATGTATTGTATATCATTAGTAATCGAATTTAATCCCATGAATGCAAGTTTGGTTCCACATTTATAAAGCAAAAAAAATGTAATTCATCATATTGTTACACTAAACAAGAAAACCACAATAGATGCACAAAATTACTACAGAAAATTCAACAAAATTCATGATTAAATAAACTCTCATGATAAAAAAAAAACTCTCAGAAAACTATTAAAAATGAAAGTTCCTTCAATGAATAATTGCTATTTTTATAATATCAGTAAAAAAGGTAAGTAAGTCTACTTGAATTATATCTATTTAAAAGCATACTGGGGTTCTAGCCAGTACAAAGTCAAGATTAAACATGAAACAAAATGTATATACTTTGAAAAGAAAAACATAAAACTTGTTTCTATTGGTGTGTAACACAGTTTTCTGATTAATTACAAATAATCTGGAGGAAAGCAAATAGCAATAATGAGTGAGTTTAGTGATGTAGCAAAAATTTTCTTGTATTGATCATTTTTTATAGAAAAATAAAAATTGAAAATCAAAATATTAAGATTTACAATGGTAACAAAAACATTATATAGATGTACATATATATACACATATATTTGTGTGTGTGATATGTGTATTATATGTTAATAATTATAAAATATAATAAAAATGTATCACATTAGTCCTAAATAAATTTAGAAATAGTACATATTCATGGATATAGACTCTATATAGGTAAGTTTTCAATTCTTCCCAAATTTGACTCATAGATTAATGACATCTGAAAGAAAACAACACAATTTTTTTGTATATATCCAGAAATAGATGTTAAAATAGATGTTTACATGAAAGTAAAACATCTTAGTGAAAATAATAATTAAAATGATAGTGGCTTCATACTACCTGATTTCAAATTATAGTATCAACTATAGGTGTCAAGACAGTGTATTATTGGAAGAAAGATTAAGAATAATGAACAAAATAAAATACAACTGGGTCTAGAATTAAGTAAAAACATATACATATCTTATGTATGATGTTAATATATTACAGTAGTAATTTGGATATGATTAATTAATTTTTGACCAAAATACCAAGGGAATTCAACGGAGAAAAGATATTATTTTATACAAATGGTCATGGAGGATTGTAAAATGTGGCAAAAATTAACTTTAGCCACATATAATATGTATATATTTGTGTATCAATGGAACAAAAATTAATGTAGAATATAAAATTATAAAAATTCTAGAAGTCAACCTAGGAGGAACTTAATGGTCTTGGCAATAAAAATTTCTGAATGGAAATAAAGAACAAAATTAATTTTTAAATTTATTAATATAAGATTTCTTTTTGAATGATACTCTTCAGTGATTAAAAGTTAAACAACAGTCTAAGATAACTTCTGATGAATTATTTATTTTAATCTGCTTTGTGCTGCTTTAAGTGGGTCATTGATGAGGAAAAGTAACCATAAGCAGAGCAGCAGCACTTTGGGTCTACTGTCTTGGATTTCAAGTGGTGCCACGTTCCCTGCGCCCTCCAGAGATGAGGGGACTGTTGCATACTTACATGACAGCAGCACAGTTCACAATAGCTAAACTGTGGAACCAATCTAGAAGCCCTTCAGTAAATGAATGGATAAAGAAAATATGGTATATATACACAATGAAATAATGAGACAAAACTGAACTCATCCTTTCATAATGGCAGCAATCCCTCCTTATGGCCCAATCAACTATTAAAGGTCCCACCTGTTAACATTGTTATGATAGCAACTGAATTTCAAAATATGTTTTTAAGGGGACCAATATTGAAACCATAGAGTACTTATATCTAGAATATATAAAAAGGTCAAGAATAAGAAAGAAAAGGAGTACTACTGAGATGAATAAAGATTTGGATACTTGACTGAAATGATACACATGTGGCAAATAAGACCAATAAAATACCCTAAACATTTTTGTTGAAGGAGTCAAAATTTAAATCCCAATGAGATCATTCCATACATCTTAGAATCTCTAAAACTTAAAAAGTAATAATAAACTTATAATACCAAGTGCTAGCAAAGATTTGTAGGACTAGTACCCTTATATTTTGTGTTGAAAGAAATCTTAAATGACAGCCACTTGAAAGACAATTTGGCAGATTTTGACAAAATTAAACATTCTTAATACATGAAGTGAGTGTCCTATTCATAGCCCTTTACTAAAGTGAACCAAATACTTAATTTTATTAAAAAGTCTTGAATATCAATACTTACAACAATTTGCATCTTAATTGCCAAAACTTGGAAAGAATTTTGACTCCTTCAATTGGGGAATGGTTAAAATTGAAAAAGAATCCATTTAATTGTATTTTACACACAAATAATAGAACACACTGAAGATACACACACTCACACAGAAGATTGAAATGGATTATTCTACCTGAAATAAGTCAGACCTGAACTACTTACATACTATATGCTTCAATATATGTGATGTTTCAGAAAGACAAAATTGTGGTAGAAATATCAGATTAGTGGTTGCCAAGGTTAGGAGTGAGAGAGTTGTCTATAATACACCAGAGGAATCTCACACAACACAAAAACCATTTTATATCTTGAGTTTTGTCTGAATACATGACTGTATGAACACCAAAGTTTACAGACATAGGGGTCTGGTGCTGTGGCACATGCCTTTAATCCCAGCGGCTCACGAGGCTGAGGCAGGAGGATCGCAAATTCAAAGCCAGCCTCAGCAAAAGCAAGGTGCTAAGCAACTCTAAATAAAATACAAAATAGGGATAAGAATGTGGCTCAGTGGTCAAGTGCCCCTGAGTTAAATCCCTGGTACCCCCAGACCCTCCAAAAGTGAACCTGATGGAATCTGTGTACTTTAATTAATAATATTATATCAATATTTATTCATCAATTATAACAAATGAATCACACTAATTGAAGGTGTTGGTAAAAGGGAAACTGGGAGGAGTAGAGGAGAGCATATATGATAACTACTGTAACTTCACAAAAATCATGGTAAACCTAAATGTGCTCAAAAAATAGATAATGTCTATTAAAACTAAGTTTAAATAAAATAAGATTTGACCTTGTTTGGATATATAGACTCACATTCTACATAGATATAAATTTGCTTTGTCAAGGTAAAATTAAAATTTATAACATATATATAAGAATGTGGCAGTTCCAAAACTGCTTAAATCTGAAGAACAACAGTTTTTTTCTGGATATAAACAGTGGATTTGGTTATTTGAGTGTGCAATACAGGAATAATTCTTTGCATATTAGAGCAGGCAGTCAGCAACAAAATGCTCAAAGTACTAGAAATCCAATGTAGTAGAACATAAATAATAGAGCTTATTATTTACAGAAATTTAATTGTCTAGAAATTTTAACAAACATGAAGACACAATCACTGAACAAGTAACTCATCTCACAAAAATATGATGATATAAACCACTACCTGCCTTTTGGACATGTGATTCACACAGATGAGATACAAAAGCGAGCAGCAATAACAAATTAAAATTACATGAAAGATGACTATAGAGAACACTGATAAACTGCAAAGAAGGCAAAGTGAAAGGTAATTACAGCTGTAGGCCTTTCATTAGAAATTCAAGAAGGGGAAGTTCCAAATTTAAACATTTTATAGTGGATAAAAATGGAAAGGCTCAATCAGAGTAGGAAGGCCCTTCTCAGGGTTGTTCCTCTTTAGAGCACGTGGTCATCTATCTTAGAGACACTGAGCTGGAATTACTATCAGCATTGATACAAGTTGGTTTTGTCAAGGAGGGAGGGAAAGACTGCAGAGAAGTTATTAGGGCATTGAATGATATCCACAGTTAGATTTAATTAGGGCAAAGTGATAAGTGATGGTTTTAGCACAAGAATTAACACAGATGGTCGAAAAAGACAAATTTAGTATCTTCAATCTGGAAAATGTCAGACTTAGCATAGATAATGAAGTCCTAGAAAATAAAGAATGAAATAAAGGCTCTACTTGAAATGGCAAATGATTCTTGGAAGGAAAGTAAGCACACACTATACTTAGAATTTCTAAATAGATAATGACTATATTAGCTTAAATCAGATTTTCTGTTATACTAAATTAATGAATCCAAAAAAATTGAAAAGTTGTGGCAGGATAATAAATATGAAGTTAAAAATTTTAGATCTTAATTTTAGAATGAAATGAATGAATTACAATAACTACAGTTCAAATTTTACATTACTTGTTGTTAAATATCTTGCCACAAAAATATGCAATGTAGTCAATTTTAACAAAGTAACTAGATGTATAAATAATACTTTGGAAAGCTGATATTTAAACATTATTTTACTATTCATTGGAATAGTCTTGAAATTAACACTAAAAATATTCAAGTCTTCTCTACATTTTCTATGTAACATCAGTTCTAAGTCAAGTTCTTTGTAGGTATAATTGATAGACCACAATTTAAATTTGAGATATCTGAACAATATCATCATCAAAATACACATGGAATTTTAAATTGAAATACATAAAAACTTACAGCTATTTTTAATTGATGACCAAAATATTTTTTAATACACTCAAGAGACCTGAGATAGAGTTTTTCATTTGAATAAAGTAAAAATTTTAGAGTCTACATAAAATTCTACACCAAATAATAGTTAGGAGACATAGAGAGTTGTCAGGAACACTGCCTAACAGAGACCTATCATTCAATCAATTAAATGATAATTCATTAAGAAAAATAGTCTAAACTTGTAACTCATACTATGAAGCCCGAAGTGGGTGGATGGAAGATAGAGAGACAGAGATTGATTTCAAGAAACAAGCTAAATATAATTGTGGCCAAAATACAGGATGAAAATGAAATCAGTGTCCAGACTGAAGTCTGAGAACTAACAGAGCCCAGGTCCATACATGGATGTATGTAATAGTGGTTAAAGTTTTATTTCTTTTGGAATATAGCTATCTGCAAATACTGAGAATATCAGAACGAATATCACCATATGTGAACCAGAGACTGTTGTAAAGCACTAAGAATGGAGGATGAGGAGGAAGAGGAATGTGATCTGATTAAATAAAAATAACATAGATAATTAAATATTAATTTTTAGAAAATTAAATAAATAAATGAATATATTGTGTACATAAATAACATAAGTTGACCTGGATTTATTTTTTTCTGCATAATGTAAGGTAGAGATAATTTCATTGTTCCTATATATAAAATAAATTGTTCAAGATTGAGCTACTGATATACAATGCTCCTTTTTCCCGCTAATCTATAGAAAAAAGGAAGGGCAATACATGTGAATTTGTTAATGAGTCACTGTTCTATTACATTGGTTTATTTGCCTATTGTTATGTGGTATATTTTAATAGTTATAAATTTATCATACATTTGGATATCAAGTAGAGTAAATCATCCTTCTTTGTTTCCTTCTTAAAAATTAATGATTCATGCTAATTTTCACTTCCATGTGAATTTTGCAATCAGTTTGTTCAGTTTTATTTAATTTTTGTGAGATTTTTATTGTGATTGAATTATATCTAATAAGTGATACAGGAAAAATGTACACATTTTATATTAACATTTAAATTAATGTTTTTTCAATAAAAGAGCAAGTGCTACTTTCCCTTTTAAGTAGATATTCTTTCTTTCAATAATCTTATGTAGTTTCCTAGGTTATTCCAAGTTATTGAACATTCTTGGTGATATTAAAAATAGTATCTTTCAAAATATTATATGTGCTTTTGTGAATGATATTTTTAGATATGGAGAAATATTTTAGTGAATAGCATTTATAGCTATCATTATTATTTATGTATTTATTTACTTATTCATTTCCTGTTTATTTTTAGTTTAGCTTGCTCATATTTAGTTTCCTATGACACCTTTGTCTTATTTATCATCTATCTCCAGTACCATGAATATACCTGGATATAACTATTCTTAATAAATATTTACTAAATAAATAACTTGTTGAATTAGAGAATTAATATATAAACAAAGTAAAAAAATCCTTCATAGAAAAATAAAAATAACAAAGTCCCATAAACAACTGTATTTAATTCTCATTGTTTTAAAATGGATTAAAAAAAATGTCTTCCCTTTTAACTACATAAATTCAGTACATCCACCATCCCGCTATATTTTTAAGTGTATGCTTTGTTTCAACTGTGTAGCTTGTGAAATTTCAGTTCCTTTCCCTCCATAACTCCTTTTTCTAACAGCCCAAATAATTTCTTGTTCTGTGTAGAGAACACAAAAATGCAAATGGAAGATTGAGGGCGAGTAGAGAAGTAGAATAAATGAGAAAAAAACAAGGGACATAGATCAGAACTTACAAATAGACAATTGGTTCATTTTCTTCACTCACTATTTCTTCCCAGAAACTAATGGTTTAGTAATGCATAATCCTATTTACTAGAAAATAAATATACATTTTTATTTAAATAATTAAGAAAAAACATTATAAAATCAAACAAAATTAGATTTAAAAAATCAAGATATCAATAAATTACCAAACCCATTATTTCATGAGACATAAACTTCCTATCACTGTCATAGAATATCTCCTTGGGTTACTTCTGATTTATCTGTTACGGTTCTGCCAAAGTTCTCATGTTGGAAATTTTATGCCAAAGTTAAAATTTTAATGGTGTTTGGACTGTAAACCTTTGGGAATTAATTTGGATTATTTGGGGTTATGAGAGTGGACCTCACTGGGGAATTAATACTCTTATGTGATCAGAGATACCTATCTTGCAAACTCCCACTTCCTTGCTATGTAACATCCTCTATCAGGAGATTTTGGCACCATGCTCCTGGACTTCCAAGCCTCCACAAACAAAAGTAAATTTTCTATTTATAAATTATCACATCTCAGATATATTCTCTAATAAGAACACAAAATGAACTAAGACTTCATGGTACATGTTTGTTTTGCTTTGTTTTTCTGGAAGAACATTTAAATTCGCACCCAACACCAAAGAAGAGTTGAGATCCTGAGATCTTAAACCAATTTTAGATTTTTACTCTTACTTTGAAATTCTTTAACTTTGGTAAATATTGTGGTTAAGTACAATATTAAAAAAGATTAATAAAAAGATTAATAACTAACTACTAATTCTTCCTTGAACTTACCAAGAAGAGCTGTTAAATTATAGATAAAAAACAATACAATGTTAGTTTCAAAAACCATATTCATGCAATATTTTGTATTCTATTTTTTTAAAATTTTTTTTCTAATACTTTTTTAGTTTTCTGCAGACACAACATCTTTGTTTGTATGTGGTGCTGAGGATCGAACCCAGGCCGCATGCATGCCAGGCGAGCGCGCTACCGCTTGAGCCACATCCCCAGCCCTTTGTATTCTAAATAACACAAACAAAATTACCCAAAGTCATGGAACTGTCTAAGTTGTCAGTAGGTGTATATCAATTGTTCTTTCAAATATACTTGATATCAATTTTTTCTTAGTGAATTAGGGGCTGGGGTTGTGGCTCAGCAGTAGAACGCTCACCTAGCATGTGATATATATATCTCCACACACACACACAATCAGTTGTACATATATGTATATTATGTATTATATATACAATTATATGATATATATTTATAATATATTACACATTGTATAATGAATATACTATATATCATATTATATATTATATAAGTATATTATATATATTATATATAATATGTCTAGTATAATATATCATCCTATGTAGTAGAAAATAAATTAAAATTATATTATATATAATATAATTATATATAAATACAAAATATATTTTATATATGTAATATGTATATTATATATTATATGTTAATATATTTTATATAATTATATATATTATATATGATATATTATAAACATAGAATTATAGTATAGATGATTGTAATATATTTATAATATATTATAATTAATCATATATTATTGAAATTATATATTAAATAATATATAATTTTAAATATTATATATAATTATATAACATATATAGTATACGATATTATTTATATATATATATATATATATATATATATATATATATAATCTTAGTGAATTAATGAAAAAACACACCAGCAGGACAAAAATGATTTTATAGTTCAGGCTAAGAATGCCAGTTACATTTCTATCAAATAGTAGGCTTCTCTACTAATATTTCCAAAAAGTTGTTAAATGTAACAACTTCCATCAAAGTTGTTAAATTTAACAAGTGAATTGATACATTTAAATTTTTACAGCTGACCCCCATTTTCATCTTGAAAATGTATTCAGTAATATGAAAATAATAGAAATTAAAGAATCATTGAGAAACTAGTCTTCTCACATGATTAAATTGCCCATCATATTTTTAAAAAGAAGTAAAAAGTACAACAGAAAAATACATAAAGAGGAGATAAGACCAGTACCGAGAATGTAAATTAGTTTTGGTAGCACATAATAAGAGAAAATTGGAAAGCCTTGATTCTTCAATTTATCAAAGTACATTGTGATTGGGTAACTGTTTTCAGATTCTAAAATAAGTAAAATGCCCACTCATTAAAACTTAAACAGAATTAAATCTGTGTAAATCGAGTTACAGAACAAAAAAAGACATAGAAATCTGAACTGAAGTATATTTTCATTCCCTCAATTATGAATAACAATTAATGTGATACACCTCATGTGATATCAGGCAACAAAATATGTAAAGAATTAAATGTATCCAAAGGTTTCTGTTAATATTTTACCTTCAGTAGTCCAACCTACTTTTTTTTCATTTCTTCATTCACTCAACAAAAAATGTACTTAGACACTTTATTCAGTGTAAAATTTATGATAGTCTACCCACAAACACAAAAATGGGGAAAAAAAAAAGAAAAAAGAAAAGAAAAGAAAAAGTTCATTTTGGGAACTTTTCAAGTATATTTTGAAATATTTGTATTTTATGTAGGGCTTAAAAAATCATTGATTGCATAAAATAGAAGAGGTTTTTTTGGAAACATTAAGTGAAATAAATAAGAACACAATGAAAACTATATCACAATTTATAATAGGATGGTCTAAACTTTTTTACACAACATACACAAAAAATGATGATGTCTATGGGCACAAGAAGGTAAAAAGAAGGCAATTTATAGCTGGATCAATCCCAAGCTGTATCAGTTTCCATGTGGAAGTCATAAGTAGTAGTAACTTTGCCTTTGGAATCCATTCATGACTGACTCATGTTACCATACAGTTCTCACCAGTTTTCAAGCTGGGGGAAGATCAGGAAATGTCTTCATGGATTTGTTGACTATTGAATCTTATTTTAGATATACACAAATTCACATATATAAACTCTAGATTAAAATAATGATGCTACTGATAAGAATGATCATGTTGGTGGTAGATACACCCAAGGAAAGGTGATGGGGATCAGAGAAGAAAATTCTAAATGAGGAAAACAGACATCATAGATTTAAGCCAAAATTTAATATGAAAGGAGTTTGTAAGAAGATGGTGAGAAAATTTGTCAGTTTAAGAAAAAGTCATGATTCAATATAACATACTAATATATATGTGATTCACAAAAACTTGGGGAGAAACATTTAAAATGTCTGAGAATGATTTGACAATTTGGTGAAATATTCTCTACTTTTGGAGGAACTGGAACAAAGATTGTATGTGGTCCATACCACTAAATTTCATAATTTTGCCTTCAAGCTAGTTAAAACATATAAACAAATTCTTTGTTGTGTATGTTATTAAATCTGCTAAGTTATATCTCATAACCATGGGCAGAATTTGAGCTAGAATTGCATGTCTAAGACAGCAACCATTTTTTTTTGTACTTTTGTATTTTCTGAGAAATATTATTAATTTTACTTTTACCATTATACATTATTTTTCTTCATCCTTGAGAAAAATGAGGGGTAAATACTGATAATATTTTGTTTTGGTTGTTCTGGTTCTTCATAGGATATTTTTTAATTTTGGGGATTCAAAATTAATATGGGGACATTTTGAGGTATCAATCACCATTTTAAATTTTACTTTTCCCCTTTTACTGTGCATTATAGTAGTATATAATGGTAGAATTCACTGTCAAATATTGGACATGCACAAAATATAACAAAATAATCTACCAATATCATTTCCCGATATTTTCTGCTTCCCTCCTGTCCTCATTCCCTGTGGTCCATTTCCACTAACTCTATTAATCTCCCATTGATTTTCATGAGAGCCCCACCACCACCTTTTCTTTCTTTCTTTCTTTCTTTCTTTCTTTCTTTCTTTCTTTCTTTCTTTCTTTCATTCTTTCTTTCTTTCTTTCTTTCTTTATCTCCCACATATAAGAGAAAATATATGACCCTTGGACTTCTGAGTTTAGCTTATTTCACTTAAAATAATGTTTTCTAATTCCATCCATTTCCCTGCAAATGACTGTTCATTGTTTGTGGCTGAATAAAACTACATTGTGTCTATATATACCACTTTTTTTAATCCATTCATCCATTGAGGGACTTCTGAGGCTAATTACATAGCTGTGACTCTTCTGAATTGTGCTGCAATAAACATGAGTATGCATGTATCTCTACAGTATGATGATTCTAATCCTTTAAGATAAATGCTGAAGAGTGGCCTACCTTGGTCATATAGTAATACCATTACTAGTCTCTTGAGGAAACTTCATCCTGATGTCCACAGAGGCTTGTACTAATTTACAATCCCATCAACAGTGTCAAAGTGTTCCTTTTTCTCCACATCGTTTTCCATAATAATTATTGTTTGTATTATTGATGACTGCCATTCTTACTGGAGTGAGATGAAATCTTAGTGTAGTTTTTATTTGCATTTCACTGTTAATGATGTTTAAGATTTTTTTTCATATATTTGTTGTACATTTGTAGTTCTTTTTTTGAGAAATGTCTGTTTAGTTCATTTGCCTATTTATTAATTGGGCTTTATTTTTGTTAAGTTTTTTGAGTTCTTTATGTATTCTCGTTATTAATCCTCTATTGCTAACAAAGATTTTATCCTGTTCTGTAGGCTCTCTCTTCACATTCTTAATTTTTCCTTTGCTGTGCAGAAGCTGTTTAATTTGATCACATCTTATTTATTAACTTTTCATATCATTTCCTGAGCTTTAAGGGTTCTGCTGAGAAAGTCATTGCCTGTGTTTATATGTTGTTGTGTTGGCCCTAAGTTTTCTTTTAGAATTGCATGTTTTCTGATGTAATTCTAGGTCTTTCAGCCATTTTGAGTTGACTTTTGTACCAGGTAAGATATAAGAATATAGTCTCATTCTTCTATATATGAATAATCAGTTTTTCCAGCATCATTTGGTTAAAAGGCTATCTTTTCTCCAATGTATGTTTTAGGCATACCATTAAGGATCAGATGACTATATTTGTGTTGCTTTGTATCTGTCTTCTATTCTGTACCATTGCTTTATGTGTGTGTGTTTATGCTAGTACCATGCAGTTTTTGCTACTATTGCTTTGTAGTATGCTTTGTGGAGCAATCTCAACTTGCCAAATATAAATATAAACCTCAAAGTTATGCATCAAATACCCTCCTCCAGCCACATCCTACCTGTCTCTAGTTACCACTCAGTTAATCCCTTTAGGGAATTGATTCACTGATTAGGTTAAGAATCTCACAGCCCAATCTTTTCCCCTCTGAACCCTCTTGCATTGTCTCACCAGTGAACTTTCAAGGACACCTCACATCCAAACCATAAACTTATTAAGTAAAATCAGATGTACATTTTAAAAAACTAAAACCAAAGACAATAAAGAAATGGTAAATATTTGAGAAGATAGATACATTCAACTTGATTTAAACATTATACAATATATACATATATGAAAATATTACAAGGTATCACCACAGCACATGTAATTTTGTATTTCTGAATAAGTATAAAATTAAATGTTTCCAAATTTTAAAAATTAAATGTTATAATTTCAGATGAAGCTTTTAAATATAGAAATAATTATTTTGTTCTCTTAGAAGTAATTATTTTGTTTTCCCAGAAATGCATATCGGATCTATAAAGAAAAGCATGTTTTTATATGACATATTGTCTTTGTCAGGAATAAGGCACATAATGCAATTGAAATATAGAAGAAAAGAAATCTATCTAAATTTCTTAGTCTGTATGACCAAACACATGTTTATAAGCTTAGAAAATGACTTAGCTTCCATACCTCTACCCTTATTCCTCTTCTTAATCAAACTAGCCATTAAATTGTGAAAATATTATTTGAAACCTTGGGAAATTTTTACAAATTATTATTATTCCGTTTGTGTGACTGTGAGTTCATAAATAGTCCAGGAGGAAATGGAAATGTCTATTAGTCATCATTATTTAACTCATCTGATACATTCATATGGTAATATCATTTTATAAAATAGTACTAAAATTAATTGTACTATGTTATTGTGAATTGCTATGAAACTGAAAAATATAGGTAAAATAATTTTATGTTGTTAAAAGAGGAAATATTTGAAGGCCTTTGAAAAACAATGATTAAATTCTGGAAATTAAGGGGTTTTAAAATTTCTCAAATCATGTTAACATATAACTAATACATAAATATAAGATACTAAAATTTATTTTTACTGCCATCATTGACCAGTATATTTCATATGTATAAATAGCTTTTAATTAACTCTCTCCTTTGCATGAAAGCTGTTACAATAAAATTTTCAATGTAAAATATAATTTTAGTATGATCATTTACTCAATGCATCACACTATACATTTAAAAGTCTTGAAAAGTATAACCCTTAAAAGTGTCTATGTCTGGCATGCAGATTTTCTTGATCTTATTTTTAATTCTACAGCTGACTTTACAATAACACCAAAAAAGTAGTCTCTCATATAAGCTACAATAAGTTCTAGTTTTGAACCAGAGCATTGAGAAGTACTGAATTTTTTCTTCCTTAATTTTCCAATTAACCTTATATCAAGAGACCTGGTCACAAACTTTAGTACTTAAATAAGGTTTGTGAGTGTAATGGGATAAAATAATATCACAGCAGCATACAAATACAGTTCATATGGTTAGAAACCAATAGGGATGATTTGTATGTCAAAGCGGTTGTGTGAAGCAGTCCAATGTTAAAGTACTAATAGGGTGGGAAGCAGGGCAATCATGTCCTGTGTTCCTTTATAGAATAAATCATTGTTCCACATTGAATCTTTGCAATGCAGTGTGAAGGATGCTGACACAATCAATAATTCCCTCTTGGAAAAAAAAAAAGTTCAAAGATTCAATGTGAATAACATTATCCTATTTTCTCAAAAGCCCTTTCCCGCATCGAGTAATATGGCTTCAGACAAGGAATCCAACTGAGCTGTGGCATAAAAAAATATTACAAGGATTCAGTAGATCAGCAGGAAGCACAAAAAGAAAGCATCCTTACTTGTAACTAGCTTGATTAAACCTAATGATCTGAGATAAAATTAAGAAAACTAACTTATTATCAATATCTCCCCCAAGACTTTGCTTTCCTATTTGCCCAAAGTGAACAAACATCTGCTACATTTTCTGAGAAGGCTCTATGCTCTAATAGTTTATGGACTTAAGAATGTTTTTCTTGATTGGTCCCTAAAACATCAATCATGAATGTAGGAATGATTTCCTCCTATGTTTTTCATAGAAAGTCTTTGTGGCTCTGTTTCCAATTCCCATGCTTCACAAAGCTTAGGGAAGCTTAACTTTTATTCTCGTTTTATTAAAAATGAGTAACAAAAAAGAATCTATTAATATTGTAACTTCTTTTGGTTAACTCAATAAGAAAATATTTGTCTCTGACAAATGTTTAATAAAAATTAAGCAAATGCTATTTTATCTGATTAAGATCAAATACCCTCATGTATTTTGATACTTGATTCATTTGAAAGAAACAGGTGGCTATGTGTAAATAAGAAAAAGTAATTTATTTTCCTGGTAATAATCACACATTAAAATTTTGCTTGTATAATCATATTATACATTCCTTATAATTCTAGCTCTTAATGGCATTACTCTCTTCCCTTATATGTTATGATATATATATGGAAAGAAATTGGACACAGTTATAGTTGTTGATTTCAAGCCAAAAGATTTTGGCAGCATCTACAGTCGTACTGATAACCCCATTAACTGAGCCATTGCTTTTGATCATTATGAAGATATTACCATGAAAATCTAGCCAACACTTGAAACAGGAGATGAGCCATAGTGTCTAAGATAATAAGGAAACTAAATTCTCATCACTGGAAGTGACCCAATCATATTTCACTATAAATAACATCTTTTAGAGCAACACCTGGTAGCAATATAGATATTACACATTCTTTTTTTTCCAAGATAGTCTTTTCCATTATTTCTAAAGGATTGATTTTTCCCACATCGTTGCCAGACCAACTGGTACTTAGTTGGTTTCTAATGCAACTTAGAAATAAATTTAATTTGCACAAATAGGCACCTGAAAGCTAAAATGATTGGAGGCCATCTTAGTGTAATGAATATGAACTAGAAAACATAGAAGTATATCCTAATATATTTCATTATCAAACTTAGATACCTGTATCTCAAACTTGTAAACACATTTGTATCACATTTGGGGATTATATTATATTTGTATCATGTATAGATTTTCAAATTACTCAGTTCTTATGTGCATATCATTATTTTCCCTTAAAGCAAAAGACATTTTTTGAATTAAATCTGACACCCAACAGATACTTCTGACCAAGTATTCCTGAAAGACTTCAAATATTACCTAACTTTGGCATTTATGAATGATATATGTGTTATCCTTCTAGAACCAAGAATGTCTAACAAAGATTAATTTTAGAATAAATAATGACTCATATCTGTGGATATTCCTTCAAACAATGTCTAATGCATGTTGTACACATAAACTTAAAATGTTGTTCATGTTATATTTGTACAATAAAGTTCAGTCTTCCAAAAATATGTGTAAGTAATTCTAAGTTTGAAATAAATTTATGTAAATGCAATTATGATGCAAGGTGAATTTAAATGGAAGCAGGAGTTATTGAAAAGTAGGTGTCTTAGATTATTTATGTTTGTTGTAGTCAAATTTCATAATTTATGTAGTTTAAAAAATCATCCTCTGCTCCTCTTTGTAAACTTCCACTTCTACAAAACTTGAAGTCTTAAGTCAATGTAATTCTACATATTAAATAATTTTAGTTAAACTCATATCTTGAGACTTAAATATAATTCTGAACTAAAATAATTTTGTATTTATGGAAGATTTTTGTGACACTATTTTGAAGGAAAAGTACTTAGGAGGGAAGGCAGAAAGTTCCCTGAAAGGAAAGTTTGAAATAAGAACCAAAATAAGAAACTAAGTTGTTAAATTAGCCAACATATAATTCATTTGTTGAATTTTTTTTTCAAACAATACCAGGATATTGGTATTATGGATCCTGCTACCTTCGACCTTACCATCATTAACAGAGCTCTGAACCCTCCCAGGAACTCACATTGACAAGCCTGCAGACGTTTCTGTAGCACCAAGAGAATGGTTTCACAGAAAACTTGCATTCTTTAACAGATGATTCCTTGCAAATACATGTATAATGCATTATAAGAAAGATAGAAAGTCCTCCTGCATTGAGTAACTTTATACGTCCATAGAATAAAAACAGGTATGTCTGTAAATACAGGATATGGAATGTCCAGAATATTTTGTGTTGAGGCATCAAGCTGGATATAGCAATTGATGTATAAATATTGACTTAGATAAACATTAAGTAAGAGTTTTATGAAAGAGGCATCCAGAAATAATTGGATATGAAATATTTCCTATGAATTCAAACAAAGATAGTGACTGATATATAATGTTTTCAACTAACAGACATTAACATCATTATGGATTAAGATATTCATAAGCTACATTAACAATGATTCTGAAAGTAGAGAGAGATGAACATTATAATTTCCTATGATAATTTTACATTTGTATGAAAATATAGACATTTTAAATAAATATATTAATGACTGATTTACTTTCATACCTACAGCATTATAATAATACTATAGAAAAGTATGACTATATACATATCTTTAATCAACCAGTTATGTATTTCTAACAGTAGAAAGAATACATTTGAAAAATTGCCCAAAACCTTGAGTATTTTCTTAAATTTCTTCTAGAAAGGTGATAGTATATTTTGATTTTCACACTATATTACTACCAATTGCAAATTTAAGAATAATCTTGAAATAACCTCTGAGAATTGTTCCAAGTGTGGCTGAATTCAGGCAATAGCAAGAAGAGCCATGTCAGGAAAGAAAACAAACATTTATTTTCATAAAATACTTAACAAGGTGAATCAAGAAATAGCTCCGTAAATTTTTAACAGATTTAAAAAGGTAAATACCATTAATAACTCATGACAAAAATAAATAAATAAATGTTTCTTATAGATCTAGAAAGGAGGAAAACAAAAATAAAATAATACAATTTTTAAGCACTCTGAAAATTTAAATGGAAACCTGTTTCATTTTGTTATTTTAGATAGCCAGGGGATAGCATTTGAACCAGGTACAGTATAATCCCAGCATCCTTGGGTTCAATACCTAATAACACACAGACAGACAGACAGACCCCCCCCACACACACATACACACATACATATTGGCACTGGAATCTTAATCCTCTAAAATGATACGAAAAGTGTGTCCAAACATGAAAAACAGGATTAGCAGTCAAATTCTAAATGTGGTATTGAAACTATTAAATTTTGAATGCTTCCATTACAGGAATAACCCCAAATGGATGCAAAAGAACATGTCTAGTTCAACTCAGGTTTTGAACAACAAGTTGAATAATAAAATAAAAACAACTTATTTCCAAAGATAGATTTTAAGAAAAACTGAAGAGAAATCTATTAACACTGTAATAATGTGTAACAACTAATATGAATTAGCAAAGGAGGGGAAAACAGTAAAATTAGATTTTAATTAAATTTAGAATAAGGAAATTATCCAGAAAATAATAGACTAACCATGACAAGTTATGTTATACCAACTGGCAAATGGAATAATGACTCAGATCTTATTTAATACTTTTTATTTTCTTAAATTTTTTAAAGAATTATGCTTATCTTAAAATAATTTGAAGTGGTACTGACATGTGGAAACCACGATAATTTAAGTACATATATTGTAAGATAATTATAGAGTGAATGCGTGAACGGATTACAGAATTAATTCAGTACATTGGGGTCTAACTGTTGAAACAACAACAAATCAAACTCTGTTGTACAGAACAGAGTACACAGATTTGCCAAATTGATATAAGTGGTTTTGTAGGAATTGCCACATCATGTACAACCACAAGACTGGGAAGTTATACTCCATGTATATATAATATGTCAAAATACACCCAACTGTCATGGATATCTAAAAACAGCACATGGATTTTAAAAATAAAGATATGGAAAAATAGATGGAAGAGAATTTATAGAAAATTAAATATTTACACAGAAATGTGCAATTTGAACAGTTAATGAAATTGAAAAATAAAAAGAAGTCATCAACTTGGAGATATTTTGTCAGTGAAACTGAAAGAATAGCAAGCAAATTGCAGAAAACAGGGAAAACTGAGGGATGCAGTAGGAGAGGTGGCAACACTGGTTTCAGAGCACGCTTTTACAAATATTGTGAAATGAAGGTGGATAGCACAGTTACCTCAAGGGAAGCTAAGTTACAGGAAGAAAAGATGCTTTTATGATGACAAGTCTTTTGTTGTTTGTTTTCTCATTTTGCTTTGTTTTCAGTAGATTCATGTGATAAAGGGAAAGAAGAAATGAAAGAAAGGGAAGAAAAGCTAGAGTTTTAGAATGTGCATTTCTTTGCATAACAGGAGAGGACATCATTTGTTGTACAAATGGCACGGTTGTCAGTGGAGAAGTAAAGTATATTTCTTCCACCAGAATATGAAGAAAAGTGTCGAAATTATTGTACTTCACATTATCAGATTTCTGAGCAATTTTGTTCTTAGGTACAGTTTCTTTATAATGTCAAAGTTTTTAATGTATGAAAATATGCTTTGATATTGTAACATTTTATTCTTCTAGAGCTAAATACAACAAATGTCCAGATGAAATATACCCATTACAGTCTATTTGAGAGCTCATATTTAAACACTTAGCAGAAATCATTTGTTCTTCCCAAAGATGTAAAAGAGTAGGAAAATATCTACTTATAACAATTAGACTCCTGTAACTAATAAGATTTAATGAGAATAGTTATATATCTGATTTTCAAGAGTATAGCTATGGCAATTAAGAGACATAGCTCAGACTGACTGGTTAAATGTAGGGTGACAGGAATAATAGAAAAGAGTAGATCTAAGAAAGACTGTAGTTAGCAGGTAATAGGGTTTTTTTTCCCTTTGAATTCAAGAAAATATTTTAGTGATATAATATCTTTTATTTTTCTATTCTGCTTTTAAAGGTTTTATTTTGAGTCCAAAATTTACTAATTTTTATTTTCTGACTGTCCCTCCCATATCAATTCTTTGACTTGAAATGGCATAACAATTTGAATAACAACATTGAAATGAGTTAAGAATTCAGTTTTCACTTAATATATTATTTCCTATATTTGCATATTATAAATCACTATCGTATCGTTTGTTTATATAAAATTATTTTATATATATATGAAAGATATTTTTATGAACTTATAAAATAATGTTACAATCTTAATCTACAATATAAAATTATTCAAGAGATCATAATCATAAGATTATTCAAGAAATACTTTAATATTCCTATATTAGAATGATTTCTAGGATCATATGCTGCCAATAGTTTAGGAGGAAAAAAGTAAAAAACTGGAAGAGGGACAAGTGATTCCTATACAATAATTATGTTATAGATTTGAAAAGTATATATATAAAATATATAAGTATATATATTTAGTATATATACTTATATATTAAATATATTAAGTATATATTAAAATATATTACATTTATATAACTTAAATCAATTCTAATATTTAATGTTATTTGTTAAATTAACCAAATTATGCATTTTTTAAAAACAGGATTTTCTTTGTTCCAGGAGCATTCTGTGTATAAAACCTATATTAAAACAACAAAACATTACATCTTCTCTTGTGTCCATATCGAGGAAATAAGAAAACTTTAAATTTCATAAGCTCTATCTAAAAATCAAAAGGCTTCCCTGGCAGAGAGCCTAGAGGAGCATGGAATATGTATATCTTACTTTCTTCATTCAACACCTAGTAGAGTGGCATGTACCTGTGGGTGCTAAATAAATAATTTTGAAAAAGATAATGATGACTGCGTATTGGCACTGAAAAAGAAGTTATGAAATTTGAATTGTGCTCTGCACTAAAAAAGTTTCAATCCTCTACTTCATAATGATTCAGCTGCTAGCATTTTTAAGTGTGCTACTTTTTGCACCTGGTTTTTCTTTTTATGTCCATGGTTTTCTATGCTATAAGGTGATTCCATAAACTGTACAAACTAGAATAAATTCATTTTATTGTTTCATTACCTTTAGCAAAATGCAAATTTTAGTAACTTACTGAACCCATTGTAAGCTATATTTCACTGTAGTGGGATACATTGGGATGCACATCTGATTGCTGTCAGTAATAGACAGACTGAGGCAAGAGGGCATCTATTTCAAAATTCTACCCAAATTAGTAATACTCTCCATAGATATTCTCTCATCTTCCAGAACATTTATGCCAACAAAATATCAACTTTCAGTATATTATATTTTATTTGGATTTCTCCCCATGTTAGAAAATAGTTCATTCATTGAACCAAATCAATTAATTCCTTGTTCACCCCCCACTCAATTTCTCAGTACATATTAAATAGCACCTATCTTTAATGTTACAGCTTTACATATAGTTAAATACTCATGATGTTTCTTACAAATAATGGACCCAGATGTGCCATTTGCCTTGGAAAGTCCAAACTTATGCCTGTTGTCCAGGAAGAGCATTTGACTGCTGAAGGAATTGTGCCAAATTATTTCATTTTTTAAAATGAATTAGTACTATCAAGAATTGTATAAAATAACCAGAACTGGTTTAAGAAACTTTAGTTTTCCCATCACCTGGCAAGGTATTATCTAATAGTATATGTGATATATATTCAGTAATAGAGTTATCAATTTAGCATGTGATTAAATTTGAAAAATGGCCAAAGATGAATCATCACTCTTTTCCTAAAGCCAGTTGCTAATAAAAACACAGTGCTACAGAATAGGATAAGATAGGGGTAACTAATTCCAGTCTTGTGTAATTGTAGAAAAATTATTCAGCCATGATTCTCCTGAAGCTATTTGATATGCCAATCAATTTACTTCAGCTTGTGATATTCAGGAAACTGCTAAGCTATAAGTTAATATGACTAGTAGGAAATGTGTCAAATTATCAGTTAGATATATATGGAATATAAATGGTACATGGAGTGAGTAGTAGTATCATAAAGCAAATAATGAAAAATCTGAATGCTTTTGCAAGACCAGCTTAATAAATTCCATGCACATTACAAATTTTCAACTATTTATTTTGCTCTTTAATTATTCTTGTTATTTTTAGGGTGTGATTCTCAAAAAATTCAAGGTGGTTTTAATGAAAAATTAACTTAATTACATCTCTAAACAAATTTGGTAAAAAATATGAATTTTTACTAATTTTGAAATTCTGAAAGATGGCAACAATATATGCAGTTGTAGAAAATGCATTTCTATATCACTCTATATTATGGCATTCTAGTTAGATAAAAAGTTTCACTGTTATATTCATTTTGCACATTTTCATCTTTAAAATGCTTTAATGCGTTGTAAGTGCAGTTAAAAAGTTATATATGGAAAAATAACTCATTTTATTGATATAACAATATTAGTAATAATATCAATACCTACATAATAAATTTTAGTGAGTCACAGAATTATTGGAGAAAATGTTTTTGAAATGAAGAACCCTATGAAACCAAATACAGATTAAATTGGTTGGGTAAATACATCATTTATAATTGCATCTAAATGAGCAGTGATATTTTAGTTACTGAAATAGAATTTATAAGTGTCAAAATTTGCATAGGCAAGAGTCTCTGAACTACATAATTTTTGTGATGAAGCTGGTGTTTAATAATAATAAATATTAAATAATAATTTCTTTCATACAAAAGTATGTATATTTACTCTTTGTTGCCTAACATCTGTTAAATTTTAGAAAGGTTTCAAATTATGAGAAACATACTTCATAAATCGCTTTCAGTAAGCTATAATTCCTACCTTTCATGAATCAGTCCTTCTCTTTTGGTCATATTTGTTTCACAATCAGTTCAAACTCTTTAATAAAAGAATTTGGTTAGTGATAAAATGGATCAGCTTCTGAAGGTTTAGAGAATTTTTAAAGTTGAAAATAAATCCAGAATATGAAAAGATAGAATTCGTAGCAATTAATAGTAGACTGGTGGCTATCATAGCAAGGCAGGGATGAGGAAAGATTAATCACCAGGCACTAAGTTACAGTTATATAGGAATAAGATGCTCTTGTGTATGACTACATAGTAAAGTGAGTATAGATAAAAATAATATACCATATATTTAAAAAAGATTGAAAATCGGATTTTGAATGTTTATATGATAATTGAATGATAAATGATATGAAAGATATGTTTAACCTAATATACATATCACACAAAGTATACATACATTGAAATATCACATTATAACACATGTTTAATATTTATATACAAATTAAAAGTAAAGTTTAATAAAAAAGAAAGTTTGTCAAATACTACAAAATGGATGAACCTTTGTAAGTCAAATAAGCCAGTCACAAAAAGACCAACTTCATGACTGTACTCATATGAGGTACTTAGAGAAGTCAAAATCTGTGAAAGCCCCACAGGGAAGGCAAAAATAGTTGCTGTTTCCTGAGTACTGAGTTTTGGTTGGGAAACTTTACAAAGTTCTAGAGATGGATTGTGGTATTGTTTGCACAATAATAGAATCATCCTTAATGTTACAGAAATTTACATGTAAAAATGGTTAAAATAGAAAGCATTGTAATGTATATTTCAACACAATAAAAAGTGCCTCATGTCAAAATGAAAAATACTATTTACAGAAAATTTATATTTGTTCTCTTCTGATATGCATGACAGTAGAATGTATTTTGACATATTATACATACATAGAATATAACTTATTCTAATTAGGAACCCATTCTTGTGGTTGTATGTGATGTGGAGTTTCACAGAATATATTAAAATATATTACAGTGAAATTAAGAGATTAACAAATTGATCAATGAACATTAAATAAAGTAAAAAAACTTAATTCTGAAATTCTATAATTGTTTTTTAATATACATGTTTGGACAAATATTTCATATAAGTACTATTTTTATTGGGTGAATTTACATTCTATACTGAAATAGAATTCAATTCAAATGGTCCAAAATTTGCCAAACTCAAATTGGCAAAATTTTAAAAGTAAAAATTAAAAGATTTATTTTATTCAAGAAGTTATAGATGTATCTTTTATAGAAAGTTTCTCTAAATAAAGGTTAAAAAAATCTGAAAACTTAAGGGATGAATTTTTATCTACTTAAATATGACCTAAAATAAAAAAAAGATGGAGGATATTTTCCTTTTAGCACAATTCTCTGAGATTTCCATGTAAATTAGAATTATATAGTTGAAAATATTAAGAGAATTAATTAAAAAATTGTAATTTTATTATAAATAAACCACAAATTTAAAGACTATAATTTCATTGGAAATAAAAGTAGAAACATACTGGAAAATACTATACTAAAATATCATAAAATAATACTCTGATATTCTACTATTCTTTTCACCTGCATATTTTGAGATAAACTCAACTTGATCTTAACATTCTACCATTTTTATTTATTGCTAGATTTATTATGTTGTTATAACCTTTTGCATTTATGTTTCTGAAGAATACTTTGATATTTTTTCTTCTTTTTAAAAATAGATGCAATAGCATTTCTTAGAAGGTTTATGCTGGCTGGCTTCATCAACTTAATGTGGAATACATAAATAGGTGTAATATACAGTCTCATTGTTTCTGAAACAATTCTATTGACTAGATTAGAAGTGTGAACGCTTGGGTGTGAATGTTATCTATACAACGAAGTGTGTATTCATGGTTTATAAACTAATTAATATTATGTACCATTTTATGAGAAAAATGGGGTTAATAATTATGTAATATGATAAGCTGCATAAACCCTCATCAGCAGTTGCTTCAATTGAAAATAGGCACCTTGCTTAATATCATAGTCCATCCAGAGAACAGCTTGTTTCCACTAACTAAACAGGGAATATGATGCCAAGTCCTCACATCTCAACTGGGAACAACTCTGAAGGACTCTTCCAGCTCCAGAGCTCTCCATGGGGTGGATCAACACTATTGATGAAAAGGCATTACATGTACTCTCCCTTTTGTTCTTTTCTGCTTCATTTTTCTTCCTTTCAAAGATGTTGGCCTCAAGAGATTGCTCCTATAAATATTCTTTTTGTTAACCTCCTACCACAAGAAATCTAACTCTTAAAAATAATAATTAAAATCAAGTTTCTGGTGAGGATAACATTATATTCAATGTACAAAACACTTGAAGTAGTGTCTGGAACATAATATCACTAAATTTCTAGGATGAGTGATTAATTTATTTAAAAATGGCCTTTGAAAGGACCTTTCCTTAGGACAATAAGACATGATAAGCAACAAATATATCAAGAATGTCTTCTTAAAGTTGGAAGAGCAAGGAGCCAATTTATTTAATAACATACTGGAGAATGTTATAATTTATTTTGTAAATGTGAAGACCTAAAGTAGATAAGGATTGTAACTCTTATTATCCAACCTAAATACTTCTAATTCAAGAGGAAAAGCCTAGATTAATTGACAATAAAAGCTAATTATACTAAATGTAGTAAAGAAAAGTAAGTTTCAATTGCATATTTGTCTGCAAATGTATAATAAATGTTTCCAAGTTTTAGTGGGCTGAAACAACTAGTTCACTTAGCTTACAATGCTGTGGTTCAACCATTCAGAGAGGGCTCAGCTGGACAGTTTGTTCCTAATTCATGTGGCCTCAGGTGGCATGACTGGTGCTAGATAATCCACTTTTGAGATGACTTTCTCTTTCACTTGGTTGGTTTCTCTGTTCCCTGTAGCCTCTTTCTCTTTCTGCACATGGTACTTTATCTTTCAGAGCTACTCAAAACTGGTCTACTCTGCAGTTTCTGGTTTAGGATTTTGGCAATAATTTCCCATTGCTCTTCATTCCACCTTCTGAGCTTTTGGTTCAGTTCTTCCTTTTCCATTAGAAATGAGTACTGTTCATATGAAGTAACCTTGTCAGCCTGGTTTCTGCCTCGAGAAGTTTAAGGCTCAAAATCCTCTTTGCATTTCATGTTAGTCTTGTTAGCCTCAGCTGGTAAAATATATTTAAAATCTTGTGTTTTATGCATATGATATATTTTATGTATATGAAGTTTCAACTTACTCCAATGTATGAAATTTAGTTCTTGGGCTGGGGTTATGGCTCAGTGGTAGAGCGCTTACCTAGCATGTGCGAAGCACTGGGTTCAATTCTCAGCACCACATAAAAATTAATAAATATTTTTTTTAAAAAAAGGTATTGTGTCCAACTATAACTAAAAAAAATATTTTAAAATAGTCGTTTCTTTGCAAGACAAGTCCTCTAATACCTTGGATCAAAAATCAAGGTATTATGTGACATTATCTTCAAGTTTCTTATGTATAGTTTTTTTCTAGTTAAAAGGGTTAATGTGGTAGGTTATTAACGGTTCTCAGAGAAACTATTTCATGGCAGAAGAATTCTGAGAATACTATTGCAAGATTCTTGGGACAGTTAATAGATATGTTCTTAAACTTTTCTGAAGTCTCTGCATAGGGTCTTAGAGACAATCTATTATTATATTTACTCTGAAGCTTGCTTTGTTGATACCACACCAGCTTTAATTCTCTCCTTGAAAGCACTTCTTGAGAATCTTTACTAAGAGCTAATGAAGATTAAAACTAGTTTTATTTCTGAAACTGGCAAGTCTTGAGTGCTTTATAGTTCCTGTAAATTCTGTTTAAAACACTAAACAGATCCTTCTTTCATTCTCTCTCAATATTTTATCAAAAGTATCTAGAAAAAGAGGAGTTAAAACTTTTTTAATATTGTCCACAAATCTTCTAAGCTATAAAAATATCCATTATTTAGCCATTTTATTATCTACATTACTATAGGTAACAAGATTGCTAAAATTTTATCTACTATATTTGAAAATTCCCTTCTCTCTAGGTTCTAATCTTATTTTTTCCATTTATCATTGAAATAATTATCAAAAGTCTTTCCAACTTCCAGTTTCTGATTCACATACAATCCAAAGCAATACAACTTGTTTTTGGTATTATTTATAGAAACAGAGTAAACCCAACTACCAAAACTATCAAAATCTCTTCCAATTACCAATTTTTCAATTAAAATTGAAACCTGAGTTTCTCCACTAGCGCTAGGGGTTGGGGTGTGTGTAAACTGCAGGCCTTTGCAGCTGAGAAAGCCCATTTTAGTGTTGGCATATAATCAAGGCAGGGGCTGTCTGCCAGTGTCAACTCTGAGGGTCACAGCTGGTAAAGCAGGATTCTTCTTCACCATTCTTCATGAATGGCATGTTTGTGCTCTTAATGGCAAGCCATCCCTCTAGTATCACTCTAGACCCCAGCAGCTCACTGCCAATTACTTTATGGATTTTTGTCTTACAAATTTAACAAATGAAATCCACAGACAAGAGTAAGTGAGTGAGTGTAAAAGAGTAGGATTTATTCTAGAGGAGGAAAAAAGAGAGCTCTTACAAGATGAGAGGAGACCTAACAGGAATTGCTGGTTTAGTGTACTAGTCTAGAGATTTTTATAGCTCTTGGATCAATGTTATTGGTCCCAACTTATGTTGAACAGGCTTTGGGAAGTATCAATGTTATTGGTTAAATTTTTTACAAATCGGATCTTGGAAAGCATCACGCAATTGGTTAGCCCTTGAGGAACTTTCCTGCAATCTCCATTCAGGTCTGTCTTCATTTCCGTTTTCCTGCTGCTCATTGGGAACCAGGAGGTTGAGGACAGTGGATTATGGATGTTCGGTGCTTGAACGCAGCTATCAGCTATGATGTGTAGAGTAGACCTCCACATGAGGCTGGGTCAGGACAAGACTGAAGCAATGCTATAGGTTGGCATGCTCTGGCTTCTGCAGTGACTCACTGTCCCTCAGGCTTATGCCACCATTGTGGTCTTCCCACAGCTGTGGCTTGCCCTGCATTCTGGTCTGCTTGGCTGCAACTCTGGAACAAGGGTTTGGCTTCAAAACTATCCTGAAATTTAGAGGTTTAATAGAACTTCTTTATTTTGCTCATAATCTTGTGGCTCAGAAATTAAGGATGGTTTCTAATAGGTAATTTATCTGATCCAAATGACATCAACTGCTATAGCTAAACTAGAAAAATTCACTTAAAAGATAGTTTTTTATCTCATAGGTCTAGTGCTTTGGTATTTCTTAGTTGATCTATCTTTCCATGTCATCTCCTCTTCCCATACTTCTCCACATGGTCTGTGTTTCTCACTTGTAGTAATTAAGTAGTATTCCAAGTGTTATACACTATCTTATGCATTATAGCACAAGTTTTTTTAATGATATGCATCCCAGATCCAGCAGAAGCTGTAAAACATTACCTAGTTCCAATGTCACTTTTTCTAAATTCTATTAGTTTCACAAGTTTCTAAGATCAATTTACATTCAAACATAGGAGGAAAAAAATCCAACTCCCAATGAAAGAATAGTTTGCATTTACAAGGGTATAATTCGTTATAATCATGAAATACATAAACCAACACAAAACCTAATAAAACTTAATATACATTTATATATATATATATATATATATATATATATATATATATACAAAAAATATGAATAGTCAAAGCCTTACTGTTTAATATGATACAAGCATGTATTTAAATAGTTAATTTGCAAAAACTATATCCAAATAATTTGTTTGAAATAATTCAAACCTTTATATATAAATCTCTAATATGCGGAAACAGTTCCCTAGAAAATTTTGAACAATCATAGTATGAAAAGATATCCTTTAGAAATTGATTGCCTTAGGAAAATTTAACCCTCATTTACCTTCAGAAGTTGAGAGGTAACTCTATTAAGTACAGATCCAACCTCTCCAAACTCGAACTAGCATAAAGTTCTATAAAGATTCTGGCAATAAAAGCAAAGGCCAATTCACTTAAGATATCTGATTCTCAAGTGGACTAGGTTAAGAATAAAGTTCAGAAGCAACTTTTCTTACAAATGCAAAGAATTAATGGCCAATGATTTCTTATTTTCAAAGCCTGATCTCTTGGGAAGAGAACAGGACCCTGAACAAGTACTAATGGGTCTGTGCCCTCAAGGCAAGATTAGCCTTTCAGTGGTTTGGAGTTTCTTGTGTAAGATTCCCTGAGCCTTTTAAAAATGAATGCATTCTCTGAATCTAAGAATTTTCTCAAAAATGTGGAATCGCTTTACTAAACACTATAAAACTTGCTGTCAGGGGGTAAGACTACACATTATTAGACTCATCCACCTACAGTAAAAAAAAAAAAAAGAAGAAAAACAACAACAACAATGACAAGAAAAAAAGCAGTTATTGTTCCTGCTCTAATGTCAGAGCCTTATTATGGAAGGGAAAGTCCTGGTTGGGTTTCTAGAGGTTTGGCATTGAAACCTACACCATAAATCTTGAGTTCACTCTCTTAAAATTCATGCAAAAGAGATCTGGAGATGATACAAATATTACTAAAGAAAAAAGGACTTGAAATCAGTGACATTCTGTGATATTATTAATGAAAATAATAATTTAAGACTTCTAAAGTAATCTACTATTTTTGGTTTCAATTTACTGACCACACTGTTGCCTTACTTGAGAGGTATAATGTACACTCAAAAGGTTCATTGTTCCATTGTGATCATTCTGAGTTAGGAACCAAGGACTCAATTGTTTTCCTTTCTGGGGTTTTATTCTCCTGTTCTTTTTCTTCCTCTAATATAATCAGACAATGATTTTTATTTATTTTTTAAGTATTGGTAGCAACAATAGTGCTGCCATTTATGAAGACCTGGTATAAAGTCTGTGATATGTTAAATGATTTGCATACATATATTACCTTTATAATATTTTTTTAAATAAGAAGTATGGTTTAAAAAGAGAGAGAAAGAACCAAAAGGTAATATTTTAAGCATTTATTAAGAATGGAGAAATAAGGGAAGCCGCTTATAATAAGGATTCTACAGGGAGCAAGTAGCTGAAAGATTTTATACAGCTAACTGGGGAAGGTCACTCAAAGTTTAGTTTCATTCTGAGAGTTGTTCACTGTTCAAATACTCAGAAAGTAGTGGGGGATTCATTATATTAATTGAGGGACAGAATATAGAAACAGAAAATATAAGACCTCAGTTTAAGAGGAGTTGACTTCCTAATTTGCATTTACCAATAAGTGGGTGGGAAAGAAGCTAAGGTTCTTGAGGGATGAATGAGATTTGGTGCTTTGATTTTCCATAATGACTGCAATAATCTCTTGAGTTTGTGGCTGTATAAGAAGCACTTATGATTCTGGGCATATTAACAGCAGTACAGTGATGCCGATGAGCTCATGAAGTAGCACCATTAATATACCCTGAAATATTTTCATACACTCTTACTGTTTCTAGTTTTAACTTGAAAAACAAATCCTTTGGATGAAGACAATTTTTGTCTATCACCTTACATGTTCCATCTTTTTTTTAATTTTGTAAGGGTTATAAATTTGGCTGATGGTGTTCTACGAATTTAGAGGATGCTCTGGATCAAAGCACTTACTATTCACATGGGTGCAGATGTCCAATGTATAACTAAAAGCAGGATAAAAGCTTGGTTTCTTCCCTTCATTGTGATCTTTCTCTTTGTCACTTGAGCCTTGGGTAAAGCTGGTGATCCTCTCCTTTCAAGGTTGAAAAAGGCACCAAAATAAAAATAACTAAGATATTTTCAAGATCTTCAGGGACATCATAATCAATCGATTGTAAGTTTTCAGTTTTTAAAAAATTCTATTTTAGACTACAGAGCAGTGCTTAAAAGCCTTCAGTCATTGTCCTAACCTGAACAATCTCACACCATCTTGCTTTTCTCTGAGTCATTCTCTCCTGCAATTGTCTTCGAGTACATGAACTACAGGTCTGAGATATATATTGTGATGAGTTGAAACTACCACCCAGGGAACAGAAACTTCTCACTACTACTAACAAGGCTCACCATGGCCAATCCTGGGATAATAATCATCTAGATCATACTGTGACAAAGATGGCTTGACTATGCATACTTCCATCCCCCTTCCCCATATAATCTAGGAGCTCATGTTAATACCACCAAAGATAGGATTGAGGACACAGGCCCTTTGACTTCCTGACATAGCTGTATTGACTATTTTTTTTTTCTGACTTATCATTTTTTGGGGGGTAGGGTGGGTACTGAGGATTGAGCTCAGGGGCACTTGACCACTAAGCCACATCCCCAGCCCTATTTTGTATTTTATTTAGAGACAGGGTCTCACTGAGTTGTTCCTTTTGATATTAGGGATGAGTAGCCCAAAACTGGTTTGTTAGGATTACTGAAATCAGGACTTCTTGACTACATCTTTGGTAACAAACATTATTGACTAATATTTAGGACTTTTGATGTAACAATGTGAAAAATTGTCACTTATTGTTCCTAAATGAAATATTATTATCTATAAATAAAGATTAATTTGTAGGCAGTTATTGTACCTGTTTGTATTGTTATGCAAGGTCATATACTTGAACTTGAATATCTCTTGTAACCTGAGAGTTTTACAATCATTGAAACATGTATTCATAATTAATATATCTTATTTATCATTTTTAAAAAATGACAACATTTTTTTTCATAGTCTGTTCTTTTGGTTTGTTTTGTTTTTGTATGCTTTTAAATTTAGTGAAAATAGAATTATACACAACAGGAGTTTCTTAAAACTTGAAGAATGACAAATTAATTATTTTTATTATCCTTCCTTTTAAAAGATAAAGAAGCAAATCTTGCTATAGGGTGAGTATGTTATCAAACCCAAAGAGACCATCAAACATAAAAGGGCGCTTAACAAATACTTCTTAATTGAGCTTATATGTAGGAAAAGTAAAATTAAAAAAGCATTGTGTAGGAAAAACAGTGATCAGGAAATCAGAACCTTTGAACTCACATTATTGGGAACTTCTTTTTTTAAGAATATTTAAAGAATATTAAGAATAAAATCATGGCATATGCAGGGAAGTGGATGGAGTTAGAGAAGATAATGCTAAGTGAAGTTAGCCAACCCCCAAAAAAACAAATGCTGAAGAATGTTTTCTTTGACATAAGGAGGCTGATTCATAGTGGGATAGGGAGCAGGAGCATGGGAGGAATAGATGAACTCTAGATAGGGCAGAGGGGTTGGAGGGGAAGGGAGAGGGCATGGGGTTATTAATGATGGTGAAATGTGATGATCATTACTATCCAAAGTACATGTATGAAGACACAAATTAGTGTGACTATATTATGTATACAACCAGAGATATGAAAAATTGTGCTCTCTGTATAATAAGAATTGTAATGCGTTCTGCTGTCACATATAAATAAAAAATTACATTAAAAAAGTATAATTTTGTTTTCTTTTTAATTATAATATTACATGGAAACAAATATGAATTATACTTTTTAATATTATCTAGTAATATTTTATAGTAAAAATTAGAAAAAATAACTTGTTAGTAAATATATTCATATTGAATACAATTAGTTAAATGTCAGTATTTTATTATTTTAATGTATATTATTCGTAAATCATAATTATAGCTTTAATAGATACAGCACTCTATCAACAAATTTTTTAAAAAATTATGTTAATTTTTATATAAATGAACTTCAATTAGTTTCTTAAGAAATAGACAAACCATATCCATTATTTTATGCATTCAGACATTTTTTATGTTATAGTAAGAGCCATCTAAAATACTTTTAACTAATTACATCTTTATCTGAAGTAATCAATTTGATTTTTTTCCATGAGAGACAGTTAGAAAAACTAGAAGATAAGAAATAAGCTCCATAATACTTATCAATTTTTATCAATGTATACTAATTATGCATATTAGTGATATTCATTATGATATATGCATACATGCACATAACATTATTTGGTCAATTTCATTACTCAATACCACACTTGTCCTCCCCTCTGGAGTTTCTCTTCCATTTTGATGAGATCTTTTTTCTTCTTTTCTCTAAAAAATGTAGACAACATCATGAATTTGCATGTCTTCCCCATGCAGGAGTGATGTTAATCTTTTCTGTATGATATCAATTTTAGCTTATGTTTTGCTGAAATGAGCATTAACCTCAATTCTTTGTTTGTGAGCATATATTGCATAACAGCTTTACAAATATTAAAGTGACAAAAAAGATACACAAACATGGAACCATCACAATGCATTCACACATAGTATAACATACAGGAAAAGGCAAGTAACAAAGTTGAGTTGCTAAAATTTATAACTTGTTACAACTTTTTTCTTACTTTGAAAATATTTTGTTACAAAAAAATTTTTAATGAATTTAATATTATTCTAATGTCTTAAAATCTAGAAATTACAATTTGTATTGACAGATTAAGCCTTTGTTATTTGTAATATTTAAATTATATATTCCATTTTTAAATACCATATATTATTATAAGTTAAACAGAACCTTTTTTTTTCTATTTGAAGTCTTACTTGTGGAAGCAATGAGCATTTATTTTATTTTAAAAATCAACATAGGAATATTTTTTTGAAGTTGAATCAAGAGTGAGTCTTTATACCATGTTTAGAAGTACTCTTCTTATTTAGAATCATACTTCTTTTTCTCACCTTGTAACTACTGAATACAACTATTTCTCATTTGTACCTTCCGCTGATGGTTTTGTTTTTATAAATCAACCAGTGCCTTGAACTTCCACAATAAAAGTTACAAATGTTTTAATTCTTTTAAACACTCCGAATTTTACTTTAAATATATTTATGCTTAGATTGCATCACTAATAACAAACAACTTGTTCAATTACTATTAAGTATACCAAGAGGAAGGGGAAAAAAAAAAGAACAGAAACATATGTGCATATAAATACATGCACAGAGGAAGGAAAATTAGAGGAAGAAAGCATTAGAAAATATTAAATTGTCTATTAAATTGACATTGTAGAAGCTAATTACTTTTCCTCTGCAAGAAAAAGAGAATGATTAGTTACAGAATGCCTATTTTAAAAGCTTCACACACACATACAGTGAGAGAGAGAGAGAGAGAGAGAGAGAGAGAGAGAGACTCACTCCTCACAAAGAAGAAAGTTATTACAGCTTATTTAAATTAAAAAAATCTCTTCCCTGAGTAATCCGTCTTTTAGATGGATCTGCGTATGCACTTTTCTCATGAGGGCTTCTACCATTTTGGTCCGAAGGCACATTTCAAATGAACAAATTTGTTTGCCAAAAGTTCCTCAAAATTGCCACTTTAATTGTAAACATTTCTAGTGAGATGTCTCAAAGTATTCAAATGATTGGAGGAATGAACAATTATGGAAATAGGGCAACAGTTTTCTCTGGGCTTTTTAGCTGGTACCTGCATATTGCTAAAGTGGCAGGAAATGAAAATTACAGGTGAGCGCCCCCTATAAAATGAGATGAATGAATGCAAGCACTCTTGCCTCAGGCTAAAGGACCTGGAAGTGGAAAAACAGAGGATTTTCACAAAGATAATGATGACAATGGTGGCCTTATAAAGGCTTTTGCAGCACTATAGTGCAAAAGGGCAGAATGCTAAAGAAGGGAAAATTCACTCAATTTTTTTTTTCTATTCAGAGACCTCATTACTAAATAAGAGTGGAGGACACCAAAATACTGTTTTTGAGGGCAAAGATATTGTCTTTCTGGTTAAGAATTGAGTGGCTCTGCTAATTTTGGTATTCTCAGATCATTAAAATATATATTTTCTAGTGATTCCACAAAGGAAAGCAAATTAAGTCTCCAATTTTAACATAGGTACTTGAAGAGTGGACAAGATTGACTGAATTAGTCTTGCAGTAAAATGATACTATTTGTGTGAAATTTTGAGGACCACACTTATTAGGATGAAATGCTTATTGAAGCATTTCAAAAATTCTTGGAAAACTATTTTTTACCTCTCATTGAAAAGGGTTTTTGTAAAACAAAAACAAAGACAAAAACAAAAACAAAACAAAACATGGACTCTTATAATGAAATAATAAAGCATCATATATCATGTTTCCTTGGTAACTACATTTTAGAACAGGACAATATCTTCTGTAATAGAACTAATTATTCTATAGAAAGCCAGAGAAGAATAAACAGGAAAGAAAAATAAATAAATAAATGTTGGGGGGGTGTTGTTTGCTAGTGTTAGAATTTTCTGCCACTTCCAAATCAAGTCTTAAAATTTGCAAATAGACCTATTTATTAGATATATTACTGAAATGTGAATAATTGAACAAAATAGTCTTTATACCCTCAGTTATAAAACATAGGGTTCTCTCTGTCCCTAGTTATATTTCCCAATATTATTTCCCTTTAGAGTGTCTTAAGATCGAAAGTTTTTTTTCCTTGCTATATGCATAACTTTTATCTGGTATAGAATAAATCTTAATAAGAAGGAAGCCACCTTGGGGCTGAGGTTGTGTCTCAGCAGTAGAGCCCTCGCCTAGCATTTGCAAGGCCCTGGGTTCGATCCTCAGCACCACATAAAAAGAAATAAAGCTATTGTGTCCAATTACAACTAAAATATAAAATGAATATTTTAAAAAGCAGGAAGCCACCTTAATAAGAAGGAAGCCAAACATGACACAGAAAATTTAGAATAAAAGACTTTTTGATAAAAACATTTAAGCTATACTTTTTATAAAAATATTTAAGCTATACAAAAAGTAAAGGTGTAAATATTACTTCATTTTTAACTTCATCGATTCTTCATTAATGCTTATGTTAGTAGAAGTCTTAAAATATTTAAAGAAAAAAAGACAAAAAGAAGATCTAAGGATCAAAATGAAATATCACACTATTTGAAGAACACATAAGCTTATACATAATAATAGAGCAAAATTAAGGACACATAATTCCACTGATAGGTAGAAAACAGTTATGAGTCATAGAATCATGATGTTAAGGTAATAATTCTATAAATTCAGACTACTGTGCTGACCTCCGCATGTGAACCTAAAGGACTCCTCAATTCCAGTAAAAAGAATACAAGTTACCCTGAACAGTGAGATTTTTGTGATCCTTCCACAGACCAGATTCCAAAACTTGGAGAGATAGGATAATTACAATGAGTCAGCATGGGCAAAAGTGACCCAGAGTTGCCTTGGATCTCTGCCATGCACAGTGGCGGCAAGGAAGTCTGATGTAATTCTGCCATCAGTCAAAAGTCAAAATGTGACTGGTGCAGTGGCACACACCTGTAATCCCAGCATCTGGGCAGGTTGAGACAGGAGGATCACAAGTTCACAGCCAGCCTCAGCAAAAGCAAGATGCTAAGCAACTCAGTGAGACCCTGTCTCTAAACAAAAGATAAAATAGGGCTGGGAATCTGGCTCAGTGGTCAAGTGACCCTGAGTTCAATCCCTAGTACAAAATAAATAAATAAATAAATAAAGTCAAGATGTGGACCTGGGTGTGACTTTCTGGAAACTTCCCTGGAACCCCACCAATAAAACTGGACAAGAGAAAAGGCCCACTGTACTCTTCTGTCTGTGAAAACCCACACTATTTTCTTGAGAGTGTTCCCCTTTCCCTTCTACTATGCCTTGTAATGAACTCATGCCTGCTACTCTTAGCCACACACCTGAAATCTTACTAGTATGATTACTAGAACTGTTAATGAAGGACAGCTGCTGCTTTGGCTCCACAGTACTCACTTCCTCTGCAACACAGCTTGAAAGGAAAGGAGGAACCAAGAGATGGGCAAGTGAGAAATGAAGGACAGAGACCAGCCAGAGATACACAAAGCTGACAATTAAAGGCAAGTCTCTCTATAGATGGAGGGAGGCAAAACAGGCTTGGGGTTCTGGATTTTATGGGGCAGGCTCAGGGATTAGAGCCTGGCAGGTACTCATGCAGGCAGTTAAGGATGAGGTTGGTATGAGGGAGTAGTGAACCTTTCTCAGAAATGCCCTTGGGCGGGAAAGCAAATTTTTTCTTAAAACGGTGGCTGTCACTGAAGATGGCCATCCAGACACTAAGCAAGGACCTGACAGAGCTAACAACAGAGTTTAACAAAGTTATGATATGCAAAATTTCATAAAACAAATTTACTGAAAATTTCTCATCACTACAAAAAAATTATCAGCTGTGTTATTATTTGGGGAAAAAAAAGAAATTTACACAACACAATTATTTCAATGATTACACTGTTGTCTATTTTTTTCTTCACCTTTGCAGTTCATTGCTTTATAGAGATGTCTAAATATGTTCTGCCTCCCCATTCCATGTTCAAAAAACTACTCAGATTTTCATAGGCAACAGTCTACCTTTTTTTTTTTTTTTTTCTGTTAAAGCCTCTATCTCATCTTCCCTCTCCTCTCCTTTGTATGTTTTTCTGTTCTCTACCTAACTCACTAATTGGGTAATCTCACCGAGTGTTGACATTAAGTGACACGGTGTTAACTCAAGTTTATAATTTTAGATTTCAACCTTCTAAATTCCATACTCATTTAAATAAGAAAGGATTTTAGATCAGTGATTGATGAGGAGATGATTCTATTGGTGAGAATCAGTTTCCAAGTTCTGTTCCCTACCCAGGTGTTGAAGATTGAAGATGGGAGAAACACTAAGGCAAGAACAAAACATTTTATTTAAAGGACAGAATGGAGAGAGGGACAGAGATTCCTCTGCAGAACAGTGGTTCCAAGTTGTTGCCAAAGGGAGTGCCCTTTATATAGATTTTAGATTTCTTTTGTTCTCATGCACCCTCCACCTGTTTTTGTGTCTATGTAACCAGTGACCAAATGGGGTGATCCAAGGCCAAGAATGAAGCTGTCTTATGTGTGGGGAGTGCACAGTCCTGAAGGAAGCAGCCCAAGAGGTATTAAAACTGCTTGCAGGGAGGAACAATCCCCTGAAGGCTGGTTACCTTGGCAACAGGTTGGAGGAGGGAGAAGTTCTATGGACCTATTTGAATTTTAGCTCCTTTTGAATCAGTCCCCATCTTCCTGGCCCAATCATTCATTACTACATTGACTGTCCTTAATGTCTCTCCTTGGTGACTTGTTTAATAATGTATGTGGTTATCAAATAAAAGAGAATAATATCTTTGGGATACAAGATAATGAGTTTGAATTGGCCCAGAAGGTGTTCAATGACCAAAACACTTTTCTAAAATGTGCTCAATATGATAAGAGGATTTAGGTTCTACAATGATAAAGGATTTCAAATTTTCTAAACTTGATTTTGGTATTGAAGTCATGTGACTACAAAGAATTTGGGGGGATTTCCTAAAAATGAGAAGTGTCATTCCTCTATAATAACATAAAATCAGAGTAGACTAATAAAAGGAAGAGTACATTTACAAAGCAATTTCAAGGAAATAAGAGGATAAAATTTAAAAAGTAATCTGACATGTTCCTAAACAAATTTTAAAAGTCTTATTACATGACTCATTATAAAGGGAAAACTTGAAAAGGTACATTAGACTAAGACCAAAAGCAAAAACAATAAACAAACAACAACAAAATCCCCCAAACATTTATTTGTTGTCTTTATTGCTTTTCCATGATGAAGTTGGTGAGGGTCATGATGCTGGTCTTAGAACCATTTAAATATTATTGCATTTCAGAGCCAAAGGAAATTTCTTTAATAATTTAAATAACTGAGAGGTGAGAAATAGAAAAGACAATGAGGAAGAGATCCATGATAAATGAAGTAGAGCATAGTCTCCATGAGGGAGCATAAACAAACAAACTTTCCAAACAACTGACAATGATAGGCAGAAGATGAATTAGAAAGAGACCTAGATAATTGATAACCTCATAGTCAACTCTGAATAATGAAGATGTGACTATAAATTAAAGAATGCCCAGCTTCTTTTCACACTTGCAAAATAGCTTACTAAGAGGTATAACTACCAACATACACAAAAAGTGCATTCCATATAATGTCACTTCAATTTCAACTGTGTTACGGATTTGAAATTAACTGATTCACACAAATAACATAAATTTCAAGATCAAATAGTTAAATCAAATTGACTATGACCATTTTAAAAAGTCTAATACAAAAACCTTTTCAATGCTCATTTAAGCTTAATCCTTAAAACCTACACATTATATTTTGATGTATTTAGAGCCTAGCTATTTTTTTCTCTGAATTAGTGGAAAAATTATGAGAAAAGAATGATAAACATGGCTCCTGTCTCATATCACTAATTTTGAAGGACTTCTTAAAGTTATTTCAAAGGTTTCTCTGCATGATAATTTTATTTCACAAACATAAAAGCATGTGATTGATAAGTTTTGACGTATTTATGCAAGGGGACCAATTAAATATATTATTTAGATATACTGTTGTCCTTGAAGCTATTCAAGCTGTAATGATAAAGCAAGTATTTTTCATATTATTTTTGTAATTAATTCATATACAACATATAACTAAATATATAACTAAAAAGAGTACATGATTATGTGATTTCATGTTATAAATTAAAAGGAACTCAAGTCAGATAACAAAAAACTATGATTCAAAACTAGAAAAAAATCTTCATGAACTGAGCTATTTACATAATATTTCCAATATAGCATAAATGCTCAAATATTCAGCTAATGTTCCCTTTACTTTGAATTCTTTCACCACCTTTCAGAGTGAGTGGGCTTTGATTTATATTAAAATAATATATTTTATACCTTCTTTTTCAATTAATTTGTTTTTTGGAACAATGGAATATAGGTAGATGAGTAAAATCAAAGATTAAGATACAAGTTTAGTTTCATTGATGATGGAATAAACTGAAAAGTCGGAGGATATTCTTATCATAGAAGTTTGCATCTTAATTTGAGCACTTTCTGCAGTGTACTCTTTAGTTGCCTTATCTGACGAATCTCAGTGGTATATTTCATCCTTTATGTTTGGTATTGCAGTTGTGCTTTCTTTTCTGCTTGGCAAAGTAGCTACATCTGCCACAGTTTAACTTCTAAAGGTGGCAGACTATAGATTCACAGCAGAGACAAAATGGGTATACCTTATGACAGTGCCTTAAAAACAATGAAATATTACTATTTGTCTTGCATCTGAGACTAAGACCAGAGAGTGCATCAATATTTTTTTGCACACCAATATTTACATCTATAATAATTCTTATATATGTCATTGCTCCCTCTGCAAACCTTTTTCAAATTGGCCTTGGTACCCTTTAGGTTTCTTCATATCTTGAGGGAGTTGGCTTTATTGAATTTTAAATTGTGAATTTTAAACTGTTAATTTTTAGAAAGCTGCATTTTATAATAAGATCTGTTGCATTGTTATAAAATTAATATTAGAGATGTTTTAATTCTTTTTCTTGAATGATTGAATACTCTAGACTTAACAGCATTTGTACATTAGAGCTGTGCAATACATGGAAGAGACATCATCATGATTTCAAAGATATGCATAGTAAGGTGACTTATAAAACAAATGAAGACATGTAAAAATATATGGCATTTATGAAAATTTTGATGTCATAAATTACATAATTTTAAAATAAGCCAGTTGTTTGTAATAAAATATGTTTAAATAAGCATTCGAAATACCTAATATAAGTACTTTAATGCATATGTTAACAGTTAAAATGTTTCTGATACATTAAACATCTCATTAATCAAAGGCTTATGGAACAGAAAAGCTGACTCTCCTATGAATAAGAGGGAATTTCTCCTGACTTCTTTGAACTTTGACATCTGTCCCAATCCAGAAAAATGTCATTATTAGACATTTATGGCAGCATAAGGAAAAGCTTTATTCTCAGAGTTTTTCTTTTGCTTATCTAAATCAAGGCATGCTCTAGGTGAATATTTGTATTCTAGGACAGTTTTTACAATTAGTAGCAAATGTTAAAATTACAGCTTCCTGAGTCAGCACAATCAGTTGGTGTTAAAAAGTGGTTGACTAGAAAACATGAAAGGAAAACTCAGAGGAAGAGATATTCATATACAACATATACAACATTTGCAACCCTGGTATATCCCTCTAAGTCTGCAGAGGTTGAATGGTATTGCTGTGTGAATGCCCAAAGTAAATATGATTCCTCCCTTACTTCTCCCTCTGGCTGACCTTGAGGTCTGCAAAGCAGAAAGTGAAGAGTAATATAGAATTTTCGAATGTTGGTCTGAGAAGCTGGGATGTTTATTGGTTTATAGTATTTAAGTAAATCTTTGTCAAATCCTTAGCTCACTATTGAATTAATCAAACAGAGACATTAATGATCACATAAACAAAGAAAACAAATTTCAAAAAATTAATCCAAGAGAGTCTTTAAATAAACAAACATAAAAAAACCTAACATCAATAACCAACAACAGAAACATCAGATCCTTGGAAGAAGGTAATCTGACTTCAGGATGTTTTAAATTGTATTGTACTAGTTTAAAAGTATCCTTTCATCAAGACATTAAGAGACATATAAAGAGACAGGAAAGCAGGTTTCCCAAACACATACAAAAATTCAATCAATAAAAACTGTTTCTAAAACCAGCCCAGATATTGGACTTACTGGGAATGATATTAATTTAAAAACATGTTAAAATAATTGAATCAAACCATGTCTAAAATTAAATAAGATTATTAGCACTACATATCACCAAACAGGGAAGATATACTAAATATATGACAATTTTAAAACACCAACTATGAATTATGTAATTGAAAGGACAATATCTGAAAAGAATTACTGAAGAGGTTCAACATCAACTAAAAATTGTTAGCACATAGAAATAACAAACTTTGAAATAAGTCAACTGAAACTATACAGTCTGAGAAACAGAAAGGAAAAAGAATGTGGAAATATGAATAAACATTTGGCATATCATTAAGAATATTATCACATGCATAATGAGAGTCTCAGAAATGAAAGAATAAGAAAAAGGGGCAGAAAGTATATTCAAAAAATTAATTACACAAACTTCACAAATTTGATGAAATATATTAACCAACACTTTGAAGAAGATCACTTAATTCAACAGACAATATCAAAAAGTTGCACATCTATACCTATCATCGTAAAGTGTTCAAAGGTAAAGAGAAACAAAATCTTGCAAGAAGCAAAAGTAAATAAACATCACATACAAAAGACCCTCAATAGGGCTGGGGATGTGGCTCAAGCGGTAGCGCGCTCGCCTGGCATGTGTTTGGCCCGGGTTCAATCCTCAGCACCACATACAAACAAAGATGTTGTGTCTGCTGAAAACTAAAAAATAAATATTAAAATTCTCTCTCTCTCTCTCTCTCTCTCTCTCTCTCTCTCTCTCTCTCTGTCTCTCTTAAAAAAAAGGCCCTCAATAAAAATGACTACAGATTCCTCATCAAAAAGTTCAGAAACTCAAAGAAAATGAGATGAAATTCAAAGTGCTCAAAGAAAAAAGATGATCAACCAAGAATTCTATATATTACAATTTTTTTCTAGAAACAATAGAATCAAAACAATTATTCTAAAATAGACATAAACTGAGATAATTTTTTTCTGAAATATCTGTACTTCAAGAAAAGCTAAGGATATCCCAACCAATTGTAATGAAATGGACACTAGATAATTCTGTACTTCAGAGCTCCACCTGGGTCTCACTGCATTACTCTGTAAAAGCTCTAAGCAATAATTTTTTTGGTGTTTTTGATTTGTTTGTTTTTGCCTTTTCCAACTTCTGGACACAGTCCATACTATTGCCTCAAAGTTCAATTTCATCTTTTGTCTTCCAAGACAGCATTGGCTGGTCAAATCTTTCTTGTTTTAAGTCACTCTAAGACTGACTTATGCTGGTCAAATCTTTCTTGTATTAAGTCACTCTAAGACTGACTTATCTGCCTCTCTTTTCCACATTGAGGGAACCTCATTATTACATTGGGCATAACTGAAAAACTCAAAATAATTCATTTATTTAAACGTCATAGGATTAGCAATCATTTATTACATTCATTCCCTTTTGCTATGTCACCTAACATATTCAAATGTTCCAGCAATCAAAGTATGAACATATAAGAATTTCTTATTTTAACCTAAAACATCAAGTCAAGAAAAAATAAAAATAAAATTAGAACAGACATGTTATGAATAAAACAATAAAATTAGTAATGAAAAATATTTTCCTCTAGTCACGTGTGGTGGCACATGCCTATAATCCCAGCAGCTCTATGGGCTGAGGCAGAAGGATCACAAGTTCAAGGCCAGCCTCAGCAATTCAACAAGGCCCTAAACAACTTAGCCATATCCTATTTCACAAGAAAAAATAAATAAAAAGGGCTCAGGAGCTAGCTCAGTGATAAAATGCCCCTGGGTTCAGTCCCCTATATGAAAAAAATAAAAAAAATTAAAATTTCCTTAAAAGAAATCCTAGGTCCAGATAGTTTTATTGATGAATTCTGACAAACATTTAAAGAAAAACATTAATCATTCACAAATTCTTTGGAAAATAGACAAGCACAGAATACTAGTAAATTTATTTCACAAGGCCAGTAGTACACTAAAACCAAAACCAGACAAATATGTTACAAGAAAACCAGAGGATTATTTCTTACAGATATAATTATTAAAAAGCTCAACAAAATATTACCAAACCAAATGCAATGTAAACAAAATTTTGGAACACCTTTAAGAGACATTTATGTTGCGATGCGAAGTTACTTTAACATAAAAATTGAACAATATACTACACCATATAAATAGAGGACAAAAATAACACATTGATATTTTAATATAAAGGAAAAGTTGACAAAAATCTAACATTCTTTCACAATGAAAATATTCAACAAAACGAGGTATTAAACTAGGGCTACCATAACATAAAACCTCCAAATGGGTGGTGTCAACAACAGAAATTTATTTTCTCACTGTTCTTCAGGATGGAAACCTTAGAGCAGGGTACCACTTGGGTAGATTCTGGTTACAGTACTCTTCCTGGCTTACAGAAGCCTGCCTTTTTGCTGTTTGTTCACCCAGCTTTTCCTTGATGTGTTTGTGGAGACACAGGAGTGCAAGAGCCCTCTTGTTTTTGCAACCTCACCAATCCAATGGGATTAGAGCCCTATCCTTAGAACCTCATTCAACTTTAATTCCTAAGTCCTTGGATTCCAAATATGCAAATATAGTCACAATAAAGATTACGAATTCAACATATGAATTTGGTAGGGTACACAACTTAGATTATAGCAGATGGAACTCCTTAATTGTATAACATTCATTTAATAACAAAAAAAATCATCTAACATTATTCTTAATATTTAAAAGGCTACATGCCTTTCTCTTTCATCTGGAAAATCACAAGCAGGTCTGCTCTCAACACATCTATTTAACATTGTACAGATGGTTCTATCCATAACAAATGGACAAAAAAGGAAATAGAAGGCATCCAAATTTTTAATGAAAAAGCAAAGTACTCTCTACTCTTGTATGTTAAAAATGACAAGGAATCCACTAAATATTATGAAAAACAAAAGAAAGAAAAAGACAAAGTTTAGAAATAATAAAAAAAATCTAATTAAATTAGATTAGCAAAATTGCAGGATATTTTATAAATGTATAAAAACTCAATTTTAATTCTATCTGAAAATGAAATTTAAAATAATTTAATAGAAATACATTAACAAAAAGTATAAAAGTTGCACACAAAATTATAATTCAACATTGCAATTTTTTAAAGATTTAAATAATGAAATGCAATTCTAGTTTCATCAACTGGAAGACAATATTGTTAAGATAAAATATCCCCAAGATTGATTTAGAAATTCACAATTTCTATCAAAATCCCAGTTATCTTTGAATTTAGAATAGACACTCATTTCCTAAAGTTCATGTGAAAATACCAGGGACCAAGAAGAGCTAAAATAATCTTGAAAAACATAGTAATTGGAACATTCATTCTTTCTAAATTTGAAACCTAGTAGAAAACTACAGTATTCAAGACTAGATATTTATGAAAGGATATAAATTAGTGAAACAGATCCAGGAGTCCAGAACAATCATATGCATTTATGGCCAATTAATTTGTATTAAGAGTACCAAGACAATTGAATAAGGAAAGAGAATCTCTTACAATGTAGTCCTTATTCAACCAGATACTCACAATTCAATAATGTATTTAGAACCTTAAGTCTCACTGCAAATAAAAATTAACTCAAATGGGTCATAGATCTAAATGTAAGATCTAAAACTATGAAACACTTAGAAGAAAATATAGGAGTGATTCTGTGATAATGTACATTAAGCACTTCACGCAAAGCTTCACATATAGCAAACGTGTAGTAAGCTGTGTATTTCAGTGGTTGTGATCTAATTGGTGGTGGTAGGAGAACTAGCACAAAATGTAGTATTAGTACAGTCCTTTCTCATGACAAATTGATTATGAAGTGCTTCAGGGCAGTCTCCATATGATGGATGCTTTATTCCATACTCTAAAAAAATTACTATTCTTTCCATGCTAAGAATTTTGTTGACAATTTATAACTTTGATTCTAACAAAAATTTTTATTGGTTTTAATTTCTGAAAATTAAAGAAAAAATTACAAGGTGTGTAATTATCTTTCATTGATAGGCATGCATTTTTTGAAGTAGCTCAGAATAAAGAAAATACCTGCAACTTTGGCTCAGAATGAAATAACTTGAAATAACTAGAGAATCCATAAGAAATATTTAAATCTAACAGAATTCTAAATTCTTACACTAAAACATGGCAACAATACTACCTGATAGTGTTATGTAGGATTACATGTGTTATATTAAAGTTTATTGAACATAACCTGACATACAGTAGTCAATATCTTTTAACTTTTTATTATGTCTTAATCTTACGTCTATTTACCATTTTTAATAGAACTGCAAAAAAAAATTTATATCAAAGTGACAACATTTTCCATATCTATTCTTCCTAAGCAGAGTGAATAGTATTTATCACTAATTTCAGATCCTCTTTCAGCTGAATTACTCTTTTTGTACCTGATACAATCTCCAAATCAATGTGTTTTTGTATTAAAGATATGAACATAATTTTGAATGCTGTATTTCCCAGAGTTTGGATTCATGCAAGTGTAAGTATTGACATTTATTTCAATTGGATTAATTATTTATCTTTTGCTAAACAACTAGTCTCATGTTTCCTGTTTCCCTAACCCCCTCAAAGAATCTGCCTAAACATTTATCTCTTTTACCTTCCATAAATTTCATGTTTCTAATCTTTAGTAAAAAAAAAACAATAAAAGAAATCATAAATTCATTAAAATATTTACTTTCTCTTCATTCCTGTTAATGGTTTTTATTTTTGTTTCTTCTCTTTTCTTCTTTGGTTCTTCATACTCCTTCTCCCATAGGGATACATTTTTAAATTTCTTTTATGAGGTCATTCTTATGGTCAGTACTTGGAGGAAAAAAATTTAAAATGACCACAGCTTATATAACTTTCACTATGCTTTTTCCTGGCTGTTTTTTTTTTTTTTTTTAATTGTCTTTGTCTGTTTCTCTGCTCTGTCTCTCTATTTCTTCTGAATTATATTTTGCTTGAATTGTGATCAGTCCATGGTACTCTCATACTTCTGTCACTTCTACCTGTTCTTCCTGTTCAATTTTCCTCAGAAAAACCTTTGGGAAAACTTGTTTATCACAGAAGTTTGGCTTTATTAAACTTGTGAGGCAGAGCACCGGTTTTGCAGGAATACCTCAAAGGGAAGGCTTGTAGGATTGCTGTGACTTGGCAAAATGGACAAGTTGCTGAAAAAGTTGGTCAATTTATCTTTGGAACATGAATCTGTGTCAAGTTAAGAGTCAGTCAGTCTATGTTATGCTGGATAATATGGCCTTACACTTCATTGCTAAATACTTTGAACTCAGATGTGCTGCAGTGCATGCCTTTGCATGTTCAGTTTATCTGCTTTGTGAGTTATGGTATCATTAATTTTCAAATTTTGTTTCCTGCTAGATTTCTCATTCTATCCCTCCATTGCCTTCTTCATCCTTCCCTGGGAAGAAGAAAAAAATGCTATAACTTAACAGATGAGGAAATGTCATGAAAGTCCATGTCAGGGAGAAGCAACAGATGTAGATCTGAAACATTACGTCAGTCTAGATACTCCTTATGATTGCTAGTAAGATCCTCAATATGCTATAAAATATTTTAAAATAAGCTACCTCTTAAATACATATTCTTTCATTATAAAAAATGATCAAATTGAGTGACAAATAATATATATTACAGAAACAATCTTTATCCAAGATGATTCTGTTCTTATTCCATAGTCAGTAGCTAATTGGGGCAGGACTCTCAGCAGTAGCCACTTACCCAGCATATATACGAGATCCTGAGTTGGATAACAATAATGGTAGAAGTAGTAGTAGTAGTAGTAGTAGTAATACTACTACTAATAATAACAATGTTAATAATAATAATACTTTTGTTATCAGATTGATTTTCAGGATTTTAAATGCAGACTCCAATGGGGCTCGCTGAGTAAAAGCTCTAAAGAGTTCCTTTCTAGTTTAGTTGTTACTTTATTTCAAATCACATGAGTTGTGAAAAGAAAGGAAATCTAAGTTGTTATAGCTTTCAAATGGAATTACAGACTCTCCTTTTAGAGAAATAGATACCATTTATTTGAAAAAATATGGTTCATGAAGTTAAAGTACAGGAAGCAATGAAGGAGAATTGGATTAGAGGGCAGCCAAGAAGTTTCTCAGCTCCCTCGATGTTCCTGGAAGCAGCACAATAGTGCAAGAGGTATTTGCTCAAAATATACAATACTCTTGGGCATGAAATATCATCCCTTTTATGTGCCAAACATAAAAGAAAACAACAAACCTTAACATTAAAAACAAAAGAAACTCTTTGTCTGTCTGAAAGCATTAAAGCTTCGAGTATCTTTATTAGAAAATGCACAGATTTTTCTCTTTGAGAAATCTGTAAAATAAATAACTTAAACACTACAAAATAAGGACTAATTTGGTGAATACAAATGAGACAAGATAATTTATTCAGATTGTTTGATATTTTAGAGTCTCCCTTCTGATAAGTTAGCCATATCTTTGCATTTATTTGTCTGGAGAATTTTAGTGTTCTAGTGTTAGAAATTGGTTCAGGATTATGGTTCTTCATGCAATTTGTAAAATCCTAAAATGCCCAATTGAAATATGCTATGAATTTCAATGAGTAAAAGCCATATTTTACCCAAAGAATCATGATGGAGGTGAAAAATATTCTCTCAAATTTGAAAGTGACTCGAAGTTTGGAAAGCTGCGAATTACTCACTATTTGGGAAGAAGGGAGGTATAAGGACTTCAGAGTACTGAGTGGTATCCTCGAAAAGCGAGACCCTAAGCATGAAACTGTTTAATATGGCCAATATATCATGGCTTCACTCCTGGCACAAGTGTTAGGAGAACTACTGGACCTAGAGAGCAGAACATTAGGTATTTTCAGGTAACCAAGATGGTCAGGTGACCAGATGAAGCAGCCTATGCTTTGCCAGTGTATGACAATATGGTACCTTCAAATGATAGAGTGAAGAAGATGTAATAGTGCTAAGGCTAACTTTTTTTATTACTTCTATAAAATAGGTCATAATTTTGCACAAAATTTAATTAGTTGTAAGATCCCCCCCTAAAGAGTGACCCCCAAAACCATATTTATACAAGATATAATGTTGTTCTTATATAGGGAAAATGAAGGCAGATACAAATAAAGAAAATAAATCTATAAACAGCTTCAGAATTAATGCTTGAATATTATAAAGTGTGAATAAAGATTCTGATGTAATAGTTTCTGCTATGTAACATTATTTCAAATCTCTTCTAAGTAAACATACAATGCTTTTGGTTAGGGGACACACAGAAGCAATGGGTGGGAACACAAGGTTAAGAGAATAATTCTATAAAATGAGCCCATTGTGCTGACCCCCATATGCTTTCTTTTGTAATAAGTAATCTACTTGCAGTCCTGCCTGGTATAAGTGAACATGTGGTTGTAGGTATTCTGACCATGGAAATAGACAGGGAAGAGTTCTCCTAGTGAGCCAACTCCCCCCAGAGGTGGGGGGTAACTGGCGCCTTGATTCCCATGATGGAAATGCCCAGCAAATCCCAGCTGAGGCTATGAAGATAACTATGAGGATGCACTACCTGGTTTACACAGTGACATCCTTTGAAGGAGAGAGGCTCTGTATTTGCATTAACCTGCATCTTATTTCAGTAAGCTAGCACTCAGGATTAGAAGGAATACTGGCTAAAGTGTAGTCATTAATGGTGGGTAATATGTAACTTTTTGGGTTATTAAGGATGACGGCAGAGAGGGGTAAGGAACCTTTTTTTCTGCCATCCTTCTGTCTGTCTGCACCTTCCCTGTGTGTCTGTGTCTGTCCTTTGTGTGCCTCCTCTACAAGTCTCCCCACACAGGTGTCCCTTTATATGTGGTCACATTCCTCAGCAAACTAGCTGTTATCTTCAGAAGAAATTCAGGCCCCAAAGGATGTCAATAAAAACCCAAATTACATGGAAGGAGAGGATTTTGTTTGTCTTTTCATAGAACAGATTCCCAAGCCCAGGGAACTAAGGATAATTCCTCCTATCAATGAAATCTGTAAGAATTTATGATTACGAAACCAATTATATCCAGTCAGCATGGGCCAAGATGAAATGTTATGGTAATTGGGAATTGAAAGTCTAAAGTCACTCACTCTGCTGTTTCTCAAAAATAAAGAGGTGGACCTGGGTGAGACTCTTTGACAACTTTCCTGGGTTCCCCAATAAAACTGAAGTGCAGGAGGGGAACACTGTCCCTCTACTCTCCTTTCTGAGAAGACCAACACTTTCCCTTGAGAGTGTCCCCTTTCCCTTTATCCTCTCTTCAGTAAATTCATTCCTGTTACTCTGATTAAGATGTCTGAAATCTTTCTGATTTGATTGCAGGAATTGGTGTTTGAAGGATGGTCTTCACATTGCCTCAGTTTCCTGGAAGTCCCTAGCTCTGTAACATTTCTTTGCATAGAAAAAATATGGTCTTTTTTTGTTTCTAGTCCATATGAAAGGCTTCTCATGAGTGGAACTACAAAGTAGTATGAGAAACATCAAATCTCTACAATGGGTTTAGGGCTAGGGTTAAATTCCCCAGTAGATTTCAGATATGTAATTAAACTTGGCTTAATAAAATTAAAATAGAGAGAAAAAATTCCATGAAGATAACAAATGTGTACTGGTAATCTTTAATATATCAGAAATCCACATGCCCATAGAGTTATTTTATTTTTATTTTATCTCTTATTTATCTCTTATTTCTCTCTCTTGTTTCTTCTACATGAACCCTGTAGTGGTATAATGTGGAATATAGACCTGATTATTTTATTCTCATGAAAAAAGGTACTCTTTATTTTCACAAATAAGAAAGCTAGAAAATATTATGAAATATCAATAATTTGTACCTGTGTGTGTAGTTTCCCTAGATCAACATGTATCATATATATGTAGAAGTCTGTGTCTCTTTCCCCATATTCCATCTCATATATGATATGAATGTGTACGTATACCTATATAGATGCATAGTAAAATATGTGTAATCTCCTTTCCATGTATATATGTATGTGTACACCCATAGATACATGGTGTGTGTATATTACATATATACACATTATATATATGTATAATATATAATATACATAGACACATGAAGTGTCTGTATACATAATATATACATAAAATATATATTCCTAAATATAAATATTTATAAATGTAAATATATAAATATATACAAAATGTGTATGTCTTATATATTATATATATTTAATATGTATATACATAAATTATATTTTATGTACTTATATATAATTTATATATATTTATATGTAAAAACGTATAAATATATATATATATGTATATATATACATACACATACATATATGGAGAGAGGGGAAAGAGGGAGACAGAGAGACAAATGAAAAAATGTGACAAATTTTTAAATTAATTTTATTTACCACAATTTATTTTGCATATTATATGTTCACTCTGAAGCACAAGATGAATAAGGTTAAACCTTCTCCTTTAAAAAGAAAAGAGACTGCTATTAGGAGAGACTCTAAAAATGATTTAAAAAATAGATGCATAGTACTATTATGATCAATTGTTTTTTCTTTCCCTTGAAAGTTATTATTTCTTATACAAAATATCCATGTTGGATATTTTTTTTCAAAAAGAAAAAGGAGACCACTTCTATTAAACTTGGACAATTAAAAGTGTAAAAGAAGATTTTGCATTGCCCCTTTAGCCTGGAGCTTCTTCAGCTTTTAATGCACTGTGGCATTGCAGTGCCTACTGGATAATACCTCAGGGGAAATACTATGAAAGAAGAGTCTCACTGCATTTTTACCTACATTTCTATCAGAAGTATAGTAGACAGTGATATTGTATTTAAAATAAACACTGTAAATCACTAAATTCTTCACAATTTTATATATCTATATAGATAGATAGTAGATAGATTATACATGCATATATATTTGTATAAAACATGATATATGAGAAGGTAATACATTTTATCTATGTAATATATATTAATATTATTTACTTTCCAGCAAATATCAAATGTGTGATTTCCTAATTTCTTACCCTAGAGTGGTAAAGTTATGGCAAGATATGACCTAACACACATGGAGTTTGTAGGCAAGAAATGAGAAGAAAATAAATTTAAATACAGATATTTATATAACTATTCTTCCACTTACTTCCTAAAAGAAGGAGAAAATAATCTTTTCCCCCTTGATAGGATCCAAAGTGGCCTTTGAAATGTAAATAAATTTACAAATTTATAAATAAGTAAGTGTATAGACTTATTTCTATTGAAACATAAATATGATTATATGTATATATACATACATATACATATACATACATATACATGCATGTATATATATATATATATATATATATATATATATATATACATGTATACACACATATGCATATGTCAAATATAAATAAATCTCTACAGAGGAAAGGTGATAATACCAGTCCTAGGATGCCTCCAATATTAAATCCCCCTTTTCACCAGTAAAAACAGATACCTGCTGAGTTATGTGAACCTCTCTGATGTTTTCACACTAGGTACGTATAGAGTTATAAATAAATGTCCAAATCTTGCTCTTTTACTTCAGGTTCTATGTTACAATAATATTAGTTGTGTACATTTTAGCTGAGTGGAAACACAAAAATGTTTCTCAGCAACTTTCTAGTTTCATATTCATCAGGCCACTCATAAGGCCTGCTAACCCTGAGTAAGAAATATTTTTATTAACCCAAAAGAATACATGTAGTTTTTCACGAACTGAATATAAATTAAAGTCTGCTTCCTTCTAATTCATGTTAAGAAGTAATTAAAGAGTAAATAACATAAACTCATAAAAATAAAGAGAATGGAGAGAAAATAAAGTGGGAAGAATATATGAATACATTTGTGAAAATGAAATTCTACTAGAGTAATGTGAGCAGACCAGAAAACCTATGATTGAAGAAAACCAGGCCTATGTCATCTGCAAAATCATGGGAGTATCCGATATAGAAGAGGAAGTGGCACTTGACATTAATAGTCAAAATATTCTTTCAAAGGCTATGTAAAAAGAACACACTATCTAGCCACCAGTTTCCTCTAGAGGAAGCAGGAAAGGACACTTTTCTATCTGTAGAAGAGATTACAGACAGTGTTTTCTCTCTAAGGATATTAGTGTAATTATAGACAGTGTTCTCCCTCTAAAGATATTAGTGTAGAATGATGTCATTTTACTCAGGAAGGTGGAAAGGAAGGGTGGGAGAAAGTAAGAATATGAATAAAATTAAATAAGAAGGATATGACCAGAGCATATAAAACAAAGTATCTTAAAATTGTCACCAATTAATTAATCTTTCAAATTTTTATTTATATGTTCATTATATGAAAAACACATATCTTACTGACTTTGTGGCTGGCAGTATTTTAAATGTTTTAAACATATTAACTTAATTAGAAAATAAGAGAAGGGTGTGTGTATATAAAATAGGAAAAGGATATTACAAAAAAAGCATTCACAATATACAAATTATCTTATGAAAGGTAATATAAGATTACCAAATACAAAAGTGCAATGCAAAATTCTGAGGACAAGACATGCAAATCACCTATAATGTAGGGCATAAAGAAAATGACAGGCCACTATCAGGAGTAAAAAAAAAAAAATGTTTGTCATTAGTTTAGTAGTGAAAGAGATCCAAATTTCAACTAATAGGAGTTCCAGAAAAAGGGGAAAAAATGATGGGAAGTAAATGAATTAATAGACCAACTATCCTATTCCAAACATAGTAAATGTATTTTAAGATTAAAAGAGTTCACAGAATAACCAGTGCAATGAATAACAATGACATATTCTGTAACATATAGTTATAGAATTTTAGAACCATAAGAATAAATATTTTAATTGCTATAAAAGAGTGGGAAAAGTAAATAATGCAAAAGGCATAGAAGGCTCCAGTACTGTCCATATAGAAGTTTATTCTCTGATTCACATTCTCTGTTTTGAATTAATGAATTCTCTGCTTTGAACAGTGATAAATGCAATTTTAAATAGAGAACACCAACAACAACAAAAATTGAAGATGGCTTGAAGCAGACTTATAATTTCATTATGAGAAAATGGAAGAAAAATTGGGGTGAAGAGCAAAGCTATTTATAGAACTACAAACTTTGGATGTATGAACAGATGGTGGCAGCCAACAGTTTGATTCTATTAGAACAGAATGGCTAAAAGTGACCCATTTTGTATGGTAAAATAGAACTGGAATTCATGGTTGAATTTAGAGTCTACTGAATAGTTTTTTCAACTGAGAAAGGAGCTAAAAAATAATACTTCAAATGACATGGATATTATAACATCCCAGGGAATAAGTAATTGGGAGTATAATGCACAGATTCATAAAAAAAAAGACTAAATTATTCCTTGACCTTAGAGACTGAATATTAGGTATAATTACTAAAAGAGCCAAATTGTCATGAAGTCCAAACTAGTTCTGAACTGAGGAATTCAGTGATCAGATGGAAGCAACCTTTCATCACCGAACAAGAAAAATTATCACCATGATTATATGAAGTGGAGAATGGCAAGATGCAGAATGTATTTTTATAAAATACAAATTTAAAAAGCTACATATCTATGCAAGGTTGTGTTTGTGCATTTTATGATGAAATGCACATTGAATAAATACGTAACAACATACGTTAGTGTCATAGGGCTACCAGAGCATTGGGGTAAAGAAGAAACATGAAATCATGAAAGGAAAGTAAAAAGCAAAATAAAATATAGAAAAACATCCTCAGGACCATGAATATCTAGACTATAACTATAGTCATTCATTTATGTAAAAGTATGAACTAAGTTTTCTCATAAAACTAAGAAATAATGTGGAATTAAACAACAATGACATATAAATCATACAACAGTGGTTGGAGTTATAACTTTGTGGTAAGAACAGTGCTTAGCATGCCTAAGATCCTGGATTCAAACCCCAACATAAAAAAAAATAATAGAAATAAAGAAGGGAGAAAGAAGAGGAAGTTAGAAAAGGAGATGCCAAAAAAGAAAAGAAAAAAAAAGAAGGTAGGAGGAGATATATCAGCTAAAAGAAGCAAATCCGTGAAAGAAAATGAGTATGAGTGTATACATGATATGGGAAGTAGATTGTTAGAATGCCACAAGTATTATTAGAAGCCATGCCTGAGCATGTTCTGACATTGAATAAATATGATAACATTAAACAAAATAAATAAAAACAAATCTAAATTAAAATTATTTGGGGAAACAGAAAACACAATATACTTGTTTACTATTGCTGCTGTAACAAAATTACCACAAACTGGATCCTTAAATTTTTAAAGTCAGTGATTATCCTATTCTGCTTCTCCCAATCTGCCACTCCTGCCTCTTTCTTTCTCCTATGAGGACTCTTGTGATTACCTTGGATCCACCAATGTAACCCAGGATCACCTGTTTTATGATCCTTAATTTATTCTCATGTACAACCTCCCTTTTGCTTTGTAAGATCATGTAGTCACAATTCTAAAGACAAAAGTGTGGATATTTTTTGGGGGAAGGGACATTGTTCTGACTAGTGCACACTAATAAAAACTATTAGAAGCCATTGTATAGAAAGGATAATTTACTTTAAAATAAGAAGGAAAAATACATTTTGGAGGAGTTTTTCTTTTCCCCCTCTCATTTATTCTCCCATAAATTCATTAAATATCTATATTACATAAATATAGAAAATAATATCTCAGGACAGAGGAAATATATATGTCTACAATGATTTAATGGGAAATTAGAGAAAGAGGGTAAATGGTACCTTCATCAAATTTTCTTGAATATATTTTTTTCCTAGAAATGGAAGTTATATAGGCTTTGAGAATTAGAGAGAGGAAAAATAACTTTCCTACAATATGTTCTAAATGAAGTGACATCAGGAAATTATGGTTATAGGCACAGTAAGGAAAAGTACCAGGAACATGGACTATAGTAGTATTGCTCATTAGTGATTAGTTATGGGGATCTGGTATTCTGGACAGAGATATAAAGAACAATTAGAGAAGTAACTCAACAGCAGGAATGGATTACAGTCAACAAAATCCATCAACTAATCACATAATTTTTCTTTATGTAGTCAATAGTTGTTCAGCAAAGAGGGTTTCTGATTCAGAATCTGCATATGAATATTAGGTGGTGGGAGCGCCTAATCATTGCAATTTAAATATTGTAAGATATATGACTTGGAATTTCTTAGAAAAAAATTTGTAAAGTCTGAAATATTCAAAAAGTTTTACTCACGATTTCCACTCTTAGTCTGATTACTGTGGGAAGTCCACAAATACTGATGTGAAAGAATATTCCTTAAACCACTGTAATAATAAGAAAACCCTGGAAGCCATCTAAATACACGAGAAAAGATGAAAATGATTATCTTAGGTATATTATTATTTAAGTATATTTTTGCAATGAAAATAAACAGTAATTAAAATGAATAAAAACATATGCATATATATGAATAACTTTTAAAATGTATTCCATACAATGTTTGTAAATTACACATGCATTTTCATCCATTTATATAAAAAATTTTAACGATTCCAAGCAGCACTGCATACTATATTTAAATCTATATCTGTCTCTTTGTCAATGTGTACCAAAAGTATAAAAATTTATATGGAAATCACAAATTCCAAATTCAGAATACTGTCTATACATATGAAAAAGGAAGAGAAGTGTTATTTTAATTCTCCTAAAAATATTTGGTTATACTTTTTAATTTATGAAGTGTGATGTGCCTTAAGTGTACTCCAATCTTAAGTGTCTAATTCTATAAATCTTCATAAATAGAACACATCTGCCTGTCACAAAGCTCTGAATAGGGGACATTAATGATTTCCTGAAGCCCTTCTTTCTGACCCTTTATAACAGATATCTCAATAGCAATATAGAAATACAGAAAACAATGGAATAATAGCTTCAAAATTTTCTCTAAAAACTTCACCTAATGCCCTGACTCACCACAGGTTTCTTTTTGCCTGTTGTTGGAACTCATCGAAATGGAATTATAGCTAAATTCTTTTTTGCATCTGGTATATTTCACTAAAATTTACTTATTTTAAATAACTTGTATGTACTGTGCTTCATAGTAGAATTTTAATTCTCATTGCCTTAAAGGATTTCACTCTATTGTGGTTAATATTTATTCATTCAATCATTATAAAGCCAAGGGATATTTATATAGTTTCTAGTCTGACTATTATAAATAATGTACCTGGGAATATTCATGTGCTTTTCTTTTGGTGAACATATATTCATATTTCTCTTGGTATATGCATAGCAGTGAACATTCTCATCATAAAGTATAAATACATTGAAATGTGTTCATAGTGCAAACTAAATTAATGATTCAATTTTTTCATCTACAGAAGACCTTGAAAGTTCTAGTTGCTCTGAATTCTTTAGAACAATAGACATTATCAATATTTTAAATTTTAGCAAGCTCATTTGTACTTAATATTTTTTTCAATTCAACTTTAATTTTATCACTCTAATGATTAATGACAATTATTTTTACTGTGATTATTTGCCATTTGAATATTATCTCTGTGGGTGCCAGCTCAACAACCATTTCTCGGGATGACTATATTTTATTTTTAGTGTAAAATCTATTAATTGAAAGAAAAAATTCACAATTTATTAAATTCATATGGGAGAAACTGATATTTATTTATAATTATATAAAGTTTCAGTATGAAGTATTTTACGTACTTTATATTTTTTTTAAATTAGAAAAAATAATGCGTGTCCAAATTAGAAATTCAAATGCAGTGTGACAAGAAGACTTCTACTTCTGACAAGATTAGGTAATAGAAACTACATTTATTCTCCTGCCTGGAAAGGAAAAGACGAAAAGAAAAAAAACCCACAGACAAAAAAGTACAAGAAATCATGTAGACACCACAAACGGCAAGACAGAGCAGAACAAAGACCAAGAGCATTTCCCCCATGAATTGAGTTATTTTATGTATAACTTTTCTTGGGTAATGCCCATACTCTGGGTTCTTATATTTGCTCACTTTCCTGTCCCTTTTAAGCCAAGCCCTTGTCCTGGTGCTGGAGAGAGGTCGCCCAGGTGGGCTGGGCCTCTGCCAAGAGCTACCAAGGCATATTATGCTTCACTAATCTTCTGTGCCATGGTGGACTGGCCTAGGCCTCATGCCAATGGCTACTCTACACAGTGCTGCAGTTCTGAACCCCTTAGTGTCCACAACCCACCAACATCAATCTCCTATTTCCCTACCAATAGCAAGAGAATGGAATTGGGATGAACCAGAATGGAAGTTCAGACTTAAAGCTGACCAGTAGTGTTAGTACTTTTCCAAACCCTGATTAGCATAAATTTAGATCTATCACACTGACCCAAGTGCTATATAAACCCCTAGACTACCACACTCAGGAGCAACCCCTATCAGAATCCCTTCTTGGCTTTGCAAGAGTTCTGTTTCTATTCTTCACATTTGAATAAATCCTACTCCTTTCACTCTTGCCTTCTATTTTTTTGTGAATTTCATTCTTTGGATTTGTGATACAGGAATCTGGAAAGAAATGGCTATGAGCTCCTGTGGTCTGTTGCAACACTAGAGAGCATAGTCCATCATTTAGAGCTGCAGTATGGTACTTCATAGGAGTGAAGAATCTGTCCTTGCAGGCTGTGACCCTCTGAGTTGACAAGCATCAGTAGAAGCAAGTGAAGGAGTTTGTCTCAAACTCTGGATTCATCTTCAGTAGTAAAGAGTAAAATCTTGTAGTCAATAACATCAATGTATGAAACACTTCATTTTTATTTCCCTTGCCATCTCTGAATCTCTTTAAAAAGTGTGAACATTACACTTGCTTCACTTTCTTTGCTTAATTATTCACTACATTTCCTGCAGAGCCCCCGATTGTTACATAAGAGCTGACTATATACCATAAAGGATTGTAAGCACATATTTTTGTATGTGCTTTAATATTATTTAATATTATTAAATGTTGTGTTTTTTCCAATAAAAAATAAGCAATAACATTTTTAGAACTGTATTTTCTCTCAGAAAACAAAAAACATACATAGCTGTCTTAGTTGGTTTTGTGCTACTGTAGCAATGCCACAGAACCAGTTATTTATAATTGATAGAAGTGTATTGGATCACATTTCTGGAGACACGATGTTGAAAAATGAGAGACTAGCATGTGGAGAGAACTGTCTTTCTGCATCACCCGTGGCAGAAGGCACCACATGACAGGGTGGTAAGAGAAGGTGAAGGAGAGGAGAAGGCAGCACACTTTTCCTATCATACTACAGCAATCCTGTGATAACAAGCCACTCAGTCCCTTCTTGACAATATTAATCCACTCATGAGGTCACACCCCCTACCTAATACCCTCCTGAAGGTCTCAACTGTTAGCACAGTTACATTGGTGACAAAGTTTCTGGTACATGTTTTTTGAGGGACACTTTCAAATGATAGCTATAGCTTCAAGAGAGATTTGTTTTCATGCTTTCCGTGAGCAGAGATTCCCAAATGATCAGTGTTCCACAAGTTTCCATTGGGATGGGCTGTGGCTATAGAGTTTAATTCAAAGTTTTCAGAATATTTCAAGGATGGCTGTGAAGTTCAGTTGTTATAAAGAAAGTGAAAGTAATATAACATAAAGGGTTGTGGGAAAATATCATAGGAGTCAAGCTCACACTTTTGAACACAATGTCATTAAAAATTTAAACTGAAGCATTTTACTAATTTTATTTAACATTTTTAGCCACAGCAATTTTGTGTGTGGCAAGGGAGCTTTCTCATGGCAAAAGAAGGGGCTGAGTTAGTTCATAGTTAATTTTACAAATTGCTTTAAAAAGGTCACCTATATCTTCATACCTTTTTAAGTCTATATTCATAAAAAGAATATAATTGTCACTCATTTTTTTTTTAATTTTAACTATAGCATGTAAATTTAAAATTTACGAACAGGATGTTCTCTGTGTTTTAGCATTTCTTTCCACTCCTTTACAATCTAATTTTTATATACAGAGTTCTCTATAAAAACACTAACTGGGTTTTTGCCAGTGACTGTCTTATTGATAAATTATAGCTATAGATCTTTTCCAGGCTCTGATATTGTATAAAATTTCTGTGCTTTAAGGCACTGCTACCAAAACTTGAAAAGACATTCAGAGTAACATTCTGTAATTCTAGGGGGAAAAATGAATGAGAGAGAGAGAGAGAGAGAGAGAGAGAGAGAGAGAAAGAGAGAGAAAGAGAGAGAGATAGGCTTTTATATGCCAAATAGAGGGCTAATCTTTCTAGGAACACAGTCATTGCATGGAATTTTTACTGGAAAATGACAAAATTAACCTTCTTGGAAGAGAGACAAATGAATAGACAAACCCAAATGTACTGAATCTTACTACATGCTACCTGTGAAAAGGGAATGCGGTAAAGAAGAGGACGTTCTATATCTCAATTTGAGTATCAAGACATGCAGTTCCTATGAATGAGGGGAATCAATGTTCATATCAGTGATCATAATCATTCTATGTGTAGAGTCACTCAGGATTCGGGGTAACTTGATGGCTGCTGTTACAAGAAAAATGAATTTTCTAAATACATTGTTTTCTGATTATTCATAGATTTAATTATATTCTAAACTAAAATATATATCCCTCACACTCTCCTTTTTAAAATGTGCTGTTATTATTTAAATATTGGATCATCTTCTTCTTAGATATTAGAATTGCATTCTGCATACTGAACAGGCAACCAAGATCCTGATGTTTGGATGCTAAATTATAACTCTTTCGATTATTTATTTAACCTAAGAATGAGGACTTCTTAATTTCCCAGCATAGTTTGTCTTTTGTAGCCCCGAATCCTTAAATAATTGGACAGAAGAATTTACTTGAATTAATTTTTTTATGATAAAGTTTTTTTTTTTACTAAATTTTTCCAGCACTACCTCTTCCTGAATATTTATTTCACTCCCTATGTTATTTTGACAAATAAAGTGAGAGTCGAAAGTGAGTGTTGCTGGTGTAAGCTATATAAGATGTGTCTTGAGTGGAGACAGTAAGAAGAATGTTCCAGCTCATTTACAATGAGAATGAAGAGCACAAAATAAACTTTTGTAGTGATGAAGCAATATGGACTCTGCAAGATCTGAGATTTTACACTGTTAGCAGTTAGCATGTTATAATCTCATATTCCTATACTGAAAGAAGAAAATAAGAAGGCCAGAAGAGTAGACCATTTGTTACTCTCAGCAAAGTCTGTGGCCAGATAACTTCCTCTGGTTTCTACAGAAGAGCAGGAAGAGGGCCAGTTTTTTACCTGTGCCTGCAAGTAGCTGCACCACAGAAAAGGAAACCCTAAATGGCCTGATGCTAAATTTATATGGCACTGGAGAAAGAGATCTTATTCATTAAGCAGTTCTCTAATAGAGAGAGGAAAGGCATCTCTATGCTTATTTTCTAGGAAGGTAAACAAATCTTCAGGGAAGGATAAGAGAACAGCTTTACAGTCAGCAAATCTCTCGAGGGCTGTATTATCTGTAGCTTCCAAGGCACAATTCAGTCTCCAAATACGTACTTCACTGATAAAAGATGAACTATGGGTACATGGAGAAATCTTTGGAAAATCATCTTCCAATACTATTGAACTCTGGGGGACATTACATTACGTTTTGTCTACTTTGTTTGACCTTCTTTTTATCAAATGTGTACATAATACTCATACAATAGATTTTTTTTCCAAAAAAAGTCAAACTGTAAAATGCTTTCTCATATTTTGTTAACTTTAATAATTTAACAAAAATTTTATTAAGCAGCAATATTAGGCCAAACAGCTAGAGAGAGAATGTAACATCTAGTCAAGCAGACAAGGCTCTCCTCACATGTGTGCGCACACGCACACACACACACTCACAGAAAAAAATGGTGTACCAAATCTAAAAGTAACAGAGGTGTTCAAAGGGATTCCTATGTGCTGGTAATGGATAGATGCTATCAAAAAAAAGATTATTTACTATAGTAAAAGAAAAACAAAAGGTTCAAGAAATTGTCTTTATGAAAACATTTTGACTTTTACCTCTTAGGGACTGGAGAAGCAGCAGTTGGAGATGAATTAATTTTTAGAGAAGCAGGATAATACAGATAGATATCAGAGGCCCTAAATTTGTTTGAATGCAGAACTTTTTTTCTCACAGAGCACATACTAAAATTTTATGGAAATACTGATGCAGATGAAAAGAATTGCAAAACATCAGTAAATAAGACCATAAGTGATAACCATTCAAACATAATTTTATGAGAATGTGCAAATTTAAAGAGAAAGAACATATTTTTTGGGGAAAATCCTCAATGTTCAAGATGAGCAATACATATAATAATGAAGCCTTCTTGCACTAATTATCACCTACCTTATGCTTTGTTCCACTTAGTATCTTTTCCTCCTCTCTTTTCTTCACCTCTTTTCTTCACTTGCTGTACTCAAAAGCAAGATGAGTTAAGACTTGCTTCAAAATATATGAGGTATGAATATTTTACATGCTTCTCTAGTTTAGCTATGTTTGATTTTCCCCCAGATTTCATGCACACTTCCCTCAAATATGTCTTCCTAAAACATAAAGATCTGAAAGCTAAAAACTATGTTTTCCAAAATACACTTCAGTGAACACTCTGCTAGTCAATCTTGGCCATTGAAATGCATCCATGCAACATTTGTAAGGCAATTGCCATTTTAGTGATCTAGAGCTCACAATAACAAGATCTAGATGAACTGCCTTCAGTCCCTCCAAATATGGAAAGACGTGCTACTTCCAACATCACCATAGACAATGACACATTATCGAATAGGCTCTGTGCAAAGCAACAGAGAGATGACTTGCAATGACTACTGAATGATAATTTTTCCTGGACCCCCATGTTAAAATAGTTGCTTCCTTCTCCTCTACTCCTACAACATACATAAGTTGTACATGCAACATTCATGTCTGACTCCCACAATAAATTATAAAACACTGTGTAGAATACAGAACACTTTACAGTGGGAGATCACTGATGGATTTATGTTACTTAGGATAGTGATGCCAATATAACTAAACACATAACCCAAAATGATAGATATGAATTCCAAAGACAGGGTATCCTTACCAAGAGAAAGTGAGTAGAGACTATGTGGTCAAAAAACAAATAAAGATTGTCATAAAACTGAATTCTGTAAATTTTCTTTTTGTTTTAATTTTTCTAAAATAAAGATACTATATTGCAATTCTGTAAGCATTAATAAATAATTAAGATGTCATTTACCATGGAAAGCTGACTGGTAGAGTATAAAGAGGTCAAAATTTGAAAAAGAAATAACTATATAAAGTGATTGTTGTTGACAGCAGAATTGAGTGAAAGGTATAAATAACCTTTTGAGGGGCCACCAGTATATTAATATATATCATACTGCACAATATAAATCTCTGACAAAAACAGGCATGTTCATATACTTGAAGATTTGTTTCATAAGTCCGTCTTTGGTTGACTAATGCATTGTTAATGTTAAGGAGGCATAAGTCAAATGACTTATGTTCCAACTATGGCTTCTTCAGTAGAACGTTCTAACTGAATCTTATACATCTCAAAAAAATAATAAAATAATAATTCAAAACATCTTGTCCTCCAGAAGAAATGAGAAGTTGTTTCCCATGAAAATATAAAGGCAAACATATTCATCAGTCCAGTTCTTCTACTGAATTCAAAGCTCACTGTCTCCCTGTGCTCAGCACAAGGCTGACAACATAATCAAAAGTTTCTGGACTCTTGATAGATGCTTGTTATCTAACAGCTGATAATATATATTGAGAATGGCAGCCCAAGAGAGTCATGTTTGTTTCACCCTTTCCTAGAATTGTGGCATAATCTGGATCCCTCCATCACATTCTATTACTTAGATACATAATTATTCATTATGTTGAGAGACATTTAACAACAAATGTGAGAAAATTTTCTTCCTAGTCTACCTATACAATAGTCAATTATCATAAAAAAATAAACTACATTTTCATTTGTAGTCATTTCCTAAGGATAAAGAGTAGGGCCAAATTTGACAGTAGCTTGAAGTACACAATTTGTGAACATTTTCTCTTAAGCTGGGTGGTGTTTTATTGCACATACACTTCTATGTGACTGGACAGTCAAAGAAAAAATTAAGCTTCCTTAAGAGAAATTTTCTTTTCAGGTTAACCAAAGAATTTATTTTGTCATCCTACCACGGCTTATTTCTTCCTTATTGCTTTGTTTCACCACAGCCTACAACAAAGTTTACTAGGTTCTCTAAAAGATAAAATTAAATCTGTCATTCCATAGGCACTTGTACTTTGGAAGAATTTATAAAACACACATGTGCCCATTCACCATCTTTTATTAAACTGTGTCCCACATACTAAATTAGAAGCCAAGTAGTTGCTTTTGTTCATGTTTGTGACAATTCATTTCAAAACACATTTATCAGGCATGTGTCATTTAAATTCAGATACGTAATTTAGAAAATATCTTTCTAATTTCCATAACACTTGGTTCATATTGATACACTGAACGTATGGAATCTGTTAAGAACATGTTCTCCCCATTCCCAGGTTCAGAATGGAGTTCCTGGAAGGCAAAAATTGTTTGCAGTTCACCTTTATATTCCAAATGGCTAATGCCAGAGCTTAGCACATAATAGATTCTCCCTAAATAGTTTTTCAGTATAAACCAAATACTCTTATTTTGTTTATTTCTTTAAAAATATTTTTTAAGAATCTATAGCTCACATATGAACTTCAGAAAATTGAACTGTGTCCTGATGACATTACTTAAAATGACCTTATAATTTTATTTCTCCTTTCATCATTTTATTGAACTCCTATTTATTCTTTCAAATATTCTTATATTTATAAGCATATATTATTTTTCCTCCCCTTTTCCAGAGTTCACAGGACAGATTGTCTGAACCAATTTTTTTTCATATAATAGTATGTATCTCAGATCTAATCAAGTCAGACAAAAAAGATGTTACATTTTTAAATAGTTATATGACATTCCATTAAATTAACCACAAAAAACTTTAGTGATTTCTCTGTGGAATAATTTTCCAATCCTCTACCTAATTTTATGCTCCAGAAAAAAAAAAAAAAAAAATATATATATATATATATATATATATATATATATGTGTGTGTGTGTGTGTGTGTTTGTGTGTGTGTGTGTGTGTGTGTGTGTGAGAGAGAGAGAGAGAGAGAGAGAGAGAGAGAGAGAGAGAGAGAGAGAGAATAAATTAAAACAGGTCATTTCTATGTAGGTAATGCCATAAGCAATATGTAGGACAAAATCTTAAAAAGAGGATTTTCTGTATAATGTACAAGATGAACAACTCTGAACAACTTGCCTTCACCCTCAACATGAATAAATGGGAATTAGTAATTTTATAATGTCTTTTCCAATAGGATGTCGGATCTAACTGACATTTTGCCAGTCTTGTATGTAAAAAGTCATCTACTATAATTTCATGTATATCTGTCTTAATAAATAGAAATAGATATATCTTAATATGATTAAATGTTTATTTTTCTTAATCTCCTTGTTTCTGTGTTTTTGTTCCTTATTCATTTTTCATTTTGTGAGAATGTGGTTGTAATTTTTACAGGTGATCTTTTTATGGTTGAGAAGTCCAGCTAATTAATGTCTATGATAGTGTTCTATAAACATTTTCCAGTTTACATTTTGTATTTGATTTTGTTTGTGTTACTGGTAAGTGGCAATTTATCTTTGTTTATGTTTACATATAACAAATCTGCTCAGTCTTCAGACATTTAAAAATATGAGAGTGTTAAAGAAAAAGAGTGGTATTAGCCTGGAGCTTTTATAGCAGTTTTGATCAAATTTAATGATAATAGTACTCCTTCTAGCTGTAAAAATACCTGCTAAAGAGATATTTTTTGCTAAATAGTAATGTAAACCATATCTACACTATAGCTATTTATTAAAATTAATATTTAAACTAATCTGAACAAAGATCATTTGAATAATGGAAACAACAAAAAAATCAAAGATAAAATGAACTTTTGAATTAAACCCTTTTATATTTTTAATTATCAGGTAGTTGTCTAAAGATTAGAAATAATGAATACAACCATTACTTTGTAGAATAACTTAACTAAAACTTATCATCATCGCTGATTGATTTATATTTCCATGTTTTATAAATCTGAGAGATTGTAATAGACATATAATATTTTCAAAATAAATAAAAAATTCTTAATATTGCTGCTGTCATTTGTCTAAAAATAAGATCCTGCTACTTAGGCCTTTCAATGTTTAATAACCAAAGATGCACTCAGTCTTCCAGGAAAAGGCAAATTGTTTTAGACACCTCTGAACTGAAACAAAATCTCGTCTATTCCAACAATTTTTTTCTCAGTGGTATCTCTGAAATACCTTGTTATTTTCCTCCTAACTCTTATCAACTCTGCATTCCAAAAACAAAATTCTGTTTTGTTAAATTATTTCCTTTGCCTGTGTTAGACAAAGCCCTTGGTCAAATTCAAGGTCCTAATGGGCTACTATATATTCAGTGCCGCCTAGTGGTCAATCTCAAGTTTTGTTTTGTTTTGTTTTTTGTTTTTTTGTTTTGTTTTTTGTTTTTTTTCAGGAGGAAAAGAAAATGCAGACTTGAGGAAAACAGGGCAAAGAAGGTAGCCCACTCCACCAATTAACTTACAGTGCTTATATTTTCTCCTCCAGTCAGAGAAAATATGCACATAAAATATGGGCTCTCTGCATGATTTCAGAAAATGCCATCCCATAGATTCTCATATAACCCAAAACAGCTCCAGTCAATATATTACAAAAAAATAGAAGTTGAAAGAAAATTACTCAGAGATACAGATTTTAAGAATTTAACATAACTTTGATGAAATATACATTCATTACACCAAGTGGGACTAAAGAGAAAAAGATGTAGAGACCAGTAAGTTAAAGTGAGTGTATTGATTTGTGGAATCATATTTTTCTCTAGTTAAAGGAATCTCCTAATTTAGTTATATCTATAGGTATTTGCTTAGTTGTGCCATTTCTACACAGAAACAACTTCTGCCTCATCAGTACATGCCGAGACATGAAATTACTTGCCAGAAGATATGAGTTATGTGATCTTTAGAAAATTCTGCAGCTCTTTACACTGATCATATCACATGAGCATACACATATGAACAAAGCTGGCCTCTGCAAGAATCACTTCAACACAACAATGTAGTATGTGAAATCACATTAAAGAATATATATCCCATCATTTATACTGCAACATTTCATCATAATGGAGTCAGTTAAGGCCAAATATTTCAGGCTTTACTGTGCATTTATATATAAACATAGACTTGGTAAAGCAGAGGGAGATTTAGTTCCACCATCCTCATTAATGTCACTGAAAGTTTCATGCCTAAATTTTCAAGTATTATATTTCAAATTGAACCTGCTGTTGTTTACTTTCCAACCTTTTTTTCTGGCACATTTATTCTTTATGTACAGAAATGTATTTTAAAAGGCTGAATGGAAACTCCTCTGGAAATGTAGCAGGTGGTATGATTAATATAGAAGCATGTGGTAAACATAGTGTTTCCATATTTAAAAAAGAAATTCTATACTCTGAATTCAGTTTTTTTTTTGTCTAGTATCAAAGATAAATTTATTTTAAAATTCTTCTCTCTGTATCAATGCATTGTTTACAGAAATCATGAGATAACTTGGTTTTGGGTGTTCGAGATTGTGTGTATTAAATATTTGAAACATTATTGTCAACATTAAATTGGTGTGTTAGGCTCTATTGGAGTAAAAGATGAAAAGAAATGAAGTCAAAGCATCTCAAGAACAGCAGTGTGAGCAATCTAAAAAGTTATTTTCAGAAACCATTCTTGGGAGATTAACAAAAGACTATAGTTTCCCCATGAGGTACTGGGTAGAGATACTGAAGGAAATGTTCCAGTAAACTTCAAATGAGTGGTATGTATGTATTCCTGCATGAGGTGAACACCAATTATGTGTGCTTTAAATGCAAGCTGACTTTTCTTTAGGTGGAAAACAGTGAAAGTTTCAAAAAGTGTCTTTCCACCTACCATGTCATTTGAAAGGTTAAAGAGTTCCAAGGACATTTGGAAAAATAATTCAAGCTAGAGAAAAATTTTAAATGGCAAAAAGAAAATTAAAAACAATATAGGAAAGCTTATAACTTAAAAAGGAAGATGTGCATGACATCGACAAAAAGAAGCAACACTCACATTATGTAACTGATAAAGAATTTGTGAGGAGCAACTTTCATTATTGGAAAAGTGATTAAATTCTTATAATACAGCAGCAACTTCACAAAGGAACACTGAATTTAAAAATAACACTATAAATAACAGTATATTACATTGTGCCTAGATATGTTTAATGACTCTTTCAGGAATAAGAAGAGATTTCTTCTTGAGTATATACCAGGATGTGGCAGAAGGACCATCATGACTAATCAAACACTTTCTAGATTGCCATTAGAATCATAAAATATAGAATGAATCATTATTAATTTGAATGCCTAAATTTAAAACAAAAAAAATTGCTAAATCTGTTGACATTTCTATATTTACTTTAAGGAGTGATGGAGGCAAGATGACAGAATAGGATATTTCAGACTTTATCCTTCCATTGAAACGCCAATTTAATTATCATCCATGAACTAAAAATATCTCCATGAGATCACAGAATTCAACCTGCAGAGCATACTGCCAAAAGACCGTTTTGGCCAGGAGATTCCAGTAGCCAAAAAAATGAGTAAAGTGAGCATATGATTTTGACATGGATCCTAAGGCCAGATCCATTTGCCTGTGGACACCAGCCCTGGGCCCATTTATGGACTTCAGAACCAGGTCAGTTTACCATGGACACAAGCAACTGTTCCATAGTCTGTAAACCTTAGCACCAAAACTAATTGCAGATCTGGGCAGCAGGTTGGCTCAACTGCAGACTCTAAGTGGTAGGGCCACCTCTCAGCAAACAGGGGCACTAGAGCCACTCATTCAAAGACCCTAGTTCTCCCTATCTGTGGGATACTGAAACTGGGTCCACATATGAAAAGCTTCTAGCACAAAGTGGGCCCAACATCAGACCCACCTTCCCATGCATCCATAGTCTCCAGTGCCAGACCTCATACAGACATAATACTGAATCCGTTAAGAATCTCTGGCTTGCTCAACTAGGGATGGGATTTTTTTTTTTTTTTTTTTTAATTTTTTATTGTGGGTTGTTCAAAACATTACAAATTTCTTGACATATCATATTCCACACTTTGATTCTAGTGGGTTATGAACTCCCACCTTCACCCCATACACAGATTGCAGATTCACATCAGTTACACATCCATTGATTTACAAATTGCCATACTAGTGTCTGTTGTGCTCCGCTGCCTTTCCCATCATCCACCCTCCCCCTCCCCACCTCTCCCCTCCCCTCCCCTCCTCTCTCTCTACCCCCTCCACTGTATAACCCTGAGGGTCTCCTTCCATTACCGTGCAATTTACCTTCTCTCTCCCTTTCCCTCCCACCTCTCATCCCTGTTAAATGTTAATCTTCTTCTCCTGTTCTTCGTCCCTACTCTGTTCTTAGTTACTTTCCTTATATCAAAGAAGACATTTGGCATTTGTTTTTTAGGGATTGGCTAGCTTCACTTAGCATAATCTGCTCTAATGCCATCCATTTCCCTGTAAATTCTATGATTTTGTCATTTTTTAATGCAGAGTAATACTCCATTGTGTATAAATGCCACATTTTTTTTATCCATTCGTCTATTGAAGGGCATCTAGGTTGGTTCCACAGTCTTGCTATTGTGAACTGTGCTGCTATGAACATCGATGTAGCAGTGTCCCTGTAGCATGCTCTTTTTAGGTCTTTAGGGAATAGACCAAGAAGGGGAATAGCTGGGTCAAATGGTGGCTCCATTCCCAGCTTTCCAAGAAATCTCCATACTGCTTTCCAAATTGGCTGCACCAATCTGCAGTCCCACCAGCAATGTACAAGTGTAAGGGATGGGATTTTTAATGAAAGCCAGTCTTTAATGGAAAAGGTGACATCTCTTAAAATGTGCATCTGCCAATACAGGAATATAAAAATCACCCAACCCAGGGAAACTGGATACAACCAAAGATTAAAATAAGGCACCTATAACCATTTCTAATGAAATGGATATCTCTATAAACTGCCGGACCATTAATTGATTAATTCAAAACAATCAATTAAAAAGGCTCAATGAATTATAAGAATATAAGGCATACATCAACAGCAACAGAAACTCTAGAGATGAGGGATATAACTAAACTGAAAAATTGTGGAATTTCCTTTTTTATCTTTCTTTCTTTCCGTGTGGGTGTGTGTGTGTGTATGTGTGTGAGACTAAGGATTGAACTCAGAGTGCTTTATCGCTGATATACATCCCCAGCCCTTTAGTTTTTGGATACAAGGTCTCACTAAGTTGCTAAGACTGGCCTCAAACTTGCAATTCTACTACCTCTGCCTCCTACGTTGCTTTGATTACTGGTATATGCTACCATGCCCAGCTTAATGGAGACTTTCTATACCATATTTAATCAAGAAGAATAAAGAATTAACAAACCTGAAGATGGGCTATTTGAAATCATCCAGTCAGACCAAAAAGAGAATTAACAAAACAGTGAAGAAAGGTTATGGGAGTGATAGAGCACTATTACATGAAACAACTCTGACTTATGTGAGTCTAGATGGATAAAAGAAAGAAAAAAGGGTATAAAATTTGTTTAAAGTATAAGTGATTGAGCATTTTTGAAATATGGTGGGGGGAAAGTCCATAAAGTTCATGAAGCTAAAAAAAGACCCCAAATAGTTCTAACCTCAGTAAGTCTATAAAAAGATAAGCATAATGAGAGAATTTTGAAATAAGCAAGAGAGGAGTGATTCATAACATAGGAAGGTAACTTAACAAAATGTTAGCAAATATCTCAACAGAAATCTTGCAGACTAGGAGAGAGTGAGATGACATATTCAAAATACTGAAAGAATAAAATAAAAACTTTCAAAACACAATGTACTCACCAATAAAGCATCTTTTAACAGCAAAGAGAAGATCCTTTCCTAGACAAAAAAAAAAAAAAAAACTGAGGAAGTTTGTTACCACTAACCTGCTTTACAAAGAATGCTTGGGAAGTTCCTTCAGTTGAGGTGAAAGAATGCCTAACAGCAACATAAAAGTCTAAATCTCAACAATAAGAGTAGGCATACAAACAAATACAGAATAAGGGAATAGCATTGATGTGTATGTCACTTTTAGTCTTAGTGCAAGAGTTAGAAAACAAAAGTACAAAGGATAACCATAACAATAGAAATGGTTAATGGTTACAAAATAAAAATAAGCAAATTCTGTCTTCAATAACAAAAAGTATGATGAAATAGAGTACAGCACTTTTGTGTCCAGGCAAGTAATTATTAGTTTAAAAAGACTATTAAAGCTATAACACTTTTTACATAAATCTCCTGGTAGCCATAAAGAAAAGATAAAAAAAAGATAAGTAGAAAAGAATCAAAGAATTTCACCACAAAAAATCATTCAGTCATGACGAAGACAAGAAAGGGAAGAAGAAACTGTAGAACTACAAAACAATTGGAAAGAAATTAACAAAACAGAGCAGTGAGTTCTGATCTACCAATCACTACCTTAAGTGTAAATGGATTAAATTATCCAATCAAAGATACAGAGTGTTTGAGTTTATCAAACAACAACAACAACAAAAAGCTTTAACTATTTTCTTTTTTTGTACAAAAAGGGCGAATTTTTCATTGAAAGACACTGTAATTTGAAAGTGCATATATAGAAAAATATGTTCTTGTGAAAATAATTAACAAAAGAGCAGGGGTGGTGACCATATTTATATCAGACGAAATAGCATTTAAGTTAAAAAAAAATCTTCAGAGAAAAAGGAAGATGTTAGAGAATGTCAAAAGGGCCTATTTAACAAGAAGTTATAACAACCAATGTTGTATAAAATATCAGAATACTGAAATTTATAAAGGAAACAGTGGCAGATCTGAAAGGAGAAACGGACAGTAATGCACTAACATAAGAAGATCTATGTGCTCTCCTTACAGTCTTATAATAGTGGACATAATATTTATACAGGAAATCAATATGGGAAAAGGGGATTTAAATAGCACTATTAACCAAAATGACATATGAAACATATAGAACATTTCACCCAGCAGCAGCAGTATACACACTTTTTTTTTTTTTATCAATTACATATATAGCACTTCCCTTATAGATTATGTGCTGGGTCATAAAACAAAGTATATTAAATTTAAGAAGACAAAAATTATATAAAATATTTTTTTACCACAACAGAGTGAAATCAGAGATTAATAACACATGGGAAAACTCACAAACACAGTTAAATTGAACAACATATTTTGAACAACCTTTATATCAAAGAAGAAATAAATTTTCAGCAAGATAATTAGAAAATATGTAGAGATGAATTGAATAAACAAAGAATTAAAACAGATGAGAAGCAGCAAAAGCAGCACTAAAAGGAATGTTTATAATGGCAAATGCCTACAATAAGAAGAAAAATGATAAATAAACAAAATAACTTTACAACTCAAGTAATCAGAAAATGAAACACCATGTGCATCTAAAATTAGCAGAAGAATGGAAATGATAAGTGTTCAAGAAGCAGCAAGATTGTCAGGCATGGTGGCACACACCTATAATCCCAGCAGTTCTGGAGGCTAAGGCAGGAGAATTGCAAGTTCAATGCCAACCTCAGCAACTTAGTGATGCCCTTATAAATTTAGTGAGACCCTGTCTCAAAATAAAAAATACAGAGCTGGAAATGTTGCTCAGTGGTGAAACACTCCTGGGTTAAATCCTTTGTACAAAAAAAAAAAAAAATGTGGAAGCAAGTAAATGAGAGACAGTAGAAAAACTATAGAAACAATAAGGAAAAGTAGCAGTTTTTTATTGAAAATATAAACAAAATTGACAAATCTTACCTAAACTAAAAAAAGAGAGAAGACTAAAATAAAATCATAAATGATAAAGGAGCTATACATAATGTCACGGAAGCAGAAACAAATCATTCGGTACTATTATGAGTCCTATTATATAGGATTATCATACACCAATAAATGGGACATCCCAAAAACCAAAGTTTAAATTTGCAGAAACAACAATCTACCAATACTTAATTACAAAATATCAAGACTAATATGAATGGCAAATAAGTACATTTAATTAGCAAACAAAAACTAATAGGATCAAAGGTCTTTAGGAATAAATTTTTAAAACTTCTTTTTCTTTTTTTTTTAATTTTTATTGTTGGTTGTTCAAAACATTACATAGTTCTTGACAAATCATATTTCACACTTTGATTCAAGTGGGTTATGAACTTCCATTTTTACCCCGTATACAGATTGCAGCATCACATCGGTTACACATCCACTGTTTTACATATTGCTATACTAGTGTCTGTTGTATTCTGCTGCCTTTCCTATCCTCTACTATCCCCCATCCCCTCCCCTCCCATCTTCTCTCTCTACCCCATCTACTGTAATTCATTTCTCCCTCTTGTATTTTTTTCCCTTTCCCCTCACTTCCTCTTGTATGTAATTTTGTATAACCATGAGGGTCTCCTTCCAATTCCATGCAATTTCCCTTCTCTTTCCTTTTCCCTCCCACCTCTCACCCCTGTTTAATGTTAATCTTCTTCTCATGCTCTTCCTCCCAACTCTGTTCTTAGTTACTCTCCTTATATCAAAGAAAACATTTGGTATTTGTTTTTTAGGGATTGGCTAGCTTCACTTAGCATAATCTGCTCTAATGCCATCCATTTCCCTGCAAATTCTATGATTTTGTCATTTTTTAATGCAGAGTAATACTCCATTGTATATAAATGCCACATTTTTTTTTAATCCATTCGTCTATTGAAGGGCATCTAGTTTGGTTCCACAGTCTTGCTATTGTGAATTGTGCTGCTATGAACATCGATGTAGCAGTGTCCCGGTAGCAAGCTCTTTTTAGGTATTTAGGGAATAGACCGAGAAGGGGAATAGCTGGGTCAAATGGTGGTTCCATTCCCAGCTTTCCAAGAAATCTCCATACTGCTTTCCAAATTGGCTGCACCAATTTGCAGTCCCACCAGCAATGTACAAGTGTAGCCTTTTCCCCACATCCTCGCCAGCACTTGTTGTTGTTTGACTTCATAATGGCTGCCAATCTTACTGGAGTGAGATGGTATCTTAGGGTGGTTTTGATTTGCATTTCTCTGACTGCTAGAGATGGTGAGCATTTTTTCATGTACTTATTGATTGATTGTATGTCCTCCTCTGAGAAGTGTCTGTTCAGGTCCTTGGCCCATTTGTTGATTGGGTTGTTTGTTCTCTTATTGTCTAATTTTTTGAGTTCTTTGTATACTCTGGATATTAGGGCTCTATCTGAAGTGTGAGGAGTAAAGATTTGTTCCCAGGATGTAGGCTCCCTATTTACCTCTCTTATTGTTTCTTTTGCTGAGAAAAAACTTTTTAGTTTGAGTAAGTCCTATTTGTTGATTCTAGTTATTAACTCTTGTGCTATGGGTGTCCTATTGAGGAATTTGGAGCCCGACCCCACAGTATGTAGATCGTAGCCAACTTTTTCTTATATCAGACGCCGTGTCTCTGATTTGATATCAAGCTCCTTGATCCATTTTGAGTTAACTTTTGAAAAACTAGGGATAACAGAAACATACCTCAATATTGTAAAAACAATCTATGCTAAGCCTCAGGCTAGCATCATTCTGAATGGAGAAAAACTGAAGGCATTCCCTCTAAAATCTGCAACAAGACAGGGATGCCCTCTTTCACCACTTCTGTTCAACATAGTTCTCGAAACACTGGCCAGAACAATTAGACAGACGAAAGAAATCAAAGGCATAAAAATGGGAAAAGAAGAACTTAAATTATCACTATTTTCAGGTGACATGATTCTATACCTAGCAGACCCAAAAGGGTCTACAAAGAAACTATTAGAGCTAATAAATGAATTCATCAAAGTGGCAGGATATAAAATCAACACGCATAAATCAAAGGCATTCCTGTATATCAGCGACAAATCCTCTGAAATGGAAATGAGGACAACCACTCCATTCACAATATCCTCAAAAAAAAAAAATAAATAAAATACTTGGGAATCAACCTAACAAAAGAGTTGAAAGACTTATACAATGAAAACTACAGAACCCTAAAGAGAGAAATAGAAGAAGATCTTAGAAGATGGAAAAATATACCCTGTTCATGGATAGGCAGAACTAACATCATCAAAATGGCGATATCACCAAAAGTTCTCTATAGGTTTAATGCAATGCCAATCAAAATCCCAACGGCATTTCTTGTAGAAATAGATAAAGCAATTATGAAAATCATATGGAAAAATAAAAGAGCCAGAATAGCAAAAACAACTCTAAGCAGGAAGTGTGAATCAGGCGGTATAGCGATACCAGACCTCAAACTATACTACAGAGCAATAGTAACAAAAACAGCATGGTACTGGTACCAAAACAGATGGGTGGACCAATGGTACAGAATAGAGGACACAGAAACCAATCCACAAAACTACAACTATCTTATATTTGATAAAGGGGCTAAAAGCATGCAATGGAGGAAGGATAGCATCTTCAACAAATGGCGCTGGGAAAACTGGAAATCCATATGCAACAAAATGAAACTTTGGGGCTGGGGATGTGGCTCAAGCAGTAGCGCGCTTGCCTGGCATGCGTGCAGCCCGGGTTCGATCCTCAGCACCACATACTAACAAAGATGTGTTGTGTCCGCCGATAACTAAAAAATAAAAAATATTAAAGTTCTTTCTTTAAAAAAAAAAAGAGCACTGTAGGGAAACTGCTCAAAAAAAATTAAAAAAAAAAATTGAAACTGAATCCCTTTCTCTCGCCATGCACAAAAGTTAACTAAAATTTATTTTTCATTGTTCTTTTTAGTTATATATACCATTATGATTCATTTTGATGTAAGTATAAAAGCATGGAATATAATTTTTCTACTTCAGTTCCCAGTGCTTCCCTTTCCCTCTCCTCCTCATTCACCACATTCCCTTCCATGTAGTGAACTTTCTATTATTTACTTAGAGTTTTTTTTTTTTTTTTTTAAACTTGTGAATATACATGATGTTGAGATTCACTGTGATATATTTCTATATGTATATAAGAAAGTTATGCCAGATCTATTCAACTGTCTTTCCCTATCCTAATCCTCCTCCCATCCCTTCATTCCCCTTTATCTACTTCACTTATCCTTCTTCTGTTTTTTTTTTTTTTAATTTCCATCCTTTTTTTTGGATTAGCTTCCACATATCGGGGGGAAACAATTCAACCTTTGAATCTTTTAAGACACACTGATTTCACTTAGCCTGACAGTCTCCAGGTCCATCCACTTACCTACAAGTGCCATAATGTCATTCTTCTTTATGCCTGAGTACAACTGTAATGGGGATATATATATATAGTTATATATATATCACATTTATTTATCCATTTATCCATTCTCTACTGAATTCTATCAAACATTTAAAGAATAATTAACTCCAACCCTCCTTTAACTCTTCAAATTAAAAAAAAATATTTTTTAAAAAAATAAATAAAGAGGAATATTTAAATATGTTTTCATGAAGCCAGCATTTCTCTGTTACAAAGGCAGACAAAGGTATCACAAGAAAATTGCATAATAATGTTCCTGATGAACATTTCTACAAAGGTCCTACTATGTCCAACAATACTAATCATCAGGGAAATATAAATTAAAATCACAATGAGACCTCATCTTACATCTATTAGAATAACTATTATAAAAATAAAACAAGAAAACATATTCTGGTGAGGATACAGGACAAAGGGAAGCCATGGTACTACGGGTAGGAAGGTAAATTCATAGGACCATTATAGAAAACTGAATGGATGTCCTACATTTTTTAAAGAACTCTCATATGAGCTATTAATTCTTTTTCTGGGCATATGTCTAAAGGAATTCAAATCTGGATCTCCAAGTTATATCTCAATTCATTATTTATTTGTAGCATTGTTTGTACTCATCAAGATATGGAAGCAATCTAGATGCCAATCAATGGATGAATAAACAATGAAAATGTGGCTTATACATACCATGGAAAGATATTCATCCTCAAAAAAGAAAGAAAGCCTGCCATTTGCAAGAACATGGATCAACCCAGAGAGCATTAGACTAAGAAAACTAAGTCAAACACAGAAGGAGAAATACTACATTATACTCTGTATTTGGTGAACTTCAAAACAGTCAAACTAGGAGCTAGAGAAATAGATCAGGAGCAAAGCACTTGCTTAGTATATGTAAAGCCTGGGGGTTTATTCCTAGCAATAAATGACAAGAAAAACAACAGAAACAAAAAAAAATTCAAAATATTTTTCAAAAAGTCAAATTCATAGAAGCACAGAGGACAATTGGTGTGGGGGTGAGGGATTGCCAGGATTTTGAAAAGCGAGAATGGGAAGGTATTAATAAAAGGGTAGAAAGTTTACTATAAAAGATGCATTAGTTCTGGAGATCAAATACAACAGTATGGTGCCAATACTTAGCAATATTATACTTAAAAACTTGTAAATACAGTATACTTTATGATAATTGTATTTATCACCAAAAAACCCACAAAAAGGTTAGAGAAAACTTGTATAGATTATAAAAACATTTTTATAGCCTATATTTTGGAGATGGTCTCACAGATATAATCTTTATTTTTATACTCTAGTTATATGTATTAATTATTCATAGCTTTTAAAAAATGTGTTTAAAGACTATATTTTTGAAAGATAAATGAGGATAAAATAATTGGATATAGTTTTATAAAATAGTATTAAGAGGTTTGATATTCTATCCTGTGCAAGCATAGTAAAAGAAAACAATTTGGTTAACAGGAGCTACAGAACATGAATGATAGAAATTATTTTAAGTGCAGAAATTGCTTTAATAAGATATTTAGGTTTTTGAGGTGCCTGACAAACTATGATAATAAAAAAAGAGTTAATCAGATTTGGAGTTTGGAAGACAATCATAAAGATATGAATTAGAAAAGGTAGAGAGAATAGAGCCAGGAATCAGGAAGGACACTATACTTTTCAAGAAAAATTTTCTATAAGAAAATTATAATGGAAATGTGCTGAGAGCCACAGCTGAGTCGGAATGGCCCCTGGCATTTTGCCAATAGTATTGGTTGACAGGCGAGGCATTACTATCCGCCTCGGCGGCTACTTTGGAGTTCTCGTGGGGATTCCCGTGGATTCCCGGAGAGTTCCCATTGGTTCGGGAAGTGCAGGAGGAGGGATTTCTGGAGGGGATATTTCCAGTTGCTGGTTCCTGGAGGAGCCGCGTGGCGGTCGGCAGATTTCCCGGGAGCGCGTGTGGAGTGTGCTGGTAGAGTTCAGAAACAAAGTTTGTTCCTGCTTCAGGGGCTCGTGATTTGTGCCCAGCCAGACTGCAGCATTTGGTGGCCCGTGCGGGGAACACCTGAAGCTCGGGGGTAAGTGAAATTGCTCCCCCCTAAGGGAAGGCGAGAGAATGGGTGACCATTTCAAAAAACAATGTGTTCTTGTTTTGATTTGTTTTGTTTTTGTTTCAAGCTGCCTATCCCTAGAACTTTCTCAGGCAAACTGGGAAAAATGGTTGGCTCAAGGTTTGAAGTTGTTTGCCCCTGAAGAAGAGATAGAAATAGACCACAAATGCACATGTCAAGAAAATAGGAAAATTGATACAACGATTTTTGTTTCATTCTGTTTCGGTTTTGTTTTGTGTTATCTTATTGGGTTGCGTTATCTTTAGAGTAGATTAGAAATTAGTAAAAAACAAACCGACAGAGTGTTAAGTAAATTGTTAGAGGTTCAGACCATGGAGAAATGCCGCAGTCCGGCTGCAGCAAAATAACCAGGGGGTGACGAACAACTTGTGTACGTTGATACAGCAGGAGTAGGAGCCATTTATTGCAGGACAGGAGCAGTATTTATACATTCCACACAGCTTATCTAATTAGCATAAACTAGATACATCAGTCAACCAATAAGGAATCTCCACACTTAATGGCTCGCTGGCGTTACTTCACAAACCACTCCCTCTGGCATTTTGCCAGGCGCCATCCAGACTTGTTTACAGACTCTAACATTTCTCTGGCAAAATGCCAGGCGCCATCCTGACTTGTTTACAGACTCTAACAGAGAAAGACATTTTAGATCAAGTAAATGAGAAGGTCTCTCGAGCTAGTCATATAGAGGAAGAAAATTTAAAGGAAGAAAGCTTAGAGGAGAAACAGCTATTAGGGAAAAAGCTACAACAGGAGGCTGCTACTAACACCGTTCTATCACCAGAGGGCGTAATTCAACCAACAGCTCCACCTATAGAGACAGGTGAGTGGCCCTCAACCCCTGTAGTTGATAGATGGGATCCTGAGACAGGACCTCAAAGATTAGCATGCCCTGTACTTGAGCAGGCAGGAGGGCAGCGAATTCACCGTGCTTTAGATTTCAAAACAGTGAAGCAGTTAAAGGAGGCTGTAACAACCTATGGTCCTCAAGCACCCTTCACTGTAAGCATGGTCGAATCCATTACCAACTTGAACATGACTCCAGCAGATTGGGCTAGCATGTGTAAATCTGTGCTAAATGGAGGACAATATTTGTTATGGAAGGTTGCGAATGAGGAATTTTGCATGGAGACGGCTAGGCAAAATGCAGCAGCCGGTTACCCTCAAAGAAATCTAGATATGTTGTTAGGAAAAGGACCAACGACAACAAATTGAATATGATCCTGCTATATATGCACAAATTGCTGCAGATGCAGTTAGGGCATGGAAGACTTTACAAGGACATGGAGATTTACAAGGTCAATTATCTAAGGTAATACAGGGAGCTAATGAACCTTACACTGAATTTGTAGATAGGCTTATTCAAACAGCAACCAGAGTTTTGGGGGATACAGAACAAGCAATGCCATTAATTAAACAACTAGCTTATGACCAAGCAAATCGTTGGTGCAGAGAAGTCATTAGACCATGGAAACATGGAGATTTAAACACATATATTAAATTATGTAGAGACATTAATGAACAAGGGCAAGTCTTGGCAGCTGCAGTACAACAGGCTTTAGATGTCAGGCCAAAAACATGCTACAATTGTGAACAAACAGGACATTTTAAAAGGAGTTGCCCCATAGGAGGAGGGTTTAACAAAGGTAGGTATCAAAGGAGTAGAATACCGGGTATTTGCCCACAATGCCGTAGAGGGAGACATTGGGCTAATGAATGCCGCAGTCTGGCTGGGCACAAATCACGAGCCACTGAAGCAGGAACAAACTTTATTTCTGTGCTCTACCAGCACACTCCACACACGCTCCAGGGAAATCTGCCGACCGCCATGCGGCTCCTCCAGGAACCTGCAACCGGAAATATCCCCTCCGGAAATCCCTTCTCCTGCACGTCCCCAACCAATGGGAACTCTCCGGGAATCCCCACGAGAACTCCAAAGTAGCCGCCGAGGCGGATAGTAATGCCTCGCCTGTCAACCAATACTATTGGCAAAATGCCAGGGGTCATTCCGACTCAGCTGTGGCTCTCAGCAGAAATGTGGCCAGTGAAATAATGGATTAGTCTGCTCTATTTCTAATTGTTTTCATTGTGATGATTTAAATGCCATGCACATTTCTCCAATAATTTCATTAAAGCATCCTATGCATAAAGCATCTTTGCCATTGACTATAAGGATAAGACATCAAGAAGGTGTTTCCTTACTTCCCTGTGTTAGACAAGAATGAAAGAAACAAAATACCTCTTAGAGGTGAAAAGGCACAATTTCTGTTTCTCTTTTAAAACACAAAAGTATAGTCATAAACATGATAGCACCTGGGTTTTCAGAAATTCTGTGAACAGAATTAGACATGCCAAGAAAGGAGACTTTAAAATTGGAATCAAATGTCATTTAGAAATCATCTGATATTTTGGCCACATGGTAAGATGGTTTCTATATCTTATAGTAAGTGTCCCAATCATAAAAAAGTAATAAATAAATATGGTGGAAGAAAACTTGAAAGTGACGAATATGTTTATTTCATTGATTATTTCATTGATTTTTTTATGATTTCTTTAGTGTATACTTACTTTCAAACTGACCAAGTTATTTATGCGAATAATGTACATCTTTTTATGTCAATTAAATGAATTTTAAAAGAAAGATAGTTTAAAAACAAGAAACAAGTTTGTAACTAATTAATTCCATAGTTGTGTACTTATCATCTACTATGTCCAGCATACTGCTGGGCACACAGCATTTGAAAAGGAAGTCAGTATTGCCATCATCAAAGGGTTTACAATCTACTAGAAGGACCAGACTTGGTTCAGCTATGAAATTAAATATATAAATACAAATTAAAATCGTATTAAAAAGAAGATGATTGTAACATAGTATAAATATTTTAGGGGAACAGGAGAATCTTCTCTGATGAGGTTACAATGAAACTGCACTCATTCTCATTCCTCTCCCCTTAGATCTTCAGCACCTCCCCATTCTCACTTGGCCAAGATAAACTTCTCTGTTTTATGAGAAGATAGAATTAATTGAAAACAAATATGTTCTCATAATTTGTGATATCACCTAGCATATCTGACACTATCTATACCCATTTTTACCTTCCTGTATCTAGGGGTGAGCTATCTGTTCTGGTTTCCCTGGATTATCGCTCTATTTGAATAATTTGACTCTGTAATTTTAATCAGATCCTCCCACACATTTCTTTCAACTACATTATCAATACAACTATGGGGGTGATCTTTCTGCAATTAAAAATGGAATATATTATCTCTCTGATCCATTTCAGTCAGATAACAATTTGACATTTAAATTTGCTTGCAAGTTGAACATAGTGGCACATGCCTATAATCATAGCAGCTCAAGAGGCTGAGGCAGGAGGATCATAAGTTCAAAGCCAGCCTCAGCAAGAGTGAGGCACTAAGCAACTCAATGACACACTGTCTCTCAATAAAATAGAAAATAGGTCTGGGGATATGGCTCAGTGGACAAGTGACTCCAATCCCCAGTACCCCCCTCCACAAAATTAATTGCTTGCAAGACCCTATATTTATTCCTCTCCCTCTCCCTTTAACCTTGTCTATTCTATGCTGTTCTTCCCCAATTACACTCAGCTACTGACTGAACCTTCTCCCTTGTTCCTTGAATATGCTGAGCATGCTCAGAGCTGCACTTGTTCTGTTCACACTGATACTATCTCAAAATAGTTTCATGACTCACCTACTGGCATTCTTCAAATCTTTGCTTAAAAGTCACCTTCTCAGGGGAGTCTTCTCTATCATACTTAAAATTTTAACAATTACCACTCTCACACTTCATTTATTTTCTTCTTCAGCCTCCAAATATTTATTACCTTCTAACATCCAGTAATTCGTATCATTTTTACTAAAATAATATACATACTCTATGGAGAACAATTTTTACCTATTTGGCTGATCATTTCTTCTTCAAGCATCTTTATAATATATTGCCAAGCATATCAAAGATTACTAATTACTGAGTTCTATTAATGGATACACTTCTGATTGCCTTGAGGAAATCAATTACAGTTTGTGTTTAGTTTACCTATTAGACTTTGTAACATACCTGCTTGAATAGGGGAGCTGAAAAGATAACTTGTGCTTGGAAAGCACATTGAAATGGCATGAACCAAAAATAAGTGCTAGGAACCTTATAGACCACAGAATTATTTCTGATGAAATACAGTCAATATTCTCTCAAAAAGGAAATTCACTAAAAGTCATAGCAAAATCAAACATTTTGGACAGAGTTGATAATTTCAAACTAAATAACAAACATATCAATAATTTACTCATTCTTACTCATACACTTACATTTATTCAACTTTCAAATATTAAGCATATAGCATGCTATTATCTATTTTTAGTAAAAATTCATTATTTTCAGAATCATTATGAAAGAAGCTGAAGGAGACTTTGCTTCTAATATTAATCACCAGGTATTAAATATATCAACTAGGAGTACATTGATTTGACATGAAAAATATTCATAAGTAGGTTTTAAACTTATATGTGTAATATAAAATTACTTTATTAGTAAATAAAAGTAAATTGGTTATTGAAGATTAAAAACTGCATATTTGTCGATTTTCTTTTTGATTAAATGCAACTTTGATTTTCTTCAATCCTTTTCTATTTGGGGGAAGATTTACAATTTAGGTATAATAAAAATCCCTTCATTTTAAATTTATTCTCCCATAGAAAGATGTATAAGAAAAAGCTGAGAATGCTTTTGTTTGCTTTCAGGCACAGGAAAATGCTTACAACAGTTTGAAAATTTTACAAAGAATATCATCCTCACTAACATTGAACTTTACTTCTATTGTGAAAGATAGTTTCTAAAAGTATCAGTTTAGAGTTCTGAAAACATGGTTGGGGTAGCAGTAACATATTATATTTTCATCTTCCCATATCAACATAAAAGCATGCAATGCAATAAGACAGGAGACCTGAATATGTGTGGATGACATTTTTTAAACAAAACTTAGGGATAAATGTTCCCCATTAAACAATAAAACATAACTCTGAAAAGAAAATCAACCCACAGGCAAAAATGCAGATGGCACCAACATCTATGAAGTATTAAAGGGAAGAAAATAAAGATTATCTGACAAACTAGATAAATGGAGCCCCCAAAGAGTCAACAGATAAGGATGATGGGAAAAAGGTGCATTCATACATTGCTGGTGGGACTGCAAATTGAAGAAAAAACTATGGAAAGCAGTATAGAGATTCCTCAGGAAACTTGTAATGGAAACACCATTTGACCAAGCTATCCCACTAGTTGTTTTATACCCCAAGGACTTAAAATCAGCATATTACAGTGACACAGCCACATTGATTTTTATGGCAGCTCAATTCACAATAGCTAAACTATGGAACCAACCTAGGTGTCCTTCAACGGATTAATGGATAAAGAAAATGTAGTATATATACACAATGGAATATTTCTCAGCCTTAAAGAACAATCAAATTATGGCATTTTCAGGTAAATGAATGGAGCTGGAGAATATCATGCTAAGTGAAATAAGCTATTCCCAAAGAACCAAAGGCCCAATGGTTTCTCTGATATGCAGAAGCTAATTCATAATAAGGTATGTGTGGGTGAGGTTAGAGAAGAATAGAGGTACTTTGAATTAGACAGAGGAGAATGAAGGGAGGGGAAGCAATTTAGGGTTAGAAAAGATAGTAGAATGAATTGGACATTATTACCTTATGTGCATATATGATTACATGACTAGTGTAATTCTACATCATGTACAACCAGAAGAATGAGAATTTATATGGCACTTATGTATGGTGTGTCAAAATGCATCCTACTTTTAATGTATAACTAATTAGAACAAATTTTAAAAAAAGAACCAATAGATATTCACTGAAGAGCATATTACATGAAAATGAGAACAGAAGCTGAATTGGGATGTTTCTCCATATAGAACTGCATATGAATGGAAGACCACTATATAAGGCCTCAGAATTCGGAAAACTCTGTGCTTTGTGAAGTCTTGAATTGTCTGCAAATGTATCAATACTAATAGTAACCACACCTCATTCTAAAAATCTAGGAAAACAAATGAGCGGCAGAATACTATTAAGACAAATCCTCTTCATATTCACTATGAGAAAAAGAGTTAAAGACATACAATAACCTTTCTGTAAACAAAGCACTCCAGAAAGACATGTCCATAAAACAAATATAAACTACAATGTGCCACTTAAAATAATAAAAAATAATGAAACAAAATTTATACAAGAATAAATCAGGCTTAGAAAATCTTTGAAATAAGAGAGCTCAGGAAGGAATTAGGTCACTTTAAAAAATTGGAAACAGAGAAAATAAAAAATTCAAAATTGATTACATGCTTAAATGTAAGAACAGAAACTATGAAAATACAGGAAAAAAATTCAGAACATTATAACGGACAAAGATTTTTTTTTAAATCCCAAAGCATAAGATACAAGAGCAAAAATAGATAAACGGGAATACATCAAGTTAAGAATCGTCCACATAACAAAGGAAAGAAATACTAAGAGACAACACAGAAAATGAGAAAAAACAATGTGCAAATCTATACATCTTACCAGAGGTTAACATTCAGAAGATATAGGGAACTCCAAAAGCTTAAGAGTAAAAGATTAAATGACCCAATAAAACAATGACAACAGACTTAAATAGGTTTTTATTAAAAGAAGCCTTACAAATGACCAATAGGCATATTACAATATGTTCAACATCCCTAATCACCAGAAGAAATGCAAATAAGAACAAAATGAGACATCACCCTCACCCAGTAAGAATGGCTATTGTCAAAAAGACAGAACACTAAGAAGTACTTGCAAGAATATGGAAAAAAGGGAGCCCTTTCATATGGTTAGTGGTGGTGGAAATTATGATAGTCATTATGAAAAACAGTATGGAGTTTCTTAAAAAAAATAAAAACTAGAACTACCACAGAATGCAGCATTCCTACCATTGTGCACAAATCCAAAGAAAATGATCAGTATGTCTTAAATACATTTTCAATCCCATTGCTGGACCATTCACAATAGCAAAAAAAAAAAAAAAAAAGAGAGAGAGAGAGAGAGAGGAAGAAAACAGGAAAATAGGGTACAATGCAGTATTATTCAGCCATAAAACAGAATGAAATTCTGTCATTTGTGACAACATTAATGGGACTAGGTATCATTAAGTAAAATAAGAAACAAAATGTACTCTACTGGTAAATGTAGACAGGAGGAGCATGGCTGTCTTGGGAAGCATGCACTTAGGGATTTTATTTTGTCAATAGCTCCTCATCCTCTCTCTCTGCTTCCTGAAGGCTGCCACTTACCTAGAGCAGCTGTTTTCCACCATGCCATGAGGTTCTGCATCATCTGGGGCCCAGAGTAATGGAGTTGACTTATCATGGGCTGAACCTTTGAAACCATGAGCTCACAATAAACTTTTCCTCTTCTAAGTTGTTCTTTTCAGCTCTTTTAATCACAACAATGAAAAGTTAACTAACATACCTGTAAAAAATACCAGTTAATAACAACTATGATCCCATACCCCAATTTTGTTTTCTAAAACAATTCTTCACTGTAAGATGCCAGAACTACAAAATTCATACCCAAATTTTGTTTTTTAAAACAATTTTGCACTATAAGATAGCAGGACGATAAAAATCTTAATAGGCTCTGAAACTTGCCTGAAATTGTTCCCAGTATCTAAATCTCAGAAAATTAAAATAAATAATAAATAATAATGATGGAAAAGGATTGCAATCCATTTAATTGAATAAAATTTCATGAATACAAACACTTATAAAAATAAACCAATATATAAATGAGAAAGCTCTATTTAAATTAGAATGGCAATAAATAAATATGAAAGTAATAATGGCATTAAAAATTGTCAATCATTAGCCATCAAAGAAATAATGAATTTAGATAAGCAATATCCATAGATAACAAAATACACGGTAAATATTTATAAGGAATAGTATATTTACAATGTAACTGTCTATGAAATAGTTATTAAATTAAATGAGAAAGCAGTAACTTGGACAAAATCCAGCATATCTTCCTTTGATCAAGTGATAAAATTGAGCCTTTCCAATACTGGGGAAAATCAAATAGGACACATGAAGAATAGAGCACTAGTTCATATTCTTAACAGCAATTATTAAACTGAATGTATTCATAAATAATATGCATAAAGTCACTATAATTTAGGGGCATTCTATAAAAATAACGAACACATAATCTTCAAACATGTCAAGATTACAAAAGTCAAAAATTACTAAGAAAACTTTGCCTATTGAAAAAGAACAAGGAGATATGAAAAATAAAAAAAAGACATTTGGGGATGGTGGCAGATAATTTACCATGAGTCTTTTATACTTTTTAACATCCATTTCACAGAGGTGATACCAAATTAAGACATATGTGATTCTAGATTAATAATATTCCAGATTAAAAATATTACAGAAAAGAAAATATGAGGAAACAAGTATATGCATGAATACACACATGCACACACACTGATTTTTAGTTTGAAAAGTGACAGTTAATAACATGAACACACAAGTGACAGTTGTCAATATGAACATCGAAGAATTCAGGGATTATTGTTCCTGAAAGAACTTTTTAAAGAATATCCTTCAAAGCTAGCTTCAGAGAAACAAATGGACAAGAGAAAACTTGACATAAGATCAAGCTAAAAGCATAAAAGGTATATTTATCAGTAAATTTAGACTGCAGAGGGCTTTAAAGGTATATAGTATATAATAACTATATGTTGTGACTATTAAGTAGGGTAGATCTATTTTTAAAGTGTGAGGAAAATGAAAAAAAGCATGTGTCCAAAATTTTATAACTGCTTTAATTAGACTTATTGTTTATTGTAGAATTAGTATTATTAAACTGAGATGATTGTGTGTTTAATATGTGATAAAAAGCAATTGATTAATTTCAGAATATGTCACCCTTTGTCTGTTACTGAGGACCAGGCTTCTTTGTGTGGAAAGAGAGAAGGTAAAGACAATACATACAAACACATTTCCTAACTCTGTTCTTCGTAAGGAAATAAAATCAATAGCTCAGTAGAAATGAATTATCTATACCATTCAGAATTGTAATTTTGAAATACCACTGCCCACTACAGAGACCTGGACTTTTTGGAAAACTTAAAATGAACCAGAATATCTTATAAAAACAGATATTAAGTAACCTACTAAAATAAACTAGAGTTACGGCAAAAGAACTTAGGGACCATGTTTAAGAGGTTCCCATTAGTTAAGGGTGAGACCTTTTGAACTTCAATAAGTATAATATTGGCAAATGAGTGAAATCCATAACTGTTTAAATCATTTTGCTAATATTGTTTAAAATCTAATTAATCACTTATGGGTAATAACGAGAAGCCAATTATCATTTTCAAAGTTGGAAAACATTTAACTTTTTTTTTTTAATAGAAACTAACTATACAGTAGATACTAAGAACAGCTCCACAGGACACAAAGTTACTCTTGTGATGAAAGGGTACAGAGAACCACCTTGGTCAAGCCAGAGGCCTAAGGTCTAGGTCTAGTAAAGCCTTCAGATCCATCTGACACCTTGTAGGCAATACACAACACAGAAGGATGTTGTGTATTGCTAATGAATATACAATGTTGCTGTGTATTGAATAACGAATATACAATGAATATGCAGTTGGCAAATCTCACAGTGTGGGAAATTTTCAGATGAAGCAGTTTGGCTCTGATCCTCGAATAGCTACAGGTAAAGAAAATGAGTACTATAAAATTCAGGATAGTAGATCCATTTGGTAGGAAGGAAGGGGATTATCATGGTGCTAAGGCATATACCAGGGCATCTACTATGGCTGTCAAGATTACATTTCTTGATTAGATGATATGCTTCAATGCTGTTTCCTTTATAAAAATTCTTCATGCTACACATATATTTTGTATTGATATGTTGATTTTATGTTTGTCATTTATCACAGTAAAAACAAAATTAAATTAATACTAATTATGAGAAAATTAGGTTATAAAAATATTAAGAACCAAGTTTTATTAATCATGTATCATAGGAAGAGCTATCAATAAGGATGCATTAAAATTTTTAGAGTATAGAATATTGAAGGTAAAGATTTATGTGATATTTCTTAACAAGAATATGATTTAAATTATATATGAACATAAACAAAAATTAAAATTAATATGAGATTTATAAATTCTAATTGTAAATTAGTAACAAGTGTAATTGAAAATTAATAGTTAGAAAGTAAGCAAGTAAAATGACAAAACAAAACTTCATCTGGGTAAAAATCTAAATAGGCTAATTTGTCTACAATTTAATAAAACTATGCAAAAATAGTTACAATCATGTTAATCAAATTGAAGAATGTTAGTCATCAGAAAGTGACAGTAAACGTGTAATATAATATGGGAAATAAAGGAATATGGAAAAGAAAAATTACAGTGCAATTTAAAAAGTAAAGTAATAATAGTTTCTTTAAGAAAAATTCTGCAAAATAATCATCAGTCAAGAATGACAGATAAGTTTGGTGATCAACTAAAAAAAAAAGCCACCATAATAGGGATACATATGCAGAATTTTCTGTTTTTATGTTTTCTGGGGCTTCTACCCTTCAATTCTGTATTATACAATGAAGGTAATGAAGCAAAGGTGTTTATCAATAATCTCCAAAATATTTGTTCCAAATGACTAACTTGTTCTGATTAGGTTTAGAATAAAGAATGGAGTGGAAACTATTCATTTCTTATGGATTTTTCCCCCATGAATGTGGGTAGATTTGAAAAAAGTGGTTCATTTCCATGATAATAGCTTTTGTTAAATACCCATGAATGATCTTTAGGCAAGTGTCTTGTTTTACAGCATTCTATATATTTATGTAGATATATAAATAGACAATAAAATAGAAATCTATGTGATTTACTAAGAAAAATTCACTAGGTAAAAGATAAGAAATAGCAAGCAAACTCAATCCTGATAATATCGCCCCATCACATAAACACAAATAATAGTAGGAAGGTATTAGGCTTGATAAAGAAATACATTATCAGGACTACCTTGATAATTTAAGACAATCATATATTAACAGGTGGATCCCAAGAATGATATATCTATATTATTAAAATGTTATATACGTGTACTATAAAGTCTCCCCGGCGTCCTATGTGGGTGATGGAATGGGTAACTCCAAGGAGTTTGCTGGCTGCAAAATAAAAGCTATAGAATTAGTATTATGAAATAAACACAAAAGCCAGAATTATCTTAGGAGCAGGGGCATTATGAATTGAGCCCACCAGATGGGTCTGACTTTCTGACAAAGAAAAAGCCTGTGCTTGCTTTATTTATGTCCTTGTAGACCAAAGGGGATCCATAGGGATCTCCTTCAGGGGGGACAGAGTAAGAATGGAGATAAACAGATTGTTTGTGTTTGGCCCATCATGCCCATCTCTGGCAGCTGTGTTTGAACTTGGAGTTGTGAGCTAGGTCGGGGTGCCAGCAAGATCTGGGCTTTCTCCAACTGGAGAATTTCACCCTGGAGTTCCCAAAAGAGCAGCTTCCCTGCCTTAATGGCGCGAACGTTGCCCATAGTTCACACACACACACACACACACACACACACGAAATTCACACACAGCTCCAAACAATGAAGGACATTGCTAGTATGATGATGTTTTACCATACAAAGTAAAAAAGGCAAAAAAAAAGAAATAAATAATAAATAAAATAAATAATATAATGTAGATTTTCCTCGTTGTGGTAATTAGATGATAATTAAATAAGAACCAGTGTAATAATCTATATGTAACCTCTGTTTTACCTTTGAGCATGTAACTTTGACAACTTAATTTATCGGCAGTCCTATTTAGCAGCAAATGATTACTATACCTCTTTTCACTGAAGTCAAGAGACCAAACAGTTGCAACATGATGTGTTTCTGTAAATAACATTATAAAATCATTATACTATGAATCCTTAAAACAGGTTTCTCATTAAAACTAAAGACTTTCTGCGTAATATTAAAATCCTTCTATATTTTTAACCTAATTTTGGACCTATAAATTATTAAAGTATACTTAAATATCCCATATTGAACACAAAGAAATAGCCTGCGAAGAGGAAAAATACCAATTTAAGATTATTACACTGTATTTTATTTTCTACTTTATATAATATTGATAATATAGACTCTATAATGCTTTATAAATTACTAGTTTTCATATTTAATAGGCTCAATCTCTGTAAAAAAAAGAGTACTAATTTCTATTTTACATTGAAAGAGGTAGAACTTTGTGGAATTGAACTATTTTACCAGATGAGTGTGGATTCATTTCCTTCATATAACTGTTCTTTTTCCCTCCTTCTCTCAGTTCATTTGTGAGCTTGTGGACTTTTAATGTTTAAAATAAACAAAACCTGTAAATTGTTGGAAAACATTTGTTGGATACTGTTCAGCATAATTATAAACATAAAAAATAAAATTTGTTGAGATGGGAATGAATTAGAAATAAAAGAGTGGGATTTCTAAATATCTGACTAATTGAAGACTTTCTTAAAATACAGAACAGACTAAATATGCATGGTTCCAGATCAGTGAGTAAAAATCAAGTCTACTTTCTATTGGCATGAAGGAGTAATTAAGCATTTCCAAAGATGCAGTGAGGCAGCTTTCTAGGTTTGTTCTCATCTCTAGAGTAAGTAATATGGATGGATTGGGTGATCTCTAACAATCTCTCAGTTTTACTCTTTAGTAGCATTATCTTAGATATTGACAGATATTGACACCCTATTATATTTATAGGAGCTGCTTTTCCTCTGGAGTAGTTATTTAGGATGAATATAGCATAAGAACCGGTCTTCTCCATACAACATCTTTCAACTCTCCATTGTGTGCAATTCTCTTTTATCAATGAATATTTTTAAAGACAAATGAGCTCAAAATAACCTTAATACCCCTCTTGACGCCCAAAACACTATTCATACCTCTCTTATACTAACATGTCTTTTTTTTTTTTTTTCCTTATGTTTGCTTCACTATTTCCTTTCCAGGCATTAAATACTTCGTAAAATTGTGACTTGGGATGGACACTATCATTTGCCCTGGAATAATTTGGAATATTAAAATGCAGTCCTGGAACTGATCCTAGAATCACAGGGTGACTTTTGATTATCATTTATATAATATATTGAAGTTCATTCCTTTTTTTTTAGAAAGAGTGAGAGAGAGAGAAATTTTTAATATTTATTTTTTAGTTTTCGGCGGACACAACATCTTTGTTTGTATGTGGTGCTGAGGATCGAACCAGGGCTGCACGCATGCCAGGCGAGCGCGCTACTGCTTGAGCCACATCCCCAGCCCTATTGAAGTTCATTCCTACTGATACTTAGTATTATGGGGATCCTTTTAATTTCTTTCGTTCACTCATATCTTCTCCAACTTCTCTCAAACCATTTTCTTAATAATGTTCAATACATACCCTCAGCCTTAAGTAGCTTCCTGTCTAATCCTAAATAAGTTTTCAATATATTAATATACTCGGACTCATCAGTCAGAGCAGATTGATGTTTTGTAAATGACATCATAATTTATTAAATTATTGTTTATATAAGCATTGCTCATTAGACACTATTTTGCAAATGCATTTCACTATTTCTTTATATCTTCATTAGGATCCTCTATTAAAATGGACAAAATGGAAACTGAATTTTACCTGTGTGATTAATGGAGTATCCTATTGTGTATTTTATACACTAACATGAAGTATCTTGGATCTTGAAAATACTCAAGCCCCAATGGGTCACCTCCTTTAGATTGCTCTAATTAGAATTCCTTTTCATCCAGGACCAGGGCCTACACTATACCTATGATTTTACCTTACTGGCTCAATTCTTTCAAAAGGTATGGCATTCTCATCTCCCTCTATACACCAAGATTCTATGAACAAAAAGCCTGCTTTTAAATTTTTTTTTCTTTTTTTTTTTTGATGTTGCGGAGGATTAAAAAAAATATATAAAGTTCTATCTCCACTAAAAGGGGGCATTTAAGGCAACATTACCAGGCTCAACACAGTTTGTTCTCTTTTCTTTTCACCTCCCTCCCCCATATGCCTAGACAGGGTGAAACAGATGCTCATTAATTCTTGAAATTCCTTTAAAATATATAACACACACTCTCAGATTGGTGAGATTAAGACAAATGGTAGTTATATAATTTGCAATATGTTCAAAAACAATCAATAGAATCAACAGTGCTGTTTGCAAGGTAGGCAGTCAAGCCTGAAGAGTTTTACCCAAAGCCTGAAAAGGAAACCCTCCTTTTCAATTTGATTGGTTGTCATGATCTGAGCAAACAAATGGTATTGTTGCACAATGTCAATAGCCCACATTCTATTCCTTGTTTTGCTTTTAACAGACTGTGAAAAGACCAACAGCTGTTACTGAGCTAAGAAGAACTAAAGGATTTACAGTAGGTGGTACCACCTGTGATTTTCTTGTTCCACCCTTTAAAATCTGCCACTTTATTTGGGAGCTGGGTGGTGAACATGGCAGTGATTCAATGTCAGGGGAGTGAGTAGTCAGCTCTGGCTCAATTCTGCTGTGAAGGAGTATCATCATCTTTACAAGTCACAGCAATGTGTGTTGATAAATCTCTTCTCTTGCTTTCGCTTTATCCATTTGAAGTATCTTGGAAAAGACGCTAAATAAAAAGCAAACCTGAACTCAGCCAAATTGACTGTAAAAAGGAAAGAAAAGATTTACAACTGTGACTTACTGCAAGATTCTATACATATATGAAATGAATAATCTTTCCCATCTCAAGTTTTAGTCTGGCTTCTTTGCCTTACAGACTAGAATAAATTTGTGAAGTGACAGCCTACTGATCCTGGTGGTTTCAAAATTTTAGATTTCAAATTTGAAAAGCCACTCAATGAAGCATACCTTTATTTTTCAAGTAAAACATATTTACAGGATTATGGAATATAGAAAAAGTTGACTTTGGCTATAAAAATATTTTGAAATATAATTTCTTGTAATTTAAAATGTAATATCAAAGACATGAATTTTCCTAAATGCTAAATTTAAAATGTTATATGTACTTAAGGAATATAATAAAAAAAAAACAACAACAACTTTTGACAAAAGCAAATGTATCACATGCCTTGATTGAATTAGGAACTCCCTGCTTAACCAGAAATAAATTCGATGTACCTCACTATGGAAAACTAATTACCCTATCAAAATCCAGCTAGCATTTCTTTGTCCTGTAAAGAAGGCTACTGGGTAAAATGAAATTTTAGAGTAGGTTTGAATTGCATTTCTCTAATTGCTAGAGATGTGCGATAAACATTTTTTCATATATTTGTTGATTGATTGTATATCATATTCTGAGAAGTGTCTGTTCAGTTCCTTGGCCAATTTATTGATTGGGTTGTTATTTTTTGGGGGGGTGTTAATTTTTTTTAGTTCTTTTTATATCCTGGAGATTGGTGCTTTATCTGATGTATGTGTGGTAAAAATTTGCTCCTATTCTGTAGGCTTTCTCTTCACCTCCCTGGTTGTTTCTTTTGCTGAGCAGAAGCTTTCACTTTGAATTCATCCCATTTATTGATTCTTTATTTCTTGCGCTATAGAATTTTGTTAAGGAAGTTGAGGCCTAATCCAACATGATGAAGATTTAGCCTACTCTTTCTTCAATTAGGCGCAGGGTCTCTGGTTTAATTCCCAGGTCCTTGATCCACTTTGAGTTGAGTTTTGTGCATGGTGAAAGACAGGGGCTTAATTTCATTTTGCTACATATTGATTTCCAGTTTTCCCAGCACTATTTGTTGAAAAGGCTATTGGCAAAAATGTGGGTAAAAAGGCACACTCATATATCACTGGTGGGACTGCAAATTGGTGCAACCAATCTGGAAAGCAGTATGAAGATTCTTTGGAAAACTGGGAACGGAACCACCATTTGACCCAGCTATCCCACTCCTCGGTCTATACCCGAAGGACTTAAAAACAGCATACTACAGTGATGTAGCCACATCAATGTTTACAGCAGCACAATTCACAATAGCTAAATTGTGGAATCAACCTAGATAACGAATGGATAAAGAAATTGTGATATATATATATATATATATATATATATATATATATACACACACACACATATATATATATACACACACACACTGAAATATTATTCAGCATTAAAGAGAATAAAATTATGGCATTTTCAGGTAAATGGATGGAGTTGGAGAATACCATGCAAAGGAAAGTAAACCAATTCCCCAAAACCAAAGGCCAAAATGTCTTCTCTGATAAAAGGATGCTGATTCATTATGCAGATGCGGTGGAGGATTGGAGGAATAGAGGAACTTGAGATAGGGCAAAGGGGAGTGGGGAAGGGAGGGGGCATAGGGGTAGAAAAGATGGTGGAATGAGATGAACATTGTTAGCCTAAGTACATGTATGAAGACATGAATGGTGTGACTCTACTTTCTATGCAACCAGAGAAATGAAAAGTTGTGCTTTATATGTGTACTATGAAATGAAATGCATTCTGCTGTCATGTATAACAAATTTGAATAAACAAATAAATAAAACTTTTTTTAAAAAAAGAAAGCTAATGGGTGATAAACTTTTTTCTATTGCTTTATTGTCTTTCACCTTTCCACTATCAAAATAGGCATTTGGTCCATCTTACATACAAGATCAATCTGAGCTCTGAGAATAAAGAAAACCACATATTATTTGATAGTTTTTAATTTATTTATACCAAGTGTATGCTTGAAAGCTCATAATGGCAAGACAGGGAAGTTTGAGAAAAAAAGACCCAATATGGTGTGGTAGGACTTTTGCATTCATTGGCATCGAAACTCATAAAGTAGTTCTATTCATTCCTTAACTTTATATTCATAACTTTGTTCCAATTTTGTTTGTTTCCTTAAGAAAATTTTCCTGAATAAACTGCTATTTTATTCTGAGCAAACAAATAGTATTTTTACACAATATTGCAATATAGCTTGCTGTAACCACATTTATTTTTAACTAATTTTCTTGCCATGTAAGACAAGGAAAAAGAAATACTAGTGTTCAAGTTTCCTTCAGATGAATTAGTCTAAAAATTTAGCCAAGGAATATGCTTGCTTTTCCTTACCATTTTGAGGAAAAACTTTTGGTTCTACCTGAAGATATTAAATCTAGATTTCATTGTTATGATATTAATGATAGGTTTCATTTATAATCATGAATTATTGGGTAACAATTTGGAGAATGAGACTAATTTATTCAGTATGTTTTATTTATTTTGCTTTTTTTACTTTTTGCTATCCATCTCAAACTTTCCTATGTGTTGTTACTCACACCTTTTTCTATATAATGATATGAATAAATACTATTCTAAATAGTTTTTAATAACCATGGGCACATTCATTGATTGGTCATTTACTCAAATTGTTGTGCCTTTGTTTCCAATCCAGTGAGACATATTTACCTCAGATGTTGGTAACAGTACTTTCCCACACATTGAAATCTTACACAATGATTAGTACATTACATGCTGGTTAAGCTGCAATGAATGTGTCCAGATAGCTATAAAATCTCCCTCTCTTATCAGTGTTTGTCATGTCCCAGGCATAGTCACTGATGTTGGTGGCACAGTACAGAGATTCAGAGTGTGAATTTGGAGGTTTGTGTGACAAGCAACTATCACACTGACAGCTGAGACCAGTCATGCAGAATAGGGAACATCTCCCTGAAGGCTGCATACTCAGGATGGTTCACCCTAAGCTACCACTTATCAAGAATTACTCAAGGTAAAGAAAAGATTTCTCCAGTGATTTTATTTTCCACTAAGAATGTCAGTCTTTCTTTACTCCTTCATAATTACTTCTGCTGACTTAAAGAACATACAGAAAGACTGATATAGAGAGCAGTTGCCATCAGATAGCTCACCTCTGCAAAGCTAGAAGGGAACTGATACCAAGAAGCAGATGCACAAAAGACAATGCAGTGAAAACTGATGTAGAAAAAAAAAGAAGAAATGAAGTTTCTAACCAAAGGGTAAACAGAAGGCATTTACTAGGTGAAATAAGTCCCAAACTAAACTATTTGGAATATATAGGTCACAAAATCTGTGCTATCAAAAGAGATAAATGATACCCAGGGCAAAGAACATAGAGGGGGACTGAATTTTATAACTGAAAAAGCCACAAATATGAATGATATTTCAGACAGTGAAAGTTTATAAAACAGTCTATCTAGTAATGTAAAAGGATAATTCTATTCCATTTAGCATCCCAAGAATTTTATTTATGATACTGAATGTAGAGTTGACAATAATCATGCCTTAGAGCAGAGGATTCATATAATTTCACCTACTAACAAGTAGGACAATGTGCTACTATATATTATTTATGAAAAACCTTCCTACTTGGTAAATTCATTTGTCCTTATTTGCTTTTTTAGCAATTAATTCAATTAGATATATTTGTGTTAAGTACAAATTGGGCTCATGGTTATCTTTGAATATCATGAAATTTTGCACATAAGACAGAGTTGGTGCCACCTACTCTACCCAATAAGATATCAGGTATATTTTCTCTGACTTGCTACAATAAATACAAAAATGCCTTGCCTATATCCTGCCTTAAGGCAGGTATTGCTATTCAGCTGTAATATACACGGTCAGTAGAGAGCCTATGGCCATCAAGTATTTAAGAGTTGGCCTCAGTTGCAGAAAGTCACACCAAGTAAGGTTACTTCCTTTCCAATTTGACCTGATTTCAGTGGACAAATAAGATAGAAGAACACAACCCAGTCATCTTGACCCAATAGAGGGCTCATTGACTTGGTAGCCCTACTCCAGGTTTCATTACCAGGCCATCTGAATCTATTTGAACCTGCATTACAGATCATCTTCTTGTGTCCAGTCCTGTTTCTCCTTTTTCTTTTATAGGTTTTAATCTACAACCCACCATAGCATCTGTTTCTGGAGAACACAACCTATGATATTTATTTTAGCCAATAAAATGTGATATAAATTGGGTTGCTTCAGCTCTGAGATTAGACTTCAAAAAGTCTTGAGAATTTTCACTATAATGTTGGGAATCCTTTGATGACACAATAGGAGCAAGTTCAAGGTAGCTTTCTATAAAATGAAAGACTGTCTGGAACAGAAATGAAGTATCCCAAATGATGCTGCCCAAAGGAACCAGGACTCAATGGACCCAGCAGTTGACTGTAGACACTTAAGTAATCCCTTCCTAGACTGGAGCAAAGTGCCCCTGAGTCCAAATGAAATTCAAAGTAGCAGAATGAGGAACTAAATGAATGGTTGTTGTTTTAATTCAATGAACTTTGTAAAGCTTTTCATTTAACAAAAGCTGTCTGACTGTAAAAGGATACTTAGCATTCGTAAAAATATGAGTTGAATTTGCTTAAATTTTTAACATTTTGTTTAGATTAATTTTATAAACTATTCTCTATAAGAAAATATCCTGATTCACACATATACAAATGCACACACGAGACAGAGGTGAGAGAGGGATATGGTCCTTGACATACAATGGTCCAACTTAATGATTCTTCAACCTCACAGTGCTATAAAAGCATACTCACAAAACCATTCTGTTTTTCACTTTCAGTACAAGATTCAATAAACTTAAAATGAGCTATTGATCACTTAATTATATAAAAAACTTTATTTTGAATGTTTCTGAACTATAGATTAATGTAAGTGTTCTGACCATGTTTAGGGTAGGCTATGCTAGTAAGATATTCCATTAGTTGAATTAAATGCATTTTACACTCAAAATATTTTGAACTTACAATGAGTTTATTGGTATGTAAACTTATTGTTAATTTAATAGGACTGTGTGTGTGTGTGTGTGTGTGTGTGTAGCATTTAAGATATAGTGAATATCTCTAGAGGTGCTTAGAAATATGGTGCTGAATCTTTACCTGATAAAAATATTAGGTTAATGATTTATCACCAAATGTTTCAAGTTTAAAATTCCCTTGTTGTATGAAGAATGAGTTGGTTTATTGATGACTTACACCTAACATACTCAGTGGAAATCTTAACTTAATCATGTAATAAGAGGGTCATGCGTCATGAAAGATATCACAGTACATTTTGAGGTAGCTCTTTTAAAATCAATATTAAATATGCAATGTTTGGCAATTCAATCTAGAAATAAATTACATCCTGTGTTGACAGCAAGAACTTAAAAGATGTTACAGGAAGTTTTTTGTTTTTCCTAATTCTTGCCCAAACTTTCTGTCTCGTTTTTTTTCTACTTTATAATATTCTTTATTCAAAGGGTTACATGCATGTGTTTGATAGTGTGTGAGTTCTCTTAATGCCAAAAATACTTGATAATGTACTGTATGTACAGTAATGTACTGTATGTACAATAATCTGTACTGTACGTACAGATTAAGGTGTGTATGCATGTGTAAATTTTCAGTTACTCTTCAAAAATTGAGAAGGACAAGATTAACAAAATTTCTTAGAAGTAATTGAACTAATAAAACCATATTCCCACAAGATCAAGATCAAAGCTGAATGTGCTTTTGGTTTTAGATAAGTGTCTTCATTTCTAAGTGTGTTTATGGCCATATTTTGTTTAAAATTCAGTTTCTGGGACAGCAATAAAGAAATACCATAAGAAAAAGGGGCAAATATCAACTCTCAGATACAAAGATTAGATAATTACTGTACATAAATATAAGAATAGAAAAAATGATTTAACATGTTAACACAATAGTAAGTAAAAATAAAATATAAAATTTAATAAACTAAGGCAATATCATATACATGGGAACAATAAACATGACTAAATGATAGGAGGGTCCTGGAATAGAAAACATCTCCAAAATTATATATTTTAAAAATTGGGTATTTTGTCTAAATATTCTATGATTAATATGTCCTAAAACTAATGATAATGTAAATGTTTCTGGTAGAATGCAGATATGTTACAAATATATAGGAGCAATTTTATTATTTTAGCTTTATATATTTCAAACTGTGGACAAAAAATATTATTTGGTAACTTTTTGTGTTATCTTTCTATCCCTGAAGCAAAATGCCACACATAAAAAGAATTAGATTTATAGGTTTATAGGTTTATATTTAGAAGCTTTGATTCCATTTTGGTAGGTTCCATTGTTTGGGGTCTATCGTGATGGACATCATCATGGTGGGTAGCACATGTTAAAGCACAGCTACAACTCATGGAGGCTGGAAGCAAAGAAAAAAAAAAGAAAGTTCCCACTATTCCCTTAAGGACCTGCCCCCAGTGACCTAATATTCTTCCACTAGGCCCCATATCTTATATTTCCAGAAATTAATAGCACCACAAGACCGTGACCACACCTTTTACACTTGATCGTTTAGGGGACAATTACAATCCACCTATAATACTCTCCTATCAGAGAAAATTCCTGATAAAGCTGATCATAGCACAAAATAATTATTAACAGAGTTAGAAAGAACATTCCAAGAGAGGTGGTAGATAAAAAGGTAGGAGATATACATCACAATGAAAATCCTAAAGCAAGTTGGGAATAGTATGACTAAGGAGAGAAACACCCAAAATAATATAATCTCAACATAAGCAGTAGTTACTTCTTGTGGATTGTGATTTCTGTATAAACATTCAGGAGAACTGTGAGTGGCAATACTACAACCTGAAATAGTAGACTGAGTAGTTAAACAGTCAGTAGTTTCTTGTGTTCAGCCATCCTCCAAGAAACACATTACTGCTACATGGAGGTTTAATGCCACTAAAATTATGTTACCATATATTGTAGAAGGGAACTTAGGTTATTTATTTATTTTTTTATCTTCCTCTGGTAAGCTAATAAGGTGTCATTTCCTCCACATTTCTAAGCAACAATGATTACAGAAAAAAATAACCACTGTTTGTCAATTTCAGCTGAACTAAGAGATACAAAAATACTTGATAAAAAAACATAGCTTCAGGCTACCCTGAGTGCAATGATTCTAAGCATGTCTATTTTTAGTATTCTGGAAGCTATATCTATAGAATAGTGACAAGAGAGAGATATTGGCTCCTTTGGTGCATGGGACTTTTACTCAATGTCAGATTCTTCACCCATCTGATGCAAATCTTATCTCCTTTTACAAAAATGATATGAGACATTGAACCATCTCATGCAGAAAATAAATGCTCATGCATCCCTCATGTTTATACCCTAAATCTTTCCAAGTATCATGTTAACAAGTGTTAACTTATGATTGTCTTGGAGTCTGTTGTTTATTACTGTGAACACACCCCTTTATGGGCAATGTATTTTACATTTATATAGAAGGAGTGTGCTAATTTGTTATTTGCTACTTTGAACTTTATCATATTCAAAGATCCTATTTCTAAATGAGATGATATTCACAAACACCGGGTTTATGAATTCTATATCTTTGATTGGAATACAATTCAACATATAATGGAAAGATAACCCTTCAGAGCTAAATTCAGAAAGATCTTGATTAGTTTATTAAATAATATGCCCTTTAATTTTGTCAGAAGTATTTCAAATTAGAAACAATATAGAAATAGCAAATGTTTCCTTTCCCTTCCATAACATTCCTTCTTCAAGGACCAAATGATTATTTCTTCACGTGATAAAATCAAAATGAAAAAAAAAGCATTATTTCCATTTTCTTTCCAATCCTCCAAGAGCTTATTCCAACACAAATGCAAGATGCTTTATTTAGTACACATAAGATATTAAATAAGGGAATGTGTATTAGCAGAGTATTTAGGAAAGTAAATCTGCAACAGTTTGTTAAGAGTGTGCCTACAAGCACAAGACAGTAGACTTTCTCTTATACACTATTTTAATGCCTTTATTTCAGTATATTACACACACACACACACACACACACGTTAAAACAGATACAGAGAAATAGGATATAGTCAACTGTGTAAAATCAGTATATTTATAATACCTAAGAGGTATAAAATATAGTGAAAGTGTTTAAGTCATTTTGGTTATAAAAAAATCAGCTCATAACATGACAAATAATTACTATTTATTGATGTAACATGGTCAAGTTAGCATTATTATGTATTAAAATTTTGTGTCTTAAATGTATTAGAAATTACTATCTAAAAACTTAAATCTATTATTTAATTTAAGTTTCAAAAGCTGTTAAGCAACTTTTCCAAAAGGAATATAAACATGTTTTAATCAGGTTTGGGATTAAAATTGAACTTGTATTTTTTGATAAAGGTGATGATTTTTGTTTGTTAGACATGCTACATGAAATGCATTCCAAACGTATTAAACATTACATGTCATACTCCATTATGTCTTACTTTGAGGAAATATTTCAAACCATATGAGTCCTCAGGAATAATAAAATGGACTAGCTTTGCAGACTTCCTGTATTAATGATCTATGGGATAAACCTCCCAATATGTTATATGGAGCAAACAATTTAATCTAAGATTTACAGTAAAACTGTAAAACAATTTTAAATTAAAATTAATATGTATATGAAGTATGTAGAACCCCATTGACAATTTATTAAAGAAATCATGAAACAGTACAGTAGGAGTTTGCTAAAGACTTGTTGCTCAGCATGAGAGACTTACCATGTTGTAGGTGATTAACCTGTGGAAACTTCAGAAGGTTCCCCAAATCAAAATCCCCATATGGATTTATATTTTATTAAAGGGTTTAATAGGCCACATATAATTATTGCTTTGGTCATATATGTTATAAAGAATGACAGTATAGTTTGAAAGCTTAAATAGCCATTTATCTGTTTCCATATCTATAAAACATTTTATCCTTCTTTTTCTCCATTCCTGAGATGTTAGAGAAGTCTTTCTCTACAATTATAGTAAACTACTGCTAAATTTCTCCCTTGAATTTTAAGCTAGAAGTTTTATTCAACTCAGTGTTAGTCATTATGCAACTTCTAGATGTTGTATACATGGTATTTTTCTTTGAAGGACAAGCATTAGGATCACATTACTTCTCTTCATGTGATTGAGAGAGAATGAACTTGTCTTTACTATTTTTAAATTAATTATCTTTTGATTTATCCAGCTGTTTCTACATTGGTGCTCTCAAAAATTCCAAAAATTCTTACTCAATTTTATACACTTTTATGAATAAGAACTGGGTGAGGGCACTGTCTCTTTTGGCAGAGGAATTCACATCACTGATGCATCTGAAGTCCGTTGTTTTATGTCTTTCAAGAACCGTAGGCTCTTTTAATTTCCACAGGACCCATTAAGGAGAGTGTTAGAATTCACATGATTGGTACTCAGATGTTTAGAGACATTGGGCTGATTTCCAACACCACTGATCTCATGCTAACTCCTGATAATCTGTAGTCTGCCATTCTGTAGCTGGGCTTTGCCTATCTCATGAAGTTCAACATGTTGATCTTTAATTAGCTATTTTATTATGGAAAAGTCATCAAACAAATCAGTCTCCTCATTTCCTTTATTTGTAAAATAAAAGGGACAGAGGGATGATAATTCAAAAAATTCTGATAAAAGCTGGCTAAACTATTAGCTCAAATAAAACATTTTTGAGAGTTAAATGTCACTGTTAATACTTTTGTCAGAGAAATATGTATGTAATTGGTGAGAAAGTTGCTCAATAGATTTCTTTCTTTTAAGTAATTTTAATTTTAAAAATTTGTGAAATAACATTATAATTTGAAAAATGTACACAGTGTGCAATGATCAAAATGGTATTAAAATTTCCAAATTCTTAATCATTCTTATTAACATAATAATTATATGTAATCATGGGGTACAATGTAATATTTCAATAAATGTATACAATATGTATTGATCAAATCAGTATAATTAATTTCCACCTACTATCAGTACTTTGTGTAAGCAACCTTCACATTCCTTTCTTCTAATTATTAATAAAATATATAATAAGGTTATTGTGAAATCTAGTGACCTCACTGTGCAGTTGAACACTACCACTCATTACATCTACCTAACTGTATTCAGGTACCCATTCTTCAAACTCCCACTATCCACTTGCCCCCTCCACCATTCCTAACCTCTACAATGACTATTATACATTCCAATCAAGTTTTTTAACATCCACATATGAGAAAAACCCTCTGTCTTTTTGTGTTGGACATATTTTATTAAATAATTTTCTTTGGTTTCATCCATTTTGCTGCAAATTATAGGATATCATCCTTTATTATGGTTTAATAATACTTCATTGTGTATATACATTCATTTTTATATATTCATATATTATTGGCATCTAGATTAATTTTATATCATAGTTGTTGAGGATAATTTAACAAAAAGTATGGTCATTCAGGCTGTATATCCAGAAATGGGAATTGATGAATTACATGGTAGTTCTTCTTTTTTTCCTAATTAAATGTCAAGCTGATGTGTCCTCATGCACTTTTAATCCAGCTCAATCCAATTTCCATAGACCAATTATTTGTGGCTCCTCCCTTACTGTAAATAGTAAGAACTACAAGGTCAAGGACTTTTCTGGTTTTGTTCATCATTTCATTTCCAGAACCCAGCACAAATGCAAATAATGGACAATTTTAAGAGTATATAAAGGAATGACTGGATAAGTAAATGGCCATTTGTGAAAATAAATATTCAAAGGAAGAAAAGAGAGAAGAAAAAAAATCTCTTTACTGAGTACTACATAATACAGATTTCTAGGTAAAAGATATGACTGTGTAGCAAAACATCAGAGTTTGGTATATATAGGTGGACAATACTTCAGAGAATTACTGCACTTAGTTTGTTCAAGACAGTGGCTTTGTTTGTTGTTTGTTTTGGTAGCCAGGACTGCATTTAGATGAAAAATATAAAACTCATCAGTTTATGAATACCCAATATCAGACTCAAGTCTCTTGAAAAACTTCTTGTCTAGGAATCTTTTCAATAAATAACATATTCAAAACTGATCACAATACTATGTACACATAATTTTCAAAAAATAGTGGGCAAACATGATTTTGGTGGCTAGTAATTGTTAGTGCTGTTTCTAGAAAAGATTCTTGGGAGGCTAAAGGCTTGAGAAATATTTATAATTTAATTTTCACTGAAAAAGTCTTAAAATTGCATGTGTGTATATATGTGTGTATAGGCATCCCTATTTGAATACATACATAACATTAATGAAAAATAAATCTTATGAAATTTTAGTAGTCCCCGCTGGGAGATGATATTTTAGATGAATTCTCTGAAAGAAAGATAGAGAGATAGAATAGAGAGATGAGTGATAGGTGTTTCTTTGTAATTTGTATATATAAAAACATAATTGTGAAGTGAATTAGAACTAAATGTTTCTTGGTAAGATATATAGAACCTACATTTCCTACATTTTAAAATTGAAATGGTGAAGTATAAATTTCTCTATGGATCACTGAACTATAAGTAAATCTTGAGTTCTGAATATCAATATGGTACAACATATACAACACAGGGTTTATAGGTAGCAAAACAGAATTGTGCACTTTAAAATATGTTAAGAGGATAGAACTCATACTAAATGTTCTTGCCAAAACAATATGCAAAACAACGTTTTGGAGGTTATTAATATGTTTTGTACCTTCATGTGAATGTATGTTTCCAAATTCAACAAAATGTATGTTTTAAAGATGTGTAATATTTGTATGTTATTTATATATCAGTAAAACTTTTTAAAATATAAAAAAATTAAGTTGTGCGGATATACTAAAAGAAATTTCATTGCAATTGTTACTTTTCTACTTCATTCTAGAGGTTTCAGGTTTGTAACAGATATTACAAAATGGTCATGGTTAAAAATCTGGGAAAATTCTAGGATGTATGAAAAATACTTAATTTATATGACACATTAATTTCAATGGGAAAATATAATGGTTATTATTTTTAAAATATGAGTGAGGTTATATCTCAGTATATCCAACTATATGATGACTATTGCAGAGCAAAGCATGCATCAATTCAATATATTCCAAAATTTATCAAATGTCATAAAAAATCAAAACTTTTACTTCCTTATTATTTCTGGTATTGATCAATGAATAATAAAAGACATATACCTAATCAGATAATGGAAGCTATTTGGAAAAAAATAGAGAATGGCAATTTAAATATAGTTTTGAATTGCTGCAAATATTGTGCACCCAGTATGAGTCCTATTATTGAATGTTCCAAAGCAAGTCTATGATATATATTTTATGAAATTCTCCTTTAGGCTACCCATCTGTAATGATATCCTACTGCTGTCATCCATATTGACTTTCCCTTGTCTGTAATACAAGTAGAATGAAGCTAAAAGATTATTCATGATAGAAAGGAAGACCTAGCATTAAAGTAAAATGTTTAAAAAAAGTGTAAACGTTTCTTTTCTATAGCTTAAGAATCTTTTCCTCAGGTTAAAAATTCTTTTTGATATGTTCCAACCAGGAGAATTTGTCTCATAATTAACTAACTTGGGAAATAGTGGGATCCAGGGATTTTTATTTCCCCTGTGTGCAAAGTTGCTTTTCATTTTATTCTCTTTCTAGTCAACACTCTTGTCTTTCACCTAAACCTTAAAAGCTGGTACTACGAAGTAGAATCTAATTTTTTTTTATTTTTTTCAGTGGGAAGTTATGTTCTGGACAGTAACAGATACCATATATTTTATCAAAATAAATCAGTTAATAGCCATTAAAACGTAAAACATTTTAAGAAAAACAGCAAGTAAATTGAAAGTGTCATTATGCAAAGCATTAAATCTCAGAAAAACGAATGCTAACTGATTTCAAGATAATTACTGTACAGTACATATCTCTTACTACACAGAAAATTTCTTCTTAAAGTACCAAAACAAACTTATAATTTATAAAATGGTGATTATATAAAATATTAAAAATACACAAAAGTTCACATTTCTTATTAAAACTCTTAGTGTTTCTACTAGAAAATTTTCTGTTACACAAATTTAGCTGAAGTATATTAATTTAATGCCTTCAAATAGCCAATTCACTTGCATTAACCTACTGGTAACTTTTCATAAAATTTTCATGATATTCTCTTCCCCATGCTTCTATTTAATCACTCATCCTGAAAGTTGTGTACTACCAAAAATTACTTCCTTGAGTGTCCAAACAGAAACACTATGGATAAGAAATTTTACAAGATCTAAAACCCCATACCTATTGGCTTAAACATTCAGCAATGCCATTTTGCTGAAGAGAATAAGTATATACAAATTAAATTTCAATGTCAAATAAATGTGCTTCAAAACAGGTTTATTTCAACTGTCACAATGAATTAGACAGGGAATGAGACAACTTAAATAATCAGGTTTAAATGTTTTAAATAATTTTAACCCAGCTATGCCTATGAAGATATTGATTACTGTACATTAATGAACCCTCCGACACTTTGACCAGAAAAACATCTATTTTTTTTTCTTTTTCTTCCTAAACTTAATCATAAGAATTGACTGCAAAAGCAAGTAGAAATAGCATGTATCTTGTCAAGAATGCCTCCTTGTATGAGGAAAAACTACTAGCCAGCCCATCAATTTCAAAATAGTCTCATTCTCTGTTCTAAGGAAGTCTCTTTAAAAGAGAGAGAGAGAGAGAGAGAGAGAGAGAGAGAGAGAGAGAGAGAGAGAGAAATGTTGATGAAGCCCATCAAGAGAATGTATTTTACCCTAGTGAATAAGAATAAAAACTTGAGAAATAATTGCTCTACCTTCTTGTGTAAGCCTGAGAAAGGAAATACTTGAGGAATAGAATATATAGATTGCTTCCACAAGGAGAACCTACTAATTTTTTTTAAAGTACTGATTCAAAAATTGCTGTGATTTTTACCCAGTCTCAATTACAGTGCTATAAATTGATGCCCAGAATCATTATGCCATTTTCTTCCTTAAGTATACTCCTGGAAGCAACAAAACTAAATAGGGGAGAGTTTTGAAAATTACTATTTGCTGCACAGTGTATAGCAAATACTCTTGACGGCAAATTTTATTTCACAAGGAAAAAAAATAATTATATGTCCTGAATCTTACATAAAATTAGTATATTTATCTTAATTCCACCCAATGTAACAATTTCCTAATCAGTGTTGCACATTTTCTGCATATGTGTTTATATTATGTACACACATACATATACACCCATATTTAATATTGCATATTATTTTTTATTGGCATTCAACTTCCATTCTTCTTACAGTACTTTCATTACAAGATCTGAAAAAGACAAATTATTGTAGTCCTCAGACCTCCTGGCAGCTAGAACTATATTTTCTAATTAGATTCTACCAAAGAAAGGTACTTGTTCATATTCTTGAAAATTAATTGAGGCACAAGCCATCTTCCTGCTGAGGTTATAGTCAGTTAGGAAGGTTGAGATGTGAGCTTTAGGAGTTTCTCACTATGATCCAGTGTCTAGACTTCAGCTTCAAGCCAACTGAGATGCAGTTGAGGCACATGATGTCTACACCCATATATTCACCCATCAACTTCCTGAGTAGGCAGAGCTGAGGAGTCAGATGCAGTAGTCGTCTCTTTTGTGGATTCTAACAAAGGTGTTAGTGTAAATATTGGCTCACAATCCTTTGGTAGCAACTTTACCATAGTTTCTCCAGACTTTCCCATAATCTCTAGGTATGTAATATTGATCATTATATTGTAACAACAATGTTAGTTTCATGAGCCATTATTCCATGTGATAATTTAAGTAAAGAACAAAGAAATTCTCCCAAGATGGGCATTGAAAAATTAAAAAAAAAAATTTGTTACTTTCTCTTCAATATGATCACCACCTCCTTAGATTACATGGTAGCAATACTTTTGCCTCTACAGAGATTGTTGAATGAAAGAGAGAAAGAAAGGGAAGAAAAAGTCTAGTCTATTCACAAGCCCTATACACATATACATGCTAAAAGCTTTAAAACCTCAGTGGAAGAGGTAAAGAGTGGAGAGTGAAGAGATTAATGCTAAGGTTGAAAGTATTTCCATTGTTTAGAGATCATGAATTTAATTACTAACACTCTCATTGTTTTGTTTTGGAAAATCATAAAATTTGATTATCTGGATATCTTGTTTGTCCTGCATTCTAGTTTATGGAAAGTAACGTTTCCATAATTTGATATTATTTTAAGCCAATGTGGAAAAAGTATGTCCAAAACCCAGACTCCAATGTTTGCATTATAATATTAACATTATAAATCCTTGACTTTAACATGACTTTTCTTGGAGTTTCATCACTTTGATCACAACTTTGTTCAAGTATTCAGTCAATACGATTTCTCCCAGGGATTAGAATCTATGATATCTTTTTTATAGATATCAAAACTATCAAACCAGTAGGGAGAAAATGATAAAAGGGAGCTAGACAGTGATTCTTGATCTCAGAACACAGAAAGGAGCCAGAGAAAGAAAAGTGGAATTGAGCAGTGGGTGACAAATTAAATGCTCTAAGACTCAGACTATAAGTCTCACACCTGGAGAGACTTGAAGATTGGTTACCAGTGTAGAAAATAGCACAGAATTTTTCAATCTTGTCCTTGGACCAGAGTAGAGGAAAGGGTAAGGGGCAACAGAGAGAGAGAAGGAGCAGAACAACTCTTAAGCTCACTGACTTACAAACATTTGGAAAGGCAGACAAAACCTAAGGTGTGATGGGAACAGTGATTTCCTTGAAGCAGATCAAATATCTTAAGACCAAATCTTGAAAAAGTTCTTTTTGGGGGCCCTAGCCTATAAGTAACTCTCTTAAATCAACATAGTGTCTCCCAACATCCAGCTAGCTGAAAATTAAAGAAGAGGGATGTCCCCTCCAGTGGTATATCTTAAGAATCCATCTAGTAAGAACTTCTAGAGGGATCACTACTACTCAAAAATTGCTGAAACCCCCTCACCACAAACAAGGAAATGGAGGTGGAACAGACCACTGTGAGGAAGTGCACCCAACACAAGGCTTAGCTCTGTCTCCTTGTGATCCAGGCAGAAGCAGAAAGCCTGTGAACACCCAGGCAGACAATTGACAAGGAAGCTTTGACCCAGAGCAGAGGAAAGCAGATCCATGAGGCTGGCACTAGAACTAATCATTGACATTGCAGGGAGGGACACTGTAAGAACCCCAGAGACTGTACCATTGACCACAAGGGCTGAACCAGATAGAAGTAACCTGTATATACAGTGATGTAAAGATCCAGTTCCTGGATGGTGACAACCACCAGCAGAAGGCCACTAGAAGTTGCTTGAGTATCCCAGGAAACTTAATCAAAAGGCACCCAAACCATAGACAGAGGGAGGTCAGTTAAGGCAGAAAATTGCCTGATCCAAACAGCTCTCAGCCTGACCCAGCAACCAGACTGACCCATGACCATAATTGTCAAGTGAAAAGGCATTGTTTGGGCACTGGCTAGATCTTCCATCAGTCATAGTAAACAGAGGGATTCAACATCTGATGATTACAACCTAGGGAAACGGAAACTAGAACCCAGGTGAATCAGTTGAGTTCTTTTACTGCAATATCCCAGAGAGTCACTTCAGCCAGGCAATACTTCTGCACAACAGAATATTCACAGAAAATTAATAACCAGAGGTCCTTGCTCACATACATCCACCAGGAGCCACCACCACGAAAATAATCCTGTCCAGGGTAGCAGGTACATGATGACCCATAGCAATCATAGTGACACTCCACAGCCTACATCCTGAACTCCCATACAACAGAAACAACCAAGACACAACACTTCACCCTTTGAGCATTTAGCTGCCTACCACTGAGTTGATGAGCCAGAATCAGTTGTTGGGAGGTCCATAACAACTAGGGAAGTGGCTCCTATGCCATAGCAACTCTGGAGGCACCCATAGCCAAATAATGATGGATGACTGCTAAATGTCCACACTCTGGTGATATCCAAACCAAGATTCAATGAGAACTTTCTTCACCTTGGCAGGGTTTACTATAAATAACTCCAATGTCTATTTTTATCATATATATCATGCTTCAGTTGATTGACAATTTTTACTCTCATAGCCAATATTGTACCTTAAACCAATTTGAATGCATTTCCAATATTGTACCTTAAACCAATTTGAATGCATTTCTTTTAATGGTTTAAAGCATTAATTGGAATCAATCTACCTTTGCTTTCCTAGCTCTAGTTTATACTTGCCCCCCTTGTGTCCCCTCCCTCCTCTTACATCATCTGCTAGTATCTCAAATATCCACCTTCTAGTCCTCCTTTCTACATTGCTGTACATTATCCTTTGCTATTTTGTCTCTTCTATCTCTGTTTTTCTTTCTTTTTCCCTCTATTTTTTTTGCTCAATCTTTTTCTTCTTCCAATTTACCCCTGATTTATGCTATCCCATATTTCTTGACTGTTCTGCTCATGGTTTCTTACCATTTTCACTGTGTGGTCTACATTCTTTTCAAGATGATATATTTTGTCTTCATTGTCTGAGGTCCTGTGTTCCAAGTGGTCCAATCTGTTGTGATGCTTTCAATTGAACTTTTAATTTGGTATATTGTTTCTTTCATTTCAAGAATTTCTGTTTGGTTTTTCTTTAGAATCTCTATTTTCTTATTTATGTAATCTTTTGTTTCCTATATTTGTTTATGTAGCTCTTTGCCAAAATGATCTTTGCTGCCTGTATTTACTCTTTTATATCATCCTTAAGTTCACAGAACATTTTAATTATGTACTGACTGAACTCCTTCTCTGTAGTTTCATCTGCTGTGCTGGCCATGGATTCTAATAATGTGGTATCTTTATTTGTTTGGGGCACTTTCTTCCCTTGTATTTTCATGTTGCTCATGTGTCTTCCTTTCTAGCACTGTGGATCTGAAGCATTACCTCATCAAGAGGCCAAATTAAAGAATCATTGGGGTCGATGATGACTTTGAAAAACAAACTAAAGGGATACACAATACTTTTGATAAAATCATAACAGAAATATTTCCAAATTTTAAGAATGAGATGAAAATTCAAATACAAGAGACATGTAGACTCCAAATATAAAAGAATCACAATAGATCTACTTCAAGGCACATTATAATATAAATGCTTAACATACAAAATAAGGATAGAATTTTTAAAGCTGCAAGAGAAGAAGGCCTGGTTACATTTAGAGGCAAGCCAATTCAAATTTCAACTGATTTCTCAACCCAGACCCTAAAACCTAATGGGCTTGGAATAATATAAACCAGGATGTGAAAGAAAATGGATGCCAACCAAGAATACTATACCCAACAAAAGTTAAGCTTCAGAACTGAAGGTAAAATAAAGCCTTCCATTATGAACAGAAGCTAGAAGAATTCATAACCAGAAAGCCTGCACTACAATACATATTCAATGGAATATTTTTTTAAGAGAGAGAGAGAGAGAGAGAATTTTAATATTTATTTTTTAGTTTTCGGAGGACACAACATCTTTGTTTGTATGTGGTGCTGAGGATCGAACCCGGGCTGCACGCATGCCAGGCAAGCGCGCTACCACTTGAGCCACATCCCCAGCTCTCAATGAAATATTTTGTGAAGAAGAAATTTTAAAAAATGGAAGCAAGCATAGGGATGAATTACACTAGGAGAATAATCTATTAAAAAAGAATCAAGCCTTATTTAAACGTTAGAAATATATCAAAATGGCATGAAATAAAGAGCATCTCTCTGATACTGCCAGTAATCAGTGAGGAGTCCTGCTTCCCCACATGTTGAAGTTTGAACATTAGAGAAGCTCACTGAGGCAAGCATACGAAGCAGGGCTTATTTAAAAGGGGGTAACAGACTTCTCCCATGAGGGAAAAGGGAGCCATAGCTGGTATCATGGTACTGAAAAACCAGCCTCTACCTCAGAGCAAAGCCTGTCCAAGGAAGGGGGTGTGACCCTTGTCCTTGGAAAGACCCACAGAGCACTCCTAGGCACATTCCCACCCTGCTAAGTTGTTTATCTACAAATAACAGGAGAGATCTGCTGCGCCAGGTGCCCCTGACTCAGACTAGGTGGGGACCCATAGCAACCTGCTAGCAGACACCAATCAGCATGAGACAGGGAAAATACCAGGAATGCCAGATGACCCTCCCAGTAGTTTATGGTTGGGAAACCACATAATTCAGCACATACTCCCCTTGTGACTTAAATCAGTCAGTTCAAACGAATCCCCCTCTTGTACTAACCAATCAGCCCTACCCAATTTGCTCCTGCCAGTGAATGTGCTAATAATGTTTTAGAGTTGTTTTATGATTTTCCTGTGGTGTGTGATGATTTGCTAAGAGATGCTATGATGTATGTGATGTCCTTGCCTTCCCCAAACAGTGTATAAAACTGCTGCAAACCCTGGACGCAGGCCTCTCAGCATCACCAGTTGCTGTGTGCGCGTGGAGGACAAAGCTAGCTCGCAATAAACACCCCTTTGCTGCTTACATCGATCTTGGTCTCTGGTGGTCTTTTGGGGGTCCTGAATTCGAGCATAACAGTACCCCAAGTAAGGAAGTGTACTGCCCTATTTATATGCCCTAGGATTCCTTTGTTCTCCTGCTTTTCCCCCTTATCTTTCTCCTTCCTGCATACCTGACTAGGCCCAGGAATGCTTGGTGGGATGGCCAAAAGGTGTGAAATAGGTGGGCTGAAGGGGGAAGGGCAGGATGGAGTAGCCAAGGACACTTTAACTACCTTATAGCTCCCTGCAGGGAGGGGAAATTCCTGGGACAGGTTACCTTGATAACAGGTTGGAGCAGGGGCAGGTTCTTGATAAGATCCCTCAGGGGACAGTATCCAACTTACCAAATTCACTTAAAATTGACCTCTTTGACCTGACCTGACTCGATTTACCTCTGTACACTTACTGCTTGTCTAATTCTGGCTTCATCTCTATAATAGCATTGAATGTAAATGGTCTAAACTTTTCAATCAGAAGATATAGGTTAGCATAATGGATTAAAAATTATGAAATAATATGCCCTTTCAAGAGATTTACCTCACAGGCAAAATATCCAAAGACTGAAGGTGAAAGGATGAGAAAAGATATACGGTGTGAATGGTACTATAAACCATCAAGGGTAGCTATTCTCATTTCAGACAAAGTGCATTTCAAAACAAAGTTAATTAGAACAGACAAAAATGATCACTTCCTATTGCTTATGAGGATCATGCAACAAGATATAATGATTGTAAATACTTATGCCTCAAGCAATGGTGCATTTACATATGTAAAACAAACCCTTCTCAAAATTAAAAGTCAAATAGACCACAATACAATAATATTGGGTGACTTTAACATACCTCTATCACCATTAGATAGATTTTCCAGACATAAACTAAGTAAAGATTTTACAGAACGAAGAAAATACAGTTAATAATGTGGACCTGACAGATATCTATAGAATATTTCTTTCTTCAATGACTACATTCACTTTCTTCTCAGCAGCACAAGGAACATTTTCTAAAATAGTCTATATTTTAGGTAATAAAGCAAATCTTAGCAAAGACAAAAAATATAGAGATTCTAGAGATTGCATTCTATAAGATCATAATGTATATAAATTAGAAATCAATAATAAGAGAAAAATAAGAAACTACTCTAAATCTGGAGATTAAATAATATATTTTCAAATGATAAATGGAAAAAAATAGAAATAAGGGGATAAATAAAAAGAAAATTAAGAAGTAAGTGAGAACAATAACATATGGAAATCTCTGGGACAGTGTGAAGGCAGTAAAGAGGAAGGTTTGTACCACTGAGTTCATCCATTAAAAAAAAAAAAAAAAGGATGATCCCAAGTAAATCTTCTAACACTATATCTTAAGGCCCTAGAAAATGAAGAACAATTCAATATTAAAATCAGCAGAACACAGGAAATATTTATACTCAGAACTGAAATCAATGACTTTAGAATAAAACAATACAAAAGACCAATGAAGAATTGGTTTTTTGAAACAATAAACAAGATTGATGAACCATTTGCTGAACTAATCAAAAGAAAGAGAAAAAACATTTAAATTAACAAAATTAGAGATGAAAAAGGAAATAACATCACAGACACTACTAAAATACAAAGATATTAAAAAACTATTTTGAAAATTTATACTCCACAAGGTAGAAAATCTTGATGATATTGGCAAATTCCTCAAGCCATATGACCTACCCAAATTGAACCAAGAAGATATGGAAAATTTAAACATACCAGTATCAAGTATTGAAATTGAAGCAGCAGCCAAAAGCCTTCCAACAGTAAAAATAAAATGAAGCCCAGGACCAGATGGATTCTCAGCTGAATTCCACCAGACCTTTAAAGAACTAATAGCAAACACCCTTCAAATTGTTCCACAAAATAGAAAAAGAGTGGAATTGTCAACCTCATTATATGAAGTCTCTATTACCCAGATACCAAACCTAGACAAAGACATATCAAGGAAATGAACATAGATGCAAAAACTCTTAACAAAATATTGGCAAATTGTAAACAAAAACACATTAAAAACAAAACAGTGCATTGTGATTAAGTGGGTATCCTCCTGGGTGCAAGGTTGGTTCAAAATGTGAAAATCAATAAATGTAATTCACCACATAAGCAGAGTTAAGGTCAAGAATCACATAATTATCTCTAAAGATGCAGAGAAAGCATTTGATATAGTATGATACCCATTTATGTTTAAAACGTAGAAAAACTAGGGATAGAAGAAACTTACTTCAGCATTGTAAATGCTGTATGTGACAAACCCAAGGCCAACATTATACTTAACAGAGAAAAACTGAAAAGATTTCTTCTTAAGACAGGAACAAGTAAAGGATGTCCACTGTCACCACTCCCATTCAAGGGAGTCATGGAAACTTTAGCCAGAGCAATCAGACAAGAGAAGAAAATTAAAGGTACACAAATAAGAAAAGAAGAACTCAAATTATCTCTATTTGCTGACAACATTATCCTTTATGTGGAAGATCCAAAGAGTTCCACCTCCACTAGAAGACATCTAAAGCTGATAAATTAATTCAGCAAAGTAGCAGAATACAAGATTTACATCTCTAAATCATTTGCACTCTTATATTCCAATTATTAAACTTTTTATAAAAAGTAGGAAAACTATCCAATTTGCAATGAACTCAAAAATAAATAATTGGAAATCAATGTAACAGAAGAGGTGAAGGACCACTAAAAGGATAACAATTGAATTTTAAAGAAAGAAAATGTAGGCCCAACACTCCTAACATGTTGGCAAAGGAAAAGACTTGTTTAACAGGACTCCTAATGCATAAGAAATAAAATTTAAAAATCAGTAAATCAAATGGCATCAAATTAAAAAGCTTCTTCAGAGCAAAAGAAATAATTTAAGAGCCTGAAAAGAGAGCCTAAAGAATAGGAGAAGATTTTTGCCACCTGCTCCTCAGATAGGTCATTAATATCCAGAATAATCAAAGAACTCAAAAAAACTTAACACTAAAACAAAAACAAAAAGCCCAGTTTAAAAAAAAAATAGGAAAAGGACTAAACAGGTACTTCTCAGAAGAATAACTATAAACGGTCTGACAAAAAAATGAAAAGATGTTCAACATCTCTAGCTTTATGGCAAAACTGCATTGAGATTTCATCTCATTCCAGTCAGAATGGCAATTATAGAGAATATAAACAATAATAAATGTTGGTGAGGTAGTAGTGGAAAAAAGGTACATTCATTCATTGTTAGGGGGATCACAGATGTGTGAAATCACTCTGGAAAGCAGTATGTAGAGTCCTCCAAAAACTAGGATGGAGCTACCATATGACCCAGCTATATTCCACTCCTAAGTATATATTCAAAATATCAAAAATTAGCATGCAGCAAGGAGGCAGCCACATCAATATTTATAGCAGCTCAATTCACAATAGCCAAGTTATGGTGAAAAACCAGCCTCTACTGCAGAGCAAAGCCTGTCCAAGGAAGGGACATGACCTTTGTCCTTGAAAAGACTCACAGAACACTCTTAGGCACATTTCCACCCTGCTAAGTTGTTTATCTACAAATAACAGGAGAGATCTGCTGTGCCAGGTGCCCCTGACTCAGTCAGGCTAGGTGGGGACCCATAGCCACCTCATAGCAGCCACCAATCAGCATGAGACAGGGAAATACCTTGGATGCCAGATGACCCTCCAAGTAGTTTATGGTGGTTGATAACATGTTGAGAAACCATGTAGTTCAGCAGGAACACCCCTCTTGGCTTAAACCAATCAGTTCAAATGAATCCTCCTCTTATAGTAACCAATCACCCCTACCCAACGGGTTCCCACCAGTGAATGTGCTGATCATGTTTTAGAGTTGTTATTTGATTTTCCCGCAGTCTGTGATGATTTGCTAAGAGATGCTATGATGTATGTAGGGGTCCCTGCCTTCTCCAAAGAATGTATAAAACTGCTGCAAACCCTGGGCTCAGGGCCTCTCAGTGTCACCAGTTGCTGTGTGCATGCAGAGGACCAAGCTACCTCGCAATAAACAACTCTTTGCTGTTTACATCGATCTTGGTCTCTGGTGGTCTTTTGGGGGTCCCAAATTCGAGCATAACAATGGAACCAACTTAGACTCCCTTCAACAGATGAATGGATAAAGAAAATGTGGTAAATATACACAATGGAGCATTACTCAGCCATAAAGAAGAATGTAACTATGGCAATTACTGGTAAATTTATAAAAGTGAAAATTGTCATGCTGAGTGAAATAAGCCAATCCCCCAAAAGTCAAAGGTCATGTTTCTCTGATATATGGAAGCTAATCCAAAATGAGGCATGGGGAGAAAGGAAAAAAAGGGAGAGGGAACTTCATCACAATTAAAAGATCAGTACAGTAGATGAAAGGGATGAAGAAGGGATGGGAAAAGGGAAGAAGAGTGGAATGAATCTGACTAAACTTTTTGTATGTACACACATGAATATAGAACAGTGAATCCCAACATCAAGAATATCCAGAAAACACTGATTTCAAAACAAAAACAATAACAAAAATGCTAAATAAATTGCAGAAATATCAGTATGGAAGAGAGAGGGAAGATGGAAGGAGGAGGGAGGGGGGAGTGCTGGGGAATGAATAAGAGCAAATTATATTCCATCCTTTTGTGATTATTTCAAAATGTACCCTAATGTCATATAGAACTTTTAAAAAATATAAAAAAAATATGCTAGAGAAGGGATTATGTCTTCCATACTTATGCATATAGTAATCTCACTTTTTAAGAAATATTTTTCAAAAAAGGATAATGATAACTTGCATAAATATTTTATTATATAAAAATGATTGCAATGTACTGTGTAATTCACAAATATTTAACTAATTGAATTCACGGGCACTCCTGGGATTCCTCATAGGTTGGAGCACTTGTTTGTACTATTCCATAGCAAAACAGGCAAAAGTGCTAATAGTGTGGCAAGGAAATATTCAATTGCTTCTTTTTTAGAATCAATGTAAGATTGTAGATAACAGACACTTGAATAGGAGAGTTTTGTGAGTGACATTATAATTAGAAGGATGATCTGTATAAAAATTATGAAAGGTATATAAGATTTTAAAAGATCAACACACACACATGGTGGAAGCAGTTTAGTTTCAGATTGTTTCCTTCTACGCCTTACTAATTGCAAAAACATTTCTCAAGTATTTTTGACTCTTTCTCTTGACCTATCCATTGAGATCTTAGTACAAGGACTAAGTATCTACCTCTCATTTCTTTGGCTACATGTTTTGTCTATGGAAACACAAGGAAACTTTTATGCCCATTATTCACCAAGCTTCATAAATGGAGCCATTTGTCTTGCTTGTCACCCTAGCATACAATCTGTCTCCAACCAAGCCAAAAATGCCACCTCCTATTAGAGTCTAAATATTAATTAGACTGACACACTTAATTTAATCAGTGGCTACTTAGGTGTCTAGGACAAATTTTGACCCTTGTCAGTGTAGTTATAGTTACCAGCCCACTTATCTTCCACTATAAACTTGTGAGATACATGTGAAAGGACTTTGGCAAAGAGCTAGTCCCTGTGTATAAATAAGTTTGTGCTTGTATCACAAGCCTAACTTAATTGACTAGCCTTACTGGTCACCAATCATCTGCATCATTTCACCAATTTGAAATACACAAAACAAAGTGAACCACCAAGCTGTTTAATGGTTTAATGAAGTTGAGTTAATGAATAAAGTAGGAGAAATTAGCTTGTTTACAACACACACACAAAAAAAAGTCGAAGTGGTGAGGCATAGAACCCAATTCAAAACTATGAGCTTCTTCCTAGTTAATGCTGATACATGTATCAAATACACTATCAGTTACAAACCTAGCTAATGAATATAGACCACATATCTTGATTTTTAATAATACAATGGTGAAGGCGATGGTAGCAAATATCTTGCTGAACTGTGGATTAAACTATACCTTGATACTACTGATTAATTTAAAATTTTAATGATCATTTGGATGGGGAGCTAGGAAAAATCTGAATTAGTCTACTTAGTGAATCAATGATATAACTTAGTAAGCATTACATTGTTTTCTAGGAATCGATATTAAAACACTTTAGTTCACATAAGAAAATTATCAAACCTACTAATATTTTGAGTTATCATGTCTAGCTTATCTTTATCCATGTAGAGAGATTAATTGTGTCCATGAAGCAAGCCATGCCAAGATAAGCAATGTCAAAAAGAGGACAAAGAAAGCCATTTTGAAAATATTGTAGGCAGCACTAGATTCAACTATGCTTGGAAAGAATTTACAATAGATAATTTAGAGTAAAAAAAAATGTAAGTTTTTAATGTATTTTTAGCTTTAGTTCAAGTTAGCACTTGCAATATTGAAACTCAATGTGCTCTAATACAAATTTATTCATTTGGGAACAAAACAAAACAAAACTAAAGCCACTTTAAGTAAACGGTTTAAGGTACAAAAATACAAATTTTTGTTAATATATATACATACCAAGTTCAGCAGAGTTTTCTAAATATTACTGCTTATCTACGAACAGTTTATTTTTTAAACTATGGTTTTAATCTATTTTTTCCCTTGGAAAATATCGTGTGTGCTGGGGAAGATCATAATTTTCTATCACTTTTGCTCATAGAGAAATTAGATATACTTCAGTGCAACAGTATATTAATTATGTATATCCTTTATACTATAGATAACTACTTAGCAATAAACAGAAACAGTAGGGATATATTGTGACAAGTTGGATGAAACTTCAGAAAATTATGATGAGTAATGGACATTATTTTTGAAATAATGTCATTTAAAATTAAAAATAATATCATTTTAAAAATTTGTATGAATTTCATTTATACAAATTTAAAAATGATATTATTTTTTATAAATACATGTTATTCTTAGCCAGATTCATAAACCAACAGTAGGGGACTATTTAGAGGTAAGTGTGGTTATAAAAGAGATATAGGCATTAGAACTACTCTGCACTACTTTAACTGTAGTGTGATGGATATGCAACCTACATATACTGACAAAATTACATAAAACTTAGGATACACCATACCCATGTGGAATGGTAAAAGTAAAACAAAAATAAGATGGTTGTAATATATCAAAACAATATCCACAATGATAACTGTATAACAATTTTGTAAAATATTTCAGTTGAGGAAAATTGACCAAAATGTACAAGGAGTAGTTCTATAATACAGCTTTCCATTAACTGTGAATCTTCAGTTTATCTCAGTAACTATTTCAACCATTTAAAAATGATATGTGCCCTTAAAAATATCAGATGGAAACACATTTTCCATGTGTGGAGTAGAAAGAACACTAATTCATTTCACTTTTATAGGCAAGTAAATTCTAAAATCTAGAAACAAAATTGTGTTTTTTAATCATTCTTAGAATAATATAGTTTTTTATTTGAAGAGAGTAGTTTATGATTTGAATATAATTAAATCATATATTTTTATGGGTATGTGTGAACATTTATATAATATGTAAAAGTTTTACCACTTCTGTTTTCAGGAAAAAAATTTAAAGAAACCCAGATCATAAATAAGAAAGGTAACTTTGTGCTTTATGTTTCTAGATAATTATATGATATAATATGGACTAAGAATATACTCTCATTTATTTGAAATATCTCATTAATTGACACAATAAATATTGCCATTGACTCAATATATTCTAAGAATAGCTTATTGTGTTAAAGTATACAGAATAATCTTTTAAATATTTTCTTATCTAAGAACACTTTCCTTATAGAATTTTTATTGATAGAACAACAAAATCAAACAAAAAAATTCTGCTTATCTGTGTTCTTTTAAAGCATTTTCTCCACCATTATTTTTTAATATTTTTTTAAATTAAGGCTGAAGTGACAGCACCATGATGGTGGAGAAGAAAATATTCTTAATGTCCCCATATAATATATATACAGGACACTATTCACATATCAGAATAGTTCACAGAGGCCTCAAGAGCCCATTGAAGAATCTTCATCAACAAAGTGGGAGGAAGAAGAGAATATCCACACAGAGGGGATTTTAGGTGACTGACATATCTTAAATAAAATAAAACGGCTAGAAACAAAGAAAAAATGTATTTGCTATTTGTACCACAACTCCACAATGACATTAGCATCTTTTTCTATTGAGGTAAACATTGGAAATTCTTGCTTGTGAATTTGAATAGGGAAAAGTGGTCCCATGCCAATTCCCCATTCAAGAGCTGACACTCTAGAACAATTCTGGGGGATAAAAGGTTACCATTTCTCCGATTTTAATTATTTCCTAACCCCAGAGCCTATCAAATTCTCCCACCTCAGACCCAGGTCCTCACCACTTCTCAGACACTGGCCATGGAAAGCTATTTCACATTCATAGCCTTGGAGATAAACCCTTGGTATGAACAGCCATGATACTGACATTAGTTCAACTACCATAGAGATCTAGAACCTGACCTGCCCTAGAACTACTATAATTTGTATCCTTATAGTCTCAAAAAGGTGACTGCACTAAATGTGCAGACATCAATGTAAAAGAAACATTAAAAAAAGGAGTAAGAGTACCAGCAAAAGAACATAACATTGTTCTAGTACAGAACCCCCCAAAATGGAGACAAACAAACTACTAAAGAATTTGAAATAATTGTATTAAGAAATCTCAGTGTGCTTCTGTTCAATAAAAATGATTTGAAATGGAAAAAAAACTAGAAAATTAACCAAGAGATTGAATTATAAAAAAAAGTGAATCTGAAAAATAAAATGAAGGAAATAAAAATTCAATACAGTATATAAATAACAGAAATGATCAAATAGAATAAGAAATTTATGAACTCAAAGACAAGTTATCTGAAACTATACAGTTGAATGAGAATTAAAAAAAATGAGAATAGAAAGAAAAAAGTGCAAAAATTGGACAATATCAAAACCAGCATATTTTCAAACTATATGAGTTCAAGGGTCAAAGAGCCAAAAAGCCTATTTAAAGAAATAATAGCAAAAACATTTTTGTATATGGAGAAAGAAAAATCCAGGTAAATAAAGAACAAAGGTAACAATCAAATTCAATCCAAACAAGATTATACCAAGACATAGTGTTTTAGACAGATTTTTCACTGCTGTGACCAAAAGACATGACAAGAACAATTTTAGAAGAGAAAAAGTTTACTTGAGGGCTCACAGACTCACAGCTCTTAGCCCTTAGACCATAACTCCATTCCTTGGTGCCTGAGGTAGAAGAATATGGTGAAGAAAGGCAGCTTCAGATATGGACAGCATGAAACAGAGAAAGAGACTCCACTTGCCAGATACAAAATATATCACCCAGTGCTTGCTTCAGCAGCACATATACTAAATTTGGGATGATACAGAGAAGATTAGCATGGCCCCTATGCAAGGATGTACGCAAATTCAGGAAGCATTTCATATTTTTTGAATAAATAAAATAATGGTATTTTGTCCATCAACAACTAAAACAACTAAAAAAAATTTAAAAAAATTAACATGTCCATCTATAATTTAAATGGCATGCCCCCAATGCCCACATCCTCCAGCCACGCCTTACTTGCCCTCAGTGCCCACTCAGTTAGTCATATAATATAATATAATCGCATAATCATTTCACTCTAAATATTGTTGTATTGTCTTACACATGAGCTTTTGGGAGACATCTAATATCTAAATCATAACACATTCTCTGATGTCAATTATCAAAGACAAAAAGAAGCTTGAAAGTATCAGGAGAAAAGATACAAATCAAATATAAAGGAGTTTCACAAAACGGTAGCAAGATATTTCTCTGCAGAAATCTTAAAGGTTTCATTCTAAGTACAGAAAGAAAACAACTTTCAATCAGAATATTTTACCAAGAAAAGTTGTCCTTTAGAAATAGAGTATAGACTTCCAAAAATCGAAAGCTAAGGGATTTCACCAGTATTCCTGTCTTCAAATGCTAAGTGGGATTCTTCAGGTTGAAATGAAAGGACAGTAGTTAGTAACATGAAAGCATACAAGAATATAAACTTCCCTGGTAAAAGTAAGTACATGTTTCAAATCAGAATAATACTATAATGGTGGTGTATAAATCACTAATATGTATAATATAAAGATTAGAAGACAAAACTATTAAAAGTAATTATAGCTAAGACATCTTAAGAGATATATCCTATAAAATAATATAAGTTGTGAAATCAAAAGTATGAAATATAGCAGGGAGTGAAGTAAAAATATTACTTTTAAAACAAATTTAAGTTTCTATCATCTTAACATTGCCTGATCTAACCATTAGACATCTTGAAAAAATCATGGTAGCCTCAAAAGCAAAAATCTGTTCTATATATACAAAAGCAAAAGGCAAAGAATCAAAGCATACCATGAGAAAAAAAAAATCACCTAATCACTAAGAAAGACAAAAGGAGAGGAACAAAATAAACAGGAATTTATGAATCAACCAGTGAACAATTAACAAAATGTCAAGAGGTGGTCCTTACCTATCAATAATTACTTTGAATACAAAATAAATAAATTAACCAATCCAAAGACACAGAATAACTGAATGTTTAAAAAGAAAGCCATAACTATATGCTTGTTTTGGTTTGGATGTGAGGAGTCCCCTAAAAGCTTACATTTGAGACAATGCAAAAAGGTTCAGAGGAAAAGTGATTGATTGGGTTTTAAGTCTCAACTTAATCAGTGAATTAATCCCTGATAGGGATTAATTAATTGAGTGGTAATTGAAGTGGTAGGATGTAGCTGGAGCAGGTAGGAATTGGGACGTGGCTTTGGGGTGTATATTTGTATTTGGAAAGTGAAGACCTCTCTCTCTGCTTTCTGATTACCAAGTGAGATGCTTCTCTCTGCAACATTCTTATTCCATGATGTCCTGCCTCACCTTGAGCCCCAGGGAATGGAGTCTGCTGTGTCTGGATTGAGAACTCTGAAACTATGAGCCCCCAAAATAATCTTTCCTCTCTACATTTGTTTTAGTTGGGTCCTTCAGTCATAGCAGCAAAAAAGCTGACTAAACCAAGGCTGCCTACAAGAGATTTATTTTTCCTTTACGTATACAGATAAATTGAAAGTGAAATGATTGGAGAAAATAGCTTATGCAAATGAAAACCAAAAGAGAACAAGGCTAGCTATACTTACACCAAGGACATTAAGTCAAAAATTATTTAAAAAGACAGAAAATCATTATAAAAATAAAAAAATGGATCATTTCTTCAAGATCCTATAAATATATATATATAATTTTTATATATATATATATATATATATATATATATATATATATATATATATATATATATATAGGATCTTGTTTTGTTGGAGATATATATATATATATATATATATATATATATATATATATATATATCTCCAAGCTGAAGCCCAAGACTTCAGGATATCAATTGAGACTCAGAGCACTGGTACCTGGATTGCAAATACCTCCATTGCTATATTGATAACAGTCTTGTAATGCCAATGTTTATAAAGTATATATATATGTAACAAATTTTTATTTATACAAAGTAAGAAATAGAAAGCAATATAATAAGGACCTCAATACCCCATTTTCAACTATGGAGAGATTATACAGAAAATCAATGAGGAAATACTGGAAATAAAATATGCTTTGGATCCAAAGACTCTAGCAGACATACACAGAGCATTCCTTCAAACCAAAGCAAAATATATAGTGTTCATCAGCTTTACTTCACTGTGATGAAAATATATGAAAAGAAGAATTTAGAGAAGGGAATGTTGATTTGGGCTTATAATTTCAGAGGTTCAGTCTGTGATCAAGGACTTGCAACATTATGGATGATCTGGAGGCAATTGTGAAATAAGCCAGGCACAGAAAGAAAAAATAGACAAAACACAAAAGATCTTCATTTAGTAAAACTATTTTGTATTATACTAAATTATGGATACATGTCTTTATGCATTTGTCAAAATCTATAGGATGGTTAGCATCAAGAGTAAACTCTACTGTAAACAATAGACTTTTAGTTGTGATCATGTGTCAACGCAGGTTCATTCTTTGTTAAAATGTATTGCCAAGAGAGTTGTATTAATAGTTGGAGATAGCTGTGATGTAGCAAGGAATATCTGGGAATTCTCTACATTCTACTCAATATTGCTATAAATCAAAACTTGCTTTATAAAATCTATTTAAAAGGAGAAAAAAATAAAAAAATAAGATGAAAGCAAAAACTAATGGAAAACTATATTTAGAATGTTTATGTTTCTTTCAAAAGTCATATGTCTAAACTTTTTGCCATTGTGATAGTTTTAACAGGTCAGGTCTTTATGAGGTCCTTATGCTGTGGGAGTAAAGATATGGTGAATAAAATTTATGACTTTACAAACAACTGAAAGGAACAAGGTGGGCCTTTCTTGCTCTTCTACTCTTCTGCCATGTTAGGGTATGATAAAGGACCCTCATCAGACAATGGATGTCAGCTTCTTGATCTCATGATTCTCAGCCTTCAGAATTGTAAAAATAAATTTCTATTATTTATAAATTATCCAATCTAAGATATTTTGTTATAGCCTCTAAAGTAGACTAAGATGTAGCACAAGGTCAGAATAGAGAGACACTTTGTAGAGTTGGTTCAGAATTTCATGGATGGACTTGAAAATGAGTCTTAATGATTGCACATCCTAAATTGAGCTTCTAAAACTAATCCTTCAAACCATCTGTAGACATTTTGATTTAGGTTGTATATTTAACGTTTTGGCTTAAGTGCTTCATGATGGATACATTTAGTTTAGAGATTCATATAATCCAGCTTGCTCCTTGTTAACAGAGGTCTACACATATCTATTCTCTGCAGAGCCATCCCTCAACAACATTTTTACTCAGTGTTGCCTTTGTCTCCAGTAGCAGTTTTCTTCTTTCCCCTCCTTAAATGATTTGCTTCTGTGATCTATTCCCAAAAGATACTTAGTGCTATTCCTTTCCTTTGCTTTAAAATTAAAATAAAAGTTCTCAGGTTTAAATTATATCAGTTGCACTACATTTTTTCTATCAATTCTACCTTTTCTGTGAAATCTAGGCAAACTCAAGGAAAAAGTTTCCAAATGTCTTTCTGTGATCATCTCATTTAAATACATTTTTTTCCTTCGAAAGCTTGAGGTTTATATCCCCAAATACCTTCTTTGACACTTAAATTTAAACATCTTTTATGGTTAATCCTATATTAGTGTTTGCCTTGAGAATAGGAATTTTGTCTCATTATTTCTTAATGCAAATATTAAGAAATTTTAATATTTCTTTTGTCTTATACTGCATAATGATTGCTATTCAACATGAAGTCACTAAATGCTGATTTATATTGAAACAAAATTTACCCAACTAAACAATACAAAAAATGAAAATACACCTGGGAACTGTGGCATAAACCTGTAATCCCAGAGACCCAGGAGGCTAAAGCAGGAGGATTGCAAATTTATGGCCAGATTCAGCAATTTAGCAACAGCCTCTCTGAAAATAAAAAAAAAAAAAATTGCAAGGATTGAGGATATAGCTCAGTGGTTAAGCTTCCCTGGATCCAATACCCATTATCAAAAAAAAAAAAAAAGAAGGAGGAGGAGGAGGAGAAGGAGGAGAAAGAGGAGAGGAGGAGGAGGAGGAGGAAGAGGAGAAGGAAGAGAAGAGGAGAGGAGGAGGAGGAATAGGAGGAGGAGAGGAGGAGGAGGAGAGGAGGAGGAGAGAAGGAGGAGGAGAGGAGGAGGAGGAGGAGGAGGAGGAGAGGAGGAGGAGGAGGAGGAGGAGGAGGAGGAGGAGGAGGAGTATAAAAAAAGATATAGCATGTAGTCTTAAATAAAAATCATATGAATAGGTAGGTCTTCTTCATCTTCATTCTATTCCATGAGCATATTTGATCTTTAAACTGAAAATAGATAATCCATCTCCAGGTCATATGTGCACATTTTATAAATATGATTTATAAATAGTTACCCCCAACTTGAAAATACACTTTCCGCATATGCTGTCATGAAATTTTCTTTTCCAAAATTTCTGAGTCATATGTTTCATATTTCATAAGCTTGAAGGACACTTCTATTTTCTAGGGTGTACATAAGCAAAAATAAGGAAGAGAAAGGGAAATGTTTTTAATAAGGCTTCATATCAAGAATAATAGAATTGGAATGATTTTTTTCAGAGCCCAGTGTTGAAATTTTATCTAAGCTTTAAATATCAACTTAATTTTAGTGACATTAAATTCTTATGTATGATTCTTAGAAAGGAAGTGATATGCATGGAATAACTTCCTCATGAAAAATATAGTTTCTTAATGAGTTTGAAGCAACTGAAACATTTCATAGACATTGATTTGATCTAATAAAGCAGCTAAGGCAATAAACATGTGAAAACAAGTGACTTACCCTAGAGGAACTTAATCTGGCCTTCATTCTGTTTTATATTGTCATGGATTGTAGTCTTCTCCGAGGACATCAAGTTTCATGGGGAAGAAACTGATGTGATTAACTAAAAGTGAATATTAAAAATAGATTGAAAAGAGGACATGAATAGGCTTGAAAATTCAGGAAGAGTTTTTAAAAAGTAAAAGGAATTGCCTTGAATCAAACCTGAAAAGAAAAGTTAAAAAATGGCCAAAATCTTTTGAGAAGGCATTAATGATTCCGAAAAAAAATGGGTATTTTATTCTTCTTTTCCTCTCCAAGTTCTTCTGATTTTCAAATTTCCAGTGAAGTATGTTTCTATAAACTTCAACCCTAGTTTCCCTCCATATCTACACATAATTCATTAAAAGTAGTTTCCCCCAGCTCCTATGGAAATTCAACTGAAATACCACCTTATTTATGTCATTGAGACTGTGGTCGGGAGAAGAATATCTGAATTCATTCACTACAAAAATAGAAACTTCAAGAACTGAAAATTCAAGTGGAGAAAGTCCTTAGAAATTGTTGTTCTATTTTGAAATGGTATGTAAGTTTTAGATTGGCAATACTATTTTCAAAATATTTAGTCATGATTTATATATCATTTTGGACATTTGCCCAGCTCTTTTTATCTTGAATTATGAAACTTTGGGATATATTTAGTATAAGTATTCCTATACTAACCATTGAACTGTGTGTCAGATTTTCTGATAGAAGTCAGTTGCTTCAAACTCCTCCTTCTCTCCTCCTCCTCTCCTCCAGAAAGTGAATTTCCCTTCAATAAATGTTTAGTGCAATCAACCCTGGCACCAATATTAATTAAAGGATCTTTGTAAAGTGTTTGCAACATGTTGATGGTCGTATAAAATGTATCACATTGATTAATATTTATTACTTGTTTAAAAATTTATATAGTAGCTATCACTTTAGAATCTAGATAGTAGGACAAGCATACTATTTTATCATTAGATTAAAACATATATGAAGAAAGAATATTCTATTTGCTATTATTATTAGGTCAGTCCATTCCCAGGGAAAGGGATTCTATGCAATTAGGTATATGTGGCTTCAAAATTGACTTAGAATTTGTTTTGATAAGTAATATTTTCCACTGTCTTCCTGTTTTTTTAAAAAAATTTAAGCTGAATTTCCCCTAAAATTTTTCTCTCACTTGTACTCAAAGGTACCTAGTCACTTTGTTCTAACTCATACAACACCCCATCATGTTTGCCTTGTTCCATCATCCTGAAATTCCTATTTCTTTCCAAATCATGCATAGATTATTTGTTCTGACACATACTCTATTCCCTTAGTATCCTTTTACATATCTTCTATTGTCATTTTCACATATAAGTCCCAGGTAAATGATTTACTTTAAATCTGTTCCACTTGGTGACTATGAGCATAGGCAGATACTTCAATGATTAAGAAATGGTTTCTGTAGATTTTCCTAAAACCATATTTGAAAAGTATGTGATATTTCACATTCCAAGATATATAGACGTATAAGAGTGTCGCAGTCTGGCTGGGCACAAAATCACGAGCGACTCACAGCCTTGTAGATTCAAACAGCAATTCTTTATTCCCGAACTCAATCCGGCACTCTACAAACACGTTCTGGGGAAATTCACGTTCTGGGCAAAATCCACCCACTCCACCGGGCTCTGAATCCCAAAATCTCTCTGAATCCCGTGAGAACCCAATGGGAACTCAAGGAGCGGGCGCACCTGAGGCAGCAGGATATGCCCTATTCCCAGCAGGGTACACCTTAAACCTGGAACCGCCCTAACCCAAGGAGCGGGATACTCCCTAATCCCAGCAGGATACACCCTAAACCTGGATCCGCCCTGGTCCTTGAGCAAGGTCACCTTACATGCAATGTCACTGCAAATGACCTGGGTCATGCCATGTGTCATACCTACTTGGCAATGGCTCTCAGCATAGGAGTATTGTCTTCTCTGAGAAGACAAGAGTAAGCTCAGCATGGTAATTTTACTTCACATTAATAAAACCAACACAAACAATGAGCTCCAATAAACTTATTTTTTCACATGTGTTTATTGGCCTTTAGAACTTGTTGTTAAATACTAAACGATTTTCTTAAGATCAGCACAAAAATCTTGGGGATTTCTAGGAACAGTGATTTTTATTCTCAGAGTACCTTCAATGACATGACCAAATGCCTTGAAGGCCTTAATGCTTTCTTAGAATTAAATATTTTGAGATGATTTGTAAATCCCCAAATCTTCAAAAAGCATATGGGAAAATAAGAAATTAAATTCATTGTTTTCTATTTTCTACTAGAGACAATTTATTTAACCTATCAATATTATCAACCAATAAGCATGAATGGTATTTTGTATTACTTTGCTTTGTGTCTGCCAGGGACATCCTGTTGATTCATAATACCTGTCTACATTATACAGGTTGTCATATAAGTAAAAAATAGTCTGTTAATTTATCTTATGTTGATAAAATGTTTATCCAGTAAAATTGAAGATCTTGCTAATGTAGTAATATACAAACTGTTTCTGTCATAGAAAATACATTGAAAATTTTATTTAGGATGCTAAAAAGAGTACACAACAATTTTTCTTTTTTTAAAAAAGTCACTACTCCATTAAAATAATAGATTGCTTGAATTTCCTCTCAGAAAATTAAAGGGAAAAATATCCGGGAAATATATTTGGAATGTTTGAAGAATTAAGCAAAGATTTCATATGGTGTTGCAGAAATTATCTTACTAGTTGATTTTATTTTCTATTTTATGTTCTATTGAAGGCTACAGTCTGCCCCTAACATGATGAAAATGTATATAATCTGTCTTCAAGATGTAATTAGATATAATTAATTCTAACCCAATTTCCCAACAACATTATTAATAAATAATACAGTCTTTTAAATTAAATGTATTTACGAAACATCAACCAAGCACTTTATATTAAATCTGTCCATAGTTTGCTAATAACAATTATTGTGATCCTCCTCCTGCATCAGTGTTCTGAGGTACTGGGATGACAGGTGTGCACCACCATGTCCAGCTCACATTAGATATTAAATTAATTTGTATTACCACTTTAGAAAACTAAAAGTGGTTAATTAAACATACTTTTTTATCTTGAAATTTTTGTTACATTAAATATTTTTGTTATAATCATGAGTTAGCTCTTATGCAAAGGTAAGCAATCAATTTCTATGATGACATGAATGAATTATAACATTTTTCCCATAGTAGGTGATAATAACAATGAAGTTTGATTTTTAAAAGTGCAATTTGCAGGTTTCTCAATTTGCTTAATCGAGGGTTCAATTTTTATTTTAATTTGTACTTGCAAATCTACAAAGATATGATAGCAATTAAAGTGCACCCACATATAATAACACCATGTAGGTAGCAGTAATTGATGCACTGTAGATTAAAGAAATTCTGTACATTTTACTGCCGCAGTCTGGCTGGGCACAATCAGGAGCCACTTGTCAAAAGAAACTAACTTTATTTTTAGAACCACACACGCCAAACAAAACAGCCTCTCAGGAAAAACCCTCAGAGCCTCAGCTGCCACCACCGGCTTTCCACAAGCCTCTCTCTCCCACCCAAGCTTCTCTCCACCTCCCACAATCCTCCTGCTCTTGAGGCCGATTGGCTGGGTCACGTGGGCGGAGCCAAAAAAGTCCCCCAATGAGCAGCTCCGTGGTCTGAAAGGGCAGGGAAACAGCCCAATGAGCATCACCGCAGAGGAGCCAATCAGCTAGATGTTGCTGGGGCCGCTGTGAGCCAATCATCAGCCGGCAGCTGGAAGTTTGCTGGCAGCTGGAAGTTTGCTGGGGCCCCTTGGGCTATGGCTCTCAACACATTTTACAAATAGTTGATAGAGCAATAACATTTGCATCTTAAAAATTCAGCCTTTCAATTCATAAGCACCCACACATTTTGAAATTTTACTTCTGCTCTCTCATTATTATTTGACATCCTGTTCAGTTACAATCTGCCTGAACCCAAGAAATCAAAGCAGTCAAAACAACCATAACTTTTAAAGAATTTTAATTCAACAATGATAACACCCTGAGCCCTCTACCAAATTATCAAGAGTTTATCAGCTACACTGCCAACAACTTTATTGTGTTCTCTTTACCAGTTTCTGTCCTTCAGAATGAAAGACACTTCTTTGTACTAAAGCAAGTTAGGGATTGTATTCCTTAAGAGCCACTATGGATGATGGACGCCTAAGTGATCTCCTGCTGCTGGCCCTGGACCGTGAAGCAGCTGAGAATACTAATAGCAGCAAGGCAAGTGCAGTTTTTGCTAGTTTAAGATCATGCCCATCTCTATTGATGTAAACAGGGATTTGATGGATGCAATGATCTGTCTGCTCTCCACAAGCAGAATATAAACTTATTTTAAATTGTTTATCTGCTTAGATTTCATCTGAAATGCAGGATGGACTCTGACTGAACTGATGATAATACTGGAATATGACTTTGAGGCATACAATTAAACTAGCACAGGGCTTCTTTTTCTCACTGTGTCTCTTTGCTTTCTGTCAGTTATCATCCCCACAGAATTTACTGGGAACAAAAGGAAATTTTAAAAGAGAAAAATGAAAAGAAAAAAAAAAGATGCTTAGGGAAGACGTACTGCTTCAAATCAGGGATGAAGAGAGAATATAGCAGTTTGGGCTGTAGAAGCAGCATTTAGGGTCCTAACATAACCACTGATTTCCACACCATATTCTATCACTAAGTAGGTGTCTGGGATATACAGTACCTTGCATTGAGTGACTCTCCCACAGAGAAAACTCATTTTAAGATTCTCTGCACTACGGAGGCTTCCTCTCCAGAATTCACAAAATATACTCTTGTTTTCCAGACTCAGCATTAATTTCTGTTGTTCTTTGCTACTGAGTAATAGTTCTGTATGCTTTGGCCTAGAAATGGCACCCCTGGAGTGAAACATTGTAACAGTAACTAATGTGAAAAGTTGATTTGCAGATTTTCCTCTGCCAAATGCTCATTTCATGGCATTATCACAAAGTGTTTCTTCCAGTACCAGAAAAATAGAGAGGATTGACATTTCTAGACACTGAAGTGCTGAAATTATTAGAAAGAAAGGTACAGTCTAGGCAATAAAACAATAAGTATATCTCATGAAAGCCTTTATATGTTTGATTAGCCCAGATTGGCACTAGTTGGGCATCATGCCTGTCTGACAAATGCCAAGTATCAGGGACACGCCATATCTGAGCCAAAGCATATATCATAATTTTATAAATCAGATTTATCTCAGTGAAATCCAAAGCAATTTATATATCAACTGCTATTGCTAATGTATTCCTTTACATAAGAAATCTTATGGAAATTTTTTTTCTACATGTCAACCTATTTCATTCAAAACTATTTCTCTCCCTCTTTTGAACCATCACATACTAAATAATGTATGTTCATTTCCACTCCTCTCAAGCCCAGTGCTGTTTCAAAGCCTTTTGTCTTCTATCCACTTCTAAGCTCTTCATTCCTGGGGCAGTATCTGCTGGATCTTGATTTCCAATGTACCAAGTAAAAAATACCACAGCCAGAGTACTATTCTGTTGGGATGCTCTAATGAACCATTTAAACTAATTATTAATCACAAGTCTTAATGTATTTATTGCTCCTCTTAGGAATGCAAATCTCATTCAAATTAATACAAAAGGAAAAAAGTGAAGCTACTATATTTTGAGGCAGTGTATTCTCAAATAACATGACAAGAAGTATGTTCTTTTCTCACTTGAAAAAGCCCTCCCAAGAGGACTATCCTAAAAGGAGACTATGGAACTAACCTGAGTCCCACAGGGATGAACAAAGCCCCTAAGGGGCTTACACTGTATCCCTTAAGTACTGACTGAGGATTTCATCTTTGCTTCTGGTAGAAGGAAGTGCATTATATGCGAATACAGACACCTGCACAAGTTGAGTGTTTTCTTTAATATGAGGTCAAATATTCCCTGTCAGTATGTATAATACTGATTCAAACATTACCTTTTCTTAGGATGTATATCCTTTTCCAGAATCTCCACTGGGCTTCTTTCTAGTCCCTGCTATTTCTATGTGGTAGTGGTAAAAGATGACATTAATTTGAACTACAGATTTAGGGATGGACTTCGTAAAACCTAGGTTAATTCTCAATTAACCTTGAGTCACTAGCCTAATGTTAGATGAGCTGAGTGGAGGATAGAAGCCTACAACTTCTCTATGTTAAATCTGTATATCACAAAGGAGATAGTCTTTAAGCTGATATTACTGAGATAGAGCTTATCAACACAAAAATCAGTTTAGTTCTTGCAATGAAAATATTCTTCCTCACCTTAACCTACTGCTAAATTGATTCCAATGTAATTAAAATCATTAAAGTAATACCTTCCATAGTATGCTACAGTTTTCACAGAATTTATGTTTATTCTTGCAACAACTCTAAATGGCATTTTATTTTTTTAGTTGTAGATGGACACAATATCTTTATTTACTTACTTTTATGTGGCACTGAGGATTGAACCCAGTGCCTCACACGTGCAAGACTACCACTCAACCACTGAGCTACAGCTCCAGCCCTCTATATGGCATTTATATACTTATAAACTAAAAAACTTAATGGATTAAATTATATATATATATATATATATATACATATATATATATATAAAATTTATATATATAATTATATATATATAATTAAATATATATATATATATATATATATATATATATATATTACATCCAGTATACCAGTACATTGAAGAATACATTTAGCTTGAAAATTTCACCATGGGATTACATATTAGCATTTTATTGCATTTCTTAGAATACATCTCTCCTCATGTATGAAAAAAAACCCTCTAACTTTATGTGGCAATATTTAATGATAAAAGCAAAATTGTATCTAGAAACTAGGTTTTCTAAATCCTTACTCAGGCATTTACTAGTGTACTCTATATAGTATATTCCAGGATATTATAACTCTTAATTAAAGCTAACAATGTCTAGAATCTACTCAGTATTCAAAACTACCAATATTGCCACTCTTTGATATCCATGCCAAAAAGTATCAATGACTATGGATTTGGACATGTGGCCACCCAAATTATTGTTAACGATTCATGGAGCTCCTATAGTATTCAATGGCATTGTTTAAGGCCCTACTGAGAAAAGTGTACTTCTCTCTGCTAGGAGGGGTTCATAAAAATCAGTGACCATCAGCTAGTAATTATTTTCAGTCTTTATTAACATGGAATCTCTAATAGGAAAAGAGACTTATATTAAGGCTAAAAGAAAAATCAGATAATGGAGAAACAGTATTTACTTTATTAAATATATTTTAATTAGATTTCTTAACTCATAATTTGTTTCATATGAAAAATTCTACTTCATTTATTCCTTAATCTAATATTGTTTTCCAAAGCTAATCTTTTTGAGGAGTCAAATATGTCTTATTAAATATAATAACCAATTATTTTATTTACAGAGCTTTTACATTTTAAAGAAATATAAACTTTTTTTCTTTTTAAAATGTTTAAGGTGATTTTAATGAAAGATGTGTATTATTATTGTTACAATTTGACAGATGTGGATAAGAATTTGACCAACTCACAATACGTAGAAAATGACTGTGGAAATGCTCAAATCTTGAAAAACCAAATTTTCATTAAAAGATTTGTGTTTTTAGAAGGATTTTGAAGATGTACATATTTGAGTATATCTGATACTAATCTGAGACAAGTTCTCCACTGACAGAGAGATGTGATAATTGAAGAATATCAAACCAAGAATATAAAATAATATATAAATGACAGGCATGTCCAAAACAAAATTAGCAAAATTATACAATTGTTTACTTCTAGTTTTTGTCTCACTCCCAAAGAAACATGTGTTGGATGGCAATTATGTTTTTTTGCCTATCTGCCAAGAAGTAAATTTGGCAATTTATTTCATGATGAGTTTATCAAAGGGAAAACAGTGATAGAGATACAGTGTCAATAGAGGCCAATTTCCCTGTGTGTTTTATTTATCCTTAGAAATTCATGTAACTCAAAGGTTTGCTTTTACTTCAATACAGGTTACAAATAAATTGTCAGATTTTTTCCCTTATATTAAATTGAAGTTTTGTCATACACCCTTTTTATAAAAACTGAAGGATAGAAATAACCCTCTTTCCATTTCCTGACAATTAGAAAACAAATCACATGATCTAAGCTGTGCCAATCACCTAGGGATCATTCATGGACACAGTGACAGTGGGACCCATGGTGAAAATTTAAGAATGATTGAATCCAATAGCATGGCAACTTATTTCAATTATTTGGTGGCAGTTGACAGTGGCAGCATATGAAGAAAAGTAATCTTGTGGCAAATTTTGGTTGCTTTTTGCTTTCTGGTATTCACTAAAGTCTGTTATCCCGAGCAAATTGTTGATTCTGACTTCAATTATCACTGTGTGGAATGAATCTACCTTTACTAGTTTGTCTCTACTTTGTAGCTGATATATTTGAAAACCTCAAGACTAGATGATAAAAATGAGATGATGTGTGTGATTGTGTGAGACAGAATTATGAGACACAATAGATCATAGAAATATGCTTAAACCCATTCATAGAGCATCTTCAGTGTGTCCTTATTGGTGATCTTTTGTTTGAAAACAACAGAAAACAATTCAAGTTTGTCAATTCTGAAATATCCACAAATCAAAAAATATTGCATTTGAGTAAAAGGAGAAACAATTTATTCCAGTGAAGTAAAATGAAAGAAAGTAAAAATAGAGATATGGATGTGGTTATATTTGAAAGGGAGAGGCAGATAGTTAAGGGTCTTGATGCTGCTGTGGCCCTTTATCTCACAGGGGATTCTTGATCGATAAGATAGAGCATTTAAGCTCTGTGCCTTTGCCTCTCTGCTTTGAATGTTAGAGATATAAACTGTGAAAAATGTCAAAAGATCTTGCTTTTACAGAAATAATGAAAAGTATGACCTTGCTATTGTAGGTGATAACATGACAAGTTTGATTATCCCTTGCCTTCTGTAGTCATCAATTTCTCTTTCTGTCTCTCTCCTCCTCTTTCTCTCTCTCCTGAACCCTTCCCAAAAGAAGAGAAACATTCTATACTATACCCATTTTAAAAACCTCTTTGTTCTCACATGCAGCTATAGCCAGTACAATCTCTTCTTTAGCAAAAGTTATCCAAATAGCTGTCTCTCCTTGATATCTGCACTTTCCCAGTTTCCATTCTTCTCAATCTTTCTTCCAGAAACTTCCCTTGAATTCATCTTGTTAAATCACAAATGACCACCATATTATCACATCTAGTGGTGAGTCCTGAGTCTACTGTCAACCCCTCAGCATCTTGGTCCTGTGATGCCTCTTGACACTTCTGAATGATCATCTTCATGAGATCACATGCATATAGTTGGTCCTCAGTATCACTGACCATTCCTACTCAGGCTGTTTTCTGTGATTCCCTGTTATGGTTTGGATGTGAGATGTTCCCCAGATGCTCACATGTGAGACAATGCAAGAAGATTCAGAGGAGAATGATTGGGTTGTGAGAGTCTTAACCCAATCAGTGAATTAATCCACTGATAGGGATTAACTGAATGGTAATTGAAGTGGTGGGGAGTGGTTGGTGTAGGTGAGAATTGGGGCATGGCTTGGGGGTATATTTATTTACATCTGGCAAGCGGAGTCTCTTTCTCTCTGCTTCCCTCTGCCACACTCTTCTGCCTTGATTTTCTGCCTTACCCGTAGCCCCAAGGAATGGAGCCTGCCTTCTATGAACTAAGACCTCTCAAAGTAAGAGCCCTTAAATAACATTTTTCTCCTTTAAACTTGTTCTGGTCAGATCTATTAGTCACAGCAGTTGAAAAACTGACTAAAACACTCCCTAAGGTACTTAAACTATAAATGTTGAAACATATCAAAATTTTATTTTAGGGCTTTTCATCTTCACATTCTGTGTAGATCCAAGCACATTTTTCTACCCACTCACCCACTCCATCTATAGGTCCTCTTCTCTGACCACTCACTATTCCATGTCCCATACCATTTGATTCTCACTGGACTCTATTCTCACTGGAATTTGTGCTGTTCTCATTCTGCCTAAGGACCTTTTTCGCTTGCTGTTTCTTCTATTTATTCATAACCTGGAGATCACGTGACTTGTTTCCTTATGAGATTCTCGTCTCTGCTCAAAAGTCATTTTGTAAGAGACTCCTTAAAAACCATATGCAAAGAGCACACATACAGTTTCTATCTTATTTCTCATACTTTATTTTCCATAACCTGTTAACACATTTTTTTTCCTTTTGGTGTGTGTCCCCTCCCATGAAATGTTATAAAAAAATCATCTCTCACTTGAATAAACAAAATAATTATGTTCCTTGGTCACTTTTCATCTATATGAGACCTTGCAACTACTTTTGTATAGTGGAAATCTGCAGAAAATTTTATGTCATATTCATGTCACACCATACAATGTCCCTCGCCTTCTCCCAAACATTCTCCCAACTCCCTGAAAGTGAAGAGATTAAAAATGAAGAGCCATGTGAGAGAAAGAACCCAGATTCAAGATTATTCCATAGAACAAACTGCCCACAAGGTGCCTCATCAAGGATATCTGCATAGGATTTTCATGAACTTGAAATAAAATTATTTGATTAGACTCTGTATTTGGGGTTATTCCTTTCAACAAGAAAATCTTCACTCATACAGCTAGTAGAAACAGTGTTAAACAAAATTATTCTGACACTTAGTAAAAATGGTAAGAACATCTTCACCAAGGTTACTATAGTAGCTATTGCAACAGAGAAGAGGGTAAATGTCATCTCTGAATATATCAAGGAGTGTTCAACCAAAGCATAATGCAAAGGGTCAGTGTGTAGAAAATTACTAAGAAGAGCCATCAAGAGTACAGTGATTTTTACAAAACTGTCGTAAGTGTATTCTTGCAAAAGGCAGGCCAGGAATTACACATAAAAAGTAGGGCATGAGGAATTGATCAAATACCAAGGGTAATCAGACATCAAGGGGAGAGGCATGAGGTTCTTAGCTAAGAGTGAGTTGGGCAGACCAAAGAAAGGATATTATCAAGGTAAAAATATAGCTAAAAATGGCTCAGAGGATCCTAACTAAAGTTTCAAGAAGAGTCTTTGTCTTTAGTAGTTACTAAATAAGTGAGTGCTGTGTCTTGTGAATGGAATTATGAACTTTCTAAGTTAAATAGTAAATACTGTGAAGGCACAGACTTCTTTGAACTTTTTTTTTCCTATTCTTTCACTCACTTACAGTAAGATCATTTTCTATTTAAATAAATATGGAATAAAAACACTTGTCTGAATATTGGCTTTACTTATATCACAAGTATAAAGACTATTTTGGGGGAGGGGGCAAGGACTGAACTCAGGGGCACTTGGCCACTGAGCCACATCCCCAGCCCTATTTGTATTTTGTTTAGAGACAGGGTTTCACTGCTTAGTGTTTCGCTTTTACTGAGGCTGGCTTTGAACTCTTCATCCTCTTACCTCAGCCTCCCAAGCTGTTGGGATTATAAGAGTGTGCCACCATGCCTGGCTAGAGACTATTTTTATAAGGAGCATCCAGGATGTTTTGTACTATTACAAAAATAGATAAAATTATATAATCTGAAGTTTTAATATCTAATATTTTAGTACCTGTCCAAATTGCTTTTTAAGTTTTGTTTTCTTTCCTCATTTTATGAGAAACTCAAATTGTCCTGATTTACAAGATCCATAATAAGTTCAATGAAGAACTAGCAGACAGCATAACTAAATTTTAGCAAAAGCATATTAATATTTGAGGTGTCCTAAATAAGTCTCATTTTATATTCAATTTTAGTAGAATCAAGAAAATGGATTAAAGCACACGGCAAACAATAGGGTTTTGACATTTATGTTATGGAAGCATGGTATTTACTATTTGAATATGTGAATTGTGGTATTTATAAGTGCTAAGAAAATTTTTTTTTAAAATTCCTTTCAACTTGTTTGCTATACGAGTACATAATTTATAAGATGAAGATAATTAATGCATGAGATAGTATCACTAAGAAATAAATAATAAACAAATATCACCATCTATGCATCTAAAAAAATAAAGCTATAAAGCAAGAGTGAAATGCAGTAGAATAAGGTAATCTAAAAGGGAGTATATTAGGATTATGAGTTTCTGTTGTAAAGACTTACCAGTTTTAAAAACCTATTTAGCTAGTATTTAAAAAAAAAACTATCTTTTCTTCAAGGAGGTTATGTTGGAAATAGAATTTTTCCCACTTTTGAATATCTTAATATCTAATTATTGTATATATTACTAAAGTTTTATACTGACAAAAGCTGTAACTTTTGTCATTTTTCCATATTTGTCATCTGGTAGCATCAATGACAAAGCAATTAAGAAGAAATGGAATGGGGATTGGAATGGAAATTATTACACACAAAAAAATTTAAAAACATAAAAAATGTTAGAGAAAAACTAATTATATGTTCAAAACATACCTCAGTTTGAAGGAAGAACAAAAGTGTTAGAGATACATTATATGACTACATGTGAGGCTTACATCTCTCTTTTGCAATCATATAGGTGAGAGGTTCAGGAGAACAAAGAACCATGAGTTGAAATGAGACTGAAGAAAGAACACCAGTATCTGTAGTGTATCTTTTATTTTCCTCAATAGGAAAGACTGTGACACCATGAATGGCATGGTTTTGCTGGAAGTCAAAAGCATAAAAGCTGAAGAAACAACATATGCTCAGGAGACTTGTGCTAGCAGCAAAAACAACTTAACATTTTTTTGCCAATTTAACTGAGATGCAGTAATTTTTAAACCATTAAGATTCATATGTAATAGGATTACATATTTGTTCATCAATTGCTTATTGAAATATTGACACAGTTCTTAGATACTAAGGTACTTCATTTCCAGAAAAATTCTATGTATATTTTATTGAATTTTTCAGCCAACTGAGAAGTAAAATGATATATTAAATTGGGCATCAAAGATTAAAAAAAATAGAATGATTTTCTAATTTAGCATAACTTCTTATATCTCCACAATTAGGGCATGTAGAAACTAAGTTTAATGGCATTTTCAGCATTTAATTACCATTGTCTAATGGCTGATTTATATAACAAAACCCGTGTTCCATGTTACAGTAAAATGCCACAAATTGACAGTTTCACAATTGCATTTTGCAATTTGAGTCTTGAAAAACTATTAAAATAGGTACTGATGAATTTGTTTTTGCTTACATTATTTGTTCTCAGCTCTCTATTCATTTACTACAAAATTTTATCTGGCTAGTGTCAATAAGTAAGATTACATTTCTTCAAGAGGTTTATACTGTAATTTCCATCATATTTACCTCTTTTAAGCCAATAATGAATTTAATTATTTCAATTTATGTTTGATAATAAACTCACAATTCTGAACAATTATTTTGACTCTAATGTTTATTGTGCCTTACAGATAAATCTACTATATTGCATTTTATAACACTACCTCCTGGAGGCAGGCCCAGGTCAGCCCTGCTGACACCCGCAGAGCACAGTCAGGCCTAGGACAGCCATGCAGACACAGCAAGGAACACAAGCAGTCCCCGGACAGCCACACCAATACCTCTGGAGCCCACACTGAGTCTGAGCTGCATCTTTGAACACATTGCCCAACACCACCGCTGCCCCCCCAACCAGACCTGACATTCCATCCTTGAAAGCAGCAGCCTCCATCTTGGGACACCCTCGTTGCCCTCCTTAGTTTTGGCAACACCCAGGTTGGAACACCAGCTGGTCAGGAGAGGTATTGGAATCCTGCAGGTGTACTAGAAACCTAGAAAACTAGAGCACCTAAAGCATTAAAAAAAAGAAAGAAAGAAAGACACAGGAACAGCATGACAAAACAAGGGAAAAAGATGCCCCAAACATAACAAGATACGACATTATTAGAATCCATGGCTAGCACAACAGAAGAAATGACAGAGAAGGTGTTCAGGATGTACATAATTAAAATGTTCTCTGAATTGAAGAATGACATAAGAGAACAAATACAGGCAGTAAAAGATCATTTCAATAAAGAGCTACATAAGCTAACACACAAAGCAAAAAAATTATCTCAATAAGGAGATGGAGGTTCTGAAAATAAAACAAACAAAAATCCTTGAAAGGAAAGAAACAAAAAACCAAATTAAAAGCTCAATAGAAAGCATCACCAACAGATTAGACCACTTGGAAGACAGGAACTCAGGCAATGAAGACAAAATATATAATCTCAAAAAGAATGTAGATCACACAGTGAAGATGTTAAGAAACCATGAGCAAAACATTCAACAAATATGGAATAACATATAAAGACCAAATTTAAGAGTTATTTGGATACAGGAAGGCATAGAGTTCCAAAGCAAAGAAATGAGCAATCTATTAAATGAAGTAATATCAGAAAATTTTCCAAACGTGAAGAATAAATTGGAAAACCAAATAAAAGAGGCTTACAGAATGAAAAATGTACAAAATCACAACAGATCCACACCAAGGCACAATATATTAAAAATGTCTAACATACAGAATCAGAAGAGAATTTTAAAATCCAGAAGACAAAGGAATCATATTACATATAGAGGGAAACCAATTAGGATTTTTTAACCCAGACCCTGAAAGTTAGAAGATCCTGGAACAACATATACCAAGTCCTGAAAGAAAATGAATGTCAGCCAAGAATGTTGTGTCCAGCAAAATTAAGCTTTAAATTTTATGATGAAATAAAAACCTTTCATGATAAACAAAAGTTAAAAGAATTTACAGCTAGGAAGCTGGCACTACATAACATCCTCAGCAAAATATTCCAGGAGAAGGAAATTTAAAAAAATGAAATCATCAGGAGAAGGCATTACAATAAAGGAAAAACTAATCAAACAAGAAACCAAGTCAGTTTAATACCAAAAATAAACCATAATGGCTAGAAATACAAATCACGTCTTAATAATAACCCTGAATGTTAATGGCTTAACTCACCAATCAAAAGACATAGACTGGCAGATTGTATTTAAAAAAAAAAAAGACCCAATGATATGCTGCATCCAAGAGATTCATCTTATAGGAAAAGACATCCACATACTGAAGAAGAAAGTTTGGGTAAAAAAAAATGCCACTTACAAGGACTGCAGAAACAAGCAGGGATTTCCATCCTCATATCCAATAAAGTAGACTTCAAGCCAAAATTAATCAAAAGGTATAAAGAAGGACATTTCATATTGCTCAAGGGAACCATACATCAAGAGGACATAACAGTTATAAAGATATGCCATATATATATATATATATATATATATATATATATATATATATGCATCTATGTTCATAAAACAAACTCTTGTCAAGTTCAAGAGTCAAATATACCACAACACAATAATTCTGGGTGACTTTAGCACACCTCTTTCACCACTGGATAGATCTTCCAAACAAAATCTAAACAAAGAAACTATAGAATTCAATAATACAATCAATAACTTAGACTTAACAGACATATATAGAATATTTCAAACATCAATGAGTGAATACACTTAATTCTTAGCAGAATTTGGATCCTTATCTAAAATGGAGAATATATTATGCCACAAAGCAACTCTAAACAAACACAAAAAAGTAGAGATAGTACCCTGCATTGTATAAGACTATAATAGAATGAAATTAGAAATCAATGATAAAATAAGAAATAAAAGCTATTCCAACACTTGGAGACTAAATAATATTCTACTGAATGAACAATGAATTTTAGAAGACATCAAAGAGGAGATTAAAAAATTTTAGAGGTGAATGAGAACACAGATACAATATATTGAAATCTCTGGGACACTATGAAAGCAGATCTAAGAGGAAAGTTTATTGCATGGAGTTCATTCATTAAAAGAAGAAAAGTCAACAAATAAATGATTTAACAATACATCTCAAAGCCTTAGGAAAAAAGAACAAACCAACACCAAAATCAGTAGAAGTCATGAAATAATTAAAATCAGAGCTGAAATCAATGAAATTGATACAAAAGAAACAATTGAAAAAATTGACTGAACAAAAAGTTGGTTCTTTGAAAAAATTAATAAAACTGAGAAAAACTTAGCCAAGCTAATGAAGAGAAGGAAAGAAAAAACTCAAATTATTAAAATCTGTGATGGATAAGTAAATATGATGGACACTACAGAAATACAGAAAATAATTAGATATTATTTTGAAAATTTGTACTCCAATAAAATAGAAGATATTGAAGACATGAACAAATTTCTAGAGTCAGAAAATTTGCCCAAACTGAAACAGGATCGTATACTTGATTTAAACAGAATAATTTCAAGCAATGAAATAGGAGACGCCATCAGAAGCCTACTATCCAAGAAAAGTCCACGACTGGATGGGTACACAGCTGTTTTATAAGATCTTTAAAGAAGAGGTAATACCCACACTCTTCAAATTATTTCAATTATATTTGTAGAAAAAGAAGAAACACTTCCAAACTCATTCTATGAGGCCAGTATCACCCTGATTCCAAAACCAGGCAAAGACACATCAAAGAAAGAAAACTTCAGAAGATTATCTCTAGTGAACATAGAGGCAAAAATTATGAATAAAATTCTGGCAAGTCGAATACAAAAAGATACTGCACCACAATCAAGTGGGTTCATCCCAGGGATGCAAGGTTGGTTCAACATATGGAAATCAATAATTGTAATTGAATTATATTATCATCTCAATAGATGCATAAAAAGCATTCCACAAAATACAGCACCCCTTCATGTTGAAAACACTAAAAAAAAATAGAGATAACAGGCACTTATCTCTACATTGTAAAAGATGTCTATGCTAAGCCCCAGGCCAACCTAATTCTAAATGGAGAAAAATTGAAAGCATTCCCTCTAAACCTGGATCAAGACAGGGATGCCCTTTTTCATCAATTCTATTTAACATAGTTCTTGAAACACTAGTCAGAGCAATTAAATAGATGAAAGAGATTAAAAGATACACATAGGAAAAGAAGAACCCAAATTAGCATGATTTGCTGATCATATGATTCTATACATAGATGACCCCCCCAAAAATTCCACCATAAAACTTCTAGAACTAGTGAATAAATTCAGCAAGGTAGCAGGATATAAAATCACCACCCATAAATACAAGGCATTTTTGTATATCAGTGACAAATCCTCTGAAAAGGAAACAAGAAAAACTACCCCATTTAAAATGCCTCAAAAAAAAAAAAAAAAAAAAAAAAAAAAAAAAAACCTTGGGAATCAACAAAAGAAGCTAAAGACCTCTACAGCAAAAAATACAGAACGCTAAAGAAAGAAATCAAAAAATACCTTCGAAGATGGAAAGATCTCCCAGTTCCTGAATAGGCAGAATTTATATCATCAAAATGACCATACCACCAAGGCACTATACAGATTTAGTGCAATTCTGATCAAAATCCCAATGACATTCTGCCGCAGCCCGGCTGGCTGGGGCAAAATAACCAGGGGGGGGGGGGGTGACGAGCAACTTCTGTAGATTGATACAGCAGGAGTGGAAGCCGTTTATTGTAGGATAGGAGTGGTATTTATACATTCCACACAGCTTATCTAATTAACATAAAGTAGATACAGCAGTCAACCAATCAGGAATCTCCACACTTAATGGCTCGCTTTTGTTACTTCTCAAACCACTCCCTCTGGCATTTTGCCAGGCATCATCCAGACTTGTTTATGAACTCTAACATTCCCCTGGCAAAATGCCAGGTGTTATTTTGACTTGTTTACAGCCTCTAACAACATTCCTCATAGAAATAGAAAAAGCAATCATGAAATTCATCTGGAAAAACAAGAGACCCAAAATAGCTAAAGCAAACTTTAGCAAGAAGAGTGAAGCAGGTGGCATGACTATACCAGATCTTAAACTATATTACAGAACAATAGTAACACAAACAGCATGGTACTGACACCAAAACAGACTTGTAGACCAGTGGTACAGAATAGAGGACACAGAGACAAACCCACACAAATACAATTATCTTATATTAGACAAAGGTGCCAAAAACATGCATGGAGAAAAGATAGCCTTTTCAACAAATGATGCTGGGAAAACTAAAACCCATATGCAACAAAATGAAATTAAACCCCTATCTCTCTCCATGCACAAAACTCAACTCAATTGCATCAAAGACTTAGGAATACAACCAGAGACCCTACGTGTAATAGAAGAAAAAGTAGGCCTTAATCTCCATCATGTGGGATTAGGCCCCAACTTCCTTAATAAGACTCCTTTGGTGCAAGAATTAAAATCATATATATAAAGTCATATATATATATATATATATATATATATATATATATATATATATATATATATATCTGTAATTTTTTAATTCAAAAGTTTGCAAGTTTGTTTGAAACTCTAAGTCCTCAGAACTCATTATTATGCCAAGCATCTAATAATACTTTAATAATATTTGTGGAATAAACAAGAACTTTAGAAATGCATGCCATGAGTTGATAATGCACAATCAATTACAAAGTAGCTTTCGCTTTCTATTTTATAATTTTTATCTTCTCCTAAAGATTCCATCTATCACCAAGGAAAATTAGAGGAAATAAAGGGGTGCAAAGTAATAGGACCAATATTGGGTCCTCCTGTTTTAAATGAATGCAGAAAATCTTGTGCTAATATTTTTACACTTCTTCCATACCTAAGGAGAGGAAACAAAAAGCTAATACTATTAAATTAGAAGAGTGTGTGTGTCAAGGGTGAGCATAATCTAAATGCTGCCAGACTGTTCCATTAACTTTAAGACTTTGAAAGCAAGGATCAGATGAAGAAAGATTTTGCTGATCTTTGAGAACTGGCATCATTTTAAAAATAAATACTCCTTGAATGATGCTATTACTTCCTCAACTCTCACCTCTATATTTATAATTTGGATTAGAGAACCTGGCAGTGTAATTTGCATTGTACAAAGAGCTATTTATCATTTTCCATTAATTTTACTAAACTTTTAAAAATGTTTTATACAAGGAGTTAGCATAATGATGTTTTTATCAAAAATAATAATTGTAATTGCATTTTGTGATATATATATATATATATATATATATATACACATATATATGTGTATACACATATATACATACACATATACATGCATATGCTAATTTGAAGAAGGAAGTCTAATCACTTCATTGTGTTATGCCCAATACAGATTTTGAAAACCTACCACTCAATCTTGTATTACACTATAATTTGTAATACCTGTTTGAAAAAATAAATTGTGCTTCAGTCCTGAAATAGTCATATCCAGGTGATTTGTATAATTTTTGTTGTAATGACATAAATATGGAGAGACCAGATTAAAAAAAAATTGCTTGCTTTGAATGGAATCTAACCCAAACATGCAGTCAGTGTATCAAGTATTGTGTATGATCTAGTTAAGAAGTCTAATATCATCCATCTCACAATTAATAGGGCCTCGTGGGTAGGAGAGTGAGCTTATGGGATCAAGAATGAGAAGGAGACAGGTGTGTAGAGTGTTCACATTATTGGTTAGGACTCCATTTAAGAGAAGTGCTGGAAGGCATGTTGCCAAAGCTTATCTTATGTATTCTTCTTTATCTGAGACTTTTCTAATGGCCCATTTTACCACTGAACATGCCAGTTTATTATCACCTGTCCTAATATATTAACTCCATTAACAATCATGTCACATATTCCTGGGAAGTATTAGTTCTTCTTTCAGTGATCTGCATATTTTTGCTGTCCTTGTAGTGATCATTTCACAATTGTCTTTTTTTTTTTTTTTTTGGTGGGAGGGTGTAACCTAGGATTGAACTCAGGTGCACTCGAACACTGAGCCACATTCCCAGCCCTATTTTGTGCTTTATTTCAAGACAAGGTCTCACTGAGTTGTTTAGTGCCTCACTTTTGCAGATGCTGGCTTAGAACTTGCAATCTTCCTGCCTCAGCCTCCCGAGCGATGAGGATCACAGATGTCTTTTAAAGATTTATTATACTTCACTTATTCATGAATTCTTGAATGAAATATCACTAAAGCTCAAGTAAAAATATATTTGTTCATTTATGGTCTTTTTAACACAATATAAATTCTATTTACAAGTCCTTGTTTACATGATATATAGACTTTTTAAATTCAGTTATAGTAGAAGAAAATCCATTGCTTATAGTATTAAGACAAACTGTTTCTGTTTTTTAATTCAGAGCACACATTTATAAACTATAGTAAAAAGAACAATTATATCTTGATTAATTTGACTACTCAATGAATGAAAATCTATCACCACATTTAAATGAAATTTATTGGACACATTGTCTTTTTGTTTGGTATCGCAAATGAAAATTTTCACCATTCTTACCAAGATCCCTCTATGATGATCCCTGTGTGTTTTGTTTCTTCATTATAAAATCATATGACAAGACAAGAAATGCAAAAACTCTACACATTGATTAGGAATTTGTACTTAACAAACTTATTAAAATCGTTTTCTTTGTGAGATGTTAAAAAGATTATTATTGTGATAAAACACAAACAAAGTTCTAATGCTTACCCTGTCAAAGCAAATTACCCACATTCCCTGTCAAGTATAGTCCTGTTCAGATAGTATCTGTTAAACTCTGTTTCTAATTTGGCTGGAACCACTACCATGACTCCCAATGTTTACGCTTGCTTAAATATAGTTAGTTGAAGTTGAAGCCTATACCCTTGGCTGACAGCAATTGTAATTGTGCTAGCCAACTGCATCCTAAGTTCAAAACCCAGCATCAGATTAACCCTACATTTCTCAAACCTACAAGCAAGGCAACTAATTAGAAACAGAAATAAGTTAGATACTGACATATGTGTATATTGCTTCTAGACCTTCAGTGGGTATTTAAGCTAGAGATTTCCTAATGGGATTCTAGAAAGGAGGACTTGAGATACACTTATTATACTACAAAAGGGAAATATTTTTGTTTTTGTTTGTTTTTGTGTGTTTATTTGCTTGGTTGCTTTTTTAAAAAATTTTACTGGTGTATTATAATTACATATAATAGTGGAATTTGTTGTTACAAAGCATTTTTTTAAGTGTAAAGCCCCCAAATCAAATATACCTTCCCCATGTGGCCTGCAATCTAGATCATACTAGTCAAAGCTATTTCTGAAACAAGTGGCAGCAGCATCTGGGAGCTTCTTGGAAACTCAGAATCTCAGGTCCTATCACATACACAATTAAATTATATTTTTCTTTTATCAATACCCAAGAGATTTTGTACATGTATGATGAACTTTGAGAAACACTGGTCTAGATTTTTTGCACCAAATACATCAATTGGCTTGCATTTGAATTATTTAGAAATGTATGTTAGCTGTGCATGTATTTCAATCAATAGTAGATTTATATTTATTCCTAGTTTAAAATGTTCAGTCCAATAATACAAATGTTTGTATTAAAGAAAAATCCAAGACATATTCAAGCTAAGCACATTAAATTTTAAACACAAAATGGATTTCAAAGTAGTACAATCTATATGTTTTCAATTAATTTTTTCTAAAATTTTAAAGGATACTTTGATGTCTGTACAGTTTCAATAGCAGCATGTATGTGTTTGTGTGGGGGCGGGCAGGTAATGTACCTCTTTATTCATACTAGAAACTTCAGGATATTATGTATAGATCCTAAAATTTAAAACAAAAGTTTTTAAATATATTTAACTTAGAAAATTATGATTTACAATTCTAGTCAGAATTAATACTACTTAATATATTGTACCAAAGCTCTGAGGTAAATAGAAATCCACTTAAAGCAATTAATCTATTTTTAATACTGTACAGCAAAACAGTGGTAGGTTTCGATTATGCAATGCTAAGTAAAATGTTAAAATTACAGTGACATATGTGAGTGAATGCTTAATTTTTCCCCTCATATTACCTCTTAAGTAATTTGCAAATATTATGTCTAAAAAT